>NC_085139.1:304313298-305767039 GCF_024139115.2 Armigeres subalbatus | reverse complement strand
ATCTGATTCTAATCATGATCCAATCCAAACCAATCTAAACCAAACCCAATCCAACCAAACCGATCCAAACACAAAACCAATCCAAATCAAAACCAAATCCAAGCCAAACCAAACACAAACCAATCCAAACCAATCAAACCAACCAAACCAATCCAAACCAATCCAAACCAATCCAAACCAATCCAAACCAATCCAAACCAATCCAACCAACCAACCAAACCAACCAAACCAACCAAACCAATCCAAACCAATCCAAACCAATCCAAACCAATCCAAACCAATCCAACCAATCCAAACCAATCCAAACCAACCAAATCCAATCCAAACCAATCCAAACCAATCCAAACCAACCCAATCCAAACCAATCCAAACCAACCAAACCAATCCAAACCAATCCAAACCAATCCAAACCAATCCAAACCAATCCAAATCAAACCAACCAATCCAAACCAATCCAAATCAAATCCAAACCAATCCAACCAATCCAAACCAATCCAAACCAATCTAAACCAAACCCAATCCAATCCAAACCAACCGGAAACACAGAAACCAATCCAAATCAAACCAAACCAACTGAACCGAACCAAACCAAACCAAACACAAACCCCATCCAAACCAACATACACAACCAACCAAACCAACCAAACCAATCCAAACCAATCCAAACCAATCCCAAACCAATCCAAACCAATCCAAACCAATCCAAACCAATCCAAACCAATCCAAACCAATCCAAACCAACCAAACCAAACCCAATCCAAACCAATCCAAACCAATCCCAAACCAACCAAACCAATCCAAACCAATCCAAACCAATCCAAACCAATCCAAACCAATCCAAACCAATCCAAACCAATCCAAACCAATCCAAACCAATCCAAACCAACCAAACCAACCAAACCAATCCAAACCAACCAAACCAATCCAAACCAACCAAACCAATCCAAACCAATCCAAACCAATCCAAACCAATCCAAACCAATCCAAACCAATCCAAACCAATCCAACCAACCAATCCAAACCAATCCAAACCAATCCAAATCCAATCCAAACCAATCCAAACCAATCCAAACCAACCAAACCAATCCAAACCAATCCAAACCAATCCAAACCAATCCAAATCAAACCAAACCAATCCAAACCAATCCAAACCAAACCAAACCAATCCAAATCAAACCAAATCCAATCCAAACCAATCCAAACCAATCCAAACCAATCTAAACCAAACCCAATCCAATCCAAACCAATCGAAACACAGAAACCAATCCAAATCAAACCAAACCAACTGAACCGAACCAAACCAAACCAAACCAAATCCAAACACAAACCCCATCCAAACCAAACACAAACCAATCCAAACCAACCAAACCAATCCAAACCAACCAAACCAATCCAAACCAATCCAAACCAATCCCAAACCAATCCAAACCAAACCAAACCAATCCAAACCAATCCAAACCAACCAAACCAATCCAAACCAAACCAAACCAATCCAAACCAACCAAACCAATCCAAACCAATCCAAACCAATCCAAACCAATCCAAATCAAACCAATCCAAACCAAACCAATCCAAACCAATCCAAACCAACCAAACCAATCCAAACCAACCAAACCAATCCAAATCCAACCAAACCAACCAAACCAATCCAAACCAACCAAACCAATCCAAACCAATCCAAACCAATCCAAACCAATCCAAATCCAATCCAAATCCAATCCAAACCAACCAAACCAATCCAAACCAATCCAAACCAATCCAAACCAACCAAACCAATCCAAACCAATCCAAATCCAATCCAAACCAACCAAACCAATCCAAACCAATCCAAACCAACCAAACCAATCCAAACCAATCCAAACCAATCCCAAACCAACCAAACCAATCCAAACCAACCAAACCAATCCAACCAACCAAACCAAACCAACCAAACCAATCCAAACCAATCCAAACCAATCCAAACCAACCAATCCAAACCAATCCAAACCAATCCAAACCAATCCAAACCAATCCAAACCAACCAAACCAATCCAAACCAATCCAAACCAACCAAACCAATCCAAACCAATCCAAACCAATCCAAACCAACCAAACCAACCAAACCAATCCAAACCAACCAACCAATCCAAACCAATCCAAACCAACCAAACCAATCCAAACCAATCCAAACCAACCAAACCAATCCAAACCAATCCAAACCAATCCAAACCAATCCAAACCAATCCAAATCCAACCAAACCAATCCAACCAATCCAAATCATCAAACCAATCCAAACCAATCCAAACCAATCCAAACCAATCGAAACCAATCAAAATCCAATCCAAACCAATCCAAATCCAATCAAAATCAAATCCAAACCAACCAAACCAATCCAAACCCAAACCAAACCAATCCAAACCAACCGATTCTAACCTAACCAATCCAAACCAATCTAAACCAAACCCAACCAATCCAAACCAACCAAACACAAAAACAGTCCAAATCAAAACCAAATACAATCTGAATCGAATCCAACCAAACCAAATCCAAACCAAATACAAACCAATCCAAACCAATCCAAACCCAAATGGAACCAATCCAACCAAACCAAACCAAACCAATCCAAACCAATCCAAACCAATCCAAACCAATCCAAACCAACCAACCAACCAACCAATCCAAACCAATCCAAACCAATCCAAACCAATCCAAACCAATCCAAACCAACCAACCAACCAAACCAACCAATCCAAACCAATCCAAACCAACCAAACCAATCCAAACCAATCCAAACCAATCCAAACCAACCCAAAACCAACCAAACCAATCCAAACCAATCCAAACCAACCAATCCAACCAAACCAATCCAAATCCAAACCAAACCAATCCAAACCAATCCAAACCAATCCAAATCCAATCCAAACCAATCCAAACCAAACCAAACCAATCCAAACCAATCCAAACCAACCAAACCAATCCAAACCAATCCAAACCAATCCAAACCAATCCAAACCAACCAAACCAATCCAAACCAACCAAACCAACCAAACCAACCAAACCAACCAAACCAATCCAAACCAATCCAAACCAACCAAACCAATCCAAACCAACCAAACCAATCCAAACCAATCCAAACCAATCCAAACCAACCAAACCAACCAAACCAATCCAAACCAATCCAAACCAATCCAAACCAACCAAACCAACCAAACCAACCAAACCAACCAAACCAACCAAACCAAACCAATCCAAACCAACCAAACCAATCCAAACCAATCCAAACCAACCAAACCAACCAAACCAATCCAACCAATCCAAACCAATCCAAACCAATCCAAACCAATCCAAACCAACCAAACCAATCCAAACCAATCCAAACCAATCCCAAACCAATCCAAACCAATCCAAACCAATCCAAACCAATCCAAACCAATCCAAATCATATTCAAACCCATCTCAAACCAATCCAAACCAATCCAAACCAATCGAAACCAATCAAACCAATCCAAACCAATCCAAATCCAATCAAAATCAAATCCAAACCAATCCAAACCAATCCAACCAAACCAAATCCAATTCAAACCAATCTGATTCTAATCCTAATTCAATCCAAACCAACTAAATCAAACCCAATCCAATTCAAACCAATCAAACACAAAAACCAATCCAAATCAAAACCAAATCCAATTCGAATCGAATCCAAATCCAAACCAAATCCAAATCCAAATACAAATCCAATCCAAATCCAATCCAAATCCAATGGAAATCCAATCCAAATCCAAACCAAATCCAAATCCAATCCAAATCCAATCCAAATCCAATCCAAATCAAATCCAAATCCAATCCGAATCCAATCCAAATCTAATCCAAATCCAATCCAAATCCAATCCAAATCCAATCCAAATCCAATCCAAATCCAATCCAAATCCAATCCAAATCCAATCCAAATCCAATCCAAATCCAATTCAAACCCAATCCAAATCCAATTCAAACCCAATCCAAATCCAATTCCAAATTCCAAATCCAATCCAAATCCAATCCAAATCCAATCCAAATCCAATACAAATCCAATCCAAATCCAATCCAAATCTGTTGACTACGCCCCGTCGAAAACTGCAGCATCCGCACATACATCTACGTCACTGACAAATGAACAAGGCAAACCTGCAACCACACGAGCGATTGT
Source organism: Armigeres subalbatus (assembly GCF_024139115.2). Taxonomy (NCBI): domain Eukaryota; kingdom Metazoa; phylum Arthropoda; class Insecta; order Diptera; family Culicidae; genus Armigeres; species Armigeres subalbatus. The sequence continues at coordinate 305,762,873 of NC_085139.1, read as the reverse complement.
TAATGAAAACCAGATGTACACAAAACCACGATAAAAGTGAATGCTACTAGTGTCCTAACTTAATGGAAATTTACTTAAATCTACGGCCTTAATCTAGTGTTTTCTATCTTATTACAATTGCTAACTACATACTAGTGTTGAACTCCTATTAGGAATCTAAAGAAAATTCCTTAGTGCAGCTTCCTTAACTATTGCCTATTACGATCTTCCGCGAGGTAATCGGTAGCCTAGACACCAAGGTTTCGTAGAAGAGATCAATTGAAAAATCAGGCACCACACGTTTCTCCTTGCCAGCTACCTCTGAGCCAATACTGTAGATAGATTTCGTTCGAACAGGATTTCAATGACTCTTTGCACGTAATCAGCGAAACCACTAAAGTATTCTTTTTATATTTGCCGATTCTTTATCTAAGAAAAATAATTTGTTTCTCAGGAATTTTATAACTTTCGTCCGTTGAAATAAAACTATCTGGAAGGAAGTTCATGGAATTTAATTCAATTCGCTGTAGCCAACAACAAAATCCATTCCAAATCCAATCCAAATCCAATCCAAATCCAATCCAAATCAAATCCAAATCAGATCCAAATCCAATCCAATTCAAATCCACTTTAAATCCAATCCAAATCCAATCCAAATCCCATCCAAATCCAATCCAATCCAAATCCAATCCAAATCCAATCCAAATCCAATCCAAATCCAATCCAATCCAAATCCAATCCAAATCCCATCCAAATCCAATCCAATCCAAATCCAATCCAAATCCAATCCAAATCCAATCCAAACCTAATCCAAACCAATCCAACCAACCAAACCAATCCAAATCCAATCCAAATCCAATCCAAATCCAATTCAAATCCAATCCAAATCCAATTCAAATCCCATCCAAATCCAATCCAAATCCAATCAAAATCCAATCCAAATCCAATCAAAATCCAATCCAAATCCATTCCAAATCCAATACAAATCCAATCTAAATCCAATCCAAATCCAATCCAAATCCAATCCAAATCCAATTCAAATCCAATTCGATTCGAATCCTAATTCAATCCAAATGCAATCTAAATCCAAACCCAATCCAATTCAAATCCAATCAAAACCCAAAAACCTATCCAAATCAAAACCAAATCCAATTCGAATCGAATCCAAATCCAAACCAAATCCAAATACAAATACAATCCAAATCCAATCCAAATCCAATGGAAATCCAATCCAAACCAAATCCAAATCCAAACCAAACCAAACCAATCCAAACCAATCCAAACCAATCCAACCAATATAAATCAAATCCAAATCAAACCAAATCAAACCAACCAATCCAAACCAAGCCAAATCCAATCCAAACCAATCCAAACCAATCCAAACCAATCCAAACCAATCCAAACCAAACCAAACCAACCAAATCAAACCAAACCAATCCAACCAATCCAAACCAAATCTAATCCAAACCAAATCAAACATAATCCAAACCAATCCAAACCAATCCAAACCAATCCAAACCAATCCAAACCAATCCAATCCGAATCAAACCAAACCAATCCAATCCAAACCAATCCATTCAAACCATTTTAAACCAATCAAACAAACCAAACCAAACCAACCAATCCAACCAATCCAAACCAATCCAAACCAACCAAACCAATCCAAACCAACCAAACCAATCCAAACCAATCCAAACCAATCCAAACCAACCAAACCAATCCAAACCAACCAAACCAACCAAACCAATCCAAACCAATCCAAACCAAACCAACCAAACCAACCAATCCAAATCCAATCCAAATCCAATCCAAATCCAGTCCAAATCCAGTCCAAATCCAATCCAAATCCAATCCAAATCCAATCCAAATCCAATCCAAATCCAATCCAAATCAAATCCAAATCCAATCCCAATCCAATTCAAATCCAGTCCAAATCTAATCCAAATCCATTCCAATCCAAATACAATCCAAATCCAATCCAAATACAATCCAAATCCAATCTAAATCCAATCCAAATCCAATCCAATCCAAATCCAATCCAAATCCAATTCAAATCCAATTCTATTCTAATCCTAATTCAATCCAAATCCAATCTAAATCCAAACCCAATCCAATTCAAATCCAATCAAAATACAAAAACCAATCCAAATCAAAACCAAATCCAATTCGAATCGAATCCAAATCCAAACCAAATCCAAACCAAACACAAACCAATCCAAACCAATCCAAACCAATTCAAACCAATCAAACACAAAACCAATCCAAATCAAAACCAAACCAATCTGAATCGAATCCAAACCAAACCAAACCAAATCCAAACCAAAACCGATCCAAACCAATCCAAACCAACGAAAATCCAATCCAAACCAAACCAAATTCAAACCAAACACAAACCAATCCAAACCAATCCAAACCAAACCAATCCAAACCAATCCAAATCAAATCCAAATCAAACCAAATCCAATCCAAACCAATCCAAACCAACATAAACCAATCCAAACCAATCCAAACCAATCCAAACCAATCCAAAACCAATCAAACCAATCCAAACCAATCCAAACCAATCCAAACCAAACCAAACCAATCCAAACCAAACCAAACCAATCCAAACCAATCCAAACCAATCCAAACCAACCAAACCAATCCAAACCAACCAAACCAATCCAAACCAAACCAATCCAAACCAATCCAAACCAATCCAAACCAATCCAAACCAATCCAAACCAAACCAAACCAATCCAAACCAAACACAAACCAATCCAAACCAAACCAAACCAAACCAATCCAAACCAATCCAAACCAATCCAAACCAATCCAAACCAATCCAAACCAATCCAAACCAATCCAAACCAATCCAAACCAACCAAACCAATCCAAACCAATCCAAACCAACATAAACCAATCCAAACCAATCCAAACCAATCCAAACCAACCAAACCAAACACAACCAATCCAAACCAAACCAAACCAAACCAATCCAAACCAATCCAAACCAATCCAAACCAATCCAAACCAATCCAAATCAAATCCAAACCAATCCAAACCAATCCAAACCAATCCAAACCAACATAAACCAATCCAAACCAATCCAAACCAATCCAAACCAATCCAAACCAACCAAACCAATCCAAACCAATCCAAATCAAACCAAACCAATCCAAACCAAACACAAACCAATCCAACCAATCCAAACCAAACCAATCCAAACCAATCCAAACCAATCCAAAACCAATCCAAACCAATCCAAACCAATCCAAACCAACCAAACCAATCCAAACCAATCCAAACCCAAATCCAATCCAACCAAACCAAACATAATCCAAACCAATCCAAACCAATCCAAATCAAACCAAACCAATCCAATCCAAACCAATCCAATCCAAACCATCTAAACCAATCCAAACAAACCAAACCAAACCAAACCAAACCAACCAATCCAAACCAATCCAACCAAACCATTTTAAACCAATCCAAACAACCAAACCAAACCAACCAAACCAACCAAACCAATCCAAACCAAACCAACCAATCCAAACCAATCCAAACCAAACCAATCCAAACCAACCAAACCAACCAACCAAACCAATCCAAACCAATCCAAACCAATCCAAACCAATCCAAACCAACCAAACCAATCCAAACCAATCCAAACCAACCAAACCAAACCAAACCAACCAATCCAAACCAATCCAAACCAATCCAACCAATCCAAACCAACCAAACCAAACCAATCCAAACCAATCCAAACCAAACACAACCAATCCAAACCAAACCAAACCAAACCAATCCAAACCAATCCAAAACCAATCCAAACCAATCCAAACCAATCCAAACCAATCCAAACCAATCCAAACCAATCCAAACCAACATAAACCAATCCAAACCAATCCAAATCAAACCAAACCAATCCAAACCAAACACAAACCAATCCAAACCAAACCAAACCAAACCAATCCAAACCAATCCAAAACCAATCCAAACCAATCCAAACCAATCCAAATCAAACCAAACCAATCCAAACCAATCCAAACCAACATAAACCAATCCAAACCAATCCAAACCAATCCAAACCAATCCAAATCAAACCAAACCAATCCAAACCAAACACAAACCAATCCAAACCAATCCAAACCAAACCAATCCAAATCAAACCAAACCAATCCAAACCAATCCAAACCAACATAAACCAATCCAAACCAATCCAAACCAATCCAAACCAATCCAAACCAATCCAAATCAACCAAACCAATCCAAACCAAACACAAACCAATCCAAACCAATCCAAACCAAATCCAATCCAAACCAATCCAAATCAAATCCAAACCAATCCAAACCAATCCAAACCCAAATCTAATCCAAACCAAATCAAACATAATCCAAACCAATCCAAACCAATCCAAATCAAACCAAACCAATCCAATCCAAACCAATCCAATTCAACCATTTTAAACCAATTCAAACAAATTCAAATCCAAACCAATCCAAACCAATCCAAACACAATCCAAATCGAATCCAAATCCAATCCAAATCCAAGCCAAATCCAATTCAAATCCAATTCGATTCTAATCCTAATTCAATCCAAATCCAATCTAAATCCAAACCCAACCCAATCCAAATCCAATCAAAACACAAAAACCAATCCAAATCAAAACCAAATCCAATTCGAATCGAATCCAAATCCAAACCAAATCCAAATCCAAAACAAATTCAATCCAAATCATATCTGAAACCAATCTAAATCAATTTAAAATCCAATCCGAATCCTTTCTAAATCCAATCCACAGTAAATCCAATTGCAACTATTCAACCAACCCAAATCTAGTCCAAATCCAATCCAAACCCAATTGAAATCCAATACAAAACCAATCCAAATCCAGTTCAAATCGAATCCAAATCTATACCGAATTCAATCCAAATCCAATATAAATTGAATCCAAATCTTTTTCTAAATAGAATTCCAATTCCATCCAAATCCGATCCAATAGCAATCCAAGTTTTATCTAAATGCAGATCTAAATGATTTGAACCTAATCCACTTTAAACTTATAAAAACTCTATTTCAATCCTACAAAATCCCTCAGACACACGCATATCGTATCCGTTAAGAAGTTTGTATTTTTTCTATTTTACAATTCCCTTAACAATTAAGCATTATCAATTGTATGTACGTGGGTGGTCCCAATTCACAAACAGATGAATCCCTTTTCCTTTTCCTTCATTTAGATTTCGTCCAGTACATATGTCCAATATTCAACATCGTTCTGCTCTGTCATGGCAGCATCAACAACTACCACATCATCATCAGCATCATGGTCGCGTAGCGTCGTCGCAATTCTCTCGCATACAGCGAAGCCCCTGGACTGGTGTTGTACTCTTCAAAGCTCTTTATCTGGTAGCAGCTGCTGTCTGATAATGCACAAAGCCCACGACAGACGTAGTCGCGATTTCGCTGCGTGTGGTGGGTACTCTTTCGGATCGCTCTCTACCTTCTGCTGCGCTAAACTTCGCCGGGAATAATGTCCTAACGCTTGGAACTAATCTCCATTATCTACGTCACGCGATTAGCTCCATCGTTTTGTTTTCAATTTCATCGTGCAAATAAATAGTCAACCATTCGGACCGCGCAATGAGCTCAAGCTGCAGCACCTGCAAGTGTTCCTACACGGCCGGTCTGGTCGGGTTGAGCCTGGCCGGATTCTTGCTGTCGCTGTACACGTCCTACGTGGAGATTCGGGCCGAACGGGATAACAGCTACGAGGCCATGTGCGACATCAGCGAGCGGATCAGCTGCACCAAAGTGTTTACCTCGCCGTAAGTATTCTATCAGTCCCGATCCTAATTCAGAACCGGGTACGAATCCGAATGATAATTTTGATACCATCAGCCAGCGTTGTTGTGCGGGTTGCAAAACGGTAGGCGTTGCTCAGTTCAGTATGACGCTCATAAATAAAGAGCGAGATTTATTGCCCATCAAATGATAATGGTAGTGGTGCGTTGAAAAGTTGTTTACAAACAAGTTAATCCCACAACGAGCTAAAACAAACATAAATCACGAAAAGTTGAAACAAATTTAAAAGTGACAAAAAAAGAAGCACCACGTGGCCATCCGATGCGATGGTGAAGAAGGCGACGACATGAGCGAGCATAAAAGACAAAACACATAAAATATTCATTACAACAAATAAACATTGCATTGTGGTGAACCATACAAATATATTGCATTGGGGTTGGGGGTTCAGCCGGCTGTGGCCGTGATATTACTCGAGCAACACCTGCTTCGAGCACTTATCAAGCGAAATCGATTTTCGATCAAAAGACCGATGACGGTTGATGACAAACGTATAGCTTTACATCTACCTATCCTCCTAAAACAAATTGATCTTGACCTTTATCTGAAATCATTATCCAGAAAAAAAAAATGATTTGCCTTAGGGGCAAGCCAGAGTAAACGCGACGTGCGATGCGACGCGGCAGTGCAATTTGACAGCCTGTTGATAATGATTCTTATTCTTTTACGTGAGTCGCGTCGCGTCGCATCGCTCGTCGCGTTTACTCTGGATTGCCCCTTAGTTGCTACTCCTTTCGTATTTGAAAACGGAAATTTCTCACCATTAGAAGTCAAAAAAAAAGTCTCACCAACTAGCGTAACCGGGCGAATTCTAGGCGATTCTATTCGGAATTTTTAGCAAGTTGTTCAGCAACATAATTGTCATTAGTGCTGTCCAATAAGAGCTTGAAGTAGCTCGAAGTTGCCCATTTGTTGACAAAAAACGAGCAGGACGGGAACAACTTCGAGCTGCTCATTGACAGCACTATTGTAAACTATTATTTCACGCATGCTGCGATGACAGTTCTGCGTTGCTTTTAAATTGAATTGGGTGCCCCTGAAAACGCGAGGATTTTTGTTTTGGATTTCGGGATGCTTGTCCTTTCAAGAATCAGTATAAATATCTCGATGTATTTTTGAATTATTGATTGATTTGCTTGATAAGTCAACGTTACATCCTAAGCTAACATTTCCTCCCATGACCCTAATATTTTGTGTAGGAATTCATCACCTATCGATCCACCCATGCAAGGATTTAAGAAAAGCAACAAAACTCCACGACATGACAGCATCGCCGCACACTTGACAACTGGGCTATCACATCGCACACAGAGATCAACCGCGCAGACTCCGTTTGTGTCGCACGCAGTCAGATGTTTGTTTGATTGCTTGATGGTGGTCATACCTCGATATTGTTTGCCCGATACTATTATTATCTACCCTGAGAGCTGGATAAACGCTCTGATGATAAGAATAAAACATTTGAGTTTAACTGAAATTTGATTATATAACAACCCTCAGTTATATTTTGTTTATTTTGTTAAATGAATATGGTTCGAAATGTGATTATGAACGAGGCAAAACAGACACGTGATTCCTATTTATTTAACGAAAGCCAAGTAGAAAAATACGCAAAATATAGCCAATAGTCCAAAATATATTTAGATGTAGAAAATACATCATTTACCCTATTTTCCGTAGATTTTTTTTGGAAATCGATTCATTACAACTGCTTTTAGGAATTAGGATATCCTTCAGAGAAAATATCAAAATCTGTTTCAAAAATTTATTCTGAGAATTCTTGAACAATTTTTTTATGATTTTCAAGGAACATTCGGGATACATTACAGAAATTCCTCAAGGATTTTTAAATAATTTCAGGATTTTTTCACAAGAAGAAAGTAAGGAAAAACATTGTAAGAGGATTTCAATTTCAGTATTTTGTTAAGGTATTTACTTCATGTTAAAGTTATTTGATTATCTTATAAAACACCATTCGACCCGGCAGACGTTAGTCTGCAATCTGCATAGTAGGCGAAAATATGCGTTGTAAACTGTTCTGCAAAACTTCCATACTTCCATACTTTTAGTTTTGCACGATTTACTCATCTTAATTCGTTATATCATATAAACCCGTCGGAAGCTGCGATCCTATCGGTTGAAGGAATGAAGAAAATCCATCCAGCCTTTTTCGAGTTAGGTATGCGGATACAAACACAGACCATTTTATTTTTATTATATAGAGAATAGATTTGCCAATCTGCTGGCAATGAAAAAATGACATTTTAAAGGAAATTTTCACTTTATTATGCAACTTGAACTTTATTACTATATTCGTTATCCTCCCGACATCCCGTCATTCTGCCCACTGGCACTGCCTGGACCGACCGCGACCGATGACGACGACGGCATATCCTGACTCGTCGTTTTTTCACCGATGATGGCAGAGGACGGGTCGGGTGGACGCATTTCCCATCGCATCGTGTCGGATAGGCTTTTGTCGTCCTTCGTTCACGCACTCTTCCGCCGCACATGTTTGCATCATATTGTTGAAACCGCGCCGGGCGACAACCGACCGCGAAACAAAGGCTGAAATGGGACATGGCGTTGAATAGCGCGACACGCAGCACCGGACCGAGTATGGCCGACTCGTGCCTGGGAGTGCTTGGAGATTAATTCGGTGCGATTGTGTTTTGCATATCTGATGAAATGGAGATGGCACTTGAATACCCTGATGGGTTGTGCAACGTGGTATAGAGCGCGGTGCAATGCAAATTGGAAATACACTCACTGAACCAATGTAAATGAATTATGGTTTTCCTATACTGGAAATAAAACGTGGGGTTATGTTTATATTATATGCAATCAATTGACGAACGAAATAATTTGGCGTTCTACAAAGTCATATAAATAAACCAAAAAACTGAAAAAAATAATAATGCGAAGAAAAAATTAAATAAAGGTATGTAACATCCAATTTTTGAAATGCAAGATTAATGCGCCATGAGTGGATAGACTGAACTACATGAAAACTTAATCCCTTTGACTAGAGTATAATATGGCTCAAATCTTAGCCTAACATGCTGTGATTGAGCACAAAGTGTTGTATATATTCATATATTGAAGCTCTAACAAAAATTATGCCATCAGAAGACTTGCCAAATAATCAAAAGCAACAACAATTGTGCATAATTCCTTATCTAAGCCATCAAAAGTCTCGAGCGAATTAGACTTTATGATCGGTGAATTTTCCTAATCTTCTCTCTGATGGTGGATGCTTTTCCAGCCCATGACAGGTTGGTGCATTATTCACTATAAATCGTTTGAAAAAGCCGTAAGGTAGGCAACGAAGTTGAAAGCTCGATAAGTCAGCTATCAAACCAACGGATAGCTCATTCGGCGCAATTTGGCCTCACATTTGGCGATCCTGCCAGGTTGTTCCTGGTTGGAAATTATTGTTTTGAAAGTATCATGTGGGTGTGATTGGGACATTTTTGCCTTTCTCGTACAACTAAGTTGTACCGAAAGGCTATCATTTCACTCCGAAAACGAACTTTTTATAGAAGTCTTTGAGACCCATACACTGAGCTGATTCTGCATCTAAATATTATCTGCAACGCACATATATTTTTGCAATCAAGCTTTGCAAATAAATATTACTGTTCCTGCACATAAAACTGTAGATTTTGTACCTCTTAAGTTTTATGTGCAATGCATACATGAAATAAATGCATTTCGAATAGTGTTTATCTAACCGCTCCAATGTGTTTTATGTGCGCCTGTTAATAATAAATATTTGGTTTGCTTATAAAAAAATCATAAGGGTTGTGTACAAGACACGACCGCCCGACGTAAACTACGTGAAACAGTTTGGTAAAATGAAGAATCTAGTGCCATTATCCATGAGTATTACAAAATTACTCTTTGGATTTCTTATGAAATTTACATTTTGAAAGGAACTAATATATTTATGTAATTAAAACAAATTTATTGAATTTCCGAGTTTTGTATAATATGAATAGTTTAGTTTTGTTCATTGCTCTTTTTCGAATTTTTCGAAAAATATTCTAAATGAGCTTAACTAAACTTGGGTATTTCTAAATTTCAATTTATCAAGTTTAATTGCACTTTTTACTGTATTTAACCGTTAAAACTTTAGAAATGAGGATAACTTCCGTCAAATCACTGAAGACGCACACATGTTTTTGCAAAGACCACGCGTCAAAGCGCACTCGTGATTTCGCTACTGACGGCATCATTTCGATTGAACTGTCTCCATCTCCATCTTTCGATTGATTGTTAATAATCCGCCTTCCCAATCACAAGCTGCAACAAAATCAAATAAGATCTTGAGAAAATTTCACCTGCCTGCCACTGATGCCATCCATACGAATCCATAATTGTAGCATCTCCTCCCGGGCGCACTCGTGATTCTGCTACGGACGGCAACATTATGGCGTCGCCAAGTGCTTAATTTGTTCTTTGAACAATATTCGCCTCACCTCTTCCTTTGCATAGGATGGTGGCCCTGAGAAGAACTGATGCTGGGACCGCCGTCCGCGACATTTCTAATGAAATGCCACGCGCGCGGGGGAGAGCAGTTTTCTTATAATTAATAAAGATGGCTAATTAGTCCCGCCTCTTTGTTGTCCGGTATGGCTGCAAATATTGTGTAACCGTCAAACACTCACCAAAGGGGCGTAGCTACAGATTCAACTTTATTGATCACAAGAAAGCAGCTCTTCCAGCGCGCGAGCCATTTCCTGTTCGAGATGTCGCGGAGACCAGACCATGGTACCACCTTCGGCATCGGAGGAGCTCCTACCGGAAATTTTATTCCCGGCGATGGTGTGGGTCGCGCGGTCGTCGTCGTCAGCATCAACAGCACTCAGATGAAATTTTCTTGCGTGCCTCTACGATGGCGGCTATGGTGGTGTTTATTTCTGCAACGGTTGCGTCTGAAGTGTCATCAGTGAAAGCAGCTCTTAAGCCATAATTTGAGGCGAGACGAATTTTGATCAAAGTGCATATCAATCGCTTGGTGATGGCTGATAGTTTCCGTCAGTGGCGGAATCACGACCGTGCGTCAGGGACGCTACAAAAATTTATTCACATGGATAGCATCAATACCAGTGAAATTTCCCCTCAAGATTATTATTTTAGTAGATAGACTGCTACTTGTTTCAGGTTTAACTTCCATCCATGCAAATACATTTTTGCAGCTTCTCCTTCTGACGCACGCTCTTCGTTTCCACCGATGGCGTAGGTAGCGCTCGTAACAGGATCGTTGCGACAGAGAATCCAACGATGGCAATCTGTTGCAGTGTAGCGGTAGAACCATAGAGCCAGCATCTGCATTTGAGTGAAATACTCTTGTGATATTCTGACTATCGAATGGTTGCTGTTGTGTTGGTGATTAGAAATCCGCATGATCTGAAATCTGTCCTTTTCAGGGCATTAAATTTTTCATTGAGGAATTTGGTTTGACTGAGAGTAAATTCATGAGATTGTTGCAATAAATCAGCAGCAGTAACGCAAAAATTCATAAGATTCAATCCATCATTCGACTTCTGCAGAGTAAGTGATTAAAATGCATCGAAAGATAAAGACGCTATTCGTGTTTGAAATCTATCCTAATTTCGCGACGGTCTCGAATTTGGAAATTTCCGTTTTACATCCTGTATCTGAGGCTTCCCCTTAGACGTAGTTTACGTCAAAAATTATTTCAACTTAATTTTCCTTCCAAACATAATGGTGGTCCTGAAAAGAACCGATTCATTTCCACAACGATGCTGTTGGGAACACGGATGAAAAGATGTACTGCTGTTGCCAGACCGCCACCACCACCTGACGAAAAATTTCATCCGCATCAACACTCATAAATCTCAATCAACGAGCCCTCCCGTGCGAACGAAATCGTCCGTTCTCCGTGACATGCAGAATGAAAATGACGCGCGCACGCGAAACACGGGGCTTTTTATACACAGCGAAACGAAGCAGTGGATCAAAAGGCCCGAACGTTACTGCAATCTGATGTCCGTGTTGGGGATTTATGAACGGGATTGAATTTTTCACCCGGTTTGGAAAGAAATAACATTTTTAATAGTTTAACGTTGATAATCAATAGTATCAATATAATTGGCAAATTGCTGGAGAGTTTCCGAATCGATTGATAAGCAAATGTCGAAAATCCATCGAAAGATAAAGACGTTATTACCGTTTGAAATCTTACATGATTTCGTGACGGTCCTCAATTTGGAAATTTTCATTTTGCACCCTGTATCTGAGGCTTCCCCTTAGACGTAGTTTACGTCAAAATAGGAGACATTTTTGATTCTAGAATTGAAAACTTTAATCAGAAATCAAGGAGATGCGCATATATATATATATATATATATATATATATATATATATATATATATATATATATATATATATATATATATATATATATATATATATATATATATAAGTACAATATTTTTAATAATTCAATATTTTTATTTCGGAGCTTGTAAGAAACGGTAACAAATATATGACATAGGAAAATTAATTGAGGTTGACGGTGGTACGATATTGCACACTTGTCTTCCATGCGGAACAAATTCTAGAAAACGATGCCAGCCAGCAGCAGCCCGGAAATATCGACATACACCATATTTTTGTCTAGTTCTACGGTGACCAAATCAAGTATAGCCGGTAATAATTGCAACCAGCATGAATTACGGTATTATTCCATCACATTTTTGGTACGGAACTGTCGTATCTGCCGGCCGATCTTCGGCCATATGAAATTGTTGATAGGGAGTATTTTCTTCGATGTTCCAGTTGTATCCGACGGTCAATCTTCCATCCGACGATTCGGACATTATTCCGCCGGTAAAATCAAATTAGAAAGATCGCCTTGGAAAATTCGGTGACGATTTTCAAAACGATCGTGGCTGAATCGATTGCAGTTCGGTGATAAAATACGACAGGAACATCGAAGAAAACATTTCATGATAATTTTCTTGTCATCATTTTCAAGGCGATCTTTCTAATTTGATTTTACCGGCGGAATAATGTCCGAATCGGCGGATGGAAGATTGACCGTCGGATACAACAGGAACATCGGAGAAAATACTCCCTGTCAACAATTTCATTCGGCAAACTTGTTGGGATTAGCGCTATTGTTTTGCTAGCTGCTAGCATCGATTTCAAAAGTGGATCTGCAGAAGAATCTGATGGAAGTGTCTATTATTTACTTCGTCAGGATGAGGCTTGTCCGTGATAATGTGAAGCAGCTGTGATCCCGCATCTCAAGTCGTTTCCAATCATTTGACTGTACCTTGTTTGATAAGAAAAAAATCATGAGAATAAAGTAATTCAGGATGGAAAACCGTACACGCTTACCTTTTATATTTTTCATCCACCAGATAAATTTTCTTCGGTTTAGCTTCAGTTGACTCAACCATGTTGTTTTGCATTCCAACTTTTGTTTTATTGCGCGCTCTTGAATTTTAAGTGCCGGCATTGATAGTTAACAACTATGGACCGATGCACATAAAAAATATTGTCATATCAATTAAATTCTAAATAAAATCTTTTCATATTGTATATGCTTAGCTTTTAAACATCATTATCATGAAATGAAAATCAAATGCTGCACATAAAATCCAGTCAGAGCAAATCCATTTTCCTTTATATGATTACCGCACATAAAATAAAAGATTGACCGTCGGATACAACTGGAACATCGAAGAAAATACTCCCTATCAACAATTTCATATGGCCGAAAATCGGCCGGCAGATACGACAGTTCCGTACCAAAAATGTGATGGAATAATACCGTAATTCATGCTGGTTGCAATTATTACCGGCTATACTTGATTTGGTCACCGTAGAACTAGACAAAAATCCGGGCTGCTGCTGGCTGGCATCGTTTTCTAGAATTTGTTCCGCATGGAAGACAAGTGTGCAATATCGTACCACCGTCAACCTCAATTAATTTTCCTATGTCATATATTTGTTACCGTTTCTTACAAGCTCCGAAATAAAAATATTGAATTATTAAAAATATTGTACTTATATATATATATATATATATATATATATATATATATATATATATATATATATATATATATATATATATATATATATATATGCGCATCTCCTTGATTTCTGATTAAAGTTTTCAATTCTAGAATCAAAAATGTCTCCTATTTGTTTTTATAAGCAAACCAAATATTTATTATTAACAGGCGCACATAAAACACATTGGAGCGGTTAGATAAACACTATTCGAAATGCATTTATTTCATGTATGCATTGCACATAAAACTTAAGAGGTACAAAATCTACAGTTTTATGTGCAGGAATAGTAATATTTATTTGCAAAGCTTGATTGCAAAAATATATGTGCGTTGCAGATAATATTTAGATGCAGAATCAGCTCAGTGTAGAAGACCATCTGATTGAATGATTTGTCCGTCGGTTTCGACTTGTGATGTCTGATCAGGCGGCTGCCTGGAATGACGCTTGCGAAGGCTTACTTTACGGTCTGAAGCCTCTGATCGCTAGATCGCATGCAATCACTTACACGAAACACTTCCTTGTTGTCTTTGTGACCTTTGTGCCGGATAGAGATCCACTTGTACCACTTCTTGCTCTTTTCGTCCAAAAGAGTGGCCAGAACGAGGCTACACTATATAGATTCTATGCGCATTCCAGTCTAGAAAGGACTGGATACTATCAACTCCAGCTACTACTACTACTACTACTACTACTACTACTACTACTACTACTACTACTACTACTACTACTACTACTACTACTACTACTACTACTACTACTACTATTACTACTACTACTACTACTACTATTACTACTACTACTACTATCATACTACTACTACTACTACTACTATTACTACTACCATTACTACTTACTACTACTACTACTACTAATACTATTACTACTACCACCACCACCAATCACCACCACCACCACCACCACCACCACCACCACCACCACCACCACCACCACCACCACCACCACCACCACCACCACCACCACCACCACCACCACCACCACCACCACCACCACCACCACCACCACCACCACCACCACCACCACCACCACCACCACCACCACCACCACCACCACCACCATCATCACCACCACCACCACCACCACCACCATCACCACCACCACCACCACCACCACCACCACCACCACCACCACCACCACCACCACCACCACCACCACCACCACCACCACCACCACCACCACCACCACCACCACCACCACCACCACCACCACCACCACCACCACCACCACCACCACTCACCACCACCACCACCACCACCACCACCACCACCACCACCTCCACCACCACCACCACCACCACTACCACCACCACCACTACCACCACCACCACCACCACTACTACTACTACTACTACTACTACTACTACTACTACTACTACTACTACTACTACTACTACTACTACTACTACTACTACTACTACTACTACTACTACTACTACTACTACTACTACTACTACCAACGATCTACCATTATTTCAGCCCCATACCCGTTATGGTTCTTTCATCTCGTGCTCTTGAAAAAAAATATTGGAAAAGCACGTAATTTGTATAATCACCTTAATTCAATTTTAGCTAGTTTTAAGGTAGGTAGAGTGGTAGTATCTTACAATACCATCCAGACTAGGATGAACCTTCATAATGCGACCAAGAGTCTACTGGGCGGAGGAAGGTTGTCGTCCTTGATAATAGCAAGTCGGTCTACTTGAACACTAACGGACGGTTTGATCCCCTTTAGTTGAGCGACCTTGGAGGTGTTGAAGATATTAGGTGTTTCATCGTTTCGATATCGATTGTAACATTTTGGAGACCAACTGCCATCGATTCAGTCTATTGTCGGGAATGTTTTTGTGATCAGGTTCGGGAACGGCTTGCAAGTTTGTCCCGACTAAAAAGTGGCCCGGCGTTAGGGTTTCTATAACTAAAAGATCGCTGGATAGTTCGGTGATGGGCCTTGAATTACGTTTGACAGTTGACAGTTCATCAAATAGCAGCGCTCTTATCGCGCTACCAAATTTGGTCACCTGTCAGTCGCACTACTGTTATAGCAGAGCGTTTAGTAACGACCGGTAAAGTGTCAAGTAATGATACTGCGCTGCCGAACGGCTTAAACTCACCACCGGTAATCTTGATCTTAGAAGAATTGACCGCCACCTCCCACAATCCGCCGAAGTGAGGCGCGTAGCGGTATAAATTTCCAAAGAATTTCGGTGTTTGCGCACCAATCAAAGAATAATTTGCGGCTGCTATCACCAGTTTTCTGCAGCATGTAGAGCTCGTGTAATTCGTTTGCGGCGCTTTTGTAGTTGGAGGCATTGTCGGAATAGATCTCGCAAACCTTGCCACGCCGCGCGACGAAACGTTTGAGGGTAACCAGGAATGCTGTAGAAAGAACCCCGACAAGTTCCAGATGAACAGCCCGTAGTGGAAAGATTGGAATGAGGAGTTATTACAAAATGCCTTTAAAATTATTATCTTGTAACGATTTGTACTCATTTATTGATTGTTTTTAATCAGTATGTAGGGCTAACTTGAGTTCCATGGTAACGCTAAAATGTTCTCGGTTATTCATTCGTGTCAGAACAAAAGATATTTTAGTTACTAAATAAAGATTGTCGCTGTCGTCGCTGTCCGGAACATCTTTTGCTGGCGAGGATAGGGGAGCTAAATGTCAAAGAAGGAAAATTTATACGATACGGGTACCAAGCTGTCAAGGTACCCAACATGTTCCGGACAGCAGAACAAAGGGAACCGAAGCGACAATCTTTATCTAGTAACTAAAATATCTTTTGTCAGAACGAATCGACAACAGAGTTCAGTTTGCTGAGTATTGTTGCGACGAACGGTCGAGCTTTGAAACCTCGTCCTGGTCACGACAATGACGCAGCCAGTAGAGTTGAATTCATTTTTTTGTTCAAGTTGGTTGAGCTCCCAGCTTACATCTGTTAGAATCGGTATCATTGGAATCAGGTAAATAAAAAAAATGTATATTAATAAGAGTTTTAAGAAAATGAAAGACAAGACAAGACGGAAAGGCAGAGGAGTAGGCCGGGTGGGAAAGAAAAGGTGCAAAACAAATGGCACAAAACATAAAAGTGGCAAAGAAAGATTAAAAAAAAAGGAACGAGAAAAAGACAGATGAATGCTAGCGTCCCCGGTAGGCTCTCCGGCAGTAGGGCAGAGGAGTAGGCCGGGTGACAAAAACTGAAAGACACAAAAAAGGCACAATGAGAAAAATGAATCTAAAAGGCAAAAGAATTTGTAAAATGAAGAACCAAAAAGTTGGCGGAATGAAAACAAAAACCCTGATTAATCCACCTAGCGGTGATGATGCCTTTCTCGCTCGTTCAAATGGGTTGACAAACATATTAGAAAAGTCTAATATAACACTAAATAGATCTTATTTTTCAAATTTGTTTATGGCAGCCCTTACTTTGTACCGTTAAATACCGATCCATAAATAACATCAGAATGTTCCATAAAACGCTACCTCAAATCCAAAAAATAGCTCAGGCTTATCCATAAAGAATAATTTTAAGATCCATAACTAAGCATAACTAAGCTAAAAAAAATATATCAAATAATTGTAAAATAAGTATGTACCTTTAAACATGATCAAGAAAAACAATATCATTCCTGCTATTTTCCCATGAACGTATGACAAATGATCCATAAATGTTTGGAAAATTATTCATAGAAAACTACATTTAATAAAAAAAAAATACAATTTTGCGCAATTTTTATCGTGATTATGATCCATAACTTCGGTGATATGATCCATAATTTTGGTCAATTGACAAACTTTTTCTGTTTTGAAGTCAGAATCCAGCTTAGGCTTCTGGCACCTTCTGAAATAGTATGATTCTTCATCATATAGATAAGAATTCATTTTTTGCTGATGAGCAGTTCCGTTTTTGTCAATGCCATTTAACCACTTTTCAATTAAGATTTACGATTTTGATCCGACTTAATAAAGTCTTAGAAGAATTCTACTAGGGTTGCTTTTCTTCATATAGAGAGCATTTCGGCATTTCTCAGCTTCTCCCACATAATCCGAGTGCTATTTGAAATCTTCAAACAGATATGTTGTCGCTATGAATGGGTTTCCAATTAATTGGTCTCGTGAAGTCCAAGATTTAGGATTCATGTATAGCATGAATTAATTAACTATCAAAAACACAGAAGGTATGCAAACGAAAAGGTACGATTATAGTTAGTTAAAATTTATAGAACATCAAAACCATTTACTAAAATAAATTGTTTTATTTTCAAACTAATTGTTAGCCCAGCCATGTTTTACATATACTGTGCCAATATGAATTATTTGCTGCAACGCTAGGAAGAATGAATTACAGTGAATTCAAATCAAATGTTGAAATTGATTCTGAAGTTGCTTCCATGCACACCAAAACATTATGAATATTAGGTGACATATCTGACATCTGACATTATGACACAAAAGCACATGACGTAAACTCAATCGTATATGTTTTTCAACGTCATATGATTTAAATATGCCACGGAACCTAAACACAGCAGTTGCAGCCGGTGCGTTGCCGCACGAATGCACAAGCAGCAGATGATCAGTGCAAATTGCGTATAACCTGTTATACTTCGATCACCAATTTTCCAAGAAGTAAAGATAGCTGAGGGGTAACGTTCTAGGCTCTCACTCAGAGAGTCCTGTGATCAACGCTCGTTCGGCTCTATTCTTTTTTTTTTCAAAAACATATTTTCTAGTATAATACCAATGAACTTTAAACAATTTTTATTTTCTATAACTCAATACCAAATTTTTAAAACGAATTCTCTGCGTTTGTAAACAAAGATTAGAACATCGATTCGTCAAATCTAAGAGGCGAGAGCACTCCCACGCAATCCAACACCACCAACAGACAGCCGAAGTCTACACCTTTATATCAGGCTACATATCTACACATGTTGTTTAATCGAAATAATTAGACTTTCGTGTTGCCAATCTAAAAGTGGCAGTGCGAGTTGGCTCTTGTTTCGGACGGCGGGACGATCGCGCGATTTACCGAAATTTTGTGTTTTGCATTGCGCGGCCGGTAATAAAGTTAACCAGTTCAGTGCGTGTTGGCTCTTGTTTCGGACGGCAGAACAATCGCGCGATTTGCCGAAATTTTGTGTTTTGCATTGCGCGGCCGGTAATAAAGTTAATTAGTGCAGTGCGTGTTGGCTCTTGTTTCGGACGGCGGAACGATCGCGCGGTTTGCCGAAATTTTGTGTTTTGCATTGCGCGGCCGGTAATAAAGTTAATTAGTGCAGTGCGAGTTGGCTCTTGTTTCCGGCAGCGCAACGAGCACGCGATTTGCCGAGATTTGCGCGACCGGTAATAAAGTTAATTAGTTCAGTGCGAGTTGGCTCTTGTTTCGGACGGCAGAACGATCACGCGATTTGCCGAAATTTTGTGTTTTGCATTGCGCGGTCGGTAATAAAGTTAATTAGTGCAGTGCGAGTTGGCTCTTGTTTCGGACGGCGGAACGATCGCGCGATTTGCCGAAATTTTGTGTTTTGTTTTGTTTTTCCTTAGGACGGTTCGTAAGTAAATTAATGAATATATTTTATTATTTTTACAGCATATACTGTTATTGACAAACGCTCTATATTATCGAATAGAGCTCCCTATTATTCACCTTTCCCACTAACACAAAATTTCCTTCCCGAGACATCTATGAAGGTAGTATGGGTTCCCTGCATCTTCACTAGTAGATGTTGAACTAACATTCCTTCCCTTCCGTGATTGTAAGGACGTGGCCAGGTATACAACTGCTACTGTATAGGAAAAGGTACTAATCCCAAGTACCAATTTGCGACAATATACAGTAGATTGCTCAATTGAGCATTGTATAGCCACCCACGATTTGTACAATCACATATGCTATGCTATGCTATGCTTTCGTGTTGCCAATCTAAAAGTAAATTAAATTTCGAACCTGAAAATCCAACTATTTTCGGTTAAAATGTGTTTTAACGTTTTAACAACCATTTTAAAATTGACGTCCTATATCCCTTGCCGGGTGAAATAAAAGGCATCATCCGGCCCCATTTTGTTTACTCGCTTTCGTCAGGGCCATGCGGTGTGTTGGTGATGCTTCCTTCTGCGATATTCATCCGACGGCAAGCGAATGAAGCGAATGCAGTGCCGTTCGCTCCCGCCGAAATGTGCTTGCATAGCGTCCTCACGCACATCAGCTGCGCTCCCATACGCTGATTGAACGCCGCTGATCGAACTCGTATGTAGGGTATGCGAGCGCATGATAGCAAAATAATAGAAAAATGGGCCTGATTACGCTAAGTAAAGAGAAACGATAATAATTATTCAACAGATTTCTCTTCGTAAAAGGTTACCCAAATAAACATTTATAAGGCAATCATGCCCTCAGTGGAGGCAATGGGTACATTGCATTACTTAACGTTTGCTTTACTTGAAGCGACACGTTGTAATTGTGCCATTATGAATATTAATTGAAAACAATAATTTCTCCAACAAATTGGCTTTCCTATTTATATACTGCCGCCGCAAGCGTAACTGTTCCATATTTTCTTCCATGCAAAATCAATATTGGACGATTATGCTTGCGACGGCAGTATAGTGGAGCTCATTTTACCTCCAAGAAATTTAGATTAATTATTAAGACGAAATGAATCCAATTTCATTTCTAGCAAATTAAAAGTTTGTCTATTTGTTAATGCATTAAAACTATCAATTTCGAATTATCAAATATATATTTTCTTTCATTGATTCAATAATACTTCCAATATTGGCACCGTTACCCTAGCAGAGTGAACTCTGTGGCTTTGAAAAGAAATGCACACATACTAATTTGATAAATACTGTACGACTTCGGTTTACTCATACCATGTGGGTTTCTGATAGTTTTGTGGTATGGCAAGCGCCTTCCACCCCAGAGGTCAGAAGTTCGAATCTAGGTGTATTCAGTTGAGAACATTTTGCTATTTTTTATTCGCAAAACAGATTTTTGGCCATAACTCCAGATTGCGATGAGCTATTGATCTAATTTTCAATAGCAAACAATGGGACCGAATTCCGCGTCGTCTGCAACTTGTTGCGAGCAAATCGGACAATGGGAAGTTCAAAAAAGTGTGTCTACAAAATTTGTACACATACACACATACACACACACACACATACATACATACACACATACAGACATCACCTCAATTCGTCGAGCTGAGTCGATCGGTATATAAAAATCGGCCCTCCGGGCCTCCTATCAAAATTTTGTTTTTGAAGCAATATTATAGCCTTTACGTACACTTAGTGTACGAGAAAGGCAAAAAATGACAAAAATGAAAATAAAACAAAATTAGATTTTAGATTAGATTTAGATTGATTTTTGGATTAGATTTAAATTGAATTTTGCAAACAAATTCAAATAGAATTTGGTTTGGAATTGGATTGGATTTAGACTTGACATGGATTGGATTTGAATTGGGGGATTGGGGGTTCAGATTGATTTCGGATTGGATTTGGGTTAGATTTGGATTTGGTTGGTTTCGAGTTGGATTTAGATTGGAGTTGCATTAAATTTGGATTGGATGTGGATTGGATTTGTTTTGGATATGGATAGATTCAGAGTTGCATTAAATATGGATTGGATTTAGATTGGACATGGATTTGATTTGGATTGAAATTAAATTGAATTTGGATTGGATATGAATTGTTATTTGAATGTATTTAGATTAGATTTTGGGGTTTGAATACAATTTGAATTATTTTAGGATTATATTGAGTCACTCGCATATTTTTCTTCATTGTTGAAAAGGAGGTAATTCGGTAATTCAATATTGATTTAAAAGGAATCGATAATGATATTTCCCTTTTATGTTTAAGGTATTTTATGTTTATTATACACCTCCAGAGTAGAGGAGGGAAGGAATGTAGTGGATAAGATTGGAATGAGGAGTTATTACAAAATGCCTTTAAAATTATTATCACATAACGATTTGTACTCATTTATTGATTGTTTTTAATCAGTATGTAGGGCTAACTTGAGTTCCATGGTAACGCTAAAATGTTTTCGGTTTTTCGTTCGTGTCAGAACGAATCGACAACAGAGTTCAGTTTGCTGAGTACCTATTGTTGCGACGAACGGTCGAGCTTTGAAACCTCGTCCTGGTCACGACAATGTAACAAAAGACAAAAGAGTAACGATTGAGTAGTAGCTCGCACAACGGGTAATAAACGCTTCAGAAGAAGATGAATCATCAACGGGTTGATTCGGCCAATGATTCTTGTCCAACTTTAGCAAAGGAGGTCTTGTCCACCAGCGTTCATGTTGAAGAAGTTCGACCGGCGTGAGACCACGAGATGTGTCGTCAGCCAGATTTTCCTTTCCTGGAACGTGGTTCTAGGGACAGCCAATTGTTGCTTCTTGAACCTTGGATACACGGTTCCCGACATAAGTTTTCCAGCACGATGGTGGTGATTTAAGCCATTGAAGCGCTGTCATGGAATCTACCCAGGAAAAAACACATTGGTTATGATTTTGTGCGATGCAATTAATCTGGCATACAGCTGGGTAGAGAGAATCGCCCACCAGAGATCTAGGCGGCGTATGCTGTGCCGAGTCTTCAGAGAAGCAGCCTTCGATTTGCCTGCCAGCAGTTTGATACACACATTGCGGTTGTTATCTTCGAAGCTCATATAGACGCACGGGCCATAGGCTTTCTCAGAAGCATCTGAGAAAAAGTGCAGCTGGAGACAGATTGTTCCGGCCACCGAAGCAAATCTGGGGATTCGTCACAATGATTAAGGGTGGAATGCTGTAGGTTCTCGCGAAGGGGTTGATCCCAAGAATATGAATTCCCATCGCTTGAAGATAGCACCCAAAGGCGCTGCATGCATTGCTCGGCAGCGGATATAACAGGCCCTATCAGGCCTAGCGGGTCGAAGATTTGAGCAATGTAGGATAAAACAATTCGTCGTGTAAGTGGGAGTCCCTCAGCACTAAACAAACAAACTGATTGGCCGGCGTACTTGAACGGCCGTTGCAACGCCTTTGGTGCCACTTATAAAATCGTCGACATAAAATCTTCAAGAACTGCAGTCTTTGCCAACGAAAATCTTGCGTGTTCGTCCTTGGCAAGCTGTTTGATGGTACAAGTGGCTAAATACGGAGAGAAAACGATTCCGTAAGTAAGCGTCTGTAGCTCGAAAATGGAGACGGGCACTGATATGTTCTGCCGCCAAAGAATGCGTTGCTATGATTGATCTTCAGGATGGACCTTTATTTGGTGGTACATTTTTTCAATGTCCGCCAGAAGTGCTACAGGTTTGGTTCGAAAACGCAAAACAAAAAACAGGGTCTGCTAGATCCACATTCGAGGGGTTTTTGCAGGACGACACATCCACGTTTGTAGATGGAAGAGTTGATGTTGGTTTTGGAAGGTCCAGGAATTCCAGCTCATTGGCAAATGCTTCGTTCTTCGAAAGGATGGTAGACATGACACGAAGCCCTTTTCCGGAGGAAAAAGCGCCCGCAGGAAGATCGAAACCGTGAAGAGACGGAGCAACTGTACCGCGCTAATAACACACAAACTTCTATGAGAAGTTGAACCTTTCACGTAAGGGCCACGTGCCACAGCCTGATATGTGTAAGGACATAAACGGGAACCTTCTTACGAACGAGCGTGAGGTGATCCAAAGGTGGCGGCAGCACTACGAAGAGCACCTGAATGGCGATGTGGCAGACGAAGATGGCGGTATGGTGATGGACCTGGGGGAACGCGCGCAGGACATAATTCTACTGGCTCCGAATCTCCAGGAAATCCAGGCGGAGATTGGCCGGCTGAAGAACAACAAAGCCCCTTGGGTTGACCAACTACCAGGAGAGCTATTTAAACACGGTGGTGAGGCACTGGGTCATTACCAAGGTTTGGGAGGAGGAAGTTTTGCCGCAGGAGTGGATGGAAGGTGTCGTGTGTCCCATCTACAAAAAGGGCGATAAGCTGGATTGTAGCAACTACCGCGCAATTACATTGCTGAACGCCACCTGCAAGGTACTCTCCCAAATATTATGCAGTCGACTAACACCAATTGCAAGAGTTCGTGGGGCAGTTCCAGGCGAGTTTTATGGGCGAACGCTCAACCACGGACCAGGTGTTCGCCATTCGCCAAGTACTGCAAAAATGCCACGAATACAACGTGCCCACACATCATCTATTCATCGACTTCAAAGCCGCATATGATACAATCGATCGGAACCAGCTATGGCAGCTATGCACAAACACGGATTTCCGGATAAACTGACACGATTGATCAAGACGACGATGGATCGGGTGATGTGCGTAGTTCGAGTTTCAGGGGCATTCTCAAGTCCCTTCGAAACGCATAGAGGGTTACGGCAAGGTGATGGTCTTTCGTGTCTGCTATTCAACATCGCTTTGGAGGGGGTAATACGAAGGGCAGGGATTGACACGAGTGGTACGATTTTCACGAAGTCCGTCCAGTTATTTTGTTTCGCCGACGACATTGATATCATGGCACGTAACTTTGATAGGATGGATGAAGCCAACATCAGACAAAAAAGCGAAGCTAAACGGATTGGACTAGTTTTCAACACGTCAAAAACGTAGTACATGATAGGAAGAGGCTCAAGAGAGGTCAATGTAAGCCACCCACCACGAGTTTCTATCGGTGGTGACGAAATCGAGGTGATTGAAGAATTCGTGTACTTGGGCTCACTGGTGACCACCGATAACGATACCAGCAGAGAAATTCGGAGGCGCATAGTGGCTGGAAATCGCACGTACTTTGGACTCCGCAAGACGCTCCGATCGAATAGAGTTCGCTGCCGTACCAAACTGACTATCTACAAAACGCTTATAAGACCGGTAGTTCTCTACGGACACGAGACCTGGACGAGTTTTCGAAGGGAAAGTGCTGCGTACCATCTATGGTGGGGTGCAGATGGCGGACGGTACGTGGAGGAGGCGAATGAACCACAAGTTGCATGAGCTGCTGGGAGAACCATCCATCGTTCACACCGCGAAAATCGGACGACTGCGGTGGGCCGGGCACGTAACTAGAATGTCGGACAATAACCCGGTGAAAATGGTTCTCGACAACGATCCGACGGGCACAAGAAGGCGAGGTGCACAGCGGGCAAGGTGGATCGATCAGGTGGAAGATGACTTGCGGACCCTCCGTAGACTGCGTGGTTGGCGACGTGTAGCCATGGACCGAGCCGAATGGAGAAGACTCTAATATACCGTATAGGCCACTTCGGCCTTAGTCTGAATAAATAAAATAAATAATGATAGGTCAACGACAAGGGCTTTGCAGTTTTTCAGGCGGCCATTCTCCTTCAGGCGCCGATTTCCTGAAGAGTGAAGATCCCGAGCTGGAAAACGTATGTTTTGTACGCATGCTCCCAGGTTTGTCATCATACCGCCCTCGTTTCCTACCACATCACCATTCAGTTGCTCTTAGTAGTGCTGCCTTTTGGACAGCTCACGCTCATCCGTAAGGAGATTTCCGTTAATGTCCTTACACATGTCAGACTGTGGCACGTGGCCCTTACGTGAACGGTTTAACTTCTCATAGAATTTTCGTGCGTTATTAGCTATTCCTGCTGGCGCTTTCTATTTTGGGAAATCGAGTTTTGTCCGTTCCGCGCCCGTTTGTATCGTGCATCGTTCGCTCTCGTGCGATGTTGCAGCAACTCCCGGACTTATTCTGATTGAAATAACAGTTAGCTTTATTTCATAATAAGACTGCAATCCATCAGAGGTATTGGCGTAGGACTACGTCTGTGTTTTCTATACTGGAGTGCACTTTGCGATTGCCAAAAGCGAAAAGCATCACGTAAAGAAGATTCTTGATGGGTTTTCAACTTTCATTGACCATTCGATCTTGGAAGAGTCAAGCCTTTTATTCTAGTACATCAAAATGTTGACAAAAGTCGATTTGAAAGTTATAAGGCAGTTTAAATTTTCTCTTTCCATTTGTTATGATAAAAGTTCCATCCAGTGGCGCCGGGAGTGGGTGGGACAAGTAGGACATGTCCTACGCATGAAAATACATGGGTAGGACAGTCGAAGCACTGTCCTACCCATGATTATAGTAAGAACATATAATATGGATAACTAAAAGATCTAATACTATCAATACTGTTTCAATTGCTAGATCTAAAAAAAATCATTAAAACGTTTCAAAGTTAATCAGAGGTTAAACTGGCAATCGTTTAGGTTTCCGGGATTGTGAAGGAGAAATCTATTCCGAAAGGCTTCTTAGAGTCTATGAGGAATGCTTTCCATTCCAAAAAGTACGCAATGATGTATTAAAATTTTCCAAGAAGTCTTGAAGTTTCTAATAGTTTCTGCTTTTCCATAAAACTGTTGAAAGTTTTCTGAAAGTGCGTAATTATTTCTGCTAGTTCAGGGAGGCTCAGAGAATTTCTGAAATTTTATAAGTGACAGACTGACAGGTGACGTAATCGAAAGATGAATATTTAAACAAGTAGGGGAAACCGCCAAATGTCGAACGGCTAAAATTCTTGCCTATTGTTGAACGCCCATAAGAAATGCACGTGCGTTCAACAATAGGCGAAGAAATTAGCCGTTCAACATTTAGCGAATTACCCTATATAGCTTAGCCAGTTGGGAAAGGAGAGAAATGTTAGTGTGTAGTTAGAAACAGGAAGAGAAAACCTCTGCATCCCCACATTGCCACGAAAAGGAAATTTCGTCAATTTGGTAAGGTAGATGAAAAAAAATTGAAGTCTTTGCCACATTATGTGATGGAGTCTTTTAGTCTTTGCCAGACCTCCTGTCTATAAGGCTGAAGCTCGTCTTTATAGGTTGAGAAACGAAACAAAGATATGAAAGAATAATTGCAGATATACGCGAATTTGAAGCAGTTTATGATGATTGTAGCACATACGGATGTCTGGTAGTAAGCCGAAAAAATCTGTTGAAATTCGAGAGGATCTCCGGAAAGTCCTTGAAATTCCTTAAAAGTATTCTTATTCTATAGTTTTGATAATCCAGTTTTTGTCCTACCCACGTCTCGGAACGTGACCGCGCCTCTGGTTCCATCTAACAATAACACCTTAATAAAGATTTAAAAAAAAATCCATCTAACAAACATTTCATATTACCCCTTATCTTCATTCCAGCTACGGGCGCGGTTTCGGCCTGGTGGGACCACTCCTTGGCCACGACTCCCCGCTCAACATCCCGAACGGATTCTTCGGCATCTTTTACTACTTCCTGGTCGCTGGGCTGTCCTTCAGCAACAACATCCGCATTTCCCGGCTCACCACCTACCTGATTGGGCTGTCCAACGTGCTGTCCGTCTATTTGGCCTATTTGCTGTACTTCGTGCTCGAGGATTTATGTATCGTTTGCGTGTCGACCTATGCCGTCAATCTGATCAGCCTGATCCTGGCGGTACAGAAGGGCCATATTCTGGTGCGTGAGGAGCAAGTCCTGCGCGTCATGCAGAAGGATCGCTAAATTAGTTACTCTTGAGAGTTAGAATTATAGGCATTTTTAAAAGCTTTATTAAATTCGTTACATGCCAGAAATTTACTTGATGTTGTAATAACGATTTTCCTATTATACATAGTTGTATTTATTGCTAAATTTACTGATTAATAAATTCTACATGTGATGGTTTTATTGCACAAACGTCCGTTTTGAACTCTATCTTCGAAAATCGAAAGCTTTCACGAGCTTTGAAAGCTTATAAATAACAGGACAATTTTTTTTAATGTGTGAGTGCACGCTGGAGACCGTCAGCTGACGTGACACCCGAAGTTGTCAAATCCAGCTGACGATTCTACCACTACAACGAAGGCATCGGAAATCTGACGCGGTTCATGTTTCGATGTGCGCCCACTCTCAAAAGCCATTGCGTGCGGTTCTGGTGTGGGTAATCGTTCACAGGGAACCGAGCCAAGAACGTCGATTCGCCATGGCCGTCGCCTCTTCTGTGCCCTGCGTCGTCGTTGCGACCGAATAATGTAAACGTCAGAAGTCTCACGATGAGAAAGGCATTCGCGATGATAGAATCAGTAATTATGTGCTCTTTTCGCGAAAATTTTGCTCATTTTGACCAGCAAGAAGTGTCGCCGTAACTAGTGTTTGTTTATTCCGTGCGTGTCCGAGTGAAGTGAAACAACTTTGTCCACGTAACAGCGTAATTTACCCGTTTACGCGGATCCTCGAGTGACTTCTTTCTTCTCGAGTTAAAGGGGTAAGTCCCCTCGAGAAGGAACATCGAGGAACGCGATTCTATTGAATAGAAGCAGCCTTTCATCGGTCGTCGAGTGCCATTTATTGTGTCTGTCGAGTGTAGTGGCAAGGACGACGCCTACCCATCATGGCCGTAGACAAGACCGCCACTCGGCAGATGATGACGATCACATTCCTGTGCATCCTGTGGTATGTGGTGTCCAGCAGCAACAACGTCATCGGCAAGATGATCCTGAGCGAGTTCCCCTACCCTATGACGGTCACCATGGTCCAGCTGACCAGCATCACCATCTACAGTGGGCCATTCTTCAACCTGTGGGGAGTTCGCAAATACGTGGACATCTCGTGGCGGTATTACTTCAAGTTCATCGTGCCGTTGGCGCTGGGCAAGTTTCTGGCCTCGGTCACCTCGCATATCTCCATCTGGAAGGTTCCAGTGTCCTACGCGCATACGGGTGAGTTTTCTTATTGTCCTGATTGCATATCGGGGCCACCCTAATCCTTTCCAATCGCTGCAGCTTGGGTCAAAGCCAATGCTGCAGCAGTGACCTAATCACCCAATCAATGTTGCTTAATTCGATCGACTCCAAACATTGCACCCGCAGCTAATTTGTTGAGGGAGGTGGGGTATGTGAATTGTTGCCACTCTTGCGTTTATACTCTCTTTTTCATTCGTCCGGCTGGTGTCGTTGTCGCGAAGTAGAGCACTAAAAAGGAGTTCGAACAACAGCACAGTGGGGAACTTTCCACAGCAAATCTAATCAAAATAGTTTAAGAAATTTAGACAAATAAGAAAACTCCCAATTAGTTGATGATTTAGAAAGCAGACACTTATTACTTACAAAGTGGATTTAACTTGTTGATAGATTTCGGCCGAAAATTCAAACCAATTCCTCCCCTGTGCACGATGCTCGCATTTAACATCGCACTGCTGGCACGCCTATTGCACAAACTGGTTCGCGTTATTTTGCTCTTACCATTCGCCTCATGTTGGATGATCGGCTGATGTTACGTCGGTTCCAGTGGATGCAATGGGTTCGAAATTGGGATTAGGCAGGTGCTATCTCGTTCGGTGCTGTTTTTAGACGATGAGGATGGAATCGCACGACTGTACTAATTGCAAGACCAAACTGCACGATTGCAATAAGTTAAATAGAAAGAATATGTTTTTTTGTCCAGAAGCAATCATATTTGAATTTCAGAAAATTTGCCGAGTTTTTTTTAGATATGTTAATATTATAACGTTGAGTGTTTTTAAAAGACCAGATAGAAGTTTTATACATTTGCTCAGTTTTTTTAGAACTTTTTATAGAAGGCCCGAAAACCCATATTTTTATATTCAAATCGACTCAACTCGACAAATTCAAATTCAAGTGATGTCTGTGTGTGTGCGCGCGCAAAAAGTCTCGTCAATTTTCCAGGCACTTACCCTTAACCGATTTTGCTCGCAACAAGTTGTATTCGACGCAAAATCCTGTCTTATCTTATTGCGTCACTATTGCTTCTTCTTCTTCAATGGTTCTATATTCCAACTGGAACATGGCCTGCTTTTCAACTTAGTAATTCTGTAGCATTGCCTCAGTTATTGATTGAAAGATTTTCTATGCCCTCCAGGGCAAGAATATGTATCTTGTGTGACAAGTACAATATTGGGGTAGGTATTCGTTGGATCGTTGGATGCCTGTAGCTGACAATGTGACCATTGACCATGGTAAATCTTAAACCGTAACACACCACGCAAATACTCCGTAATAAACCGTAACACACCACGTCTATACTCAGCGTTACGGGTAGTCGCCTCGCAGCTTAGTGTTCTTTAAAGTCTGAGCGAAGCCCTCTCGCGGTAGAGCGCTATTTTCGTACTAAAATGTCGATAACTCGAAATTGGGAACGAATTTCGCTTATCCCAACTGACAATCTCTTTGAATTTTATCAAGGAATGTTCCTTGGACCTACTATTTCCCAAATTTGAATTAAGCTTTAAATACTGAACTATTGTAGAACTGAAATTTTCGCTTCTCAGTACCTCTCTTCGATGATTTGAGGCACAAAGGAATCGAATTTCGCAGAACCCAACTGACAAAAGCTTTAAATTTTTCCAACGGTCATTTTGATATAATAAAAAGTATATGTCACCACAATAAATTTTGAAGGAAGCTCTATTTAGTA
Source organism: Armigeres subalbatus (assembly GCF_024139115.2). Taxonomy (NCBI): domain Eukaryota; kingdom Metazoa; phylum Arthropoda; class Insecta; order Diptera; family Culicidae; genus Armigeres; species Armigeres subalbatus. Next base: position 305,732,563 of record NC_085139.1, on the reverse strand, counting down.
AAAAAAAAGTTTTTACTTCAAACAAGTTTTTTAAAATCCATACAAAAGTTACCATTTCGGGAGGCGCACGGCAAGAAAGAAGCGATGAGAGCGATAGAAAGTCCGTCAACCTTGTATCTTGCGTGACACTAGAAAAGAGCGTATTCCTATTTGTGAACACGAGAATACCAAATATATAAATTGAAATCAAATCCCGGAGGAACTTCCCGAGGAATTCCCGGAGGAACTTCCGGAGGAATTCCCGGAGGAATTTCCGGAGGAATTCCCGGAGGAACTACCGGAGGAATTCCCGGAGGAACTTCCGGAGGAATTTCCGGAGGAACTTCCGGAGGAATTTCCGGAGGAACTTCCGGAAAAATTCCCGGAGGAACTTCCGGAGGAATTTCCAGAGGAACTTCCGGAGGAATTCCCGGAGGAACTTCCGGAGGAATTCCCGGAGGAACTTCCGGAGGAATTCCCGGAGGAACTTCCGGAGGAATTCCCGGAGGAACTTCCGGAGGAATTCCCGGAGGAACTTCCGGAGAAATTCCCGGAGGAACTTCCGGAGGAATTCCCGGAGGAACTTCCGGAGGAATTCCCGGAGGAACTTCCGGAGGAATTCCCGGAGGAACTTCCGGAGGAATTCCCGGAGGAACTTCCGGAGGAATTCCCGGAGGAACTTCCGGAGGAATTCCCGGAGGAACTTCCGGAGGAATTCCCGGAGGAACTTCCGGAGGAACTTCCGGAGGAATTCCCGGAGGAACTTCCGGAGGAATTCCCGGAGGAACTTCCGGAGGAACTTCCGGAGGAATTCCCGGAGGAACTTCCGGAGGAATTCCCGGAGGAATTTCCCGAGGAATTCCCGGAGAAACTTCTGGAGGAATTCCCCGAGGAACTTCTGGAGGAATTCCCGGAAGAACTTCTGGAGTAATTCCGGGAGGAATTTCCGGAGGAACTTCAGGAGGAATTCCCGGAGGAACTTCCGGAGGAATTCCCGGAGGAACTTCCGGAGGAATTCCCGGAGGAACTTCCGGAGGAACTTCCGGAGGAACTTCCGGAGGAATTCCCGGAGGAACTTCCGGAGGAATTCCCGGAGGAACTTCCGGAGGAATTCCCGGAGGAACTTCCGGAGGAACTTCCCGGAGGAACTTCCGGAGGAACTTCCCGGAGGAACTTCCGGAGGAATTCCCGGAGGAACTTCCGGAGGAACTCCCGGAGGAACTTATATGTAAAAACGAACATATATGTAAAAATAGCCAGCATGAGTTAACCACCTGAAATTTGTATGGCGAAAGACATCTAACACAGGTTTTCTTAATAGCAGGTACTTTTCACGAAAATCTATTTGGTACCAGTTATGTAGGAAGGTGTTTGCTACTACGCCTACCAAATAATTTTTCTGATTAAGGTGTCTATTTTCGAGATAATAAGCTTTAGATGCCTTTCGCCATACTGATTTCCGAAAATTAACTCCTAGTGTGCCGCTCAAAGTAGGCGATTCATTGCTGAAAGTTGGGCCAATTGTGTCCTAAAATGGAAAATATATTCGATTTTCCTTCACGGAACGATGAAGTTAATCATCTGAACGCGTCAGTTTTCTTCCAACTCAAAAGTCGAAATTAACATTGTAACAAGATGGAAAATGTATGATAAAAATATTATTCAAACGCACTAGCAAAACACCGCAGGGCACTTGTTTCTTATGGGCCTGACGATCCAGACTGATCGTTGATTCGTTCTGATATATTGCCTTTTCAGCAACAGACGTTGCTCAGCCCAAAACATGGTAAGAAAAGTCCCAAGCTTAAAAAAATAATTTTTCTGACTTAGACTATTATCAGAATTAAGATAACATCGGTTCATGTATTCTTGACCGATGCACTACCGTTTCCAACCATAAACGATGTAGGGCTTTAGGTTAATTCTTGTGAAGCATCAGGGGTACAGTCACCGTTTTTTAAGATGCCCGGAGTGAAGGTTAAGTTCTGTATCGATAAAGCAATTCCTCCTGTAAGAAACGCATACTATAACGTCCCTGCAGCGTTCAGAGAAGCAGCTAGGAAAAGATTGCAGGAGTGCTCACTCTCGCTATAGCCGTCTACCCGGTCTCCCGTGTTTGGTAACTCATGTCGCCGCAGCCAAGCGAACGATTTTCAAATTGATCGTTAAAAGCTCTGACAACAATTTTTCCCTACGACCCCACACCACTTGCAAACCAGTTACCGTTCGGTAACAGAATGTAAAAGGTCGATAAAGCAGATCACGATTTGTAAACTCCACGGAGTATAAATAGAAATAGGTTGGACATAAGGAACGGAAGACATGAAACGCTGGTAATGATGTCCGACTCCGGCAGACATCTGCCGCGATGTTGTCAGGCACTGGGCAGTTCGCCGGAATACAAGTGAAGGTCGTGTTCGGTAGCATGTTTGCTAAGATGTTTTGGATCCAGGAGTGCTTAGGCTTATCGCTTTGGACTGCGGAAATAATGCTGGCAGAATTAGATAGGACGATGATGGATTTCCTGGACATGAAGCAGGCAGTGATGAATGCCATGGTTGCTTCGGCCGAGATGATGCTGGATATATCAGGGAGGCTGTCTGAGACCAATGCCGACACCACGGCTCGAAACCGACCCATCCGTTAACCTGTGTTCGAGATTGTAGAAATCTCGGTTAGGGAGCTCGGCCACAGACCTAAGAGCCACGGAATTGTCACCCCTTTCGGAAGTTGCTAGCTATGAAGCTATTTAAAATGGCTGATGAGAAGTGCCAATTCCTTGCTCCAGTCCGAAGCTGGCAATCGTGTGCAAAATCCGGCCCCTTCAATAAGGAGAGGAAATCTTGTGTTCTCCGGAGGTTGCGGCGAAAGAGGCGGCTATGCGACAAAATGCCGCCAGCGCACGATGGCGAAAAGCGAAGATGCCTGTCTCGGCACAGGCTGACTCGGTTGGTGTTGAGTATAGATAGTAGAATCTATAGATGAGCGAAAGCATGGCTGAGTCGATTTTTTTGCCCGTGCACACGCGCATATGACGTCACAGCCCTTAACGTTTCCATTGAAATCGTGACGTCATGCTCGTTTGGAGACACGTTTGACAGTTCGTTTGGAGACAGAGGATTTATCTTCGCTCATCTATATATTCCACTATCTATAGTGTTGAGGGTAACAATCCTGATGCGGCTCGAAGAAACTGAAAGTCGTTTACAGAGTTTCGTCGAGGTTATGGTGGGCGATACAGGCCAGTTCCAAGCTGTAGAATAGGCGGCTATCAATAATACCCTCCCGGTCCGACCTAGATTGTCTCTGGTCCGACAACTTACTTTGATTTCGCGGAAATGCGGAAAGAACGAGAGACTTTGGTCAATGGAGACTCCAAGAACTTTCACATTTTTTTTTTGTTGGGAATAGACCGAAAACAAAAAGACCGCAAACTGTCAAAATCAACGAAAGAATCGGGCCGGAACAATCAGCGGAGAACACAGCGACCAAAAGGAACTGGCGATTGTAAGCTTTGATTTCGATAAACCTTGTTGCGTTCAATTTGGAAAACCTTCGAAAGTAAAAAGTGTTTGATAATGAGACCAATAATTGAATTATCATGTAGAAAACCGATTAACGATAAGATAACGTCGACTTGTTTTCAATAAATAGCTCTGTCATCATTTTTCGCACCGATGTTCGTCCAACCAAAAATAAATTACATATTGTGAATCAAATGGCTTTGTTCAGATGTGATTTGTTGTTATTTTTTGTTACAAGCAAGCGAATTCCAAATAAACATCAATATGTTTCTTCACGTGAATCGATCTTTTTTTATTTAGGGGAAAATACCTATTCTTGGCAGTCTAAAACATTCGCTAAATTGAATGATAAAAATAATGAATAATTACACTAAAACACAGGTACAGTTTGACTGGTATACATTTGTATGCTCTTTCTTTGATGATTGGTGTTCACTAAATATAACAGCTTTTACCACAAACTCAGTAAATTGAATATAAAGTAACAGGTCAACGTTTCTTCTATTGGCATAGCAATTTCTATTATCAGCAATGAGTTTGCTCCCTTTAGCAACTAGACATGGAAGTAGAAAACTGGTAATGTATTGGTGCCAAATGCTGGTTGTTTATATCCTCCAATAGTAAAATTCATTCATATTAATCGGCCGCACGCTCATCTCGCGTCACTCAATTTTGGAACAAACTTTATTGTTTATCAAAACTGGCTTAAAACAAAACATGAATTTTAGCCTTGACATAAATTTTATGTCATGTAGACCGAACGGCAAAAGCATTTGAACACATTGCAAAACAAATTTAATCCTTATGCAGTCCACAAAAACAGACGTGAATGCCAGATAGGGTACCCGTGAACCCAGATATTGACATTTTTATAACTTTTACCATTTTCAAACTATTTGAATAATGTTGGCCATTTTGGAGAAGGGAACTTATATGCTTTTTGTCCGCTGCCAAGATTTACATCTTTTGTCTTTTCTAATGCCTTAGAGTCTACACGCGTAAGCAAGTCTATCAACCAGTTTCAAATATACAATTTGCTCTTTACGGTCCTTACATTATATGTTTGCTCCATCAAAAAAAAAATCATGGTGGTTGTGTACAAGACACGACCGCTCGACGTAAACTACGTAAAACCAAATCTATACACATAAGAATGAATTTTGTCTGTCTGCCCTTATAGACTAGGAAATGGCTTGAACATTTGTATGTAGAGGTTTTTGGGAACGATGAAGATTCTTATGATGTATTAGACCCCTCCGCTTCTGGAAGGGAAGGCTTTAATCGAAAATTAATCTAAAAAATGGAATCCAAATTTGCAAATTTCGAATACTTAACCGTTTTTTAAATAATGTAAAAAATATATAATTAATCAATTTTAGGTGAAACGAAGCACGTCGGTTCTGGTAGTATAGTATATTAACAATATATTCCACCTCGCGGGTCTTCATAATATTATGTTGAGTAATGGGCAGCACTGTCCTATCTAGCCGCTGGAGCCACCCCATTCTTACACTACGTTTCACAGTTGAATCACCGACAAACCGACGGGCCTCTCTGATTCCAAAATTGGCAAAAAAATTACAATCGTTTTACTCCGAGTGTAGTAACTCGTTCTGTCATTACTGACATTAACGTTCTTTTGATAGAAAAAGTCAAGAAAAAGAAAAAGCAAAATGCGCGCAATCCACCAGCTGGTCGACGTAAACATTATATGCACGTTTCAAACAATCTACACAGCGATGAAAATAAAAATAACCAAGTAATAAAAAATCTTTTTCGATGCTTAAATCGACATTTAAGTCTTTACGATCATTGCACACATTTTTGAAAATCGAATGTTTTTCATTTGGCTAACGAATCCTATAATAAAACTCTTGATTTTTATAATATCGAATATTGATTATTATGTGGAAGCTGATGAAATAAATTAAAGAGTGCATGACCAAATTTGCCCGCACATTTGTGAGAGCTGTTGTGTAAACCATCGCACAGATGGAGCTAGGTTATGAAAGGAGAGTAATTGCCAAGAAATTTGAAGAACTTTATATGGGAAGGCACGTCGGTTTGTCGGTGGTTGAATAATAGATAATACCTGTAGGGATTGAGAGGGGTATGAGTAAATATATTGACTAAATAAGAGGGCATATAGTCATGAGCACTAGATGCGAGAGGTGACAGTTCAACGAAGTGAGCACCCAGTTTTGTGATGTATTTCGCGGGAAGCAGTTGTGCTTCGGAGCTGCTGCGGATCGAGCAGCAGCTGGAGACGGCTGATTCGGATGCAGCTGTCTCCTAAGGACACGACAATGGCCAAGTCGGTACGTTATGATCAGTGGCGCTCCCGAAATTATACGCTCGGTCGCAAGTGGAGAAAAAATCGGAATCGCGAGTGCTTGTTTTGTTTGGAAAAAAAAGTACACGGTAACGCAATAATAATGAAATTTCGTTTGTGACAATTATGACACTGGAAAAAAATGTGTTTGCAAAAATAGAATGTGTGACACCATAAAAAATATTTTTCTTAAAAAGGTAAATTTCTCATTCGAGACAACCAGAAATTTTATTTGATTATATATTATTTGTATATCGCATGGAAGATATTTATGTGCGCTGATAAACAAAGTGGATTAAATCTATATAGATTTCAAAGTGTGGATTATTAGTAGTGTGAACTAGACAATAATTTTCCGAAAGGTAATCCCTGATAGGGTAAACAATCATTCCCCCGAGAGGGTATCCCTGATAGGGTAAACAATCATTCCCCTGAGAGGGTAAACAATCATTCCCCCGAGAGGGTACCAATGTATGAATATGTAAGCAAATAGTTGCGTAGAATATTGTTGACGATTTGTTTCTGATTTTGATGCAAGATTGATGTTATAGAGCCTGGTAAGTTCTATCCATGACTGCATTCCGAGATCAGTGGTTGACTTGTGTTCAGTGTTAGAAAATGTAAACAAAGAGTGAGAACATGAAAGTAAATAGTTCCGTAGAATGTTTTTGATGATTTGTTTCTGATTTTGATGCAAGATTGATGTTATAGAGCCTGGTAAGTTCTATCCATGACTGCATTCCGAGATCAGTGGTTGACTTGAGTTCAGTGTTAGAAAATGTAAACAAAGAGTGAGAACATGAAAGTAAATAGTTCCGTAGAATGTTTTTGATGATTTATTTCTGATTTTGATGCAAGAATGATGTTATAGAGCCTGGTAAGTTCTATCCATGCTATCGGAACGCAGTCCGAGATCATTGGTTGACTTGAGTTCAGTGTTAGAAAATGTAAACAAAGAGTGAGAACAAAGTCAGCAAAGACTGGGGTAGAATATTGTTGATGATTTGTTCCTGATTTTGATGCAAGATTGATGTTCTAGAGCCTGGTAAACTCTATCCATGACATTTTGAAATTGCCGAAATCAGTGGTTTACTTGAGTTTAGTGTTAGAAAATGTAAACAGATAGTAAGAACTTGTAAGCAAGGATTTGCCTAGAATATTGTTGATTTTTTTTTTCTTCTGTATTTGGTGTAAGATTGATGTTCTTGGGCATTATAAAGCAGATCAAAATAATAATAATAAAATTGTAAAAGAGTAGAGCAGGAGGAAGATGTAGGGATTGAGAGGGGTATGAGTAAATATATTGACTAAATAAGAGGGCATATAGTCATGAGCACTAGATGCGAGAGGTGACAGTTCAACGAAGTGAGCATCCAGTTTTGTGATGTATTTCGCGGGAAGCAGTTGTGCTTCGGAGCTGCTGCGGATCGAGCAACAGCTGGAGACGGCTGATTCGGATGCAGCTGTCTCCTAAGGACACGACAATGGCAATATTAGGTTGAAATGCGCTATGTAGAAACGATTATGGTTATGATTTTTTTGATGAGCTTGGAAAGTATTGAAGATGCAAAAGGAAAACGGTCCTGTAAAGCACATAAGGATTAAAATACTACGGTGTTGCTACCACTTTTGATATAATTCGTGGTCTGCGTAAAAATCTGAATAGAAGCATTCGTATTTTAACACTTTTTTAAAATAAATGCAACGCCGTATATTTTGTTCGTAGTTTTGCTAAAATCAAGTCACATAGAATTGTGCGTGGTATCTTTTTAGCGTGTGTTTGATATGCTCACAAACACATTCTCTCGCTCTATTCCGAAGTGTGCTGCTGTCAAAGAAAACGAACAGTCCCGATTTTATTTAGTGAAGCATAGAGCAAATATTGTATAAATTTGCTCTTTGTGGTGATAATAAAGTGGTGATAAAGTGTAAAAAGTAGTTTACGTACTTAATTTGTCGTGTCATACGCAATAAATAGGAGAAACAGGCGATCAAAAAAGTAAGTAACAGTTGTCGTGCGCTGCTTTCTTTGGCGATGCAATAATGGCAAGAATTTCGTAGGTGCAAATTTGTTTCGGTGATTAACTCATCAAATCTTGCTACTATTACACAAACAACTTATTCAAATGAAAGCTTAGACTTGAAATTGTGTGATTGAATCAAAATTATGTTCATAAATAGTGTACGTTTGCTGGAAAACGCAAATATTGTTGAGGGTGCCAACAACTGTCGCACCCTGCCAATGCCGTATTCTACCCTACTTTAGAAATAATGCTGAATTTGGTTGTGCAATACATAAAGAATGCCTTAGTTCCATTCGGTTGATGGTTACATGACGCCGTCCATTCACCTAATCAATCCAACTTGCTCGCTGCGCATCTCATCTTGTACTCACCGGATCACTATCGAGAACTAATTTCACCGGGTTATTGTCCGACAATTTGGCTACGTGGCCAGCCCAACGTAGTCGTCTAATTATCGCATTTGAACGTGATGGTCGCATTTCATGTCCGTCCTCTATAGAGGACTACCGATGTAAGCAAACATCCATAAATTACGTAACGCTTGGAGGGGGATTGTCAGTTTTTGTGTAGCTTTTGTAGATGGTGAATTCGAAACGACCACGAACTGTCTTCGGTCGAAGTAACTTGGTGGCATGCTACACAAGTTCATGTAGCTTATGTTTAAATTATTCCGAGACAAAGATAGAGCAAAAGTATGGCCTTTACATACACTAAGAGAGGCAACAAACTTGTTTTTTACCATCGGGAAGTTATTTTTTTGTTTTATTTGAATTAGGCATATCGTCAAATAACTTAGACAAATTTGTTCGGAAATGCGCGTGCTGCGATAACACACTGCCTTCTACCGGTTGGACTGCGGAAGCACGTTTGAAATTTTCTTATCAACGTAAGCAGTTCAACGAAGCCAAAATAAGACGTCTCTTGTCTTTTACCTACTAACAACGTGTGACGTGAGACTCATTGAAAACATTTCCTTATCAGTTCCTGGGGAATACGTCAACCTGCACAATTTCCCATATGTATGAGCTTATCTGTTATTGGTATAGTTTTCCCTTTCTGAATTCCAGTGAAAGCCACCATGCCCCTGTTCACCGTGGTTCTGTCCAGGATAATCCTCCGGGAGCGGCAAACCAAGGCCGTCTATCTGAGCCTGGTGCCGATCATCGTCGGCGTTGGGATCGCCACCCTGACGGAGCTGTCCTTCGACATGGTGGGCCTCGTCAGTGCCCTGCTGGCCACGATGGGATTTTCGCTGCAGAACATCTTCTCCAAGAAGGTGCTCAAGGAGACGAACGTCCACCATCTGCGGCTGTTGCACATTCTCGGTCGGCTGGCCTTGTTCATGTTCCTGCCGGTGTGGATCTACTTCGATATGTTTAGCGTGATGAAGCATCCGGCTATCGTAAGTATTTAAGATAAATCAAGAATGTTGAAGCATGATTAAATTTTCCAAACATTCTTAGACAACTGGCGATTACCGAGTGATCGCCCTGCTGTTCACCGACGGAGTCCTCAACTGGCTGCAGAACATACTGGCGTTCAGCGTGTTGTCTATCGTGACACCTCTGACGTACGCCGTGGCCAGTGCCAGCAAGCGAATTTTCGTGATAGCCATTTCTCTCTTCATCCTGGGCAATCCGGTGACGTGGATCAACATCCTTGGCATGCTGGTGGCCATCATGGGCGTTCTGTGCTACAACAGGGTAATGTTCCCCCTGTCTATGATTTCTATACCTGTTACACTGACAATCTTTTAATTCTAACACAGGCCAAGTACTTCTCGCGGCATCAGCAACCGAAGGAGTCTCTCCTGCCGTACAGCACTGTTAATAACAACATCAAATATCAACCGTTGGAGGATACAACCCTGCTCAACAATTCTGCCCACCATCACGGTAAGAATGGATTCGTCAGTCAAAATGGTGGCATGCCGAACGGTTCAGCGGCGGGCTACTTCCAGAATGGTGGCAGCAGTGTGCACAACAGCAGTAGCAATCTGCTGCTGAGCAATAGCAATGGGGCGCATCTGACGACGGTGAATGGCTCGCCGAACAAGTTGCTGTTTGTGTAGGAACCGGGATGCTATGGGAAAGCAATAGTTCCGAAATCCTCGTTTAGGTAGATTGTTTGTTTCCGTTTTACTATTTACCCTGTACAGTTGACAGTTATTAGTGATCCTGCTATAGAATTGAACAATTGACATATTTCCGCTCCTCCGTGAAAGGGTTCGAAGCAGATGTTGGATAGGAGCTCAGACGCCGAGGCCTTTATTTATTTGTTTCGCTCGTACTGTGTTTAAACTTAGGATCCTCGTAGGGAATGGATTTTCTTTGTGCAATCGTCTGTTGCATTGAGCCGACCCCGATAGACAACCGACACGCAACTAATAGTATTTCTGGACACAGTGTTGAAAAATTAGGAAGATAGATATTATTAGAAACGTACTAAAAGTGCATGAGATGGACAACACTGTTTACGAAAGGTAGAAACATATTTAGGAAGAAATGCAAGAAAAATTATCAAATAAACGCTATTTTATATCAGAATATCGACGAATTAGACTTTTTGTGAATGACTTATCCGAAATCAAATTAGGGTTCGTTCTGTAGGACCACAGTTGTGTTTAAGCGGCATTAGGAATTTGGATTCATCAGTTCCTATCAACCAAATTGGGAGGGACAACGGAGATCTTTCGTAACTTAGTAGGGGAATTAATGTCCATTGTCGGATGGTCAATACCCAGAAAATAGGAAATTACTTTTATTGAAGTATTCTTGGGCCATTCTGCTTCCGGCTTGGCCTCAAACTAATCAATAATCCCCGGTGACGGATGCTCCTACTCCGACAGAGTTCCCCAAAAATGAAGTCCCACTTCCGTGGAAGTCTATTGCGTAACCCGCACTTTGTAGGTCAAAGTATATTCGAAGCACTTTCTGACTTCAACGAGTTTCCGGCAGACACCATCAAAGCGGAGGACAACACAGGGAAACGCACCAAGACAAGAGGAGGTTTTTAAAGGAAAAAATTGGAGAAAAGGCGATTACGATAAGCAGATGACGATGAATAATCAACAGAGGGTCATACAGGTATTCAAGAGTGGACCCAAAACAATTTCTTATCAAACTGGCGGACGAAACGATAAAAGATTGCGAGATGATCATCGAAGAAGTTTCATCAGTGGGATATTCTACCCAAAACTCCCTTCCTTCCTTCTAAAACAAAAATTCCTTTCCCAGAAGCTCAGTCATGAACACCTAAAAGTTAGCCAAGAAGCAAGACACATCGGTCATGTAAACTATCCACATGGCGAATTTGAAGAACAACTTACAGGAACAAAGAGTACTATCCGAGAAGTAGTGGAGATACGTCGACCATATTTTCAGCATCATCCAACGGTTTCCATGATTTTGGAACAGACTCGTGTAGAATCTGGAACAGATTCATGTAGAATCTGGAACAGATTCGTGTAAAATCTGGAACAGATACGTGTAGAATCTGGAACAGATTCGTGTAGAATATGGAACAGATTCGTGTAGAATCTGGAACAGATTCGTGTAGAATCTGGAACAGATTCGTGTAGAATCTGGAACAGATTCGTGTAGAATCTGGAACAGATTCGTGTAGAATCTGGAACAGATTCGTGTAGAATCTGGAACAGATTCGTGTAGAATCTGGAACAGATTCGTGTAGAACCTGGAACAGATTCGTGTAGAATCTGGAACAGATTCGTGTAGAATCTGGAACAGATTCGTGTAGAATCTGGAACAGATTCGTGTAGAATCTGGAACAGATTCGTGTCGAATCTGGAACAGATTCGTGTCGAATCTGGAACAGATTCGTGTAGAATCTGGAACAGATTCGTGTAGAATCTGGAACAGATTCGTGTAGAATCTGGAACAGATTCGTGTAGAATCTGGAACAGATTCGTGTAGAATGAGGAACAGATTCATGTAGAATCTGGAACAGATTCGTGCAGAATCTGGAACAGATTCGCGTAGAATCTGGAACAGATTCGTGTAGAATGTGGAACAGATTCGTGTAGAATCTGGAACAGATTCGTGTAGAATCTGGAACAGATTCGTGTAGAATCTGGAACAGATTCGTGTAGAATTTGGAACAGATTCGTGTAGAATGTGGAACAGATTCGTGTAGAATCTGGAACAGATTCGTGTAGAATCTGGAACAGATTCGTGTAGAATCTGGAACAGATTCGTGTAGAATCTGAAACAGATTCGTGTAGAATCTGGAACAGATTCGTGTAGAATCTGGAACAGATTCGTGTAGAATTTGGAACAGATTCGTGTCGAATCTGGAACAGATTCGTGTAGAATCTGGAACAGATTCGTGTAGAATCTGGAACAGATTCGTGTAGAATCTGGAACAGATTCGTGTAGAATCTGGAACAGATTCGTGTAGAATCTGGAACAGATTCGTGTAGAATCTGGAACAGATTCGTGTAGAATCTGGAACAGATTCGTGTAGAATCTGGAACAGATTCGTGTAGAATGAGGAACAGATTCATGTAGAATCTGGAACAGATTCGTGTAGAATCTGGAACAGATTCGTGTAGAATCTGGAACAGATTCGTGTAGAATCTGGAACAGATTCATGTAGAATCTACAACAGATTCGTGTAGAATCTGCAACAGATTCGTGTAGAATCTGTAACAGATTCGTGTAGAATCTGTAACATTCGTGTAGAATCTGAAAACGATTCGTGCAGAATCTGAAACAGATTCGTGTAGAATCTGGAACAGATTCGTGTAGAATCTGGAACAGATTCGTGTAGAATCTGGAACAGATTCGTGTAGAATCTGTAACAGATTCGTGTAGAATCTGTAACAGATTCGTGTAGAATCTGAAAACGATTCGTGCAGAATCTGAAACAGATTCGTGTAGAATCTGGAACAGATTCGTGTAGAATCTGAAACAGATTCGTGTAGAATCTGGAACAGATTCGTGTAGAATCTGGAACAGATTCGTGTAGAATCTGGAACAGATTCGTGTAGAATGTGGAACAGATTCGTGTAGAATGTAGAATAGATTCGTGTAGAATCTAGAACAGATTCGTGTAGAATCTGGAACAGATTCGTGTAAAATCTGGAACAGATTCGTGTAGAATCTGGAACAGATTCGTGTAGAATCTGGAACAGATTCGTGTAGAATCTGGAACAGATTCGTGTAGAATGAGGAACAGATTCATGTAGAATCTGGAACAGATTCGTGCAGAATCTGGAACAGATTCGCGTAGAATCTGGAACAGATTCGTGTAGAATGAGGAACAGATTCGTGTAGAATCTGGAACAGATTCGTGTAGAATCTGGAACAGATTCGTGTAGAATCTGGAACAGATTCGTGTAGAATCTGGAACAGATTCGTGTAGAATCTGGAACAGATTCGTGTAGAATCTGGAACAGATTCGTGTAGAATCTGGAACAGATTCGTGTAGAATCTGGAACAGATTCGTGTAGAATCTGGAACAGATTCGTGTAGAATCTGGAACAGATTCGTGTAGAATCTGGAACAGATTCGTATAAAATCTGGAACAGATTCGTGTAGAATCTGGAACAGATTCGTGTAGAATCTGGAACAGATTCGTGTAGAATCTGGAACAGATTCGTGTAGAATCTGGAACAGATTCGTGTAGAATCTGGAACAGATTCGTGTAGAATCTGAAACAGATTCGTGTAGAATCTGGAACAGATTCGTGTAGAATCTGGAACAGATTCATGTAGTATCTGCAACAGATTCGTGTAGAATCTGCAACAGATTCGTGTAGAATTTGTTACAGATTCGTGCAGAATCTGAAACATATTCGTGTAGAATCTGGAACAGATTCGTGTAGAATCTGGAACAGATTCGTGTAAAATCTGGAACAGATTCGTATAAAATCTGGAACAGATTCGTGTAGAATCTGGAACAGATTCGTGTAGAATCTGAAACAGATTCGTGTAGAATCTGAAACAGATTCGTGTAGAATCTGAAACAGATTCGTGTAGAATCTGGAACAGATTCGTGTAGAATCTGGAACAGATTCGTGTAGAATCTGGAACAGATTCGTGTAGAATCTGGAACAGATTCGTGTAGAATCTGGAACAGATTCGTGTAGAATCTGGAACAGATTCGTGTAGAATCTGGAACAGATTCGTGTAGAATCTGGAACAGATTCGTGTAGAATCTGGAACAGATTCGTGTAGAATCTGGAACAGATTCGTGCAGAATCTGGAACAGATTCGTGTAGAATCTGGAACAGATTCGTGTAGAATCTGGAACAGATTCGTGTAGAATCTGGAACAGATTCGTGTAGAATCTGGAACAGATTCGTGTAGAATCTGGAACAGATTCGTGTAGAATCTGGAACAGATTCGTGTAGAATCTGGAACAGATTCGTGTAGAATCTGGAACAGATTCGTGTAGAATCTGGAACAGATTCGTGTAGAATCTGGAACAGATTCGTGTAGAATCTGGAACAGATTCGTGTAGAATCTGGAACAGATTCGTGTAGAATCTGGAACAGATTCGTGTAGAATCTGGAACAGATTCGTGTAGAATCTGGAACAGATTCGTGTAGAATCTGGAACAGATTCGTGTAGAATCTGGAACAGATTCGTGTAGAATCTGGAACAGATTCGTGTAGAATCTGGAATAGATTCGTGTAGAATCTGGAACAGATTCGTGTAGAATCTGGAACAGATTCGTGTAGAATCTGGAACAGATTCGTGTAGAATGTGGAACAGATTCGTGTAGAATCTGGAACAGATTCGTGTAGAATCTGGAACAGATTCGTGTAGAATCTGGAACAGATTCGTGTAGAATCTGGAACAGATTCGTGTAGAATCTGGAACAGATTCGTGTAGAATCTGGAACAGATTCGTGTAGAATCTGGAACAGATTCGTGTAGAATCTGGAACAGATTCGTGTAGAATCTGGAACAGATTCGTGTAGAATCTGGAACAGATTCGTGTAGAATCTGAAACAGATTCGTGTAGAATCTGAAACAGATTCGTGTAGAATCTGGAACAGATTCGTGTAGAATCTGGAACAGATTCGTGTAGAATCTGGAACAGATTCGTGTAGAATCTGGAACAGATTCGTGTAGAATCTGGAACAGATTCGTGTAGAATCTGGAACAGATTCGTGTAGAATCTGGAACAGATTCGTGTAGAATCTGAAAAAGATTCGTGTAGAATCTGTAACAGATTCGTGTAGAATCTTCAACAGATTCGTGTAGAATCTGGAATAGATTCGTATAGGATCTTTAACAGGCTCGTGTAAAATCTTGAACAGATTCGTGTAGAATCTGAAACACATTCGTGTAGAATCAACAGGAGTTCCGTGGCGCTGCCTGCCATTGAAAAACTGAAAGGAAGAGAAAATTATTCTACATGGGCGTTTGCGATGCGGATGATACTGATCCGCGAAGGAAGCTGGTCGGCCGTTGACGGAAATGGCGACGTTTCTGAGGAGGTGAAGCTGCAGGCTATGGCAACGATCTGCCTAAGCATAGAAAGCTACAATTTCAGTCTGGTGCAAGACGCGGCAACAGCGAAAGAAGCATGGGAAAAGTTAAAGTCTGCGTTCCAGGACAGTGGCTTGACGCGAAGGATTGGCTTGCTACGAAAATTTACATCCGTGCGCCTGGTTAATTGCTCTAGTGTGGAAGAGTACGTGAACGAGTTAATGAGTACGAGCCACAAGCTCGCATCCGTGGGCTTCAAGGTGGACGATTCGTGGCTTGCGGCGATACTATTAATGGGCCTTCCGGAGCAATACGAGCCGATGATCATGGGATTGGAGGCATCCGGCGGTATAGCATTGACGGCGGATTCGGTGAAAGCCAAAATTTTACAAGACGTAAAATTGGATCGTGGTCCGGTCAGCAGCAATATGGAAGGTGCAATGTACAGCAGAACGGGCCGAAAGAAGATTCACGAGTCAAGAAAAAGCAGTAAAAACGAGAAGCTTTGCTATATCTGTGAAAAACCGGAACATTTCGCGGCCAAGTGTCCTCGAGCCAAGAAGTCATCGTTAAGGGAAGGCAAGCCGAAAGGATTGTGTAGCATTTTCGCCATCGGTGATGTGAAGACCAACGAGTGGTACCTGGATGCCGGTGCCACCAGCCACATGGCACGTGCCGATCAATCATTTATTGACGCGATTACCATGGACCGACGACGGTACGGCAAACAACGGCAATATGAAGGCGGTAGCTAAGGGAACGGTTACGATGGAAACAAAACACGGGCGAGTGGAAGTTTCCAACGTGTTGAAGGTGTCTGATCTCGCCACTGATCTGCTATCGGTCAGTACCATTTGCAAGCGTGGGCATAAAGTGGTGTTCACGAATAAGTGTGAAGTATGTGACGAAAACGGTGAGATTGTCGTTACCGGAGTAGAAGAAGGTGGTCTATACCGAGTCAACCGGCCAGAGCAGGCATTTCTTACTAACGACATTAGTTTGTGGCATAGGCGAATGGGTCATTTGAATGAAGCAAGCTTGAAGGGGCTCAGGCAATTGGCCGACTGGGTTGATTTCAAAAACGAAGCACTCGCCGATTGCGTATCTTGCCTTGAAGGCAAACAGACACGACTACCATTTCCGACCAGTGTTTCAAGAGCAGAAAATTTGTTGGAATTGGTGCACTCCGATCTGTGTGATCCCGTGGAAGTGCCATCCTTGGGAGGAAGTCGATACTTCGTCACATTCGTGGATGACGCCAGCAGGAAGTCAAGTATTAGAAGCGTTCCAGAAATTCAAAAATACGGCTGAAAGACAATCCGGTATGAAGCTAAAGGTTTTGCGTACGGATAATGGCACGGAGTACGTTAACAAGGCTTTCCGTCAAGTTTTGGAGCGCGAAGGCATCCGGCATCAAACTTCGTGCCCGTACACACCCGAGCAGAACAGTGTTGCAGAACGCATGAACCGTACGTTGGTTGAGAAAGCACGCTGCATGCTTAACGATGCGACACTTGGTAAGGAGTTTTGGGCAGAAGCTGTCTCGACTTCTGCCTATGTGGTCAATCGATGTCCGTTAGAAAATAAGACGCCGGAGGAGGGGGGGACCAAAAAGAAACCAAACCTTCGGCATCTGAAGATTTTCGGGTCCAGTGTGATGATGCACGTCCCAAAAATAAAGCGGAGGAAGTTTGATCCAAAGTCAAAGAAAGGAATTTTTGTAGGATACTGCGAGAACACCAAAGGATACCGTATCTACGAACCGACAAGTGGTGAATTCCGAATTATTCGAGATATGGTTGTTCTTGCTGAGGGTGTGACAAGTTCAAGCGTTAGAGATCATAACGTCAAGCCGGTGAAATTCCTCGAGCTGCATTTCGAGGAAATAGTGGCACCTGCTAGTTTAGCTGATGAAGGCGATACTAGGGCTACAGGGTGGCAAGATGAGGCCGCCGCTCTTCCTTCCGATGATGACGACAAGCACAGCAATGAAGAACGACGATTTCGAAGACGCTACTGATTTAGCAGAAAACGCGCTTCCACCACAAATGATAAACCAGCTGATGTGCAGCAAGGGTTAAGGCGCAGTGGCAGGGAGCGCTCTCGCCCAGGCAAGTATACCGATTAGGTTAGCTATAGCACATTTTCTGGTGACAGCGGTTCCCCACAGTTACCTCCTGTCACGACTGTGTACGAGGTTGATGATCCGGCTACCAACGAAGAGGTTCTGCGCCGACCAGATCGAAACCTTTGGATTCAAGCGATGAACGATGAACTGCAGTTAAAAACGAGAACCAAACATGGGTCTTTGCCGATCTACCTGAAGGGCGAAAAGCAATTCGGAACGGAATGGGTGTTCCAAACGAAGCGTGGTTATGACGGGTCCATTGAACGGTACAAAGCTCGTCTCGTCGTTAAAGGATGCTCGCAGCGACCCGGCCTGGACTACGAAGAGGTGTATTCTCCCGTTGTGCGTTATGCTACGATCCGATACCTCATGGCGCTTGTGGCGAAGTATGATCTGGATATCGACCAAATGGATGTTGTCACTGCATTTTTGCAAGTGGAGATCTGTGATGAGGAAATCTACATGCTACAGCCACAGGGAGTAGATCAACGAAACGGCAAGGTATGCCGGTTGAAGAAAGCGCTTTACGGCTTGAAACAATCGAGCCGAGTGTGGAATACCAAATTGGATGGCGTTCTTCGCAAGTTTGGCCTCATCTGGTCGACAGTTGACCCTTGTTTGTACTGGATGATGAACGGCGATAACATTATGTTCGTTACAATTTACGTTGACGACTTCCTTATCTTTACCAACGATCGCAATCTAAAACGAAAACTGAAAGCGTATTTGAGCAAGCACTTCAAGATGAAGGATCTCGGTGAAACAAAGTACTGTTTGGGAATCAGAATCACGAGAAATCGAACAGAAGGAAAACTCTGGCTAGACCAGCAAGCGTATATTGAAGATGTCATTCAACGTTTTAACATGGTCGATTCGAACCGTGTTACAACGCCCTAGCATGAAGCTGAGCAAAATGATGGGGCCGAGGAATCAAGAGGCGAGATGGAAAAGATCCCATTCAAGCAAGCGGTTGGATGTCTATCTTTCGCAGCACAAGTGACTCGTCCGGATATTGCCTATGCTGTGAATGCTGTGAGCCAGTTCAGTGCGAATCCGGGACGACAGCATTGGGAGGCTACCAAGAGGATAATCCGTTATCTCAAAGGAACCGCAACGAAGCTGGAATATTCAAGCTAGGAGTCTTCGGAAATAATTGGATGCAGCGATGCCGATTGGGGAGGAGATCCCGACAACCGAAAGTCGATAACTGGTTACGTTTTCAAGCTACAAGGTGGAGCTATATAATGGAACGTCGCAGCCCACCGTCGCATTATCATCTTGTGAGGCGGAATACATGGCTCGATCTCGAACAATTCAAGAAGCTATGTAGTGGAACAATTTACGTTCGCAGATATTTGATGAGCGTCCAATAACAATCAGATGTGACAACCAGTCAGCAATCAGCATTGCAACCAACGGCTCTTACAATCTTCGTACGAAGCATGTTAGCATCCGCTATCATTTTGTGCATCACAGCTTGCAAGGGTAGGTAGTGGAGTTATTTTATATACCGACTGAGGAACAACCAGCCGATTGATTCACGAAGCCACTAGCGATTCAGAAACAACGCCAGTTTTGTGAATTACTACGCGTCTCAGATTAGGGAGGAGTATTGTAAATCATAGTAACCCCGATAATCCGTGAAGCAAGAATGTCATAGAAATAGAAATAAATATTCATTCTCTTGTTAAACGTTACCCAACGTTACGACGTACTTTACAATATACACGAATCTATTCCAGATTCTACACGAATCTGTTCCAGATTCTACACGAATCTGTTTCAGATACTACACGACTCTGTTCCAGATTCTACACGACTCTGTTCCAGATTCTACACGAATCTGTTTCAGATTCTACACGAATCTGTTTCAGATTCTACACGAATCTGTTTCAGATTCTACACGAATCTGTTTCAGATTCTACACGAATCTGTTTCAGATTCTACACGAGTCTGTTTCAGATTCTTGTAGAATCTGGAACAGATTCGTATAGAATCTGAAACAGATTCGTGTAGAATCTGAAACAGATTCGTGTAGAATCTGAAACAGATTCATGTAGAATCTTAAACAGAGTCGTGTAGACTCTGGAATAGAGTCGTGTAGAATCTGGAACAGAGTCGTGTAGAATCTGAGAGAGATTCGTGTAGAATCAGGAGCAGATTCGTGTAGAATCTGGAGCAGATTCGTGTAGAATCTGGAGCAGATTCGTGTAGAATCTGGGACAGATTCGTGTAGAATCTGGAACAGATTCGTGTAGAATCTGAAACAGATTTGTAAAGAATCTGAAACAGACTCGTGTAGAATCTGAAACAGATTCGTGTAGAATCTGAAACAGATTCGTGTAGAATCTGAAACAGATTCGTGTAGAATCTGAAACAGATTCGTGTAGAATCTGAAACAGATTCGTGTAGAATCTGAAACAGATTCGTGTAGAATCTGGAACAAATTCGTGTAGAATCTGAAACAGATTCGTGTAGAATCTGAAACAGATTCGTGTAGAATCTGAAACAGATTCGTGTAGAATCTTGAACAGATTCGTGTAGAATCTGAAACAGATTCGTGTAGAATCTGAAACAGATTCGTGTAGAATCTGAAACAGATTCGTGTAGAATCTGGAACCGATTCGTGTAGAATCTGGAACAAATTCGTGTAAAATCTTGAACAGATTTGTGAAGAATCTGAAACATATTCGTGTAGAATCTGAAAACGATTCGTGAAGAATCTGAAAACGATTCGTGAAGAATCTGAAAACGATTCGTGAAGAATCTGAAACAGATTCGTGTAGAATCTGGAACAGATTCGGTTAGAATCTGAAACAGATTCGTGTACAATCTGAAACAGATTCGTGTAGAATTTGAATCAGATTCGTGTAGAATCTGGAACAGATTCGTGTAGAATCTGGAACCGATTCGTGTAGAATCTGGAACCTATTCGTGTACAATCTGGAATAGATTTGCGTAGAATCTGGAACACATTCGTGTAGATTCTGGAACAGGTTCGTGTAAAATCTTGAACAGATTCGTGTAGAATCTGAAACTGATTCGTGTAGAATCTGAAACAGATTCGTGTAGAATCTGAAACAGATTCGTGTAGAATCTGAAACAGATTCGTGTAGAATCTGAAACAGATTCGTGTAGAATCTGAAACAGATTCGTGTAGAATCTGAAACAGATTCGTGTAGAATCTGAAACAGATTCGTGTAGAATCTGAAACAGATTCGTGTAGAATCTGAAACAGATTCGTGTAGAATCTGAAACAGATTCGTGTAGAATCCGAGGCTATTTATCGTTCAACATATCTGCAAATTTAATATTTAAAGAAGAAGAGAATGGTATTTATAAGTTTATAGCGTTTAAACGAATTGTATAACTCACGTTTTATAATTGAATATGATTTCTGATTATCTTCAGCAACCGGACTTCGCCATTTTTCAGAAAACTTCACGGTGAACTCAATTTTGAGTTTCCTACTTATTTATATTTATTTGGGTAACAGTCACTCAAATTCATAAAACTCGGTTACTCAGAGTTTGACGTTTCGATGGAAGTTATTAATTTGAGTTAAATCGACCCAAATTTGAGTTCAGCCGAACGAGCGTGTGTTTGAATATATTGATCCGAAAACCGAATGATATGAACAAACTGTCAAAATCAGCTGACAGTTTTCTTTTTCCTTTTTCGAGCTCAGTTCCGCGTAGTTCCGCACACGATCAAATTCATAACAAAACACTAATGTTATAACGACGTATCTTTTAAAAGTTTTATTATATTATTTTTATTATATAGAGCCGAGATTGAAACCAAAATACTCGAGTGATCCAAATACTGATTGGCGAAAAAATTGGTATAGGTATTTACACATCTGTGGTGCGCATTAATGTGCTAATTGATACAAATAATTTTCAGTTTGTTTTCGATTACGCCCTCCTCAGACTTCCCGCTTCGCAACCGCGCGCAAACACTGAACCTTGCCACACTTATCCAGCTGGACTTTGACCCCTCGGGCAGTCTCTGCTTCAGTGTATATTTAATAGGACGAAAGTGTTGTATGCGGTGACGTCGCGGTGATTAGCTAACCAACATCTTTCGACTGGTGTGGTGTGGATCGGTCGCCTCACAATGCTCCCGCGGAACGCCCAAACCGTACGGCGACTCAACGTCCTGAAGCGAATTCTCACGAATGGGAGTGCTGGCGGCGGACCAACGCTGTGGTTCCGCCACAGTTCCACGGGGGCCACCATTCGGATCGATGACGTCGAGAAGGAGATTCTGCCACCGAAACAACCGGAACTGGTCCCGAATGGGTACGGTAGGTGTCGGATGAATTTGATTTGATTAGAAAAATTAGTTACCTAATTGTGATTTGTTTTTTGCTTGCAGTAAAAGTGGCGGAATCGGGCGAAGCGCAGCTTTCGCAAACCCGGTTGCACCACCTTCGGTGGATGCTGCAGAAGGATAATTTGGGTCAGGACATGATTCTGCTGGGGCGGCCAGGTAATCTGCGTCGGAATCTGATCATGCAGTACTCGGAATTGACGAGGCGGGAGGTGGAATATATTCTGTTGAATCGCGATACGACGGAGAGCGATCTGAAGCAGCGGCGGGAGATTCTGGATGGTACGGCGACGTATTACAACCAGAGTGCGGTACGAGCGGCGACCGAGGGACGGATTCTGGTGATTGAGGGAGTGGAGAAGACCGAACGGAATGTGCTGCCCATTTTGAACAATCTGCTCGAGAATCGGGAGATGCATCTGGAGGATGGACGGTTTCTGATTTCTGCCAAAAATTATGACAGTTTGCTGGAGGTGGGTACGCAAAGATACGGTTGAAAGGTTTGATGATAAGTTCGAGTATTCGTCGTAGCGCTTCAGCAAAGATCAACTTGACAAGTGGGGATTGGTACGAGTATCTGAGGACTTCCGGGTGATAGCCCTTGGATTACCTGTACCGAAATATAGGGGATCGCCGTTGGATCCTCCTCTAAGATCGCGATTTCAGGCGAGGGACGTAAGTGAGCTGCCTTATGTGGTAAGGAATTTTATTAATGTTGGCTTATTTTGGAAGGAGATTGACTAATTTGTTCATTTTAGGACATTCTAACTGAGTGCAAAATCTTGTCTGCAAATCAAAGTCCCGAGGTTCTAACGAAGCTGACCTCATTCGGATTCAGCGTTCTTTCCTCAGCGTCTACGCTGCCCGACTTCCCGATTGACAATCTGCGCTACGCCGGAATGCTTATCAACAACAACCCTCTACTCACTGAGCACAGTCTCCTGAGTCGACTTTATCCGTACTCCGTGTTTCTGGAGAAGGAAGGCGTTGGCCTGACCAAGTCCCTCATGGAGTCGCTGCAGATAAAACCAGATCAAACGGCCTCCACCGAGATCATCAGCGTAGATCCCCTCAATAAAGATACTTTGACCGTGAACTTGAAAGTGAACAACAAACCGATCAACTTCACTATGCAACGCGGCAAATCCGATATCGAAAATCTGCCCACCGCCTATAAGAAAACCAACTACCAGCAGAACCTTCTCGCCGATTTGATTCAATCCGTAGCAGTTGGCGATGTTTGCTTGATTGGCCCCAAAGGATGTGGCAAATCCATCGTAGCCAACGAACTCTGTCGGTTGCTCAATCAGCAAGTGGAAACAATGGTCCTCTACCAAGACATGACGGCTCGGGACCTCATACAAAAGCGAACGACGAAGCTCAACGGAGATACCGTCTGGCAGGACTCCCCTTTGCTTCTGGCGGCACTTAGCGGTCACGTTATTGCCCTCGATGGAATCCATCGTCTACATCACAGCACCCTTGCCATCCTTCATCGACTGGTGCACGATCGCGAGATGCAGCTGTACGACGGAAGGCGACTGATGCGTCACGACAGGTTCGACCGTCTTCTGGAGACAGGCCTTACTAAAGAAGACCTCACGGCACGAGGAATCCTACGTATCGATCCCGCCTTCCGCATCATTGCCATGGCAGAACCGCATCAAAAGACCGGAACCAACTGGATCACCGCTGAAACCTTGAATCTCTTCCTGTTCCACGAAATTCGAGGTCTCAGCAAGGATGAAGAACTGAACGTAGTCAACTCGCTCTATGGACCGTTGGACAACACAATGCATCAGATCCTACGCGTGGCTCATCATCTGCGAGCATCCGGTGACACCACCATGCAGAATCTGGCCAGCAACCTGTCGACGCGACAGCTGCTGCGAATCGCTCGACGCCTCCACGAATACGGCGAACATCTTTCGGACCGTTCAGCCCACAGCATATTGCACAACACATTCCTAACGAAATTCATGCCGAATCTGCCCAGAAGCGTGCTGGAAAACGCTCTACGGGTATGCGACGTAGCTCCAGGAAGGGAAAGCCGCGCAGAAGACGTCACCATCTCCACCGACGACGGTGTGCTCCGCATTGGTAACACAAAGGTACCCATCTACCAAACCGAAGCCGTCAGCAAAGTCCCGGACATCGTGTTCTTCAACGTCCCACAGCACGTCAAACTCATGGAACGACTTCTCCAAGACTTCACCCTTGGCGAACATCTGCTCTTGGTCGGAAATCAAGGAGTCGGTAAGAACAAAATAGCCGATCGGCTCCTCCAGCTGATGAACCGCCCACGAGAGTACATTCAGCTGCACCGCGACACCACCGTGCAGTCCCTCACGCTACAGGCCAGCATTCGCGATGGCAAGATCATCTACGAGGACTCTCCGCTCGTCAAGGCCGTCAAGCACGGCCACGTCCTGGTGGTAGATGAAGCCGACAAAGCTCCGATTCACGTCACCTCCATCCTGAAGACCCTTGTCGAAAACGGAGAGATGATGCTATCGGACGGCCGCAAGATCTGCCCACCTCCAAGAGGCACCCCCCAACCCAACGACAAACTGATCTACACCCATCCGGACTTCCGGATGCTGGTGCTCGCCAATCGGCCAGGTTTCCCCTTCCTCGGCAACGATTTCTTCGCGGCACTCGGCGATCTATTCTCCTGCCACGCCGTGGACAACCCTTCGCCCAATTCGGAAATCTACCTCCTGAAGCAGTACGGCCCTGATGTCCCAGAGGCGACTATCCGCCAGCTGGTCGACGCGTTCTCCGAGCTGCGCGATATGGCCGACAGTGGCATTCTCAACTATCCGTACTCCACTCGCGAGGTGGTCAACATCGTTAAGCACCTGCAAAAGTTCCCCAAGGACGACATGGCCGAGCTGATCGGAAACGTGCTCGACTACGATCGCTACACTCCGGAAACGCTCGACCAGGTCACGAACGTATTGCTCAAGCACGGACTGGCAATCGCTCCGTACGCCAAAAACGAGCTGGCCGCACTGCGCAAGCAGCGCGAGATTCAAATGACGATCAAAAGCAACAGCGGGAAAGACGTCTCCGGGCCGAAACACGGCAAGGTGGATCCGAACAATGATCCCCACGTGGGCGGAAACACTTGGGCGGGGGGCACCGGAGGTCGCGATACCGCCGGCCTGGGTGGCAAAGGAGGCCCGTACCGACTGGACGCTGGACACAAGGTACATCAGTTGTCCGATGCGGAGAAGGACGACATCCCGGAGCACGTCAAAATGGCAGCTAAGGAGATGAACAGGAAGGCGTTCGCGGAAAAACTGAAAGAAATCCAAATGAGTCAGTACGACCACAAAGTGTACATGGAGTTTGCCGGCCCGGTTCAGAAGCAAGTCCAACAACTGAGAGTGACTCTGCAGGCGTTGCAAGCGAAAAGCAAGGAGCGACAGTGGCAGAAACATCAGACATCGGGCGAGATGGACGATACTAAACTGGTGGAGGGCATTACGGGTGAGAAGAACATCTACAAGAAGCGGGTCGAGCAGGACCCGGAACCGGGACAGCCGCAGGAGAAGCCCAAGCGACTGAAACTGGTGGTGGACGTGTCCGGGTCGATGTACCGCTTCAACGGCTACGACGGACGGCTGGACCGTCAGTTGGAGGCGGTCGTGATGGTGATGGAGGCTTTCGACGGGTTCGAAACGAAGATCAAGTACGACATCGTCGGCCACAGCGGTGAGGCGGTGGAGATTCCGTTCATCAGCGTGAACAACCCGCCGAAGGACGACAAGCGGCGGCTGGAGACGATCAAGATGATGCACGCGCACTCGCAGTTCTGCTGGAGCGGGGACCACACGCTGCCGGCGACCCGCAACGCGGTGGACTCGATGGCCAAGGAGGACTGCGACGAGGCCATCGTGGTGGTGCTGAGCGATGCGAATCTCTCCCGGTACGGCATCTCGCCGCGGAACTTGAACGAACTGCTGCAGAAGCAGTCGCCGAAGGTGCAGGCGTACGTGATCTTCATCGGCAGTTTGGGAGATGAAGCGCAATTGTGAGTATTTTCCCTTTTTTAATTGACTAATCCTAATGTTGATTGGGATATCCTGGATCTATTGGGATATAAGGCGGCTTTGGGTTAACTTGTTCTTAGCTGCTAGTCCTTAAACGTGCGTTCGAAAACAGAACATTTCTGATCCGTATATTTTTCCATGACGGCTCCTCATTGCAAAACAGTTGCATGGAATTCTTCCTTCATTTTCATTTTCTGCTGCTGGCATTCGCGTCGCTCAAGAATTCCGTTTTATTTACGGATTTTTTTGGAGAGTTAAAAACATTCAATCGGCTGATCCTTTCACATCCGACATTGTAAATCCAACACGGATTGCGTTGACATTCGACACGGATTCCGTAGGAAGGAAATCCGACACGGATTCCGTTGTAAATCCGACGCGGATTTTATTGGAAATCCGGCACGAATTTTGTTGAAAATCCGACACGAATTTCGTTGAAAATCCGACACGAATTTTGTTGGAAATCTGACACGGATTGCGTTGAAAATCCGACACGGATTTCGTAGGAAGGAAATCCGACACGGATTTCGTTGGAAATCCGACACGGATTCCATTAGAAATCCAATACGAATTCCGTTGGAAATCCGACACGGATTCCGTTAGTAATCCGACACGGATTACGTTGGAAATACGACAAGCGTTTGTTGGAAATCCGACACGAATTTTGTTGGGAATCTGAAATGAGTTTTGTTGGAAATCCGACACGAATTTTGTTGAAAATCCGACACGGATTGCGTTGGTAATCCGACACGAATTTTGTTGCAAATCCGAAACAAGTTTTGTTGGAAATCCGACACGGATTCCGTTGGAATTACGACACGGATTCCGTTGGAAATACGACACGGATTGCGATGGAAATTCGACAGGGATTCCGTTTGAAGTTCGACAAGGATTTGTTGGAAATTTGACATGAATTTTGTTGGAAATCCGACACGAATTTTGTTGAAAATCCGACACGGATTGCGTTGGAAATCCGACACGAATTTTGTTGGAAATCCGACACAAATTTAGTTGGAAATCCGACACGGATTGCGTTGAAAATCCAACATAGATTCCGTTAGAAATCCGACACGGATTTTGTTAGAAATACGACACGGATTCCGTTAGAAATACGACACGGATTCCGTTTGAAATCCAACAAGGATTCCGTTGGACATCCGACATGGATTCCGTTGGAAATCCGACTCTGATTCCGTTGGAAATCCGGCACGAATTGTGATGGAAATCCGACATGTATTGCGTTGGAAATCCGACAGGGATTCCGTTTGAAATTCGACAAGGATTTGTTGGAAATCCGACACGAATTTTGTTGGGAATCCGACATGAATTCGGATAGAATCCTTTCCAGGATTCGGACAGAATCCTTCCTTCGGACAGAAGAGCGTCGTGAAACTGAAATGGTTTCATTTATTAACGATATAGTTTCGCAGCGTATTGATTCAACAAACATCTTATCGAAATTAAATTTTTACATACCATCTCGACATCTGCGTCATCGACATACATTTTTAATTAATCACTGCCGTACAAATTATGCAAAATTCGGACCTCTCAATCAGATGAAGGCTATCTATAATCAACACTGCGAAACTATTGACTTTACAATGTCTCGGCAGAACCAAAAAAAATATTTTGTCACAATTCGAAACCTACACATCTAAATTTACATTAAATCGCAAAATTAAACACTACTTAACCAAACTATTTTTTTTTATACACTATAATACCGTATTTATAGCATTAAAAAGAAAATAAAGAAAAACATGTATATTGTGTATGTACTAGTCTACGTCGGTTGACGAAATAAATAAATAAATAAAAAAAATTTTGGAAATTCGACACGGATTGCGTTGGACATCCGACACAATTTTTGTTGGAAATCCGACATACATTTTGTAGGAAATCCAACACGGATTGCGATGGAAATCCGACACGGATTGCGTTGAAAATCCGACATGGATTGCGTTGAAAATCCGACAGAAATTGAAATTCGACAAGGACTTGTTGGAAATCCGACACGAATTTTGTTGAAAATCCGACACGAATTTTGTTGGAAATCCGACACAAATGTTGTTGGAAATCCGACACGGATTGCGATGAAAATCCGACACGGATTGCATTGGAAATCCGACACGGATTACGTTGGAAATCCGACAAGGATTCCTTTGGAAATCTGACACGAATTTTGTTGGAAATCCGACATGAATTTTGTTGGAAATCCGACACGAATTTTGTTGACGATCCGACACGGATTTCGTTGGAAATCCGACACGGATTTCGTTGGAAATCCGACACGGATTCCGTTAAAAATCCGACACGGATTCCGTTGTAAATCCGACGCGGATTTTATTGGAAATCCGGCACGAATTTTGTTGGAAATCCAACACGAATTTTGTTGAAAATCCGACACGAATTTCGTTGAAAATCCGACACGAATTTTGTTGGAAATCTGACACAGATTGCGTTGAAAATCCGACACGGATTCCGTTGTAAATCCGACGCGGATTTTATTGGAAATCCGGCACGAATTTTGTTGGAAATCCAACACGAATTTTGTTGAAAATCCGGCACGAATTTTGTTGGAAATCCAACACGAATTTTGTTGAAAATCCGACACGAATTTTGTTGAAAATCCGACGCGGATTACGTTGTAAATCCGACACGAATTTTGTTGGAAATCTGACACAGATTGCGTTGAAAATCCGACACGGATTCCGTAGGAAGGAAATTCGACACGAATTCCGTATTAAGGAAATCCGACACGGATTTCGTTGGAAATCCGACACGGATTCCATTAGAAATCCAACACGAATTCCGTTGGAAATCCGACACGGATTCCGTTGGAAATACGACAAGCGTTTGTTGGAAATCCGACACGAATTTTGTTGGGAATCTAACATGAATTTTGTTGCAAATCCGACACAAGTTTTGTTGGAAATCCGACACGGATTCCGTGTCGACTTGTTGGAAATCCGACACGAATTTTGTTGAAAATCCGACACGAATTTTGTTGGAAATCCGACACAAATGTTGTTGGAAATCCGACACGGATTGCGATGTCAATTCGATACGGATTGCGTTGGAAATCCGACACGGATTACGTTGGAAATCCGACAAGGATTTCGTTGGAAATCTGACACGAATTTTGTTGGAAATCCGACATGAATTTTGTTGGAAATCCGACACGAATTTTGTTGACGTTCCGATACGAATTGCGTTGGAAATCCGACAAGATTTTTGTTGGATATGCGACACAAGTTTTGTGGGAAATCCGACACGGATTACGTTGAAAATCCGACACGGATTCCGTGGGAGGGAAATCCGACACCGATTTCGTTGGAAATCCGACACGGATTCCATTAGAAATCAAAAACGGATTCCGTTTGAAATCCGACACGCATTCCGTTAGAAATCCGACACGCATTTTGTTAGAAATCCGACACGGATTGCGTTGGAAGGAGGAGGAGACCACGGCCCAATTTATTTTGCCCGGATGAGACTCTCTCAAGGCGAGTCCATTTAAATTTTCCCGATAAGGATTTATGGATCGGTCCAGCCAGCAACAACGAAAAGTGCCAAATCGGGTCCACCCTATCTTCCCTCTATACCGTACAGCCACACCAAACACTCAAAGAGTCGGTGAGAGCCCACCAGAACCTAATACACTCTAAGGGAGAGTGCGCCTCTCATCATCGGCAGACTCTCTCCTCTCACCAACAACCATTAATAAGCTGGAAGAAACATAAACAACCCACAGTCAAACTCAACATTTGGAGGACGGGACTCGAAAACTAATAAACAATATCGCGCTGTGACGTTAAACACAATTAGTCAATCAAATGGCTAGGGGGACTACAGAGAAACATTTTATTTATGATTAACGAATGGCACATTTATTGTCTTAATACTAACAGGATGGCATGTTCAACAGAGTTGCCTCCGGCTTTTCGGTTTTAGTGTTTGTGTTCGTTCATGATTTCTTACTCCCTAGCTTGTGTGCGGTTTTATCTCTTCTAGTTCCTACTCTATTCTCACTTGTGCTCTGTGACTAATGTTTACGTGACGTCACGGATTTGTAGGGCGCTCAGCTTCTACCAAGTCTGCGCTCCTGCTACTTGACGGTATTTTGGTGGTGGCGAAAACGGCTCACGCACGCATGTTTTCACGGGTCCGTGATGGCGGACCCAAGCGGTCGTCGGTGGATTGCGACTCCGACTTTCGCGAAAGATTGTTTCGGCTTCTATTAGCACATTAGATGGCTCTTCAGTCTAAGACTGGCACAAAAAACTTTCCTCCGCGGCGCCCTCCTCGGACGCCGCACTCCGATAAAAAAGCGATTGGTGACTCACCGGTTTGTTTGGGCTTACTGACCCAGTCGATGACCTGCCGGTGGGGTCGACGCTCCCGGCTTGTTGGCGGCCGGTGATTGCTTCTTAATGAAGCGCTGCACGATGGCGGTTGCTTGCCGGCGGTTTGACGGACCGGCTGGTGGATCTCGTCCACGTGGAGGTCCCCTGGCCTTCCCTCGGACTAATATGTTAACGGATCAGTCCGCTTCCGACCAGTTGACGGTTGTCGGGGATTTTCCGTCCGTTGGGGAGAAGCGTCGCGCTTGGGTGCGGAAAGAATCTGCGGGCGGGAAAATCAAGCCAATCTGGCTACACAAAACACATGAGCACAAACACATTTAGCACACTTTAGAGCAACAAACTTTACCTTCACAAGGTTTTCTTCGCCTACTCTCGCACACAAAATCTTTACGCACACTTTCTGCCTAATTGCTAAGGAATGAACAATTATTAATTAACTAATTACATTTAAAGTCACAGTAACACATACTTTCGAACAATTGAAATAATTACTAGCAAACGCGGACACTTCCAACTCATTAGCTGATCACGGACGAAATGATCGAGTCCGTGAATCCTCAGCTCAAGGATGGTGGGCTCGGACACAACCGGAAACACGTCATTTCCCGACCCTCTTCGTGTACGATCGTGACCTTATTGGCACGATGGATAATTGACACGAAAGTTGTGCTGCTTTCCCTCTCCCACCTTATCCGAAAAACAAATGGCCTCGACCTTGGAGAGCTTGGCTAATTGATAGTGCCCGTTTGCCTACGTCAAGGGACAATTATGTAAATTAATTGGCGATTGAAAGATGTAACTGCTTACAATCTACCTTATTTACAAAAACTATATACAAATTTATTCACAATATTCCTGACTGCTACAAATCCGACACGGATTCCGTTAGAAATCCGACACGGATTCCGTTGGAAATCTGACAAGGATTCCGTTGGACATCCGACTCTGATTCCGCTGGAAATCCGACACGAATTGCGTTGGAAATCTGACTTTGGTTTCATTCGAAATCCGACACGGATTGCGTTGGAAACTCGACTCTAAATCCGTTGGGAATCCGACATGAATTCCGTCGCAAATCCGACACGAACTGCGTTGGAAATCGGACACGGATTCCGTTGGAAATCGGACTGTTGTACGTTGATCCATGTACGTGCTACAAAGCAACCCATAATATATAATATTCATCAAAGCAATCATGTTTAAAATGTTCAATAAAATAAAATGTGAAATGTCATTAGTCCGTCATTGAAACAAACCAGACGTTTTTTTATTTTGGCTGGCAACTTGCAACAGGTTATAGGCCTGCGCGGATATTTTTTCCACAAGCCGAATCAAGAAACCAAATTTTCTGAAGAACAAAATGGACGGAAGCCGATTCAGCCTGCAAAAGCTGAACAACGCCAATCACTCAAGCTGGCGCTTCAAGGTAGAACTTTTGCTGCGTGACACCAGGTGAGAAACCGGCAACAGAAGAGGATGCAGTTTGGGCCACTGGAGACGCCAAGGTCAGGGTGACCATCGGGTTGTTAATCGAGGACAATCAACACGCGTTGATACGGTCGTCGAATACCGCGAAGAAATCTTGAACGGCGCTTCAAAACCACCACTAGAAGGTCAGTCTTACGTCAAAGGTCTCGTTGATGAAGCGAATTTGCGACTAACGTTTCTTGGAAGGAGAGGACATGCCGGAGCACATCTTCGGCATGGAGGAGCCCTTCAGTAGCCTCGCGAACGTCGGACAGAAACTGGAGGAAAATCTCATGGTTGCGATGATCTTGAAAAGCCAAGTTCGTTCGACACCCTGACTACCGCCCTGGAAAGCCGTTCGGACGACGAACTAACCCTGGAGCTTGTCAAGCGGAAACTTCTGGACGAAGCAGCAAAGAAGCAAGGATCCGGATCGGATTCCGCGATGAAAGTTGGACCAGGAAAGCAAAAGAAGCGCTGGCCTGCCACTACTGCAAGAAGGTGGGCCACATTCAGAAGGAGTGCCGTCAGTATTAAAGGGATAACGAGAAGGAAGTGAAGTTGGGTAAAACGGGGAAGCCTACACCGAAACAGGAGAGCACCGTGTCGTTTGCATTTCTTACGCTGGCCTGCGGAAGCAAAACTGAACAAAGCCTTGGATCCTGGACTCGGGTGCGATAAGCCATACCGTCGCGAACCGAGATTCTTTCTGAGAACTGCACGAGAGTGGAGTCAAGCACGTCACGGTGGCCGACGGGAGGAAAGTAATTTTGGAAAGTGAAGGTCCGTAATAGTGCGTAATAGTGCTACGCAACAAGGGTAAGCAAACCAAGATGAGATTGTCAAAAGTGCTGTACACACCCACGTTGGCGATGAACCTTTGTCCGTTCCGTCGTTGGTGCAAAAAAAACGCAACTATTATTTTCGACAACAACGGTTACCGGGTAATGCATGGAAACCAAACCGCCGCCATGGCAACGCTCAAACAAGGTCTTGCTTGTCTGCAAGTGTGTAGGAGCCGGACAATATTAAATACTCATCCTACTTGGTTGGCATGTGTACAAAAATACATATGAGAGAGTTAGTTCTGAAAATGTATTGCGAGAGATCGGCTGGTACCTGGTGCTGGGAATTTGGTTTCATCAGTACCCGCTAAGCTGCGGTGGACGACGGAGGTCCTTCGTAGCTTAGTAGGGAAAAGCACCTGTCGTGCGAACTGGGGTCGTGGGATCAAACCCCACCGAAGGGGCGGTTACCCTTCAATACCTTTTCCGAACTAAATCTATCACATGTTGTACCTATTGAAATAATATAAATCTGTGAGATTTCGAATCAACAATTGTATTAAAATCTTCCGAAATTGTATATGCCAAATTATTATACAGTTTCTGTAAGGTTCTTATGTAGAACTGTATTAAAATGTGCCATCCGCTGGTTGGGTGAACTAATTTAAAAATCGATAGTTCTAGAAGACCAACATTTGAAAAAGGTGTAACAGCCAAAGTTTATTCTTTCCAATTCTTTGTCTATGTAGTAGACGAAAAACCGGGTAGAATAAATGTTGGCTGTTACGCCCTTTTCAAGTGTTGGTCTAGAGTTAACTTCAAATATATTGAAGAATCCGTTGAGAGAGTAAACATTTTTGCGTCTTCTAATATTTTGGCATCCATCTTCTTCAACACCTTCAAACTTCACAGATGAACCAGTATAGGGCTGCAAATCCTTTTTGCCTTTCTCGTGTACTAAGTATACGTAAAGGCTATAATATATCATATTATATATGGTAAAACTTGATGGATGTTTGAATAAACGAGAGGTGGAGTCAATGTTGGTCAAAATGCTTGACCGTGTGTACGTTCCATAACGAACAGTGGCACGAACAATCAATTTATTCGACCAACAATATCACACACGAACGACCGAAGCGCCAACTTAAGCACCATCCATCAGAAAATATATGGGGGTTTGTGCAATTTCACTACAAATGCTCATACATGTTCGGCGAACCTTGACTCCGCCCCCGACAACTCAAACCAAAATCAAACTGTTTTAATTTTTTCCAACCGAGCCGCCAACTGTCAAATGGTTGTTCGAACAACTTCACACACGTTCAAACAAAGCAGCAACCGAAGCGTTTTCTTGGGGGCGGAGTCAATGTTCGTAACTGCTTGACTGGTGTGTACGTTGCATAAGGGTGGATTATCTTGTTTCTCAGTTGCTACGGTAACCGGGCTGTGAGGCTCATAGATGTAGGTAACTTAGATTAAACTTTTCGCGATCGACTTTCATCATAATATGTAAATATTTTGGTTTAGTTAAATAACAAATGAGCATTTTGTCTAATGGTGTGATTTTTTTTCTATTTACAGAATTGCGGAAAACATGACGGCCGGGAAGAGTTTCGTGTGCATGAACCTCGAGCAGTTACCTCAAATTTTGAAGCAGATCTTCGCCGCTTCTGTGCTACAGTGAAATCGGATTTTTAGTTATTGACAAATGTTGTTAATTTTATTTTGTTACACAAATTTTGTATTAAGGTTAAAAGTGGCATTTATTTGTATGTGGTCTGCCGTTGTAGAATCTATATCAAAATTATAGAAAATTATTTTGCTAACATACTTCAACTGACTTCACTTGATCACTTTTGAAAGAAATTCGTGTTCATGCCAGAATTTTTGAATGGGGAAACGATTCAGTCTTCCGTACTGTAGCAGTAAGACGAGCGACAACTAAACAGACCATGCTGACGACGACCGGGTTTGAATCCCGGTTAGATCAAGGAAAATGTTCGGGTTGGAGATTCAATCAACAAACGACGATTAACTTTAATGTGTTATCATACTGAGTGTTTGTTTTATTTTATTAACAAAGTCTTTCCGGATCTTATTTAGTGCATGGTTATTTGACTTTCGCGCTTTTCTGTTCGATTCAGCATAAAATAGAAAGAAAGAGAGAGACGAGAATGCAGTAACTCATCTTCTTCATCATCACCATCAAGCCGAATGACACGGCAGCAATGAAGGTGTCACTCGTTTGACTTCCACCCGATCGCTCGATAAATTAACCTGATTTAATCCTATACGCAGCGGTTATGTCCGGGCGCCAGCAAGCTTACTTGAAGATCTTTCCCTGGTTAAACTTGCGGCCACCTCTATCGGCACCGGACCAGCTGAAGTACTGCTTTACCAATTCCTTGGTTTCGTCCGAGCTGGCATCCAGTTTCTTCCAGTCGTACACTTCGTAATCCACCTGCCAGTCGGGCGACAGAGTGAAGGCCAGCTCCTGACCGCGCCAGACCCAAACGCCGGAAATTGTGCTGTTGTTGTCTTCACCAAAGAGGCACACGGAAGCGAACGCCTGCTTGCGCATTTTGTCCAGCCGCTGGAACATTCCGGTGATCAAGTTGCAGCTCATGAACACCTTGGTCAGCTCCTCGGGGTATTTGTATTCACCGTACCAGATGGAGTAGTTTTCCGAGTCGAACTTCTCCCAGAAGTAAGGAACGGACTTGGCTTCATCTTCGTTCGAGTAGCAACGCTTGAAGTCATCAAAGTTGAACGTTCCCTTCGGCAGGGAATCGAACGGATCCTTTGACTTGGGTTCCTCGGCCAGAGCCAACTCGGCGGCATCCAACTCTTCAACTGGCTCAACTTCCTTCTCCTTCTTGGCAGGGGCCGGCTTTGGCTCCTTCTTTTCTTTCTTTTCCTTCTGCTGCACGGCTCCTCCGGTCTTGGCTTGGAATTCGGCGAATTTCTTGGCATCGAATTCGGCCACCTTGGCGCACAGAGTGAAGTCCTTGACGACGGCCTTGACCTGCGGCTGGTTCAGGACCGTTGTGAACCAACGGGTGACGCTTCCGAACGGAGCCCGGAATGATGGATCCAGAACGTTCTCGTAGGCACTCAGCAGGGTGGTGAAAACCACGATGTCGGCCAATGTCAGACGCTCGCCAACCAGGAAGGTCTGATGTAACAGGCGCGCATTCAGCGCTCCCAATGCGGCCTTCAGGTCCTGCTTGGCACGCTCGACATTGTTCTTCTGGAACTGAACGATGCCGATGATGGGGAAGACCCAGGCGTGCACGGCCGGCAGCAGCTCATTGTCGGCCAGAGACAGGAACGACAGCACTTCGGCCTTCTCGAGGTCGGTCTTGCCACGGAGCTGCTCATTCGCGACGTAGTATGCAATGGCGTTGCTTTCGGTTAGGAATTTACCATCGGCAGTTTCGAAGGCAGGGACCTAGAACAAATAATTCGTGTCAATGAACTCTGAAACATTTTCCGGATTGTTTACATTTGTCATTTGGCTTTTTATTCGAAAAGCTAAAATTAAAATAACTTACCTTTCCGAGTGGGAACTTCTTCAGGAAGGCTTCGCTCTTGTTGGTCTGGCCGAAGACGAAATCCGACGCGACGGTAACCTTAGCTCCGGAGAACTGGGCCGCAATCAGTGCCTTGTAAGCACGGAAATTTTCCGGGTAAGTATACAGAGTCTGTAGACCAAAAGGGGAAACAAAGATTAGTCACTCAAGAAAAACAGTCGAAAATCTTCTAAAAATATTCTCCAGCGTCATCGTCATCAAATACGAGAAAGGCAAAAAAATCCGATGCTGTTGCTATCTCACTCACTCTACTGCAATCCCCCCTTCCGCCCCACTAACACTAACCAAAACCCCACCGCGTACGACTACAGGAGCCGGCTCCTGAGACTTTTCCAACAGCCTAAAATCTCCAGATTTCCCCCGAGAACCCGCAATTTCGCGACCAATCTCGAACGGAATACTTACACCGGCCATCGCTAGCAACGTTTGAGCACGATCACAACAGAAGTAAACTTGATTTTCAGCCGTTGATCGCAAAACTCATGTGTTTTGCACGTACGTGTCTGCACGCAGCGGAAATGAAGAGGATGTCGCCACCGTCGCTGTTTCGGTCGACGGGTTGGGAACGTCACGCTTGACAGTGCGCTGACAGCTGGGTTCAACTTTTAGACGAAATGTGGCAACACTGCTGTCACGGCAGCGGCTAGTTCGTAGCGAAGTTGAGAACCTTTTCGACGAGCGGTTAACGACCAATGGTGAGTGTTTCGTGCAGGGGTGTAGAAAGCTCGCGTTTAACATCAGAGGGTCGTATCCAGCTTTCCGCGAGCGGTAACGGCCACCAGCTTGCCTGCGGCGTTAGTCTCTGATTTGACGTTTTTGGAGGTCAACTGCACCCAGGGGACTGAAGAGAAGGCTAATGTGCCATCCAGACTACGAGCTATATCACTTGATATAGAGTAGCTTGACATAAAAGTTCACAAATCTAATTTTCACTGTAAATAATGCATATGACGTCTCATGTCAAGATTCTCTATATCAAGTATAGCTATATCACCAGTCTGAACGTAGTCTAATACCCACCATTCGCATTTAATATGGCGTTCAATGTTTTGACGTACAATACGTCTTTCGGGGAAACAAGGGGGCCTTGATTTGCAGAATCAAATTTGAGACCGTCACGAAAAGTGGTTACGAAGTATGGGCTAATATAACTCAGCTATCTTCCAACCGATTTTGATGATTTTTATATCAATCGATCGACAAACTCTTTAAGATTTTGCACAACTATTAAAAACAATTAAGTTGGCGCTAAACTATTGAAAAATTGAATTTTGTCAAGCACTGTTGAAAGCTTATTGTTATTCATAGTTAATTGCCTACATTTCGGCTATCAGTCATCTGGCGCGTTAATTGATAAATGTTAAAAATCATATTCGAAAAATAATTAAAGACAAGAAACCTATAATTACTGTTCTGACTCGCTGCACTGTTAGGATCTAAGTAAGCCATGACTTTGTTTTAAATAAAATTATTCAGTTATTAGTCACACGTGAAACAAACAAGTCGTTTCAATTAGATTGCTCTGAGAATACAATAGGTTATGGGCCTATTCATCGTTTTCAAGCCGAAACTCTGAAGAATCAAAATGGCTACCGGAAGTCAAGCAGGATCAAACGGAAGTTCTGTGCAAGCAATTTCAAGTCTGCCGGGAATTGAACGGTTATCCGGACGGGATAATTGGGCCACGTGGAAGTTTGCTGTGCAAACGTACCTCGAGTTGGAAGATCTCTGGGGAGCCGTCAAACCGAAGCAAAATGCGGATGGAACGTACGAAGCTGTGGAC
Organism: Armigeres subalbatus; assembly: GCF_024139115.2. Classification (NCBI taxonomy): domain Eukaryota; kingdom Metazoa; phylum Arthropoda; class Insecta; order Diptera; family Culicidae; genus Armigeres; species Armigeres subalbatus. The sequence continues at coordinate 305,694,724 of NC_085139.1, read as the reverse complement.
CCTGCGAAGGACCGAAAGGTAAGAGCTAAAGTGATTCTTCTTCTTGAGCCGATAAATTACGTTCATGTTAAGGAGGCGAAAACGTCACACGAAGTGTGGGAAAACCTGGAAAAAGCATTTGAGGATTCCGGTTTGACTAGAAGAATTGGCCTGCTTCATAAGCTGGTGAAATCGGAATTGGTAAGCTGTTCATCGATGGCCGAATATGTGAATCAGGTGATTTCCACAGCGCACCAGCTGAATGGAATCGGCTTCAATATTTCAGAAGAATGGATTGGTGCCCTACTGCTCTGTGGTCTTCCGGAGGAATACAGGCCGATGATCATGGCTCTGGAAAATTCCGGAACGAAAATCACTGGTGACGCCATAAAAACTAAGCTTCTGCAGGAAATACAAATTTCAACGGCGGACGCGGCGTTGTTGTCGAAAGGTAAACGTAACCATAGCAACCACAACCATGGTTACCAAAAGCTCGGACACGAAAATCACAGCAACAGATCCAAGCAAGCCAACCCACCGAAGGGACCGAGATGTAGAAAGTGTCAAAACTTTGGGCACATTGCGAAGGATTGCAGAATGTCTAAAAAGGAGATGCCTTCTGTACAGTCCTGACGACGTTCGAAGCTGGCAGTGAACCTGACTGGTACTTCGATTCAGGAGCAACAACTCATATGACCCGGAACAAGGGTCTGTTGCAGAACGTAAAGTCATCCAACGGTGCTGTCGTGGCCGCAAACAAAGCTTCTATGAGGATTGAAGCAACAGGAACAACTGTACTCAAGCCTATCTGTCAGAAATCTGGGATCGAAATACCTGTGAATGATGTCCAATATATACCAGAGCTGTCGGTGAATCTCCTATCCGTCAACAAAATCGTAAGTAAGGGCTACACGATGGTGTTTGACAACGATGGCTGCAAAGTCATCAACACGAGCGGTGGCGTGGTGGCAACTGGGTGCCACGAGAACGAGCTTTTTAAGCTGGAACAGCGTGACCAAAGTGGATCCAATAAAGCATTGGTCTGTCCGGCGAATGATTCCCTGGATGTGTGGCATCGGCGAATGGGACATCTCAGTACGGCGGGATTAAAAAAGCTATCAAGTGGCCTGGTGAGTGGAATTACAATTAACACTAATAAATTTAGTAATGATTGCAGCGTGTGCGCAAAGGGAAAGCAAAGTCGGTTGCCCTTTGGGAAGAATGGTTCCCGTGCGAAAGAGCTACTGGAAATTGTTCACTCGGATATTTGCGGTCCGATGGAAGTACCATCCCTAGGGGGTAGCAGGTACTACATCGTATTTGTGGACGACAGATCACGCCGCATGTTCGTGTATTTTCTACGAACAAAATCCGAGGACGAAGTATTGAAGACATTTCAAGGCTTCCACACAATGGCAGAGCGGCAAACCGGCCGCAAAATCAAGGTGATCAGAACCGACAACGGACTGGAATACACGAACCAAAAATTCCAAACCTACCTGGAAAAGTTTGGTATTCGACATCAGCGAACCAATGACTACACCCCGCAGCAGAACGGTATGGCAGAGAGAGCAAACCGAACGATCGTTGAGCGTGCCAGATGCATGCTGTTCGAAGCCAACTTAATCAAGTCATTTTGGGCGGAAGCAGTTTCGACCGCGGTGTATTTAATCAACCGGTCACCAACCCGTGGCCACAGCATGACACCCGAAGAATGCTGGAGCGGCAAAAAGCCGGATTTATCACACGTACGAATCTTCGGTGCCAAAGTGATGGTTCATATTCCAAAACCGAAGCGACGCAAGTGGGATGCTAAAGCCCGCGAATGCAGACTGATTGGATTCGATGAAGATACGAAAGGCTATCGTGTCTACGATCCAGTGACGAAGAAGATTTCGAGAAGCCGTGATGTGACATTTATCGATGAGAACGATGTTGGTACCACCGTTTCGACAGCCAATAGCAGAAAACCAAAGTTCATCATACTGAATGAAGAAGAAGCAGTATCATTGTCTCTAAATCCCGGAGAAGCTACCGACAAGCATTCAATTTCCTTGGAGGGTGCGACTGGTCCAGTTGAGGTCGATGAAAGTGACTGGGACGAGGAAGATTTCGAAGAAGTTGAAAGCAACATTAGTAATTCTTCCGTTGATACCGTGACAAATGTGACTGTGCTCCCACCACGTCAAACTTCAAATCCACCTTTGTCACAGGTGTTGAGGCGCAGTGGTCGGGAGCACAAACTTCCAGGCAAGTATAATAATTTTGCTATTTCGAGCAAAGGCTTGCCCTCTTCTCATACTCCGCAGATTTTTACACCTGATGACAACATTCCATTACATCCCGATACGGCAAGCGGCGAAGGAAGTAGCTCGTCCTCGGGGCCTGAGAGGTCACTACAATTTACTGGTGTGGTTTCCCAGCAACAAAGTGACGAGTGTCTCGTCGTTTCGGACGATCCAATTACGTATCAAGAAGCAATGTCGCGTGACGATGCCGACAAATGGAAAGTTGCTATGCAGGAGGAGTACGATGCACTGATGGACAACGAAACATGGACCCTAATGGAACTTCCTGTGGGTAAGAAGGCGATCCGTTGCAAGTGGATATACAAAAGCAAGCAGGACGTTAACGGAAACCTTGCACGACACAAGGCACGTCTCGTCATTAAGGGGTTTTCGCAGCGAAAGGGGGTAGATTATGACGAAACATATTCCCCGGTAGTTCGACACAGTTCGCTGCGATACTTGTTCGCGATGACAGCAAAGCACAATCTGGTTGTTCATCAGATGGATGCGGTTACTGCATTTCTGCAAAGTGAACTAACGGATGAAATCTATATGGAGCAACCTCCGCTCTTTGAAAATCGACGGAATCCAACCCTGGTGTGCCGCTTGAACAAAGCACTGTACGGACTGAAGCAATCCAGCCGCGTCTGGAACAAAAAACTGGATCAAATGCTGAAGGAGTTTGGGCTGACCCAGGCAAAATACGACCCTTGTGTATATTATCACATCCAAGACGGTAGTATAATATTCGTGGCAGTATACGTAGACGACGTCATGCTATTTTCGAATGATAGTGGTTGGCTGGAGCAAACAAAAGCGTTCTTGAGTGGTAATTTCCATATGAAAGATCTTGGTGCGGCAAAGAACTGCCTTGGCATTCGGATTACACGCAAATCCGGATCGGTAGAGCTAGACCAAGAAGCATACGTGGAGGCGATGCTCACAAAGTTCAACATGGTGAACTGCAAACCAGCGAAAATTCCAATAACCGAAAGACTCTCAAAGGACATGTCTTCGAAAACGGAGCAGGAAGCGGCTCGGATGATGCAAATTCCGTACCAAGAAGCGGTGGGTAGCCCAATGTATCTGGCTCAATGCACTCGGCCGGATATTTTGTATGCCGTTAATCAACTCAGCCGGTACAATTCTAATCCCGGAATGCAGCATTGGATTGCGGTGAAAACCTTGTTCCGCTACCTTCGCGGAACATCTTCGTTCAAGCTCGTGTATCGCAATGATGGCGGAAATGACATAAATGGCTACAGCGACGCAGATTGGGCAGCCGATGTAGATGACAGGAAGTCCACCAGCGGCTACATTTTTACGCTGCAAGGAGCAGCTATCTCGTGGTGCTGTAAGCGCCAACCAACAATTGCCTTATCGACATGCGAAGCAGAATATATGGCTCTGTCCGCTGCTGTTCAAGAAGCGTCGTGGTGGCAAGGGTTAACCGCACAATTTGCGCCTAGTTGTGCAATTACTATACACTGCGATAATCAAAGCGCTATTGCGATCGCGAAGAACGGCGGCTACAATCCTCGGACCAAGCATATCGACATACGCCACCACTACACAGAGAAAAAAAAAGTTGGGATTCCAACATTTATCTAATTTCATTCTAAAAGTAAGGGAAATTTGGTATTTTTAAGAGCTGAACCTTTCCACTCAAATGCTAAATTGATAGATTTGAAAGTTTTTCTTTCAGTATAGAGTTCTGATACTGACAATGAAACTCTTAGATCAAAATAGAAAAAATGGTCAAACTGGCTTCGCAATTTCACTTTTTTGGCCGCACTGACGGGCAGAAACAATGTAACTGGCAGCCCACGACCATCCATCAGTTACAGTTGGAGGAAAAATGAAGCAAGTGCTAGCGGCAAGAAACATTTTCTTTTCACTTGAACAGGTATTTACTTAGACAGTTTTTTATAAGGAAGAAGTAATTTAATAAAGCATGTTATCTAATTTTTAGTACTGCACTTCGTCAAGCCGCTGTTTATATTCCCGACATCCCGATGACTTCCCCGTGGAACTGAAGATGCCCAATACGACACAGAACGGCATAATCGAACTAATTCAGCATCACAACTACGATCCCCATAAGGATGATGATGCTTTCTTCGATGAATCGGCGAAGGTGGCAGCGAACTTGGCGTCGTGGGAAAGATCGTAGTCCTGGTGGCGTAGTAGCTCGATAATCCACATGATGTAACATGTCAACGATGCTTCCGGAGCGGTATCAATCGCAAAATGAGTGGTATGAGAGCAATAGGGGAAGTCCCATGTAAATAAATCTCAATAAGGAAAATAAAAATAAAGAATTTCAAACACACATAACCGGATACGAAATAATTTCATTTGATAATTTTACAATTGTATTTTACCAAACACACTTAAAATGAACATTCCCATCTTGTTGTTTTGAGAGCATAACTTGTTGAAATAATAGATAAAACACATTTGGATTTGAGAGGAAAACTTTTATTTTAAATAACAGTTGGGTTTTGCCAAAGTAACGTTTTTTGCATTGGTAAATTTAACAGTCTTATACTTTCTACTGAAAATCACTAACTCATTTTCTTAATTTCACCAACGATTCTTTTAATTTTACCAACGATTTTTTTTTGTGTGTACATACGGGATGCGCTAGAAAGAGAAGTTGTTAAAGTTAATTATATATCATCAGAAAACCAACTCGCCGATGGCCTCACAAAACCATTACCTCGTTTGAAATTTGAAGCAAATCGTGAAGCCATAGGAGTCGTAGCTTAAGGAGGAGTGTTAGGATCTAAGTAAGCCATGACTTTGTTTTAAATAAAATTATTCAGTTATTAGTCACACGTGAAACAAACAAGTCGTTTCAATTAGATTGCTCTGAGAATACAATATGCACTCTAACGGAACGTACACACGGTAAGGCAGTTTGATCAGCATTGACTCCACCTCTCGTTTATTCAAACATCCATCAAGTTTTACCAACAGCGGCACGAACAATCAATTTATTCGACCAACAATATCACACACGAATGACCGAAGTGCCAACTTGCGTACCAACCTTCAAAAAATATATAGGGGTTTGTGCAACTTCACAACAAATGCTCAAACATGTTCGGCGAACCTTGACTCCACCCCCGTCAACTCAAACCAAAATCAAACCGTTTTAATTTTTTCCAACCGAGCCACCAACTGTTAAATGGTTATTCGAACAACTTCACACACGTTCAAACAAAGCAGCAACCGAAGCGTTTTCTTGGGCGCGGAGTCAATGTTCGTCAAACTGCTTGACTGGTGTGTACGTTGCATAATACGTAATTCTACATTGATTTTGCGGTCGTGTCTCTGATACAACCTTGTTATGGGAGCCAGTGTTGGTAAAAACTCAAAATCTCAAAACTCATGGATGATTCAAATCAAGCGTGAGTTGATACGCACCCAACTCAGCACCTAAAAACTAATGGATGGGTTGAATCATCCATTTGAATCATCGTAAGTTTTCTTTTGTTCTCCTTCGTTAAAAACAGTGATTTAACGTTTGTCGCATCAAATTATTTACACTCTTTTATGTATAAACAATAAATTGCCCCAAAATTGATTTCAAATGCGTTTTTAACCAAAATGATTTTTTGGCAAATGAGTGAAATGATGCGTTTTAGCATGAAAAACTCAAGCGTGATGCATTCCTTTAAAATCGCAGACGATTTCGTTCGCACGGGAGCGCTCGTTGATTGAGATTTATGAGTGATTTTACCAACACTGATGGGAGCGATTTTCTTTAATTTTTAGTTGACCGTTCCTGGGTGTTAAAGTGGGCTGATTCGCTGGTTCTTTGAAGTTGAAGCGAAAGTGGAACGAGACTGGAAAAAAAAGCTGCACACTTAACTCATTTCACCGTATTCGGTAAATTTTACCGAAACTCAACAGCAGAACTGTTCGGTAATTTATTTTACAGATTTTTTGTAATTTTTTCCATTGCTCATCTGTCAAAATCACCGAAAATCAGTTGAATTACCCAAGTAACCATGAAGCTATATATGCGTGTAAAAACACAACCCCAAAAGTTTACTTAAAGTGGAAAAGGGCAATTACCTATAAGACCGAATTAATGGTTCATTACATTGACATGTTGAAATAAAGCATCAGTAATGCATCGCTGCATTCGTAATGCTGATCTAGAGTATCGTTGTCTGACAGTTGATAAATAAACGCCACTTCACATCATTAAAACTGATCTAATGCAGTTAGCATTTAGGATGCCGATTTGTGATTGATATATGTGCAATATTGTAATGCTTGGTGTTACTTGGGTATTTACCGAACGGTTCTGCTGTTGAGATTTCGGTAAAATTTTACCGAATTCGGCGATTTATTTTAAGTGTGTGGGAGGGAGAAACAGATACGAAAAATGTGTGTGTCAAGCCGAGCCGAAATCTAGCTGTCAGTGTGAGCCGAAAACGAAACTTCGGCAAGCAAATTTTTGAAGGCAATATAACAACAATAACACGCAAAACAGAATTTAGTCATTTCATGTGGCGAGTACGTTGATTGTTTTTTCTTGTTGAAAATTTACTTGTTGCATGACGACAGTATATACTTAATTTGATGTGTAGTATCGAGAGCTCCCTCCCAGGAAAAAACTAGAAATACTAGAATAAGAGATCGGCGAAGATCGCCATCTTGTTTCCAATCAAACCGTCAAAAGCGGTTCCAATTCGACTTGTTTACATTTTGCATCCATAAGAAGCAAGCTAAAAGTTCAAGTGCTGCCAGTATTATTTTAACGATTTCATGTTTTTTTATACGTTGCCATTTCGACAGTTTTCCACTCCACCGGTCTCTGGTTATAGGGTTGCTAGAAAAGTACTTTTCAACGACGACGATTGCCAGTCTTTTTTTGCAAGTCGCGGCCACGAAGCCGACTATTCCGAGCTAATTATTTTTATCGACACGCATTGAACTCGCGTATGAACATACTTTTTCGACACAAGTCGCGACTGTTTGTACAAGAGAACTTAATTTAAAAAAGAGAACGATTTCGCCGACGCGACGACATGTTTTTTCTCGCAAGTACTATCATCGGTGGAGAAATAATAAAACCCAGATTAATCAACCTAGCGGAGCCGAAAACCTCATTAATAAAGACAATAAAAAAAAAAAACCTAGCTGTGATGGCGCCTTTCTCGCGTAAAAAGGTAATAAATGTAGCCTTTACGCTTACACCTCGATGATGTACAAGAAAGGCAAAACAGTTACACCGTCTAATGTTATGATAGAAAGTTTACACTAGTAGACGACAGATGGCGCTGCCAAAAGTTTCTCGAATTTCCTATGTTCGAATTTTGACTTTCGGACAATTTCATGGTACTATGAAACTGAACGAAGAGCATACTTACGCCTAAATGCGTGCAACACGAGCATCTTTATAGTACGATGAAACGCTTAATGGGAGCAAGTCACGGATAAACTGTAAAAATATTCATTTTTCATAACACATTATTGTTCTATGTGACTATGTCTCATCACTATTTTAATATTATCTATTTTTTGCAATTTGCAATTATTATGAAATTCAATAGTGATCAACAGCGTTTTAGTCTCTGTCGGATGCAACTTGTTGCAAGAAAATCAGTTAAGAGTTTCTATGTGAAAATTTGGCTAATGTTTTTTATGGCATTTTGTGCACACACACACGCACACACATACACACACACACGCACACACGGACAGACAGACATTTGTTCAGCTCATCGAGCTGAGTCGAATGGTATATAACACTATGGGTGTCCAGGACTTCTATCAAAAGTTCGAATTTGGAGTGAAATGATAGCCTTTCGGTACAACTTTGTTGTACGAGAAAGGCAAAAACAATATCAACAAGGTTCAAACGCTTCGATCAAACGTTTGTTTCTTTTTTTTCAATTTTCAGCTCACGAATGGCTCACGACTCACGTTTTGTTTGCTGGAGATTGACCTATAATACAAAGTGTTACACTCGTGTCCAATAAAATAAACAAATTACAAATTATATAAAAAAAATCAATTTTTAGGTTTATATTTAATTTTACGCCTTTACCAAACGTTATATGTGAAAAAATCGCATTTTTCGAAGCCAAGACGCGCACCTTTTATTATAATCAGCCGCCGCCATCCCTTCTGCATCAAACGCCCATGGTTTCCTTGCGTGATACGGATACGTGCGTGTGCGTAAATTTTTCTAATGTTTCGTTCGTTGCGGATTCGTCAAGTGTGAAAAATCGTCTCGCTAAAGTGAAAATAACACCGGTTGGAAAATCGAACTTTATCTCGGCGATTCGGTGCAATTGTTTATCAAACCGGTAGTGAAAGGTCCGGTGAAAGGATTCCGTATCAATTCCGTGCGAAATATATCTGTTCGAAAATGTGCAAATTGTGGAAAATCATCGATGAGAACGTAAACGTAAGTGTCTTCTTATTATTGTTATTTTTCTCTGCACTTGCTGCGGCCCGCGAGCTGCATCAGAATTTTCACCGTTTCGTGCGTTTTTTTAACCCGTTCGACATAAAACGAATTGAATGCAGTGTGGCCAGTAAAGTGCGCATAGTGGGAAAAGATAGGATTTAAAATTTTCATGGGAATATATTACACCCATTGCTTTTCTATATTTTCATTTAAAAAATAATTATTTTTATTACAATATATCAAGCATAATTTTTCATAAGGACGTATGTAACAAAAGTAAACAAAACGAGGTTTTTAATACAACATGACAATCACACGCGGCTTTATATAATACGCATCGATTTTACTGATTTTAGATCTTAAAATTCTTTAATTCAATCTTTTTACGAATCGACGTATGTAAAAATTTCTATTTTTGAAGTCTCACTGTTACATACGTCGCTTTAACGTATGGAAACTAAGAGCGACCTATGTAACAAAAAAAGCAAAACAAAACAAAACTGCAGTTGCGCCAATCGTGCACTATGGAAAACCGACCAATGTACACCGACGTCTGTGCAGCATACCGGTGTATGTATAATTTAATCGTTTTTCACAGTGAATTTGAATGAACTGAGCTATGATGTGAAGCACGCTCATTGCGTGTCATGTAATGATGCATGCCAGCGGAAAAAAGTATTGAAAAAAGATTTAGTTTTAAAACAGTTTTAGAAAAAGTTTTGCCAACTTTCTGCAAAGGATTTCTCGAATCCTCATAATTGTTACATACGTCGTTATGAAAAATTATGCTTGATATTGCATAATTTATAATATAGTATAATTAAAATTATTATTTTTTCAATATTTCATGCGATTATTCCCAATAAAAATTAAGTTTAGTTTAAAACTAAACTAAACATTTCGCTAAAATCCAATAATTTAAATTGAAATATCAGCCTTTAAAAAACTAGAAGGTTGTATCGAAGAATCGACCGCGAATTAAACGTAGAATAACGTATAGTGCTGTAGTGGATGCGGAATTTGATCATCAACATTCTGTGCATCGTTCATGTCAGATGGCCAATAGCCGAAATGTAGGAAATTTGCTTAAGTTTCCATTTCTTGGTGAAATTAAATTTTTCAATAATTAAATGCATTTTTGGTACAAATGCAGACTTTTGGTACACCTGTTCTACCTTCATGGTAAAAAATATGCATTAAGCCGAGTGGTTTCGAATGAAAGTTGCAATTATTCTAATATTACAACCTTTTCTTGTATAACTTATTCAAATATTAGAAAAAAAAAACAATTTAAATATAAAGGATTTACAAAACAATAAAAAGCTTTTTAATATCTTTTGTTCCAAAAATGTTCCAAATTAAGATGCACTTAAGATGCACTCGTCCGAAATCTAGCTTGCTAACAGTTGGCGATAACTGGATATTGCTCAGAATACAGATTTTTCAATTCGGCTCTTTTCACCATTCAGGGTGCACAGGATTCATCAACATTTTGTGAGAGTTTACATATTTTATTGTTATGAAAGAAATGTTATTAACCATTATTAGTACCTACCATCATTTGATGCGACCCCAGATTGTGACGACCAATGAGTCACATCTAGAAGCTGAAATGTTTTTCAGTTATTTAGTTTTTCAAATTTAGCTAAAATTATACCTTTTTCTCTATGTTGATTGATTTTGATTACTCGGGATAAAGCATTAGCTGGTAGATCACTTTTACGTAGTAGTGTTTTACGGTGTAAGATCTACCAAACCGAGCCCTAGCTTAATTTCATTTTTCTAGCTAGGGCAATAAGTTGTGGTATTTCAAGGATTTGTCGTATTTAGTCCTCGCTACCAATTGTAGTTTTAGAATTATAACAAAATAATTTTACCCTGCACATGGTTGAAAGACTCAAATTCCTCTTGTTTGAGACTAAATTATATGCAGCGGAAACAGTTTTTCTAGCAATTAGTTATAAAACCAGGACCCATCGATTTAGGCTGAACTAACTGCTGGAAAAAGTTCGAGTTAGGGTTCTATGGATGTACTAACTCTTCATGAACTGGTAAACAATGGTAGTTCGAGGAACACACGAAAATTCTAGTAAACAACTTCTCTAGATTGAAATGGTCTTGTAAATAGAGCTAAATCCCGGGTTTGTAGCTTCACTGAAGATATTCTAGAATCAACCCAAGTAACCAAAAGTTCCTAGGGCTCCGATGCATGGCCAATTAACAGTATTACTGTTCTGTTTTCTCAAGGAAGATTCGATAAGGGGCGCACCTATAATGAGATTGCTCTCTGTGAAGGGTTTAAATAGCGGGGCCGTGTCATGTACTCTTGAGAAAACAAAACAAGAACTGTATCGAAACCGATGCTTCATTTCATTTTAATAGTAATGGAGTAAGCTATTCTAAAAAGCTCTAAATAATGTTCTTGACAATATGTATGTGGTTACGTTGGCATAAATTGATAATATTCACGCAATTTTCTAACTGAAAATCCGTTGGGAAGAAAAAATAAATCTATTTGGAATCCCATAGAACGGAACGGAAATTTTTTGTGTTAACAAAGGATAACCTCTGGTCTTTCGAACTTCGTTGGGCTTCCGAGCGAAACTTCTTGTGAGTTCTAAAAAAACTCAGCAAAATCCTTTTGACTTCCGATTCCCAAAAGGATATCCCTTGTACAGAAACAGAAAAAATCCATTCCGAAGCCCAGATGGCTCCACTCGGAATTGCAAAAGTACTCCTTCCGAAAGTCCCAAATAATTTCGTTCAGCCCAACAATATTCCGTTCAGAAATATAATAGAAAGCTTTCTACAATCCAAAATAATTTCGTTCGGAAACCCAGAGAAAAGATTTGTTTTGGGTTTATGAACCGAGGTTTTTTGGTTTTCTGAACGGAGTTTGTTTTTGGCCTTCGGAAGGAACTCTTCTGGGTTTTCGAATGGATCCATTTTGCGCTTCCGAATAATCCTTTTAGGGCTTTGGTAGAAAATCCCATAAATATTCTAACCGATTCATTGTACAGAAGCTGATAAAGATTCCGTTTAGAAGCCCAGAACGCTCTAATCGGAAGTCCGAAAATATTTCTTACGAAAGTTCAAAAGGATTCCGTTCGGAAGACCAAAAGTTTTTTATTCAGAATTCTAGAATAACTTTGTTCAAGATCCCATCAGAATTCCGTTTGAAAGACTTCGAAAGCCCAAACTAATTTCGAAGGGATTTCGTTAGTGTTACGACGGGAATTCATCCCGCCACGTTCGTTTTCGGACGTTGGACAGAAACGTGTTTTCCAGTGTTGCGTTCCGCCAGACACACGAAACTGTAAACATTTATTAACAATAATTAATTACAAATATAACAACGGACAAGCACTTACACTTTTGGTTTCGTCCAGACGTCAGTACAGTACGGATAATTAATACAAATTTCTTCATACAAAGACAATCAAATCTACAGTGAGGCCTGAACATATTGGTACGAGCGAACAGTTAGTAAACCCAGAACGATTACTTTCGGAAGTTCACATAATTCTGCACGGCAATCCGTACGAACGGATATCTTCTAGGCATCTTTTTAGGTTTCCGAAAGGAATTCCGTTTGGAATTCTAAAAGGATTCTGTTTGGAACCCAAAGGAAATCCCGTTCAGAAGCATAAATGACTCCGCTCGGAATTCCAAAACGATATCGATCGGAAAACTTTTAGAACTCCGTACGAAATCCCCATAACTATTTTGTTTGAAATTGTTTAAAAAATTTCACTGAGTAATTATTTGCCCCAAAAGTTAATTGCTAAGAAAATAATTGTAAATACATTACGTTTCCTATTTCTGACTAAAAATGGTTACCTGTTCCAGGAACAGGTAGAACGTATAGACGAGGCGCCTCTGCTTTAAATCAATTGTTTACAATAGTTGTTTGAAATTTTAGAGAGTTTACTGATCGACTAATACCAAAATCTTCAGAATTTGTTGAAAAACGGCTGAGCTATTTATTCTCACTTCCTTACATATTTCGTGGCGGTCACATGTTTACGTTTGCGATTTTTGCTCTTATGAAACAACAATGTCATTTTTTTTTTAAGAATCTCGTCTGAAGTGGGCCTAGCTGCCAGTCGTCAGCGTTAAGCCCCGAATGCAATACAACGGAACGGCGACGGAAACGGCAAATTTGACAGAAAATATATGGGCTAACTGTCAAATTTTCCGTTTCCGTCGCCGTTCCGTTGTATTGCATTTGGGGCTTAAATGTCTAAATGCAGTAAATGCACAATAATAATTGAGGAGTGGGGAAGCGTTGTGCACACATTAAAATCGCGTGCATCGAAGCAATCATGAATTATGAATGGAATTGAAGCAATCATGTTTACACAAATCATGAGACCTCGAATCAAACCAGTCGGCTTTCAATTTTATTTCCGCTGAAGTGCCATATGTGCATTAAAAGATTCGGCATATTGACGCAATTTTTGTTCAACAAGGCAGGCGCTTTTTAATTTGATCTACATTCTAGGAATGGAGGTTTTTCGAAAAAAAAAATCGATACTGCTGGATGGATGTTTTGATTGCCAAAATATCCATGTCAAAAAATATCGGCCCTGAAACATTGGCATTCCGATATATCGATACGCTTGAAAATATCCACTTTTCCGCGAGGGGTAATGACGGCGCCAGCTTCCTTGTCTGTGGGTTAGTCTCTGATTTGACGTCAGTGGTGGCCAACTGCTCCCACCGCTCCGAGCATTCTGACCAATGCGGCATATAAGAAGGTGCTGATGAAGTTAATTCAAGCCTCCTCATTTACCACATTCATCAAAATGCTCGGAACGACGGGTGCAGTTGACCTCCACAAACGTCAAAAAAGCAAGCTGGCGGCCATTTCTGCTCGCGGAAAACTGGATAAAAGCACGAGCAAAAAAAAAAGAAGCATTATTGCACGCATCACATTCTTGCTATTTTTATTGTTTGTTATTTTCAAAGTAATTTTTCATGCGGATAAAGGTAGCCTCACACCTCGGGAATTTGGTCCGCGGATTTGTTCCCCTTGCATTTTTACATATGCGGTGTTTTCGGGATTTGTATACTTGATACAGCTTATGAGTCATGCGTCAGCGCCACACACCATTTTCTAGTTTCCCACGGAGTATTGTAGGCAGCACTTTTCGCTAGAAAACCCTGAAAGCTCTCCGGTTCGCCTCTTTTAACGTCTATGCTTCATGTCCAAAAAGGACCACTGGTAGAATCAGAGTTTTGTATAGAGCAAATTTCGTTTCCGTCTGCATGTTGCGGGGCCTAAGCTGGTTACGTAATCCGTAAAAGGCCCTATTCGCAGCAGCAATACGTCTTTTCACTTCACGGGAAACGTTATTGTCACATGTCACAAGCGTTCCAAGGTAAACAAGTTCTTCAACAGCTTCAAACACATCCCATCAAGCACTACCTCAGCACCAACACCGCTAGGCCTGCCACCATGTACTTTGTCTTGGTAAAGTTAATGGTTAAGCCTATCCTCGCCGTCTCCTTCTTCAGTGGGACAAAAGCCTCCACTACTGGGGTGGCATTGCGCACCTCGACTCGAAACGAGCAAACCATGCAAACTATCATACAAAAGAGCTGTTGAAAGAAGATGCGCAATGAGGCCCCTGCTCTGCGATCGATTCCAATAAGGTCGATGTCGTCCGCAAAGCCCAGGAGCATATGCGACCGTGTGATGATAGTGCCGTTCCTCTGCAAGCCAAATCTCTTAATAGCGCCTTCGAGTGCAATGTTGAACAATAAATTCTAAAGTGCATCACCCTGCTTCAATCAGTCTAAGGTCACAAACGCGGGTGACACTTCGTCTGCAATCCGAATACTTGATTTCGAGCCATCCAGCGTTGCAAATATCAGTCTAATTAGTTTCGCCGGAAAACCATGTTGGGACATTATCTGCCACAGCTCATTGCTTTTCACTGAATCGTACGCTGCTTTGAAATCAATGAACTGATGGTGAGTCTGCAAGTTGTTCAGAAGGGTGATCCCTCTGTAATTGGCACACTCTAGTCTGTGCCCTTTCTTGTAGATTGACAGTTACCAAGAATGGAAAAAGTAGAGCAAAGTGAAAATATCGATACTCGATATATCGTAACGGTATCGGACATTTCTACTACATTCATTTGCTTGGATTTTGACGCGACTCGGTCCCGTTGTGTCCTTATTTCCGTCAGTCATCATCATCGTGGACCTCAATGACGAAAATGACTGGAAAAGCAAAACGTCAAAAATGGACTTTTTGCCCGTGCTTGTGTGTGTTTGTGTGCGCTTACGCGAAGAACACGAAGCAAAGAAAGACCAGAAGAATATCAGATCAGTCAGCAGCAGAAAGACAGCGGAACGGTTTGTGCGTGCGTAAAAAGTTTCTTGCGTTTTCTTGTGTTTTGACAGAAAGGATTTTCTCTGGTGAAATTTCCATCGAAAAAGTGAAGAACTTTGCAGTGTAATTTGCTGATTGTTTGGACGAACGATTCGAACGAATAAAAAGTGACAAAGTGTTGGGACGAATTCAGTATTCGGGCTGTAAAATAAGTGTTTTCGCGTTGGAAAGTCTCGGAACCGTGGTCCCGATGTGGTTGAAAAATTGTGGCACTTGGTGGAACGTGGCGTTTGCACAAAACAACTGTGAAAAGTGAGTAGAGCATCCAAATGGTGGTGCATGAAAAGATGGCCAAGTTTCGATTTTCGGGACGGAAAATAAGGGTTGGGGTTTGATGGGTTTCGGCCAGGAGGAGAATTCCCGTAGGAGAATCTTTGTGAAAAAGTCTAAAAAAGTTTATCGATTCGCTTCGCTCGTCAGCTTTACTCAAATCCGGCCATGGCAGCCGCCCCCTTCCCATTTTGCTGTGTGATATTTTCCAGAGATTGATATCGATACGCTGCACTGAGCAGCAGCAGCAGCAGAGTTTTGTCTGTCTGGCAATTCCGGAATAAAAATAGCAAATTTTGGCAGTGAAGTCGGGTTTTACGCATTTTTCCTGCTCAAGTGGCGTTTACGCGGTGGCGGTGGCCTTGAAATCGATTCGAGGCGTTCTTATTAGAAATTGGTCTGCATCCCGAGCGGAGACGGGCAGTCGCAATTTATGTAAGTTGGTGTACTCCGCTGGTCGGAGAATCGATGAAAATTGGCTTTTGGGCAGCAAGTGAAGGTAGGACAGTAAAAGAAGGGAAGTCTGGTGGTGTCGGCACAGTCGGCGGTGGTGTCGTCCGAACGAGCAGAGAAACGGCAAAAGTTCGATGAACGGATTAGTGTGAGAAGCTGCTGAGCTATTTGCTACGTGCAGCATGCAGCAGCAGCAGCAGCAGCACATATGAAAAATCGATGACCTGAAATTCGATCAATGCGAGATGCTGCAGGTGCTGCGGCTGCCTCCGCTTCTGGCAATGAATATGTAACGGGAGTGTATTGCTCGCTTGGATGATGGTGGTAAGTGTTTTCCTAAAAGTAGCCAATTTTGGATCGCGCCTCACGTAGAGGTGCTGAGGGAGAATATTCCGAAGAGGGGGAATTGGGTAGCGGCGCATTCGTGAATTATTTGAGATTCGGGAGCAGCTTGAATATTTCAGTAGCGAACGAATTAGGATAATGGAATGAACATTACGCTTAGTTCAACAAATGGTACGATTTTGAACTTCTGTCGAGTGGAGTCATGTACGAGAACAAGACACTTAAGATGGCCTTAATGTTCAGATCGAAACACGTATCTGTAAAGTTACCATCAAGTGGAGGAATTGAATGGGATAGTACTAACTCGTTGAATGACGAAAAAACATATTTCGATGAAAAGCTGAGTGCAGCAGCAAAAAATGAGACAACAGCCTTCGGAACACCAAGTTAACGGAGTTCATTGAGTTGCAAACTCTGCGTGAAACCAGAGTAGACGCGACTGCGCGATCCGTCGCGACAGTGCAATTTGACAGTTTATTGATAATAATCGTTATTCTTTTACGTGAGTCGCGTTGCGTTGCATCGCACATTGTGTTTACTCTGGCGGGCACCTTTGTTTGGAATATTCACGGAGAGCTCACGAAGGAATGGTAGATGAAAATCTACAAAATGTAAACAAGTAACGCAAATTAATAGAAAATAGAGATGTTCAAGAAGAAAGTAACCCAACCGGACAAATCTCATACCATATAGAAAGTTTCTGTTTGACAATCTAATTTTATACTTTTTGTTTCGCTAACATAACTTTCAAGGCCATCGCACTGGCTGTTGTCAGACGAATAATATTTACATATGAAGCTGAGCCGATAGTTCCTTTCAGGAATGTGTGCCTCAATTCCACCTGTTGTCCTTCTGACATCAGCTAGAGTGAGAGGGTACGTCCTGTGGGGACTGACTAGGATGTAGGGGGTTTGACATGGGGCTGCATGTATCCGCAAGCAGGCCCTATCAATGCGACCGTGTTGTCCTGGTGTTGTCCTAGTCGCGTGACGGCTTTACAGAAAATGGAATCAACCACATTTGCGTCAGTAGAAAATGGGAACCTTCTTGATGTACGGAATAACGTAGTACTAATATCGTGTCTGATCATCACCTCCTCATCAGCGAAATACGCCAGCGCATTGCGGTAGGGTAAAGTTGGATGACGGTTCACGTTCAACACACGCCGACTGGAAGATGCCACGGTGGAACGGTCCTTCGTTAAAGAACTACACAACGACACATGCTGCAGATATTCCGGAAGGTGGCAGCGTGGAAAACCAATGGACCACCAACATAAATGCCTTCATCGCCAACAGCGATAATAATCTGGGCGAACAGCGCACCCAAAGAAAACAATGGATCACCGATGAGACCTGGAGCAACGAAGAGATGCCAAAGCCGTGTTTGAGCGAACAAAAAGCAGAGGAGCCAAACAGAGATGCATTCTGTACACGAAAACGCGTGTTCGTGTTCAAAAGGTTTTGAACACAGTACACTGTGCGCTGACATAACATAGAAACTTGTATTCTAGGAAAACAAATTTAAGCGACGGCATGTTACACATTTTTTGTCTAGTAATGGAACGCGTGGTCATCTAACCGATAGAAATCAAGCATACTCGTATGTGCACACTGAACTACACTGAAAAAAACTTTGTATTAGAAATTACAACTTTGTGGTAAAATTAAGAACAGTACCGACGTTTTTCAACCGAAGAGGCAAATCGTTTAATTATACCATAAATGTAGTCAATCTGATTGATATTATTTTCAATTTTACACTGGCACTTCGGTTGAAAAACGTCTTTACTGTTCTCAATATTACCTCTAAAATGGTAGTTTCTACTATAATTTTTTTTCTCAGTGTATGTTCAGAGTTCAAATCTAAGAACACCAAGGAACGCTCTTGGCTCATGTTCTGTTCAGGATGCATCTCTGGAGCCAGTCTTAGCCCGTCAACAATACGAATTATGCCAAACGGCATCAGGCGAAAAGGGGTATCGGGTGATTTTTTCTCTCCAGATTGACTGTACAATCGTTGACCTTCTCACCATGAAAATCCACGCCATCGGACATGTTCTTGAGCTGTTTCAAGCTTGAATCGTTTAGGTGGTCCATCTTTCAATGCCCGCTGCGGCTGATTCAATCGATATAGGCCGTCTTCTTCCTCACCGGAAACGACCAACTTACTAGGCCTCGTTCAGCACCACTCACTTAATTGCAAGGTATAGTCTCTCTCGCAGATAGAACTGATCGACAACAAATGGGGACTTCGGATGGGATGCACATCGATCGTACGAAATCGTACGGAATCTGTACCGCAACCATTTCTCTCGCTATGGTATCCATGCTGTCTTTGTTCGCGGTTTCCACCGTATGCTGTAAAGTTGTTTCGTTAACGAAATTCTGGTTCGCTTTGGCCATGTGATGCTTCCACTTAAACATCTCCGATCGCAAAAATACAGCAGAGCCAATTCGACTTCGGTTTTGTACTATTGGGTTTCTTCTTGGCATGTGATTTGAATTTGTTCGCACTCGTGCCTCTCGTTTATAATAGTGCCCCATCATTGCTGTTGTTCGTTGGTCCCCTCTCGAGCTTCGCACCTTGAAGGATCGTAGCTTTAATCGCTAGTCTGCCCAAAAAAGGGGTTTTTGGAGTAGGATTGGGGATGCTGTTTAGTTGAGAGCCGGAGTATGTAACGAGGTTACAAAACATAAAGATATACTTAACCCCAATCTACCTAGCAATCAAGGACTTTCGTGTCGACTAGAGCGCCAAAGGGAGCTGTCAAAATCATGCATGACATTCATGTTTAGGCCACCGGAAAAAGGTTCCCGAAGGCGAAATCAACCGATGTAGGTACTCGGGTGTAGAATAAAAGGCAATATATGTGTATAGCCAGAATATTCCATCTGCGTAATCAGATATCATTCCGACCACGAAGCAGTGAAAACGTGTCAGGAGAACTAAGTTGTGAGCACCCAAACCCGAACAGTGGTTTAGCATAGAGAAGTTAGAGTTTAGTGCAAAGGTTGAGCGAGTTGGTGATAAAAAGTAGTCGTGTTTCAGGAAAGAATTGACTAGAGTCTGTGAGAAGGTGGTACGAGAAAACCTAACCAAGACTGCTCAACACTGCGTGAATTGCAGTAAACTAAAAGGTAAACCTTCAAACGAAGGTCCCACTCTAGGGCTAGAAATCCGGCAGCGCGCTCACCTTGGTCAGCAGGCCCAACCGACACGTGTCGACAAAACGAGTGACAAAACGAACTGATGGTGTATGTCAAGGGATTTAAACTACCACCCACCAGCATTATGCAACAATCGCGCGCAACGAAACCCACCACCTGTGCAGCATCCATCTCGACAGTGACGTACGCAGTAAGCGATACCCGATACTAACCCCTAGAAATTAATGTATTGGAGAATGGATGGCGTTCATTGATTAAAACCTATGTTTGAATGAAACGTTGAGTTGTGAAGTGGACGCAAATCGAATGTTTTTCTGTTCTTTGCAGCAATTTTAGTTGTTTATTTCCAATTATTCTCCGTCTGTTGGTTTCACACGAACGGTTCGCCAGTGTATGATTTCGGACAACCCGCCCTGAGGTCTCTAGCCGGAACGGGAAGTTTATAAATTGTTAAATCGCTCCTTCGCGGTGACCTCGGTCACCTGGCGCATAAGTGAAGGTCGTGAGCTCCCTTTTAAACCCTGAAAACAGCCCTGCCCGTTACAAGTATAGTTACAGTGTATATTCTAAAGAAACTTTTAACATTAGATAGTATGATTCGATGGATTCTAGTTGTCTCTCTCTGTCTGAGCTGTCATTTGACAGGATACCTCAATCGCATCCGACGTTAGATTCGCTCCTTCGTTCTGGTAACTCAATCAGCATCAATGCCACAAGACATACACCCTGAACCCAATCGAAGCCCAATACCGAAATTGCTCCGTATTTCTTTCCTCCGGAACTTCCTCCATTATGTCCTCCGGAAATTTCTGAAGGAATTCCATCATAAAATCCTACTTTAGTGCCTCTGTAAGTAAGTCCTTCTAGGTAGGAGTTCCTTCGGAAGTTCCTCCGGGAGTTCCTTCGGAAGTTCCTTCAGGAATTCTTCGGAAGTTCCTCCATGAATTCCTTCAGAAGTTCATCCAGAAATTCCTTCGGAAGTTCCTCCAGGAATTCCTTCGGAAATTCCTCCAGAAAATCCTTCTTAAATTCCTCTAGTAATTCCTTCGGAAGTTTATCCAGGAATTCCTTCGAAAGTTTCTCCATGAATTCCTTCGGAAGCTCCTCCGGAAGTTCTTCCAGTAATTTCTCCCGATGTTCCTCCAGGAAATCCTCCGGAAGGTCCTCCAAGAAGTCCACCAAAAGTTCCTCCAAGAAGTCCACCAAAAGTTCCTCCAAGAAGTCCACCAAAATTTCCTCCAAAAAGTCTACCAAAAGTTCCTCCAAGAAGTCCACCAAAAGTTCCTCCAAGAAGTCCACCAAAAGCTCCTCCAAGAAGTCCACCAAAAGTTCCTCCAAGAAGTCCACCAAAAGTTCCTCCAAGAAGTCCATCAAAAGTTCCTCCAAGAAGTCCACCAAAATTTCCTCCAAAAAGTCCAGCAAAATTCCTCCAAGAAGTCCACCAAAAGTTCCTTCAAGAAGTCCATCAAAAGCTTCTCCAAGAAGTCCACCAAAAGTTCCTCCAAGAAGTCCACCAAAAGCTCCTCCAAGAAGTCCACCAAAAGTTCCTCCAAGAAGTCCACCAAAAGTTCCTCCAAGAAGTCCACCAAAAGTTCCTCCAAGAAGTCCACCAAAAGTTCCTCCAAGAAGTCCACCAAAAGCTCCTCCAAGAAGTCCACCAAAAGTTCCTCCAAGAAGTCCACCAAAAGTTCCTCCAAGAAGTCCACCAAAAGTTCCTCCAAGAAGTCCACCAAAAGTTCCTCCAAGAAGTCCACCAAAAGCTCCTCCAAGAAGTCCACCAAAAGTTCCTCCAAGAAGTCCACTAAAAGTTCCTCCAAGAGGTCCTCCAAAAGTTCCTCCAAGATGTCCACCAAAAGTTCCTCCAAGAAGTCCACCAAAGTCCCTCCAAGAAGTCCACCAGAAGCTCCTCCAGGAAGTCCACCAAAAGTTCCTCCAAGAAGTCCACCAAAAGTTCCTCCAAGAAGTCCATCAAAAGCTCCTCCAAGAAGTCCACCAAAAGTTCCTCCAAGAAGTCCACCGAAGGTTCCTCCAAGATGTCCACCAAAAGTTCCTCCAAGAAGTCCACCAAAAGTTCCTCCACGAAGTCCACCAAAAGCTCCTTCAATAAGTCCACCAAAAGTTCCTCCAAGAAGTCCAGCAAAAGTTCCTCCAAGAAGTCCACCAAAAGCTCCTTCAAGAAGTCCACCAAAAGTTCCTCCAAGAAGTCCATCAAAAGTTCCTCCAAGATGTCCACCAAAAGTTCCTCCAAGAAGTCCACCAAAAGTTCCTCCAAGAAGTCCATCAAAAGCTCCTTCAAGTAGTCCACCAAAAGTTCCTCCAAGAAGTCCACCAAAAGCTCCTTCAAGAAGTCCACCAAAAGTTCCTCCAAGAAGTCCATCAAAAGTTCCTCCAAGAAGTCCACCAAAAGTTCCTCCAAGAAGTCTACCAGAAGCTCCTCCAAGAAGTCCATCAAGAGTTCCTCCAAGAAGTCCACCAAAAGTTCCTCCAAGAAGTCCAGCAAAAGTTCCTCCAAGAAGTCCACCAAAAGCTCCTTCAAGAAGTCCATCAAAAGTTCCTCCAAGAAGTCCACTAAAAGTTCCTCCAAGAAGTTCATCAAAAGTTCCTCCAAGATGTCCACCAAAAGTTCCTTCAAGAAGTCCATCAAAAGCTTCTCCAAGAAGTCCACCAAAAGTTCCTTAAAGAAGTCCACCAAAAGCTCCTCCAAGAAGTCCACCAAAAGTTCCTTCAAGAAGTCCACCAAAAGTTCCTCCAAGAAGTCCACCAAAAGTTCCTCCAAGAAGTCCAGCAAAAGTTCCTCCAAGAAGTCCATCAAAAGCTCCTCCAAGAAGTCCACCAAAAGCTCCTCCAAGAAGTCCACCAAAAGTTCCTCCAAGAAGTCCTCCAAAAGCTCATCCATGAAGTCCACCAAAAGCTCCTCCAAGAAGTCCACCAAAAGCTCCTCCAAGAAGTCCACCAAAAGCTTCTCCAAGAAGTCCACCAAAAATTCCTTCAAGAAGTTCACCAAAAGTTCCTCCAAGAAGTCCATCAAAAGTTCCTCCAAGAAGTCCACCAAAAGCTCCTCCAAGAAGTCCACCAAAAGCTCCTCCAAGAAGTCCACCAAAAGCTCCTCCAAGAAATCCACCAAAAGTTCCTCCAAGAAGTTCACCAAAAGCTCCTCCAAGAAGTCCATCAAAAGTTCCACCAAGAAGTCCATCAAAAGCTCCTCCAAGAAGTCCACCAAAAGTTCCTCCAAGAAGTCCACCAAAAGCTCCTCCAAGAAGTCCACCAAAAGTTCCTCCAAGAAGTCCACCAAAAGTTCATCAAAGAAGTCCACCAAAAGTTCCTCCAAAAAGTCCACCAAAAGTTCCTCCAAGAAGTCCACCAAAAGTTCCTCCAAGAAGTCCACCAAAAGTTCCTCCAAGAAGTCCACCAAAAGCTCCTCCAAGAAGTCCACCAAAAGTTCCTCCATGAAGTCCACCAAAAGTTCCTCCAAGAAGTCCACCAAAAGCTCCTCCAAGAAGTCCACCAAAAGCTCCAAGAAGTCCACCAAAAGTTCCTCCAAGTAGTCCACCAAAAGTTCCTCCAAGAAGTTCACCAAAAGCTCCTCCAAGAAGTCCATCAAAAGTTCCTCCAAGAAGTCCACCAAAAACTCCTCCAAGTAGTCCACCAAAAGTTCCTCCAAGAAGTCCACCAAAAGCTCCTCCAAGTAGTTCATCAAAAGTTCCTTCATGAAGTCCACCAAAAGCTCCTCCAAGAAGTCCATCAAAAGTTCCTCCAAGAAGTCCACCAAAAGTTCCTCCAAGAAGTCCACCAAAAGTTCCTCCAAGAAGTCCACCAAAAGTTCCTCCAAGAAGCCACCAAAAGTTCCTCCAAGAAGTCCACCAAAAGTTCCTCAAAGAAGTCCATCAAAAGTTCCTCCAAGAAGTCCATCAAAAGCTCCTCCAAGAAGTCCACCAAAAGTTCCTCCAAGAAGTCCACCAAAAGCTCCTCCAAGAAGTCCACCAAAAGTTCCTCCAAGAAGTCCACCAAAAGCTCCTCCAAGAAGTCCACCAAAAGTTCCTCCAAGAAATCCACCAAAAGTTCCTCCAAGAAGTCCACCAAAAGTTCCTCCAAGTAGTCCACCAAAAGTTCCTTCAAGAAGTTCACCAAAAGCTCCTCCAAGAAGTCCATCAAAAGTTCCTCCAAGAAGTCCACCAAAAACTTCTCCAAGTAGTCCACCAAAAGTTCCTCCAAGAAGTCCACCAAAAGCTCCTCCAAGTAGTTCACCAAAAGTTCCTTCAAGAAGTCCACCAAAAGCTCCTCCAAGAAGTCCATCAAAAGTTCCTCCAAGAAGTCCACCAAAAGCTCCTCCAAGAAGTCCACCAAAAGTTCCTCCAAGTAGTCCACCAAAAGTTCCTCCAAGAAGCCACCAAAAGTTCCTCCAAGAAGTCCACCAAAAGTTCCTCAAAGAAGTCCATCAAAAGTTCCTCCAAAAAGTCCACCAAAAGTTCCTCCAAGAAGTCCACCAAAAGTTCCTCAAAGAAGTCCATCAAAAGTTCCTCCAAGAAGTCCACCAAAAGTTCCTCAAAGAAGTCCATCAAAAGTTCCTCCAAGAAGTCCATCAAAAGCTCCTCCAAGAAGTCCACCAAAAGTTCCTCCAAGAAGTCCACCAAAAGTTCCTCCAAGAAGGCCACCCAAAGTTCCTCCAAGAAGTCCACCAAAAGTTCCTCAAAGAAGTCCACCCAAAGTTCCTCCAAGAAGTCCACCAAAAGCGCCTCCAAAAAGTCCAACAAAAGTTCCTTCAAGAAGTCCACCAAAAGTTCCTCCAAGAAGTCCACCAAAAGTTCCTCCAAGAAGGCCACCCAAAGTTCCTCCAAGAAGTCCACCAAAAGTTCCTCAAAGAAGTCCACCAAAAGTTTCTCCAAAAAGTCCAACAAAAGTTCCTCCAAGAAGTCCACCAAAAGTTTCTCCAAGAAGTCCACTAAAACTTCCTCCAAGAAGTCCACCAAAAGTTCCTCCAAGAAGTCCACCAAAAGTTCCTCCAAGTAGTCCACCAAAAGTTCCTTCAAGAAGTCCGCCAAAAGCTCCTCCAAGAAGTCCATCAAAAGTTCCTCCAAGAAGTCTACCAAAAGTTCCTCCAAGAAGTCCACCCAAAGTTCCTCCAAGTAGTCCACCAAAAGTTCCTCCAAAAAGTCCAACAAAAGTTCCTCCAAGAAGTCCACCAAAAGTTCCTCCAAGAAGTCCACCAAAAGTTCCTCCAAGAAGGCCACCCAAAGTTCCTCCAAGAAGTCCACCAAAAGTTCCTCAAAGAAGTCCACCAAAAGTTCCTCCAAAAAGTCCAACAAAAGTTCCTCCAAGAAGTCCACCAAAAGTTCCTCCAAGAAGTCCACCAAAAGTTCCTCCAAGAAGTCCACCAAAAGTTCCTCCAAGAAGTCCACCAAAAGTTCCTCCAAGAAGTCCACCAAAAGTTCCTCCAAGAAGTCCACCAAAAGCTCCTCCAAGAAGTTCATCAAAAGTTCCTCCAAGAAGTCCACCAAAAGTTCCTCCAAGAAGTCCACCAAAAGTTCCTCCAAGAAGGCCACCAAAAGTTCCTCAAAGAAGTCCACCAAAAGTTTCTCCAAAAAGTCCAACAAAAGTTGCTCCAAGAAGTCCACCAAAAGTTCCTCCAAGAAGTCCACCAAAAGTTCCTCTAAGAAGGCCACCCAAAAGTTCCTCCAAGAAGTCCACCAAAAGTTCATCAAAGAAGTCCACCAAAAGTTCCTCCAAAAAGTCCACCAAAAGTTCCTCCAAGAAGTCCACCAAAAGTTCCTCCAAGAAGTCCACCAAAAGCTCCTCCAAGAAGTCCTCCAAAAGCTCCTCCAAGAAGTCCACCAAAAGCTCCTCCAAGAAGTCCACCAAAAGTTCCCTCAAGAAGTCCACCAAAAGTTCCCTCAAGAAGTCCACCAAAAGCTCCTCCAAGAAGTCCATCAAAAGTTCCTCCAAGAAGTTCACCAAAAGCTCCTCCATGAAGTCCATAAAAATTTCCTCAAAGAAGTCCACCAAAAGTTCCTCCAAGAAGTCCACCAAAAGCTCCTCCAAGAAGTCCACCCAAAGTTCCTCCAAGAAGTCCACCAAAAGTTCCTCCAAGAAGTCCACCAAAAGTTCCTCCAAGAAGTCCACCAAAAGCTCCTCCAAAAAGTCCAACAAAAGTTCCTCCAAGAAGTCCACCAAAAGTTCCTCCAAGAAGTCCACCAAAAGTTCCTCCAAGAAGGCCACCCAAAGTTCCTCCAAGAAGTCCACCAAAAGTTCCTCAAAGAAGTCCACCAAAAGTTTCTCCAAGAAGTCCACCAAAAGTTCCTCCAAGAAGTCCACCAAAAGTTCCTCCAAGAAGTCCACCAAAAGTTCCTCCAAGAAGTCCACCAAAAGCTCCTCCAAGAAGTCCACCAAAAGTTCCTCCAAGAAGTCCACCAAAAGTTCCTCCAAGAAGTCCACCAAAAGTTCCTCCAAAAAGTCCACCAAAAGTTCCTCCAAGAAGTCCACCAAAAGTTCCTCCAAGAAGTCCACCAAAAGCTCCTCCAAGAAGTCCACCAAAAGTTCCTCCAAGAAGTCCACCAAAAGCTCCTCCAAGAAGTCCACCAAAAGTTCCTCCAGAATGTTCTCCAAAAGTAGTTCCTCCTGATATTCCTCTGAAAGATCCTCCAGGAAATTCTCTGGAAGTTAGGAAATCCTTTGGAGGTTCTTCCAGGAAGTCCACCAAACGTTCCTCCCGGAATTCCTCCGAAAAATCCTTCAGGAATTCCACAGAAAATTCTCCGGAAGATCCTCAAGGAAGTCCTCCGGAATGAAAAATGCCATGTCTGTGGAAAAAAAGGACATGAAGAAAGATTGCAAGAAAGCTAAACGAAACGCAAACGAGGCAAGTACTTCAAGGTCAGTAGTAGTCATGGCAGATCGTAAGAATTCGAAACGAGACAGCGTCGGGAAATCGGGAAGATTTAAGTCAATATCTCCGGTGCTGGAACGAAAAATTCAATGCGGTATTGTTGAAGCTCGGATTTGCAAAATGGAAACAAGATTAGTGCCTGTATACTTCTACGACCTAAGGGGACTGTATTTGGATGATTTACTGATCGCTGGGAGAAGCATACGATCTATAGCAGTGTCAAAGTTAAGTCGAGTCAAGTACGAGACACTGAAGACGACCTTACTGTTCAGGTCGAAATACGTATCTGTCAAGGTACAACGGCTTGGATAGTGACGTGGTGATCACTGTACCAAGACAGGCCTGTCTTGGTACAGTGATCACCACGTCACTATCCAAGCCGTTCCTGGGTGGACGTTAGGCAGAATAACAGCGATTTCAACAATGTTTGTTCTCTCATATGGCCCTCTGCTAATCTTCAGTTTCTATTCATTTCACACTTGCCGCTCGCTTGCGGTGTCAATCGAATCTGTATCTTCATTACTTTCATCTACTCCCTTTCGCTTTGAGTAGTATAATTATCACCGAAAAAAGCCAATAAATTAATTTCGATAAAGTCACGCGGTGATCAAAGCTTTCCTAATTGTACATATTTTCATGAGACAAACTTATAAAAATCATTTTTGATCAATTCATAAGAAAATCATATGAAATTCGTCGATCACGTAGTAGCAACTACGAAATGCACGGTCATCATGCTCATGCTCATGCAATTCATAAGAAAATCATATGAAATTACAAAAATTATAAAATTATAATAAAAACTAATTCTTATAGCAAAAAACATAAGATATTCGTATGGTTATCACTAGTTTTCTTGGTTGAATGAATGGGTCATCTACTCTTTTGCCTTTTTCCGGGAAAATGCGTACTTTTAAAGAAGGAGCAATCTACTCTTGCATTATTCCGGGCAAATGTGTACTTTTAAAAAATGAGTCATTTACTCTTTTGCCTTTTTTCGGGCAAATGCATACTTTTAAAGAAGGATTCATCTAGTCTTTTGCCTTATTCCGGGCAAATACATATTTCTAAAAATGGAAATCATATATTCTTACGATTAACCTTTTTTGTGCCAAATGGTCGTTATGCCAAACGGCCTATTGCATTCCATCTTATCAACGATTATGCCAAATGACCTCGCGGTACCCTTTAGAAATTTTCATTTAAGTCGTTATGCCAAATGGCATTATGCCAAACGGCGTTATGCCGAACGTCATTATGCCATATGGGCTTCTTCCTATGGGAAGCTAGCGTGAAGATTGTAAAGCTGCTTGGTGGTGGGCCTCAAACTTACTGGGAGCTACCCTTGAAAATGCACTTGTCAATTAAAGCAATTGTCTACGAATATTTTTTTGTAAACGAAAACTTAGAAGCACTGAGTTAGACGTCCGTATTTTCGCTGGTAGCAGCGTGCAGTTGCCTATGAAGCTGAAGCTTAGCGCACTCTCGGATGTTGTGAGACGACGAATCTTTGCGGTCAGAGCTAGTATCACGAACCACACCAAGTTCACCCATAACATCGAGAACAGTTTAGATGTTGAAACGTCAACATGCAACGCAATCTCAACTATGTTGTATGCCGTTGATGAAGCAATATACGAGATCCGTTGTGATCCATTTCGGCATTTTTTTTTCACTTTTTCCACAGAATTCACGAATTGCACTACAATCCGAGCCAGTATATAAATAAAAGGGTGCTTAAAGGAAATCGAAGATAGATAACACTCGAGTCTCTACGGCCAGGGGACACGTACGAAGTATGCGTCATTCGCATACAAATCTATCCAATGGATAAGACATTCAGTTGCAACTTGTCTGGTTGAGTTATCGAACGCAGTTTGAAAAGCAGGTAATTTGGTGTGCATACTTTCGCCCCCATATTGACCCGAAATTCAGCCGGAGTACATGTTGAAGTGCAAATAGGCAACGAAATCTCAACTGTGTTCTCTGCCGTTTGTGGCAATTGCTCTGATGAGGCAATACGCGAGATTCCGAACCCGATTGGACTAACAAAATTCTCATATGTATTCAACTTGAATTCGAGTTCCTGAATGCGCTAATACAAGCAAAACTGTATAAATAATTGGTGATTTACGCACTCTAATCCGAGCCTGCTGATCAATATATGAATACAAAATGGGCACTAAACGGAAGTCGAAGATTGATAACACTCGCATGTGTCATTCGCATACTTATCTATGTAATGGAAACGATGATAAGACAATCACTTGAACATATTTTCGCCCCATCTTGACCCAATATTCTGCCGGAGCTAATTTCCCACGAAAGGTAGCGCTTATGGGTGTGGTGCAGCTCCCGATCAAATGCAGTGCATGTTCGCCGATTTCGACTGTGCTCGAGTGTCTGATGTGCGCTGCATATCTGGCGCTACTCGTTGGCGACTGCCAAAAATAACATCGGTCTCATCGCGATAGTTACCGGTCAGCAAGACGAAAGGAGGAGGATCGAAAGGAAAAGAAGACGGAACACGTTCATCTCAAGTAGCATCGCGGCAAAACATGGATACGGTGTCGGAAAGGAAACTGGTATTGAGCGGCGGCGCGACCGGCTGCTGATGTTTCACGCAGATAGCTGCAGCGGTACAAGCGGTTTTTCCAGAATGTGTGATAAGAAAGAGAGCGGTTGCCCAAACTCTTCAGCTGCCGCTGTCCGGCGTTTGCCGAATCGATCTTACGTCGTATACACATTGAGCCGGCTATAGTACTCGAAGCAGCCTCATAATATCACGTGGAGTACTTTGTTTGGCTCATAAATAATCGAAGGAAAACGGTAATTAATACAGGTGTAATCCCCCCATTTCACGGTTCCTGGAGTTCCCCTGGATAGTGCGTTTCTCTTATACGCTGTAAGTCTTTGGTTCGAAATCGAAGTCTTCAAAGAATGAAAACGCATTTTATCACCGGCACACCCGTAGTGTCATCGTTAGAGGTTGGAGCTCCATTCGCAACAGCATCATTATCGTCACGAAGGTTGTGAGCCACAGATCAACAGACGTCATACCGTTGGAGCGTGCAATGTTTATTCATGCGAAAGCTACTAAACGATGCTGTGATAGTTTAGTTGAATCACTTTCCACAGTGACGAAACTCGAAGTACAACGACTGTTTGGCTGTGCCAAAATCTGTTTCTGCTACCGTTGAACCGGTTATTGACTTTTGAGACGATATGTGCTGCTGTTTCTGCTGCTGGCACAGTCATCGCAATTCGCATTGTTGAGGGTTGGGCTTGGGAGGAAAATCGATATAGGGCCTCTTGTGTCTCAAGCGCGAGCAGAATATCTATACAGACTTCATTCGGATAATGGTGGGCGGGATTGGCATTTTTTTGCCCCTTCGCGGTGACAATTGGAAAATGAAGTCTCCATACACGACGGCATTGGATGGAAAATCGGATTTTTGCTTTCATTCTGATCTCCCAATGGGAATCGGCTGTGTGATGACGCGCGGGAAAGCCAATGAAGAAATAACGGATCTCAGTTTTTTTTTTCATCATGAATGGAGTACCAGCACTCGGTTACAATGTCAATGTGAAAGAGCGGTCGCTAGGAAAAAGGATCTTCATAATTCATTCGTTCTATAGGTAATGCATCAGATCCATATGAATGTCAGGAGGTGTAACGACAAAGTTGTGAAGTAATTCGACGAAGTTGTATATTGAAACAGAAATTAATAGATGCTTGTTCATAGGCTTGTATTAATTCAATTTATACTTAGCTTAGTAGTTATACTTTCAGTAGCCTTTCTATTTCAGTTTCTGTTTACTTTATCCACGGTCTTTATTTAATTTACAATGCTCTGTATTTAATTTTGACGCTTTACTCTTTAACAGTGATGTAACACACTTTTTTTTAAGCATTATTCGATTTGCTTACTGCAAGAAATTGCTGGATGTAAAATATCGTAAAAATATGTAAATTGTTGAAAATAATGGAACCTTTCCACCGTGTAAAACCTCCACATATCAGAAACAGTCGCGAAAAAATTCCGCATATCGTTTCTATCCATTCCAAGAGTGTCAGGTCCCAGCTTTCTTCAGCAAAAACGTTCATCAGGATGTCGACTCCACAGGAAAAATATTGGAAGTCTGAGAGCATGCAGATGAATCTGGAATGTTGAATCCTTTACCACAATATTTGATAATTATAAACACTCAATCAAGTTTAGTTATCTTGATCGTTAAGACAGTAATCAATTTTCAGGAATACGAGATGCTCAACAAAACGTTCTCGAGTTCGTCGCACGGTATGTACCAGATTAACCATCGTTCATACCGTCGCCATACTCAAGTTCAACCCAACGTATTTACCGGGTCAACCATGGCTTTTTGTTATGTCCTCAACATCGATATGTATCTAAACTGATTAAATAAGCATATGCGCACCATGCAATCCCAATTTTCTTGAATATAAGATGTTGAAGGTACTCCAAAACGTTCTCAAGTTCAACTCAAGTTATCTAACAGATCAACCAACGCTTTTGCAATGTTCTCACCGTCGGCATATACCCAATCCGGTGCAATAGGCACATGCGCGGTAGAAACCAGGAAGCTTACTATCGGTGAAATGCAGGAGCGCCTTCACAAACTAAACGACCTTTGTGAGCAGTTTGAGAAGCTGTGGAGTGAAGTGGAAGAGCGTTCCGATGCGCTAGCAGAAAAAAAACTCGATATTCAACCATCGCTCTGAATTCGAGATTATGTATTACGGCGTGAAAGGGCGTTGCGTTGGTTGTGTTACTCGGGTAACCTAACCTCCACGGAAGCAGTGAAGCTACACATTAACTCACCGGAAGATCTAAAGGAAGCAATCAGGTAGCTAATTGATTCGCAACGAATGCTGATGACGTCACAGGCTGCAACTCAAAACACTATCTCGCAGTTGGTAGGCCAAGTCGGCAGGCTGAACAAGTTTTACGACAAAAAGAAGTATACAGTATCGGCACTTAGGGGTGATCGGGGCAATATGGGCCACCTAAGGAAATCGTTCCGAAAAGCGCTGAAAAGCTCAAAAAAACATCGTTCAAATGTAGTTGACTTATACTAGAGAATGTTACCTTTCATATAACGTCGATGAATGACGAAAAATGCGTTTGGAAATTGTTGGAATGCACTTTTGAAAATGTATTGATTTCAATGTGTGTTCCCGACTATACGGGGCAATATGAGCCACTATTTGGGGCAGTATGGGCCACCCATCCAAAACGTTTATTTAAGCGAAAAAGTATCGTAATATGGAAGAATATGATATTCCTACAACAGTTGAGAGTATTCCATACCAAATAAAATTAAAAAAACCGACTGAACCGATTTGCCACTTTTCACCGTTTGAACAGCCACATTTCAATTGGCCAATGGTCATTTTTTCTGTTTCAATCACAGTAATGCGCTGTTGTAATTTTTCCGTAATGAATCTTACATATATGATAATATTCTTGTATTTGACTACTGAAATTTGAACTTGTTCGTATTTTAAGGCCTGATATCTTGCTCTGTGCAGGTATGCCCATATTGCCCCATAGAGACTGGTTTTGGGAAAAAAAAGTTTTATGATAAATTCAGATTTGTATCAATACAAACATGTGTGTACAATATTCAATTTTAATATATCTTTTGATTGTGGTGTATTTTTGACCTGTATTTTAATCAGTTTTGTGTCAAAACCTTATTTATAAACTTCAAATCTTATAATAATTTTGCCTATGGAGCGAAAATTTACATTTTCAAGTGTATTTTCATGTTTGAATTGAATTTTAATGCGGTTTTTACGGTGATGCATATGTGTAGCATCCTCTTAAAGATCATATAACTTTTACATGCTAAAACTTGTCAATAAGCTCAAAATGAGGGTGGCTCATATTGCCCCGTATGTTCATATTGCCCCTACTACCCCTATTAAGGAATTTGTGGACCAACCATCGGTTACAACGCCAAATTTCATTGGGCTTCGAAAGCTTGCATCAACATCGGATGAAGTTGTACAACAGCTTAAGGCTCTGGGCAAAGAATACAAAACACGCGATCCGTGGTTGATTTTTCTATTTTCTATTTTTCTATTTTTATGTTGGAGAAGCTAGACCATGAAACCCGCTCGTTATAGACTCAAAAGCTTTCAGGATTTACTCACGTTCCTCGAACGATGATGCGATGCCATGGAAACCTGCGCATCGTTTACCAAAAAGGGTAGTGAAACCGTAACGAAGAAGGGG
The DNA here is from genome assembly GCF_024139115.2 of Armigeres subalbatus. Taxonomy (NCBI): domain Eukaryota; kingdom Metazoa; phylum Arthropoda; class Insecta; order Diptera; family Culicidae; genus Armigeres; species Armigeres subalbatus. The sequence goes on along the minus strand of NC_085139.1, from coordinate 305,662,237 downwards.
TTGGATCGCAGATTGGATCAAAATTCGAAGACCAGCAAAATCATTCAAAGCTTTCATGCGAACACTCAGTCGCTTTGCCCGCAATGTCCCGAAGCTCACTCTATTTATCAGTGTACAGTGTTCAAGAGGCTTACGTAAACGACCGGCGGGAGTTGATTCAGTGAGCCAAGCCCTGCCTTCAACTGTCTAAAGGCGACTCACGTTGTGAAAAACTGCATATCTGCAATAGTATGTAAACAATGTAAACAAAAACACCACTCACTGCTCTGCACAAATGGTGTCAACTTTACTTCTGATTCTTGTCGACCCCACGAAGAAGCAGCAGCTGCAAAGGGGGGACAAACAACCAAGCCAGAAGAACCGAAGCGGTGGCATCGTATGTCACGGATCTCAAACCCGGTTGCACTGTGAACTTCCTCAGTTCCCTACCAACGGTTACCATCAAAGTGTTGGGAATGAACGGTGCTTTTCATGAAGTAAGAGCAATAGTGGATTCAGCCTGTATGAAATCACTGACCAGCAAGCAAGCTTTCTCGTGAACGGATTTACCGAGGGAAAATCCAGCAAGACATTGGGAGCAGTTACATAGCGAATCTCGTCACGATTCGACGATCGTATCGTCATCGTGGTGGAAGCGCTAACTCTGAAACATCTGGTTTGTGAGCAGCCAAGTCAGCAGTTTCACATAGACACTAGCGCCTTATCCGAGGCGCCGCTCGCAGATCCAGGCTACAACAAACGCAGTAAGACCGATCTTTGATTGGGAATAGAAGCCTTCTTTTCCATTCTAGAGCCAGAACCAGCAAGGCGTACGACAGTCGAGGAATACCGATTGCGCAAAATTTCGTCTTTGGCTACCTGATCGGTGGTCAGTTCAACACTTTGCCTGCTTCCAAAGGTTGTTCGATGTTCGGCCTATCGACCACGATTAATCTGGACCAAACACTGCGGAAATTTTGGGAGGTTGAAGAGGTGCCCAAAGCCAAGCAGCTCACCCCGTGCGAATTGCGTGCTACAAAGCACTTCTATTCTACATTGTCCCGAAATGAAGCGAGACGATACGTAGTTCGCCTTCTTTTCGATCGTTCCAAGCCGGAGTTAGGCGAATCATTTACACTCTAACTTTCATCTACTCAGTGACTGAGTAAAATTGTATTGCCGTCTCTTTTCTTCCCACGGAAATTTTACTAATTTCCGTCAAAAGCAGGATTACTCATAGTTTTGAGTTGTCCTGCTTTTGACGGAAAATGAATAAAATTTCCATGGGATAGAAAGAGAAGGCAATACAATTTTACTCAGTCACTGAGTAGGTGAAAGTTAGCGTGTACCGCTGCCAATCGGCGGCTCAAATCCATGGAGCGAAAATTTAGCATCGACCCAGAATTGCCAGAACTCTATCGGCACTTCATGACTGGCTCTCAGCCATATGGAAAAGATACCAGCTTCGGAAATAGCAATAGCACTGGAGAAAACATTTTATCTTCCGCATCATGCCGTGTGGAAGGTGGGCAGTAGACTGGCCCAGGATACAAAAGGTCGTCCGATTCTATGGGGCACCCCCCAGGATTTGGCCTTTGGGTAAGAAAATCATTCTCTGAAAATTTCAGCCTGATCGGTTATTGTATAAGCTGGCGCAATTGATTTGAAGTTAATATGAGGGTTTCAGCCGAAATATATGGGAAAATACACCTCTGTTACTATTTCGTACAGGAAATTGTATGGCAGAGCCCAATTGAGCCCAGATTTGCAGGAAATGAAGTTAACATGCCAATGAACAATTCGACATAAAATTCTACTATGATTAAATAAACTTTAAATTAGTTTTAAGGTGATTTATTTGGAGTTTGGTTGAGCACTTTGAAATTTATTAATTGCCATGAAAACATAAAATTGTTACGTCATATTCACGTGACGAAAAAAAGAGTGAGAAAGAGTGGATGAGAGAGGATGAGTGAGAGTGAGTGAGTGAGTGGCCGTCTCACTACTCACTATTTCTCACTTCTCTTTCAAACTTCTCCATTTTCAATGCTTACTTTTTACTTCTCACTTCTTACTAATCATTTCTCACTTTACTCCTCTTATCATTCTAAATTCCCGCTGCTAACTTCTCACTACTCATTTCTTCACTTCTCACAACTCACTTCTCACTTCTCATTAAACACTCCACTTTTCTTTTCTCACTTCTTATAACTCACTTTACACTTTTTACTTTGTTTACCTCATTCTTCACTTCTCGCGTCACATTCTCATTACTCACTACACTGGTCATTTCTCACTTCTCAATACTCTACTTTCACTTCACACTTATAATTTTACACTCACTTCTTATTCTCACTACTCATTGCTCACATCTCTTTTTCATTTCTTGTTTCTCATTAATTAGATTTCTCTTCACATTTCTCACATTTCTCACTTTTCACTACCCACTTCATTTTTTCTCCTGTCCTTTACATCCTTTTTTTTATACTGGTTCATTGTTTTATTGTCAAATTTTAAACCTAATTGTACATTTTATAAAACTTATAATTTTCAACACTTTGTCGTTCTTTAGGTGTTTCATATATGTATTTAAAGAAAGTACTGATTGCTTTGATATGCATATTTTTTTGCTGTCCTGTACACTGTTTCAACGTTGAGAAAATCCAATCCATTGACTCTAGAACTTGTAACCGCCTGTCTTCATGGATGAACAATTGTCGATGAAAATGCCATATCCTCCTACTGGTTGAACACTTGAAGATTTCCATGTTACATTCTTCACTATACGGATCAGGTCTTCGCTGTTGGTTGAAAAGCATGCTGTTGGTCATTATTTTCGCTCGCTGTGGATTTTCCAGCATAATTTTCGGGTTTTTCAATCTCTCAATGAAGACACGGTATAGTGATGTCGAAGAAAGGATTTCCATTACTGTTTCAGGCAAGAAAGCTGATTCCTGTACCGTAGTCCTTATATGAGCAAACTTTTTAAGCACACCAAGAACGAAAGGAGGATTAGCATTGGTTTTGTAGAAGCTGTCGAAAAAGGGTAAACTATCGACTAGTCCTATCATCTTGTTTACCAGTTAGGCTTTTGCTTTCACGGTAGGGGAGTGAAGATTGAGTCCTCCTCTGTTCTTAGGTAATATCAAAGTCTCGAAAGACACTCTCGATGAGTTCTGGCCGAACCAAAGAAATGATCCAATTTTTGATATGAATTTACCACCAAACTTGTTCGGAAGAGGGATAGCCGACGTCAGATACCATATTTTTGAGCAAATATATGTATTCAGAAGTATGGTTTTCTGAATCAGATTTAAAGCTCGAGCGTTATTCATCCATAATGCACGTTGAAATTTCAGATAAGCTGAAGACCAATTCACTTCTATTTGTTCTACTTGTTTAGTTGTCGGTGAAGAGTATCCCTAAAATTTTTATCTCATTCTCTATCGCTAACCACTCAGTATCGGCCGTAAGATTGATATCTCCGATCATGATCGCAACAGTCTTAGTAGTATTCAGGGCCGCTCCAGAAATGTTTGTAAAGGCAGCAAAAAATTCTGTTATCGCTATCAATTCTCTCTCAGTTTGCACGAACATTGAAACATCATCCGCGTATGCATTTATTATTTATAATTTGATAATTTGTCCAAAAGAGGCTGAAGGTAGATTACAAACAAAAACATTGCAAGTGGATCTCCTTGTCTAACAGAACGTTGGATTCGTATTTCTCTTGATAAGGATCCGTTAACAAGTACACTAGAGAAACAATTTCCCATTATGTTGCTTATAAGCTGAACAAAATTCGCATTAAGCTGCATCTCTAACATGGTTTGTTTTAGAAAAGCATGATCCACTCTGTCAAATGCATGATCAAGGTCGAATGATACAAGTAGCGAACTACATCGTTTGTCTTCCAGCTCACAGAGTCTATCTACAATTCTCGGGTACTTATTCAAAAGGACGTATGTGATTTTGTAAACAAAGATTCAGACGTCGATTTGTGCGATCTGATTGCCCTCCCACGCAAACCATCACCATAGACAGATAGGGGGAGGCTTCGGCTACATGTTAGTGGTGTTGGTTTGCGTGGGAGTGCCATCAGATCGGACAAATCGACGTTTGAATCTTTGTTTACAAAATCACATACGTCCTTTTGAATAAGTACCCGAGAATTCTAGATGTTGCTTCAAAAATATTTTTCTTGCCGTTGGAACATTTTTGTTTACTGCATAGAACTAGTGGAAGGAGGACTGCCATTCTCTGCTTGAGAATACGAGCCATGATTTTATAATCTACATTGAGTAGAGATATGGGTCGAAATCCGGAAGCATCTTTTTTACCATTTTTCTTCTTAACGAGTATTATAACACCGTCCGTGAATTGTTTCGGTATCGTGCCATTGATAGCGTCATTTGTCACATCCGTTAATTCTTTAGAAATGATTTGCTATGCTTTTGAGTAGAACTCTTTTGGGAGTCCATCCAATCCAGGGGACTTACTTGTCTTGATAGTCTATGCTTGTCTATGCTTGTCTTGAAAGCATTGAATACTTCATCAGTTGTAACCACATCCATAAGCATTCTATTCCAGTAATTGTTGTCCGTAATCTTCCGCGTTGGCTTGAACGTTTCACTGGTATCCAGCTCAGCTGCAGCATAGAGGCCCTCGAAGTAGCTTGTAACGTGTTCTCTGATGTCCAGTGGGTCATTTATATTTCGTCCTTCTTCTACTAAATCCGTTATTACCGTTCCTGCTTTTCGCCTTTTCCTCTCAGCAACATGATATATCATTGTATTTTCACCTCCAATAAAAAACTCAGATTGACCGCGTTGCTTCGCAGTATGGTTCCGTTGGAGATTTAGCATTTGGCCTTTAATTTTGTTTATATTTTGCAGATGCTCAGGATGTCCAAAGAAGTTATCGTATGCAGATTTCAGTGCGACGTAGTACATTTCCATTGTGTCACTGAAATCTCTTCGAAAAATTGATGATTTCCACTTCAAAAATGAAATTAGTTTCGGCTTTGCGTAAGAAATCCACCAGTTAATCGACGAGGGATAATTTCTGCGTGCTCTTGACCAGTATGACCATTTTACAGTTAGCTCTTGCATTACATCTGGATCATCAAGAATTTGTGGATGGAATCGCCAAATTCCGCGTCCTGTATTAGCTCCAATTATTGGTAATGACATTCGGATTACAAATGCTTTGTGATCAGTGAAAGAAAGAGCTACGAAATGACTGGTGTGCATCCATGGAACCATTGCTTTGCTTATATAAATACGATCGATTCTCGATGATGAATCATGCCTTACAAGAGAGTATTCCACGTTTCGCCCATTGAGTACTTCCCACACGTCTACTATATTTGCTCCTTGAACTAATCTTTTCAGCATAGGGCTATGTGAGTTTGAACCTATTGCATCCTTCTTGTTGATCACCGAGTTGAAATCCCCTCCTACCACAACTGTGTCAGTTGCCTGGTAGAAGTAGCTGGCTAGAGTGCTGTTGAAAAACGTCTCACGGTTACTCCGTTGGTTTGCTCCGGATGGTGCGTACACGTTGATAAATGTAACTTTTTCCACCATTATTAAGCATATCCCATGGGGAATAAATTCAAATCGAATTGTTTCCCCGCGGTATATTCATGTGTAGAGATGGGATTTTTAACCGTACACTTTTCCCGCGATTGGGTTGTCACTTCAGGAAATTTTTTTTATGAAGACTTTTTCGCCTGTCCTTTACATCCTTCAAAAAGGATCTGCGTTTGTAATTCAATGAAGTAAGGAGGAGAAAGACGCAGCATGGGCGGTCGCGTTGCAGTAAGGATCCCGGTAGATTGTGGAACGTTATAGACGGAAGCGGAGACAGCAGACTCACCTTTTTCAGGAGAAGAAACGCCGCGTGGAAGAAGCTGGGTGCGAGAAGATGGAACAGCTATGTCGTTCTTAAGAAACATGCAAGTTATATCAGAAGCTCAACGCATCCCGCAAAGGCTGCGTGCCGCGAGCCGAAATGTGCCGGGATAAGGATGGGAGCATCTTGACGGACGAACGTGTGGTGATCGAAAGGTGGAAGCAGCACTACGAGGAACATTTGAATGGCGCTGAGAGTACAGGCAGTGAAAGGCAAGGCAGTGGAGAAGATGACTACGTCAGTTCAGCGGACGATGGGAGCCAACCATCCCCCACCTTGAGGGAAGTTAAGGATGCCATCCAACAGCTAAAGACCAATAAAGAAGCTGGTAAGGATGCTATCGGAGCTGAACTCATCAAGATGTGCCCGGGAAAGCTGGTCACTTGTCTGCATAAACTGATAGTCAGAATCTGGGAAACTGAACAGCTACCGGAGAAGTGGAAGGAAGGGGTTATATGCCCCATCTACAAGAAAGGCGACAAGCTGGAGTGTGAGAACTTTCGAGCGATCACCATCCTTAATGCCGCCTACAAAGTGATCTCCCAGATCATCTTCCGTCGTCTGTCACCATTAGTGAATGAGTTCGTGGGAAGTTATCAAGACGGCTTCGTTGACGGCCGCTTGATAACGGACCAGATCTTTACTGTACTGGAAAATTATGTACGGGAACAGCTTCCGTAGGAAGCTTACCAGACTGATCTAAGCAACGGTGGAAGGTGTGCAAAACTGTGTGAAGATTTCGGGCGAACACTCCAGTTCGTTCGAATCGCGCCGGAGACTGAGATAAGATGATGGTCTTTCGTGTCTGTCATGTGGAGAGCCGGGTGTAATAGCCTGGGTACGATTTTCAACAGATCCAGTAAATTTATTTGTTTCAATTTATTTAAAACCGAGAGCGAGAGGGCTCGCCTGGGAGGCTGTGTTACGATAGACGGAGATACCTTCGAGGTGGTCGAGAAATTCGTCTACCATGGATCCTTGCTAACGGCTGATAACAATGTTAGTCGTGAAATACGAAGGCGCATCATATGTGGAAGTCGGGCCTACTACGGGCTCCAGAAGAAACTGCGGTCAAAAAAGATCCACCACCGCACCAAATGTGTCATGTCTTCTTCTTCTTCTTATTGGCATTACATCCCCACAGTGGGACAGAGCCGCCTCGCAGCTTAGTGTTCATTAAGCACTTCCACAGGTTTTAACTGCGAGGTTTCTAAGCCAGGTTACAATTTTTGCATTCGTATATCATGAGGCTAACACGATGATACTTTTATGGCCAGGGAAGTCGAGACAATTCCCAATCCAAAAATTTCCTAGACCGGCACCGGGAATCGAACCTAGCCACCCTCAGTATGGTCTTGCTTTGTAGCCGGGCGTCTTATCGCACGGCTAAGGAGGGCCCTGCGAGTCATGTACAAGACGCTGATAAGACCGGTAGTCCTCTACGGACATGAAACATGGACAATGCTCGAGGAGAACTTGCAAGCACTCGGAGTACTCGAGAGACGGGTGCTTAGGACCATCTTTGGTGGTGTGAAAGAAGACGATGTGTGGCGGCGAAGAATGAATTACGAGCTCGAACCCAGTATCCAGAAGGTAGCTAAAGCCGGAAGGGTACGATGGGCAGGGCATGTAAGGTTGCATATATAAGCAGTTGAAGGAGCAGAAACGCTTGAGATGCACCTGCTGCATATTCAAAGCGGAAGAAGTTTCTCGCGATAGACCGGAAGGCCCAGCTTCATCTCGAACGAGTGTCTGGATATAGTTCGGGAGAAACAGACGACCAAAGCAATGTGGAAGAGTCTAGAGGACACCATCGCCATGTAACCAATGACAGTCTTACGGAAGCAATTGGCAAAGGTTTGAATGCGGCAAAAATCATCGATGCGAAGACACTTCCGAGTGCTTTAAGAACTAGTATGATAGTTCCTAGTAGTAAAAACTAGTACGATAATTGAAAAAAAAAAGCGGGCGCACAGTTACATAGGAGACTGACCTGATGGCGCAATTTTTCCTCACGTTGCCGGATAGCTTTGATCCTCTTGTTACTGCGTTGGAGAACATGAACGAAGAAGAGTTCACTCTGAAGAAAGTTAAGCAATGTTTGCAGGCCGAAGAGATGAAGCGGTCTCACAGTCTAGTAGCGAGTCACTTTTTAGTGGCTTGGTCACTTGTAACGGGGCAGTCACTGAAAAGTATCTTTTTTTTCGACCTGAACCAGAGCAAAGTCGGTTAACAAAATGAGAGCAATATTAATGATTATTTAATAAAAATTGATATCGAAACATGTTTTTATTATGCATTCCTCAGTTAGCAGCAGCTTTACATCAAATTATGCTCACGATTATCTAAAGCGAGTTACGAAAAGATGAGGATGAAAAGAAATCTGCAATAGACGATTGCACGAGCCAAAAACTTCATATAAAAAAAATGTAAACATTGCCCTCATGAAACTTCACTCGCCATTTGAACACGGGTAAAAAAAATTTGACGATGACGTCATGATGCAATGGTTCATCAAAATATGCTGTTGTTGTTATCAATGTTCATAAGAATAATTTAATCAAATAGGGGGAATGACGACTTTGGCAGGTTTTGTTCTATTATTGTCAGGGGGGTTTTTTATGACTGATTTTGCTCAAATTTGGCCTAAACATTCTTTGCATATCAAAGAATATTGTGGCCAAATTTCATAAAATTCGGTCGACAAAAACCCCTTGCCAATAATAGAACAAAACCTGCCAAAGCCGTCTGTTCCCCTACTTATTTTGATATCAAAACTCAAATCTCAATATTTTAAAATTAGTAATCATGTTGATTTTATTGACAGCAAAACTTGTTTTGAGTATGATTCCACAGTGTAAAAATATGCTCTCATTTCTGCTGTGTTAACCGTTAATTCATACAAAATGAGATCCTCCAGTTGATCTAATTATATTAATAACTAGCAGACCCGACGAACTTCGTTTCGCCTAAAATTTTTTTTTTCTCTGATTAATTCTTGAGTTATGCAGAATTTGATGTTTCATTTGTATGGGAGCCCCCCCCCCCCTGTGCAAAGAGGGGAGGGGTCTCGAACCATCTTAAGAACCTTCCCCGGCCCCAAAAACCTCGGCATAGAAATTTTCACGCCAATCGGCTCAGAAGTTTCGGAGTCTATAAGGTTCAGACAGACAGAAATTCATTTTCATGTATATAGAAGAGAAGAAGATAGAAGATTGACGTCATGTCAGCAAATTTTGATTTCAAATTCATTTCAAACTTTTCTCGGGTTAGGAGAGCAGATATGCTGGTATCCCGTAGTCTGCAAACGAAGACATAATTCGCGCTGTGTACTACTCTGTTTCTTGCGGTGGCTTCATACAGCCATGAAACATGAACGTTAAAGGATGCTGATCGGAGAGCTTTCGGAGTGTTTGAACGTAAGACATTCTATTTTGGAGTTTAACCGACCCAATAGGAGTATGTTGCTGTGGCAATAAAAGATTAAGTGTATTTTTTTACAGCCCACGACAGGAAATGTAGTTCGAACAGTAATACCTTCCGTAACCATAGCACTATCAGACCGGATTGCTGTCATTGGAAGTGTTCTATATATCTATCATGACCAAACAGTACCAGTCGCTCGCACCCACATGGAAGGAAGTGCTGACTAATTGTAAATTAACAGTCCTAATTAGCTCCGCCAACGTACGTACCTGCTAACAAACTGATATGGCGTAGCCTCTAGCCTTGTGCGATAGGAGCGTCATTCTAGAAAGAAGCGCCTCTTCAGTAGCAACTGCTATCAATGCTGGTGGATGGTATAAAATTAAAACGAGATTTAAAAAACAGTTACAGAGTCTCGTTTTTTTAAATTCTTTCTATGATGCTTTCAGAAATATCTATTATGCAGGTCACGCATAAATTCACCATTTTTCTTTTCGATTTTTGAATGCTCTGATTGTGCACCTTCTGTGCCACACAGTTATGATGTGATCTATCTACCTAAATAGGAAAATTGCTATTTGTGTAAACAAATGGTCCACCTGTTTCTTATATCGGTTGACCCGATTGTATCAGACACCATTGACTTCGTCTCATTTGATAGCCCTCCATAAGTCGATGTTCTATGTGTCGATATCGACTTAGATAAACAAATTATGTCATAAGATCCATTAATTACGTAACGCAAAAATTGGGCAATTTTGACCATCCCCCCCCCCCATCTCCCCTATGTCACACTTTTGTAAGAAACATCTGAAACGTCCACTTTGCTAAACCCCCTCTCCCCTCTAAGCGTTACGTAATTTGTGGAGGCGTCCATTTGAAAAAAATATGTTTTAGGTTATTGTGATGGTCCTTCCAAATAACTGTCCAAGGGTTTTCTCTTCCACATCTCGATATTTCCATAAGTCGATGGCCCCTTCAATATCGACTCGTGGAGGTTTGACTGTAATTGAATTTCTGAGGTTAAATCGCTCTCTTGTTGCAATGTTTATCTATTCAATACCCTAATCCTTCCCATTTTCTTCCACCCCATTCAGGTCACCCAAAAATGCTAACAGCCACATTTGAGCTCGAGAAGGAGGATGTAAGCCCAGATGATAATTTGGAGCAACAGCAGCACCCAATCGATTTTTCGCTGTCATCATCATCATCGGTCCGACGAGAAGACCGGACATCGGATCACAACAATCAAGGAGCAAACGTCGCCGCCGATTCAGATCGACGACGAACCGCCGCCAATAGGAAATCACCTTTCTCCTTTCCCCTCACCTGTGGATGGAGTTTCAATCGGCAGCAACAGCAACAACAACAACAAGAACCACTGATTTCACTAAAGCGACGCTATAAGGACAAGGAGAACAGTATCATTCAGCACGAACCGACGGATTACAGTAGGCACTCTGAACAAGAAGAACCACCGACGAAAGGACGTTCCTTGCTGGAAAAAGTCGAAGAAGATATTCAGAGACGGTTGAGGGCAAGTGTCTGTAAGACTCAATCACGGAAACGAAAGTTTGGCTGCTTGAGTTTAGCTGCTGTCGGGCAATCCGAGGGCAAGAAAAAGAAAAAGCAATCAACGGACAAAGACAAAACCCTAGCAGAAGAGCCCATTCTTGTTGAAAAGGAACCGGTGGAAGTGAAAAGTCAGGAATCTTTCGGTAATCTTTCGGGGAAAAGTAGGTCGTCGCAGCAGATCGACTGGGATCAAGTTGATGCGATAAGCATTGAAGATTCATCAGAAGAATCGGAGCAATTAGCCGAGCCAGTCTTTGATTTTGATTCCCTGTTCGACGAACTCAAGGTTAAACCTCCGATTAGGACCTATCCTGGCTGTTCGAGTTCGAGGCTTTCTCTGTCAAAGAACTTCCAACAACAGGAACCGCCGTATGGGTGGTCAATAATACCAAGTGAAGAAGAAGACATATTCGGTGGACTTGGTGAGGACGACATGTCCATTCACCATCAACAGCACTATAATCTACCCTCGTCGTACAACAGCGTAAGCAGCACAAGTAGAGCCAACTACCAGCACGATTTTGTGCCGGCCTCCTCTTACCCAGTGCTGGGAGAGGAGTTCGAAACGATGTCCAGCCATTCACATTACACTCGTAGTAAGATTAACTCCATGCAGAGTCGTATTTCGCTGAACGCTGCCACCGATATGGCTATTACGGCATCGATTAATGAGATTCCTCGCGGTAAGGTTAGCAGTCTACAGGGCCGCGTTGATACGGGAACTGCCACGGAACTAGCGCTCGCCCAATCATTGAGCGAAGATCAGCAAAATATGCTGAACTCTGTAGCCGCACCGGTAACTCCCGCCAGTATAGCGGCTGCCGCCAATATAAACAATTCGCTGGCCACCCTGTGCAACATTGGTAACTCGTGTTACCTCAACTCCGTTCTGTACACGCTGCGATTCGCACCGAACTTTATTCACAATCTGCACCATCTGATTGTAGACACGGACAGTGTCTACCAAAGGCTTAACCAAAACAAACTGAAATCCTCATCACTCGGTCGGAATGTTTCCGGGCTGCACAACCCGAGCGGGCGCAGTTGGAGCAGTAAGGATCTTGCGTCGCTGGGCGGGTCCACCACCTCGAACTCCTCATCGACCGCCGCGTCGACCGTGGTGGGCATCAATGGAACCAGCAGCGGCGTCAGTGGCATCACGCCGCTCAGCCGGGAGGAAAACCTACCGCCGAAAAGCAACCGGCAGGTGGTGACCGAACAGCTGCACGAACTCTTCCAGAACCTGCACCGGAATGAGGACCTCGAAACGCTGGAACCGTTCCACGCGGGGAACATTCTGCGGGCCGTGCAGGATGTGAGCGCAACCTTCGAGGGCAACCAGCAGCAGGATGCGCACGAGTTTCTGATGTGCGTGCTGGACAGCATACGGGAATCGTGCCAGGCGCTGATCAAAACGATCACCGACCATCCGGATGTGCTAATTAGTGCGTAAGTATCTGAGTGTCAGCTATCCTAGTCAGTAAATGCCAGTGTCGACAAATCTCATCCCATACAATTAAATCTAATATCCTCTCGTTTAAATTCAATCTAATTTCAAATAAACTCTTATTTGATATATATCCATTAAAAATCAAAATCTTACCAATTCAATTCATGTCCAATCAAAATACAAACTACAATCACGACTAAATCTACCTGTTCAGCATCTACTCAATTTTAGTAAACCTCTATCTAATTTCAACTCACAATTATTCAAAACAAGTCGACTTTAACCTAAACTAATTTAATTAAAGTAATTGGTGCGTCACCTTAGATGATACGCAGCTCTTTTGAGCTAAATATCGACAAGATCCGAACGTAAACTTGGGGAGATTATTTATTTAGTTACTTATGGGTCCTGTAGTACACCTCCGGTGGTGCAAAGGGTCGGCTTGAAAGATCTTCATCCTGAGCGATGTCCAGCTCTCGCTTTAACATGTTGCCAGGTAAAATTCCCAAAGGATATTAAGTGGAACTCCGTCATTATCATGTGCGAAACTCCAACGGCAATACCCGTTTTGAGAACGTTGGTTCCGTGGACGATCTGGACTGAATTCTGTAGGGAATCCTTAAAGAATTAGGAGTGGAATCCAGTCTATATTCCGAGGCGGGATCATCGATGGATTCCGAGCAGAACTCTTACAGGATTCCAAAGGGAATCCGGACTGGATTCTGATGGAATCCAAACATGATTCCGTCGAAAATCAGGACAGAACAGAGCATTTAGAGGGACCTGCGCTGGATTGCGAAGGGAAATCGGTCTGTATTCCGAAGAGATTCCGGACTAGTTTCCGTATTTTTGCAGGATACCGAGGGGAATCCTGACCAAATTCCGTGGGGAATCCGGCAAGAGCTTCGAGTGGGCTCCCGTCAGTATTTTGAGTAGAATCCGGACAAAATGCCGGGTGGAATCCAGGCAGGATTGCGAGTAGATTTCGAGTAGAATCTGAACAGGATTCCGAGTGGGATCCGGACTGGATCCTGAGTGGAGTGGGTGGAGGGATTCCGAGTGGAATCTGTGCGAAAATCCGAGTGGAATTTGGATAGAATTTCGAGTGGAATGGATTCCGTGTAGAAACCGGATAGGTTTTCGAGTGGAATTTGGATTGAATTCCGAGTAAAATACGAACAGGATTCCGAGTGGAATCCTGATCGGTTTCCAAGTGGAATCTGAACTGAATACCGAGTAGAATCCGGACAGGATTCCAAGTGGAATTTTGAGTGGAATACCGACTGGATTCCGACTGGAATCCGAACAGGATTCAGAGCGAAGTCCGGAGATAATTCCGAATAAAATCCGGTCATAATTTTAAGTGGAATCCGTACATGATTCCGAGTGTAATACGGACGAGATCGAGATACCTCCGGACTGGACCTCGAGGGGAATCTGGATAGGATTCTGAGTAGAATCTGAACGAAATTCCAAGTGGAATCTAAACATAATTTTGAGTGGAATCCGCACAGGAATCCCGATTTGATTCCGAGTGAAATTCGGACAAGATTCAAAATGGAATTGTAGAATACGTGTTCCGACCCCTTCGGAAGCGGCGTCACTGCCCAGCAACTGAAACTTCATCCGAACACACAACCACCAACACCCCATCTGCAAGTTACACGTTTCTGTTTCTTTCGACGCCGACGATAGCAGCGACGGCGGAGTACAGTTATGTCGTTTTCGGTTATTGCTGGGTCGAACCTAGTTCTGCACCGGATCCGCTCTAACTGCTGTCAAAACGTTCGGTTATTCGTTCAGGTTGGATCGCGATCCGCACCAGATCCGACCCAAAATGAATGAGGTTCGCTCTGCCGATTTATCGAGATCCAACCTAGGTTCACCAATACATTCGAACACAAACTGTCAAACTGGTGTTTATGTTTACGCTAAAGAAAAATGAAAACGTAAAAGACACGGATGGGTATTTGATTTTGTTTGTTTCATTTGTTAAATTTATCAATTTTGTTGCTGTTTTCCACGCAAAAATGGATTATTTTAATTTTGTGCTGTCTCCAAACTTCTCTGATGGTGAATCGCATTCAGATATCAACATATTTTTCGCTGATTACCTCAAATGGTAGCTCCATTATAAACAAAATGAGGGTAGAAAATTTTGTTGAAAATGTGATTTATAAAATGCAGTGATGCTGCTATTTATTCACTATTACGTTGTGTATTCGAACATATACTTTAGGTATAATTGCTATATCAATGGGAAAAAAGCGTACCAGAGTATCTGCCGCTATGAAGTTATTTATACGAAAATGTTCATACCATTATTTTATTCATTATTGCAGTTCTGTGGATAATTTGTTCAAGGTTACGGATTTGAAGAATATAAACATAATGTATTAACCCTGGCATTAACCATTTATAAGGCTTTGGCAACTATATTGACATCAACAAATTTATTGTATTTATTTATAAATGATTATTCATGAATATATTCAAATGTTTATTTAGGAACAGTTTTTATACGAATTGAGCGTAATTTTTGAGTGGAAGAAGGGTTTTTACTTGCAATTCATTAAAAAACCGACAAAGACATATTTTATCCCATTGATATTTATTATGTTGAATCTCCTGTTTAGATTATGTAGTGACAAATGATTGGCCTCTCTTGTATATTTGGTTTTTGCAGTTCTGACGAAATCGCAATTTATCTCAAAGGGTCCCCTCTTGGGGGAAAAAGAGCAAAAAAAAAATGCAAAAAGCAAAAAAGAATGCTGTTCAACTCTTGTGCGATCTGATTATTTGTTTTAAAATAAAAGGCCCCAAATCTCAACTGCTTTAATATTTTCTTGTTCTATTCCATTTCAATGACATAATTGATAATTCAAATCTACTGTAACACAATCACTGTTACCCATATACTAGAATCAGCATAATAGTTTATCGGGAAAAACGGATTGGCATGAATTCTTTCACGGCAATCCACATTGCCGTCGTCATTCATCACAAGCTCCTAATCACATTAATTTATTGATGGATTAATAGTCATTTTAGTCATTAAACAATTAACAGAAGAAACGTCTGATTTCCCCCACAATTCATAAAACAAGAAAAAAAGGACACTAATAACAAAATTCAGTATTCAAAATATGTCTGTTTCTGCCAGCTGATAAAAGTGCGAATTGTAAACAAAACAGATGATAGGGATTAAGTTCTCACTAATACCATCATACTGACTCGATCCCGATTCGTTTTTCGTTCGGTTATTCAGAGTCGGGGTCGGACCTGACCCAGGTTTAAAACCGAAAACGACATTAGTTTTCCTTCATCAACGAAGCTCAAGCCACCGCAGTGCCGTCGACGAGACCAGTTCACTTTCACCCGTACACTTGATCGCAGCCGCAGTAGCTGTGCCGAAGAAGATTAAATTTAATATTGTAGTTAAGCTAATAAATGATTTGTAGTTCTAAAGTGCGGTCGTGTTTTGAACTCTTGAAATCGGTCCTTGCCAACCTGGCCATTGGTCCTTGCCATTAGATAAGCCAAACCTCCCGTCGCAGTGCGAGTAAAATACGGACTGATGGATGTCGATTAGATTTCAAACAAAATTTCGAGTGGATTCCGTACAGGATTTCGAGTAAATACAAACATAATTACGAGTGAATTCCGTACCGGATTCCGAGCGGAATTTTGACAGAAACCCGAGTGGCATTCGGATAGAATTTCGAGTGGTATACGGACTGGATTCCGAGTGGAGCCTAGGCTGCATTCCTTGTGGAATCCGGAATGGGTTCAGAGTGGAATCCGGACTGGATTCCGAGCGGAATCCGGACTGGATTCCAAATGGTATCTGGAATGGATTCTGAGTGCAATCCGGACTGGATTCCGAGTGTAATACGGACAGAATTCCGAGTGAAGTTTGGAATGAATTCCGAGTGGAATTTGGACAGCATTGCAAATGAAATAAAGACTGGATTCCAAATGGAATGCTGACAGGATTCCGAGACTGGAATCTGAGTGGAACCCGAACTAGATTTTGAGTTTAATACAGTCAGGATTCCGAGTGAAATTCGGACTGGATTCCGGGTGGAATCCTGACTAGATTCCGGGTGGAATCCGAACTGGATTTCGGGTGGAATCCGGACAGGATTCCGACTAGAACTCGGAAAAGTTTTTGAGTGGAATCTGTACATAATCCAGAGTGAAAACCGGGCTGGATTACGAGTGGAATCCGGTAGGGATTTTAAAAGAAATTCGGACAGCATTCTGAGGGGAATCCGGGCAGGATGTTGAGTGGAATCCGAATGGTATCTGGAATGGATTCTGAGGCCAATCCGGACTGGATTCCGAGTAGAATCCGGATAGCATTGCAAATGAAATACATACGGACTGGTGGAATCCGGACAGAATTTCGACTAGAACAAGTTTTCGAGTGGAATCCGGACAGCATTCAGAGTGGAATCCGGGCTGAATTCCAAGTGGAATTGGAATTCCGGGTGGAATGCGGTTTGGTTTCCGGGTGGAATCCGGTTAGGATTTCAAAAGGAATCCGGACAGGATTTCGAGGGGAATTAATTCCGTGTGGAATCCGGACAGGATTGCGAATGGAATACGGACTGGATTACGGGTAGAGACCGGAATAGATTCCGGGTGGAACCCGGACAGGATTCCGACTAGAATTCGCACATTTTTTCGAGCGGAATCTAGACAAAATTCACAATAAAATCCGTACAGGATTCAGAGTGGAATTCGGACAGGATTCTGAGTAAAATCCCGATTGGATTTCGAGGGGAATCTGAACAGGTTTCTGAGAGGATTCCGGACAGACTTGCGAATGGATTTCGGACTGGATTTCGAATGAAATCCGTCTGGATTCCGAATGGTATCTGGAATGAATTCTGAGTGCAATCCGGTCTGGATTCAGAGTAGAATACGGACAGAATTCCGAACATTTTTTTTTCCGAACGAAAGAAATTTGAAATGAATTCCGAGTAGAATCCGGATATTCCAAATGAAATACGGACTGGATTTAAAATGGAATGCTGATAGGATTCCAAGATTGGAATCCTTACTAGATTTTGAGTAGAATAGAATCAGGATTCCGAGTGGAAACCGGACTGGATTCCGGGTGGAATTCTGACTTGATTCCGGGTGGAATCCGGACAGAATTCAGAGTGGAATTCGGACAGGATTCGAGTAGAATGCGGTCTGGTTTCCGAGTGGAATCTGGGCAGGATGCCGAGTGGAATCTGCACCACGGTGTGTTTGTCCGAAGAGGCTTATTTTCAAAAAATCAGTATCTCTAAAACACTCACTACACGAAAGTATAGGTTTTCCTCTTTCACGTAGGTGCATTTTTAAAATGTTCTATCGGGGGTCATTTTTCCATACATTTTTGAGGGGGTTAAATCGGCTATCATTTGAGATTTCTATGGAATTTGCACCAAAAATAGTGAAAAAAAAAATAAAAATTGTTCTAGATCCCCCGATAGAACATTTTAGTTTACCCACTATATGAAAGAGGAGAGCATCTACTTCCACGTGGTGGATGTTTCAGAGATACTGATTTTTGAAAAATAACGTTTCCCCATAGACACACCGTGGCACAGTATTCGAATGAATTTCTTGTAGAATCAAGACAGGATTGCGAATGGAATACGGACTGGATTTCGAATGGAATGCGGAGAGGATTTCGAGTGAAATGTGGACACGATGCCGAGACTGAAATCCGAGTGGAATCCGAACTATATTTAGAATAGATCCAGACAGTTTTTCGAATAGAATCCGGACAAGCATTCGAGTGGCATCCGAAAATTCAAAGAGAAATATGTACATGATTTCGAGTAGAATCTAGGCTGAATTCCGGTTAGGATTTCAAGTGGAATCCGGACAGGAATTCGAGTAGAATCCGCATAGGTTTTCGAGTGGAATCCGGACAAAACTCATAGTGCGATCCGGTCAGGATTCAAAGTGAAATTCGGACAGTGAGTTTCGTGGCCGTGCGGTTAGCGACGTGAATCGTCTAGACCAGCGGTTCTCAACCTTTTCCTTGAGAGGTACCCCTTCGAACTTTTGCACTCATTGAGGTACCCCCTCATAATGATATATACGAAAAACGGACCTGGAACTTTCCAGTTCATATAAAGTTTATACATCAAGCGTCCCAAGTAGCACATTTTGAACAGATTTGGTTGCAGCAACTTAAATGTGACCTAATATGAGTTGCGGCAACAGACTTGCAACAAGTGTGCTACTCAGGTTTCTACAAGACTTTTATGAATTTTGGAGGCTTCCAAGCCTCTTGAAAGAAGGCGTCTAAGCATCTTGAAACGACGCTTCAGCCATTTGAAAGAATTCCAAGCCTCTTATAGTGAAAGGAGACTTCCGAGCCTCTTGAATGAAGGCTTCCGTGCCTCTTAAAACGCGGCTTTCGAGCCTCTTGTAAGAAGGGTTCCGAGCCTCTCAAAATAAGGCTTCCAAGCCTTTTGAAAGAAGGCATCTAAGTCTCATGTAAGAAGGCTTCCGAGCCTCTTGAATGAAGGCTTCTGAGCTTCTTGAAAGGCGGCTTCTGAGCCTCTTGTAAGAAAGCTTTCGAGCCTCTTGAATGAAGGCTACCGAGCCTCTTGTAAGAAAGCTTTCGAGCCTCTTGAAAAAAGGCTTCCGAGCCTCTTGAAAAAAAGGCTTCCGAGCCTCTTTGAAGGCGGCTTCCGAGCCTTTTGAAAGGAGGCTTCTGAGCCTCTTGAAAGGAGGCTTGAGCCTCTTGAAAGGAGGCTTCTGAGGCCTCTTGAAAGGAGGCTTCTGAGCCTCTTGAAAGGAGGCTTCTGAGCCTCTTGAAAGAAGGCTTCTGAGCCTCTTGAAAGGAGGCTTCTGAGCCTCTTGAAAGGAGGCCTGAGCCTCTTGAAAGGAGGCTTCCGAGCCTCTTGAAAGGAGGCCTGAGGCCTCTTGAAAGGAGGCTTCTGAGCCTCTTGAAAGGAGGCTTCTGAGCCTCTTGAAAGGAGGCCTGAGCCTCTTGAAAGGAGGCTTCTGAGCCTCTTGAAAGGAGCCTTCTGAGGCCTCTTGAAAGGAGGCCTGAGCCTCTTGAAAGGAGGCTTCTGAGCCTCTTGAAAGGAGGCCTGAGCCTCTTGAAAGGAGGCCTGAGCCCCTTGAAAGGAGGCTTCCAAGCCTCTTGAAAGGAGGCTTCTGAGCCTCTTGAAAGGAGGCCTGAGCCTCTTGAAAGGAGGCTTCTGAGCCTCTTGAAAGGAGGCTCTGAGCCTCTTGAAAGAAGGCTCTGAGCCTCTTGAAAGGAGGCCTGAGCCTCTTGAAAGGAGACTTGAGCCTCTTGAAAGGAGGCTTCTGAGCCTCTTGAAAGGAGGCTTCTGAGCCTCTTGAAAGGAGGCTTCTGAGCCTCTTGAAAGGAGGCTTCTGAGCCTCTTGAAAGGAGGCTTCTGAGCCTCTTGAAAGGAGGCCTGAGCCTCTTGAAAGAAGGCTTCTGAGCCTCTTGAAGAAGGCTTCTGAGCCTCTTGAAAGAAGGCTCTGAGCCTCTTGAAAGAAGGCCTGAGCCTCTTGAAAGGAGGCCTGAGCCTCTTGAAAGGAGGCTTCCTGAGCCTCTTGAAAGAAGGCCTGAGCCTCTTGAAAGAAGGCTTGAGCCTCTTGAAAGGAGGCCTGAGCCTCTTGAAAGGAGGCCTGAGCCTCTTGGAAGGAGGCTTCCAGCCTCTTGGAAGGAGGCTTCCCAGCCTCTTGAAAGGAGGCCTGAGCCTCTTGACAGGAGACTTGAGCCTCTTGACAGAAGGCTTCTGAGCCTCTTGACAGGAGGCTTCTGAGCCTCTTGGCAGGAGGCTTCTGAGCCTCTTGGCAGGAGGCCTGAGCCTCTTGAAAGGAGGCTTCCGAGGATCTTGAAAGGAGGCTTCCGAGCCTCTTGAAAGGAGGCTTCCGAGCCTCTTGAAAGAAGGCTTCCGAGCCTCTTGAAAGGAGGCTTAAGAGGTCCCTTGAAAGGAGGCTTCCGAGCCTTTTGAAAGGAGGCTTCCGAGCCTCTTGAAAGGAGGCTTCCGAGCCTCTTGAAAGGAGGCATCCGAGGCTCTTGAAAGGAGGCTTCCGAGGCTCTTGAAAGAAGGCCTGAGCCTCTTGAAAGAAGGCCTGAGCCTCTTGACAGGAGGCTTCCGAGCCTCTTGAAAGGAGGCTTCCGAGCCTCTTGAAAGAAGGTTTCCGAGCCTCTTGAGAGGAAAGGAGGCTTAAGAGGTCCCTTGAAAGGAGGCTTCGAACCTTTTGAAAGGAGGCTTCCGAGCCTCTTGAAAGGAGGTTTCCGAGCCTCTTGAAAGGAGGCTTCCGAGCCTTTTGAAAGGAGGTTTCTGAGGCTTATGAAAGGAGGGTTCCGAACCTTTCGAAAGAAGGCTTCCGAGCCTCTTGAAAGGAGGGTTCCGAGGGTCTTGAAAGAAGGCTTCCGAGCCTCTTGAAAAGAGGCTTCTGATCCTCTTGAAAGGAGGCTTCTGAGCCTCTTGAAAGGAGGCTTAAGAGGTCCCTTGAAAGGAGGCTTCTGAGCCTCTTGAAAGGAGGCCTGAGCCTCTTGAAAGGAAGCATCTGAGGCGCTTGAAAGAAGGCTTCTGAGGCTCTTGAAAGAAGGCTTCTGAAGCTCTTGAAAGAAGGCTTCTGAGCCTCTTGAAAGGAGGCTTCCTGAGCCTCTTGAAAGGAGGCTTGAGCCTTTTGAAAGGAGGCTTCTGAGCCTCTTGAAAGGAGGCTTCTGAGCCTCTTGACAGGAGGCTTCTGAGCCTCTTGACAGAAGGCTTCTGAGCCTCTTGACAGAAGGCTTCTGAGCCTCTTGACAGGAGGCTTCTGAGCCTCTTGACAGGAGGCTTCTGAGCCTCTTGACAGGAGGCTTCTGAGCCTCTTGACAGGAGGCTTCTGAGCCTCTTGACAGGAGGCTTCTGAGCCTCTTGACAGGAGGCTTCTGAGCCTCTTGACAGGAGGCTTCTGAGCCTCTTGAAAGGAGGCCTGAGCCTCTTGAAAGGAGGCTTCCGAGCCTCTTGAAAGGAGGCTTAAGAGGTCCCTTGAAAGGAGGCTTGAGCCTTTTGAAAGGAGGCTCTGAGCCTCTTGAAAGGAGGCTTCCGAGTCTCTTGAAAGGAGGCTTCCGAGCCTCTTGAAAGGAGGCTTCCGAGCCTCTTGAAAGGAGGCTTCCGAGCCTCTTGAAAGGAGGCATCCGAGGCTCTTGAAAGGAGGCTTCCGAGGCTCTTGAAAGAAGGCTTCCGAAGCTCTCGAAAGAAGGCTTCCGAGCCTCTTGAAAGGAGGCTTCCGAGCCTCTTGAAAGGAGGCATCCGAGGCTCTTGAAAGGAGGCTTC
Organism: Armigeres subalbatus; assembly: GCF_024139115.2. Classification (NCBI taxonomy): domain Eukaryota; kingdom Metazoa; phylum Arthropoda; class Insecta; order Diptera; family Culicidae; genus Armigeres; species Armigeres subalbatus. The sequence continues at coordinate 305,640,586 of NC_085139.1, read as the reverse complement.
CGAGGCTCTTGAAAGAAGGCTTCCGAGGCTCTTGAAAGAAGGCTTCCGAAGCTCTTGAAAGAAGGCTTCCGAAGCTCTCGAAAGAAGGCTTCCGAGCCTCTCGAAAGAAGGCTTCCGAGCCTCTCGAAAGAAGGCTTCCGAGCCTCTTGAAAGGAGGCTTCCGAGCCTCTTGAAAGGAGGCTTCCGAGCCTCTTGAAAGGAGGCTTCCGAGCCTCTTGAAAGGAGGCTTAAGAGGTCCCTTGAAAGGAGGCTTCCGAGCCTCTTGAAAGGAGGCTTCCGAGCCTCTTGAAAGGAGGCTTCCGAGGCTCTTGAAAGAAGGCTTCCGAAGCTCTTGAAAGGAGGCTTCCGAGCCTCTTGAAAGGAGGCTTCCGAGGCTCTTGAAAGAAGGCTTCCGAGCCTCTTGAAAGGAGGCTTCCGAGCCTCTTGAAAGAAGGCTTCCGAGCCTCTTGAAAGGAGGCTTAAGAGGTCCCTTGAAAGGAGGCTTCCGAGCCTCTTGAAAGGAGGCTTCCGAGCCTCTTGAAAGGAGGCTTCCGAGGCTCTTGAAAGAAGGCTTCCGAGGCTCTTGAAAGAAGGCTTCCGAAGCTCTTGAAAGAAGGCTTCCGAGCCTCTTGAAAGGAGGCTTCCGAGCCTCTTGAAAGGAGGCTTCCGAGCCTCTTGAAAGGAGGCTTCCGAGCCTCTTGAAAGGAGGCTTCCGAGCCTCTTGATAGGATGCGTCTGAGCCTCTTGACAGAAGGCTTTTGAGCCTCTTGACAGAAGGCTTCCGAGCCTCTTGACAGGAGGCTTCCGAGCCTCTTGACAGGAGGCTTCCGAGCCTCTTGACAGGAGGCTTCCTGAGCCTCTTGACAGGAGGCTTCTGAGCCTCTTGACAGGAGGCTCTGAGCCTCTTGACAGGAGGCTTCTGAGCCTCTTGACAGGAGGCTTCTGAGCCTCTTGACAGGAGGCCTGAGCCTCTTGACAGGAGGCTTCCGAGCCTCTTGACAGGAGGCTTCCGAGCCTCTTGAAAGGAGGCTTCCGAGCCTCTTGAAAGGAGGCTTAAGAGGTCCCTTCTTCCGAGGCTTCCGAGGCTCTTGAAAGGAGGCATCCGAGGCTCTTGAAAGAAGGCTTCCGAAGCTCTTGAAAGAAGGCTTCCGAGCCTCTTGAAAGGAGGCTTCTGAGCCCCTTGAAAGGAGGCTTCCGAGCCTCTTGAAAGAAGGTTTCCGAGCCTCTTGAGAGGAGGCTTTCGAGCCTCTTTAAAGGAGGCTTCCGAGCCTCTTGAAAGGAGGCTTCCGAGCCTCTTGAAAGGAGGCTTCCGAGCCTCTTGAAATGAGGCTTCCTAGTATCTTGCAACGATGCTACTGAGCTTTTTAGAGAAAGTCCTTCCATGTCTATTAAATAAAGCTTTCCGAACCTTTTGATTCAAGATATTAGTTCAAAAGCATGGTAAGAATCATATTATTCAATCTGGTACATTTTTAAATTCATTCGACTTTTTGACCATTTGATGTTTTGTCCCATACACTGTGCCATCCCTTCATGAGGTGGTTGGGATGGAAAGATTCAGAACTCTTTCCTTTACTAATCGCCATGTGCATTATGCACAATATACTGTTTGAGAATACTAATAATCAAAACTTTATAAATAAGTTTTGAATCAAACTTTAATACATCCGCCATTACGCATTTTTGTCCGAGGTATCCCCTGAGAACAGCGAAGGTACCCCCAGGAGTACATGTACCCCAGGTTGAAAACCGCTGGTCTAGATGCATGTGCTATCGATTCTCGCTCGGTAAAGAAGAAATGTTTCGCGATCGAAAATTTCTCCACTGGTCCACTGGGTGTTATGTGTCTTGTCCGTTGTCTTTTAGGTGTTAAAATTTCAGTGTTCCCGTTTTTTTAATTTATTTCGAAGGAAATCTGTACTGGATAGTGGATACCGAGTGGAATTCGTACAGGATTGCGAATGAAATAAGGGCTGGATCTCGAGTGGAATTCGGATAGGTTTCCCAATGGAATCCGAACAAGATTCCGAGTGGAATCCGAGCAGGATTGAGAGATGATTCCGAATAGGATTCCGAGTAGGATCAGGATAGGATTCTGATGGGATTCTTGATTGGATTACAAGTGAAAGCCAAACTGCATTCAGAGGGGTGGGAATTCGCGCAGGATTCCTAAGTGGCTTGGAGGAGAAGTTATACGTTATACCCGGGTTTCGAGGAGATTTTGATCTGTATGAATGTTATTTGTATACAATTTGTTTGTTTTACAGCGAGGATGATTATAACGTTCACCACTTTTATATGAACTTACATATAAAACTGGTGTAGGTTAGGTTTAATTATTTCCCGCTGAAAAGGTCATAAGTAACCCAATTGCACACAAATAACATTCATTGGCTTAAATTTGAGTCATTTTAGGCTGAAAGACAAAAAAATTAAAACAATCAAAAAAGTTCTGTGCAATTGGCAACATTCAAATCTGTGAGAACTTGAAGTGACTCTCAGTGTGAGCAGTTATTTTGTTTACCCCAATTATATATCCTGCCTTCTTTGACACTATTGCCACATATTCAACAACAAATCAAGACAAAATTTTCAAAACGACTTATCTGCTTTTGTAAACAAAGTTTCAAACGACGATTTGACGAATCTGATAGCTCTCCCACGCAAACCAATACCATCAATAGGTAGCTGAATGATTCCGCTACCTGTTGATGGTGGTTTGCGTGGGAGAGCTATCAGATTCGTCAAATCGTCGTTTGAATTTTTGTTTACAAAAGCAGTTCGTTTTGAAAATTTTGTCTTGAAATATGATTAAATACAATTGACCTGTTATGAAAACTCTGGAAAAAGCTTCATTTACTTAACTTTTCAATCTTGTTCATAATTTCTGTGGTGTTCTCGCATTTTGTATCGATTGGTAATGTTTGTTTAATTTGTTCGTTTGGTACTTCGTTTGACTTTCATTCGATTGGTATTTTGGGTTTCACTCTTCGCGGGTCTCTGTCTATCAACATCGTCTTTGACTATGGCGAAACCAAACGATTGAATCGAGAAAGGCATCATCACCCCTAGGTGGATCAATCTGGGGTTTCAGTGATAAAATGGGATGAAAATCGTGTTCTGTTCCAATGCATAAGGCAGAAGGAAAGTCGTTCCATGTAGTTACATCGTCATCAAAATTGAATACGTATTTTGGGCAAGGATTCAGAAAAATCTCATTTTGGCCAAAAATGCAGATGCAGTTTCTCAAACAAAAGGTTCATTTACTTTCGCTTTAACTCTATCCTGAAAATGTACGAAAATGTTAAATCCTACGTTTGGAAGATGATATTCGCATTATTACCTACAACATATCATTGCCAAATTGGTATGTATTGATATCGCCTAGTCAGCTGAAACGACCATCAACTGGAGACGCTTCACAAGCTTAACTCGAAATAAACAAAAACTGCAAATGTTACAAATATGGGTTCATAGGCATCCTATTGGCGTTAAAATAGCGGCTCCAGTTATACTGCTGATGTGCTGAAAGCGAATATGTGGCGTGAATCGGTATATGGATCAACATGATGCGATGTACTGTGGAGTGCGGAGTTGAGGTGGTGGTGTTATTAATTGCTTCGCATCGCCGTAGCTAGCTGAGACTGAAGTTAACCGCGGGCGTGAGTAGTTTAAAAATGTGAGCGCACGTAACAAGACGTAGAACGGTTCTATTCCTCCCGGGTAGGTATTGGAAGTGCAAGTGCTGGGAGTGGTTATACATAATTGAATTTATTGTTCATACTTTATAAATGGTGATCTCCTGGAATAGTGATATGTCAAAGAACTGCAAAAACCGGGGACATTTTTTGGATAAACATTAATTTCAACCTTCTAGTTAATATTTTAAGTAATCAATCAGACAAACAATTTACAAATTCACGAGAGCGATTATTTCTTGGAAGTGAGAATAGATAACTTGTGTGGTTTGAAGAAATCTTATACCTAACATATACTGCCTGTAACCGCATATCAGTCCCATATGAAAAAATAGCAGATTGAGAAAATGATCATTCAAAATATAATCAATATTTTCTTCAGCGTTGCTTGATTGAAATGCTTTTCAAACATTTTTCACGCCAGTGTGGTGTAAAAATATGTATCTTTTACTATGCCTTGCATTATTAAAATGATTTTTGCTTATTTTTACGAAAATAATCCATGGGACAGGATATGCGGTTACTTTGCCTGTTGGAAGGGAAAGTAATCGCATATCCTGTCCCACTACGTTGAATTCTGTAGGAAGTTACATCAAGAATTACAAATCGTGCATTTCGCATTACCGTCGTGTACATGCACCAAAACGATTGTAATTGCTATCGTACTTTCCTGTAATAAGAGTTCTAGACTAGTTTTATAGCCAAATTATAAAAATGTTCATTTTTATCGTGAAATGAGAACACGAAAGTTGTGAAACATGTGAATCGACAGAGCAAGCCAACCATCCTCTGGACATTAGTATATCCACAAAAGATAATGTGACATTGTCCCAACGTGTTTGCATAGACTTATGGTAGATCAAGTGTTTAGTAATCTTTTGGGAAATAATATCCAATGGGTTTCTACTCTGTTCAATCTCAATTTGGTATGACCGGGCCTTAAACATCATCCGCTGGCCGAGATAAGAGTTCTAAGGACATTTGTCATAATAAAAACAAGAAAAGATAATCTTCCTGAACCAGAGTCAGTTAAAATTCATGTTTATGGGACATATTGTACGGTTACTTTCACAATGGGACTCAAATCCGATTACTTTCAAGATGGGACAAATCGACTTGGCATTTTTTTTGAAATTTTTAGAACAAATTACACAGTTTTATTTAAAAGCGTTGCGTTGCGTTGCGTTGTAACGGAGTATTTCGTAGATTGCATACTGATAGTTGTCATGTATATTCTTTACCTTTCTTACCCCAATTGCTTATGGATTTCCATTTGGGATTCAATGGAAATCCAATTGGTGTCCAAAATGATAAAACATGAAAGCTATCATTGCCGGCCACGCCCATCTTCTCCGTTACTAGGAAAGGGAAGGAAATGATGATATGACATCTACTTAACGAGAGGCCAGCGACTCACCGACGCCCTCATAGATGTCAAGGAATTGGATGGTGGGTAGGGTAAGTGGTTTAGGAGTATCATTATAAGCAAATGATAGAAAATTTGTGGAAATACGTTGGGAGTGATTTTGCTAAGAGATTTATGTCACTCCATTATGCTTGCCGATGATTTTCCTCGGATGGGGCGAAGGTATTAGCCTTGCCCTGGCTAATAGCCTAGGTTTAGGCGCCTTTGCTCGCTCTCTGAAACGAAAAAAGAGCAAAAAGAAATTAAATTCCCCTTCCCCCCTGATATGATAATGATTTTGATCAACAAATGAATTCTAAGTGGATGAATAAATGATCAAACGGCTGCAAACAAGCCTCTATTGTCGTAGCAGAAGCAAACCCGCCTCAATACGACAGGCAGAAGCACATGTTTGTGATTCAAACGCGATCGACTGTTGTTCAATTTCGATACACATAGTTGGGTAGAGAGAAAAGATGTGAAATATTTTAAACTACCTTATTTGAAACCGAAAATACGCGTTCAAAAAAAACACGTATAACACATTAATCTTAGCCAACATTATTCACACCACCTCTGAGTACTTAAATAAAATATTCGTACAAACTTGATTTAGATTTTGAACATATTTTTTGTTGATTACACAGTTTTATTTAAAAGCATACAAATATAAACCAAAATATAACCATTAGTCATCAAACCTTAAAAATGATGAAAAGTCATATGGGACAGTTATGCGATTACAGGCAGTATACTGCCGCTAGCCGCTAACTAACCCCTCAGCATGGTCTTGCTTTAAGGCCGAGCATTTCACCGCTAGGCTAAGAAGGGCATCCTTTCATACTTATTGTTTACAATTAAATGCTTTTATACGATAATTCTACAACGTAAGATTGATTGTTGGTAGAAAATATAACTATTTCTCGCTTAATTTACAAATGATTGGTGACTTTGAGTCGCATGTAGTTGAACTCGATTCGGTGCTGTTTGCGTTCGAGTCGAGTCGAATCAAGAAAATTCATGCAAGTGCTGTTTATAGAACGGCGTGAAGGAACACTGACACAGCAGAAAACATTCATGTAGCGTTAGAGTCAAAGTGCTAAGTCTTTTGAATTTTAGCGGTGAATGAAATTACAAGGAGATGAGGAAGTAAATTTCCTATTTTTATTCAACTTATTTAAATTCAAATATAAACTAAACTCAATCTACAATACAATTTTATAAACTATTCAAATTAGTCCTAAATTCAATTCAAGTTTTTTTTTTCAATTCAAGTCAAATTGAATTGAGCTGCATTTCAATTCAAACCTAATTCAAATACAGTCCGAATCCTTTTTAATTCCAATCCAACAACCCTCCATCAGCTTTTCCACACCTCCATGCCGGCAAATAGCGTTCATTAGGTCCATTCATTAGACCAGCCTCTCTTTTCAAGCATTGCCATAATACCACAAATCGCTTCCATTACAGATGCCCCTCGGTCCCGGAGTGCATAGAAACGTACGTACCGGAAACGAAAAACATTGGATGGCCCTTCCGCCGGCGGAAGGAATCGGTAAAAACGCCCAAACCGCCGTCCAACAACGGTGGCGGTGGAAGCAGTGGAGCCACCACCCTGCCCAAAGCCGCCGCATCCGGTGGTGGTGGCGGTGGCGATGCGTCCGACCCGCTGGCCGCCCTTTTTGCCAAAACGAACTCCGCGGCAGACGAGCAGCTGGTACGGGACCGGCTGCAGGCGCTCGGGTTGGATTTCTTTCGCGATGACTTCGAGGGTGTGACCGTCGCCGAGACCAAGTGTTTGGCCTGCGAGACGTGCACCGAGCAGAAGGAAACCATGATCGACATCGCGATCCCGATCGCGTCCAGCGAGGTCTGCGATGCGGCCAAAAATCCCCAATTGTTCTATCAGGTATGTTTTTGTATTTGAAGGCTTTCTGTTTTGAGTGTGCAATCGTAATGCTTGTTATTCGGCAGAACTCTTGCATAACGAAGGAGTACTTCCGCGGTGACAACAAGTACCGGTGCGAGGAATGTTGCGGCTACCGGGAAGCCATCCGATCGATTTCGTTCGAGGTGCTTCCCCGGCAGTTGATTCTGCAGCTAAAGCGCTTCAACGGGGACATGGAGAAGATCAACAGTTACATTCCGACGCCGTTTGTGCTGCGGTGCTTCTGTAATACGTGTTTGAATAAGCAGGACTGTGATAAGCCGCACATCTATCGATTGTACAGTGTGATAACGCATGTGGGTGCGCGGATGTCGGTGGGACATTACATTGCCTACACCAGTTCGCTGGATGCGCACGCCGAGTATCTGGGCTGTGGTAAGGACCGACGGAAGCAGCTGTTTTTGTCCGGGGGATCGCTGGATGGTCTGGCGGGCAGTAACAGTGTTAGTGGGGGAAGCGTGGGAAGTATTTCGTCAGTTAAGAGCAACAGCGAGAAAGGATTGAAGAAGTTCTTTGGGGGCAAAAAGGCGTCCAGTGCTGGTGATATGAGTAAGAAGAACAAAGGCATTGCCGTCAATAAAATGATAAATGGAATAGAGAGTCTTAATCTAATCAACGGTTCCAGTACGGGAAGCAGCAATACGGTGAGTTATTTGTTTTAAGTCAAGACATTTTTTCCGGTGAATTAAATAATGTTTACCTCGAACAGGCCTCATTTGGTTCGCATTCGGGAAGCAATAGCCCCAACAGCAATGGGACTCCAACTGGCGCGCTGGCCAGCCGAATCCCTTGTGCCGGCTTGAACTGCTGCGGCATTCATCCGAAAAATAGTCATCTTAGTTTATACGGTAGTGGTAATGGCAGTAGTTGTAACTCGTCTAGTTCTGTAACGGACACCAATAACGGGGTCATCCTGGACGGTATCGGTGGTGGCGGTAACGCCAACACGCTCGAAAGTCACATGAACTACATCAACTCGATGGCGAATGGGCTGTCGTCGACGACGGCGACGGGTTCCGGTGGGTCACCGACGACGCTGGCAGCGTTCGAGCAGAGTCTAAGTCAACAGCTGTGGCACATGTGCGACGACGATAAGATCAAAATCATGTCCCAGGTGGAGTTCGAGGAGCTTCTGTCGCCGAATCGGAGGCACGTGATAACGCCATACTTGCTGTTCTACGCGCGGTACGATTTGTCACCGTCGTCGGGCGGCAGCTCCGTCGGCCGACAGAAGGAAGCGGAAGGTGGCGGCACGATGAAGACGGGCAGCGGTGTCGACGGTGGCACCAAACCGGATTGCAGTATGGTGATCGACTAATGGCGGTCTCGGACGCGGGACGGTAGGTGATCATTAGTTTTCGTAGTATTCCGAGAGGAATGGACCTTTCTATTTTGTAAACCAGGTTAGGTTAACGGCTTCCATGATCCTATTTCCGTTATTAAGTGTTCTAACTCCAAGCAAATTTTCTGTCGATTATGTCAGTACGAGATTCGTAATATATGCAGTTAAATTATGAAACGAATATAGGGCTCATTAAATGAAATTTTTGTTATTTTTTACTCATCGATTCGAATGTGGCATGAACCTTCGTACAGTGTAAAATTGCATTTGCGCGAACAATCGTGTGGATTTGCGGTTTCTAAGCATTTTGGCGTTATTTTCGAGGCCTGCCTCTGTCTCTGTCTGCAACCATGTAGTGACTAAGGAATGTGATCTAGGATGAATGCTTATAAGCTTTATAACTTAACTTAACTGATTGATACATTTGTTGTCAGGCGCTCTTCGGTAGCCTGCAAATTGCTCAGGCGTCCGTCTGGAGGAGAGGCTCCGAATACGTTTGTGTTACTCCCTATAGAGTGATATTTATATTTCGACTTTCGAGTTGGGGTGGTGGGGGCAATATGTGCCACCAAAGGAAATCGTTTCGAAAAGCGCTGAAAAGCTCAAAAAACATCGTTCAAATGTAGTTGACTTATACTAGAGAATGTAACCTTTCATATTACGTCGATGAATGACAAAAAATGCGTTTGGAAATTGTTGGAATGCACTTTTGAAAATGTATTGATTTCATTGTGTGTTCCCGACTATACGGGGCGGTTGTATGTCAATGTCCAGAATACCAATCCCCAGAATCAGTTCCCCAGAATGGTATTTCCCAGAATTCCATTTCCCAGAACGACCAAAATTCCTGTTGAAGAACTGTAATCTCTTTCTAATTTTTTTTGAAAGGTCTAAAATTTTGCGAGTGATAAATACGTTTGGTGTGATGAAACGTTTAGATTGCCTCGCAATCAAATTGTTTTTCCAGATGCCCTCTATTTTAAAATGTTCTCAAGATTTGAGTTCCATTCTATGAGAATACGCAGATACAGCACAAAATGGTTCGATATCTATGAATTGTCGAGATGAACCAAGTCTGGCCAGCATATCAGCTTGTTCATTGCCTTCAATGCCACAATGACCAGGAACCCAGTACAGGTTCACTTTGTTACGACTACCCATGTTTTGGAGTGACATGTGTTCAGTCCAAACGAGTTTGGATGTGCATGTTGCTAATTCCAAAGCATTCAATGCTTTTTGACTGTCAGATATTAGCATTAGCATTAGCATTGAGCAATTCGCACAAATTTGTAGGTGGTACAAGCCAAGACTATTGTACGAGAGTACCATCACTTTCATCCGTTACCACAGATAATGATTTGGGACTAATCACAACCTCTTAGATGGAAGCGATGCACTTTCCAATAGTCGAGATCTGTCCTGGCCACGTCCTTGCGAATGCTGAGGAAGGGGAAGGATGGTTAGTTGGACACCTACTTAAGAAAGATGCAGAGAACATCTCATAGGTGTCACAGGAGGTTTTGTGATTGTGTGGAAGTGTTGGAGACGTCACCCCGCCTCTGGCAACCATGCCAACTGATGTCTAATACTACGAGACTAAGATAGGGACGAAAGCGTAGCGATAGACAACTACATCCAGACAACGGCAGATAGATAGTTCGAGCAATACAGTGACCACATGCATGGTGTATATTATTCGCAAAAATCTTATTAGCTAGTTAAAATAACATATTTCTATGAAAGTAAAGTTTCCATTACCCATATAATCCAAGTGCTAAATATTCGGATGAAGGATCAATCAATTGAATTCAGTATCAGATTAGAGGGAGATATTTTGCATGTTGTATCCAACTGAGCAGCAATCCCAGTAAAATCTGAAGAGCCGTTTAAAGTGTATCATAAAGTTATACTCGTTATTGAATTAGATCATAACCCTACAGTGAATGCAAGTTTGTTCGAGGGATAGAGTTACCAAACAATCCGAACCGAAATTCTTAAAGCATCACGCTAAAGGAACCGTTTTGATATTCCCGAACAAAACATTAAGAATTTCGCCACAAATGTCGAAAACAAGCACATCTAATGAAGACTCCTACACCTGCGCTGGATGCGATCGTCCTGATACGGCCGACGATATCGTACAGTGTGATAAATACACTGCTTGGTGGCATTTCTCGTGTGCTAAGGTCAACCAATGTTTGCCCATTCCACCGCCGCGATCTACCTCAAACCACACGACGTCCTTGAACCGTAGAGCTCTGCTAGAGATCAGCCTTCAACGGTTGGCAGAAGAGAAAGAGCTACGTAAAAAGCAATTGGAGATCAACATGGAAAAGGAATTTGTAAAAGCTAAGTATGATCTACTGGAGCAGTGTGCGTTGGAAGAAGAAGCTGAGACTCGCAGTGTTCGTAGCAGGATTGAGGAGATTGAAGGTCGATATCGAGAGAAGCTCGTAACCGAGTGGGTAGGCCAAGTAGCAGCGTAGCTCCCTGAACGTAATACGCTCACTGGCACGAAGACTTCTTCTGTTCGTGCGAACATACCTGCCAATGTAAACAGAGACGATCGTTTGCCTGGGGAACAACAAACTGCTATAGATGCAATCAAAACCAAAGAGCCACTCAGTCTCTCCATGACAGCGATTGTAGCAACAAATCGATCAGCTGATGACTTCCATTTAAAGGACAGGATTGTACCAAAGCGAGCAGTTGTTATCAAGCGAAACGCGAAACGAGTAGAAGCTGAAGCACGAAAACTAGCAACAGATGATATGAGTCTACTCAAATCGCAGCTTCAGAAATGTCGAGAAGAATTAAATAAACGATCGTCAGGCAATGCAGGATCTTCAAGATCAACTTCGGACATGGCGTTTGGAGTTGCAGCAACGTAATTTAGAGACACATCCATTGTGGCCATTGCGAGATGCGTCGAATGGAGCAGTTCCCAAAATTAATCGCGTAGGGCGAGACAGTCCAGAACTGTTAGCCCAGTCCGACAGGAATCCCGGTTAGTAACACTCACGATTTCAATTCATCGGACCCTTTCCAAGGCCAGGGTATAAACGAGCAGCAGCGCAGTAGATTCGCGCGCTCAACTAATATTGGTTTAGCCAGTACTCCACAGCAACAACAGTTAAACTGTCCCAGTCAAGTTGCAGATCAATTGCCTTTGGAGGTAAACCGACTGTTGCCGAACTCTCTGGGCACATGTAAGGTGATGCTACCGACCACTCTCTCGAACGCCCGTGACTGAAATAATTTGAGCAAACGTCAAAGTAGCAAACGAAGTTTGTGAAGCTAGTTTAAAATTAAGTAACTTGATTATTTGCAGTTTAACTACGCTATATCTCGATCGTAATAACTTTATTTTATCGAGGTGAACGATTGTTACGTTCAAAATACGTTAATTTCAAATCTATAATACTATGTCTAATTTTACAGAATATTCTCACCCGAGGGAGCAAAACATAACCTCGATTAATGCCCGCTTAACGTGGTGAACACTGAAATGTATACTTCCGTATTTGTGAACATTGTTAAACCTATAATGATCCATAATAATAAATTTACAGCTTTGAAGCTGCCGCACTGGCAACTGCAGAACGGTGTTTGAATCGAAGGGCCACCTCGGGTACGAGAACAAACTTCAAAGATTTCATTTCCGAGACGCCACGATGGAAGATTCCTCGGAAAACAGACACTGCAAGAAGTGTACTAGACCAGACGATGCCGACAACATGGTCGGATGTGACGCTTGTGTTGCGTGGGAGCACTACGGATGCGCAGGTGTCTCCGATTCCATAGCTGGATCGAACCTGGACCTGTGAAGCTTGTAAACTTAAGGCTCAAGCAGCTGCCGGATCCAGCTCGACAGCTTCAGCCTACACATCTGCATCAAGCAAAAGGTCGAGACAGGCGCAGCTCCGTCTACAGTGACGCAGAAAATTTAGCCCGACTTCAACGATGCCTCCGTGGAAATGCACTGGAGTCCGTGAGGAGCCGCTTGTTGCTTCCTTCCTCGGTGGACAGTGTGATGGGAACACTTCGAATGTTATATGGAAGACCAGAAATCCTCATAGACCACATGATCGTCTCACAACAACACAAACATGTAGAAAACCCGTTACTACTCAACGAGCTAGTGGAAAAGCTACCGACTAGTTTAAGCTGCAGTAGAGCAGCTACAAGCAAGCACATAAGGATGTCAACTTGGTGACGTTTAATAGCTTTATATCAAATTAAGTGTGTTTGGCTTAGACCTGTTGATAAATTCAGATGCATACCAAGGGCACCCGAAAAGCAATCGTACAGATAAACAAAGAGAGAAGCTATTTGTTCATACACTGGATCCATTCCACGGGTCTGACGATCAAGTAAAGTAATTCTGAAACCGTACCACAAGAATGGATGGATAAAGGCTGTTCATATTGCGATGCAACCACACATTACATTTTTGATTGCCAACCCTTTAAAGCCATAACCGTCAAAGCTCGATGGAAAGTTATTCATCTGAAGAATCTCTGCAGAACTTGTTTGGTGACGCATCGGAGATGGCCGTGCAGATCAAAAAGAGAATGTGGCAGTCAAGGTTGTCGAGCGCGCCACAATCAACTACTGCATGCTCCGCAGCTAGAACAACCCCATCGCTAGTAACGACGTGCAAGTCCATCAGAACCATCACCAAAGTCACACATTCTCACTGTTCCGATACGTACCTGTGAAACTATTCGGGAATGGCAAGACTGTCAATATATTTGCATTTTTGGATGAAGGGTCAAGTTCAACTCTACTCGATGCCGAAGTCGCCGGGCATCTAGGCATGGATGGACCGTCTTCATCCCTTTGGCTTTCATGGACGGGAAACGTTTCGAGAGAAGAGAAGGAATCCAAGTGCATAAGTTTAACGATCGCGGGAGAAAACTTGCAACAAAAATACACCATCGATAATGTGCTGACCGTCGGCGAGCTGAATTTACCGAAGCAATCCTTCAACTACGAAATTATGTCTGTTCAATATCCACACTTGATTGGGCTACCATTGCAAAGTTATTCCGTACGTCTGCTAACTTCACTGAAAACACGAGAAGAACGAAACGAAGGACCTATCGCCGTCAAAACCAGGTTGGGCTGGTCCGTATTCGGGAAACAATCAGGTAAACCAAAACAAACGAAAAAATCGATCGTTCATCACCATAAAATAATGACCAACCAGTCGTTACACGACGCTATGAGATGCTACTTCGCATTTGAGGAGAGCGCTGTTACGATCAGACCTGCAGCTTAAGAAGAAAAGCGCGCACGTCAAATTCTAGAACGGACAACCGTTCGACATGGGAATCCGGTAAACCGCTATGAGACCGGACTGCTCTGGAAAATAGACAACCCAACGCTTCCAGACAGTTTTTTCCATGGCAAAGGGTCGTTTGAAAAGTCTGGAAAGGCGCATGGAACGTCACCCAGAACTTTCCCTAAATGTACAGCAACAGATAGCGGCTTACATAGAAAAGGGATATGCGCACAAAGCGACGTCTGAAGAACTTCGACGAACAGACCCCCGACACGTGTGGTATCTTCCACTGGGTGTGGTAACTAGTCCAAAAAATCCTGGAAAACTTAGACTGATTTGGGATGCCGCAGCAAAGGCGCAAGGTGTTTGCATCAATGACATGCTACTCAAAGGACCCGATCTGCACGTGTCGTTGATAGCAGTAATCCTTAGATTCCGGGAACGCAGTATCGCAGTTTGTGGTGACATCTGCGAAATGTTCCACCAAATCGTGATTCGACCAGCTGATAAACAATACCAACGTTTTTTGTGGAGAAACAATCCTGCCGAAGAAATCGGCATATACATAATGGATGTCGCCACGTTCGGTGCCACATGTTCACCCTGTTCGGCACAGTTTATTAAAAACAGAAATGTTGAAGAACATGTCGCGGCCTACCCACGAGCTGCCAAAGCTATTATTGAAAACCACTATGTGGATGATTTTCTTGATAGCACAGATACGGTGAAGGAAGCAATTCAGCTCGTAGATCAAGTCAAAACTATACATGCAGCCGCTGGGTTCGAAGTAAAGAAGTTCAAATCGAATTCACCGGAGGTTCTACATGCAATCGGAGAAACAGGTGTTTCGTCTGGAAAGCCAATCAACTGCGACAAGCATATGACGGCCGATCGAGTATTGGGATTGGTATGGGATCCAGTAAATGACATATTCACATTCGACGTATCATGTCTAAACAACCAAATGCTGATTAGTGGGTGTATAACGCCAACGAAGAGGCAGGTGCTTCAGCTAGTTATGAGATTATTCGACCCGCTAGGATTTATTTCCCATTATACCATCCACGGAAAAGTTATTATGCAGGAAATCTGGAGAAGTGGTGCTAACTGGGACGATCCTATCCCCGAACATCTGCTAGATATGTGGTACCGTTGGTTGGAACTGCTAACACACATCAATGAAGTACGGGTGCCACGGTGCTACTTCGGCGATATGCCATCCAATGCCCTAAGAGAACTTCAGGTGCATATGTTCGTGGATGCAAGCGAATCCGCCTATGCCTGTGCCGCCTATGTCGTATTAGATTGTATCGGAGGGCGACGATGCACGTTAATAGCTTCCAAAACTAAAGTGTCGCCACTTAAACCACTCTCAATCCCTCGATTGGAACTGCAAGCGGCTATGATGGGAACCCGCCTTATGCAATCCATCTGCTCATCAATGACGCTCCCGATAGACAAGAGATTCTTTTGGACGGATTCGAGCACTGTGCTGGCCTGGCTTCGTTCAGATAGCCGAAAATATCATCAATTTGTCGGATTTCGCGTTGGACAAATACTCTCGTCTAGTAACATCGATGAATGGAGGTATGTACCCACCTGTCTAAATGTCGCTGATGAGGCCACGAAATGGAATTCTGGGCCAACATTCCACGCCGGCAATCGCTGGTTCTCCGGGCCGGAGTTCCTGTTGAAAAATGAGAAGGACTGGCCTACTGATACTGTTCATTCTAATAAGAGTACTACTTTGGAGGAACTACGTCCTGTGTTCCTGCACCACTGTACCGTAATGCCACAACTCATTGATGTGTCCCGGTTTTCTAACTGGAATCGGCTGTTAAGAGCTACTGCAAACGTGCATCGTGCAATTAGTATTCTGCAAAAGAAGTTAACCTACAACGAAAGATGTTCAGTATTGCATACACGTGAAATTCAAGCAGCTGAAAGTACGCTATTACGACAAGCGCAGGCTCAAATCTATACCGACGAATTGGCTATAATGATGAATGACGGGACAATTAGTAAATCTAGTCCCCTCTATCGTTTGAATCCCTTTCTCGATGCAGATGGTGTTATCCGGATGGGAAGTCGAATAGAAGCTGCTCCAGAGGCGTCATATTCTGCTAAATTTCCTGTAATTTTGCATAAGCAACATCCCATCACTATACTTATCACGGATAGCTCCCATCGACGCCTACTTCACGGAAATAACGAAACTGTGCACAATGAAATGCGACAGTCATTTTACATAGCTGGACTTCGAAATCTAATCAAGAAAATAACAAGAAACTGTCAACGGTGCAAGGTGAGAAATGCAACTCCGAGGGCACCAATGATGGCGCCACTGCCTAAAATACGGCTCACACCTTTTATACGTGCGTTTACATTTGTTGGTGTGGATTACTTTGGGCCACTAGAAGTAAAGGTAGGACGAAGTGTTGTGAAACGGTGGATAGCCCTTTTTACGTGCCTCACAGTGAGGGCCGTTCACTTGGAGATTACACATAGCCTCTCTACACAGTCGTGCATTATGGCATTCAGAAGATTCATTGCACGTAGGGGTGCACCAGTTGAAGTGTATTCCGATAATGGTACCAACTTTGTTGGAGCCAATCGCCAGCTAACGGAGGAACAACAGATAATGCAACACAATAACCGTGAGTGCGCTACTACTTTCACGAATGCATACACCACCTGGCACTTCAATGTTCCAGCTGCTCCACATATGGGTGGACTGTGGGAGCGCTTGGTGAGGTCCGTGAAAACGGCTATGAAGGTAATATCTGACAACACAGTATACGGCAGTGACGAGATTCTGGAGACGATACTTTTGGAGGCAGAGGGGGTTATCAACTCAAGACCCCTGACGTACGTGCCATTGGACGACGCAGATGATGAGGCTCTAACGCCAAATCATTTTCTTTTGTATGGATCAAGTGGAATAAATCAACCGGAAACAGCTCTGGTAGATGAGAACAGTATCCTACGAGATCGCTACAAACTCACGCAGAATATGGTGGATAAATTTTAGCGAAGATGGATACTTGAGTATCTTCCTGTTGACGCGACGTACTAAGTAGTGGTTCGAGAGTGTCAAACCGATTGAACCTGGAGATCTCGTAATTATCATCAATGAGAAAGCAAGAAATACCTGGACGAGAGGACGAGTTCTAGAGGCAACTAAGGGAGTAGACGGCCAAGTTAGGCGGGCGAAGATACTGACAGCTAATGGAATCATCTCACAGTCGGCAGTCAAGCTGGCGATACTGGATGTGAAGCCGAGAAAACAGGAAAACCTGGATGGACATTCAGGAGCTGGGGAAGCTCACGGGGTGGGGGATGTTGCCGAACTCTCTGGGCACATGTAAGGTGATGCTACCGACCACTCCCTCGAACGCCCGTGACTGAAATAATTTGAGCAAAGGTCAAAGTAGCAAAACGAAGTTTGTGAAGCTAGTTTAAAATTAAGTAACTTGATTATTTGCAGTTTAAGTACGCTATATCTCGATCGTAATAACTTTATTTTATCGAGGTGAACGATTGTTACGTTCAAAATACGTTAATTTCAAATCTATAATACTATGTCTAATTTTACAGAATATTCTCACCCGAGGGAGCAAAACATAACCTCGATTAATGCCCGCTTAACGTGGTGAACACTGAAATGTATACTTCCGTATTTGTGAACATTGTTAAACCTATAATAATCCATAATAATAAATTTACAGCTTTGAAGCTGCCGCACTGGCAACTGCAGAACGGTGTTTGAATCGAAGGGCCACCTCGGGTACGAGAACACCGACCATTACCAGAACAACTTGCAGCAAGACAGATGACGCCCAGAGACCTTCCGGACTTGGGATCGTCACACATGCATACACTTGGTTTTAAGTTTGCTATCCAGTTTTAAAACTTTTGTCTCGCAATTCGATGACGAATTTTTGTACAATAGTTCTATAAGGCAGGCATCTCGTGTTCTCTTGCACATTTTTAATAGCACAGATTCGTATGTCCCCCAGACGTTTACAATTCAAAAATTCATTAAACGTTACTAAAAATCCTTTAAGGATCTCGTATTCTTTATCGATTATTATCACGTTATTATCCATATTTCTAAGGGTCAATATCTGACCGGGTGTAGTATATGCTTCATATTCCATCTTTTTAACTTAAGGAACTAATAGATTTAAAACAAGTTCAATGTTATTTGTCATTTTGAATTCATATTCAATAATACTGAATATTTCCGGGCTTATCTCGCCATTACTTGTGCGAAGGAATCCGATATCTTTTGAAATGTTGACTTCATATTTTTCCAATTCGATCAAAAACTGGGTTGGTTCAATGATTTCTAGAAGTACATAAATACTTAGCTACGTGATTATGTGAAAGAATATTAATAAAATATCTTAATAAGTCGAGTCAAGTACAAGACACTGAAGACGACCACACAGTTGTGGTCGAAATACGTATCTGCAAAGATAACGAAAATTAACTGGTGGAATTAAATGGACAGTACTTAATTCGTCTTAGACGGTTTAATACATTCCACTAAACGAGCTTAATATATTTTTCTGAAAATATCTTTATACTATCTGATGGTTGAACTATCCAAAATCCTGATTCTATTAGCTCTGAATCAAGCTAAATCGTTTGCCTGAATGTCGTTCATCACATCATCGATATAAACGTAGAACAGCGTTTTCCTCTGGATCTCTTAAAAATGGCTGGTGCATTCTTCAATCCGAATGGCATACGAAGGAATTCGTATTTCATTTGCCATCGTTGATTGAGAACGCTGTCTTCTCAATGTCTTCTTTCTTCATCTGGATCTGGTGAACACCAGACGCCAGCTCGAGAGTAGTGAATTATTTGCTCATTAATCGTGTTCGAAAACTCGGACATAGGGCATCTATCTGACTTCGTTGTATTGTTCAAGTGCAGCGACCTAAATTCAAGCGAATTAACGAAAACTTAAAACTAAGTTGAAACATGCATTCTTTTCCAGAATTGCCAACTGGCTGGTCAGAGTAACAGTCGAAGTTGGTTCTCGTCCCTAGTCCGCTCGGTTCGTGCACAAGTATCTGAAGAATCCATTTTCTAAGATACCAATTCCAGGCTGATCTAGATTAGTGCGATCATTAAATTGTTCTAGTGAGCAGCAGTTAGTTTTGCCGCTAACTCACTAATTTTGTTTTTTTTTATTCTGACGTGCACAAGCCATCTCTGAGTTTTACTGCAAATTTGGTTTTGAGCAAAATTTTGGCTTCTGCTAGGGAAACCGCTGTATTGATCACGCCGTGTGCGGGTCCCTTTAGTCTCGTTCTTAAAAATTTCAATAGATCCGGTTAGATTTTCAGCGTCGCCGTTAAATTTATCTACCAACTTCAAAGCAATCCCCAAATCTATTTTAGGTGCCATTATTCCGTTTTCTGAATTTTCTTGCTCTTCATGTTTGTTTTCCTCGGTTCTTGTTCTATTTGAACGGTACTTCCCTTTTCTTTGGCTTAGTGGTCCAGCAGCCTTAGTGATTCCAACTTCCGGAACGTGAAGTTGACATCGTCCATCATTATTCGGCTTTCAGTCTTCATTACCGCCGTCGCTGCAACCTGATACACTGCCGATATAATAGCCTTTTTGCATGGAATTCTTCCATGCTAATCGCTATTCTTTTCTGGGTCAGCCGGTCCCAGTGTGCCATTTCTCGCTCAAAGAAACTGCAACACTGCCTAATTGTCTCTTGGTGTATATTCGGTCGGCCAACCTTCAGCTGTTTAGCCGTATGTAGATCACCTCCTCATATATATTAGATTCTTTGATTTATTGTCCCATCACTTTCACACTGTTCAATCAGCAGTGCTACTCCCGCCCGAGTGCACAACGCGACCGTTTGTGCCGCGTGGTGATTTACCCATTATTCATTAATCATGATTAAATCTATGATTAATCACTAATGCTCTGATGTAGATCACCTCCTCATATATATTAGATTCTTTGATTTATTGTCCCATCACTTTCACACTGTTCAATCAGCAGTGCTACTCCCGCCCGAGTGCACAACGCGACCGTTTGTGCCGCGTGGTGATTTTTGTTTTCGTTCACATTGGTCGTTGGGGCAATGAATGCACCCACCTGATGGTCACTCTCTATTTGTCTTATTACAAAGGAAGTGAATCACGCTAGGTTAGTGATCGTTGAACGTTTTGGCGTAAATCCGTGCTGGTCACATAGTCCGTCCGGGGACTATGCATTCGGATCAAAAACTTCTGATACTTCTTTGTTCCCGACCTTAAGCCATTCCTATAAAGTTAGCAGTGCCTGAGCATCAGGTTGCTAAAGGGAGATTTCAGTGTACACCGAAGTGTATTGAAACGCATAGCTTTGGAGTCAGAACAAGACTGTCCTGGTATTGGAACCGAAGTTCCTTATATTTGGGTTTTCAATCGATTATTACAATGTAAGTACATATGCCTAAAAGAGATAGATAGATATACGCCTGGGGCGGCGGTGACAATATTAATATTTCGGCAATAACTTATTTGGTAAAACATGAGCCTTAGCGCGTCGTCCAAACGGACGACCACCAGCGAGTAAAAGTGCAATCAGCAAAACATGTGGCGCACTGCGTACTCGAGTGCCTCGATGCAAACTGCTTACGCATGTTGCACCGAGGCCATCGTTCGTACCCATGCGGACCTAACCTATTCTGTTATGATTCTGTTGTGACATACCATTCTGTGTGTTTTTATCGCTAACGCTGATTGATGGAGGAAAGATGTTTTGGGTCGATGCGTGTATAGCACATGTTTTTGATAGTATTTTTTTATTTAATTTAATCCTACTTTAGTATAAATAATGTTGTTTATTTTATCATATAATTCCTTGAGGTTAAAGAGAACATTGAACAGTTGAATAGCATCTTTTGTTTTAAATACTGACTCAACTGTAATGTCATTTCTCGATTGATCTTTACTTGTTTATTGGTTTTTGTTACGAAATTGTCAATTGTTGAGTTAATTAATCTTAAATCATCTGCGTTGAGGTATCCAAAATTTATCTACGGCATTCCAACGTTTCTGTCTCTTGGAATGTAAAATAGTTATTAAAAGTTTATTTCGTCAAATTTTTGGTGGGTTCCGAGCATCCTGAAGGAAGTTTCCGAGTCTATTGAAAGGAGGCTTCCGAGCCTCTTGAAAGGAGGCTTCCGAGCCTCTTGAAAGGAGGCTTCCTAGCCTTTTGAAAGGAGGCTTCCTAGCCTCTTGAAAGGAGGCTTCCGAGCCTCTTAAATTGAGCTTCCGAGCTTATTGAAAGGAGGCTTCAGAGCCTTTTGAAAGGAGGCTTCCGAGCATCTTGAAGTTGGCTTGTGAGCCTCTTTAAAGGAGGTTTCCGAGCCTCTTGAAAGGAGGCTTCTGAGTTTTTTTGAAAGGGGGCTCGTATAATAAGGCTCCAGATCTCTTGAAATGAGGCTTCTGAGCTTCTCGAAAAGAGGCTTCTGAGCCTCTTGAAAGGAGGCTTCCGAGCCTCTTGAAAGGAGGCTTCCAAGATTTTTGAAAGGGAGGTCTTAAAATAAGGCTTCAGAACCTCTTAAAATGAGGCTTCCAAGCCTCTTGAAAGGAGTCTCCCAAGCCTTTTGAGAGGGGGCTCTTATAATGATGCTTGCGGTGCATTTTATGTATCCTGAGGAATCCGTGCCTGCAGAATGAACTGAGCTGGAATCGGAGGCAGATATTCGGGAGAGAACGTCAGCAACGACGTTCTTTTTTTCTTGTATATCAAAATCCTGCTCGGCTAATTGTAACTTTCTTTTTACTAATCTGGTATTAGATGTTTTAAGATTACGTGCATACGTGAGAGCTTGGTGATCGGTGTAAAGCATCAACTTTCGACCAAAAAGGTATAGACGTAAATATCGTGTTGCCCATACTACTGCAAAGAGTTCTTTTTCACTAGCGGAGAAGTTCTCTTCGCTTTTCTTTAAAGTTCTCGATGCGTATGCCACTGGCCTGTCCTTACCGACGACCCCTTGGGAAAGGACCACTCCGCTAGCCAAATTGCTAGCGTCTGTGGTCAGAATAAAAGGTTTTGTGAGATCAGGGTATGGTAAGATATCGAGGAGTAAGTTCCATATTTTGATCATTACGCGATTGAGCAGTCAAGGGCTTTGTGATCTTGGCGAAGTCACGAATAAACCTTCTGTAGTATTTCTAGGAATCCTTTCAATTCCTAGATTTCACCCCTTTCAACGAATCATCCTTTTTTTTTAAATTCACTCAAAAGGAATGAAGATGGCATCAGGTCGTTTCTGAGATCATTGAATAATTGTGGAATAAGCCCAATCGAGTTTGTTGCTGTTTTGATGACCTCTACGGCGGCTGTTGTTACTGACTTAACCGTTTTTTCTACTAAGAGTTTTGCTGTTGCTGGGGGTATTGATAATGCTCCGCACAATACCGGTGAGCATTTCTGTGACGTTGCTTAGGCTCTCGAAGTTTGGAAGCATCTTATGATTTGCCACTAACGTGCGGTGAATGTTCTCTGAGCTTCTTTCCATAGACATTGACAATGTATTAAGGTTTAGTTTATGGGCGAACTTTTCCTGGCAATCATCGCAAAGAGGCAGCGTAACACCTATTCGTGATTCCGTTGGTTGGTCGGGTACATGCTGCGTGAAAGGTACGCTTGCAGAATCCGTAACAGCGCCATTAAGTGATTGTCACTTTGCACGCAATTTCTTATTCCACACTTCATGGCATATGAAGTTTTGTACTGTTTCCGCTACCGCTGGAACCGTCACACGAGGTTTACAATAACGACTGAGGAATAGGCCGATCCCCAGTCCTCCTAGATGAACGTGATATAGAATAACAACCGTACTCACTGAATTTTAGACTTAAACGGGTTTGAGGTTTTGTGATTCGTCAAACTTCTAACTTATTACCGCCTTATTACCCATAATTGCAACTTTTTAACCGTTTTATGTTGTTCGGCCATTAATTACAGCAAAAGCTAACTGAGCATCACATGTCTTACTACTGCGGTTCGCTAGCCCACGGTCGCCATATACTATAGGCTATATCACGGTCGCCATATACTAGGCCACTGTTTTTGCACCTTCGCCAATCGTCGTTGGTTAACTTTAACTTTTGCGGATAGAGTCTGTCCCTCAGAGGCTTTATTGGCATTCGTAGATGATTCCTTTTTGAAACTTGACCCACCCATACTTGACTTGTTCCCAGATGATAGGATTTCTCGCAGGGTAGGGTACGAATTGGGCTTTCTCAAGCCTTTCAGTTGCTCTGATTATCAATTGCAATTGAACTGTTTGTTTCTACTGCTCCATGATTTATTATTGATATTACCTGGTTTGGATAAGATTCAGCTTGGGTGTGCAGAATAATAAGTTTTTCTGCTTTTTTATAATCGTTTTTAAATGAAGTTTTGTTTATTCTGCACCTTAGTTTGGGAACATACAATGTTCAGTATTCGCCAATTTGAACAACTTTTATGCTAAATGAGACTCGTTTGATACACTTGATTCACTGATGCGACGCTTTCTTCCGAATGGAGTCCATATTTGACTACTCCTGTTGGTGTAAACGTCATTTAGGTATGCGATCAAGTGGCTTATGTTGTCTGTAGATGCCAGCTTGCTTGTTTGCATCATAAAGGCGTTTGGAATTGGGCCACTCATCATCAGTTGACCCATGCAAAATTGGTGAGTTGGTAGTGGCTTGTTTTTGCAGCAAGTTTGTGATTTCGTATGGAAGCGACACACAGGTTCGAGCTGCTGGTACCACGGCATGTTTAGCCTTGGGTCCTCCAGAAGTACCTGCTCCTAAGCATTGTACTGAATCCATCATGGTCGTTTGGTAGGCGTTGCACTGTATTCGTTGATTCTGCATCTGCGCCTCAAAACGGCTGCAAATTAGTTCCAGCAATGTATCCGGTGCTGCTTAATCCGATTTCTTGTGTTAGGTTGCTGAAGTTCAGCATGGCCCCGGTTCCATAGTTTCTTTTTAGATGGCCTCAAGTTCAACCAGGTGATCGTGATGGGAACCAGTGTTTACGCCACGGACATTCCGCCATAGTTCTATCCGAGATGTCCTCTGCCCAGTGTTGTAAAATGTCATTTGCATTCGTTTGTATAATTTTCCCAGAACTTTTTTTAGTAGTTTGCCATTAACTATCAAGTATGACGAACTTATACCGCTTAAATGTGGCTACAACTTTGTCTAACAAGACATTGCTGTAAATATGTAATCTGGGGCGTGGGAGGCAAAATGTCATTCAAATGACATTATGTCAAATGACACGTGACATTTTGGAGAGATTTCACTCTCTAGCCTCAGATGTTATATTTAGATCAATGTACCCTTGGACAAAAATATAGCACTACTCAAGCGTTATGCGTACATCTAAATTTTTGAAGTAAATTTGGCTTATGAAGAAAGTTATGAACAAATTAGGCAGATGACATTCAGATGACATTTTACAAGCCTGCCTCTGCCTTATTACACTTATACACTTGTTACGAGTGCGTATACTTTATGGCCGCGTGTTTTTTATACTGTTCCTGGTACACAACACGACGCCGCGTAAGTATTCAGTTTTGTCCTCTCTGGAGCCACCAAATATCGCTGACGGAAGGACCAAGATTTTTTTGTGTAAAAATCAGTGAGTTTTCCTTATTGACGGAAATATCCGCACCTGTGTCGATAATATATATCCTTGATACCATCAACAAGCGGATCAACGCCAGCTTTAGTGACCATTGATTTCGCAACACCTGCTGGAAAATTTTTGTGATATGTAGGGGAATGTGTCCGCGGAAGTGTTGGATGGCGTGCTCAATCTCTCTTGGATAGCGTTTTCTCTCATCCGGTCCACCAACGACCGAGAGAAACGACAGGCTCCACTTGACCGCAATAAAAGCAATAAGCGATACAAATAAAAATGATTTCAAATTTAATTTCAATAAAATGTATGCTTCGTTACATAATCATAGCAGTGCAAAATTTGCCGTCTGGATGGGATTTATGTTGGATATTTTCTGGTTTGCAAAGTCTCACTGGAACAGATTTGATATGCCGTTTTTCCTCCGAATTGCGTGCATCATGTAGCAGCAAGCGAAGATAGGTAGCGCTTCGAGATAACTTTGAATACTCTGAATAAGACTGGCGTCTACCAATTTTATAGCAAAATATTACCTTTGTCAAGAATGAAAGCAAGTTGATTTTCTTCGTGGTGGCAGAAACTTTCAGATGTTTAATTTTTCTGCTTACGTCATCCGGAAAGTTAGCCGTAACTT
Source organism: Armigeres subalbatus (assembly GCF_024139115.2). Taxonomy (NCBI): domain Eukaryota; kingdom Metazoa; phylum Arthropoda; class Insecta; order Diptera; family Culicidae; genus Armigeres; species Armigeres subalbatus. Next base: position 305,615,619 of record NC_085139.1, on the reverse strand, counting down.
GTTTTAATAACTTCCAGATATCGTTGACATTCGCCTGATTTTTTCCCAGATAATGTACTATGACATCGCTTGTATGCCGCGTACACCTCACTGTAAGACATTTTTCGGAATTTGTATAGCACTCCGTGATAGCTCTCAGATTGAAAAACAAACATCGAATTCCGCTTACTAGGCTTTGGTCCGATTCGCGAATTAAAATCTAATTAAACTTAAAAATCACAGGTCGGAAATTATTAAATCCCCCGGTCATAAGAATGGCTGGTGCTACCCAGCAAGATCAACAAAACGTCTATCAAAAATGATTCAATATCTGTTAATCCTTGAGTGTTACGCTGCCGTACGTAATGATGGTTAATGGAGCTGTTCATGACATTTATGTCAGGGGTAAACCAACTCATTCTGACTGTTTTTACCTTTTCTCGTACAACGAAGTTGTACCGATAGGCTAAACGATTACTACAATAACTTTTGATAGAAGGCCTAGAGACCTGTAGTGTTATATATCGAGGTAATGTCTTCATGTGTGTATGTGTACAAATGTTGTAGATACACTTTTTGGATCGCATCATCCAGTTGCATTCGACGAGAAATGGGGTCCCATTGTTTGCTATTGAAAATTGGTCCGAACGGACATTGCATTTTGGAACTTTAGAAAAATTATTGTTTTATCCCAAGAGTCCCCCCTTGGAAAAAAAAATCGAAATCGGGCCTCTTGAAAGCCTTTCGATTTTTTTTAAGAAAGGCTTTCGACTCTCTTACAAAGAGGCTTCCGAGCCTGTTGAAAAGAGGATTTTGTGCCTCTTAAAACGAGTCTTTCGGGCCTCTTGCAAGGAGGTTTCCAAGCATCTTGAAAGGAGGTTTTCAAGCATCTTAAAATGCGGCTTCCGAACCTTTTCAAAGAAAGCTTCTAAACATATTGAAAGGAAATCTTTGAGCTGCTTGCGAGAAAGCTTCCGAGAAGCGTAGAAGGATGCTTCTAATCCCCTTGCAACAAAGCAATCGAGCTTTTTTTTTTTTAAAAAAAAAAGGAGGCTTCAGAACCTTAAGATTCTAGATTTAAGGTCAAAAGTATGTTCTTAAAATATTATGCAACATTTTGTTTAGATCAGGTATATTCCACAGATTTTTTTTTTTAAATTTGTTCATTCGACGTTTTGTCCGTTTGATCTTTTGTTCCGCAGTCCTTCATACACGATGCTGGTTGTGGAGGGCAGGATCCAATTTGCCTCGATTGACATGGCACATTACTGCCGTCATAGGCATATTTGTCCCATGTTTGCTGGGATTCCCTATATACATGGGACAGTTATGCGTATAACGGCAGATCATGTACAAAACAAAGTTTTGAAATAATTTGAAATAAATTGTGAAATAAAAATGCCATTACGCATTTTTGTTCGAGGCACCCCCTTTTTTTTTTTTTTTACAAGGGAGAATGCATTTACACACTAACCCAGTACACGTGCATTGTAGTTGCCAAACTACCACACGGAAGTGTACTGGAGTGTCGGACTCGACCATACCGGTAATACCGACTAAACTCCCTTGGGCTCCACCATCGTTTCCCCCAGGAACTACCTCGCAGTACTACTTCTGGGGGGATGGCAGTACTAAGCGTACTCGCTCATTATCGCTCACACAGGCACTCGTCCTATGCGAGACTGACTTGGGTGCTCGCACACCATTCACTCCATTTGAGTCTTACTTGGATGCTCTCCCGGGCGCTCCGCTGCCATGCCTCGAGGTGTCAATAGCGGTAACTGCCTGGGCCTACAGATATTACGCTACGACACTCCTGCCTCAGCACGAGCAGATCAATCACACCACTGCCGAAGCAGACCACACGCTACCCCGCCGAAGCAGGGACACTCCCCATGCACCACATGTGCACAACTGTAGGTGTGTGGGTACAACCTACTGCTACCCTGCCGCCGAAGCAGCTTCTCCAAAGACCATTCGCTCCATGTGACCCTTTTCGGTGCTCACTCTAACACTCCACTGCCATGCCTCGAGGTGTCGATAGGTCCCTCGACTCCTACCTCAGCATGTGCAGTCCATACTCAGACTTCTGCTGCGCTTCGAGGTGACAATAGCGGCGACACGCTATGACACTCCTGCCTCAGCACAACCAGATCTCTCACGCCCCGCCGACACCCCACACCCGCTCCCCTACCCTACTAGGCGCTCTCCCGATCTCACTCTAACACTCCACTGCCATGCCTCGAGGTGTCGATAGCGGTATGTATGGTCCGATCCACGATACTACGCTACGACACTCCTACTTCAGCATGTGCAGTCCATACTCAGGCTTCTGGTGCGCTTCGAGGTGACAATAGCGGTGACGCGCTATGACACTTCTGCCTCAGCACAACCAGATCACTCACTCCCTGCCGAAGCAGCTCACGCGATACCCCACCGAAGTAGGGACTCCCTCCATGTCAATTGGCACTCCCTGGGCTTGTGCTTTTGAAGCGGCACACAGTCGCTTTGATAGAGTCTGCTTACGGGCACTTGTGGTTTTTTGGGAGGGATTTTAGCAGAGCCCACTGCTAAATCCCACCACGCCCTAGGCAGTTCTCCCTGACTCACAGACAGCTGGGGAGGGGTCGTCAAGCCCTTGGACATGGTCCATGCTGTCCCTGCTGTCCCTGCTGTCCCTGCTGCCCCCTCGAGGTACCCCCTATGGCCAGCGAAAGTTCCTCAGGTTGTGAACCGCTGGATTATGGCATTGATTATGACGTTGGTGTAATATTTTCATATCCAAATAACGTGATAGGGGAATTTGGTTTCGAACGCTTCGGAAAACAAGTTTGCGTGGACAACTTTATCAATTAAAAATTTGTCAAAATTTTCGCTTTTGAAGTCTTTTTTACATGTTCGGGATTGATATACGATTTTTTTGCCCCTGTGCAAATTAAGAAATCCTTTCATTGTTGGATACCTGAAATGTGGCGTAAAGTTCAGGTCAGTAGATCTCTTGTAATAACTGACTTCACAGTTATAAGACAAACACTTTGCCTTGGGGCGTGATCATTAATTAGATATCAAGAGACGACGCACCCCGTTGATGGTTAGAATCAATCTGATTTTATTTTCCATATGCTAATGCTACGTCCCTACTCATACATGGTATGCGGGTGGATACGTGACCTTTTCTGCAATGGTCAGCATAAATACGGTCGTCGCCCGAGTGGCATGATCGCGGTTATGCTGATCATAATGTTTATGTTATTGGATTGTAATGTGCGCTCTTTCAGAAGGCTCGTATCCACCACACTCTCGTGCTAGCCTTCGAAAAAATTCGAATGCACTAATTTCTTCATTATGTTCCTTTTCATTCTGGTTCGTTTATAATATCTTTCTCCTTTTTATGGTTGGATTCTGCCTTCGGTTTATTGCAGAAGGGCTTTTCATATTTAGCAGTCGGGTTATGTTGCGCGGTGCTAGTCTGCGGTGGATAAGAGCCGCTCGTTGCTCCATTAACTGGTTTAAAAGATTTGTTCTGAAATTTGAGGTGGTTTTGGTTGGAAAACGATTGCGTTTTAGTTCGCGGGAGAGAGTTGATAAATTTGTTATGAAATCTTTTCGTCACCATAGTTTTCGACGAGTTTCTTCTTGATACCTTCATCCCCCTTTACTCTAATATGTAAGCTACTAAGGGAGTATCCTCCCTGCTGGTTTTTAATTTTGAAGTCGTTAAAAAGTTCATCAACTTCTTCTATCCATGCGGATAATTCTCCTTAATTCCCTAAAAATTAAAAGAGGAATTTCAATGGGTCGGGGAGCCTAAAAGCATCCCTGCCCTGCCTGAGAAAAACCGGCTGCCAGTTGGGATCGTAGCTTGGCTATTTCTGTCCTGAGCTCTTGCAACTGGAATTCGGAGCCGCCATTATCTCGGTTGGAAATATCCAACTCAAGCTCAGCCACTACTTGGAATAACTTGATTGCAAGTCTTTGCACACATGTGTGTAACAATAAACGCTGTGATTATGATCACTGGTGCGTAACTGTTCGAACCCATAGTTTTTTTTTTCTAGATGACCATCCCAGATGGCCATGTTTTATTACAGACTGCTTGATACGGTCGCCATATGATGCCCGGAGATCTAATTCGGAAAAGTAATACCAATCCGTTGACGTTAAAATCAGAATTGGCTTTTTTCGTCACGAGAAACGTCAGACTCTCGTACGAGTGTTGCCCTTGTTACTAATTTGGGACCAACGGTTACAAGCATATCCTGCTTTCATATCCTCTGCGCCGGCAGTTTGAACGTAACCGAAGTATGGCTCTTTTAATTCTGCAATAAATGCGACTAGGACATTCTCTTCAATAAATGTATTGATCGTATCCCAGTTATCTCCATATTAGGGTTTTTTATTTGGCAAATATTGGGAGCGGATGTTCTTGGAGTTGGAAGCCATTGTTTTCGGCAGCAATCGAATTTGGGTATGATTTTTAGTAGATCGGAAAGCGTAGAGAAGTTTTCCATAGTATATGCAGGTATTATTATTTTAGCAACGTCAAATCTTTACGAATGAAGGTTCATGCCACCAGAATAGAATAATTTATTTTTTTAATCATTTAATCGTGTATTACCTTCTTTAAGGCATTCGACCAGTATCTGTGATCATTGTTCCCTGCTTGTATTAATCATAATTGTGAGTACTACCCACACGTAAAACGAAAGCATGTTGCAACTGTTGAAACAAGTATTACACAAAACTCCCTCCAACAAATCATTGGATTGAGGGGAACGCATTTGCTTATGCAACTAACAAACCATTTTGGGCTCAGTTTACGAGTAGAGTGACAGAAAAATTCCTCGAATAAGGTAGGATTAGTCAAGCGTTCCCATTTAAATTACACGCGACTATCGTGCCGGAATCGTCTCATCGCACGTCCACTCTACACTCGTAGAATGAGCCCATTCCATGAATCGGATTCAAATCCCATAATCTTCCAAGCAAATGGGCCCTCTACACACATCCTCACACCAACAACCTCATGTACACATTTATTTTGAAATAACGAAAATAAAAGTAGAAGTAAACTATTCCAAATCGTGTAAATAGACAGGGGCTTTTTCGTCTTGGTTCATCCTCATTCTGTAAAAATGAAAAACAAGTTTTTATTATCTAATTGTGTATTATCGTAGATTAGATGTGGTGTTCAGATGCGGGATAACTGCGCTGAACGTCACCATTTGGGTGAACAAATTTCGGTAAACCATTCGGACGATATTACAGTAAAGAAAGCTAAATACACGCTTTAGTCTCGAAAGCGAATGTATCTGGCGTTCCGGCAGAATAAATCGTAAAAATAACATTATCGGAACACCGGATACAATCCGTTCGGGGCTTCAGAACTCGCGAAGCGAAAAACAACTAAAATTGCGACGATAGCAGATAAAATGAACACGCTAAACAAGTGTTTTAAAACCCAGTTCATTTTCTTTGGTGAAACTAATAAAGTCTAGTATTAGAACAAAAATAAAAAAAGCAACACATGGTCGAACAATTAAATGTAAGCCAAGAGAAGAACGTTAAAAAGAATCAAACAGAAAAAAAGTCAACGCAGAAAAATATAAACACTGTTGTACATAGTTGAGCATTAGAGAGGTATTTATCGAAAAGTTACTGCTGTGTGAGAAGATATTCTTTGAGAGCTAACGGGCAAAAGTATTTTTAGACGACTGATAGGTTTTTTCTCCTTTAGTTGCGTTTCGAAACACCGAAACAGCAGATATCCCAAATACACACAAACACACACACATTTAAAGGAAAATCAGTGATTAGGACGCATAGTCAAACATTCAGCAGCTGTTACACCGCGCCATGTGCGGTTCGTTAGATATCAAACCCATGAAGCCGCACATGCTGCGCATACTTACCACAGGCAGCAGGCAGCAGTATTCTTGGCAATAAAACATAGAAAAAAAAACCTCCATTCCCCTCATTGAAATAAATGAAAAAACAGTAAAATTACCGATTAGAAAGCAAACTAGGACAAAACTATTAAAAAACAGTTGGGACTGAAAGCGAAAGGGAGGTGTGGATTCACAAATTTACGGCTCTAGGAAGCGGTGGCTCAATGAGTCGTCCGCGAAAAAACGGTACAGTTGAGATAAAAAAAAATTGTGCAGTAAAATGCTACCACTGAGAAGGGAGAACAATTTATTATGATTATAGTATCATATTTAATGAAATGAATAAACACTGGAAACAGTCTCAGAAATAACAATTTGTGCCGGGATGACACTTTTTACTTATGCCGAAAGACTGCCTACAGGAATATCCGAAATCCATCCCGAGGACGATTTTATCGTTTTAGCATTGGTGCATTTCTCGAGCAGCGGGTCAAGAGTTGCTCCCACCATACACTTATTAACACACCATTCACTCTCAAGTCGCATAGCAAAGAAAAACCTTATTGTAGGGTAACGGGAGGTTATTTTTCATTTATTTAGATCTAAGCATAGATCTAAACATATAACACTGAATCAACAATTTGACGCCACAATACACAGTTTGAGGCCGGATTTTCCATCATCAAATGGCTACCTTTAGCTACCTTTTGGATACTGGGTTCGCCATAGAGCTGGCCGAGCTCGTGATTCATTCTTCGCCGCCACACACCGCCGAAGATGATCCTAAGTAGAAGCCTTGAAGGAAACGCGGATATAAAATGTAAAGGCTCCCCCAAACACACGCGACGTGACAGTCGCGACGCGATTCTATCGCTTAGCGACAGCGATTCTGTCGCCGTTGGTATGGAAGCATAGATGGAACATTGTCTGCAGCGACCCAACGATAGAATCGCGACGATTAGTTGTCGCCGTCGCGGCGATGAAATCGCTTCGGTCTGGGGGAGCCTTAATTCTGCCAACTTCTTCTTCTTCTTCTTATTGGCTTTACATCCCCACACTGGGACAGAGCCGCCTCGCAGCTTAGTGTTCATTAAGCACTTCCACAGTTATTAACTGCGAGGTTTCTAAGCCAGGTTACCATTTTTGCATTCGTATATCATGAGGCTAACATGATGGATACTTTTATGCCCACGGAAGTCGAGACAATTTCCAATCCGAAAATTGCCTAGACCGGCACCGGGAATCGAACCCAGCCACCCTCAGCATGGTCTTGCTTTGTAGCCGCGCGTCTTACCGCACGGCTAAGGAGGGCCCTGCCAACAACACTGCAGTCAATCTTCTTCATTAAAGAACAACACATGAAAAGGAAGAAATGGTTTATCCAGGTAAAATTTCACCTTGCCGCTATTTAATATGTTCACATCACATGATAATAGAATCCAATAAACAAAGCAATTGGATTTCCTAATCTATTATTAATTTACATATATTATTGAAAACAAATGTCAAATGCATTCAAAATTTGGTCATTCAAAAATGGTATTAAATCGAGTTTTCAGTAGGGGTGATCGGGGCAATATGGGCCACCTAAGGAAATCGTTCCGAAAAGCGCTGAAAAGCTCAAAAAAGCATTGTTCAAATGTAGTTGAGTAGAGAATGTTATCATTCATATTTCGTCGATGAATGACGAAAAATACGTTTGGAAATTGTTGGAATGCACTTTTGAAAATGTATTGATTTCAATGTGTGTTCCCGACTATACGGGGCAATATGAGCCACTATTTGGAGCAGTATAAGCCACCCTTCCAAAACCTTTATTTAGGCGAAAAAAGTATCGTAATATAGAAGAATATGATATTCCTACAACAGTTGTGAGTTTTCCATACCAAATAAAATGAAAAAACTGCACAACAGCGGACTGAACTGATTTGCCACTCTTCACCGTTTGAACAGCCACATTTCAATTGGTCAATGGTCATTTTTCTGTTTCTATCGCAGAAATGCGCTGTTGTAATTTTTCGTAATGAATCTTACATATATGATAAAATTCTTGTATTTGAATACTGAAATTTGAACTTGTTCGCATTTTAAGGCCTGATATCTTGCTCTGTGCACGTATGCCCATATTGCCCCATAGAGACTGGTTTTGGAAAAAAAAAGTTTTATGATAAATTCAGATTTGTATCAATACAACAATGTGAGCACAATATTCAATTTTAATATATCTTTTGATTGTGGTGTATTTTTTACCTGTATTTTAATCAGTTTTGTGTCAAAACCTTATTTATAAACTTCAAATCTTATAATAATTTTGCCTATGCAGCAAAAATTTACATTTTCAAGTGTATTTTCATGTTTGAATTGAATTTTAATGCAGTTTTTTCGTTGATGCATATGCATATGTGGAGCATCCTCTTAAAGATCATATAACTTTTACATGATAAAACTTCTCAATAAGCTCAACATGAGGGTGACTCATATTGCCCCGTATGTTCATATTGCCCCTATTGCCCCTATTTGAGCCGAAGTTTTTGCTGCTTGACGGTTCTCTTGCTCGATTGGCTGCTGTTTTTTTACGGTTTGATTGGCGGCACATACACGGACAGATAAATCAACCCAAACTTTGAGTTCAATATACGCACTGTTGAGAATATCGCAGAAAAAATTTACCCAAATTTGGGTAGTTTTCCTTTTTTTCCCTTGATTGTTGCCAAAACTAGAGCAAGATGTAAACACCTCACCGGGGTTGCTCAGCCCAATAACCCAAATTTGTGTAAATTCAATATTCTCAATTTTGAGTTGATCAAGGTCCGCTTTGGATAAATTAAACTCAGCTTTGGGTAAATTGTTTTCATGGGATTAAAGGCAAACTACCTAGTGCCAGAAAAGTCATTTTACTCAAATTTGGGTTATTGGCCCAAACCACGGTTTTGAGTGCAAACAACCCACTTTTGGGTAGTTTTGGTTTTCAGTGTACCTATCCGCGTTTTTCTTATCAAGGCCTCTAGTCCTAAGCACCTGTCTCTCGAATACTCCGAGTGCTTCCAAGTCCTTCTCGAGCATTGTCCTTATAGAGCAGCGGTTCTCAACCTTTTTATTGAGAGGTACCCCTTCGAATATTTGCATGATTTGAGGTACCCCCTCTCAAAAGTAGGCTTCCAATCCTCTTGAAAACATAATTCCGAGCCCTTTAGAAGGGAAGCTCCTTTAAGCTTTTGAGTCCCTTTACAGTAGGCTTCCGCGCCTCTTTATAAGAGGCATCTGAGCCTCTTGTAGAGAGGCTTCCGAGCCTCTTGAAGGCGATTTTCGAGCCACTCAAAAGGAAGCTTCCGTTGCATCTTGAAAGAACGCTTCTGAGCCTCTTGATAGTGTGCTTCCAAGCCTATTGAAAGAAGAATTCTGAGCTTCTTGAAGCGAGGCTTCCGAGCCTCTTGAAAGGAGGCTGCCGAGCCTCTTGAAAGAAAGCTTCCGAACCACTTGAAAGTAGACTTTCGAGCCTCTTGAAAGCAGGCTTACGAGCCTCTTGAAAGAAGGCAACCTAACCTCTTGAAAGGAGGCTCTGATCCTCTCGTAAAGGCTTGGATGAGGCTGAGCCTCTTGAAAGAAGGCTTCTGAGCCTCTTGAGAGGAGGCTTGAGGCCTCTTGAGAGGAGGCTTCTGAGCCTCTTGAGAGGAGGCTTCCTGAGCCTCTTGAGGAGGAGGCTTCTGAGCCTCTTGGAGAGGAGGCTTCTGAGCCTCTTGAGAGGAGGCTTCCTGAGCCTCTTGAGAGGAGGCTTCCTGAGCCTCTTGAGAGGAGGCTTCTGAGCCTCTTGAGAGGAGGCCTGAGCCTCTTGAGAGGAGGCTTCTGAGCCTCTTGAGAGGAGGCTTCTGAGCCTCTTGAGAGGAGGCCTGAGCCTCTTGAGAGGAGGCTTCCTGAGCCTCTTGAGAGGAGGCTCTGAGCCTCTTGAGAGGAGGCCTGAGCCTCTTGAGAGGAGGCCTGAGCCTCTTGAGAGGAGGCTTCTGAGCCTCTTGAGAGGAGGCTTCTGAGCCTCTTGAGAGGAGGCCTGAGCCTCTTGAGAGGAGGCTTCTGAGCCTCTTGAGAGGAGGCTTCTGAGCCTTTGAGAGGAGGCCTGAGCCTTTGAGAGGAGGCCTGAGGCCTCTTGAGAGGAGGCTTCTGAGCCTCTTGAGAGGAGGCTTGAGGCCTCTTGAGAGGAGGCTTCTGAGTCTCTTGAGAGGAGGCTTCTGAGCCTCTTGAGAGGAGGCCTGAGCCTCTTGAGAGAAGGCTTGAGGCCTCTTGAGAGGAGGCTCTGAGCCTCTTGAGAGGAGGCTTCAGGCCTCTTGAGAGGAGGCTTCTGAGCCTCTTGAGAGGAGGCCTGAGCCTCTTGAGAGGAGGCTCGAGCCTCTTGAGAGGAGGCTTCTGAGCCTCTTGAGAGGAGGCTTGAGCCTCTTGAGAGGAGGCTCTGAGCCTCTTGAGAGGAGGCTTCTGAGCCTCTTGAGAGGAGGCTCTGAGCCTCTTGAGAGGAGGCTCGAGGCCTATTGAGAGGAGGCTTCCAAGCCTATTGAGAGGAGGCTTCCGAGCCTCTTGAGAGGAGGCTTCCGAGCCTCTTGAAAGGAGGCTTCCGAGCCTCTTGAAAAGAGGCTTCCGAGCCTCTTGAAAGGAGGCTTCCGAGCCTCTTGAAAGGAGGCTTCCAAGCCTCTTGAAAGGAGGCTTCCGAGCCTCTTGAGAGGAGGCTTCCAAGCCTCTTGAAAGGAGGCTTCCGAGCCTCTTGAAAGAGGCTTCCGAACCTCTTGAAAGGAGGCTTCCGAGCCTCTTGAAAGGAGGCTTCCGAGCCTCTTGAAAGGAGGCTTCCGAGCCTCTTGAAAGGAGGCTTCCGAACCTCTTGAAAGGAGGCTTCCGAACCTCTTGAAAGGAGGCTTCTGAGCCTCTTGAAAGAAGGCAGCCTAACCACTTGAAAGGAGGCTTCCGAGCCTCTTGAAAAGAAGCCTTCGAGTTGCTTGGAAGAAGGCTTCCGAGAGGAGTAAAAGTATCCTCTTGCAACGAAGCAACCGAGGTTTAGTGAAAACAAAAATCATTTTGTTCATTCGACGTTTTGCTCGTTTGATCTTTTGTTTGCAGCCCTGCATACATTTTGCTGGTTGTGTCAATTGGGATTTGTTGATCGCATTACATTTTATGTAAAATATAAATTTTTGAAATAGAAAATACACAATTATCAAAATTTTATCAATGAATTTTGATTGAAATTGTAATATGTCAGCCATTACGCATTTTTTGTCCGAGGTACCCCTAGGGCCAGCGAAGGAACCCCAGGGGTACATGTACCCCAGGTTGAGAACCGCTGTTATAGAGGACTACCGGTCTTATCAGCGTTTCGTAATGACACATTTGGTGTGATGGTGAATTTTTTTTGACCGCAGTTTCTTCTGCAGCCCGTAGTAGGCCCGACTTTCATAGATGATGCGCCTTCGTATTTCACGGCTAACATTATTATCAGCCGTTAGCAATGATCCAAGGTAGACGAATTCTGTGGGCTAGTAAACCGTTACAAAAGTCATAATGAATAACGCACATCACAGCATGCCATGCGCGACACCACAGCCCACGCGCATCATAGTAGGCGGCGACGATAGCTCGTCCTCTTTCACAATTTGGCAGCCCAACAGGCAACACGTGTTCTTTGGTTTCATCCGCGATTTCCAAGTGATAAAGCCTTTCGGTCAGACCCCACATTTGGCGATCCTGCCGAATTAATTAAATTAATTAAATCGGAATCTGGTTTGGTACGGGAGTAAAGCAGACAATCACCAGGTATTCGTGGAAAATTATATTGCGTTATTATTTCCAACAACTATACAAAAAAGAGTGAAGTACCGTGAAGTACCCTAATTTCGCGCACTTAAGATCTGACAAAGTTAAAACGTTCATTAAAAAAACATGTAGTGTTTATTTGGAAACATTTGCTACTGCATCACTTAGTAGAAGGATTCTAGGTTCTCAAAAAAATGTTACTTGCAAATTTTGCTGCTATTTTAAAAAATTGGAGTATGAATCCGAGACCGTTGTATGCTCCTTATTTCGCGCAAGAAAATAGGATAGTTCCTAATTTCGCGCAAAAGTGTTCCTAACTTCGCTCATGTTTGGAATTGAATATCGTTATTGGTTTGATGAAATATAATCAATTAACCAATAGAAGCATGCATCCATTGTTCAAAATATGCAGATAACGGTATCAGACAGCCGTCAGTGACCCATTCTTTAGTCGAAATGGTGTGTGCCTATATTTTGACCATGGAGCTTTGCTTAGATTTAACTTTATGGATTTTAGTTGACACAAGTCATAATTCCTAAAATATCGTTTGCTTCTGAAATATAAACCATATTTTAAGAAAAAAAGGGCATCGTATGAAGCAATGTTTAGCTGGTGTATAAAAAAAGTTTAAATTTTCGAGACGTCATTCCGCTATCTCTTACATAGGACATCTTCAAATATGTGTTTTATTCAAGCCATCTTCAATATTATATATATTATCAAAAAAGCTGCTGTAGTTTTATCTTAAGTTTAGCATCATTTTACATATCGCACATTTTAGTATAATTTTACATAGCTATTGCAGGCACTGATCTATAAGATTTTTCTAGTCAACATTAGTCGATGGTTATCCGCCTGAAAATTAGATAAAAAAGCGTATGGGAATGAACTCTTCGGGTTCTATTCAGTGTATAACTGTCCTGTGCATTATATTGCTTTTGTATCATTAGAATGTTGCAAATGAAACTACACAACAACAATAAACGAAGTTAGGCACCATAATTACTCTCATATACCGTCAACTGGGGGGAAGATGATCATTGAGGTGAATATGATCATTTCATGTGTCAGTCAAAAGTGCCACATTTTTTTATGAAACGGTAGTCAACAATATTCTCCGTTGAAGTAATGTTACCGCTAGGTAGAAATCAGAGTTTTTCGATTATAATCATGAAAATGTATTTTGTGGAAGAAAGAGAGAGATAGTCATAAATTACGCTATTTTCGTTTCAAATATTGACTTCGTAGACTTCTTTACGTAGTAAATTCAACATTCATACAAATAACCTAGTGTATTTTGACTACTAGGTCATACTGATTTTAGTAGAGCTGTCTTGATCAACTTCACCCCAAACCAGATTACTCAAAAAATGTGTGATAATTTAATTTATTTTAATAAATGCGAATGCATTTCAGAAAACTAAAGTTGTTGATTATTGTTTTGTACATGTTTTGAAAATATTTGTTTCGATTTAAAATGTAAACACACATTGTTATTGCATGTTTTGTCTTAAAAATGATCATCTTCCCCCCAGTTGACGGTACCTAATTTCGCTCACAAATCAAAAGTCTAAATAAACACAAAATACATAAAATTTTACACTTTTCAATAGTAATGACGAATAAACATATCCAACAGAGCATAATGGATACAAATATTTCCAAAAAGTAGCCAGTTTTGTACAGTAAAATCATTTGTTTACTTGGGTCATGTTCTTCGTCGCTGTGCTAAGCACAAGCAAATATGGTGGTCGATGGGAGGATCAAACTGAAATAATTTTGTTTGGTGTACTAAACCAAGTTTGTTTTTCAAATTTTTTTGAGAAGAACATACAACAACCATTATATTTTGTAATCCTCCAGATTTTTCAATTTTGACTGGTAGGGTTATGCGCTAATTCGTCCATGGCGCTAGCATTCGTCATATCAAATTCTAAATCACTAAATACTCGCGAATCGTAAACTAAAATAATGAACTATTCATCTGGCGAGATAGATAGAAAAAAGTGTACACTACGATCTGCATTCATTCAAATTACATTCCGGTGTTACTTACTTGAAATACAGTTAAATTTAACTTTGCGGCAGTGACTTTTTCACAATTTCCTACGTTATCCGTGCGACGAAGGAAAATCCAGTTCGTTCACTGTTGTAGAAGACGCGCAACACCGTCACCAAAATCAACGTAATTCACTGATTTTCACCACACTTTTTCACATAAATTTCTCACTGCGCACTAAATAAAAGCAATGTTTATTGCTCAAGTGTAAACTAATTGAAAAATAACTACCGTTCAAATGATCTGTTTTTTCAAACTTTAGAGCGTTTGAAATTTATTTTCTTCGTCGCCTTGTTTATAGTCGAAAAACGCGTTGCCAAACTGGCGGTTTGAACTGAAATAATCTTATGTTACACATCTGATAATACATCATGCAGTCAATAAAAGTGGGTTTCTCAATTATTTTCCGCTAGTGTAATAAAAGAAAAGTTTTCCAAATAAATATTTTTCATACACACTCGTCATTCACACTAAAATTTTCCACTATTCCAAAAGTTTGAAACAGGAGAAATAATTTCATAACATAAATCTTTTGGCAGCACTACCCACGTACATGTTAAGCATGTGTGTTAGTTGTTTGACAGACTGAGGCATTTAACTGAAAGGCAGCACAATCGAAACCATTTTTATGCGGTCGAAATGGGATTGCAATAGGTAATTTTTGTTAACTGGAACCGAAAATAAACTTTTAAGTTTGACTTTCAAAATTGACCGAAATGATAGTTAATCTTCATAAAGTCACAGATTTGCAGTCCTATTTTAAGTATGGTACATGCTCCTTGTGGTACAGAGAAAGAATACGTAGATGATCAATTTTCCGGTTTCAAATATGGTACTTGCTCTCTGTAGTAAAAAGAACAGAATGCGTTCACTGCATATGTTCTTGGTCATCCAAGAAATACCTGGAGTAAGGCCTTTCGATCTACACGCATAACTGAAGATCAATTTTCCGGTTTCAAATATGGTACATGCTCTCTGTAGTACAAAGAACAGAATGCGTTCACTGCATATGTTCTTGGTCATCCAAGAAATCCCTGGAGTAAGGCCTTTCGATCTACACGCGTAACTGAAGTTCAATTTTCCGGTTTCAAATATGGTACAAGCTCTCTGTAGTACAAAGACCAGAATGCGTTCACTGCATATGTTCTTGGTCATCCAAGAAATCCCTGAAATAAGGCCTTTCGATCTACACGCGTAACTGAAGATCAATTTTCCGGTTTCAAATATGGTACATGCTCTCTGTAGTACAAAGACCAGAATGCGTTCACTGCATATGTTCTTGGTCATCCAAGAAATCCCTGGAGTAAGGCCTTTCGATCTACACACGTAACTGAGATTCAATTTTCCGGTTTCAAATATGGTACATGCTCTCTGTAGTACAAAGACCAGAATGCGTTCACTGCATATGTTCTTGGTCATCCAAGAAATCCCTGGAGTAAGGCCTTTCGATCTACACGCGTAACTGAAGTTCAATTTTCCGGTTTCAAATATGGTACATGCTCTCTGTAGTACAAAGACCAGAATGCGTTCACTGCATATGTTCTTGGTCATCCAAGAAATCCCTGGAGTAAGGCCTTTCGATCTACACGCGTAACTGAAGATCAATTTTCCGGTTTCAAATATGGTACATGCTCTCTGTAGTACAAAGACCAGAATGCGTTCACTGCATATGTTCTTGGTCATCCAAGAAATCCCTGGAGTAAGGCCTTTCGATCTACACGCGTAACTGAAGATCAATTTTCCGGTTTCAAATATGGTACATGCTCTCTGTAGTACAAAGAACAGAATGCGTTCACTGCATATGTTCTTGGTCATCCAAGAAATCCCTGGAGTAAGGCCTTTCGATCTACACGCGTAACTGAAGATCAATTTTCCGGTTTCAAATATGGTACAAGCTCTCTGTAGTACAAAGAACAGAATGCGTTCACTGCATATGTTCTTGGTCATCCAAGAAATCCCTGAAATAAGGCCTTTCGATCTACACGCGTAACTGAAGATCAATTTTCCGGTTTCAAATATGGTACATGCTCTCTGTAGTACAAAGACCAGAATGCGTTCACTGCATATGTTCTTGGTCATCCAAGAAATCCCTGGAGTAAGGCCTTTCGATCTACACGCGTAACTGAAGATCAATTTTCCGGTTTCAAATATGGTACATGCTCTCTGTAGTACAAAGACCAGAATGCGTTCACTGCATATGTTCTTGGTCATCCAAGAAATCCCTGGAGTAAGGCCTTTCGATCTACACGCGTAACTGAAGATCAATTTTCCGGTTTCAAATATGGTACATGCTCTCTGTAGTACAAAGAACAGAATGCGTTCACTGCATATGTTCTTGGTCATCCAAGAAATCCCTGGAGTAAGGCCTTTCGATCTACACGCGTAACTGAAGATCAATTTTCCGGTTTCAAATATGGTACATGCTCTCTGTAGTACAAGGAACAGAATGCGTTCACTGCATATGTTCTTGGTCATCCAAGAAATCCCTGGAGTAAGGCCTTTCGATCTACACGCGTAACTGAAGATCAATTTTCCGGTTTCAAATATGGTACATGCTCTCTGTAGTACAAAGAACAGAATGCGTTCACTGCATATGTTCTTGGTCATCCAAGAAATCCCTGAAGTAAGGCCTTTCGATCTACACGCGTAACTGAAGATCAATTTTCCGGTTTCAAATATGGTACATGCTCTCTGTAGTACAAGGAACAGAATGCGTTCACTGCATATGTTCTTGGTCATCCAAGAAATCCCTGGAGTAAGGCCTTTCGATCTACACGCGTAACTGAAGATCAATTTTCCGGTTTCAAATATGGTACATGCTCTCTGTAGTACAAAGACCAGAATGCGTTCACTGCATATGTTCTTGGTCATCCAAGAAATCCCTGGAGTAAGGCCTTTCGATCTACACGCGTAACTGAAGATCAATTTTCCGGTTTCAAATATGGTACATGCTCTCTGTAGTACAAGGAACAGAATGCGTTCACTGCATATGTTCTTGGTCATCCAAGAAATCCCTGGAGTAAGGCCTTTCGATCTACACGCGTAACTGAAGATCAATTTTCCGGTTTCAAATATGGTACATGCTCTCTGTAGTACAAAGAACAGAATGCGTTCACTGCATATGTTCTTGGTCATCCAAGAAATCCCTGGAGTAAGGCCTTTCGATCTACACGCGTAACTGAAGTTCAATTTTCCGGTTTCAAATATGGTACAAGCTCTCTGTAGTACAAAGAACAGAATGCGTTCACTGCATATGTTCTTGGTCATCCAAGAAATCCCTGAAATAAGGCCTTTCGATCTACACGCGTAACTGAAGATCAATTTTCCGGTTTCAAATATGGTACATGCTCTCTGTAGTACAAAGACCAGAATGCGTTCACTGCATATGTTCTTGGTCATCCAAGAAATCCCTGGAGTAAGGCCTTTCGATCTACACGCGTAACTGAAGTTCAATTTTCCGGTTTCAAATATGGTACATGCTCTCTGTAGTACAAAGAACAGAATGCGTTCACTGCATATGTTCTTGGTCATCCAAGAAATCCCTGGAGTAAGGCCTTTCGATCTACACGCGTAACTGAAGATCAATTTTCCGGTTTCAAATATGGTACATGCTCTCTGTAGTACAAAGAACAGAATGCGTTCACTGCATATGTTCTTGGTCATCCAAGAAATCCCTGGAGTAAGGCCTTTCGATCTACACGCGTAACTGAAGATCAATTTTCCGGTTTCAAATATGGTACAAGCTCTCTGTAGTACAAAGAACAGAATGCGTTCACTGCATATGTTCTTGGTCATCCAAGAAATCCCTGGAGTAAGGCCTTTCGATCTACACGCGTAACTGAAGTTCAATTTTCCGGTTTCAAATATGGTACAAGCTCTCTGTAGTACAAAGAACAGAATGCGTTCACTGCATATGTTCTTGGTCATCCAAGAAATCCCTGAAATAAGGCCTTTCGATCTACACGCGTAACTGAAGATCAATTTTCCGGTTTCAAATATGGTACATGCTCTCTGTAGTACAAAGACCAGAATGCGTTCACTGCATATGTTCTTGGTCATCCAAGAAATCCCTGGAGTAAGGCCTTTCGATCTACACGCGTAACTGAAGTTCAATTTTCCGGTTTCAAACATGGTACATGCTCTCTGTAGTACAAAGACCAGAATGCGTTCACTGCATATGTTCTTGGTCATCCAAGAAATCCCTGGAGTAAGGCCTTTCGATCTACACGCGTAACTGAAGTTCAATTTTCCGGTTTCAAATATGGTACATGCTCTCTGTAGTACAAAGACCAGAATGCGTTCACTGCATATGTTCTTGGTCATCCAAGAAATCCCTGGAGTAAGGCCTTTCGATCTACACGCGTAACTGAAGATCAATTTTCCGGTTTCAAATATGGTACATGCTCTCTGTAGTACAAAGAACAGAATGCGTTCACTGCATATGTTCTTGGTCATCCAAGAAATCCCTGGAGTAAGGCCTTTCGATCTACACGCGTAACTGAAGATCAATTTTCCGGTTTCAAATATGGTACATGCTCTCTGTAGTACAAAGAACAGAATGCGTTCACTGCATATGTTCTTGGTCATCCAAGAAATCCCTGAAGTAAGGCCTTTCGATCTACACGCGTAACTGAAGATCAATTTTCCGGTTTCAAATATGGTACATGCTCTCTGTAGTACAAAGAACAGAATGCGTTCACTGCATATGTTCTTGGTCATCCAAGAAATCCCTGGAGTAAGGCCTTTCGATCTACACGCGTAACTGAAGATCAATTTTCCGGTTTCAAATATGGTACATGCTCTCTGTAGTACAAAGACCAGAATGCGTTCACTGCATATGTTCTTGGTCATCCAAGAAATCCCTGGAGTAAGGCCTTTCGATCTACACGCGTAACTGAAGATCAATTTTCCGGTTTCAAATATGGTACATGCTCTCTGTAGTACAAGGAACAGAATGCGTTCACTGCATATGTTCTTGGTCATCCAAGAAATCCCTGGAGTAAGGCCTTTCGATCTACACGCGTAACTGAAGATCAATTTTCCGGTTTCAAATATGGTACATGCTCTCTGTAGTACAAAGAACAGAATGCGTTCACTGCATATGTTCTTGGTCATCCAAGAAATCCCTGGAGTAAGGCCTTTCGATCTACACGCGTAACTGAAGTTCAATTTTCCGGTTTCAAATATGGTACAAGCTCTCTGTAGTTCAAAGAACAGAATGCGTTCACTGCATATGTTCTTGGTCATCCAAGAAATCCCTGAAATAAGGCCTTTCGATCTACACGCGTAACTGAAGATCAATTTTCCGGTTTCAAATATGGTACATGCTCTCTGTAGTACAAAGACCAGAATGCGTTCACTGCATATGTTCTTGGTCATCCAAGAAATCCCTGGAGTAAGGCCTTTCGATCTACACGCGTAACTGAAGTTCAATTTTCCGGTTTCAAACATGGTACATGCTCTCTGTAGTACAAAGAACAGGGGAGCGGGCCATTTGGCATAAAGTCATTTGGCATAACGCCATTTGGCATAAGGTCATTTGGCATAAAGGCCATTTGGCATAACGGTCATTTGGCATAACAGACATTTGGCATAATTGTAACCAACGTCAAAAGTGAGAGTCTTTTGGCATAACGGACATTTGGCATATTTTTTTTTGTGTTCACTAAATGGTGACTACGTGGTGCGGGAAACACCACGGAATAGTAAATATAACACCCGTCGATAACAATATTGAAAAGACATTGTCCTCTCGTGGAAAGAATGCATTTGCAATGCAATGCAAAAATAGGCGCTTGTCCGGATTATGACAATGGTGGATGTGATGCCTTCTTTAAAAGAAGACGGTGCATGCCCGGATTAATGCCATGGTGGATTCGATCCCTTCTTTAAAAGTAGGCGCTTGCATGGATTATGACAATGGAGGATATGATCCCTTTTTTAAAGTATGCGCTTGCCCGGATTATGACAATGTTGGATGTGATTCCTTCTTTAAAAGAAGGCGTTTGCCCGGATTGAGGCAATGGTGGAATTGATCCCTTCTTTAAAAGTAGGCGCATGCCTGGATTAAGGCCATGGTGGATGCGATGCCTTCTTTAAAAGTAGGCGCTTGCATGGACTATGGCAATGGAGGATGTGATCCCTTCTTTAGAAGTAGGCGCTTGCCCGGATTATGACAATGGTGGATGTGATTCCTTCTTTAAAAGAAGGCGCTTGCCCGGATTATGACAATGGTTGATGTGATTCCTTCTTTAAAAGAAGGTGCTTGTCCGGATTGAGGCAATGGTGGATGTGATCCCTTCTTTAAAAATAGTCGCTTGCACGGATTATGGCAATGGAGGATTTGATTTGTTCTTCAAAAATAGGCGCTTGTCCGGATTGAAGCAATGGTGGATGTAATCCCTTCTTTGAAAGTACGTGTGTGGCCTGAATTGTGGCAATGCAATGGTGGATGTGATCCCTTCTTTAGAAGTAGGCCCTGTCCGGATTATGGCAATGGTAGATGTGACTCCTTCGGCGCTTGTCGGGAATAAATCAATGGTAGATGTGATCTCTTCCCCGAAAAGCACAATTCAGATTTATTTGGTTGCAATAACTCATATGTGACTTAATTGGTTTTAGTAACTCGTTTTGTGTTGCTTGAGTTTTTAAAGTAAGGCGCTTACCCGCATTAAGGCAATGGTGGATTTGATCCGGTCTTACGGCGCATGCTCGGATTGAAGCAATGGTGTGTGTAATCCCTACTTTAAAAGTAGGCATGTGGCCGGAATAAGTCATTGATGGATGTGACCCCTCTCTCGGAAGTAATTCTGCCGTTTTGTTATTTCGTTCTCCCGGAAAATGTCTACCATCAATCTAAATTTATCAGAAAACAGCCTCGACCTACTTTATCTACGCTAAACATTACATGAAATATCCCTTTCGCTTTCACAGCTCGAAATTATGCCAAATGTCCGTTATGCCAAATGACCCACTCTTTTCTCACAGTTCAAAATTATGCCAAATGTCCGTTATACCAAATGTCCGTTATGCCAAATGGCCATTATGCCAAATGACCATTATGCCAAATGGCGTTATGCCAAATGGCTTTATGCCAAATGACCCAGACCCAAAGAACAGAATGCGTTCACAGCATATGTTCTTGGTCATCCAAGAAATCCCTGGAGTAAGGCCTTTCGATCTACACGCGTAACTGAAGATCAATTTTCCGGTTTCAAATATGGTACATGCTCTCTGTAGTACAAAGAACAGAATGCGTTCACTGCATATGTTCTTGGTCATCCAAGAAATCCCTGAAATAAGGCCTTTCGATCTACACGCGTAACTGAAGATCAATTTTCCGGTTTCAAATATGGTACATGCTCTCTGTAGTACAAAGACCAGAATGCGTTCACTGCATATGTTCTTGGTCATCCAAGAAATCCCTGGAGTAAGGCCTTTCGATCTACACGCGTAACTGAAGTTCAATTTTCCGGTTTCAAACATGGTACATGCTCTCTGTAGTACAAAGAACAGAATGCGTTCACTGCATATGTTCTTGGTCATCCAAGAAATCCCTGGAGTAAGGCCTTTCGATCTACACGCGTAACTGAAGTTCAATTTTCCGGTTTCAAATATGGTACAAGCTCTCTGTAGTACAAAGAACAGAATGCGTTCACTGCATATGTTCTTGGTCATCCAAGAAATCCCTGAAATAAGGCCTTTCGATCTACACGCGTAACTGAAGATCAATTTTCCGGTTTCAAATATGGTACATGCTCTCTGTAGTACAAAGACCAGAATGCGTTCACTGCATATGTTCTTGGTCATCCAAGAAATCCCTGGAGTAAGGCCTTTCGATCTACACGCGTAACTGAAGATCAATTTTCCGGTTTCAAATATGGTACATGCTCTCTGTAGTACAAAGAACAGAATGCGTTCACTGCATATGTTCTTGGTCATCCAAGAAATCCCTGGAGTAAGGCCTTTCGATCTACACGTGTAACTGAAGATCAATTTTCCGGTTTCAAATATGGTACATGCTCTCTGTAGTACAAAGAACAGAATGCGTTCACTGCATATGTTCTTGGTCATCCAAGAAATCCCTGGAGTAAGGCCTTTCGATCTACACGCGTAACTGAAGTTCAATTTTCCGGTTTCAAATATGGTACAAGCTCTCTGTAGTACAAAGAAAAGAATGCGTTCACTGCATATGTTCTTGGTCATCCAAGAAATCCCTGAAATAAGGCCTTTCGATCTACACGCGTAACTGAAGATCAATTTTCCGGTTTCAAATATGGAACATGCTCTCTGTAGTACAAAGATCAGAATGCGTTCACTGCATATGTTCTTGGTCATCCAAGAAATCCCTGGAGTAAGGCCTTTCGATCTACACACGTAACTGAAGTTCAATTTTCCGGTTTCAAATATGGTACATGCTCTCTGTAGTACAAGGAACAGAATGCGTTCACTGCATATGTTCTTGGTCATCCAAGAAATCCCTGGAGTAAGGCCTTTCGATCTACACGCGTAACTGAAGATCAATTTTCCGGTTTCAAATATGGTACATGCTCTCTGTAGTACAAGGAACAGAATGCGTTCACTGCATATGTTCTTGGTCATCCAAGAAATTCCTGGAGTAAGGCCTTTCGATCTACACGCGTAACTGAAGATCAATTTTCCGGTTTCAAATATGGTACATGCTCTCTGTAGTACAAAGAACAGAATGCGTTCACTGCATATGTTCTTGGTCATCCAAGAAATCCCTGAAGTAAGGCCTTTCGATCTACACGCGTAACTGAAGATCAATTTTCCGGTTTCAAATATGGTACATGCTCTCTGTAGTACAAGGAACAGAATGCGTTCACTGCATATGTTCTTGGTCATCCAAGAAATCCCTGGAGTAAGGCCTTTCGATCTACACGCGTAACTGAAGATCAATTTTCCGGTTTCAAATATGGTACATGCTCTCTGTAGTACAAAGACCAGAATGCGTTCACTGCATATGTTCTTGGTCATCCAAGAAATCCCTGGAGTAAGGCCTTTCGATCTACACGCGTAACTGAAGATCAATTTTCCGGTTTCAAATATGGTACATGCTCTCTGTAGTACAAGGAACAGAATGCGTTCACTGCATATGTTCTTGGTCATCCAAGAAATCCCTGGAGTAAGGCCTTTCGATCTACACGCGTAACTGAAGATCAATTTTCCGGTTTCAAATATGGTACATGCTCTCTGTAGTACAAAGAACAGAATGCGTTCACTGCATATGTTCTTGGTCATCCAAGAAATCCCTGGAGTAAGGCCTTTCGATCTACACGCGTAACTGAAGTTCAATTTTCCGGTTTCAAATATGGTACAAGCTCTCTGTAGTACAAAGAACAGAATGCGTTCACTGCATATGTTCTTGGTCATCCGAGAAATCCCTGAAATAATGCCTTTCGATCTACACGCGTAACTGAAGATCAATTTTCCGGTTTCAAATATGGAACATGCTCTCTGTAGTACAAAGACCAGAATGCGTTCACTGCATATGTTCTTGGTCATCCAAGAAATCCCTGGAGTAAGGCCTTTCGATCTACACACGTAACTGAGATTCAATTTTCCGGTTTCAAATATGGTACATGCTCTCTGTAGTACAAAGAACAGAATGCGTTCACTGCATATGTTCTTGGTCATCCAAGAAATCCCTGGAGTAAGGCCTTTTGATCTACACGCGTAACTGAAGTTCAATTCTCCGGTTTCAAATATGGTACATGCTCTCTGTAGTACAAAGAACAGAATGCGTTCACAGCATATGTTCTTGGTCATCCAAGAAATCCCTGGAGTAAGGCCTTTCGATCTACACGCGTAACTGAAGATCAATTTTCCGGTTTCAAATATGGTACATGCTCTCTGTAGTACAAAGAACAGAATGCGTTCACTGCATATGTTCTTGGTCATCCAAGAAATCCCTGGAGTAAGGCCTTTCGATCTACACGCGTAACTGAAGTTCAATTTTCCGGTTTCAAATATGGTACAAGCTCTCTGTAGTACAAAGAACAGAATGCGTTCACTGCATATGTTCTTGGTCATCCAAGAAATCCCTGAAATAAGGCCTTTCGATCTACACGCGTAACTGAAGATCAATTTTCCGGTTTCAAATATGGTACATGCTCTCTGTAGTACAAAGACCAGAATGCGTTCACTGCATATGTTCTTGGTCATCCAAGAAATCCCTGGAGTAAGGCCTTTCGATCTACACGCGTAACTGAAGTTCAATTTTCCGGTTTCAAATATGGTACATGCTCTCTGTAGTACAAAGAACAGAATGCGTTCACTGCATATGTTCTTGGTCATCCAAGAAATCCCTGGAGTAAGGCCTTTCGATCTACACGTGTAACTGAAGATCACTTTTCCGGTTTCAAATATGGTACATGCTCTCTGTAGTACAAAGAACAGAATGCGTTCACTGCATATGTTCTTGGTCATCCAAGAAATCCCTGGAGTAAGGCCTTTCGATCTACACGCGTAACTGAAGATCAATTTTCCGGTTTCAAATATGGTACATGCTCTCTGTAGTACAAAGAACAGAATGCGTTCACTGCATATGTTCTTGGTCATCCAAGAAATCCCTGGAGTAAGGCCTTTCGATCTACACGCGTAACTGAAGTTCAATTTTCCGGTTTCAAATATGGTACATGCTCTCTGTAGTACAAAGAACAGAATGCGTTCACTGCATATGTTCTTGGTCATCCAAGAAATCCCTGGAGTAAGGCCTTTCGATCTACACGTGTAACTGAAGATCAATTTTCCGGTTTCAAATATGGTACATGCTCTTTGTAGTACAAAGAACAGAATGCGTTCACTGCATATGTTCTTGGTCATCCAAGAAAACCCTGGAGTAAGGCCTTTCGATCTACACGCGTAACTGAAGATCAATTTTCCGGTTTCAAATATGGTACATGCTCTCTGTAGTACAAAGAACAGAATGCGTTCACTGCATATGTTCTTGGTCATCCAAGAAATCCCTGGAGTAAGGCCTTTCGATCTACACGCGTAACTGAAGTTCAATTTTCCGGTTTCAAATATGGTACATGCTCTCTGTAGTACAAAGAACAGAATGCGTTCACTGCATATGTTCTTGGTCATCCAAGAAATCCCTGGAGTAAGGCCTTTCGATCTACACGCGTAACTGAAGTTCAATTTTCCGGTTTCAAATATGGTACATGCTCTCTGTAGTACAAAGACCAGAATGCGTTCACTGCATATGTTCTTGGTCATCCAAGAAATCCCTGGAGTAAGGCCTTTCGATCTACACGTGTAACTGAAGATCACTTTTCCGGTTTCAAATATGGTACATGCTCTCTGTAGTACAAAGAACAGAATGCGTTCACTGCATATGTTCTTGGTCATCCAAGAAATCCCTGGAGTAAGGCCTTTCGATCTACACGCGTATTTGAAGATCAATTTTCCGGTTTCAAATATGGTACATGCTCTCTGTAGTACAAAGAACAGAATGCGTTCACTGCATATGTTCTTGGTCATCCAAGAAATCCCTGGAGTAAGGCCTTTCGATCTACACGCGTAACTGAAGATCAATTTTCCGGTTTCAAATATGGTACATGCTCTCTGTAGTACAAAGACCAGAATGCGTTCACTGCATATGTTCTTGGTCATCCAAGAAATCCCTGGAGTAAGGCCTTTCGATCTTTACGCGTAACTGAAGTTCAATTTTCCGGTTTCAAACATGGTACATGCTTTCTGTAGTACAAAGAACAGAATGCGTTCACAGCATGTGTTCTTGGTCATCCAAGAAATCCCTGGAGTAAGGCCTTTCGATCTACACGCGTAACTGAAGATCAATTTTCCGGTTTCAAATATGGTACATGCTCTCTGTAGTACAAAGAACAGAATGCGTTCACTGCATATGTTCTTGGTCATCCAAGAAATCCCTGGAGTAAGGCCTTTCGATCTACACGCGTAACTGAAGATCAATTTTCCGGTTTCAAATATGGTACATGCTCTCTGTAGTACAAAGACCAGAATGCGTTCACTGCATATGTTCTTGGTCATCCAAGAAATCCCTGGAGTAAGGCCTTTCGATCTACACGCGTAACTGAAGTTTAATTTTCCGATTTCAAACATTGTACATGCTCTCTGTAGTACAAAGAACAGAATGCGTTCACTGCATATGTTCTTGGTCAACCAAGAAATCCCTGGAGTAAGGCCTTTCGATCTACACGCGTAACTAAAAATCAATTTTCCGGTTTCAAATATGGTACATGCTCTCTGTAGTACAAAGACCAGAATGCGTTCACTGCATATGTTCTTGGTCATCCAAGAAATCCCTGGAGTAAGGCCTTTCGATCTACACGCGTAACTGAAGATCAATTTTCCGGTTTCAAATATGGTACATGCTCTCTGTAGTACAAAGAACAGAATGCGTTCACAGCATATGTTCTTGGTCATCCAAGAAATCCTTGGAGTAGGGCCTTTCGATCTACACGCGTAGCTGATGATCAATTTTCCGGTTTCAAATATGGTACATGCTCTCTGTAGTACGAATAACAGAATGCCTTCACAGCATATGTTCTTGGTCATTCAAGAAATCCCTGGAGTAAGGCAATTTGATCTACACGCGTAGCTGAAGATCAATGTTCCGATTTCAAATATGGTTCATGCTCTCTTCATATTGAATACATTTGTGTTGAACTTGATGTTAAACTTAAAAAACACACAAATAAAGGGATGATTCAAATATGACGTCCACTATTTTTTGAGATTTCTAGACCCCCCTCCCTCCTCTGTCACGCTTTTTTGTATACCTTGTATATGCAGTGTCACAAAATCTTAGAAACCCCTCCCCCCTAAAACCTGTGACATCATTGTTGAACGACCTCAAAGAAAAAAAAAACCCAACTTAGTTCACCGAATAGTGATACTGCCTTTCTCGCATTTAGTCAAGACACCAACCTTATATGTTGCTTATATGGCTCGGTTCAATGTACCATTTTCATAATAACTTCCAAACGCGATCAACTAGGTTTGCCTTCTATCGAATAAAACTTGTTGCGAGAAAATCGGCTAAGGATTACTATAAGAAAAGTTGTCTAATGTTTTTCTTAGCTTTTGTGCACACACATACACACACATACACACACATACACACATGCATACAGTGCGTTGAGCTCAGTTGATTGGTATATAACACTATGGGTCTCCGGGCCTTCTATAAAAAGTTCGTTCTTGGAGTGAAATGATAGCCTTTCGGTACAACTTTGTTGTACGAGAAAGGCAAAAATAATGGGTACATTATATATTCAAAACAGGCCTTTAGATCGTTGGTTATGCGTGTCGATCTGAAATGATCCACTTCAGGTATTTCTTGGATATCCGCGAAAGGCTTTCATACGCAGATTCTGTTACTGTGAAACCTCCATGAGTCGATATTAAAGGGACCTTACATTTACAAAACCATCTTGCAGATCATTGCTTATGCATGTAGATCTGAAGGCCTCCACTTCAGGTATTTCTTGGATAACCGCGAACGTCTTCCATACGCAGAGTTCGTTATATGTACTACAATGGGTACATTACATTTAAAAAGCAGGCCTGTAGATCATTGGTTACGCGTGTAAACCTAAAGGCCTTCACTTCAGGGATTTCTTGGATAACCGTGAAGATTTCCATATGCAAATTCTATCATATGTACCACAATGGGTATATTACATTTACAAAAAAAGCCTGTAATTCATTGGTTACGCGTGTAGATCTGAAGGCCTCCATTTCTGGTATTTCTTGGATAACCGCGAACATCTTCCATACGCAGATTCTGTTACATGTACAACAATGGGTACATTAAATTTACAAAATAGGCCTGTAGATCATTGGTTACGCGTGTAGATCTGAAGACCTTCACTTCCGGTATTTCTTGGATAACCGCGAACGTCTTCCATACGCAGATTCTGTTATATGTACTACAATGGGTACATTACATTTACAAAACAGGCCTGTAGATCATTGGTTACGCGTATAGATCTGAAGGCTTTCACTTCAGGGATTTCTTGGATAACCGTGAAGATCGTCCATAAGCAGATTCTATCATATGTACCACAATGGATATATTAGATTTACAAAACAGGCCTGTAGATCATTGGTTACGCGCGTAGACCTGAAGACCTTGACTTCAGGTATTTCTTGGATATCCGCGAACGTCTTCGATACGCAGATTCTGTACATTACATTTACAAAACAGGCCTGTAGATCATTGGTTACGCGTGTAGACCTGAAGGCCTTCACTTCAGGGATTTCTTAGATAACCGTGAAGATCGTCCATACGCAGATTCTGTTATATGTACCACAATGGGTATGTCACATTTACAAAACAAGCCTGTAGATCATTGGATACGTGTGTAGATCTGAAGACCTCCACTTCAGGTATTTCTTGGATAACCGCGAACGTCTTCCATACGCAGATTCTATCATATGTACCACAATGGATATATTACATTTACAAAACAGGCCTGTAGATCATTGGTTACGCGTATAGACCTGAAGGCCTTCACTTCAGGGATTTCTTGGATAACCGTGAAGATCTTCCATACGCAGATTCTGTTATATGTACCACAATGGGTACATTACATTTACAAAACAGGCCTGTAGATCATTGGATACGCGACCTCCACTTCAGGTATTTCTTGGATAACCACGAACGTCTTCGATACGCAGATTCTGTTATATGTACCACAATGGGTACATTACATTAACAAAATAGGCCTGTAGATCATTGGTTGCGCGTGTAGATCTGAAGGCCTTCACTTCCGGTATTTCTTGGATAACCGCGATTGTCTTCCATACGCAGATTCTGTTATATGTACTACAATGGGTACATGACATTTACAAAATAGGCCTGTAGATCATTAGTTACGCGTGTAGATCTGAAGGCCTTCACTTCCGGTATTTCTTGGATAACCGCGAACGTCTTCCATACGCAGATTCTGTTATATATACTACAATGGAAACATTACATTTACAAAACAGGCCTGTAGATCATTGGTTACGCGTGTAGATCTGAAGGCCTCCACTTCTGGTATTTCTTGGATAACCGCGATCATCTTCCATACGCAGATTCTGTTAAATGTACTACAATGGGTACAATAAATTTACAAAATAGGCCTGTAGATCATTGGTTGCGCGTGTAGATCTGAAGACCTTCACTTCCGGTATTTCTTGGATAACCGCGAACGTCTTCCATACGCAGATTCTGTTATATGTACTACAATGGGTACATTACATTTACAAAACAGGCCTGTAGATCATTGGTTACGCGTATAGATCTGAAGGCTTTCACTTCAGGGATTTCTTGAATAACTTGGATCGTCCATACGCAGATTCTATCATAGGTACCACCATGGGTATATTGCATTTACAAAACAGGCTTGTAGATCATTGGTGACGCGTGTAGATCTGAAGGCTTTCACTTCCGGTATTTCTTGGATAACCGCGAACGTCTTCAATACGCAGATTTTGTTACATGTACTACAATGGGTACGTTACATTTACAAAGCAGGCCTGTAGATCATTGATTACGCGTGTAAACCTAAAGGCCTTCACTTCAGGGATTTCTTGGATAACCGTGAAGATTTTCCATATGCAAATTCTATCATATGTACCACAATGGGTATATTACATTTACAAAAAAAGCCTGTAATTCATTGGTTACGCGTGTAGATCTGAAGGCCTCCATTTCTGGTATTTCTTGGATAACCGCGAACATCTTTCCATACGCAGATTCTGTTACATGTACAACAATGGGTACAATAAATTTACAAAATAGGCCTGTAGATCATTGGTTACGCGTGTAGATCTGAAGACCTTCACTTCCGGCATTTCTTGGACAACCGCGAACGTCTTCCATACGCAGATTCTGTTATATGTACTACAATGGGTACATTACATTTACAAAATAGGCCTGTAGATCATTGGTTACGCGTATAGATCTGAAGGCTTTCACTTCAGGGATTTCTTGGATAACCGTGAAGATCGTCCATACGCAGATTCTATCATATGTACCACAATGGATATATTACATTTACAAAACAGGCCTGTAGATCATTGGTTACGCGCGTAGACCTGAAGACCTCGACTTCAGGTATTTCTTGGATATCCGCGAACGTCTTCGATACGCAGATTCTGTACATTACATTTACAAAACAGGCCTGTAGATCATTGGTTACGCGTGTAGACCTGAAGGCCTTCACTTCAGGGATTTCTTGGATAACCGTGAAGATCGTCCATACGCAGATTCTGTTATATGTACCACAATGGATATATTACATTTACAAAACAAGCCTGTAGATCATTGGATACGTGTGTAGATCTGAAGACCTCCACTTCAGGTATTTCTTGGATAACCGCGAACGTCTTCCATACGCAGATTCTATCATATGTACCACAATGGATATATTACATTTACAAAACAGGCCTGTAGATCATTGGTTACGCGTATAGACCTGAAGGCCTTCACTTCAGGGATTTCTTGGATAACCGTGAAGATCTTCCATACGCAGATTCTGTTATATGTACCACAATGGGTACATTACATTTACAAAACAGGCCTGTAGATCATTGGATACGCGACCTCCACTTCAGGTATTTCTTGATAACCACGAACGTCTTCGATACGCAGATTCTGTTATATGTACCACAATGGGTACATTACATTAACAAAATAGGCCTGTAGATCATTGGTTGCGCGTGTAGATCTGAAGGCCTTCACTTCCGGTATTTCTTGGATAACCGCGATTGTCTTCCATACGCAGATTCTGTTATATGTACTACAATGGGTACATGACATTTACAAAATAGGCCTGTAGATCATTAGTTACGCGTGTAGATCTGAAGGCCTTCACTTCCGGTATTTCTTGGATAACCGCGAACGTCTTCCATACGCAGATTCTGTTATATATACTACAATGGAAACATTACATTTACAAAACAGGCCTGTAGATCATTGGTTACGCGTGTAGATCTGAAGGCCTCCATTTCTGGTATTTCTTGGATAACCGCGAACATCTTCCATACGCAGATTCTGTCACATGTACTACAATGGGTACAATAAATTTACAAAATAGGCCTGTAGATCATTGGTTGCGCGTGTAGATCTGAAGACCTTCACTTCCGGTATTTCTTGGATAACCGCGAACGTCTTCCATACGCAGATTCTGTTATATGTACTACAATGGGTACATTACATTTACAAAACAGGCTTGTAGATCATTGGTCACGCGTGTAGATCTGAAGGCTTTCACTTCCGGTATTTCTTGGATAACCGCGAACGTCTTCCATACGCAGATTTTGTTATATGTACTACAATGGGTACATTACATTTACAAAGCAGGCCTGTAGATCATTGATTACGCGTGTAAACCTAAAGGCCTTCACTTCAGGGATTTCTTGGATAACCGTGAAGATTTTCCATATGCAAATTCTATCGTATGTACCACAATGGGTATATTACATTTACAAAAAAAAGCCTGTAATTCATTAGTTACGCGTGTAGATCTGAAGGCCTCCATTTCTGGTATTTCTTGGATAACCGCGAACATCTTCCATACGCAGATTCTGTTACATGTACAACAATGGGTACATTAAATTTACAAAATAGGCCTGTAGATCATTGGTTACGCGTGTAGATCTGAAGACCTTCACTTCCGGTATTTCTTGGATAACCGCGAACGTCTTCCATACGCAGATTCTGTTATATGTACTACAATGGGTACATTACATTTACAAAACAGGCCTGTAGATCATTGGTTACGCGTATAGATCTGAAGGCTTTCACTTCAGGGATTTCTTGGATAACCGTGAAGATCGTCCATACGCAGATTCTATCATATGTACCACAATGGATATATTACATTTACAAAACAGGCCTGTAGATCATTGGTTACGCGCGTAGACCTGAAGACCTCGACTTCAGGTATTTCTTGGATATCCGCGAACGTCTTCGATACGCAGATTCTGTACATTACATTTACAAAACAGGCCTGTAGATCATTGGTTACGCGTGTAGACCTGAAGGCCTTCACTTCAGGGATTTCTTGGATAACCGTGAAGATCGTCCATTCGCAGATTCTGTTATATGCACCACAATGGGTATATTACATTTACAAAACAGGCCTGTAGATCATTGGATTCGTGTGTAGATCTGAAGACCTCCACTTCAGGTATTTCTTGGATAACCGCGAACGTCTTCCATACGCAGATTCTATCATATGTACCACAATGGATATATAACATTTACAAAACAGGCCTGTAGATCATTGGTTACGCGTATAGACCTGAAGGCCTTCACTTCAGGGATTTCTTGGATAACCGTGAAGATCTTCCATACGCAGATTCTGTTATATGTACCACAATGGGTACATTACATTTACAAAACAGGCCTGTAGATCATTGGATACACGACCTCCACTTCAGGTATTTCTTGGATAACCGCGAACGTCTTCGATACGCAGATTCTGTTATATGTACCACAATGGGTACATTACATTAACAAAATAGGCCTGCAGATCATTGTTTGCGCGTGTAGATCTGAAGGCCTTCACTTCCGGTATTTCTTGGATAACCGCGATTGTTTTCCATACGCAGATTCTGTTATATGTACTACAATGGGTACATGACATTTTACAAAATAGGCCTGTAGATCATTAGTTACGCGTGTAGATCTGAAGGCCTTCACTTCCGGTATTTCTTGGATAACCGCGAACGTCTTCCATACGCAGATTCTGTTATATATACTACAATGGAAACATTACATTTACAAAACAGGCCTGTAGATCATTGGTTACGCTTGTAGATCTGAAGACCTCCACTTCAGGTATTTCTTGGATAGCCCCGAACATCCTCCGTACACATATTCTATTCAATGTTTCACAATGTACACATATCATATTCAGAACAGGCCAATATTAATTGAATTTATGTTATTTTTATTTAACACGGTATGATACCGCATAAAAACTAATTTGGTGTACTTGTAGAAATCGCACACCAATACCAACAGATTTATTTGACAGCAATCCATCGAGTTTTAGACTGGACGAATGAAAATTCTCATGGACGTAAACAGATTTTCATAAGACAGATTTGAAAAATTTGAAGGGTATTTTTGATTGCCGATTCTCAATAAACCATGATTTGTTCAATGCGCTAATAGTACACAATGAAAACTAGGAACTCTAAAATATGTGTTACATACAACTTAGTTAGAGTAAGTAGTTGGGCTGGCGTATAAATTAGATTTGAAAACCAAGCACTACCTACTACGACGGGAATTAGCTCACTACCCTACCTAAAAATTGAAAAAAATAAATGATTGTATAATGCGCGAAGTTAGGGCGCGCGCGAAATTAGGGCACATCACGGTATACGCAACGGGACGTTGCGTAAAATAGCCTATTTTCGGTTTGCGACAAACGGAAGCCCAATGGTAATAACGATCAGACAAATTGTAACAACAAAAAAATGGCTCGCGAATGGAATGCTCAAAGGTAAAATCTGGATGGTACGAGATGACTCCAGATGAAATGCATCGGGATGAAGTTATGCGTTGGCATGGTAAAATTGATGCGCAATTTTAAGAAAAAAGCTACATGCTTGGAAAAGCTGAATGGTACGGGACGACTCCAGACGAAACGCTTCGAGACGAAGTTGTGTTGTAGCATGATGAAAATTATGAGCGTACGCTTTACGAATAAATACGTGCTCAGAAAGACGAAGATTTCGTTGTAAACTTGTTGGAAAAGCAAAAAAACTACTTGAATATTACTTGTTTGATTCTAAAATATTGTTGTACGTCCCAATTGCAGGCGTTGTAACGAAAATAAAACATAATTATAAAGATGTCAAGCGAAGGAAAGTATGTCCGACAGGTCGAGGATGGAGAGATAATCGACCAGGAATCTGTGTACTCAAGCGAACAAGTATACGGAGATGTACTGAACGAAGGAGATGATGAGAACCGCAATCTCAACGACAGTATTGACTCGCGATCTAGCAGCGACAGCTCGTCGATCTCGCCCACTACCTCTGATGGTAGCGTTGAATTCCTGAATATAGCGAAAAGCCCAGGAGTAACCCGAATGGATTCAGAAGGAAAATCTGAAGCACTGGAGAGAATCGAGCGTATGGTTAGCCCAGGTATTTTCTGCCAAATTTGCCGTTTCCGTTGCCGTTCCGCTAAAATTGTGTTTGGGGCTTTAGGCTCTGGTCGTCCAGGTTTTCCAGCTGTTGCTGCGGATAACTCTATGCCGAGTGATGTTGACCAGGATTGGAACACTGCTCATGAGCGCGCCAATCGAACGAGTGGTCCGGCTGTTAGATGGAATCAGCGGTGTCATTCCATGCTAAACTAATGGAGAAAGTAAGGCTATGCGGCTACAACCAGGCAGACCAGGAACGTTTTGTAAGGGCGCAGTTGTTGAAGGGGCTAAAGAACAGGGAGCTAGCGAAGAATGCAAGAACCTACGGCCATGATGGAAACCACAAGGGATGAGGCCTACGAAGCGGAAACATCCGCATGAATAACACAATCAGCTCGTGAACCATATGTAAATAATACTCTGGGTAGTCAGAGTGTTATAAAAAAAAAACATTTATTTCACTTCTAGTAATTAACAATGAATTGAACTTTTGATTTCACACTTAAGACTAACGATTACAGACTAACTTGATTTTCCCTAGCTGAACTGATTTTATTAACTATTTCTGATATGTCAGCAATAAGCTATTGTTTATTGTCCTCCTCGATCGGATGATCGGTTCGATCGATGATTTGTGTCAGCAGTTTGTGCGTTGGCCAAAGTGCACTTCATCGCTGCGAATGCTCGTTCGTCCTATGTACCATGTTGTTGCCGGGTCGCTGTTGCTACCCGCGTGTTGGCATCGGTGTAGTTGCAGAGCTCTGATGCTGAACTCCTCGTAACGTGTATATGCGGTTAAACAATCACAATGGCCACGACCAAAGCAGGATTACCGGAAGCGGAACAGAGAAGATTCATTTGATAACAACCAGCAAGCAAAACAATTCCGTGGAAACACAAGGCTTATTCCGGGACGGAAGCCAGACCCAGAGGTCGAACTTGCCCGGCATTGAACAAACATTGCAATGCCTGTCGTGAGATTGGGCACTTTGCTGTTACATGCCGGCGTAAGCGCGTACACATGGCCCAGCAAAAGGAAATTCAATCTGCTCCTCCAGCATGGAGTGATGATGAAGCGGATAATAAACAGGTACTGACAAATTGATAATTTGAACTTTTCTTAAATAAAGTATGCTACCATATTACTATGTTCTTGTTTGAATTTAATGTTCTTGTTTCATTGTGCGCCGGTTCTATGCTTCCCTTTTAGGAAGTTAATACATTAACGCTCAAAGATGTGTTAGTGGATTGTTCTCTAGGGTCATCTTCACCAATTCAGTTCATGATAGATTCTGGTGCTGATGTCAACGTGATAGGAGAAGTTGATAGGAAACACCTATATCAAGAGTATTACTCCGGCCGAGCAGAAATTAAACTGATCGAACCTCCGGCGGATAAATCTTCGATAGCTTATGCATCTGGTAATGCGATGTCAAATATATGTGCCATGCATGCGAATATATCAGTCCAGAAATCTGATAAGCCAACAGTATACGCAAAAACAGCTAGCGATTTAGAGCTACTTCAAGTCGGTGCTGAGGAAAATCACTCTGCAGCAATGAATGGCGATGGAACTTTTCCGAAAATGTCTGGGGTTCAAGTAAAATTTAGTGTCGATAAAGCAATTGCACCAAGCAGAAATGCGTACTACAATGTCCCATCTGCTTTTCGGATCGGCGCACGGAAAAGATTGCAGGAAATGGAAGAACGCAGCAAAAACGAGAAGGTACAAAAAGCCCCTGAATGGATAAGCAGGATGTCCGCCGTACCAAAGGGTAAAAACGATTTCAGGTTGGTGGTAAATATGAGAGGACCAAACAGAGCGATCAAACGAGAGTATTACAGACTACCTTTATTAGAAGAAATGAAGGTGAAACTGTATGGCGCTAGGTATTTTACAAAACTCGATCTCCGAAACGTGTATTACCACCTGGAACTCAGCGAAGAGTCACGAGATCGCACTACGTTTCTACCGGAAAACGGAATGTACCGTTTCACGCGTCTCATGTTCGGGGTGAACTGCGCCCCTGAAATATTTCAGATGGTTCGGATCTTAGCTGGTGTAAAAGACGTAATCGTATATATTGACGATATACTGATATTTGCGGCGACACTTGAAGAGCTACGTAAAACGATGGAGAAAATAATGAAATAATGGACATCTTGAAAGCCAATAACCTAACGGTAAACGAGTCCAAATGCGAGTTCGACAAAACACGCTTACAGTTTTTGGGACACAAAGTGGACGAAAATGAGTCTCTCTTCTTTTGAGATAATCAAAGAACGTATTGCGCAGGGTACAGCATCCCTTGGATTTTTCTCGGAGCACGACAAAACTGTCTTGTACACGGATGCTTCTCTGGTAGCGCTGGGAGCCGTTCTTGTACAAGAAGGTAAGTTTTCTCCCCCTTCACTCTGGAAATGCTAGAATTATTAGCTTTGCTTCAAAGGCTCTATCTGAAACCAAAAGGAGGTATCCACAGAATCAGCAAGAGGCGCTGAGTGCCGTTTGGTCCGTGGAACATTTTGCTTTCTTTTCACTAGGCAGGCGATTTCCCGAGCAGGAGCGACGACCTCGATAACAGAAATTTGTATTATTTAGCCTTGCATAAGAGGTAAAATACCAAAAAATAATTCCAAAAACTTATAAGCAGAATACTTGAGGCATACCATGCTTAGGTATTTCAATACCGAACGAATAATAATTGATTATGCATTTGGTATTGAAATTCAATTTAATAACTGAGTTTGTGATGGCTTAAGTATTGTGCACATTAGTTTTTGGTATTATTCCTTTGGTATTTTACCTCTTATGCAGGGCTAGTTCATAACAGAGTATGGTATCAATAATAGAATTAAGTATTATTAAGCCAATTTCTCCTGCTCGGGTTGTTTTGCGTACTGATGCTTAAGGCGTAGCATTTATCTTAAATCGTACCCGAGGAGACTCTAACTACTAGGGCAGACGGTTGGGCTTTTAGGCTCAGCCCGTATAATTATGAAATTGAATATGTTCGTGGCAGTGAAAACATCGCCGATCCTTCCTCACGGCTATACAGTGGCAAAGATGAACCTTTCAATGAGGACACTAGCCCCTGGGAGGTTGCAGCCCTCAAAGCTAACATGGTCGGATTTTTGACAGAGAAAGAGATAAGGGACGAGACGTCGCGTTACACTACACTCCAACAGGTCATCCAGTCAATTACTACAGGGGATTGGTCAAATAATGTACAGTGAACGTTCGCTAATTGGGTTTTTTCTAGTCGGGGCGCTTTTTAGTTGGGGGTTCGCTAATTGGGGCGAAACCCAATTAAAAAGCAGCTAAACGTCAGAATGTGATGTCAAAAACGCGTTGACGTTTTGTTTCTGTGTTTGGCGGGATCGATATTTTCTGGCGCGTAAAATTTTCCTTTGTTCAATGCAAAAAGTAAACAACATCGACGCTTGTCAAAGCGCCCCAATTAGCAAACGGCATTCGCTAGTTTGGGTGAGGTCGTGCCACAATTAGCGAACGATCACTGTACCTAAATATCGAACCCTAGAACAACATTTATCGGTAAAAGAAGGAATTGTCGTGAAAATTGTATGTGCAGTAATTCCTAACCAGTTACGCAAAAGAGCACTCGAAGTAGCTCTCGTGGGTCATCCTTCCGCGTCAAAAATGAAAACAATATTGCGACAGCGTGTGTGGTGGCCAGGAAAGCCGGGTGATGCGGAAGCTTGGGTTGAGTCGTGTTCAACTTGTGCGATCAACGGCAGGCCAGAGAAAACGACACCAATGCAACGTGTGTTCGCGTCTAAAGTTTTTTTCCTAAAACTAGCAAGACCGATAACGGACCGCCATTCAACGGGGAGGATTACAGACGTTACTGTCAGGAAAGAGGAATACAAACCTCCTTCTCCACTCCTTTGTTTCCTCAGCAGAATGGACTGGTCGAGGGATACATGAAAATTGTGAACAAAGCCATGAATTCCGCTGCATTAAACAGCACCAGTTTTGTCGACGAGCTACGTGCCGCCATTAATGCACATAATGCACTGTTAATCGTGTAATGCGATTTGCTCCGGAAGAAGTGATGACCCGTTGTCAACGGCAAAACACTCTCCAACACTCGGCCGTTTGGATCACCCTCAATATACCACCCTGTCCCACATACTGAAAATATTATACACACGGTTAAAAAAAAGTACCTAATATTAGGTACTTTTCACTGAAATTTTGTAAGAACCCAAAATTAGGTAAATTTGACAGGAAATTAAGTAAAATTTACTTAACATTAAGCAAATTTTACTAAATTTTGAGTAGAAACTAACCAAAAGTTAGGTAAATTTTACTTAATTTTTGTAAGCTTGAGATTACTTAACGTTGGGTTCCCACACTTTAATGCCCTTGTTGAGTAGTTTGGCTCCTCATTTTATGACAACAAAGGGAAGTGGGAGGGAAATGCAAGATAAAAAAAAGTACCTAAAATAAAGTACTTTTTTCTTACCGTGCATGTTTACACAACGTTCTTTTCGACGATACCGGGAATCCGCTGAAAAAGAGAAAGAAGCAGCAATCGCAGCTGCCACAGGTGCAACCTGAGCGGAAGGAGAAAAGCCCGCATGTGTTTGTGAAGGGCGATCCGCCGGATTTGCACCCGAAAATTCGCCAGTTAATTGCTAAAGGGCTGAAATGTACATTTCGGCTCTGCAGCGAAGGCGTGAAAGTGGGGCCGGTCAATAAGAACCACCATTAATCCGTCGTAGAGTTCCTCGAGGTCCACAAGTATGAGTCCTACACTTAAGACCACCCCGGCGCGAAGCCGCTCAAAGCTTTGCTGCGAGGACACCATGGCATGAAGGAGGAAGAGCTGCAAGCAGAGCTTGAAAGTTGCGGACTGAAGCCAGTGGCCGTGCACAAGATCACTCGTCAAGACTAGGCGAGCAGTTTCACCTGATCCAACTGGAGCACGGCTCCACCACCTGGAAGGAGCTGAAGCTGGTTGGTATTATAAATTACACCGTCGTTGGCTGGGGCGATATCGACCAGTGCACCAACTGCTTCAATTTCGAGCACGGCACCAGGAACTGCCGCATGAAGCCGCGCTGCAGTGGCGAATCCCATCGAACTGACGAGTGCGACAAGATGGAGGTGGCCGATCCCAAGTGCGCCAACTGTGGCGAGAAACATTGGGCCACCACAAAAGGCTGCCCAAAGCGAGCAGAGTTCCTGGAAATCCGAAAGAAGGCTTCCACAAGGACCCTACCGAAGAAGAACTGTGTTCCTGTAGTCAACGAGGTGAACTATCCGGGCATCGCGGCTCCCCGTCGAGGGATTTCAATCCTTCCACCGTTACAACCGCACAAGCGACTGGCAGCAGCAGCTGCGTCGGTTCAAGCTCCAGCATCGCCGGCTCCATCCTCCAGCGAATGGTCCGCGCTTTCTCCTCCTGGATTCCACCGGCTGCAACATGAGCATCTTCTACCCTCGAAGGATTCCGCTCCGCTATACCGCCTGGAACAGCCAACTTGCGCCTCGTCTTCGAAACTGCAAATTCCGGTCCGACCAGATCTACACTCTGGGCCTTGTCGTCATTGAAAATGGCTTCTAGGTTGGGCCTGGCAAACTGGAATGCTTGCTCGCTCAAGAGCAAAATCGTCGAGCTCAGCGATTTACTTCAGGAGAAGGAGATTGATGCGTCTTTCATCACCGAAACCCACCCACTGTCCGGAGTCCATGCAATGCTCGACATCTTCATCACGAACATGAACGATCACGTCTCCAAACCGGTCGTCTTCCAGGAATTCAGCTCGGACCACTATTCGGTGGTGGCAGATGTTGGAACTTTGGTGAATCTGCACGAGCTAACCCGGCGGAACTGTCATCAAGTCGACGGAGGTAGGTTTCAACGGTACGTGGACGAGAACATCGACTACCAGCGGCATCCGGTGTCATCCGAAGACGTCGACGAGCAGCTGAACGCCATCCAGGAAGCGCTCTCCCTAGGCCCGCGAGCACCATGTTCCAAAGGCCCGGCAGGTAAACAACACACTAAACATTGATGTACTCACCAAAGATTTGGTCCGTCTGCGAAATGCCGTCGCAGGCAATCGCATGACCAAGAATGGCAAACCTCCGAAATAATGATATTTCCAAAAAGATCCGCGCTCTCCCAGACTGCTAAGCCGGTTTTGGATGCTAACCAAAATCCTAAAATCTAGGCCTCGGCCCATTCCACCTTTGATCCCATTAGACAGCAATGGCTCTGAAGATCGCTTGATAACTCCTGCAGAGAAGGTTACCGAAATAGGTCGTCACTTCGTCAGCACGCACAATCTTGGACAGAATATCGAAGCAGCCGTTAGAGAGCGTGCTAACAATATCCATCTTATACCCAACGACTTCTCGGAGGCATTGGAGATCACAGCTGGCGAATTGTTGGCCCATATCAAATCATCGGCTTCGACAGCATCCTGAATCTCGAGCAGTGTCTTCTTCTCAGCTACTTCTCGTCGTCCTGGAGGTCAGCCAAAGTCATCGCCATCCGGAAGCCTGAGAAGGATCCTTCCTCTCCGAACAGTTATCGCCCCATCAGCGTACTCTCAGGAATATCTAATGATGGCATGGTGTGCAAACTACTATAATCACAGACAAACAGACATAACACATTGAACATTTACTCATCAAATTCATCGTCGCTCAAACACTAACGACATCTGTTAGTTTCAGTTGGTTGGGCAAATCACGAACTAGATGGCGGTAGTGAACAAACGTCAAACTCGAGCTAAAACGATGCGCGCGCCACGAGTGATCGATTGGCCAAATAATGATTATTTGAATTGACCAGCTAATCAGTGAACGAGTTAAATTTGACAAGTGTTATGTCTGTTTGTCTGTGCTATAATCTTCCTAGCTACCTGTTGAAAATAATCAACAACTAACTATCGGCAAATAACTATCGCGTGACCTGACTGTATGCGATAACTGGCGAGGCATTATGTTGCTGTGTACCGTTCTCAAAGTTCTGTGCAAAATTATCCTAGCCCGGATTCAGGAGAAGATCGATGCGACTCTCCGGCGGCAGCAAGCCGGATTCCGTGCCGGAAGATCCTGTGTGGACCATATTGTCACGCTCCGCATCATTCTGGAGCAGGTCAACGAATTCCAATAGTCCCTTTACTTGGTATTCATTGACTACGAAAAAGCTTTCGACCGTCTCAATCACGAGAATATGTGGGGCGCCCTGAGACGCAAGGGGGTTCCTGAGAAAATCATCGGCCTCATCGAAGCACAGTACGAGGCCTTTTCGTGTAGAATGCTGCACAATGGGGTCCTGTCCGACCCTATCCGGGTCGTAGCTGGTGTGAGGCAAGGATGTATTCTATCACCGTTACTGTTCCTCATCGTAATCGATGAGATTCTGGTAGATGCGATTGACCGTGAACCAAACCGCGGGCTGTTATGGCAGCCTATAACCATGGAACACCTTAACGACTTCGAATTGGCTGATGACGTTGCACTCCTCGCGCAACGGCACTCTGATGTTCAGAGTAAGCTCAACCACCATGCCGCCAAGCGCTACTCTTCGGCAGGTTCAGTCATTAGCGTCAACAAGACCAAATCGTTGGATGTGAACACGGCAACCCCTTCCAGCTTAACAGTAGCTGGACAATCAGTGGAGAATGTTAAAAGCTTCCAATATCTTGACGTCAGACGGCGGTACCAAGATCGACATAGGGCGCACGGATACAAAAAAAGGGCTGCCTTTGCGAGTTTAAGCAATATCTGGAAAAAAACAGGAAGATAAGTAAACGCACCAAAATACGAATTTTCAACTCTATCTTGAAATCTGTGCTGTTATATGCTAGCAAAACATGGTTTTGTATCAGTGGAGAATACTCAACGGTTGCAAGTGATAATTTGGGCCGGTGGCCTTACCACTGGATCTCAAAAAACGAGCAACAGAAATTCGGGATCGGAAGTGGGACTGGGTCGGCCACTCTTAACGTAGGAGCGGAAACGAAACCTGTAAACAAGCATTAGACTGGAACCCAGCGGGACATCGCAGCAGAGGCAGACCCAGAGGCTCAATAAGGAAATAAAAGAAGTCGATCGAAATCTAACCTGGCAACTTGTTAAAGCGATTGCTGAACATCGCTCAGGATAGAGGAACCGGGGAGGTGTACAGGACCCATAATACTAATGACACACTGGTGGTACAAGTACCATGGTACAAGAATCTTGAAATGAGTACCATACCAATTATTGCCTTTATTAAAGATAGTCTTGGAATAATTTTCTTGTTCTCTTGTACCATGGTACAAGTACCACAGGTGTGTCCTTAGTATAAGTAAGTAAGTAATTACGAATGAAACTCTCTATGAATATGGAACGAAATTATCTCCAAAAATCAAATGAAATTCTTTTCGAATTTCGATTGTAATTTTTTCCATATTTCGAACGAAATTATCTACGAATTTCAAATGAGGATTTCTGGATATGGAATGAAATTCTCTCCGAATTTCAAATGGAAATTTCTTTTAATTTCGCTTGACCCACTAAAAATTTCGAAATAAATTATTTCCAAACATCGAAATAAATTTTCTTCGAATTTAGAATGATTTTTTTTTCGAGTTTCGAATGAACTTATCTGCGGTTTCGATTGAATTTCTCTCCTTATTTCAAACGGACTTTTCTTCAAATTTCGAGTGAAATTCTCTCCGCATACAAAAAAATTTGAATTAAATTTCACTTGAATTATGTACGATTCTCTCTCAAAATTTTGAACAATTTTTTTTTCCTAATTTCGGCTTCAATTCTCTCCAGTTTTTTAAATAAAATTCTCCGCAAATTCCGGATGTAATTCCCTTAGAATTTCGAATGACGATCTCTCTATATTTGTAATAATTGAAAAAAAAATCTCTTAAAACTTTGATTAAAAATTTCTTGGAATATCAAATGGAATCATTCCACGTCGAGCATCCGAGCGAGACGGTTGTAAGTCCGCGTACGGTCTGCTTCTCTTTTGGTTTTTTTCCTGAAGTACAGGTAGAGGTTTTTTTTCCGAAAGTGTTTTGAAGCATAGTGCTTGAGTGGAAGTGGTGCTTAGCTGAAGCAGTTAAGTAGCCATTTCGTTGCTTTTGCAAGACAACGCAAAGTTTTGCAGTTTCTTCGGCGTCCATCGCAGGCGCAGGCATCATCGCCCCACGCCGACAGTCATCATCCATCGTGCGTCTCCACCAACACAGACGCTGCCGTCCTGCCACCATCCATCATCCCAGTTGCAGTGTTGTCTGCGGCAAGAACACCAACAACAGCGTGGTTCGCTTCGACCGCACCACCGCCCCGGCGATTGTCCATCCAGTCAGTGTGTGCTGCCAGAACCGTTAGCCGGCGACACAGCAGTGTGAACGCAAGTATTTACTTGAGCTCCCTCTCGTTGTTCCCCTTTCTTCTCCATCTTATTGGAATAGTTTTTTTTCC
This sequence comes from Armigeres subalbatus, assembly GCF_024139115.2. NCBI lineage: Eukaryota > Metazoa > Arthropoda > Insecta > Diptera > Culicidae > Armigeres > Armigeres subalbatus. The sequence continues at coordinate 305,572,274 of NC_085139.1, read as the reverse complement.
TTTTTCTTTAACTCGTCTACCCCTCTCATTAATTTGTGTGTGTGTGTGTGTGTGTTTTTTCTGTCCTTGTGATAATTGTTTAGTTTTAAAATAGATTGTGCCTCGCTGCAGCGGCGCATTTCGTGTCCGCAATGCGCGAAGGCGAAGATGGCGGGGGTACTTCGTATTCCATGTCAGATGTTTCGTTGCATGCGGGTGTTCCAAACCAAAATGAAATGGACACCAGCAACACTAAAATTTCCTCTACGAGCCCCCGTCCCAAGGTCTACCCTCACGACTCTAGTGGGCCATATGTTGTTTTCTTTCGACCCAAAGGCAAACGTTTGAATATCAGCCAGATTAGCAAAGATCTGGAAAAGCGATTTTCGTCTGTCACGACCATTGACATGGTTGGGTCCAGTAAACTCCGTGTCACGGTCAGTGATCGCAAACAGGCCAACGAGATTGCCACCTGTGAGCTTTTCACTCTCGAATATAGGGTGTATTTACCGTCAGCAGTGTGTGAGATCGCGGGGGTGGTGACGGAGGGAAGTATGACATGCGACGATTTGAAACAAGGTTTCGGTCGTTTCAAGAACGTTTCTTTGCCTCCTGTTGCGATACTCGATTGCAAACAAATGTATTCGGTGTCGCAGGAGGGAGAGAAGCGGAGTTATTCCCCGTCTGACTCTTTCTGCGTCACTTTTTCCGGGTCCGCACTGCCTGACTACGTAGTGATTGGCAAACTTCGTCTACCTGTTCGGCTGTATGTACCGAAGGTGATGAATTGTGTTAATTGCAAGCAGCTGGGCCACACCGCTCAGTACTGCTGCAATAAACCTCGCTGTGCATCATGCGGAGAGAAGCATGTGGAGGGTGCGTGCAAGACGGCACCGAAATGTGTTTATTGTAACGAAAGCCCTCCACATGCTCTTGAAGCTTGCCCAACGTACATACAGCAGCGAATACACCAGAAGCGGTCTCTTCAGCAGCGTTCTCGGCGAAGTTACGCCGAAATGTTGAGGAAGGCCGCTCCTCCACTCGTTTCTGACACCATCTACTCGTCTCTTTCTTTGGACGATCAAGGTAGCTCTGACTCTGAGGTTGGAAAGGGGGTTCCCTTCGTTTTCAAAGGCTCAACTAGGAAGAGAATAAAACAGAGCCGGTGACCTTCGAAAAAGCCTATAAAACAGCCTCAAAGTGAGCCCCAATCCAACATGGTCAAATTCAAAGCGGGTGGAAATACTCAAAAACCTTCAACTTTTGTGGTTTCGCATCGGGATGATCGAGAGTTTCCACCGCTTTCAGGAAAATCTAAAATCCCAGATGCCTCAGTTTTTGCGATTTCTCAGCAGGAAAGAGAGCATAGAGAGCGAGCAAAAGAACTACCGAGTGCTCCAATGTTTACACTTTCTGGCATCGTGCAGCTCATCCTCAACTTCTTTGATGCTTCCGACCCCGTGAAGAACATGGTCAAAATTGTTCTTCCTATTCTGACTCCTCTCCTGAAGCAGCTGGCTTCGAAAATGCCCCTCCTCGAGTCATTTGTATCCTTCGATGGCTAACTTAGTCAATAAGGGTAACATGATTTCGATTCTACAGTGGAACTGTCGAAGTATTCTTCCAAAATTAGATATTTTTAAATTTTTAGTTAACAAATTACAATGCGATGCTTTTGCTTTATGTGAAACATGGCTAACACCAGATGTGAACCTTCATTTTCCTGATTTCAACATAATCCGCCGCGATCGGGCAAATCGATATGGAGGGTGCTTTTAGGGATCAAAAACAGCACTCCTTCTATAGAGTCGATCTTGCGCCGATGTCTGGCACCGAAGCTGTCGCATGTCAGGTGACTATTCGAGGAAAAGACCTCAGTATCGCCACGATATATCTTCCTCCAAACACCGCGATATTTCGAAGAGATCTCTCGCACATCTGCTCGGTTATGCCTGAGCCACGGTTGCTCCTGGGAGATTTTAACTCCCACGGAACAGGCTGGGGAACTGTACGACGACAACCGTTCATCAATGATATACGACCTCTGCGACGACTTCAATATGTCAATTTTGAATACAGGAGAAGTTACACGAGTGGCTCCCCAGCAAGAGATAGCCGTCTAGATCTTTCCATTTGTTCGAGCTCATTATCGTTGGACTGTACTTGGAAGGTGGTCCAAGATCCCCATGGTAGTGATCATTTGCCGATCGAAGTTTCGATTTCCAATGGACATAAGCAATCTGCTTCCATCGATCTTTCATATGACCTAACGAAGCACATCGATTGGGGCAAATATGCGGACGCCATCAGCGATGGCATACAGTCGATAGAAGCGCTTCCCCGCGGGAAGAGTACAAGTTTCTATCGCAGTTGATTCTTGAAAGCGCTCTTCAGGCACAACGTCGGCCGGTGCCAGGAGCTTCGGTTCGTAGGAAACCCTACAGTCCGTGGTGGGACATCGAGTGTACGCAACTTTATCGCGAGAAATCCGCCGCGTTCAAAGAATTTCGGAAACACGGGGCGATCGTTCTTCACAAACGATATACCGCGCTCGAAATCCAGTTCAAGAAACTGGTCAAAGTGAAGAAGCGCGGATATTGGCGCACTTTTGTTGAAGGTTTATCGCGCGAGACTTCAATGAAAACTCTGTGGACCGTCGGGAGAAGAATGCGCAACGCGTCGTCCGTAAACGAAGATCGTGAATGCTCGTCGCGGTGGATACTTGACTTCGCAAAGAAAGTTTGTCCGGATTCGGTACCGGTGAGGCAAGAGCTACGTGATGCTTTTGCTGACAGGGATGATATGGATCGTCCCTTTTCGATGATTGAGTTCTCACTTGCTCTCCTTTCATGTAACAATTCCGCTCCAGGGATGGATAGAATCAGGTTCAATTTGCTCAAAAACCTCCCAGACGTCGCGAAGAGGCGCTTATTGAACTTGTTCAATCAGTTACTGGAGTGCAACATTGTTCCGGATGATTGGAGGCAAGTGAGGGTGATAGCCATCCAGAAGCCCGGAAAACCCGCGTCGGATTGTAATTCGTATCGCCCCATCGCGATGCTGTCATGTCTTCGGAAGCTGTTGGAGAAGATGATTCTCTTCCGGCTAGACAAATGGGTTGAATCGAATAGTTTGTTGTCAGATACACAATTTGGTTTCCGCAGGGCAAGGGAACGAACGATTGTCTTGCGTTGCTTTCTTCAGAAATTCAGCTTACTTTCGCTAAAAAGAGCAAATGGGCTCAGTGTTTTGGACATTAAGGGGCTTTTGATTCAGTTTGCGTCGATGTCTTATCTGACAAACTCCACGAGTGTGGACTTTCACCAATTTTGAACAACTATTTGTACAATTTGTTGTCAGAGAAGCGTATGAGTTTTTCTCATGGTGACTCGGCAACTTCACGAATTAGCTACATGGGTCTCCCCAGGGCTCATGTTTGAGCCCCTTCTTTACAATTTTACGTCAGAGACATTGATGAATGTCTCATGCCAAATTGCTCGTTGAGACAGCTTGCAGATGATTGTGTTGTATCCGTTTCGGGGCCAACAGCGATTGATCTGCAAGGACCGTTGCAAGATACTCTGGACAATTTGTCCACTTGGGCTACGAAGCTGGGTATCGAATTCTCTCCGGAGAAAACTGAGATGGTTGTCTTTTCAAAAAAACATAAGCCGGCAAAGTTCCCGCTCCAACTGATGGGTAAGACAATCACTCATAGCATATCTTCTAAATACCTCGGGGTCTGGTTCGACTCGAAATGTACCTTCGGGAAGCACATTGTGTATCTGACACAAAAATGCCAGAAACGGATCAACTTCATGCGATCAATAACCGGAACATGGTGGGGAGCGCATCCCGAAGATCTTATGACGTTGTATAGAACAACCATTTTGTCGGTCCTCGAATACGGTAGTTTCTGCTTCCAGTCCGCGGCTAAAACACACATGCTGAAGCTTCAAAGGATTCAGTACCGCTGTCTCCGTATCGCGTTAGGATGTATGAATTCGACACATACGATGAGCTTGGAAGTATTTGCGGGAGTACTGCCACTAACAGATCGTTTCGCGGAATTATCGCTCCGGTTCCTCATCCGCTGTGAGGTTCTCAATCCATTGGTCATTGACAACTTCGAGAAGCTGCTCGAACAAAACCCTCAATCTCGATTCATGATTATTTACCACTGGTACATAACGCTGGAGGTAAGCCCTTCTTCGGTAGATACCAATCGTGCTAACTTCTTAGACTCTTACAGTTCCTCTGTTACTTTTGATCTGTCCATGAAGCAGGAGGTTCATGGAATACCAGACTTTCTGTGTGCGGAGGTCATTCCTCCATTATTTGCAAGCAAATACGGGCACGCCAGTGAGGAGAGAAGCTTTTTACAGACGGGTCAAAATTGATGACTCCACTGGTTTCGGTGTTTTCAACGTTTTCATAGCGCCTACTTTAAGCTCAAAGAGCCTTGTTCCGTGTATACTGCTGAGCTAGCAGCTATACACTATTCACTCGAGCAAATCGCATCCCTACCTCCTGACCACTTTTTCATCTTCACCGACAGTCTAAGTTCCTTGGAGTTCCTTGAAACCGGTTAAGCACTCAGCGTATCTTCTAAATGAGATACGGAAAGCTTTGAGTGCCTTATCACAACGGTCTTACACAATCACCATGGCTTGGGTCCCTTCTCATTGCTCGATCCCGGGAAATGAGAAAGCGGACTCTTTGACTAAGGTGGGCGCTATGGAAGGTGATATTTACGATCGGAAAATCACCTTCGATGAATTTTTCACATTAGTTCGTCAGGAAACCTTGAACAGCTGGCAACAGAAATGGACAAATGGGGAGTTGGGTAGATGGCTGTATTCAATTCGCCCGCAGGTGTCAGAAGCGTCCATGGTTCAAAAATTGAATATGGGACGAGACTTCATTCGAACCATGTGTCGTCTAATGTCCAATCACTACACTCTAAATGCACATCTTTTCAGAGTGGGGCTCTCGGAAGGAAATCTCTGTGTTTGCGGCGAGGATTATCAGGACATCGATCATGTCGTGTGGGCGTGCGAGGAGCATCGTGGCCCCAGATCTGCGCTAACTGAACATCTCCGGGTCCGAGGAAAACAACCAAAGCCTATTAGGGAAGTGTTGTCGGGCCTTGATCTCGAGTACATGTCCCTGGTCCACCAATTTTGAAAGTTGCTGATGTAAAACTGTAATCATTGTCTGCCCATTCCCTTGTCTGTCGTACCCCATATCGAATGTCTTCCTCTTGTTGTACATTTCCATGTCTGTCGTTAATCCCTTCCGTATGTCTTCCTCTCGTCGTTGTCTCCCAAAAAAAGTTTGTTTGTCCCGTTACAGATGTAAAAATGCGAGGAATGTCAACTTTGTGAACATCAGCATCGTAATTACTTAAGCACCCTAAAATCCTTTCCTTTCCTACTGTATTATTGTATTCCCTAACCTCGACTAAACCGCGAGTCTTTCGGTTCCCCAAAACTAACACTATGTATAAGAATCAAGAAATGTATTGTTAAACTTGATTTCGGCTCCGTAACGCTTCACGGCAAATGAGCCTTCCAAATAAACGAAAGATAAAAAAAAATCAAATGGAATATGGAATGGAATTATCTCCGAATTCTGAACTTGGAATAAAACTCTCTCCAAATTTTCGAATGAAATTCTTTTAATACATAGAATGAAAATTTCTCCAAATTTCGAATTATATTTTTGATTTTGATTCTATACAGCCAATTGAGGACGCTGGGCCTATATAAGTCATCTGCCTCGAAAGGGTATAAAAGGCTGGACTCATTTGATACGAGTATCGGACAAGTTTTCGTGAGGGACGATCAACGAATGTTTACTCTGCGGATGATCCTTAATTAATTAAAGGAGTTTTATAACTTGCAGACACTCCACCTGTTGTTTAATTTTGAAGCAGAGTACGATTAAGTGTAAATGGCCCATGATGATTACATGCAATAAGGGTAGCTTAGCACGGAAGCCTGATAGATGATGTGGAAGTGTGCTATGAAGGGTCTGGGTCATTTGGCAAAAGTCATCTGGCATAACGCCATTTGGCATAAGGTCATTTGGCATACAGGCCATTTGGCATAATGGTCAATTGGCATAACGGACATTTGGCATAATTTTGAACTGCAAGAAAAGAGTGGGTCAATTTCGAATTGTGAAAGCGAAAGGGATATTTCATGTAATGTTTAGCGTAGATAAAGTAGGTCGAGGCTGTTTTCAGATAAATTTAGACTGATGGTAGACATTTTCGGGAGGAACGAAATAACAAAACGGCAGAATTACTTCCGAGAGAGGGATCACATCCATCATTTATTGATTCCGGTCACATGCCTACTTTTAAAGTAGGGATTACATCCACCATTACTTCAACCCGGCCATGCGCCTTAAGACCGGATCAATTCCTCCATTGCCTTAATCCGGGCAAACGCCTAACCTTAAAAACTCAAGCAACACACTTGTCGTAGACGAGTAATTAAAACCAATCAAGTCACATATGAGTTATTGTAACCAAATCAATCTGAACTGTGCTTTTCGGGGAAAGATCACATCTACAATTGATTTATTCCCGACAAGAGCCTACTTATAAAGAAGGTTTCACATCTAGCATTGCCATATTCCAGAGAGGGCATCCTTTTAAAGAAGGGATCACATCCACCATTGCATTGCCACAATTCAGGCCACACACACCTACTTTTAAAGAAGGGATTACATCCACCATTGCTTCAATCCGGACAGGCGCCTACTTTTAAAGAACAAATCAAATCCTCCATTGCCATAATCCGTGCAAGCGCCTATTTTTAAAGAAGGGATCACATCCACCATTGCCTCAATCCGGGCAAGCACCTTCTTTTAAAGAAGGAATCACATCCACCATTGTCATAATCCGGACAAGCGCCTACTTTTAAAGAAGGGATCACACCCACCATTGCCTCAATCCGGGGAAGCGCCTTCTTTTAAAGAAGGAATCACATCCACCATTGTCATAATCCGGGCAAGCGCCTACTTTTAAAGAAGGGATCACATCCTCCATTGCCATAATCCATGCAAGCGCCTACTTTTAAAGAAGGGATCGCACCCACCATGGCTTAATCAGGGCATGCGCCTACTTTTAAAGAAGGGATCACTTCCACCGTTGCCTCAATCCGGGCAAGCGCTTTCTCTTAAAGAAGGAATCACATCCACCATTATAATAATCCGGACAAGCGCCTACTTTTAAAGAAGGAATCACATCATCCATTGCCATAATCCATGCAAGCGCCTACCTTTAAAGAAGGGATCGCTTCCACCATGACTTTAATCCGGGAAAGCGCATACTTTAAAAGAAGAGATCATATCCTCCATTGCCATAATCCGGGCAAGCACCTACTTTTAAAGAAGGGATCACCACAGATAACAGATATTTAGGCTAAAACACATTTTATTGAAAATCATGTGTAAACTTTTGAATTGATAAACGTTGGCCATCTACTGCCACCAGCTCAACTGATTACGGCAGTACATATGGACGCAGCTGAATTTGACAGCCGCCTTGGGGCTGCGTTTTCAATAACAATGATCCTTGCGCCATCTCCAATCAATTGCCAAACGCGGGTAAAATGCATTTGAATTAACGGTTGCGGATGTTTACACACGTATCGGATGCCAGCCTCAATATCTGTTATCTGTGAGATCACATCCTTCATTGCCCTAATACGGGCTCACGCCTACTTTTAAAGAGGGGATTACATCCACCACTGCTCTCATCCGGGCATGCGCCTACTTTTGCATTGCATTGCAAATGCATTCTTTCCACGAGATGTTAATGTCTTTTTAATATTGTTATCGACGGGTGTTATATTTACTATTCCGGGGTGTTTCCCGCACCACTTAGACACCATTTAGACACGCAAAGACAAATTATGCCAAATGTCCGTTATGCCAAAAGACCCTCACTTTTGACGTTGGTTACAATTATGCCAAATGTCCGTTATGCCAAATGACCGTTATGCCAAATGGCCTTTATGCCAAATGACCTTATGCCAAATGGCGTTATGCCAAATGACTTTATGCCAAATGGCCCGCTCCCCGCTATGAACATTAAGCTATGGAGGTTTAATGTGAACGTTGAGTTATTTCGCGTGCTTCATTCCGTAGTTGAAGGCCCAGTGAAACTACTTTGAACTTCTGAGAGTCGGAAAGTTCTGACAGCAATAATTTCTCCGAAACCACAAATAGCTTGTGGTTTCACACCCAAACGGTTTCCATTCTGAAATATAATCAGCTGAATGATGACATTGATTTACACTGCACCGCAATCACCTAACGATTGCAGCCTAATTCTCAGAACCATAAAACAGTACTAATTAGCTGCATTATAGGATTTCCTATGTGCACCAGGATTGTTGTCAACCTCCCCTAAGTCCCGTGCCATGTGCTCTGCCGTATACAGTAACAAAAACCTAACGATGCCATCGAGAAAATTATGTCATCCGTATGTTTGTCACTACCTCACCGGTAGGAAACGCATTGTTTCTAATTAGCCGACGTCGATGATGACGTCGACCTTCACGCGTTGGCGCTCAACAATAATCATTCTCAGACACAGACGGAATAAATAGTCTGTCGAGATCATCACCGGAGGATTTCTTATCATTCCCTGAACTCTAACGCGGGTAATCAACTGTCTGTAACCTGTCTATCGGTATCTGCAGGTCTGGTGGATCTTCACCGCGCAGTTCCATGCTGGTTCAACCAGAACTTCCCCTCAAGGATCGTCTGCCAGACGCGATGATCGCACGCCGCTCGCCGGCTTATAATAGGTCATACCTGCCTACCGGTGAGCTCGCTCGGCTAAACTAAAAAGCACGTGCTTTATCGTGCCACGTTAGACGGAGGCAACATTATTGTTTTGTTCGCATATAGGGCGCTTGGAGCCCATTAACTGACCGGGCTGAGTCGCTTATATATTGATCACACCGTACAGGTGCAACGCTTTTTTTGCACCCAGGACTTCAACCGAGCTGGGTCGTCGCCGCGTGATCCCATGCTCAGTACGTCTAACGACATTTCGGCCAAATTTTGCATCACCCACCTTCTTAATCGGAACCGTTTCGAAAACTTCACACATTCGAGTTGCGTTTAATTTTGTTTGTTTGCTGAGGACATCGTTCGGAACGAGAAAGCTATTATCACTTCTACCTACTTTGTGCGATGTCCAAAAAATAAATCACTAGTGCGTGATTGTGATTAAATAAGCAAAGCTGGAATCTAGAACTCGTGCGCCTTTAGCGATTAGTGCTGCGCAGTGTGATCGACTGTGCGGAAGATGGGTTCCGGCGCTGTTCGGTTAGCGGTCGTATTGAGTTTGGTTGGAGTAGTGTTGGAGACGGCCCAGGCACAAAGCGTCCAAGGCGGTGGGCGACCCAGCTATCGACTTCCGCGGGAAGTTATTCCGGAGCATTACGATCTGGAGGTGCATACCCATCTGGGCGACGATGGCGAAGGGTTCCGCTTCTTCGGTGTTGTTAACATTACGGTGAGTGTGCCGATCATCGAAATAGCTGTTTCGTAATTCAAAGTATCGAACATGAAGTATCGTATCTGAAAGTTTCATTATACTTATATGTTCTCTAAAAAGTGCTTTAATTGACAGCATGACTCTTCAGACTTAGAAAGTTTGATTAGCTTGCAAGGTGCCAATTAAAAATATTATTGCATGTGATGACTTGCATTAAATCGGGAGAAATGTATGAATGTTCGATTTGAGTTCTTTATTGAATTCTGATGTAGCTGCATGCAGGTCAGTTCCACGAAGCGGAACAGCTAATCAACGAAGTCGAGATAACAATACAGCATATTTTTTCAAAGAAGAGAAATACGAACAAAACCAGATTCTTATTTGAGAAAAGGTAACATATTATGACTACAGTGTTGACCCGATTTTGTCACTACCCGATTTTGTCTACCCCCGATTTTGTCACGTTTTCGACCCGATTTTGTCACCACAAAAAAGATTGTCATTCTTTTTATTTTCTTAAACAACATTAATTTTCATGAAATTACTTTCACCGCCTGTAGTCTATTACGAACGACTTCTGAGTACTTGGGAAATATTCTGCAAGCAATTTCGACAATAAATAATGGGTACCGTTCACGCATTTGACCTTTCCAAGGCATAAAATGATTCATATTTGTGGAATGAATTTAAAAAAATGAAAATATTTTTTTTTCCAATTTTGTCCCAAAATTCATCAGAGGGGTGATAAAATCGGGATATTACTGTATAGGTTTCGAATACGTAACTCAATCTGATCCTTTGATCCGTGTTTACAATTTCTCATTAGGGGACACTGGGAAACTTGATCCTTTTTTCTCATTGCCGATGTTGTATACCTTCCAGCTACGTACCTTCTTCGTCAAAGTTTTTCGGTATCTTTCAGACTATATGCTAACATATTGAGTCACGTGATTGACGATGAGTTAAAGCCGCTAAGGCAAAAATGTGAAAAAGTGCGTTTTCTCATACTAATCTCCATGTAAATTTAAAACGTGATGCGGAAAGCGAGGACGCAAGCAATCAAGCCCATATTTAGCACAGTTGATTGGGGTTTCAAAACGATTTAGAAAAACCTTGATCTCATTTGATTGGATGCGTTTTTCCGTACAACTGCGCCCCACTCTAATGGATACGTTTGCGAGCCTTTTGACAGTTTTCCCTTGGGTGGCGTTAAATTTTTGTATGGGTGACAAATGAGGGATCAAATGTCCCCATGTTGACGCAACAACTTGACTTCCAAACATCCTAAAATTGTGATGGAGTGTTGACATTTTGACCAGTACAGATTATTTAGCATTTTTTATTACCAGATTAAGGACAGAGTGGCCTGGGCTGCACATAAAGATCTCCTCCATTTAGATTGGTCCATGGCTACACGTCGCCAACCACGCAGTCTGCGGAGGGTCCGCAAATCGTCCTCACCTGATCGATCCACCCTGCTCGCTATGCACCTCGCCTTCTTGTTCCCGGCGGATCGTTGTCGAGAACCATTTTCACCGGATTACTGTCCGAATTCTGGCTACGTTCCCGGCCCACCGCAGTCTTACGATTTTCGCGGTGTAGAAGATGGATGGTTTGCCCAACTGCTGGTGCAACTCGTGGTTCTTTCGCCTCCTCCATGTACCGCCCGCCATCTGCACCCCACCATAGATGGTACGCAGCACTTTCCTTTCGAAAACTCCAAGTGCGCGTTGGTCCTCCACGAGCATCGTCCAGGTCTCGTGTTTGCGTTTTGTAGATTGTCAGTTTGATACGGCGGCGAACTCTATTCGATCGGAGTGTCTTGCGGAGTCCAAAGTACGTAAGATTTCCAGCCACTATGCGTCTCCGAATTTCTCTGCTGGTATCATTTTCGTCAGTCACCAGTGAGCCCAAGTACAAGAATTCTTCAACCACCTCGATTTCGTCACCACCGATAGAAGCTCGTGGTGGGTGGCTTACATTGACCTCTGTTTAGCTTTGCTTTTCAGTCTGATGTAGGCTTCCTCCATCATCTCAAAGTTACGTGCTATGATATCAATGTCGTTGGCGAAACCAAATAACTTTACGGACTTCGTGAAAATCGTACCACTTGTGTCAATCCCTGCCCTTCGTATTACTACCTTCAAAGCGATGTTGAATAGCAGACACGAAAGACCATCACCTTGCCGTAACCCTCTGCGTGTTTTGAAGGGTCTCGAGAATGCCCCTGAAACTCGAACTTCGTACATCACCCAATCCATCGACGCCTTGATCAACCTTATCAGTTTATCCGGACATCCGTGCTCGTGCATTAGCTGCCATACCTGGTCCCGATCAATTGTATCATATGCGGCTTTGAAATCGATAAATACCTGTCGTATGGCAAACGTACTGCCTCACGAGCTCTCTTGCAATTGGTGCTTTTCGGCGGCATGAAATTTGGTAGAGTACCTTGTAGGCGGCCTTCAGAAATGTGATTGCGCGGTAGTAGCTACAATCCAACTTATCGCCTTTTTTGAAGATGAAACAAACGACACCTTTCATCCACTCCTGCGGCAGAAACTCATCCTCCCAAACCTTGGTAATTACCGAGTGCCTCACCACCGTGTTTAAACAGCTCTCCTGGTCAATTCCAGGGGCTTTGTTGTTTTTCAGTCGGCCGATCTCCTCCTGGATTTCCTGAAGATTCCGAGCCGGAAGTCGCACGTCCTGCGCGCTGCTCCTAGGTCCATCACCATACCGCCATCTTCGTCTGCCACATAGCCATTCAGGTGTTCTTCGTAGTGCTGCCGCCACCTTTAGATCACCTCACGCTCATTCGTAAGAAGGTTTCCATTTATATCTTTACACATATCAGGCTGTGCCACGTGGCCCTTACGTGAACGGTTTAACTTCTCATAGAACGTGTGTTATTAGAACGATAAAGTAGCTCCGTCTCTTCACTGTCTCGATCTTCCTGCTGGCGCTTTTTCCTCCGAAAAGTCGATATTGTCTGTTCCAAACCCGTTTGTATCGTGCCTCGTTTGCTCTCGTGTGGTGTTGCAGCAATCACGCCCATGCTGCATTCTTCTCCTCAACTAACTGCTCACATTCGCCGTCATACCAGTCGTTTCTTTGATCCGGGGGCACTGTGCCTAGTGCAGCGGTTGCGGTGCTTCCGATGGCGGATCGAATATCTCTCCAGCCATCTTCAAGAGATGCTGCGCCTAGCTGCTCTTCCGTTGGGAGTGCCGCTTCCAGCTGCTGCGCGTAGTCTTGGGCTAGTCTACCGTCTTGCAGCCGCCCAATGTTTAGCCGCGGCGGACGACTCCGACGCGTGTTGATCACCGTCGAGAGTTTTGAGCGCAGACATACTGCAACGAGATAGTGTTCAGATTCATTCGCACTGCGGCAAGTGCGAACGTTCGTGATGTCGGAAAAGAATTTACCTTAGATTAGAACGTGGTCGATTTGGTTTTCCGTGTGGTCTTGTGGATATTCTTGCGGGGAGGAAAGTGCTTCGGAATACCATTCAGCGGGAGGCTGCAAAGTTTATGCATCGTAGGACGTTGTCGTTCGATGCGGAATGCATAGGCCTATGTATTTTCTCCCTTCCTACCTGAGAGTTCATGTCCCCGATGACGATTTTGACGTCCCGCCGTCCACCATCGTGTGTTTGCTCCAGCTGTGCATAGAACGCTTCTATCTCGTCATCGGATCTCCCTTTGTTTGCATGTTGATAATGCTTCCCAATCACGCGTTGGCGCATTTTGCCCAGCACTATGAATCCGGTTTCCAGCTCGTTTATGGTGCCACACCTTTGGTAGAAGGTAGCCGCTCGATGCCCACACTTTTTGTCCTGTCCAGCAGAATTGCTGCAGCGCTACGACGTCGAAGTTGTGGAGATGTAATTCATCGTAGATTATCCTGTCGCAACCTGCAAAGCCTAGCGACTTGCAGATCCATATTTCAAGCTTCCAATCGTGATCCTTTATTCGTTGCCTAGGTCGTTGCCGATTATATCGAGTCGCATTATCTCTTATATTGTTCGTAATTATTGGTTTTCCAGGCGGCTTATTGGTCCTGCGCAAACCTCCTGTCTCGTCGGAGGGCCGTCGTGTCAGGGCTGTTTAGCGTCCCACCTAATACCAGGATTTGGGCTTGTTCACTTTGAGCGGCACACGGTCGCTTTGGCGGAGCCTGCTTGCGGCTTTTTATAGAGGTTTCACAAAGCCCACTGTCAAACCCCACCACATCCTAGGCAGGCACTACAACTCGTAGATGGCCTGGAGAGGGATCGTCAATCCCTTGGACATAGTTCCTGCTACCCCAGTATAATCAAGGCTAATTATGTTTTTTTTTGCGCGCAGTTACGGCGCGCAGTTGGTATTCAATTGAATGAATCTTTGAAGAAGTAAACTGAGTAAGTCATTTTATGTTTTGAATAATCAGCGAATGTACTTCATGAAAATGAATATTTTGTGCTCTGGTTATGACCATACTAAGTTTTCGGGGCTGCTCTAACGGTATTTCGGCTTTTGATGGAATAGCAAATGATAAGACATCTCTATGAGGGTTCAAAAAAACGCCCAGCACTTTTTCGCTTTCGGTGCCTTTGTCTTGGTGATAATGCACTGATTTGGTGGTTGTTGCTTCCCCTAGATCTTCAATTACCAGCGGCGAATTCGATGTCCAATTTCTAACTTCGAAACCCGCTTGAGTGTTGATGGTTCGCACCTTCTTTGATCTCCGTAATGTTTCCTCCTCGGTGTCCCAACTGTCGAAATAGTCGTCCACATACGTCCGATTATCGATGGTGTTCAAGCTTCATCATTAAGATGATAGAGAAATCCTACTGTACCAGATTGGTAGCAACGTCATAACAATTGCCGTCATAATATTCCAATATTTGTAGTCGAATGTGCATATGAATGTGCTTTTGAATTGTTTCGCATATGTGCTCTATTGTTTTAGCTTCTGTAGTATGTGTGAAAATGTATGCCATTATAAATAAGGCCTATAAAACCGGCAAGCAGATAGGCAATAGGCAAGAGTCCGTCTTCGGTCTTTGCGACTCGCAGTCCAAGCAACATAGTCTGTTCGTCACCTAGTTAAATAATCTCGCGTTGGCAGTTAAATTCAAATCCAAATCGTGATCAAAGTAAGATCCAATCTTTGTTAGTCAAGTTAATTTTAATTTAGTCCATTAGTAGAAGATAAAATTGGGTTTCAATCAATAACAGTGTCGTTATTAGTGTGAACAATCTATCAGAAAACTTGGTCACATTACTGGACAATTATCTCCCAAAAAGAAGGTTTAAAGTAGTGATGGACGAAATGGTTCAATTAAGTGAGCGACTCTGAGCCAAGCATTCACTTGAATGAGCCGACTCATTAATTACAAAGTAGTTTTTTTGCATATGAAGCATAAAAGCAAAATGTTTCATATCTTGTATATTCAACTGTTTTTTTATGTGCTTGTGCAAGTGCTTGTTTACAATACAAATTCGAACAGTCAAAAGTTCGTCTAAATCCATTTACATTTTGAATCAGAAAACTGTGAAAAGATATGTGCTCTTTGCTCTCCCATTTCACTCGGATAAATTTTGTTTCTTTTTCACATCATAACATCGAAACACTCATCCTCGACGAATGAGTTTCAGCGAAATTCTCGTCAACGTCGATAATTGCATTAATCGATGAATCATTTGAATTTAGATTCTTGCTGAGCTACTCATCAGGCCCTCATTAGCCGTGCGGTAAGACGCGCGGCTACAAAGTAAGACCATGCTGAAGGCTGGGTTAGATTCTCGGTCCGGTATAGGAAATTTTCGGGTGGAAGTTTTCTCGACTTCCCTGGGCATAAAAGTATCATCGTGTTAGCCTCATGATAAACGAATGCAAAAATGGTAACTTGGCTTAGAAACATCGCAGTTAATAACTGTGAAAGTGCTTAATGAACACTAAGGTGCGAGGCGGCTCTGTCCCAGTGGGGGGTGTAATGCCAATAAGAAGAAGAAGAATAAGATGAGCTACTCATGAATCATTCGCAGTATTCGCAGTGGTAAACGCACATCAACTCTAATGACCGTCGCTATTTTTAATTTTTGAATTATCTACAATTCTTTATATCGCCTAATCAACCCTGCCAGCAGTTTATAACAAAGTTTCTAGATGATTTCCGGCGTAAATCTAGCATTACACCACGGGAATCTCGCTCTTGGATTTTGTTCCCCGTTTTTTAAAAATGGCAGGATGGAGGCAGGGTTTCGGCACAGAGAATCGAAATTCCGGCCTGTTATTTTAACGACGCAGCGGAGAACAACGTCGGGTATGTGGGACGAAGTCGACGGAACGATTGGTTCGACGAAGAGTGCAGACAGATTCTGGAGGAGAATGACGCAGCGCGGGCGGTTGCGCTGCAGCAAGGAACCCGGCAGAACGTAGAACGTTATAGACGGAAGTGGAGACAGCAGACCCGTCTTTTTCAGCAGAAGAAACGTCGCCTGGAAGAAGCGGAGTGCGAGAAGCTGGAACAGCTGTGCCGTTCTCAAGAAACACGCAAGTTCTACCAGAAGCTCAACGCACCCCGCAAAGGCTTCGTGCCGCGAGTCGAAATGTGCCGGGATAAGGATGGGAGCATCTTGACGGACGAACGTGTGGTGATCGAAAGGTGGAAGCAGCACTACGAGGAACATCTGAATGGCGCTGAGATTACAGGCAGTGAAAGTCAAGGCAGCGAAGGAGATGACTACGTCAGTTCAGCAGACGATGGAAGCCAACCAGCACCTACCTTGAGGGAAGTTAAGGATGCCATCCAACAGCCAAATGATCAATAAAGCAGCTGGTAAGGATGGTATCGGAGCTGAGCTCATCAAGATGGGCCCGGAAAATCTAGCCTGCACAAACTGCTAGTCAGAATCTGGGAAACTGAACAGCTACCGGAGAAGTGGAAGGAAGAGGTTATATGCCCCATCTACAAGAAAGGCGACAAGCTGGAGTGTGAGAATTTTGGAGCGATCACCATCTTTAATGCCGCCTACGAAGTGATATCCCAGATCATCTTCCGTCGTCTGTCACCATATGTGAATGAGTTCGTGGGAAGTTATCAATCCCGCTTCGTTGACGGCCGCTCGACAACGGACCAGATCTTTACTGTACGGCAAATCCTTCAAAAATGCCGTGAATACCAGGTCCCAACGCACCATCTGTTCGTTGATTTCAAGGCGGCATACGACAGTATAGACCGCGTAGAACTATGGGCAATTATGGACGAGAACAGCTTCCCTGGGAAGCTTACCAGACTGATCAAAGGAACGGTTGATGGTGTGCAAAACTGTGTGAAGATTTCGGGCGAACGATCCAGTTCGTTCGAATCGCGCCGGGGACTAAGACAAGGTGATGGACTTTCGTGCCTATTGTTCTACATTGCGCTAGAAGGTGTCATGCGGAGAGCCGGGTGTAACAGCTGGGGTACGATTTTCAACAGATCCAGTCAATTTATTTGTTTCGCGGATGACATGGACATTGTCGGTCGAACATTTGCAAAGGTGGCAGAACTGTACACCCGCCTGAAACGTGAAGCAACAAAAGTTGGACTGGTGGTGAATGCGTCAAAGACAAAGTACATGCTTGTGGGCGGAACCGAGCGCGACAGGGCCCGCCTGGGAAGCAGTGTTACGATAGACGGGGATACCTTCGAGGTGGTCGAGGAATTCGTCTACCTCGGATCCTTGCTAACGGCTGATAACAATGTTAGTCGTGAAATACGAAGGCGTATCATTTGTGGAAGTCGGGCCTACTACGGGCTCCAAAAGAAACTGCGGTCAAAAAAGATTCGCCACCGCACCAAATGTGTCATGTACAAGACGCTAATAAGACCGGTTGTCCTCTATGGACATGAAACATGGACAATGCTCGAGGAGGACTTGCAAGCACTCGGAGTATTCGAGAGACGGGTGCTTAGGACCATCTTTGGCGGTGTGCAAGAAAACGGTGTGTGGCGGCGAAGAATGAACCATGAGCTCGCCCAGCTCTACGGCGAACCCAGTATCCAGAAGGTAGCTAAAGCCGGAAGGGTACGATGGGCAGGGCATGTTGCAAGAATACCGGACAGCAACCCTGCAAAGATGGTGTTTGCTTCTGATCCGGCAGGTACGAGACGACGTGGAGCGCAGCGAGCGAGATGGGCAGACCAGGTGCAGAACGACTTGGCGAGCGTAGGGCGTATTCGAGGATGGAGAGATGCGGCCTCGAACCGTGTATTGTGGCGTCAAATTGTTGATTCAATGTTAACTGTTTAGATGTAGACTAAATAAATGAAATGATGACCAAGGAAAAGCCTTCAATCGTCTGAATCGTAAAAACGGTTGGGCGTCCTTAGAAGCAAGGGACGTTTAAACAAAATTCAGAGTTCTGCACAATGGAATCGCTAGAGTGAGGCAAGATGGATGTATTATATGTATTATTATAAAAAAGAATTAAAGTGTCAAATATATTATTTTTTGTGATAATTTCTCCGCATGCTGCGCCTGGTTGGCTAGTCACCGGACAGACAAACAGGGCTGTTATATATAGTATTGGCGATAAGGCAATAACCCAGGCATTTGTGTCGCTTCATCGTGGAGTGTGTATTCCCGAATCTGTTCAATTCTATATCAATTTTATATCAGTACCTCATACCTGGTAAATGAAAATATATTTTTTCCTTTCTTATACAAAAAAAAATGTACCAAAAGGCTATCATTTCCATCCTTTTCAACCTTTTTATATGAGGTTCGAAGACCCATATAGTCTTATACAGTGCTGCAAAGTGTCACCGTACAAGTCACGCAAAGCGTGACAATAACAAAATCCAGGTCATGTGTCAAGTACTCAATTGTGATGCTCAATGTGGATCTCACATGCTTGGTGTAACGATCACCATGAAAGTGACATTTTAGCAACTAGCGCTTGGTCACTCACCATGTCTTCACTTCTTCTGCCTGTGATCACCAGCATGAATGATAGGAAAACTTTCCTGATGTTGTGGTTGTCATATCCATGTCATCTTGACTATCGTGATGATCACTTGACCTATGCGGTGTTTGGTTCGAAATCAACGCTCGACAGCAATGGAATAATCCACTTAGCGGAATTGATGGATTTTTGCTGTGATAAAAATGCATGAAGCCAAAATAGAATTTTTGGGAACATTTAAGTGTTCTTATTGTTTATATTGACTTTTTGTGCAATATTTTAAGAGGTGCTATTAAAAGAAAAGTACATACATAGTTTTTCCAAATTTGATCCAGACTATCTTTTGAAAAAGGCCAAATTTTTTTTTATTGATTTTTTCAAATGGATACAATTAAAAAACGACGCATCCTACAAAAAAATGTTGTATGGGTGACTATCGCAAAATCAGTCAAAGTTTCTAATAAAGATATCGGAAACAATTCAAATTGAGCCCTACACTGAAAAAAAAAACAGTTTCAACAGTTTCAAAAATTAAAACTCGATTTGCGAAAAAACGCTTTTTTTGATTTGTATGAAATTGTGTCTCAAGATAGGTGATTATGTTCCCTACCAACCGTCCATACATCGCAAGCTTGACACTTTTAAGGGAAAAAAGTTTTTCTAACAAAAAATGTTTCTTGTCGGAATTGATTTTTTTTTTTCAGTGTCAAGCAGTGTCAGTGGATTTAACATATACATACATATATTAAAATATTCCTGAACAGTCAACAGGGTACAATATTTAGGTCGTAACTAATCGCAACGGATAAAAATACACTGAAAAAGACTCTTATATACAATCAGCTCGACGAACTGAGCTATTGTCTGTTTGTCCTTGTATATGTGTTTGTGCATATGAGGCATGCAAAAATTGTTGTCAAGCTTTCATCTTCAACCGACTTCAATTGAGTGCAAGAAACAGCTGCTATGGACAGTATGAGGCGATCACGTCCTTACAGTCAATTCAGGATTAGTTTGACACTCATTGTTATAAGAGACCAAGGAATGCTCTGCATGTCCGTGAGTGCCACGGGAAAGGAATCGTTGGTTAGTTGAAAAGGTAAATCATGTGAGTAAGCGACTAAATATTTATTGTAAACTAAATTATTTAGAAAACTCAAAGACGAAAACCTTGTTTCAAATCAATCCAACGCAAAATCAATGTGCTTTGTTTAATAAGCTATTACAACACGATCGATTCTGCAATTTTATGCTCTTCGATGCAGACATTATTTTTTTCACTTCGTGTTCTCCCGCACTAGCTGGCGTGACCAGCATCAACACGATCAATCGCACACTGATTAAATAAATTTCTTCTCCGCGAGGCAGATTTTTTTAGTTACCGTTTCCCCACACTAGCTGCATGTGCGTGACCAGCAGCAATACGATCGATTCCGCACTAAATAATGTTGAGCTCAATAATGTTGTAGAGAATCTTCAATCTTCTAAAAAATTTATTCGTACTTTTAGGTAAGAATCGAATTGTTGTTTGAACGAGAAAAGATTGCATTTTGTTTTCCTAAGGGCCTTCTTAGCTCGGTGCTTACCCATTCGCTTAAACCTGGTTTGCGACCTAAGCGCAGGTGAAGCAATCGGTCTTTTATTAGAAAGAATCGGAACCCATGCCTCAGCTTTGCCTTTTTGACAAAGTTATACTGATCAGATTAATATCTGTTTACATTTTCACTCAGCGCCTGACGTTTTAATTGAGTCGGATCAGTTAGGATAGAAATTGACCATAAAAATACTTTTCGTTTTCTGTTAGACATTTCTAACAAAACACGTCAAGACGAGTTTATACAATCCCATTGAATTCCACCACATAATTGTATCTTGACAGATACGTATTTCGACCTCAACAGTAAGGCCGTCTTCAGTGTCTTGTACTTGACTCGACTTGAAGAAAATGATCGCAGCTTACAGTATTTATACTATGCATAGGTATAATAATTTATCTAGGTACTTATCTTACTACGGTGCTTATTTCTACTCGCTTGTTGCGCTTACTGCTTAGGTATAAACTTGAAGAGCCTACCTTAGACCTAAACTCATAATTTAATCCCTTATCAGTTTCCCTCATAGCCTTACTTACTTCTGCAATATGTTCTTTGAACCTTACATCTAACGATCTTTTTGTTTGACCTACATATACTTTATCACACTGTGAACAATTAATTTGATAAACCCCAAGTGAAAACATTCCACTAAAAAGCTCAAAATAATTTTCTTATCAAAATGGCATCCAAGCGGAACGAGCGTAGTACTTTTATAGATTTGAAAAGGAGGATCGCAGGTATTCTTAAGGACGTGGCCTTCCTTAAGAAGTGCCAAAAGGAGAGGCTGACTCCTGTCAGCCATAGGATTAAGATGGGAGCTCACATCCCAAAATCTATCAGTAAGAGGGCGGAATCGGATTTGTTGAAGTTGTCAATCAAGGGACACTATGCCAAGCTAGAGAGGTTGAACTTGGAGTGCTACAACCTGCACCTCAAGCTGGCAAAGGAGAACCAAGATTCTTTCGACATATTCCTAAAGAAGGTACAGCGGGCCGAAGAGTGTGAAGCGGACAGGAAGAGGAGACTGCACAAAAAGAAATTGACCATTCTACGAGGGAAATCAGCGACGGAAAGTAGAACGACTAACCCCACAGTACAAATGGTCGAGGGATTCGTTGTTAACCGTTCGACACAGCAGTTTACGGAGGAACAATTAGCACAACTGAACAAGGGGTTAGGGTATGCGACAAACCAGAAAGCGGACCTAGAGCAGAGAATCGTGGATACTGAGACAGCGATTTCACGAAATGTTGATCAACGGGACCAGAATAGTATGAGAAACATCGTAGCAGACGCCATCAAAGCAGGACATCATGGGACATCGAACAAAGACGAGAGGAGGATTTTAAAGGAGTTAAAGGAGAAACCAGTTTACTACATGAAGGCGGACAAAGGAAACGCAGTGGTGATAATGGACAAAGAGGACTACGATGAACAGATGACGACAAAAATCAACGGAGGACCATACAGGCATTTGAGAGTGGACCCACTACCCGGACTAATCCGACTTACGGACAAAACGATAAAGGAATGCAAGACGATCATCGGAGAAGCCCGGGTTAAAATGACGAACCCTATGTTACCAAGGATCAAAGGACTACCAAAGATACATAAGCCAGGTACAGAGATGCGAGAAATAGTTTCATCAGTGGGATCCCCTACACAAAACTTGGCCAAGTGGTTAGTCAAGGAGTTCCAGAGTATGCCGAAGCCGTTCCCCAGCAGATCAGTTGTAAACACCCAGGAGTTCACCAAGAGGATATTGGAATCAGGAAACATTGGAGAAGAGGACATCATGGTATCATTCGACGTAGCGGCATTGTTCCCAAGCGTTCCAGTGAAGGATGCTCTGAACCTTTTGGAGGATTGGCTACTAGGACAACAGACGGATACAGCATGGCGAGGAAAGGTAAAAATGTATCTCAAGCTTGCAAGATTATGCATGAATGAGAACTACTTTACATTCCGTGGAAGCTTCTACAAACAAACGAAGGGTGCACCTATGGCAAATCCGCTATCACCGTTTTTGTGTGAATTATTCATGGCGAATTTGGAGGACAACCTAGAGGAACAAGGAGTACTACCCGATAAATGGTGGAGATACGTGGACGACATTTTCAGCATCATCAACCGGAAAGATCTACCCAGGATTTTGGAAGCGATAAACAACGTGCATAAAGACATCAAATTCACCCACGAGGAGGAAAAGGGAGGTAAATTACCTTTCTTGGATCTACTGGTTATCAAGGGAACAAATGCAACATTAGACTTCGAAATCTACAGGAAGCCCACCAACACCATGAGAGTCATCCCATACACATCAAATCATTCGTATCAGCACAAAATGCCAGCTTTTCATCACATGATCCACAGGATGCAGACGATTCCCCTGAGCGAAGAAGGAAAAACGAAGGAGCTACAACACATCTTGGAAACAGCGAGGATCAATGGATACAAGGAAAGAACAATACAAGCAATCATCAACAAGAAGCAGAGGAACCTACGGAAAAACGAACTGACAACACTAACACCGATCGATGAACCGCTGAAGAGGGTATCGGTCCCATATGATCGACACATCACCCACCAGCTACGCCATCGACTGAGGAAATTCGGCATCGATTTAGTATTCTCCAGCAGAAGCAATCAACTGAAGACACTGTTGGGCTCAACAAAGGATAGAGTAGAAATGTTAAATAAGGCCGGGGTTTATCAAATTAATTGTTCACAGTGTGATAAAGTATATGTAGGTCAAACAAAAAGATCGTTAGATGTAAGGTTCAAAGAACATATTGCAGAAGTAAGTAAGGCTAAGAGGGAAACTGATAAGGGATTAAATTATGAGTTTAGGTCTAAGGTAGCTGAACATGTATATCAGGAAAATCATTCAATTACGACATCAAACATTAAAATTTTAAGAAATGTCTCTTCTCCGTGGAAACTTGATGTTGCTGAGAGCTTGGAAATCTACCGACAGGTACAAACGCGGTTGTTGAATAAAGATCAAGGAAATGGTAGCTCCTGGCTCTTCAAGTTTATACCTAAGCAGTAAGCGCAACAAGCGAGTAGAAATAAGCACCGTAGTAAGATAAGTACCTAGATAAATTATTATACCTATGCATAGTATAAATAGTGTAAGCTGCGATCATTTTCTTCAAGTCGAGTCAAGTACAAGACACTGAAGACGGCCTTACTGTTGAGGTCGAAATACGTATCTGTTAAGATACAATTAAGTGGTGGAATTCAATGGGATTGTATAAACTCGTCTTATAGCAAGTGAAGACATTCCACTAAAAAGCTCAAAATAATTTTCTTAACTAAAGACGTTTTATAGCAGAAAACTAAATAAGAACTGTTTGACTCAGAATGGGATTATGCAGTAAGCGTTAAAATAAAAACTTGTATAACATAACGTTTTTAAAACAGCTTTATAATTTTGTTCAGCGGCACAGCCAAATTTTTTGATAGTACATAACAGTATGGCTGAGTTTATTTTTTTCGAAATTCCGTTAAAAG
This sequence comes from Armigeres subalbatus, assembly GCF_024139115.2. Lineage (NCBI taxonomy): Eukaryota > Metazoa > Arthropoda > Insecta > Diptera > Culicidae > Armigeres > Armigeres subalbatus. The sequence goes on along the minus strand of NC_085139.1, from coordinate 305,548,721 downwards.
CTGGTTTTTTTTCTAGCGAAATTTTTGTAATTTACGAAACGTAATCGAGAAAACAGATTTCGCCATGCTCAAATTCCGCGGAATTTCGTTTCGAACCACCTGTAACGAAATTTTTCGAAATTCCGCATATGCTTAGCATGCAGTTCTTAACCTAAATATTCACCCAACCAGAGATTGCAACATTTTATTGCAATCTTGCATTAGTTTCGCGTACATTTCGTCATAATTTGCGACATATGCACTGCACAGATTGTATTGAGTAGACGGCAGGCCCTTGCATTAGGTTCGAGAAAATAAGAACTGGTTATGTATTAGTGTCTTCATTGAATCTAATTTTACACTCCTCTATCAGCTGTATACTTCGACAACCTCAGCAACCTTACAAAGAAATTCGGTCTAAGACCGGTATTGAACCCGGACCCTCCACGCTTAGCACATATACACTGATGATTCTGGTTGTTCTAGGAGGAGCCAACGAGATTCGTTTGGATATATTGATCAAAACCAAATAAACCGAGTTAATGCAATGAGCTGTATTAACAAAGCGACCGTGTGCCGCTCAAAGCGCACAAGCCCAAGTCCTGGTGTTAGGTGGGACGCTAAACAGCCCTGACACGACGGCCCTCCGACGAGACAGGAGGTTTGCGCAGGCCCAATAAGCCGCCTAGAAAACCAATCATTACGAACAATATAAGAGATAATGCGACTCGATATAATCGGCAAAGACCTAGGCGACGAATACAGGATCACGATTGGAAGCTTGGAACATGGAATTGCAAGTCGCTAGGTTTCGCAGGTTGCGACAGGATGATCTACGATGATTTACATCCCCGCAACTTCGACGTTGTGGCGCTGCAGGAGATTTGCTGGACAGGACAGAAAGTGTGGAAAAGCGGGCATCGAGCGGCTACCTTCTACCAAAGCTGTGGCACCACCAACGAGCTGGGAACCGGCTTCATAGTGCTGGGTAAGATGCGCCAACGCGTGATTGGGTGGCAGCCAATCAACGCAAGGATGTGCAAGCTGAGGATTAAAGGCCGTTTCTTCAACTATAGCATCATCAACGTGCACTGCCCACACGAAGGGAGACCCGACGACGAGAAAGAAGCGTTCTACGCACAGCTGGAGCAGACATACGATGGATGCCCACTGCGGGACGTTAAAATCGTCATCGGTGACATGAACGCACAGGTAGGAAGGGAGGAAATGTATAGACCGGTCATCGGACCGGATAGTCTGCACACCGTATCGAATGACAACGGCCAACGATGCATAAACTTCGCAGCCTCCCGCGGAATGGTAGTCCGAAGCACCTTCTTTCCCGCAAAAATATCCACAAGGCCACATGGAGATCACCTAACCAAGAAACGGAAAACCAAATCGATCACGTTCTAATCGACGGTAAATTCTTCTCCGACATCACGAATGTCCGCACTTACCGCAGTGCGAATATTGAATCCGACCACTACCTCGTTGCAGTATGCCTGCGCTCAAAACTCTCGACGGTGTACAACACGCGTCGAAGTCGGACGCCGCGGCTTAACATTGGGCGGCTACAAGACGGTAGACTAGCCCAAGAATACGCGCAGCAGCTGGAAGTGGCACTTCCAACGGAAGAGCAGCTAGGCGCAGCGTCTCTTGAAGATGGCTGGAGAGATATTCGATCCGCCATTGGTAGCACCGCAACCGCTGCACTAGGCACGGTGCCCCGGATCAGAGAAACGACTGGTATGACGGCGAATGTGAGCAGTTAGTGGAAGAGAAGAATGCAGCATGGGCGAGATTGCTGCAACACCGCACGAGGGCGAACGAGGCACGATATAAACAGGCGCGGAACAGACAAAACTCGATTTTCCGGAGGAAAAAGCGCCAGCAGGAAGATCGAGACCGTGAAGAAACGGAGCAACTGTACCGCGCTAATAACACACGAAAGTTCTATGAGAAGTTGAACCGTTCACGTAAGGGCCACGTGCCACAGCCTGATATGTGTAAGGACATAAACGGGAACCTTCTTACGAACGAGCGTGAGGTGATCCAAAGGTGGCGGCAGCACTACGAAGAACACCTGAATGGCGTTGTGGCAGACGAAGATGGCGGTATGGTGATGGACCTGGGAGAACGCGCGCAGGACATAATTCTACCGGCTCCGGATCTCCAGGAAATCCAGGAGGAGATTGGCCGGCTGAAGAACAACAAAGCCCTGGGGTTGACCAACTACCAGGAGAGCTATTTAAACACGGTGGTGAGGCACTGGCTAGAGCGCTGCACTGGGTCATTACCAAGATTTGGGAGGAGGAAGTTTTGCCGCAGGAGTGGATGGAAGGTGTCGTGTGTCCCATCTACAAAAAGGGCGATAAGCTGGATTGTAGCAACTACCGCGCAATCACATTGCTGAACGCCGCCTACAAGGTACTCTCCCAAATTTTATGCCGTCGACTAGCACCAACTGCAAGGGAGTTCGTGGGGCAGTACCAGGCGGGTTTTATGGGCAAACGCTCCACCACGGACCAGGTGTTCGCCATTCGCCAAGTACTGCAGAAATGCCGCGAATACAACGTGCCCACACATCATCTATTCATCGACTTCAAAGCCGCATATGATACAATCGATCGGGACCAGCTATGGCAGCTAATGCACGAACACGGTTTTCCGGATAAACTGACACGGTTGATCAAAGCGACGATGGATCGGGTGATGTGCGTAGTTCGAGTTTCAGGGGCATTCTCGAGTCCCTTCGAAACCCGCAGAGGGTTACGGCAAGGTGATGGTCTTTCGTGTTTGCTATTCAACATCGCTTTGGAAGGGTTACGAAGAGCAGGGATTAACACGAGTGGTACAATTTTCAATAAGTCCGTCCAGCTATTTGGTTTCGCCGACGACATAGATATTATGGCACGTAACTTTGAGAAGATGGAAGAAGCCTACATCAGACTGAAGAGGGAAGCTAAGCGGATCGGACTAGTCATCAACACGTCGAAGACGAAGTACATGATAGGCAGAGGTTCAAGAGAAGACAATGTGAGCCACCCACCGCGAGTTTGCATCGGTGGTGACGAAATCGAGGTGGTAGAAGAATTTGTGTACTTGGGCTCACTGGTGACTGCCGAAAATGACACCAGCAGAGAAATTCGGAGACGCATAGTGGCTGGAAATCGTACGTACTTTGGACTCCGCAAGACGCTTCGATCGAATAGAGTTCGCCGCCGTACCAAACTGACAATCTACAAAACGCTAATTAGACCGGTAGTCCTCTACGGACACGAGACCTGGACGATGCTCGTGGAGGACCAACGCGCACATGGAGTTTTCGAAAGGAAAGTGCTGCGTACCATCTATGGTGGGGTGCAGATGGCGGACGGTACATGGAGGAGGCGAATGAACCACGAATTGCATCAGCTGTTGGGAGAACCATCCATCGTTCACACCGCGAAAATCGGACGACTGCGATGGGCCGGGCACGTAGCCAGAATGTCGGACAGTAACCCGGTGAAAATGGTTCTCGACAACGATCCGACGGGCACAAGAAGGCGAGGTGCGCAGCGGGCAAGGTGGATCGATCAGGTGGAAGATGACTTGCGGACCCTCCGTAGACTGCGTGGTTGGCGACGTGTAGCCATGGACCGAGCCGAATGGAGAAGACTCTTATATACCGCACAGGCCACTTCGGCCTTAGTCTGAATAAATAATAATAATGTATTAACAAGTATGACATTCTCTGATCGTTTTGAATGCAAGATTTGATACAAAATGCTTAATACAAAGAATGCCACACAGAATTGTTTTGGGTGTAGATACTTTGATTTGTGTTATGGTTTGGAGTGTCGTCCGATGTCTCTCGTTTCCTCGTGATTTTCAAAATTCAAAAATCGCATCTATACATGGTGGATAACATTTACAATCTCGCAGTGATTGGCTCGTCAAAGCAAAACTGATGATCCCACTTTTGAGCTAATTGTTGATCCACATCAGGTAATTGAAGAAATGAATCTGCATTATTTAATTGAAGATTTGAGCGATATCTTCGATTCATTTATTTAAATTGCACCACCCACAGCCCACATATTTCAGTGAATAGATCTTTGAGCACGGATTGCAGGCAGCTTCATTAATTCATATAATCAATTTGATGCCAACTGAACCTAATTAGGTACTTCTAATCGAATGAAAAATGTTTCTCATGGATTGCAACAGTATGGTTTGTTTGCTTGTTAGGGTTCAAAAATCTAAAATAATTGGAGAAATTTGGTCATTTAGCAGAGCAAGTAGATAGAATAATAAAAAACTTGTTAAACTTCGCTTTTATCTTGGTGGAAAATGTATCCACCGGTTATATCTTTTTTTTTTCCTGTTCGGGTGTGCCACTGCGACCAGTTATTAGATCTATTGTAGCATTCCCCGTATCCTTAGTGTTTAAGTGCATGTCGAATTACTCCATTACTATTGAGAAGCAATGAAGTATCGGTTTCGATACAGTTCTTGTTTTGTTTTCCCAAGAGTACATGACACGGTCCCGCTATTTAGACCCTTCACAGAGAGCAATCTCATTGAAGGCGCGCCCCTTATCAAATCTTTCCTTGAGAAAACAGAACAGTAATACTGTTAATTGGCCATGCATCGGAGCCCTAGCCACATCCTTGTCTTGCTTCTAGAATATCACCAGTAAAGCTACAAACCCGGGATTTAGCTCTATCTACAAGACCATTTCAATCTAGAGAAGTTGTTCAGTAACAAGAATTTCCGTGTGTTCCTCGAACTACCATTGTTTACCAGTTCATGAAGAGTTAGTACATCCATAGAACCCTAACTCGAACTTTTTCTAGCAGTTAATTCAGCCTAGGTCAATGGGCCCTGGTTTTATAACTAATTACTAGAAAATCTGTTTCCGCTGCATACAATTTAGCCTCAAACGAGAGGAATTTGAGTCTTTCAATCATGTGCAGGGTAAAGTTAATTTTGTTATAATTCAAAGCTGCAATTGGTAGAGAGGACTAAATACGATAAATCCTTGAAATACCACAACTTATTGCCCTAGCTTGAAAAATGGATTAAGCTAGGGCTCGGTTTGGTAGATCTTACACCGTAAAACACTACGTAAAAGTGATCTACCAGCTTTACGGGAACCGGTTTTATCTTCCATATGTACCTTCTTTATACGGGACTGATATACGATAATATGCAGTGGACTACCGGCACAGTGGCTATCGGTAATGTTACACATGAGTGATCACCGCAAACAGATCGTTGCTACTGACTGTCTGCAGGCTAGTCTAGACAGATGCTATGTCGATTCTTGTTGCATGCTTAGATTGATATCATTAATAAGGTGCCATATCACTAACTTGTTGTCTTATTCTAATAACAGGTAACATCGATCTACGATTCATCCAATATCACACTACACTCAAAAGATCTCATCATAGACGAAAACCGAACATCAATCATCAACCTGAACGCTTCGCAACCATTACCGATCGCAACGCTCGATTACGATTTGCAAAACGATTTCCTAATCATCCGTATCGACGGAAGCGATCAGATCCAAGCTAACGAACAATACCTGCTAAGCATCCCCTTCGAGGGGGAGCTTAAAAACGATGTAATCGGTTACTACAGAAGCAGTTACGTCGCGTCAGAGAGCGGACAACGATCGTAGGTTCTGAATTGCATTTAACTACCGCTCACTGATGATTTGTTTAATTCCATTTACAGATGGCTTTCGATAACTCAATTTCAAGCGATTCACGCCCGTCGGGCATTCCCCTGCTTCGACGAACCGGAGCTGAAAGCGACCTTCAATATCTCCCTGGGACACCACCAGAAATACAACGCCCTGTCCAATATGCGCCTACTTAGCTCGGAAGCCGCTCCAAACCAGCCGAATTGGGTTGTGGATCGTTTCGAGCAAAGCGTGCTCATGTGTCCCTACCTGGTGTCGTACTCGATCAACGATTACGGCTTTGTGGAAGCTGTCGCCAATAACGCCACCGATGTTACCGTTCGGTCCTGGACCCGCAAGGACGCTCTTGACAATCTACGGTACGCCAACGAAATCGCCGTCAAGTTGATCGAGCGGTACGAGCAAAACTTTCAGCTCAAGTTCCCGCTCCCGAAGCTGGACTTCATCACCATCCCGGATATGCTGTTCGCCGCAATGGAGAATTGGGGCCTCGTCACGTACACGGAAGCCGGCTTGGAATTTTCGCCGGACAGTGGGACTTTGGACGATCAGCACTTTGTGGCTTCGGTTGTGGCTCATGAGGTCGCACACATGTGGTTCGGAAACCTGGTGACCATGCGTTGGTGGACGGATCTGTGGCTCAACGAAGGCTTCGCAAGGTACACGGAATTCCAAGCGGTGGAGTATCTTCACCCGGAGATGCGATCGTTGCAGGAAATCGTGATCGAAGATGTTTTGGAAATTTTCGAATTTGACGCGCTGAACAGCAGTCACCAGGTGTCGATTGCGATTGGTAACCCGGAAACGATTCCGCAGCTGTTCGATTCAATTTCTTATAAGAAAGGGGCCGCGCTGGTGAGGATGATGAACATGTTTTTGGGCGATGAAACGTATCATCGCGGTGTGGGTAGGTATTTGGAGAAATTCAAATTCGGAAATGCTGAACAAGACGACCTGTGGCAGGCTTTGACAGACGAGGCCGAAGAAAGTGGTGATTTCGCGAAAGGTTTCGATGTTAAGACAGTGATGGATACGTGGACTCTCCAGACAGGCTATCCGGTGGTGTACGTTGAACGAGATTACGATCAGCGGACGTTAACTTTTCGACAGATGAGATTCGTGCATGACGAAACAATTGATGACACGGCTTGTTGGTGGATTCCGTTGACCATTTCTTCCTCACAGTATCCGTATTTCAACCAAACACTACCTCAATGCTGGCTGGGCTGTACCAAGGATACAACCCCGTTCTTGACAAATCTACCCTGTCGCACTGAGTGGGTCATGGTCAACAATCAACTCGCAGGTCTGTACAAGGTTCAGTACGATCATCACAACTATCGATTGCTGGCGAATTATTTGAACGGGCAGGACTTCGAGACGATCAACCCGATCAACCGGGCACAACTCGTAGATGACGCCATGGATTTCGCATGGGCAGGAATTCAAGACTATTCGATCGCCTTCTCCCTGTTGAACTATCTACAAAAAGAGGACGAATACGTCCCATGGAAGGCGACGCTGACTAATTTGGAGATTCTCGATCGGGTCCTTCTGCACTCGGATCATTACGACATGTTCAAAGCATACACAAGCCATTTACTGCTGCCGTTGTATACCCGATTGAAAATTTTCGAGGCCAGCACTGCGAGGGATCGTCTGGGCCAGGTAAGGCTTAAGCAATTGGTAACGGATTGGGCCTGCAACATAGACATGGGGGATTGCGTGGTAAACTCGCTGAAGTTGTTCAACCTCTGGGTGACTAGTGGGAAAAACCCGATGCCGTTGGATCTACGATCTTCGGTTTACTGCACCGCCGTACGGGAGGGTTCCCGAGCGGACTGGGAGTTTTTGTGGGATCGCTACCGCGATGTGAGTGTGGTCGGTGCAGACCGTGCGGCCATCGCGGAGGGTTTGGCTTGTACCAGAGATCGAGGGCTGATCGGAAGGCTGTTGGTGTGGTCGGTAGAGGAAGACTCCGAGCTAAGACTGGAGGATACGACGGTGGTGTTCAATGGAATAGCCGATCATAAAGAAGGCGTCGAGATGGCCAGAAGTTTCCTATTTGAGAACATTGACAAGATGGCGGATTAGTAAGTGACAGGTAAAAAGGGCTGTGGAAGGCGAAAAACTTCTTTCTTCTTTTCTTTTTCAGTGTGAATCCGGAAACGTTCGAGTCCCGACTAGCCAGCCACATAAAAGTGTTGGCTAATCAGATTACTTCTGGCGAAGAGTTGGCAAAACTGGTTGAGTTTGTGAATCAGAAGCAGTCGATATTGGCTGGTAATTCGATTGCCATCGGGCAGGCTCTCGAGTTGGCGCGGATAAACATTCAATGGATGGAGAATCGGTCGGAGGGATTCGTAATGTATTTACAACAGCTGCAACAGAAAGATTTCGATGCATCGCAAATGGAGTGGTTCTGATACAGAGTTTTAAATAGCTGTAGAGTGTTATACGAAATAAAAAGTACAATCATTTAATACTGTCACGAAAATCATTGCACCAATTCAATCGAATGACAATTTTTCCCTGGATGATCTTTCTTCAACTAGCTCAAAGTCTTATACGTGATCAAAAATGATTCCTTCAGCCAGCTTAGCGTTTTTGGACTCATACCGTTTTGACTCAAATTCCGAACATGGCTCATATTCCGAACACTCGCTTTTAAATTTTATTCGTATAATTCTCTTCGTAGGATCTTGCATTCATTTGTAATCTTGATTATCAGAACTGAAAATCAATGGAATTTTGAGGCGGCAACGAACGACGAAGCGAAAATATCTCGAGTGTAACGATAGAATGTCGTGAACGTGATAGAAAGAAGGAGAGAGCGAGATTCGGAATGTCTCTGAAAATATGTCCTCCGAAGACTGCTTACCCGCCAACAACGTTTCCTGCCAATTGGGACTACATTCGTAAGCAACACTCTATGTTCGTGTGATTGGGTGGCAGCCAAACAACGCAAGAATGTGCAAGCTGACGATTAAAGGCCGTTTCTTCAACTATAGCATCATCAACGTGCACTGCCCACACGAAGGGAGACCAGACGACGAGAAAGAAGCGTTTTACGCACAGCTGGAGCAGACACACGATGGATGCCCACTGTGGGACGTCAAAATCGTCATCGGCGACATGAACGCACAGGTGGGAAGGGAGGAAATGTATAGATCGGTCATCGGACCGGATAGTCTGCACACCGTATCGAATGACAACGGTCAACAATGCATAAACTTCGCAGCCTCCCGCGGAATGGTAGTCCGAAGCACCTTCTTTCCCCGCAAAAATATCCACAAGGCCACATGGAGATCACCTAACCAAGAAACGGAAAACCAAATCGACAACGTTATAATCGACGGTAAATTGTTCTCTGACATGACGAACGTCCGCACTTACCGCAGTGCGAATATTGAATCCGACCACTACCTCGTTGCAGTATGCCTGCGCTCAAAACTCTCGACGGTGTACAACACGCTTCGGAGTCGTCCGCCGCGGCTTAACATTGGGCGGCTACAAGACGGTAGACTATAGCCCAAGAAGAGCAGCTAGGCGCAGCGTCTCTTGAAGATGGGTGAAGAGACATTCGATCCGCTATTGGTAGCACCGCAACCGCTGCACTTGGCACTGTGCCCCCGGATCAGAGACACGACTGGTATGACGGCGAATGTGAGCAGTTAGTAGAAGAGAAGAATGCAGCATGGGCAAGATTGCTGCAACACTACACGAGGGCTAACGAGGCACGATGTAAACGGGCGCGGAACAGACAAAACTCGATTTTCCGGGGGAAAAAGCGCCAGCATGAAGATCGAGACCGTGAAAAGACGAAGCAACTGTACCGCGCTAATAACACACGAAAGTTCTATGAGAAGTTAAACCGTTCACGTAAGGACCACGTGCTACAGCCTGATATGTGTAAGGACATAAACGGGAACCTTCTTACGAACGACCGTGAGGTGATCCAAAGGTGGCGAAGAACGGCTGAAGAACAACAAAGCCCCAGGGGTTGACCAACTACCAGGAGAGCTATTTAAATACGGTGGTGAGGCATTGGCTACTGCGCTGCACTGGGTCATTATCAAGATTTTGGAGGAGGAAGTTTTGCCGCAGGAGTAGATAGAAGGTGTCGTGAGTCCCATCTACAAAAAGGGCGATAAGCTGGATTGTTGCAACTACCGCGCAATCAGATTGCTGAACGCCGCCTACAAGGTACTCTTCCAAAATTTTATGCCGTTGAATAGCATCAATTGCAAGGGAGTTCGTGGGGCAGTACCAGGCGGATCTTATGGGCGAACGCTCAGGTGTTCGCCATTCGCCAAGTACTGCAAAAATGCCGCGAATACAACGTGCCCACACATCATCTATTCATCGAATTCATGATACAATCGATCGGGACCAGCTATGGCAGCTAATGCACGAACACGGATATCCGGATAAACTAACACGGTTGATCAAAGGGATGATGGATCGGGTGATGTGCGTAGTTCGAGCTTCAGGGGCATTCTCGAGTCCCTTCGAAACCCGCAGAGGGTTACGGCAAGGTGATGGTCTTTCGTGTCTGCTATTCAACATCGCTTTGGAAGGGGTAATACGAAGAGCAGGGATTAACACGAGTGGTACAATTTTCAATAAGTCCGTCCAGCTATTTGGCTTCGCCGACGACATAGATATTATGGCACGTAACTTTGAGAAGATGGAGGAAGCCTACATCAGACTGAAGAGGGAAGCCAAGTGGATCGGACTAGTCATCAACACGTCGAAGATGAAGTACATGATAGGAAGAGGTTCAAGAGAAGACAATGTGAGCCACTCACCGCGAGTTTGCATCGGTGGTGACGAAATCGAGGTGGTAGAAGAATTTGTGTACTTGGGCTCACTGGTGACTGCCGAAAATGATACCAGCAGAGAAATTCGGAGACGCATAGTGGCTGGAAATCGTACGTACTTTGGACTCCGCAAAACGCTCCGATCGAATAGAGTTCGCCGACTGACTATCTACAAAACTTTTATTAGACCGGTAGTCCTCTACGGACACGAGACCTGGACGATGTTCGTGGAGGACCAACGCGCACTGGGAGTTTTCGAAAGGAAATTGCTACGTACCATCTATGCTGGGGTGCAGATGGTGGACGGTACGTGGAGAAGGCGAATAAACCACGAGTTGCATCAGCTGTTGGGAGAACCATCCATCGTTTACACCGCGAAAATCGGAAGACTGCGGTGGACCGGGCATGTAGCCAGAATATCGGACAGTAATCCAGTGTAAATGGTTCTTGACAACGATCCGACGGGAACAAGAAGGCGAGGTGCACAGTGGGCAAGGTGGATCGATCAGGTGGAAGATGACTTGCGGACCCTCCGTAGACTGCGAGGCTGGCGACGTGTAGCCATGGACCGAGCCGAATGGAGAAGACTCTTATATACCGCACAGGCCACTTCGGCCTTAGTCTGAATAAATAATAATAATCGTAAGCAACACCCAGTCTCCTTGCCAATGGACCAACGTGGATGAATAATGGTATTTCCAGTATAGGCGTAGCGGGTTCAACGACGATCCGGTGGTCCAATGCATACGGCACCGTTAGCGTCAACTTCATTTAGCATACCAGTCGTACAAGCAGTTCCAGAGTTGAGGTCTACCGGTGTTCCCCAGAGCGGCAAAATACAGCAACAACATTCGGCCACACCTGTCACCAGACGGAACAATTAGCTGCCGGACAAGTGATGCCACGAGAGCTTCCAAATTTTTCGGGGGATCCGCAGGATTGGTCGCTTTTGTACAGTTCGTTCTGCAACTCTACGGACACCTGCGGTTTCAGCGACTCGGAAAATCTTGCGCGACTACAGCGCAGTTTGAAGGGGAATGCTTTAGATGCAGTGCGAAGCAGGTTGTTGATGCCGCAGTCAGTGCCCTACGTAATGAACATCCTGAGGAGGTGGAACGGTCGGCCAGAAATTCTGATTCATATATATCATATATATCTTTTCATATATATTCATATATATCTTTTCATATTATTTAGGGGGAATGACGGCTTTGGGGGGCCCTCCTTAGCCATGCGGTAAGAAGCGCAGCTACAAAGGAAGACCATGCTGTGAGTGGCTGGGTTCGGTTCTCGGTGCCGGTCTAGGCAATTTTCGGATTGGAAATTGTCTCGACTTCCCAGGGCATAAAAGTATCATCGTGCTAGCCTCATGATATACGAATGCAAAAATGGTAACCTGGCTTAGAATCCTGGCAGTTAATAACTGTGGAAGTGGTTAATGAACACTAAGCTGGCGAGACAGCTCTGTCCCAGTGTGGGGATGTAATGCCAATAATAATAATAATAATAATGTAGGTGGGAGTAGAGATGTCGTAAAATCCCGATTAATCGATTAGTTACTAATCGATTACTCTTGATTCTTGTCGATTATTGAATCGATTAATCATTGTATAGTAATCGATTCAAAATTAATCGATTATCACAACGATGAATCGATTAATCGAAATAATCAATTAATTTTCGACATCCTTATGATGTCGTAAAATTCTGATTAATCGATTAGTAACTAATCGATTACTCACGATTCCTCTCGATTATTGAATCGATTAATCGTTGGGTAATAATCGATTCAAAATTAATCGATTATCTCAACGATGAATCGATTAATCGAAGTAATCGATTAATTTGCGACAACTCTAGGTGGGAGCTCAGGTGGAATACCCTGGGCGTCCATGAAAACCACCATTTCGAGTAGGTGGGAGCTGAAGGCCCAATTCCTAAGCACTAATGAAAAACCACCTCAGGCGAGCACTGGCGCTTGAACCTAGCTATTTAGCACTGTAAAGAATTAAATAACTTTACAGAACCCGTAGCTTCCGGGAATGAAAGCACACCCAAATATGGAGTAACGCTCAAGAAGAATACAACCCATGCGATTGCCCGAGGAGGGAGCCCCTACTGGAGCTGGTCCTGGAACAGGGGACAGAGCGAGCGGCCAGCGGCTAGAGGAAGGAGAGGTGCAACAGCGACCCTCTAGTCATCGGGCTCAGCCCGTGCCGACAAGGCAAAACAGAAACGGCAGCAGAAGAAATCACCAAGGCAATGCTGCACCTGCTGATGTTGCTGTGGTTGATCGACGTCAATCACTCACGTTAGCGGGCCGCCGACGGCAACGGATCATGTGTTCAATGAGAGGTTCCCTCGGTTTGCACCCCAGCTTGACCAGAACAAGTTGTACACACGCCAGAGAGCTATTATGTCACATTATATGCTGACTCCAGAAGACGTGGAGTACATCAAGCGGGAAGTGCAGAGGGAATTAGGAGAGGAGGAAGAGGCAAAATCGAGCGATACGTCGAGAAGGAGTTCAGTTGAGTTGGATGCGTCAATCGCACGTGACCGGCGCGATTGGATTGCACCCGCCTCTCCACGACCAACCGCGGACTTGCAACCACACCAATTGCAGACCGAACTACCTAATCATATCGGCACAGCAGTTACACAATTCCATGGGACAGACCCTATGTCCTGACACCGGATACCCAAATTGCAGTACACCTATCGGTTGACGAATACAATAAGCATCCTTAACCAGGATATTTTGCCACAGTACTTGGAAACCATGGCACGGTGCTCCCCTGAGCGTTATTAACAAAAAAAATTCTCCATCAAAACTAATACCCGGAGTTGAATTCTGGGGCTATACTGCATCTCTGGACGAAATTTGAAAAAAATCGTAGGGCCCGTTTTGGAGTTACGCCCTTTTTAAGACGTAACTGTATGATATCGAAGAAAATCAATATAATATCTCGTCTTATACATATTTCTCAACTTCCATTGAGTCGCCAACAATAAAAGTACACCCGATTCTTTTTCTACACGGGGGATGCATTCCGCGTAAAAAAAGTTTTCAGCTAAAAACTTGAAAATCCATGTAAAAAAAGTTTTATGATTTCTAGACGAATTATACAAAATGGAGCAACTTTGCAAAAATTTTGTATGGGATTTTTTCACACGGCCGTGTAAAAAATTCCGTGTAAAAACAGAATCGGGTGTAGTTTGCTGGTATACCAGTTGCATACTACAATGATGTACCAGCAAGTGTACCAGCTTTGATTCAATGTATTAAACAGTAGACATATCCTTGACGAAAATGTGTTTATTGAAAATGGTATCGATTTCAATAATTCCAGATCAAACAAAAATTTCAAAACCTGGCTACAATCGGCTACAAGTGCTGTCTTTGTATCCACACTTATTACCTGGAAAATTCGAACCGTATTTATATGGAACAGCTTGTTAAATTGAACGATTTCGAGAACATTATTGCAGGTTTTAAGATTATAAACCTGATAATAGGAATAATGACTAATTGCGAAGCCGAGAAATACTTGAGAGCGGCGTTTCCAGGACTATTGTAAATATTCAGCTACTAATAAAAATTGAAAAAGTCGGGCATGCTGCGAAAAATACATCTAATTTCCGACAAGGACAGTGATTCTATATTGATGAAGTGTCCTCCTCTTTCAATCCACGTGAACACTCCTTGTCCGTTAACGTTACATAAAAGCAGTGTTAAAACGAACTGGACAAATTTATGGGTTTAAGGTGTAGGATTATGTCTGATACCTCAAAGGTATCTTAAGCATAAAAACGGCTTCACTGAGCATACCACGATCTTCTCGATGCTGCGCACATTTTGTAAAATAATGCGGATTTGAGAAAGTTTGTTGACGTATATATGGATGAAGCTTTAGTAAAAACAGATGGGTTACTGCTCCTTGAATGGATGTACCCATACCAATATCAATCAAAAACATAGAATTGAAGTGCAAATTGCGTTGCTCTCATATTTGTTTTTTTTTCAGCAGTAAGCATGCACGAGAGCATTGAAAATGACACGTATCAAGTCGAAATCAATAACTTTTATATAGAAAAACTTATCTCACATGTTATGTACAATTGTGTTTTTATATAAACAAGTAGCCCTTAATGGACCTTAAAACTTTTTTCTAATATGTCATTGCTCTAAATCTAAAATTGTTGGCGTTATCGGAGCATGTTATTAATAGTGGTACAATTACCCTATGTGAATGACATCTGTGGTTTTTGTTTAAAGGTTTTGAAGCATTTTCAAAATGTTTGCAACTCCTCATATAAACCTTCACCTAGATTCTATATTGCAATTGATAAGTTCGTTGTCTCCTGGGAAAGTTAGGATCTTCCGAAGACCTCCAAAAATCATATCCCAAAGTTTCATATAAAAGGATTTTTTAATACATTCGGCCATGGGCAGGGATGGCACAATGAGCATATATCGGCATATACGCCGAAGTTGTATAAAACCCATCTCTTGCGAGCTGAAATTTATTGCGAAAAGAAGATACGTGTGCATTTGATATTGTCCATTTAATTTAAACATAAATAAAAAGGGTTAATCATACGTAGTTGGCTAAAACTGAATGTAGACTTAAGATGAAGCTAATCTTATTTTTAAATGTTCTTAGACAAATCTCATATTACTTATCGTCATAGCCAACAATTTTGTATAGAATTCTAATGGCTTTAACAAAAATAAAATCTATTTTTAACGCTGACGATGCCTTGGAAGTTGAGAAATATGTATTTGATGAGATGTTATACACAGAATTCTGTTTTTCACACGATTTTGTTTCGGTCGAATTTTTGATCGTGTGGCTTTAATTTATGACCAAAATCCATGCAACATGTTCCTAAAACCACTAATAATCCAGAGAAAAGTCAGATGATTATTTATATACGATAAACATTTTAGATGGGGATACAACTTAGAAAATTTAGATCGCGTTGAAACAGAATCCTGAGCATTTCTTCGATATATATCAGTTACGTCTTAAAAAGGGCGTAACTTCAAACGGGATTTTTTTCAAATTTCGGCCAGAGATGCAGTATAGCCCCAGAATTCAGCTCCGGGTATTAGTTTTGATGGAGAATTTTTTTTGTTAATAACGGTCAGGGGAGCACCGTGCATGGAGAACCATGAGGAGCTGCAATTTATCGTGTATTCGGCTGCAGTGGCTGTTGTAAGAACGTTGGGATTGCGAACGCGCCCACAAGGTGAGAGTGATGGACGCGCACGCCCCGAAGTACAAAAACCCGCGTGTATGCGACGTCTGGAGACCTGCATCGCCACACTGCGGTCAAAGAAAGGTTGGTCGATTAACACAGTACAAGCAGGGGAATCGATCAACCAGGCTAGTTCGGAATGTTGCTGAAATTGTGAAACCCACAGACACCCATGTACAGCGGTTGAGTGCTCTTGCTAAGCGACTGCGACGTTATGGAGAATGTTCGAAGAGGAAGGAGCAAAATCGAATGTTCAACATCAACGAAAGGGAGTTCTACAACCACATCCGAAACGACAAAGCCGACTTTGGCGAGGGCCTTCCGGAGATTGGAGAAGTCACGCAGTTTTGGTCCAATCTATGGGAGAACCCCGTCATACACAACGGCGACGGGGTGTGGATGGCAGAAGAAGAGCAATATTGTGGTGGAATTGGAGACATGACCGCTATCAACGTGACCGCCCAAGACATACGTGAGGCTACTCGGTATACCAGGAATTGGGCTGCACCAGGACCCGATTTTGTGCATAATTTCTGGTATAAAAAACTCACAACGGTCCACGGGCGGATGGCGGAATGCTTCACCAGGGTACTAGATACCCCCGGCAGCTACCGGAATTCATCACTAGGGGTGTCACTTATCTTCTGCCGAAGGATCGGAACACTTTGAACCCAGCCAAGTACAGACCAATAACGTGCCTTTCGAGTCTGTACAAAGTGCTGTCATCGGTAATAGCGAGGAGGGTGCAGAACCATTGCGACGTCAACAACCTGATGACCGAGGAACAAAAGGTTGTCGACGTAACACACGAGGCTGCAAGGATCAGGTCATCATTGATGCAGTCGTTGTTGGGCAGGCCACCCACAAGCAAAGAAACCTGAGCATGGCGTATATCGACTATAAAAAGGCATACGACTCAGTACCTCACTCGTACCTTCTTAAGGTACTGCAGTTGTATAAGATAGACGGTAACGTCATCAGGCTAATGCAGCACGCTATGGGGATGTGGAGCACATCCCTACACATTACCGACGGAGAAAAGGTGTTACGGTCCAGGACTCTCAGCATCAGGAGGGGCATATTCCAAGGCGATACCTTTAGTCCTCTATGGTTTTGCCTTGCCATGAACCCTCTTAGCAGAGCACTTAACCAACACAACTATGGCTATCATTTGAAGAGTGGGGAAAGGAGTACAAACATTACCCACACCTTCTTTATGGACGACTTGAAGCTGTTTGCGGAATCTGTGGAGAAGCTGCACCAATTTCTGCGGCTTGTAACGGTATTCAGCAACGACATCCGGATGGAGTTTGGTATCGATAAATGTCGATCCATACATCTACACCGGGGTCACCTGATGGATGCCGACAGTTTCCGCGTCAACGAACAGGAGGAGATTCGAAACATGGTTGAAGGCGAAACGTACAAGTTCCTAGGTTTCCTGCAACTGAAAGGAATTCGCCATACGACGATCAAGAAAGATCTGCAGGAAAAGTTCTTGCATCGTGTCAACGGTATTTTGAAGAGCCTCTTGTCGGCCGGCAACAAGGTGAAGGCGATAAACACGTTTGCTGTGCCCTTGTTGACATACAGTTTCGGGGTGGTGAAGTGGACCAAGACTGACTTGGAGGCGTTAGAACGAGCAGTACGAGTGGCGTTCACTAAGCATCACATGCGCCATCCAAAATCGTCCATTGAGAGAGTCACCCTGCCACGTACAGTAGGAGCAAGAGGCGTCACCGATATACAAACACTATGTGTTTCCCAGATCCAGCAGTTGCGAAGATACTTCGTGGAAAGCCACGAAAGCTAAAATGGAGGCCATATAGGTACCCTCCTAATACAATAAGTGCGTATATTGGCTTCACTTTAGCATCTTATGCTTCATCATATACGATTTTGTGTTGATTGGCTTCTCTTTGAGCTGGACAGGTAACATATCCAGAGAGGAAAGTGAATCCGCACGTGTCAGTGTAGTGATAGCAGGAGAAGGCAGGAAGTTCAAGCTCCACAATGTGCGAACAGTCCAAGAGCTTCGCTTGTACGCACAAACGATGTGGTACAAAGATCTACAGTACTCTTATCAACACCTGAAGGGTCTTCCAGTCCGCAGTTATACCGACGCAATTTCTGGGATCATCATTGGAATAGAGCATGTCCGACTTCTGACTTCATTGCGCGTACGAGAAGGCAAAGACAACGAACCAGTTGCTGCAAAAACGCGCCTTGGATGGTGCATATTCGGAAGGCGGTCAGACAGCAGTACGGTATTGGAACAGTTAAATCTTCATCTTGATGATCATTCGGAAAATCGAGAACAGCATCAGTGGATGAAGCAAATTCTTCACAGTAGAGGAATCCAGTGTTACCGTTAAACCAGAGGCTGAAGAAGATAAGCGAACTCGAAGTATTATGCAAGCAACCACAAGAAGAGTGAACGGCGCTTTCGAGACGGGACTGTTATGGAAGTATGATCACATCTCCTTTCCTGACAGCTTCCCAATGGCGGTAAGACAGATGAACGCGTTACAGAAGCGGCTAAGTAAGAATCCAGAACTCGAGGCAAGGGTGAAAGAGCAGCTTAAAGACTACGATGCGAAAGAATATGCACATCGCATCCGAGGAGGTTCAGTCAATGGACCTCAGTAAGGTCTGGAATAGTTCAGACTCCGAAGAAACCCACCAATCTACGTTTGACTTGGGATGCCAAGGCTCGAGCCGGAGGTGTATCGTTCAACGATATGTTACTGAAGGGACCAGATCTGTTGATGGCGCTGACGTCAGTACTGTTGCGCTTCAGACAGAGGAACATAGCGGTTGTCGGTGATATAAAAGAGATGTTCCACCAAATCCGTATTCGAGACGAGGACGAACAGTCGCAACGCTTTCTCTACCGTCGCAGTTCAGAATCATCACCACAGATCTACGTGATGGAATTATCGCAACTTTCGGAGCAACCTGTTCACCTAGCCGAGCACAGTTTGTGAAAAACGAGAACGCAAGAGATTTGGCAGCGACCTTTCCAAGAGCAGCCCGAGCAATAACGGAAAACCACTTCGTTGATGATTTCCTGAACAGTGTTGATACCGAACACGAAGCTGTATCGCTAATTAGGCCCGATGCCCACGTAGCGTCTTTTCAACGCCGTGGTTTGGAAGCCAAGAAAAGACGTCTTCGAAGACATCATGCACTGAAATTAATCTACACACTCATGCTACTGGTTTCACACATGAATTTTCACTACTTGTGAACCATATTTAAATAACGTGGAATTCCAGTCGCATACATGGTCCTCCGGAAATTTAGGGGGTTTGGTGTCAGGCCCTGCAAGCCAGCCTTTAAAAAATCATAAGCAACGAATAATCAACAAGAGAGTACGGACCGTAACCATCTGCGAAGACCACTGCGACGAAAAGGACTAGCGATTGGAAACTCGGTTCGTGGAACTGCAAATCTCTCAACTTCATCGGGAGCACACGCATACTCGCCGATGTGCTCAAGGACCGTGGATTCAGCATCGTAGCGCTGCAGGAGGTTTGTTGGAAGGGATCAATGGTGAGAACGTTTAGCGGTACTCCTACCATCTCCCAGCGCTGCGGCACCACCAACGAGCTGGGAACAGCTTTCATAGTGATGGGCGCTATGCAAAGGCGCGTGATCGGGTGGTGGCCGATCAATGAAAGAATGTGCAGGTTGAGGATCAAAGGCCGGTTCTTCAACTTCAGCATAATCAACGTCCATAGCCCACACTCCGGAAGCACTGATGATGATAAGGACGCATTCTACGCGCAGCTGGAACGTGAGTACGACAGCTGCCCAAGCCACGACGTCAAAATCATCATAGGAGATTTGAATGCTCAGGTTGGCCACGAGGAGGAGTTTAGACCGACTATTGGAAAGTTCAGCGCTCACCGGCTGACGAACGAAAACGGCCTACGACTAATTGATTTCGCCGCCTCCAAGAATATGGCCATTCGCAGCACCTACTTCCAACACAGCCTCCCGTATCGGTACACCTGGAGATCACCACTGCAGACAGAATCACAAATCGACCACGTTCTGATTGATGGACGGCACTTCTCCGACATTATCGACGTCAGGACATATCGTGGCACTAACATCGACTCTGACCACTATCTGGTGATGGTTAAACTGCGCCCAAAACTATCCGTCATCAACAATGTTCGGTACCGACGACCGCCGCGGTACGACCTAGAGCGACTGAAGCAACCTGATGTCGCCACTGCATACGCGCAGCATCTCGAGGCAGCGTTGCCGGAAGAGGGTGAGCTCGATGGGGCCCCTCTTGAGGACTGCTGGAATACAGTCAAAGCAGCCATTAACGACGCAGCGGAGAACAACGTCGGGTATATGGGTCGAAGTCGACGGAACGATTGGTTCGACGAAGAGTGCAGACAGATTCTGGAGGAGAAGGACGCAGCGCGGGCGGTCGCGCTGCAGCAAGGTACCCGGCAGAACGTGGAACGTTATAGACGGAAGCGGAGACAGCAGACCCGCCTTTTTCAGGAGAAGAAACGCCGCCTGGAAGAAGCGGAGTGCGAGGAGATGGAACAGCTGTGCCGTTCTCAAGATACACGGAAGTTCTATCAGAAGCTCAACGCATCCCGCAAAGGCTTCGTGTCGCGAGCCGAAATGTGCCGGGATAAGGATGGGAGCATCTTGACGGACGAACGTGTGGTGATCGAAAGGTGGAAGCAGCACTACGAGGAACATCTGAATGACGCTGAGAGTACAGGCAGTGAAAGTCAAGGCAGCGGAGGAGATGACTACGTCAGTTCAGCGGACGATGGAAGCCAACCAGAAGTTAAGGATGCCATTCAACAGCTAAAGACCAATAAAGCAGCTGGTAAGGATGGTATCGGAGCTGAGCTCATCAAGATGGGCCCGGAAAAGCTGACCACTTGCCTGCACAAACTGATAGTCAGAATCTGGGAAACCGAACAGCTACCGGAGGAGTGGAAGGAAGGGATTATATGCCCCATCTACAAGAAAGGCGACAAGCTGGAATGTGAGAACTTTCGAGCGATCACCATCCTTAATGCCACCTACAAAGTGATATCCCCGATCATCTTCCGTCGTCTGTCACCATTAGTGAATGAGTTCATGAGAAGTTATCCAGCCGGCTTCGTTGACGGTCGCTCGACAACGGACCAGATCTTTACTGTATGGCAAATCCTTCAAAAATGCCGTGAATACCAGGTCCCAACGCACCATCTGTTCGTTGATTTCAAGGCGGCATACGACAGTATAGACCGCGTAGAGCTATGGAAAATTATGGACGAGAACAGCTTCCCTGGGAAGCTTACCAGACTGATCAAAGCAACGGTGGATGGTGTGCAAAACTGTGTGAAGATTTCGGGCGAACACTCCAGTTCGTTCGAATCGCGCCAGGGACTAAGACAAGGTGATGGACTTTCGTGCCTGTTGTTCAACATTGCGCTAGAAGGTGTCATGCGGAGAGCCGGGTGTAACAGCCGGGGTACGATTTTCAACAGATCCAGTCAATTTATTTGCTTCGCGGATGACATGGACATTGTCGGCCGAACATTTGCAAAGGTGGCAGAACTGTACACCCGCCTGAAACGTGAAGCAACAAAAGTTGGACTGGTGGTGAATGCGTCAAAGACAAAGTACATGCTTGTGAGCGGAACCGAGCGCGACAGGGCCCGCCTGGGAAGCAGTGTTACGATAGACGGGGATACCTTCGAGGTGGTCGAGGAATTCGTCTACCTCGGATCCTTGCTAACGGCTGACAACAACGTTAGTCGTGAAATACGAAGGCGCATCATCTGTGGAATTCGGGCCTACTACGGGCTCCAGAAGAAACTGCGGTCGAAAAAGATTCGCCACCGCACCAAATGTGTCATGTACAAGACGCTTATAAGACCGGTTGTCCTCTACGGACAATGCTCGAGGAGGACTTGCAAGCACTCGGAGTATTCGAGAGACGGGTGCTTAGGACCATCTTTGGCGGTGTGCAAGAAGACGGTGTGTGGCGGCGAAGAATGAACCATGAGCTCGCCCAACTCTACGGCGAACCCAGTATCCAGAAGGTAGCTAAAGCCGGAAGGGTACGATGGGCAGGACATGTTGCAAGAATGCCGGACAGTAACCCTGCAAAGATGGTGTTCGCTTCCGATCCGGCAGGTACGAGACGGCGTGGAGCGCAGCGAGCGATATGGGCAGACCAGGTGCAAAACGACTTGGCGAGCGTGGGGCGTATCCGAGGATGGAGAGATGCGGCCTCGAACCGTGCATTGTGGCGTCAAATTGTTGATTCAGTGTTATCTGTTTAGATGTTAACTAAATAAATGAATGAATGATCTGAACAAGGTTGATAGATTCGGTACTAGCGTCGTTAGACATTAAAGTCAGCAAACGTTATCTGTGGTCAGACTCCTCGACAGTTTTGTGCTGGTTACGATCTGACAGTCGACGATATCATCAATTCGTGGCGTTTCGAGTAGGGGAGATCCTCACTACAACTAGCGTGGACGAGTGGCACTATGTTCCGTCCAAGCTGAACATTGCGGACGCAGCTACGAAATTGAAGACTGGACCAAGTTTCGACCCAGGCAACCCGTGGCATAATGCATCCGAATCTCTGTATAAGCCAGCGGAGTTGTGCCCAAAAGAACCTTTTGTAGAACCAGAAGGAGAAGGACGGCAAATTGAAAGCAGTATTTTAGTTCCAGGGAATAGTACACCAACCATTGATAGATGCTTCTATATTCTCCAATTGGAATCGACTTGTCAGGAGTCAGGACAGCAGCTTATGTTCTACGGGCAGTCAGCAGATTGAAAGCACAGAAAGGATGCAAACCGGATCACTTGACGCAAAAGGAGCTAAATGATACAGAAAATCTACTGTGGCGGCAAGTGCAAGCGGAAAGCTATCCCGATGAGTACGCGATTCTGCAACGAAACAGTGCAAATTCTGGCAGTACCTACAGTATCACTTCTAAAGTACCGATTGTCACTGTTTCTCGACGGAGAAGGTGTTATCCGAATGAACAGTCGAATCACAGCAGCACCAGATGTCTCCGATAGCATGAAGTTCCCGATTCTGTTGCCAAGGAAGCATCAAGTAGTGTATCTCATAGTCGAAGATTATCATCGTCGTTTCCTGCACAGCAACGGAGAAACAGTCTGCAACGAAATGCGTCAACGATTCTGTATTCTTGGACCACGAACTCTCATTCGCCAAGTGTCTAAACAATGCGTAGTCTGTCGCGTTAGAATGTCGGTTCCGTAGCCACCAATGATGGCACCATTGCCTGAGGCACGGATCACCAGATTTGTGCACCCGTTCACCCACACAGGAGTGGATTATTTCGGGCCGATACAGGTCAAACAAGGACGCAGTTTGGTGAAACGATAGGTGGCGCTCTTTACGTGTCTGACAGTACGAGCCGTACACGTAGAGTTGGTACATAGCCTGTCAACTCAGTCCTGTATCATGGCTATAAGGCGTTTTATCGCCCGTCGAGGATCTCTGAAATCCTTCTACAGTGACAACGGGACGAATTTCGTCGGAGCCAGTAATATTCTGGCAAATAAGATTCGAGACATCCATGAAAACAGTGCGGTGACGTTCACCAACCCTAACTAACTAACCAATTGGGAATTCAATCCACCTTCGTCACCCCACATAGGCGAATCATGGGAGCGCATGGTGCTGTAAAGACAGCTATGGCAGCAATTGCAGATCATCCTCATCACCCGAGCGATGAAGTCCTGCAGACAGTAATAACTGAAGCGGAAGCAATCGTCAATTCTAAACCGCTAACCTATATCCCGCTGGATTCCGAAGAACAAAAGAGGCTCTAACGCCCAATCATTTTCTGCTGTTCGGTACCAAGGGCGTTGTTCAACCCACAAGTCAGATTGAAACAACCGGCGGCCGTTTAAGGGATAGTTGGCGCCTTTCACAGTTCCTGGTGGATCAGTTTTGGAGGTGTTGGATACACGAGTATTTGCCAACTATAACAAGACGCAGCAAGTGGTTGGAACCGGTGAAGCCGTTAGAACCTGGAGACCTAGTGTTGGTTATCGAGGAGCGCTGGTTGGCTGAGAGGACGAGTCATGAACGTGACTAAGGCAGCAGACGGACAAGTTCGGCGAGCAACTGTGCAGACGAAAAATGGTTTAGTGAACCGACCTGCGGTGAAGTTAGCACTCCTAGACCTTCGGACATCTGGACGGTCCGGAACTAGGGGAACTGTCTCGATCTCCATATCACTGACCATATATTCAAAATGAAATACACGTGAAACAAAGAAATACAGCACCAATTTCCTGGCTTCTGTACGCAATGGAAGCGTTCAGTCTGTTTATTGGAAGTCAATAAGTAACGTGTACTCAATGGGCGGAGCTTAAAGTTGCGCAAACTGACAGCCGTCGCCGAAGAAAATAGAATATAAGATTGTTTCACATTCATGTTTTTTGATTCAGTTTGAAATAAACAGTGACCGAAGACAGAACAAAGGCGTTTCTCTCTTTCACCCTGTTCATCGAGTAAGCAGCGCGTGTGAGTGCGTTCTTCTTCTCGTTCGTCTCGAACGTTCGGCCCGAGCGGTGTGTCGGTGGTGCCCGTGTGGGGTGGAGCAAGGCAGTCAGAGCGACGTGAGCATCGACAGAGTCTGGCTGCATACGAATTTTCCTCCGTGATAACCATCACAACATCAAACCCTCGTACATGTTCCAACTTGTTCAAAGCTTGACTAGTTTGGTTAAGCTAGAGTTAATTGAATAATTTTCTTCATTTCCTTGGATCATGCGAGGTGGTTTGTGTTGGTAGCGTGTGTTCGGCAGATTGCCGTGGTCCTTCATCCGTGGTGGTGCATCGAAAGAAACTCGTCGCTGGTACCAGGAATCCTGCGCTGGTGGCTGCAGTGTCAGTTGCCGTTCCGTGCGTTGGTGGCTGTAATGAGCACGGCCGTCGAGTGTAGTCGTCGTGTCCGCTGGTGGCTGTAAAGTGTACAGTACCGGCAATTCCATCATCCTACCATCCTGGCATTGACTGTGGTGCTCATGGTCAACAGCGACTCGATCACGAGGTAAGTCTGCGGCTTGAAGGGTAAGTGCAACGAATTGCTTTGTGATTAAGTGAATACTCAACATTGGTCCGAACCGAACCGGATATTATCCTGCGTAATCAGTCCATTCGCGAATATTTATGACCCTCCACGAGACTGTCAAATTAGTTTGTGTAAAGTGAAACGTGAATCTTCCTTCTAAGACATTGAAGTGTAGAACAGTGGTACCCATAGTAAGTGAAAAGTGATAGCCCTCAGTGAAAAGTGATCGTCCATTGTGATTGAACTATCGTGAAAGCAGTGATCATGGAAAAGTTGAAGCAGTTGATCCACCAGCGAGGTCAGGTGAAAGCGAGGCTGACAACAATCGTCCACAAGCTAGACGAAGCTTCTGATAAACCCGAAACAACGAACCTATCGCAGCTTAAAGCCTACGAGATAAAACTGGAATTGCTTTATTCGGAGTACTCGACGAGACATGATTCGGTGATGAATATGTGTACCGGAGAACAGCTGGATGCGCAAGATAGTAAACTAGAGGAGTTCGACGAGCTGCATACGAGTGCCTTAGTGAAGCTGACCCAACTGATGGATTTCTTCCGTGCTTCACCTAAAACTGTCGGAGCACCGCAAGTCATCGTGACTCAGCAACCTTTGAAGATGCCGATCCCTACCTTTGATGGGAGCTACGAAGGTTGGCCGAAATTCAAAGCACTATTCAACGACCTGATCGGTAAATGTGGCGATTCAGATGCCACAAAACTACAATATTTGGACAAGGCATTGATTGGTGAAGCCTCCGGTATCCTCGATGCAAGGATAATTAACAATAACAATTATGAGCAAGCGTGGCAACTGTTGAAGGACCGGTTCGAAAATCCAAGAGTGATAATTGACACCCACATTACTGGTTTATTAACGATGAGTCCGATCGTAAAGCAGAGCTACAAAGAGCTGAGATTCCTCATCGATACCTGTAATCGTCACGTTGAAGGATTGCGGTTTATGGACCAGGAAGTTGATGGCACAGCCGGTCTAATCGTGGTGAAGCTTTTGTCACTGTGCCTCGATTGTGAAACACGGAAGCAGTGGGAGCAAACGATGGATCATGGTGAGCTACCTGACTTGGACGACACCATGAAGTTTCTCAGGAACTATTGTCAAGTGCTCGAGAGATGTGAAGTAGACAAAACGCCCTCATCAAGAGTAGTAGTCAAACCTCCCGTAATGGTGAAGTCAAGCTCAGCGCTTAAAACCTCCCATCCAGCGTTATCTAATCTATCAGAAAATGTGTGTGAGATATGCACAGGTCAACACAGCAACTACAAGTGTTCCTCTTTTTTGAGCATGAGTATCGACGAAAGAATGGCCGAAGTGAAGCAAAAGGGACTGTGTTTCAATTGTCTTCGCAAGGGGCATCAGATCAGAGGCTGTCCATCGGATAAATCATGTTCCAAATGCGCGAAGAAACACCATACAATGTTACACTACGAGCTGGTTTCTCCGCTCGAAACTAGGCAGCAGAGTTCCAGCGGATCAGCGATGACGAAGACTGGGTCAGCAGCTATTTCTGAGGACAATGTATCAACAGCGTGTTTCGGTGTTCAGCGGCGAGTAAAACAGGTTTTGTTGATGACAGCGTTGGTGAATGTAGCATCAAGGAGTGGAAAGATTGTCAAACTACGTGCTCTTCTTGATTCGGGATCGCAAGTTAACTTGGTTTCAGAAGCCGCCGTTAAGTTGCTTTCTCTTCCAAAATATCCTGCCAATGTGCCTGTTGTGGGAGTGGGTGGCGTTCGATCCCAAATTCGGCATCAAGTGATTTTGAGACTGTCATCCGGTTATTCCGCATTCGAATGTAATATTAACTGTTTGGTGACATCGAGGGTGACAGGAAAAATTCCATCCGTTCCAGTTGACGTTTTTGAATGGAAATTTCCACCTGGTATTGTTTTGGCTGATCCAAGCTTCAATGAACCAAAGGATGTTGATCTATTGATTGGTGTGGAGCTATTTTTTGATATCCTGAAATCAGCGCAACTGAAACTTTCCGACGAGTTGCCACAGCTCTACGAAACTCAATTTGGATGGGTACTGGCTGGGGCCTTGGAAGAATCTCATGACGAAGTTGTCAACGTGATGTGTGTTAATAATGAAGATCCGTTGCTGAAGAGTGTCCAAAGGTTTTTCGAGCAAGAGGAGCTACCAGAAGAGAAAGAGCTAACATGTGAAGAACAAAGGATCGAGGATCACTTTTGTAAAACTTATCAACGAGATGGTGAAGGCCGATTCATTGTTCAGCTCCCGTTTCGCGACTCCATCGACCAACTAGGGAACTCTCGTTCATTGGCGTTCAAAAGGTTCTTGGCAAGTGAGAAACGAATATCGAATGACATTGAGATGAAGCGTATGTATCAAGATTTCCTTAAGGAGTATGTAGATTTAGGTCATTGTCACGAGATACGTGAAGAGGACGATGCGCCTGGTCAACGAAACTATTATTTTCCACACCACGCTGTACTTAAACCATCGAGTACTAGCACAAAGCTTCGTGTTGTATTCGACGGAAAGGCAAAATCGAATGGGTTATCACTCAACGAAGTTCTGATGGTGGGGCCCAAGATCCAGAATGATCTGTTTTCCATTGTTCTGCGTTTTCGAACGCACGTTTACGCATTCTCAGCTGACATTGAAAAAATGTATAGACAAGTGAAGATCGATCCTAATCAGACACGATATCAAAGGATATTCTGGCGTGAACAACCAAAGGATCCGATTAAGGTGCTGGAACTGTCGACAGTGACCTACGGGACGTCTTCTGCATCATTCCTGGCGGTGAGATCCATGATTCAGCTAGCTAGAGATGAAAGCAACACCTTTCCCGCAGCGGCAGAGGTAATACTTGAGGATTGTTACATGGATGATGTGTTGAGTGGAGCATCGACATTGGAATCTGCAAAACAGCTGCGAAATGACATCGAAGGTCTTTTGAAGAAGGGGATGTTTCCTATACGAAAGTGGTGCTCGAATGATGACGAAGTGCTTGAAAGTGTTCCTTATAGAGACCGTGAACAATTGGTACGCATCGAAGAAGCTAGTACCAATGATACAATACGAACCTTAGGTATTCTCTGGAATCCACAAAGTGATCAGTTTCTGTTCTGGAGGAACCCTGAATTGGTGAAACTTGACGAGAAGGTGACAAAAAGAAGCGTTCTCTCCTACATTGCAAAACTATTTGATCCGCTGGGTCTTATATCACCTGTTATCGTATTGGCAAAGTCAATCATGCAACAGTTAGCTAATTCTTTGGAATGGGACGAGCCAATTGAAGGAGAACTGTTAAATGAATGGTTGGTCTTCCAAAGTTCCTTGATGCAGTTAAATGAAACAGAAATTCCGAGATGTGTTATGGCTCGTGAAGCGTGTCGTATTGAGATCCACGGTTTCTCTGACGCATCGTGTACAGCCTACGGTTCCTGTCTGTATTTACGAAGCATTCGGGAGGATGGAGCGGTTTCAGTTAAACTGTTATGCAGCAAGTCAAGAATCGCCCCTTTGCATCGCTCAACGATGCCAAGATTAGAGCTATGCGCTGCCGTGAATTTGGCAAGATTGATCAATACTGTGATACCAATTCTGAAAATGGATGTACATGGAGTTAAGTTGTGGTGTGATAGTCAGATCGTACTGGCGTGGATAAAGAAGAATCCAGAACAATTGCAAATCTACGTCAGGAACCGAGTAGTGGAGATTAATAAGTTAACCAGTGTCTACGAGTGGAATTATATCAAATCCGAAGATAATCCAGCGGATTTGGTGTCTAGAGGTTGTTACCCAGATTGTTTGCGTAGTTCAGACTTTTGGTGGAATGGACCGATGTTTTTGCAAGATACCAATTACATGATACAAGAAACTCCGATGATTAATGATGATGAGCTGCCGGAAATGAGAAACATTCGAGTGTGTACTCCAGCAGTTGAGATTGAGGATGAACCGATATTTGATCGCTGTGGTAATTTTTCGAAACTTCAACGTATATTGGCACAAGTAGTAAGGTTTACTCGATTGGTACGGATGAACGCAAAGGATCGTCAAAGGTATCGCTGGATTTCTGTACCAGATATGCGAAAGGCAATGGAGTACATAGTGCGAGTTTTGCAAAGGAGAGAGCTATGTGAAGAAATCCAGTGTGTACAGCGAAAGGAGTTGTCGAAGCGTCTTGCTAGTTTACAACCATTCTTGGACAACGAAGGACTTCTACGCGTCGGCGGACGACTGCAGAATTCTACATTGGCATTTGATGCCAAACATCAAATCCTTCTTCCACGAAATCATCGAGTAACGGAGATGTTGATTCGTAAGTACCACGAGGAGAGACTACATGAAGGACCATCCGGCTTGTTAGCAGCGATAAGACAGAGGTTCTGGATAATTAACGCTAGGTCAGCCATTAGGAAGGTGACTCGTAGTTGCGTGAGGTGCTTCAAAGCTAACCCAAAGGGATATCAGCCAATTATGGGGAATTTGCCAGAGGAGCGCGTGAATGTTGCCGCCGCATTCGAACTTACCGGTGTAGATTACGCTGGCCCTGTTATTGTGAAGGAAGGAAAATACAGGGCGAAGAAGGTGAAAGCATACAAAGCCGTGTTTGTGTGTCTCACAACAAAACTAGTTTCAGATTTGACAACTGCCTTTCTTGGTGCATTGGATCGCCAACCGCCGGGGGATGGTCCGTAAAATAATATGTCTGATAACGCGACCAATTTCGTTGGCGCTTCCAGGGAGCTCCATCAGCCATTCCTGATGTTTCATGATGAGACTGAGAATACGAAAATCAACAACTCCCTACTCAAACGTAAGATAGAGTGGGAATTCATCCCTTCTAGGTCTCCGAATTTCGGAGGCTTGTGGGAGGCAGGAGTGAAGACTGTCAAGTCCCATCTAAATCGTACTCTGGGCAACGCAATTTTGACGTTTGAGGAATTTGCAACGGTGTTGACATACGTTGAAGCCATAGTGAATTCCAGACCTCTATATACGTTGTCAGATGATCCAAATGAACCACTTCCGATAACTCCCGCTCATCTGATGCTTGGAAGGCCATTGGAGGCAATTCCAAAGCCATCATACACGGACGTAGCAGTTAACCGACTCTCTCGTTTTCAATATCTGAATCATCTACGCGATCTTTTCTGGAAAAGCTGGTCGCGCAACTATTTATCAACGCTTCAAACAAGGGCTAAATGGACAAAAAGTGTACAAAATTTGAAGATGGGTACCATTGTGTTATTAATGGACGATAATCAACCAGTTCAGACGTGGAAAATGGGTCAAATCGTTGCACTTTACCCCGGGAAAGATAGCGTGATTCGAGTCGCCGATGTGAAAACCACTTCGGGTGTTTTTCGACGATCCATTCGAAAAATGGCACCTCTTCCGATTGCTGACAACGAAGCTTCGACGGTTTCCGATTTGGAATGAGATTCCAACCGGCGGGAGTATGTACGCAATGGAAGCGTTCAGTCTGTTTATTGGAAGTCAATAAGTAACGTGTACTCAATGGGCGGAGCTTAAAGTTGCGCAAACTGACAGCCGTCGCCGAAGAAAATAGAATATAAGATTGTTTCACATTCATGTTTTTTGATTCAGTTTGAAATAAACAGTGACCGAAGACAGAACAAAGGCGTTTCTCTCTTTCACCCTGTTCATCGAGTAAGCAGCGCGTGTGAGTGCGTTCTTCTTCTCGTTCGTCTCGAACGTTCGGCCCGAGCGGTGTGTCGGTGGTGCCCGTGTGGGGTGGAGCAAGGCAGTCAGAGCGACGTGAGCATCGACAGAGTCTGGCTGCATACGAATTTTCCTCCGTGATAACCATCACAACATCAAACCCTCGTACATGTTCCAACTTGTTCAAAGCTTGACTAGTTTGGTTAAGCTAGAGTTAATTGAATAATTTTCTTCATTTCCTTGGATCATGCGAGGTGGTTTGTGTTGGTAGCGTGTGTTCGGCAGATTGCCGTGGTCCTTCATCCGTGGTGGTGCATCGAAAGAAACTCGTCGCTGGTACCAGGAATCCTGCGCTGGTGGCTGCAGTGTCAGTTGCCGTTCCGTGCGTTGGTGGCTGTAATGAGCACGGCCGTCGAGTGTAGTCGTCGTGTCCGCTGGTGGCTGTAAAGTGTACAGTACCGGCAATTCCATCATCCTACCATCCTGGCATTGACTGTGGTGCTCATGGTCAACAGCGACTCGATCACGAGGTAAGTCTGCGGCTTGAAGGGTAAGTGCAACGAATTGCTTTGTGATTAAGTGAATACTCAACAGCTTCTATTGGTCAACAT
Organism: Armigeres subalbatus; assembly: GCF_024139115.2. Lineage (NCBI taxonomy): Eukaryota > Metazoa > Arthropoda > Insecta > Diptera > Culicidae > Armigeres > Armigeres subalbatus. The sequence continues at coordinate 305,517,559 of NC_085139.1, read as the reverse complement.
GCGTGCTCACCGTTTGGAAAAATTACAAAAATAAGAAACAAATCAAATTGTTTTCCATTGCTTTGTTTTTGATGGGATGAATATCGGAGCCATGAGATGAATTCCAGGAGCACAGATAGGAATTCTTACCTATTCTTACCTAAGTAATTGATGTGTTAAATTAGAAATAGTCTCACTAGAGATACTGATTCTTACATTCATTACGACAGCAGTAACACAGATAGTCAGCAGTAGTCAGTTTCGGACCGCAAATCAGAAAGGAACACGAATATGTAAGTCTACATGCCTTTTTATATTGTCAGTAATCAAACCTAAAATAAATTTCAGCTTGAAGCTGTTGATACAGTCAAACAACTGCTATTGAGACGTGCCTTCCCTTTAACCTGTCCGAATCCGGATCAGTTTTACAACGGATACAGACAGCGACGAACAGAAGCAGCAGAAACAGTCGGTGGTATCCGAGTAGAAGATCGTTTCCGATAGATGAGTAAGTGGGTGGCACCGCCGTCTGTCTATCGGCGCCTCGATCCAACGCAGCAGCTGGTGGCCGTATTTATGGCAGAAACAGTCCCGGCATCATCAAGAAGAATGTCTCGCTCCGACTATGAGTAAGGGGGTAGGAGATCGGTTCCGATGGATGAGTAAGCGGATGACGCCGATCACACTATCTTATAAGCTGGCCGTCAGTGGAAAGCGTTGTCCCCGTTACTGAGATCCATCCGAATGGAAGTCCGTGCGAAGTACCAGCTTCTGTCATGTTCGATTTTATCGGGCTGGTTGCCAATGCTTCAGAAGCGTACGGACCATTGTGTTGTATGCGGAAGCGGGACTTCTCAGGCGGCTGCTGGTCTTCGAGACGTGAGAGCGTTCAATGGTGAACTTGGGCGTTGGCTGCCCACGAATACGGTGGGCCGGATAGGTAGTCAGAATGTCGGACAATAACCTGGTGAAAATAGTTCTCGACAAGCAAGTTGGATCAGATGAAAGATGATTTGTGGACCCTTTGCAGAATGCGAAGTTGGCGACGTGTAGCGATGGAACGAGCTCAATGGAGACGACTTTTATGTAGTGCAGAGACCCCTCTGGCCTTAATCTGAACAAATAAATAATCTTGCCGGACTCAAAATGATAAAACCAAGGTACTTCCTTGTCAAAATTTATTTTCCATTGTTCCTAATGGCTAGAAGTACAACAAAATAAGCGAAATCGCTTCTGTGCGAGACCTAAAACAACGAGAACGGTATCAAATTTGAGACTAAAAACAAACACTGGACGATCAGCAATCAAAGCGCTCCCTCCCTAATCCTCCAGCAGCTCCATTACGTCTATATTGCCGGAACGGTAATCCAACAGCGGCAGGTACCGCGCCATCTGCGTGTATCCGTACGACTTCCACTGCAGGTTAATTTCGACGGTTTCCAACGCCTGTTTGACGCCTTGGGTGGCCTTCTCGAAAACGGACCGCTTGCTCTCGATCAGGTCCTTCAGTTCCTGGAGTTCGTTCACAGTGGACATCTGCTCGGCCAGCGGCTTGATGTAGCGAGATACACGGGAGGTGTCCGGGGAGAGACTGCGAATAAGAAAGAAAGTTTAAATCACGGAAATACAGAAAAATCTCTAAATACTCACTAGTCGTAGATTTCCTGAATGTTCTCCACGAAGAAGTTCTTGGCCAGGTGGAAACCAACGTCGTTCTTGGCAACTCCGCCAAACACAATCGTCGTGTCCTGCTTGCGCACACCGGAAGTACTATTCAGAGACCACAGCAGGAAGCGTTCCACCAACCAAACTTCGCGGGTACAGGCCAGCGCACCGATGATCATGACCTTTTCCGAACCAACGTTGCTCTTCAGGTACCGCTGCCACAGGAAGTTCCACTCCGGTTCCTTTCCGTTGCGCATAGCATTGCAGTACACCACCGAGCGGAGATCCCGTGGGACGGGGTTGCTAACTTCGGGGTCTTGGACAGCCATCCACTTGGCAAACAGGGCCACCGATCGCTGGACACAATCCGAAACGTCAAACTTGCAAGCCCAGGCAGCAATTTGAACTAACTGTTTGGTGGCGTCCAGCCGTTGACTGAGAGTTCGATCTTCGCTGAAGATCTCCAATTTTTCATAAATGGGTTCAACGATAAACTGGATGTAGCTTCGGAACACTCCGTAGATGGGCGTGCGTTTGAGCAGACGGTTGATCGAGTTGAGGTTCGACAGAGCCGATTTCCAGGGAATGTACTCCACCTCTTGTCGAAGGTAGTTAATCATGGCGAAGGCAATTCCGTATTGTTGTTCTCCGGTCCAAGCAAGGTCCATGGCGTCATCGATGAGCTGAGCACGGTTCGTCAAACCGATTGTGGAGAATTGTTCGCTGTTCAACTGCTTAACGAGTAGCTTGTAGTTGGTTTTGTCATATCGAACCTTGTACAGTCCAGCTAGCTGCACGTTGAACAGAACCCACTGATCCGCTGGAGGCATTTTCTGCAGCTGCTTGGTAGGTCCCTTGCGCAGTTTTTCGGAACCGCACGTCAACCAGTCCTTGGCGTGGGTGTCCTCAAAGTTCGGATTTTCTGAGGTTACGTATGTTAGCGGGACCCACCAGCAGTAGTCGGTGGCATTTGCTTGCTGCTCACGATCCGACAGGAAGCGAATTTGTGAGATTTCCGCAGTGGAAGCTTCGTAATCACGAGTAACTGTGATCACTGGGTAGCCCGTTTGTAGAGTCCACGACTCCATAACGGTTTTGACGTCCACATCGTCAGGGAGAGCCTTGTTTTTATGAGCCTCTTCGGTTAGGGCCGCCCACAGATCGCTTTGCTCAGCGTTGGCGTACTTGTGACGTTTCAGATAGAGACGCACTCCGTTGCGGAAGGTTTGTTCGCCGAGGAACAGATGCATCATGCGAATAACCTAAGGATGGGAAGATGTTAGGGTTGCAGACTGTTATGAAGTTGAGAAAAACTTACAATTGATCCCTTCTCGTAGGAGATGGCATCGAATATCTGCGAAATCTGATTGGGGTGTCCGATCTCGACCGAAACCGGATGGCTGCTGGTCAAAGCATCGAACTTGAAGATTCCGAGCGTGTTGTCGACGGATTCCTCCTCCAGGGAGTGCCACTCCGGATGCAGATATTCAACGCCCAAGCTGGCAACGTAGGTGGCAAAGCCTTCGTTCAGCCACAGATCGGTCCACCACTTCATGGTAACCAAGTTGCCGAACCACTGATGAGCGAGCTCATGGGCAATAACCGACGCCACACGATGTTTGTTGCTGGCGGTCGAGATGTTCGGATGATAGAGAAGAGCGGTTTCCCGGTATGTGATCAAGCCCCAATTCTCCATAGCGCCGGCCGAGAAATCCGGAATAGCAATCATGTCGATCTTGGGCAGAGGGAACTTCTCGTCGAAGTATTCTTCGTAGAAGCGAGTCACCCGCGGTCCAACGTCCCGAGCGTAGTTCACCTGATCGATTGCATCTCGGCGGGCCCAGATCTTGAACACGACATCGCCATCCATCTTGGTCATGGATTCACGGTATTCGAAGTCGTTCACGGTATAGGCAACCAGATAGGTGGACATCGGGACGGTTGTGTCGAAATAATCCACGACCCAGTCGGTGATGGCCGTCATCGGTTTGGTACGGTTGATGGGCATGTTACTCAGAGCAACGTACTGCTTGTGATGGGCTAGTGAAATGTCGAACGTGGCCTTCATCTCCGGTTCGTCGAAACAGGGGAAGGCTTGACGGGCGTAGGTCGGCTCAAACTGAGTTACCGACAGCCAGCTGGAAGAGCGCATAATGAAACCTTTACGATTATGTAGAATAACGAAGTAACTTACATCTTCTTCTGTGATTTTTGGTCAATATAGCTACTGCGGTAGTACCCTAGAAGACCCGTTCCGAGGATGCCCTCGAAGGGAATGGTGATGTCGTAGCGATAGCCTTTTTTCATCGAATTGCTCGTATGGAACACAACGTAGTCATTGTCGGTAATGTACTGCACCCGTTTGATCTCCATGCTGTTGGATCCGCTGTCGGAAACTTCGGTCAGTTTGATGTTCTTCTCACCGATGGTCAAGTTCTTCGAGTGAAGGGTGATGTTCGTGGCGTCTTCATTGCAGAGCATCTACGGAGCGGAAATTGTCGTCAGTGAGTAGTCTTTGGGCCGAGTTCTACTCGCAACTTACCCGAATCAGTACTTTTCCGGAAAATACGAAACCTTTTTCGTCTCCCAGGTGGGTCATCACCTGCAGACCGTAGTGTTCCGGACGGAAGGCCGTTGGTAATCGGTAGCTGGAGTACGTACTTTCGGTGGTAACGCTGGCACCGCTGACCAGTGTTGCCATGAGGGTCAAAGCCAAAATCTTCAGCGTCGTCATCTGCAATTAATATTGACACAATATAAATGTGAATAAAACGTTGTGAGATCATCAAATTGAGAAATAGTGAAAGTTAACGACACTCCATAGCGCATTTCCACTGAGGGAGGTGTGTCATCAGCGTTTTATTACGAAATAACTTTTTCACGCGTTTTCCCGGTATCCCACGGTTCAATTACCAGGCATCGCATTCTACCATCAATAAATGACGACCGGCGTCACGCGAGCCCTCTCGATTACCCGCATCGCCGCCGATGCAGAGCAGTTTTTGCACCTGGTGCCTAATTTACTGGAAATTGTTTGTTTTCAATATGAAAATGGATTTCTATTCTAAGGAATTGAACGAGCCCAACCATGTGCGATTCAAGTGTCCAGCTCTAGGGAAAGGTGGTTGCAGCCACTGCATCGTGTTGCGCAACTGCTGTCAGCAGTCAATACTGAATCCCAAAGGCGCCATCATCGTCAATTACCGTCGCGCAGTAGGCCGCACGGTGGTGATGTTGTCCCTTGGTAACGGTCGATGGCTGCTGCGGATCATGGCCAACTGCAACTGCATAGCGCAGAAAAAAATACTCAGCATCACCGCAAGCATGTTTGTTCGCATTTGATTCCCGTTCCCTAGCCAGCGGCCACCACCTCCCCAGCATCGTCACGGCCTACTAAGGCTGGACAGTTTCTAAATACTGCATCTAAATAATTATTGACCGATGTTGGATGGTCGGTCATGTTCACGCGTCAGTCGTTAGTTTTGCTAATGTTGTGACAGGCACAACTGACTATGCATTTGCGATTGAATCTAACATACATATCAAGCGCGCGGATTATTTAATGTCGCAATCGGCGGATTGTTCACACTCGGTAAGCGGAAATAGCGGAGCCCCTCTCGGGCTCTGACTGCAATGTTGATGGATGCTAATTTTTCTTCACATGACGATCTATCTACACTCTAGAGTGTACCTTCAATTATTCCAGGGCACAGATGTAAGATTTAGTACAGATATAAAAATTATACAATGAAGCACTATGTTTCGGAAAGTTTCTCAAGCAGGCCAGACCCTTAATGGCGCTTGTTATCGTAGTGCAGTTGTTAGCTTGTATGGGGAGAGAAATTTCTCCGAATTTTCAAATTATTTCCAATTTCAACGAAGATTATTTCGAAATTTCCTCAGAAAGTTGTTTCGAATTTCCACAATCCTCCGAATCCTCCATAAATTCCTTTTAACACTAGGATAGATGCGCTGAAAAAACTTACGCGGAAACATTCGTGCCGAAAACCGTTGTAACTAAATATTCAAATGAATATATCTCAGTCTTTTTTAACCGATTTTCTCAAATTTTTCTCCAATCTCTTGGTCATCTCTTCTAGTTACTGATATTGTGTCTAAGGGTGTTCAATTTTTTGCTAGAGCTGAAACTGTAACAGCCTGCAAGAGTGAAGCAACGGATTTGGAAAATATGGTGATATATTCATATTTTATTACCGAAAATGATATCTATCCATCTAGTGATGCTGGAAATACTGACATAACATATGATAGACATTAGGGGCCCTCCTTAGCCGTGTGGTAAGACGCGCGGCTACAAAGCAAGACCATGCTGAGGGTGGCTGGGTTCGATTCCCGGTGCCGGTCTAGGCAATTTTCGGATTGGAAATTGTCTCGACTTCCCTGGGCATAAAAGTATCATCGTGTTAGCCTCATGATATACGAATGCAAAAATGGTAACCTGGCTTAGAAACCTCGCAGTTAATAACTATGGAAGTGCTTAATGAACACTAAGCTGCGAGGCGGCTCTGTCCCAGTGTGGGGACGTAATGCCAATAAGAAGAAGAAGATGATAGACATTACCTGGAACATGAGAACATATTTTAAGCATCCCTATTATGCATGCATACGGTGATAATTCGGTGCCTGTTGAAACTGCCTATACTACAGGGTGTAAGAAAAAAAAATCAAAAGCATGTTATCTTCTGTAAGCTTGTTAAACTGAATGTGAAGTATACAAGAAACATGCATGACAATAAACTATGATGTTCTAGAATCACCGAATTGTTCTGGAATATGAATTAAAGGTCCTACGGGATCAACCACGACTTCCATGACGTCTTAAGCCGATATCAACCCAATCATATCCTCCGAGTATTTGTTTTCCATTTGTGTCTCAAATCCTGGCATGGGTGACATTGTAAGATCTCCAAATTGTCCTGGAGTTCTTATTAAATATTCCACCGAATCAACCACGACTTCCATGAAATCTTATAACATCTCATATGCAAGGATTTGAGATGCAAATGAAAAGCAAATACTTGGAGGACGTGATAAGGTTGAGGCTCGGAAGCTTCTTTTTAAGAGGTTCGGAAGTTTCTTTTCAAGAGGCTCGGAAGCTTCTTTTCAAGAGGCTCGGACTTTTCAAGAGGCTCGGAAGCCTTCTTTCAAGAGGCTCGGAAGCCTTCTTTCAAGAGGCTTGGAAGTCTCCTTTCAAAAGGCTCGGAAGCAATCTTTCAAGAGGCTCAGAAGCCTCCTTTCAAGAGGCTCAGAAGCCTCCTTTCAAGAGGCTCAGAGCCTCCTTTCAAGAGGCTCAGAAGCCTCCTTTCAAGAGGCTCGAAGCCTCCTTTCAAGAGGCTCAGAAGCCTCCTTTCAAGAGCCTCAGACGCCTCCTTTCACAAGGCTAAGACGCCACACTTCAAAAGGGTCAGAAGCCTCCTTTCAAGAGGCTCGGAAGCCTCCTTTCAAGAGGCTCGGAAGCCTCCTTTCAAGAGGCTCGGAAGCCTCCTTTCAAGAGGCTCGGAAGCCTCCTTTCAAGAGGCTCGGAAGCCTCCTTTCAAGAGGCTCGGAAGCCTCCTTTCAAGAGGCTCGCCTCCTTTCAAGAGGCTCGGAAGCCTCCTTTCAAGAGGCTCGGAAGCCTCCTTTCAAGAGGCTCGGAAGCCTCCTTTCAAGAGGCTCGGAAGCCTCCTTTCAAGAGGCTCGGAAGCCTCCTCTCAAGAGGCTCGGAAGCCTCCTCTCAAGAGGCTCGGAAGCCTCCTCTCAAGAGGCTCGGAAGCCTCCTCTCAAGAGGCTCGGAAGCCTCCTCTCAAGAGGCTCGGAAGCCTCCTCTCAAGAGGCTCGGAAGCCTCCTCTCAAGAGGCTCGGAAGCCTCCTCTCAAGAGGCTCGGAAGCCTCCTCTCAAGAGGCTCGGAAGCCTCCTCTCAAGAGGCTCAGGAAGCCTCCTCTCAAGAGGCCTGGAAGCCTCCTCTCAAGAGGCTCGGAAGCCTCCTCTCAAGATGCGAGGAAGCCTCCTCTCAAGAGGCTAGGAAGCTTCCTCTCAAGTGGCTCGAAAGCCTCCTCTCAAGAGGCTCGGAAGCCTCCTCTCAAGAGGCTCAGAAGCCTCCTCTCAGAGGCTCAGGCCTCCTCTCAAGAGGCTCAGGCCTCCTCTCAAGAGGCTCAGGCCTCCTCTCTCAAGAGGCTCAGGCCTCCTCTCAAGAGGCCTGGAAGCCTCCTCTCAAGAGGCTCGGAAGCCTCCTCTCAAGAGGCTCAGAAGCCTCCTCTCAAGAGGCTCAGGAAGCCTCCTCTCAAGAGGCTCAGGCCTCCTCTCAAGAGGCTCAGAAGCCTCCTCTCAAGAGGCTCAAGCCTCCTCTCAAGAGGCTCGAAGCCTCCTCTCAAGAGGCTCAGAAGCCTCCTCTCAAGAGGCTCAGAAGCCTCCTCTCAAGAGGCCTGGAAGCCTCCTCTCAAGAGGCTCAGAAGCCTCCTCTCAAGAGGCTCGGAAGCCTCCTCTCAAGAGGCTCAGGCCTCCTCTCAAGAGGCTCAGGCCTCCTCTCAAGAGGCTCAGGAAGCCTCCTCTCAAGAGGCTGGAAGCCTCCTCTCAAGAGGCTTGGAAGCCTCCTCTCAAGAGGCTCAGGCCTCCTCTCAAGAGGCTCAGGCCTCCTCTCAAGAGGCTCGGAAGCCTCCTCTCAAGAGGCTCAGAAGCCTCCTCTCAAGAGGCCTGGAAGCCTCCTCTCAAGAGGCTCAGGAAGCCTCCTCTCAAGAGGCTCAGGCCTCCTCTCAAGAGGCTCAGGCCTCCTCTCAAGAGGCTCAGGCCTCCTCTCAAGAGGCTCGGAAGCCTCCTCTCAAGAGGCTCAGGCCTCCTCTCAAGAGGCCTCAGGCCTCCTCTCAAGAGGCTCAGAAGCCTCCTCTCAAGAGGCTCAGAAGCCTCCTCTCAAGAGGCTGGAAGCCTCCTCTCAAGAGGCTCAGAAGCCTCCTCTCAAGAGGCTCGGAAGCCTCCTCTCAAGAGGCCTGGAAGCCTCCTCTCAAGAGGCTCGGAAGCCTCCTCTCAAGAGGCCTGGAAGCCTCCTCTCAAGAGGCTCAGAAGCCTCCTCTCAAGAGGCCTGGAAGCCTCCTCTCAAGAGGCTCGGCAGCCTCCTCTCAAGAGGCTCAGCAGCCTCCTCTCAAGAGGCTCAGGAGCCTCCCCTCGAGAGGCTCAGGAGCCTCCTCTCCAGAGGCTCGGGAGCCTCCTCTCAAGAGGCTCGGAAGCCTCCTCTCAAGAGGCCCGGAAGCCTCCTCTCAAGAGGCTCGGAAGCCTCCTATCAAGAGGCTCGGAAGCCTCCTCTCAAGAAGCTCGGAAGCCTCCTCTCATGAGGCTCGGAAGCCTTCTTTCAAGAGGCTAGGAAGCCTCCTTTCAAGAGGCTCAGAAGCCTCCTCTCAAGAGGCTCAGGAAGCCTCCTGTCAAGAGGCCTGGAAGCCTCCTGTCAAGAGGCTCGGTAGCCTCCTGTCAAGAGGGTCGGGAGCCTCCTGTCAGGAGGCTCGGAAGCCTCCTGTCAAGAGGCTTTCTAGAGGCTCGAAAGCCTCTTTTCAAGAGGCTGGGAAGCCTCCTTTTAAGGGGCTCAGGCCTCCTTTCAAGAGGCTCAGAAGCCTCCTTTCAAGAGGCTCAGGCCTCCTTTCAAGAGGCTCAGAAGCCTCCTTTCAAGAGGCTCAGAGCCTCCTTTCAAGAGGCTCAGAAGCCTCCTTTCAAGAGGCTCAGGAAGCCTCCTTTCAAGAGGCTCAGAAGCCTCCTTTCAAGAGGCTCAGAAGCCTCCTTTCAAGAGGCTCAGGAAGCCTCCTTTCAAGAGGCTCAGAAGCCTCCTTTCAAGAGGCTCAGAAGCCTCCTTTCAAGAGGCTCAGGCCTCCTTTCAAGAGGCTCAGAAGCCTCCTTTCAAGAGGCTCAGGAAGCCTCCTTTCAAGAGGCTCAGAGCCTCCTTTCAAGAGGCTCGGAAGCCTCTTTTCAAAAGGCTCGGAAGCCTCCTTTCAAGAGGCTCGGAAGCCTCCTTTCAAGAGGCTCTGAAGCCTCCTTGCAAGAGGCTCTGAAGCCACCTTTCAAGAGACTCAGAAGCCTCCTTTCAAGAGGCTCGGAAGCCTCCTTTCAAGAGGCTCGGAAGCCTCCTTTCAAGAGGCTCGGAAGCCTCCTTTCAAGAGGCTTGGAAGCCTCCTTTCAAGAGGCTCGGAAGCCTCCTTTCAAGAGGCTCGGAAGCCTCCTTTCAAGAGGCTCAGAAGCCTCCTCTCAAGAGGCTCAGAAGCCTCCTCTCAAGAGGCTCGGAAGCCTCCTCTCAAGAGGCTCGGAAGCCTCCTCTCAAGAGGCTCGGAAGCCTCCTCTCAAGAGGCTCGGAAGCCTCCTCTCAAGAGGCTCGGAAGCCTCCTCTCAAGAGGCTCGGAAGCCTCCTCCCAAGAGGCTCGGAAGCCTCCTCTCAAGAGGCTCGGAAGCCTCCTCTCAAGAGGCTCGGAAGCCTCCTCTCAAGAGGCTCGGAAGCCTCCTCTCAAGAGGCTCGGAAGCCTCCTCTCAAGAGGCTCGGAAGCCTCCTCTCAAGAGGCTCAGAAGCCTCCTCTCAAGAGGCTCGGAAGCCTCCTCTCAAGGGATCAGAAGCCTCCTCTCAAGAGGCTTGAAGCCTCCTCTCAAGAGGCTTGGAAGCCTCCTCCAAAGAGGCTCAGAAGCCTCCTCTCAAGAGGCTCGAAGCCTCCTTTCAAGAGGCTCGGAAGCAGTGATGGGAAATGTCAAAAAAATGTCATGGCATTGCTATTACTAATTTCGTAATAACTTTTCCCAAAAGTCATTTACAGTTCGGATTTTTTTATTAACATGTAGTACTTAAATTCCTAAAACTTTGTCGAACAGATCATTGTTCTAAATACAAAGTGTGAGCCATGAGAGCGAGATTAAAAAAATGTCACGGAATGTCATGACATTAATGTCATCTGACACTAATTCGGCTCTCACGCCGCCAATATCATATTTAGAGAAATTACCTATTAGAAAAAGTTTTCGGGTCATTTGAGGGCTACATGTTTATATGGAAAACATAATTGTAAATGACTTGTGAGAAAAGTTATTAGCAAGTTAGTCCCATGACATCGATATGACATTTCCCGTCACTGCTCGGAAGCCTCCTTTCAAGAGGCTCGGAAGCCTCCTTTCAAGAGCCTTTCTAGAGGCTCGAAAGCCTCTTTTCAAGAGGCTCAAAAGCCTTCTTTCAAGAGGCCCCGAAGCCTCTTTCCAAGAGGCTTGGAAGGATCCTTTCAAGAGGCTCGGAAGCCTCCTTTCAAGAAGCTCAAAAGCCTTCTTTTCTAGAGGCTCAAAAGCCTCCTTTTCTAGAGACTCGAAAACTTCCTTTAAAGATGCTCGGAAGCCTTCTTTCAAGAGACTCTGAAGCCTTTTTCCAAGAGGATCGGAAGGCTCCTTTCGAACGGCTCGGAAGCCTCTTTTCAGGAGGTTTGGAAGCCTCCTTTCAAGTGGTTAGGTTGCCTTCTTTCAAGAGGCTCGTAAGCCTGCTTTCAAGAGGCTCGGAAGTCTACTTTCAAGTGGTTCGGATGCCTTCTTCCAAAAGGCTCGGCATGCTACTTTCAAGAGGCTTGGAAGCCTCGCTTCAAGAAGCTCAGAATTCTTCTTTCAATAGGCTTGAAAGCATACTATCAAGAGGCTCAGAAGCGTTCTTTCAAGAGGCATCGGAAGCTTCCTTTTCAGTGGCTCAAAAACTGCCTTTAAGAGGCTCGAAAGCTTTTCTACAAGAGGCTCAGAAGCCTCTAATAAAGAGGAGCGGAAGCCTACTCTACAGGGACTCAAAAGCTTAAAGGAGCTTCCCTTCAAAAGGGCTCGGAATTATATTTTCAAGAGGATTGGAAGCCTACTTTCGAGAGGGGGTACCTCAAATCATTCAAAAGTTCCCTCAAGAAAAAGGTTGAGAATCGCTGTCTTATATCAATCATGTCCATATCACATTTTGCCATCTTATCAAGATTTGATATTATTGAGCTATGTATTTTCATCTATTCGGGAATAGTTGTAGTATTCGCTTACTTAGTAGCTTGGAACCCAAGATTTAAAGTAGTAAACTGCATGTGGACTTTCTTTTACGCGGCTCGCTTGTTGTTGATTATGGTTTATGGATTTAATAAAACATCGAGTCGACCCCATAGTGATGAACTTATAAACCCATAAAAAATTACTTTAATAAAGATTAAAAAAAAAAGTCGACCCCATAGAAAAATCTTCACAAAATAGAAGAAAATCAGGAGATATTTGAAAAGTTCCACATAAAGAGCGACCCCAAAATGCGTTCATTCATCCTTCTTTGTCATCCATTCAACTACAATTCATAACATTTGCCATAACCATGGCCATGGGTTGATAAACAGAAAGCAGAACGTTCGTTGTTTGGGCTGGACAGTGATACGCTCGCCGCAATTTTGCTTCAGACGTCGAGAAATGTCAACAGTTTATTGCCTCTTTAGTTAAAACCAACGAGTTAGAACTTTGCATGTTGACGTCCCGCAAGATAAAGGTCACTACCGACCCCCTGTAGTTAGTGCCCCAGTAACAAAAGCAAATCCATGTGTTTGCTGCAGTCCTGCCTTAACCAGTAACATGACTGAGTTTAAGTTCCGGTTCGAACTAAGACATTATACAGACAGTGTTTATTTTGACAACTATTTAAAGTAACATGATTATTAAACTAGGAAAAAAATCGATATCCCTAACAAGAAAATGCTAAATACCTGTCTACTGGTACGATATTAGGTTGTAAAAAGCAGCCTTACAATATTGCCCTCGTATGCTCTTCAGCCTCGCATCACGTATTGCGGAAATCCATTTAAGTACTAACTACACTACACCCCCATCAACTGAATCAAATCGGAAAGGACTCGAGGAAGTTCCACTGCAGATTCTGTATCACCACCATTGATCGGCCGCACGCACCACATCGTGAAGTTCATTGCCAGCGCAGATAACGGCTTCGAGTCGATACTGACACTGCCGGCAGGCGCCCGACAGGACCGGCATCATTGTGGTCACGAGTGGCTCCGTTCTATAGCCGAGTGAAACGCCAGGTGAAATTTAATTAGCTTGTCCGCGTACGCATTTACGCCGATTGCATACATGATGAGGTGGGACACCTTGCAGCAGAGCCGAGTTAATCGAATCGTTCATCTCTAGCGGGACGAAATAGTAGGTGTCGAGAGCGTGTGGAGCACTCATCAGCTGGGAGCGAGTTGGGGTCAAGACTCGCCCCGATGGAGGAACGAGGTTCTCTGCTTGTGCTTGTGGTAGGTGAGTGAGCGAGTAATCGACAACGGGCTGTTGCATTAATTAAGATACATAGTCAGCATCGACACCTAATGGATTAACAGTCGAACAGTAGTTTATGTGAAACAAATTATACCTCTCGAGAAAGGGGGAGAAATCAGTATATCAGTGAAATATCGTCTTCCATGATAAATCCATCTGCGTCCGAATTCTGGCTTCGAGATAGTTGTTTGTAAAAACAACAGAAAACGAGATGCAATCGTGTCAAGGTTGATTCGCTGTTGTGAATCGAATCAAACTCATCTTGATATCGGTTTAACTTGTATATTATGGCAAGCGATATGGTGACCAATGACCATGTATAGGAAAACAAAATTAGGTATGCAAGTCATACATCGCCACCGCTACTAATCTAAAGAAGCGGCAGTTAAGTCCATTTACAGATTTTAATGGTGATTGAAATGTTTATTGGACACGGCAATAGGTTGGCAACGGGTACGTACATGAGTAAACCGCATCTATAAACTGTGTAGAAGCTGTGTTGCCTTGTGATTTTGTCGCGGACTTGCATTGATTGGTTTTGCGGTTGATCTGAAATAAGTTCTAACTGGTTTTAACTCGAGTTAAATAAATGAGTAAATGCTGGTTAAATTATAGCTTTTTAAATTAGTCATACAATGTGTAATATCATATCCATCTTAAATGCCCAATATGTTTATCCTAATTACTAAAGAGGATTGGCCTACACTAGTCATAAACTCTTTTTTTCTGTTTACAAGAGAGAATCCATTAACGCACGACCCAGCACACGTGCTTAGTAGTTGCCAAGTTACCACAAGAAGTATGCTGGAGAGTTGGACTCGACCACTAATTCACCATGGGCTCCACCATAATTTCCCGCAGAAACTGCCTCCCAGCATTGGGGAATAGGCAGTACTCACTGTACTCGCTCATTAACACTGACACAAGCACTCATCCCGTATCAGTCGTACTTGGCACTTGTACGGATGCTTGTGAGCCTTTTAAAAGGAGGCTACCGAGCTTTTTGGAAGGAGGCTTCCGAGCCTCTTGAAAGGATGCTTCCGAGACTCTTAAAAGGAGACTTCCAGTGAAAGAAAGCTTCCGAGCCTCTTGAAAGGATGATTCCAAGCCTCTTGAAAGAAGGATTCTGAGCCTCTTTAAATGCGCTTTTAAGACCCTTGAAATCGGATTTCCGAGATTCTTGAAAGGAGGCTTCCAAGCCCATTGAAAATAGGCTTCCGAGCCTCTTGAAAGAAGAATTCCGAGCCTCTTGGAAGGAGGTCTCCAAGCTTTTTTAAAAGGAGGCTTCCCGAGCAAAGCTTGAGAGCAAAGCGATAACTCATTTTGTTGTAGTGAAATCGTCTTATTTTGATAACTCAGGTTGATATCCTTTCGGTTGTTTTAACGGTTAAAAGATCAAAATCTACAGCAGAAAAATCTTACTGTGCTATCAAATCGAAAACTATTCCTGCTATCGATGAGAGCAAATTGAAAACTAATTTTGATATTGGTTCCGATAACAAAATAAGTACACAGTTTGATGTCAGATCATACAATTTAGAAATCAACAGCAAAATGAGATTAAAATATATAATCAGTCATGATGATTCATATTTGAAAACAAATTATGATTTCGATTTGATATCAATATCAAAATATGTTTTCTATATGCTCTCATTATGTTTTTAGACTTTGCTCGGGTTTCGAGCCTCGTGAATGAAGACTTCCAAGCCTCTTGGAAGGAGCCTTCTGAGCTTCTTAAAAGGAGGTTTCCAAGCTTTATGAACGGAGGCTTCCGAGGCTCTTGAAAGGCCTACAAGCCTCTTGAGCTTCTTGAAAGGAGGCTTCTGACCCTCTTGGAAGGAGGCTTCTTGAAAAGAGGCTTCCGAGCCTTGTGAATGAAGACATCCAAGACTCTTAAAATGAGGCTTCCAAGCCTCTTGATAGGAGGCTTACAAGTCTCTTAAAGAGGGTTCCGAGCCTCTTGAAAGGAGGCTTCCGAACCTCTTGAGAGGAGACTTCCAAGCCTCTTGAAAGGAGGCCTCCGATCCTTTTGAAATGAGGTTCTGAGCATCATAAAAAAATGGCTTCCGAGCTTTCTGAATGCAGACTTCCAAGCTTCTTGAAAGAAGGCTTCCGAGCCTCGTGAATGAGGACTTCCAAGCCTCTTGAAAGAAGGCTTCCGAGCCTCGTGAATGAAGACTTCCAAGCCTCTTAAAAGAAGGCTTCCAAGCCTCTTGAATGGAGGCTTCCAAGCCTTTTGAATGGAGGCTTTCGAACAACATGAAAGGAGGCTTCCGAGCCTCTTGAAAGGAGACTTCCGAGCCTTTTGAAAGAAGGCTTCCAAGGCTCTTGAAAGAAGACTTCCACGCCTTGTGAAAGAAGTCTTCCAAGCCTCTTGAAAGATGGATTCATATATTTGGAGCATGCAAATAAACTTACACACTTAATTTTTATTACCGGCATCTCAGCTTTCAAAGTTACTGAAAATCAGCAAATAATTTTCCGAAACCCAGCTAACAAGCCTCATTTTTGACGGGATATCAGTTTTTATTTTGCTGGGCACACGGCTGTGCGGATTTTGCCGAGCTGCAGAAATAAAAACTGAGTGTGTAACATTCAATCGACCTAACTCTTCGTTTAAATTGAAATAAATTTAAACTGTTCTTGCATGTAAATTACTGTCAAATTTAATGTAGTATCAAATGTTAATTCGTTTGATGGGATAAGTTGTAATTTTACAGGTCGTTGAATTTTCAAATTTATTTTCTATGTATGAAAGTACCATCACTTCCATTTATTCCCCCTGCGAACTGCATCCGTTCCCACAGAGGTGCAGAGAACTCTACGACTTTTCATATGTGCCCAGGGGAGTTATGGAAGTAGGAATCGCTTTGGTATGACGTGTTACAGAAAGAACTAAGACATACAGAATATGAAAGGAACGAGCTTGCGATCGAACCCACGACCTCCTGCTTATAGACTGATGCGGTAGCCACTACTGAGATTTCCGAAATCGACTCACCAATATTGCCGATAAAAGCATAAGTTACTGTTCCATGTACATCCATATCAATATGAGACAGATATACTTGCGTCAGCAACTTGATCAATTCTAAAAATAATCAAGACTTGAAAAGATCTTCACGGATGGAATACAGACAAAACTTGAAAAATTTTAAACTAACAATTTTTAAAAAAAATGTTCTTCTATTTTCAGGGCAAATATTGCTTTTCCAAGATTGTTTAAGAATTGCTAAGAAGTATGACATACATCTTTGAATTCCTACGTTTGTCGAACATTTTTACAAGCTTCCAGCAGAAGTCATGAATCATAGAAATTTGTTTAAATATTCGAATGGGATCAATCAGAATAGTTATGGATCTACTGATTCAAAGCGAACATTCAAAAAATCGTATGATTGCCCAAGAATATTTTTGGGTGGTCAGATTTCACGACGGAGTAGATCTGTTTGTGGTTCTTCAGTTTTCAATGAATCTTTTGAGGTTTTAAGAAAACTTGTTTCCGTGGCCTTCTAATAATCCATTTTGTAGTAGATAAAGTGTGCTGAAAAAATGCGTGAAAACGATTTATCCAACTTATTTATTTCCTTGCTCAAGGAGAAGAGTTGAGGGTAGGATTTCAAATAATAAGACGGAAATCCCGGTTCTCCAGAACCACACTACTCCGAAAACAAAAGGGCCGCGCTTACGCCTTTTTTAAAATTAAACTTAAGCGTTGGGTCGTCACCTGCTCCCGCGTTAACAATTGCCAACAGAATGACCTAGGCGAAAAATGTTCGTACGGTTCAAAGGATTTTCGGAGAAAGCAACATGTTCTCGTCGCTCTCTCACCAAGGCTTTTATTCTGTTATACAAGTTATACCAGTTAGTTCAATATCGCTTTCTCATGCAATAAAAGACGAAGAGATCAACAGTTCGGAAAGCTTCTCGAAATCACAACCGACCAGTAGACGAATAATTTTCACATCGTCCTTTCTCTTTTTATTTTGTTTTGTTTTGATTGACTCGTCTTATTCGCTTCCCGCATTCAAATGAACCTATTTTGTTTCGCCGGCGGATCTATGCTTAGCGATAAAATGCTATTTCCGTCTTATTATTTGAAATCCTACCCTCAACTCTTCTCCTTGAGCAAGGAAATAAATAAGTTGGATAAATCGTTTTCACGCATTTTTTCAGCACACTTTATCTACTACAATATTTCCCACCACTACTCCTAATAGGAGCCTCATATAACTATATCTAGAAATATATCTCTAAAAGACATAATTAGAACAGTTCGCTTTTTTATAATTGTATTGGATTTTCTTTTCTTTTCTCGTAACCCATTCCGTGTTAGCAGCGAACTATACTTAATAAATAAATAATTATCTCAAATGTTCATCCATATCCTTATAATTATTACTAAATTAACTAAATATAGTTTTTTTTTCCGTGTAGATTTAAGACAATATCGATTTATGCTTTTCATTGACACCCTAACGATGCTCGAAAAAGTAAACAACAGAAATAATTATTTTGCTTATATGCAACGTCACACTTTTTTTTTTTAATTACCATCCACGGCTCTCGTATTATCGTCATCCCGCGTGAAACGAAACCGTATATTAAATAAGCTAATAAAATAAAAAGAGAAAGGACGATGTGAAAATTATTCGTCTACTGGTCGGTTGTGATTTCGAGAAGCTTTCCGAACTGTTGATCTCTTCGTCTTTTATTGCATGAGAAAGCGATATTGAACTAACTGGTATAACTTGTATAACAGAATAAAAGCCTTGGTGAGAGAGCGACGAGAACATGTTGCTTTCTCCGAAAATCCCTTTGAACCGTACGAACATTTTTCGCCTAGGTCATTCTGTTGGCAATTGTTAACGCGGTAGCAGGTGACGACCGAACGCTTAAGTTTAATTTAAAAAAAGGCGTAAGCGCGGCCATTTTGTTTTCGGAGTAGTGTGGTTCTGGAGAACCGGGATTTCCGTCGGCGATTGTTCGGATCTTTGTCACCATGGCCACAAAGAGGCACGACACATTTAAACGTACTTTATTTATCATAACATTCCTTTTTTTAATTAATCGCATTTGTTGATTCCAATAACTAATCTTTTACCTATGGAAAACTTTTAGACCAAAGATATTTTTGAGATCATTTAGTAATCTGGGTTCGATCATTTAGTAGTTTGTCAATAACTCATTCCAGAGGCTGAATTCAAAAATATGAAGTATGATGAACTTCTAGTTCGAAGGTTTTCTACAACTCTGCCTAATAATTCGTTGTTTGCACGAGTTGCAGCAACTAAAACTAAATGATTTATATTTTGTTATCATCTATTATAAGTTACTGCAACTAGCGCTTTACTTCGTTATTAGTTTGAATTCCACAGACTGACTGACTTGTTAGGCCAAGTTGGTAGGTCCAGCGTACAATTGTTAATTGTTAACACATTTTGGAATTTAGCTTGTGGAATAAGTTATTGACAAACCACTAAATGATCGAGACAAGAATACTAAATAATGGAAAACATCCTTGCTTTAGACATCCTGAGCGCTTTGTGGATTATAAAGTGCGTAAAGTCCTAGAGAACATTCAGTACTCTATTACTTTGGGATCCCAAAAACGTCAATGATTATTCTAAAGAGTCCGATTAACTTTAAAATCACAATTTAATAACACACAGATTTTTTCCAGTCAATGACTTCATATGTTCTTACCAGAATCATGGGTAGGACAATGCTTTGACTGTCCCACCCAGACGAATTCATGCGTAGAACATGTCCTACTTGTCCCACCCACTCCCGGAGCCACTGCTTACGGGGCTCATGAAAAGAGGCTTACGAGCCTCTTGAAAGAAAGCTTCCAAGCCTCTTGCATGGCGGCTTCCGAGCCTCTTGCAAGGAGGCTTCCGAGCCTCTTGTAAGGATGCTTCCGAGGCTCATGAAAAGAGACTTCCGAGCCTCTTGAAAACAGGCTTCCGAACCTCTTAAAAAGAGGCTTCCGAGCCTTATGAAAGCAGTCTCCTGAGCCTCTTGGAAGGATGCTTCCGAGGCTATTGAAAGGCTTCCAAGACTCTTGAACGGAGACTTCTCAGCCTTTTGAAAAGAGGCTTTTGAACCTCTTGAAAGGAGGCTTCTGAGCCTCTTGTAAGGATGCTTACGGGGCTCATGAAAAGAGGCTTTCGAGCCTCTTGAACGAAAGCTTCCAAGCCTCTTGCATGGCGGCTAGAGGGTCTTGTTTTCAGGATTTCTCGAAAATAAAAAATACATGATAACAAAAATATTTAAAGAAAAATTATTGTATGTATGTTCTGCATAATTTCACCGATTCTAGTTTGTTAGCCCATCAACTTTTATTTTGCCCGCATGTCTTATGCACACCCATGCATACAAACATACACAAACAAGCAATCACAGATATCTTCTCAATTCTATAGGTCTCCTGACTCTGACTTTGTTTTTGGAGCGAACTTGTTTTTGGAGCTGATGAAAATAAAGAATCATCTTTCCAGATTTCACAATAATCGAAGCGCCCAAGTCCAAGACGATCATGTCGGAATCAAAATTTTCAGATAATGCTGACGACGATTGTTTCAACGACATCAATGGTAGTGAAGAATCAGATGACGAATTCAATTCGTTCTCATTTGGTAATATCTGAACTTATATTGATTTTCTTAACCAATGAATTATTGGCAGTGGCTGATTTTCTACCCGCCGCTTCCACATACAGGCGCTATCGTATATGCGCAAATAGCCAGCATGAGTTAACCGCCAGAAATTTGTATGGCGAAAGACATCTAACGAGCGTTTTCTCAAAATTAGGAACTTTTAATGAAAAACTATTTCGTACCGGTTATGAAGGATGGTGTCCGCTACTACGCCTACCAAATATGTTTTCGATTAAGTTGCTTGATTTTGAGAAATCGAACCTTAGATGCCTTTCGCCATACTGATTTCAGAAAGTTAACTCCTACTGTGCCGCTGTAAGCACGCTCAAAGCTGGCGATTCATTGCTGAATTTAATTCACGATTATATAAAACCGATTTTGGAGAAACATTTAAACGGATCCGAAACATTGCTCGAATTTTCCGTCGCTCGCCAATGGAGAACTCAATGTTCCAGAGAAAGGATGAAAAACGGTTTAGGCAACAACTTCAACTCGTTCAGGATGTTCTGAAAACTACACAGAAAAAATTATGAAAAATAAACAGCGCGTAAAACTTGACTAACTATAATTCTGAAATAACTGCACTAAGAAGATTTTTTTTGTCGGATTCAAGCATCAACGTCTAAACATTTCTTAAACCGTATTGCCAGCGAGTAGACAAGTGGCGATTCGTTAGAAAATTGAACTCATACATATTTTACCATTCTTAAAAATGTAACAAATATATGAAATTGAAATTGCAAGTATTTTTATTTTTATCCCGGGATCCCGGGATATCCCGGTATAACGAAAAATTTAATCCCGGATCCCGGGATTTTTCATAGTCCGGGAAACAAGACCCTCTAATGGCGGCTTCCGAGCCTCTTGAAAGGAAGCTTCCGAGCCTCTTGTAAGGATGCTTCCGAGGCTCATGAAAAGAGGCTTCCGAGCCTCTTGAAAGCAGACTTCCGAACCTCTTAAAAGGAGGCTTCCGAACCTCTTAAAAGGAGGCTTACGAGCCTCATGAAAGCAGTCTTCCGAGCCTCTTGAACGGAGACTTCCCAGCCTCTTGAAAGGAGGCTTTCGAACCTCTTGAAAGGAGGCTTCCAAGCCTCTTGTAAGGATGCTTCCGAGGCTCATGAAAAAAGGCTTTCGAGCCTCTTGAAATGAGGCTTCCAAGCCTCTTGCATGGCGGCTTCCAAGCCTCTTGAATGGAGGCTTTCAAGCTTTTTGAATGGAAGCTTCCAAGCCTCTTGAAAGCTGGATTCCGAGCTTCATGATAGAAGGCTCTGAGCCCCTGAAAAAAAAATGCTTCTGAGCCTCATGAAAGAAGACCTTCGATCCTCTTGAAAGGAGGCTTCGGACCCTCTGTAAAGAAGGCTTCTGAGCCACTTGAAAAGAGGCTTCCGAGCCTCTTGCAAGCAGGCTTCCAAACCTCTTGAAAGGAGGCTTGAGCCTCAAGAAAGCAGTCTTTTGAGCCTCTTGAAAGGATGCTTCCGAATGCTTCCAAGTCTCTTGAAAGATGGATTCCGAGCCTCATGATAGGAGGTTTCCGGGCCTCTGGAATGGAGGCTTCCGAGCCTCACGAAAGAAGATTTCCGATTCTCTTGAAAGGAGGCTTTCGACCCTCTGGAAAGCAGGCTTCCGAGCCTCTTTAAAGGAGGCTTCCGAGCCTCTTGAAAGCAGGCTTTCGAGCCTCTTGAAAGGGTGTTTCCGAGGCTCATGAGAAGAGGCGTGGGCTTCGTGGCCGTGCGGTTAGCGACGACAATCGTCTAGACCAGAGGTTCCCAAACTTTTTGGATATGCGACCCACCTGGCAGAATCCCAAATTGGTTGCGACCCACCAGGTACAAATGCATTGATTTTTATAAATTGGATATTCGCGTTAGAATCAACAAATCATAATAAATTGCTTCAAATCCCATCATTGTTTTTTACCCTTCTTACACCCTAAGAAGGGTATAAAGATCGCTTGAAAAACCGACTTTTTATCCGAGGCTCGGAGACCCAAGTCGTATATACCAATCAACTCAGCTCGACGAACTGAGCACATGTATGTATGTGTGTGTGTGTGTGCGTGTGTGCGTATGTGTGTGCGTTACAAAAATCTCACATCAAGATCTCAGCCGTCCGTGGACCGATTTGCACGATTTTAACACTAAACGAAAGCTATGACTTTGTCATTGTACGAGTTCAATTTTTTTTTGCAATCGGACATTTGGTTCCAGAGATATGTGAGAAATACGAACATGAAGTGTATTTTCAGAAAACTAACATAATAATGTCACATGAATATCTCAGCCGTCTGTAAACCAATTTGCATGATTTTATCTTTAAACGAAAGCTATGACTTTGCCATTGAACCCATTGTATTTTGTTTTTGCAATTAGACATTGGGTTCCGGAGATATCTCTGAAATACGAACATAAAGCATTAGACGTATCAACTTCACACATTGGTAAAATATGTCCCATCAAGATCTCAGTCGTCCTTGGACCGATTTGTGCGATTTTATCTTTAAACGAAAGCTATGTTTTGTCATTGGACCCATTAATTTTTTTCTGCAATCGGAAATTCGGTTTCAGAGATATCTGTGAAATACGAATATGAGACATATTTTCAGACTACTAATGAAGAATTGTCACACCAATATCTCAGCCGTCTATGACCCGATTTGAACTCTTTTGGGCTTAAACAGAAGCTGTAATATTGCCATTTAAGGCGGCAAATCAAATCTGCAGTCCTCTTTGTATTTTTTCAAAATTGTTAAATTTCCAGAAATATCCTTTTTTTATTTTGAAATCGATAAAAGCATGATAATATCAGTTATTTTATATTCAATTGAAGGTCATATGCATAGAAATTGTAATATGCACTGGGCACACACAACCATTCAAAAGTGTAAGAAGGGTTGCGTTCACTGTAGGTGGATTAAGTCGGGTTTTTGTATTTGGATGTGGAATTTGTTTGGTTTTGGATGGGATTTGGATTGGTTTTGGGTTGGTTTTGAATTGGATTTAGATTGGGTTTTAGAATAAATTTTTATTAGATTTGAATTGGATGTAGATTGGATTTAGATAGTATTTGGAAATTAATTAAATTTGGATTGGATTAGAGTTAGATTTGAATATGATTTTGATTGGATTTAGATTGGAATTGGATCAAATTTGTATTGGATTTGGATCGGATTCAAATTAGATTTTAGTTTGGATTTGGATTGGATTTCTATTAGATTCGAAATTAAATGGAATTTGAATTTGTTGTGGATTGGATTTGAAGTAGATTTGTATTGTATTTGGATTGCATTTGCATTGGATTTAGATTGTATTGGATTCCAATTAGATTTTAAATTAAATTGGATTCGAATTTGTTATGGATTGGATTTGAATTAGATTGTGATTGGATTTGGATATGAATTAAACTTGGGTTGGATATGATTTGGATTTAAATAGGATTTGGATTTGATTTGAATTTGGTCTGAATTGGGTTTTGATTAGATGTGGATTGTATTGAACTTCATTCTATTTGCCATTTGCACAACAAAAGAAGGCCATTGACCTCGTCAAATTTCTAATCATCGAATCATTACTTAGATCGTAATCTAGAAGCTGGTATTTGTGGAACAAAGGTATAAATCAAGATTTGTCTTTCGGGACCCACCACTGAAGAGCCCACGACCCCCCTGGGGGTCGCGACCCACAGTTTGGGAACCTCTGATCTAGACGCATGTGCTGTGGAGTGTGGGTTCGATTCCCACCCCGGTAAGGAGAAAACTTTTCGTAAAGCGAAAAGTTCTCCACTGGTCCACAGGGTGTTGTGTAAATGTCCTGTCCGTTGTCTCATGCTAATTAAGTGTTCAGTCTGTGCGACCTCTGGTCGAAGACGGTGACCCTGTCTAGTTTTTTTTAAGAGGCCTCCGAGCCTCTTGAAAGGCTTCCAAGCCGCCTGAACGTAGGCTTGTGTGCCTCTTGAAAATAGGCTTCCGAGCCTCTTGAAAAGCAATTCCCAGCCTCTTGAAAGCAGGTTTCCGAGCCTTTTCAATGGAGAATTCCAAGCCTCTGGAGAGGAGGCTTCCGTCCCTCTTGGAAGGAGGCTTCCAAGACCCATAAAAAGAAGCCTCCGAGCCTCATGAAAGCATGCTTCAAAGCCTCTTGAAAGGATGCTTCCGAGTATCTTGGAAGGATGCTTTCGAATCTCTTGAAAGGAGGCTTCCGAGCCTCTTGGAAGGATGCTTCCGAGCCTCTTGAAAGGATGCTTCCGAGGCTCTTGAAAGGCTTCCAACCCTCTTGAACGGAAACTTCACAGCCTCTTGAAAGGAGGCTTCCGAGGCTCATGAAAGGAGAATTCCGAGTATCTTGAAAGCAGGTTTCCGAGCCTTTTCAAAGGAGGCTTACGAGCCTCTTGAAAGAAGGTCGGGCCGGGTCGGGTCGGCTCGGGTCTCTTGAAAGGAGGCTTCCGAGCCTCTTGAAAGGATGCTTCCGAGGCTCTTGAAAGGCTTCCAACCCTCTTGAACGGAAACTTCACAGCCTCTTGAAAGGATGCTTCCGAGGCTTTTGAAAGGCTTCCGAGCCTCTTGAAAGAAGGCTTCCAAGCCTCTTGAACGAAGGTGTCAAAGCGTCTTGAAAGGAGGCCTCTTGAAAGGAGGCTTCCGAGATTTTTGTAAGGATGATTCCGAGACTCATAAAGAGAGGCTTCCGGGCCTCTCGAAAGGCACTTCCAAGCCTCTTGAAAGCATGTTCCAAAGCCTTTTCATGGGAGGAGGCTTTTGAACCTCATGAAATCAGGCTTTTAAGGCTCTTGAAAGGATGCTTGAACCTTTTGAAAGGAGGCTTCCAAGCCTCTTAACAGGATGCTTCTGAGACTCATGAGAAAAGGCTTCGAGCCGCTTGAAAGGAGGTTACCAAGCCTCTTGAAAGGAGGCTTCCGAGCTTCTTGATAGCAGGGTTCCGAGTTTCTTGAAAGCAGGTTTCCGTGCCTTGTCAAAGGAGTCTTCCGAGTCTTTTAAAAAAAAGCTTTCGAGCCTGTTAAACGTAGCCTTCCGTGCCTCTTGCAAGGATGCTTCCGAGGCGTCTAAGCCTTTTGAACAGAGATTTTCCAGCCTCTTGAAAGGAGGATCCTGAAACTGTTTGTAAAGAGGCTTCCGAGCCTCTTGAAAGGGTGTTTCCGAACCTAATGAAAGGATCCTCCCGAGCCTTTTGAAAAGAGGCTTCTGAGCCTCTTGAACGTAGGCTTCAGAGCCTCTTGGAAGGAGGCTTCCGAGCCTCTTGAAAGGATGTTTCCGAGGCTAATGAAAAGAGGGTTCAGAGTATCTTGAAAGGAGACTTCCAAGCCTCTTGAAAGGAGGATTCCAAGCTTTTCGAAGGAAGGTTTCCGTGCCTATTGAAAGCAGGTTTCCGTGCCTTGTCAAAGGAGTCTTCTTGAAATGAGGATTTCGAGCCTTTTAAACGTAGGCTTCCGAGCCTCTTGAAAGGAGGCTTCCGAGCCTCTTGCAAGGATGCTTCCGAGGCTCTTGAAAAGCTTCTAAGCCTCTTGAACGAAAATTTTCCAACCTCTTGAAAGGAGGATCCTGAAACTGTTTGTAAAGAGGATTCCGAGCCTCGGTGTTTCGGTGTTTCGAGCCTTCTGAAAGGATCATCCCGAGCCTTTTGAATAGAGGATTCTGAGCCTTATGAACTTTGGCTTCCGAGCCTCTTGAAAGGATGTTTCCGAGGTTAATAAAAAGAGGGTTCAGAGCCTCTTGAAATCAGGTTTCCAAGCCTTTTTAAAGGAGGCTTCCGAACCTCTTGGGAGGAGGCTTCCGAGACTCATAAAAGGAAGCCAACGAACCTCATGAAAGCAGGCTTTCAAGCCTCTTGAAAGGATGCTTCCGAGCCTCTTGAAAGGAGGCTTCCGAGCCTTTCCAGAGGATGCTTTCGAGGCTCATGAAAAGAGGCTTTCGAGCCTCATGAACAGTGTTGGTAGAATCATGCTCACATCTCACTCACCGAAGCCTCATGCGCGAGCTGACTCGCTTGCGATTATGCATGGATAGCATCGCGCAGAATCTCATCGTTTCTCTCATTTGCCGAAGAATGATTTCGCACCAAAAAGTGTCAAAACCCAATCGAGACGTTTTTTATGTTTACCGCCATCGGGGGTGACATTGGGTCTGGAGGGTGAGAATGGGTTAGCGCTCTTACCGGCAGCCTAGATAGCAAAATCGTTCAAAAAGGTCTCTTATATTTTAGTCTTCTTGCCCACAGAGACATTCAATCTTTTCTATAAGCATTCTAAGTACTTGAAACAGTGACCCATTCTCACCCCCATTTGACCCATTATCACCCCCGACGACGGTACACCCAAAAACCAGATCTTACAATTATTGTATAAAAACGTGGCATAAACAAATCTGTAAGGATTTTATACAGTAATTGTATTAAAATCTTCAAAAAATTGTATATGCCCAATTATTATACAGTTTCTGTAAGGTTCTTATGCAGAACTGTATTAAAATCTGCCATCCGCTGGTTGGGTGTACTTATGGATTTATTATCCATTATTTTCAGCAAAGAAAGTTATTCAGATGAATTAAACGAAGAACACGCAAAAATCACGCAATGATGCAAATCAAGAGTCGAATCATGGACGATTCCCTGAGCCATGAGTCGGGTGAGGTTTGCCTCGCGCTTGATTTGAATCGTGGATGAGATTTGAGATTTTGAGTTTTTACCAACACTGCTCTTGAAAGCCTTATGAAAGGAGCCTCCTAAGCCTCTTGAAAGCAGTTTTTCGAGCCTTTTCGAAGGAGGCTTCCGAGCCTCTTGATTGGAGGTTCACGAGCCTCTTGAAAGGAGGCTTCCGAGCTTATAAAAGGAGTCACCCGAGCGTCTTGAAAGGAGGCTTCTGAGCCTCTTGGAAGGAGGCTTCCAAGAATCTTGAAAGGAAGCTTCCAAGCCTCTTAAAAAGAGGCTTTCGAGCCTCTCAAAAGGCCTCGCAATTACGCATTTTGTTCCGAGGTACCCCCTGAGCCCGGAAAAGGTACCCCGAGGGTTACGTGTACCCCAGGTTGAGAACCGCTGCTTCATATCAACTAAGAACAATATATCCCACCAGCTACGACCAGACCTCATTCCTTAGTTCGCAGTTCGTTTTTGTTCACCAAATCCAGAATGAATATTTGGATCAGGAATATTTGGCGGAATAGAAGACAAACCATCGTGATTGGGCCTGGTGTGGTGTGGAATATACGAAGCGTATTCCATATCAGCATTCCAAGCTTTGGAGATTCTACACATCTGACCAATTTTGGATGAAGACCAAAGCGACAAGCAGATTGAACATTGATTACAATTTTAGATCGGCTTTATCAGATACGCAAACTCGTATGCCTAAGCTGGTATCATAAATGCAAGTACAAAAAACACACTGAATTAATTACTGCTGAAGAATGTCATATTAAAATGATAAAAGATATTGAAATAAAATGACTTAAAAATGTACACCCAGGTTTTTTTTTACACGTTTTGGTTTTGGCCATTAAAACCGTTCGAAAAAATTCCCAAAAAATCAAAGAAAATTCAGGGGGTATAAAATTCAGGTTAACCGAGAAATTAATGAAATCCAACCGCGTAAAAAAACCTGGGTGTATGTTTGTTCTTGATTTCAGCATGACATATCCAGGGGGGCGTACGCCACTTGACTAATCATGAAAAAAGTTGCGATGCCGAAAAGGTTGGGAACCACTGAGTTTAGCCTATTCCAAGAGTTGAAAGGCTTAGATCGACATGGAGGCGCACTGTATTTCAAGTACCTTACTCAAAAATAAATATTATATACAACCATAAGTAATAACATTCATTTACAATCGTGTTAGTAGAGTAAATGAAAGCAGTATTCTTGACTTTGCGATTTGGGCGTAACTTATTTTGTAATCAAACATTGCTTTTTTGTTTCCGTACGATGCAAACGTTTTTTCGCCTAATTCCCTTATCTGTTAGAGTAAAGCATGTTCTGTCGAATACATGTTGTTGTTTTCTCAGGAAATGTCTGTTTTAGCTGGCATTTGTCTTCCAATGTTTACTTACAAAATCATGTACACCCAAATTGCAAAGTCACGATCTTTGTTTTTATTGTGTATTTTTTAAGTGTTTGCTATTTTTTCGTCTTAGTCTTCATCGCTTTCTTCAAGAATGAATAAAAATATCGTCGTACAATATGCAGTATTTCCATTACTGCTTCCAAATCCAGACCGTGGTTTGTCGATATGTCTATCCATTCCGGGGATTTTTTCTTCGAAACGCTGTTTGCTGCTGTTAGTTTTCATTTTACTTGAAGAAACTCAATATATACGCAATACGCATCTCAAATCATCAAATCGAACAGTGTAGATCATTCAGACTGACATTCAAGAAATTCTGGTTGACAGATTTTTGTATCTTTTTCTGGTATTTTTTTTAGATCTTTATTAAAGTGGTTTTTTATTATTTTATAAGTTCATCACTACTCTTTTTCTGGTAGTTTTTTTTCACAAATGACATGTTTAAGCGGATATTGCTCGAAAAATTGCTTTTATAGTTTTATCATCCGGCATATGTACAATGAAGGGTCAAATATGATATCTAAAGTTGTGTCGTAAAGTTTAAAAATAAATGTTGGCAATTATGATATATTCTTAGCGGGTAGCGCCAGCTGCCCCTTCCTTTTTGAAGAAAATCAGAATAGCTCATAATTGGGTAAATTTAACACTGAATGACAGATGACTATTATGTGGATAATTGGTATCAGATTCCTAATAAATTAGATTATATTAGGTTAAATAATCAAAAACTTATTATCGAGCTTTGCTAATTTTGTTTATAAACAGTACTACAGATAAGATATTAAATCTGGAATCCCTATAGGGGTATTATCTTATATTTTATATGAATACTGATGCTAAAATGGAGTTTACCACACTGACTGAAGTGATTATTATGTGTTCTTATCAGAAAGATTCAAAAACATTTAAGGTTTTGTCCGACATTTGCTCGCAGCTCAGCTACTTTGCTGTTTAAATGTGAACATTAAAAGTTATTAATTAACAAGTTAAAAATATAATTGAAGTTGAAGGGCCAAGTCGGCTGAGGGCTGAAATGTTCAAATTATTGCAAAATAATAGTGATCATGAATAAAGATGTATTTAACAAAAGGTACTGAATTAGAAAAACACATAACATAAATTGTGATATCGGGTGGGATTGATAAGACGTATTGAAATTTCACAGCAGATTGAACATAATCATTAGTCACATTAGTCACCCTAAGATCATTACCTGAAGATGATAAGATCAAATATTTTACCAATAAGTAAGGAAGCTGTAGTTAACAACAATACTCCTATAGACTGCAAAAAAAACCTGACGTGACTTCAGCTGTAAAGTTCATTCCAGTAATACAGCTGCTTCAAACAATTATTGTTTACGTGTTGACAGGGTTATTCACACCAGGATTGGCATTCCTGTAGATAAGCTTATTAAGTGTATACGACACTGTTTGTCAACAAAAATCTTAAAGAGAGCCTTATTTAATTGAAAGTAATTACTGTTATTAAATGTATCTACATATTCAGTAGCGTCAGGTTGGAGTCTTACGATACGTTGTGAATTCATTTTTTCTCTCAATTAATAACTGTATAGTGCTAATATGTAATACAGCACCAACAGCAACGTGTGTTAACACTAAGCTGCGAGTTCGAAATTTGCCTTATAGGATGGTATGAAGAAGGAAATCGTAAATCATTTTCAATGCATGGCAATGCCTATCATTATTGTCAATTTTTGGCACACATTCAACAAGCTCACGCTAGCACAATGCAAACCAATCGATTGTTTTCCATACCCTTGTTTGCCCTACAAAATTTAGTATTCACACTCCTTCGTACACACATGTTCCATGGGACGCCTCCCTTTCCGACCACAGTTCGTCCCTCTTCGACAATATCTCATTTTGGCATTCGTCACACCTTCGAACGTTCTGTTTACTCACCTTTTCAATTTATTCCAGAAAGTCAACACCGGTATCGCTAATTTGCGTCTTCGCGGCTCAGGGCAGCCTCGTGGCCCCTCTATACTTTGTATAAAAACAGACACCCCAACAGCAGCAACAACAACACTTCGTAACGGTTTCCAATCACTTAACACAGATTGCTTTGCCCGCTACTTTTCGATCGTTATCCTTCCCAAGAACAATAAACCGGCCTGCTGGGATGGCCCACTGCAACTGACCGCTGCTCGAGCAAGACGACTAAGGGAGGCTCCCCACTGCAGTCGTCGCCCAATGCTACTGATTTCTTTTGCACAAAAAAGCCACACTCTCAAAGTTCCCCAATGTGTTGAAATGGTGGGACGACGACGACGCTAATGAACGGTGGACAAAACGAACCGAGTCCGACCGGATCGTAAACAAAACTGTCGCCTCCGATGGGGACAGGTGAGAAATTTATAGGCGCGCCAGAAATGCCAAGAACTCCACCGGGCGGCGAGAGTTAGCCGAGGGGGGCAAGACCTCGCACATTTTAGTGCGAATCACTAACCGGCCAAGAAGCGCGCGGTGTGCCGCGCCGCCGATCGATCTCTCCGCCGTTCTCTGTTTTGCTTGCTGGTGTGACTACTCTCGCCATTTCTCGCGCGCGCGAATGCGATTCGTCCGCATATAGAGACCAAGCAGGAGATCCTCTCTCGCTCGTGCGTTGCTGATTGGTCGCCGAGATAAGCGCGGATGATGACGGGCGACGGCGGTTTGTCTATCATGGTTATCTACTCGAAGCATGCTTTGGTTACCTACAACTAGAAATACTAGAATAAGAGATCGGCGAAGACGCCATCTTGTTTCCAATCGAACCGTCAAAAGCGGTTCCATTTCGACTTGTTTACTTTTTGCTTCCATAAGAAGCAAGCAAAAAGTTCAAGTGCTGCTAGTATCATTGTCACGATTTCATGCATTTTCATACGTTGCCATTTCGACAGTTTTTCACTCCGCCGGTCTCTGGTTATAGGGTGGCTACCTACAACAGATCCTTGGTAAACAATAAGAATTAGTGCTAAGCATTATTCTAGGTTCGTGATTGACCGAAATTAATTACGATTTCGATAAGAACTTGTGATTTCCAAGCACTTTTACAGTTGGTAAGCGGATACAAAGTATCATTATAATTTTAAATCAATTGGGAAGTTTTACCCGGATTTATCACTCGTAATGGGACGCTGAAGGGATCATATATCCATTGATGCAAGATATAACAAAGATTTATAACTCGCACAAACGATATCAGCTGAATACACCAATCTACAGACGTTCTCAATTGAGCTTTTACTTACAATAAACCTAAAATTAATCAACCTTGCAATGTTGATGCCTTTTCATCTATTGAGAAACGAAAAAAAAAATTAGGGGAATAACATAAACGAAGACTTGTAACACTATCGATTAATTTTCATTGCATTCGTCTCAACGCAATAGCGAACCTTTAGCGAACGAACAACAATTGAACAAAAATGAATTACGGTCGATTCTTCCCTTGATTGTAATCTGAAACAGCTAGATTGAGAAACCCTGTAAATCAAGTGCCCAGGGAGATATCATTGAAAGCAAATGACCCAAGCATTATAATCTATTGTATAGTAATGTTTTGATTGTTTCGTGAACGTTTTAGTAGAAAGCTGAACAGATGAAGTGACTCAATTGCCGCTGACGGATGGCTGTCAGCGATAATTAAAATTCTATAACAGTAGTCGGATTCTGGGAATTCTGACGGTTCGAATCAACGATCACCGGTGCCGCTGCGGAGGCAAAGTATGGCAATGACGCGATTCACGACTACTGTTATCTGCGATCGATTTATTAAACGCATTTGAAGATCCAATTAACGCATTTCAGAACACAAAAGTGGCGCGACGTATGACGGATCTAGATTGTCTGGATTGCTTAGAATCCCTAGTTTTCCAATTTCAACTAGAGCACAGGTGCCGCGTGGCACGTGGCACTTTCTCACGGGTTTAAATGTTCGTTATGAATTTTATCGATTTTATCGACTTGAATGAACATAACGTTCGTCATTATCTCATGCTTAATTACATGAGTTTTGGAATAAATATATCTTGGTTATTCCAACAAACCACACACCTTATAACTAAGAAAGCAATGTCCTCGTTGGACGTTGTTTTGCCAGCAATTACTATCAAATTTAATCGTGATAGATAAGCTGGTGAAACTTTATCTCTCCTTTCCCCATTTCATATTTGCTTAGACATCGGAGACAGCGGAGCTCGAAACATGCAAATTTGAAAATGGGTTAACAGAGATGATGTATCGGTTCTTGTGTTGCATTTTCAGACGATGGCGAAGAAATATTTCCTTTCCTTGAACGCACCTCCTAAACCGGTCTTTGGTGGGCAATCGTTAATCATGATTTAATGGAACAAGCTGCGCAACTCGCTTTTTTGGTCATCTGAGTTCAGTGCCCATCATCAGCAGGACGTCTAACGAATTTGAACATTCTTACAGATTTAAAGCTAAAAATTATTAATGATGTTTTTGCAAGACTGTTAACGCAGATATAATAAAAACTTTAAAAAAAACTGCAACTTAGTTTTTGGGAACCATCCTTCAGTTGAAGCTCGACAATTCGGCATATTCAAAGAAATATTGTTCTTTTTTTATGATTTTTTCAAATTATTTTTTTTTGTAAAAATAACAATACTTAAAACTTAAATGCTCAACCGTTGTTGGATTGGCATTAAAATCTACATTTACATGTTTTGAGTTTTATTTTATTTGATTATGCGATCCTATTTGTATTATGACTTTGATACTTACTTACTTACTTATGGGTCCTGTACACCGACTTGAAAGATCTCCATCCTGAGCGATGTCCGGCTATCGCTTTAACCTGTTGCCAGGTTCGATTTCGGTAGACTTCTTTTATTTCTTTATTGAGGCTTCGCCGCCATGAGCCTCTGAGTCTGCCTCTGCTGCGATGTCCCGCTGGGTTCCAGTCTAATGGTTATTTACAGATTTCGTTTCCGCCCCTACGTAGAGTGTGACCCAGCCCCACCTCCTATCCCGAATTTCTGTTGCTATCGGCCTCTGGTGACAACACAACGACGATGGAGCTCTTTGTTTGAGATCCAGTTGGGAGGCCATCAGGCCCGAATTGTATACCGTGGGCATCTGTTGATGAACACCTGCAGCTGTTGGGTGTTCTCCACCGATACACACCATGTTTCGTTAGCGTATATAAGCACAGATTTCACGTTATAGTTGAAAATTCGTATTTTGGTGCGTTCACCGTATACACCGTTCATTCGTATTTTGGTGCGTGCGCTTCACCACACCTCTCTTTTCCTAAACAACATCATTGCGCCGGCTCCACCCCAGTATCCAGAATGCCATTACCCCGAAGGGCACTACCACGAATGGGACAGTGTCCCGAAAGTCATTACCCTCAATGGTACACTACCCCGAAATCCATTATCCCGAAAGGCAATTACCCCGAAAACATTTAGAATCTTTATTATTCTATTATTATGTTTAACACCAACAGATATCGATGAATCGCAACAGTTTTTAACCAACCAGTTTAACCAACAGTTCTGATTTTTCTTCTAATTAGCTTTAACTGTCATTCCCATCATTATGACCTTTCTTCCATCCTTTTTTCCAACACAACGCGTTTTCCCGGTATAAGGCGAACAGAGGAGATGATGCCTTGTTTTATTGAACGAGTTTGCCTGGTATAAGGCATACAGAGTAAATATGATCTTTTTTTAATAAACGCGTTTGCCAGGTATAAGGCAGAAAGGGGAGATGATAACTTCTTTAAATGGACGTGTTTGCCCGGTATAAGGCAGACAGAGGAGATGATGCCTTTTTTAAATGGACGGGTTTGCCCGGTATAAGGCACGCCGAGGAAATAATGCCTTGTTTAAATGAACGCATTTGCCTGGTATAAGACAGACAGAGGAGATGACGCCTTCTCTAAATGGACGGGTTTGCCCGGTATAAGGCATACAGAGGATTATTCCTCGTTTATATGAACGGCAGACAGAGGAGATGATGCCTTCTTTAAATGGACGCGTTTGCCCGGTATAAGGCAGACAGAGGAGATGATGCAATCTTTAAATGGACGCGTTTGCCGGGTATAAGGCAGACAGAGAAGATGATGCCTTCTTTAAATGGACGCGTTTGCCCGGTATAAGGCTGACAGAGGAGATGATGCCTTCTTTAAATGGACGGGTTTGCCCGGTATAAGGCAGACAGAGGAGATGATACCACCTTTTAATGAACGTGCTTATACCTCGATAAGGCACACAGAGGAAATACTGCCTTTTTAAAAGGAACGTCTGCTCGATAGAAGGGGAAACGAGATGATGCCTTCTTTAAGTCAACGCAACTTCCCGAAGACGAACAAGATCCCCCTCTCTCTTACTCTCATACACAAACTCTCACTCACTCACTTCCTCTGTCTCACTAATTATTACTCATTCACCCACTCTCATTCATTCACCCACTTTTACTCACTTAACCACTCTTACTCACTCATTCACTTTTACTCATTCATTTACATTCAATCATTCGCTCTCTCTTTCTCGCTCACTCTTACTCGTGTACTCTTACTCGCTCACTCACTAACTTTTACTCGCTCACTCACATACTCACTCTTACTCACTCACTTAATCACTCACTCACTCTTACTCAACCATTCACTCCCTCGTCAATTTTGAGATTTAGGCCACGCTTCATCCAGAATCCGTTGCTTTTACTACAGCGACCAAGGAACAACTTCTACCTCGTTGCCCTAGTAGCCATGCTGACGTGGACCGCAATTGCCTCCAACTCTCTGCGTTGTGCATGAAAACTTGCTGCATAATCTCCCCCTGCCATTCAGGAATCTTCAAGAGTGCCATACGAAGTGGAACGGGATCTTACGGAGTAAGAACACTTAGTTCCATATTGCATTAAAACAGTTTCAGTTCCAATGAACAATAGTTCATTCATATGATTGAGTAACATTTTTTTCATTGAAATGAAGTATTAACTTGAAATAATGACATATTATATACGTAATCAAGTGTTGGTCTTCCACCATCATTAGTCGTCTGAGTACACGCGACCGCTTACGTAAGGCAATCAAACTCATCAAATGCTTTAGCCAAGCAAGCCTATGGCACAGCAGAGTGCGATTGATTCGCATTCTATACCAGCCAACCAGTAATGGCATTATGGGTAATGGAATTATGGGTAAAGTCGTAGAGTCCATTGTGCCGACGGCAACATGGCACCGCCCGCTGAAGCATCAACTTCCAAGGCGCCGGCGATGAGGGCATTGACAGCGCGACTAAAGGCAGCTCAACTGTCCTACAACTGACTCTACGACACTACCCATAACTCCATTACCCATAATGCCATTACCTCGAAGGCCACTACCCCTAATGCTATTACCCCTAATGGGACACACTACCCCGAATTAGTCATTATTTCAAGTTCATACTTTATTTCAATGAAAAAAATATGCATAAAAATATGAATGAACAACAATTGGAGCTGTAAAAGTGGATGAGTAAGTAAGAGTGGGTGAATGAATGAAAGTGGGTGAATGTGTAAGTGTGAGACAGTCAGACAGACAGTGAGACAGAGGAAGTGAGTGAGTTGTCGCTTCGGTTCCTTTTGATCTGCTGTTCGAAACATGTGTGGTACTAAACTGTCAACTCATATGTATTTTTCCTTCATTGACTCGCCGAAAAGCGACGACAGCGACAATCTTCATCTAGTAACTTAAATATCTTGAGTAAGGGGGTTTGTGTATGAGGGTGAGAGAAAAGGAGATCTTGTTTGTCTTCGGGAAGTTGCGTTGACTTAAAGAAGGCATCATCTCGTTTCGCCTTCTAACGAGCAGACGTTACTTTTAAAAAGGCAGTATTTCCTCTGTGTGTCTTATCGAGCACGTTCATTAAAAGGAGGTTTAATCTCTTCTGTCTGCCTTATACCGAGCAAACCCGTCCTTTTAAAGAAGGCATTATCTCTGTCTGCCTTATACCGGGCAAACGCGTTTATTAAAAAAAAAGGTCATATTTACCCTGCACACTTATTTCTTTTTACCGGGATCTCAGCGAAAAGGTCAACTTTTACCGAGATTCGCACAGCCGTGCCCCAGCAAACATGTTTTTTTGCTGAGATTTCTGTCAAAGTTGCTGAAAATCAGCAAATAATTTGCCGAAAATCAGCTAACAAACATCATTTTTGCCGGAATTTCAGTTTTTTATTTTACTGGCGCACGGCTGTGCGGATTTTTGCCGAGCTGCAGAAATAAAAACTAAGTGTGTGTATGCCTTATACCGGGCAAACACGTCCATTTAAAGAAGGCATCATCTCCTCTGTCTGTCTTATACCAAGCAAACTCGTTCATTTAAACAAGGCATCATCTCCTCTGTTCGCCTTATACCGGGGAAACGCGTTCTGTTGGAAAAAAGGATCTCTTAGAGTAGAGTGGGGCAAGAGTGCGCGTGGGGTAAGAGTTCGTTTTCGATTTTTGAAGTAATTAAAAAGATAAACTAGCAGCACTGCATCAGTTTGGCAGGTATTCTGGCCAACTATTATCATGTGTAATTGTAAACGATTTGAATAAACAACAAGGGAGATATGGAGTTAGATAACTGTTTGGTCATTTTGCTAAAAATAATTGGATTTCCGCAACTAGTATTTCATTACCATATATACGTTCAATCAGGTGAACATTATACCATTTCGATAACCTATTGTTTAGAGTACTTTATGGTACAGAACACCAATCCGGTTGGTTTTCCAAGAAGTCAAAACCATTACTTGAATAATTTTTGGGACTGTGGGGTAAAAGTACGCAGGAACCGGTGGGGCAAGAGTACGCATATGAATCTTCAAGTTATGATGTCAAACCCGTATCTCCGGCCGAAATTAGACTTCTTCCAAAGCGTAAAGATCCACAACTAAGAAAAAAGGGACAGAATTCGAATTTATCTCAAGTTTTTAGGATAAGTTGAAGTAATTCGGTGTTAGAAAGGACTTAGCGAACAAAGCACTGAAGTGACATAATGAAATTGTATTAGGACTTGTTGTACACCTAAACATAGTACGAAAACACAATTTCATCTAAATGATAATTTCATTTAATCAAAAGAAACATTCATAAATTACGCAACGTTTAGCTGGGAGGGGTTGCGAGATGTGTGACGATCCATATAATTTTTAGAGAATTCATACAAATAGTGTAAAATAGGAGGGAGGGGTGATGAAATAGCCAAATTTTACGTTACGTGATTGGTGGACTTTCTTTAAGGAAAATGCCTTTGTATACGCCACGCGAAACCTGATATATATTTTTACATCTGTAGTTTTTTAGTATATATAAAAGACAATGGTTTTTCGTATGAAAGTGCACATTTTTAGGACCCCCTCCCCCTTTAAGAATTACGTAATCTTTAAACATTCCCTAATATATGCTCATTAAACATCAATTAAATGTTATTAACTCTTATTTGTGTTAATATATACTTAAAGCACATGATTGGATAAATGCGTACTCTTACCCCACCCGATGCGCACTTTTACCCCACCGGTGGGGTAAGAGTGCGTTTTTCACTTGTCTTGCAATAAGGGTTCTACTAAAATGAATCTCAATAATTTCAATATTTTTTCCACTGGGTAACATAAAGGAAGAGTATATGAATCATCGACACTGATTTGATATGCAGAAGCTTGCTTCATAAGGGCCACATGATCGATTGAAAACTAAGTGCGTACTCTTGCCCCACTCTACTCTACTCCATTTCGTAGAATAGTACTTTTCCAGGTCATAATGACAGGAATGACAATTAAAGCTAATTCAAGACAAAATATTCAAAAAGACTTATCTGCTTTTGTAAACAAAGATTCAAACGACGATTTGGCGAATCTGATAGCTCTCCTACGCAAACCAACACCATCAACAGGTAGCGGAAACCTTCATCTACCTATTTATGGTGTTGGTTTGCGTGGGTGAGCTATCAGATTCGTCTAATCGTCGTTTGAATCTTTGTTTACAAAAGCAGATAAGTCGTTTGAAAAATTTTGTCTTGAATTAGATGATAAATCAAAACTGTTGGTTAAATTGGTTGGTTAAAAACTGTTGCAATTCATCGATATCTGTTGGTGTTAAACATAATAATAGAATACTATAAATTCTAAATGTTTTCGGGGTAATTGCCTTTCTGGGTAATGGATTTCGGGGTAGTGTCGCATTCGGGGTGATGGTTTTCAGGGTACTGTCCCATTCGGGGTAGTGGCATACTGCTACACCTGTTTGTATTCACCTCGATTGAAACAATTCTTTCGATTGTTGCATCAAACAACGCGAACGTTTCAATCT
Source organism: Armigeres subalbatus (assembly GCF_024139115.2). Classification (NCBI taxonomy): domain Eukaryota; kingdom Metazoa; phylum Arthropoda; class Insecta; order Diptera; family Culicidae; genus Armigeres; species Armigeres subalbatus. The sequence goes on along the minus strand of NC_085139.1, from coordinate 305,479,602 downwards.
TCAATGTTGTTGTATCAGCATGTTCACATGCTTTATTCAATTGAACATTATTATTGTTTAAATCTTACATACTCCACTCCCATGCAATAGCACAACATTCCATTCCACCTTCGAAGAGGTCGAAGAGGATCTATTTTCTTTCAGAAATTCGGTGAATTTCAGGGTGTGTGAAGATGTCGCGGAGTGTAACAAGCCCTAAACTACAACCCTGATAATCCACGGCAGCAACTAAGGCAGCACCAAATAGAAAAGCTCACCGTTGTGCTGAATATGATACCATCCCAGAATCGTTCGACGGAGATCGGAGATAGCGAAATATCATATTTGGGTTCGACACACACGCAGATTACTACACGAGCCGAACGATGAGACCAGCCCATAGCAGCATTTAAGCAGCTCTCAGCGTGATCTCCACCATCTCCGATATCTCCATCAAGCCAACGCGAGCGAATCGTCATCGATGTCATTATCATCATCGGTAAAAGAAATAGCATTTTGTTCTTTCATGGATATTGAAGGAGTTTTCGATAACGGTTCTTATTCGTGCTATAAAGAAAAGAAACTTCTACACGAACTTTATCAAATGGATTCACACCATGCTTTCGAAAAGAGAAATCTCTTCAGAGCTGAGAAGTCCGTCTCTTACCGTATGGGCAACAAAAGGTTGCCCTCAAGGAGGGTCCTCTCATCACTAATGTGGTCCTTAGTTGTAGACGATCTTCTAGGAAGCTTAGAAGAAAGGTTTCGAGGTTGTAGGATTTGCTAATGATATTGTTTTCTCTGTGATATTGTCATCATAGTAAGGGGGGAATTCGACAATATCATTTCTGAAAGAATGCAATGGGCTCTAAATTTTACCCATGTATATTCAGAAAGGCCTTAGCATTAACACAGATAACAGACGTTGAGGCTCCCTTACGATATGTGTGTCAACAAAATAACCGTCATTTCAAATGAGGCAAGCATTTGAAACATGATTGGCAATCGTTTGTAGATGGCGCATCGATCGCTGCACACAACTCAAATGTTACTGTCAAAATAAAGCTTTGTTTTTGTTTGACTTTCGAAACGAATGGTTAGTTATTCCTCTAAAATGAGAAGGAAGTGCGAATTCTACACGTGTGGAAACCACCAGGGATGCGATAGCAAATCGTATTTTAGCTTCCCTAAAAACGATGCATTGTAAGTATTAACGACCATGATTCGTGCATCAAAAACTGAGGACAATGTTTTGCATTCTTAGATGTTCCTTATGGGTGATGGCATCTAACTCACCGGAAGCAAGACAGATGTATAAAACGGGCGGAGTACAGGCGTTTCGGAAGAAAATAGTCTGTTCCGACCATTTCCCCTCAACTGCTTTCAAGGATGCAACCAGAAAAAAAGGGTAAGTAAACTGTTCGAGTAAAGAAAATGTCAAATCTAACATGAAATAAATTTAGATTGGTGACTGATGCTGTTCCGTATTACTGCTGTGGATTTCCAGTTCAAGAAAAAAACAAAGCAATAAACAGTTCCGAAGTTCCTCAGTCTTCAAGTATTGAGTTTTTAGCAGGTGATTCGGATTTTGTTTCGTGGCGTACAAACAACAACAGCCGGAATCGTCAAGAAATCGGCGGCAACGGCGACGAACAGAATGAAGAACAGCTACTGGAAGTGCTTTCTTACCATAGTTGCCGTAGAGAGACAGCCGATAATGTCCAGGACCAGTTTGTCGATATATGCTCTCCGAGAAATTGCCATCAGGAGCAGGGTAAGGAACAACTGCTGGAAGTGTTTTCCTCCCAAAGTTGCCATATTGCGGTTTCCAATTACGCTGAAGAAGAACTTGCTGATTTGTACCCTACCGATAATTATTGTCAGGCACATGAGAACGAAAATGTGCAGTTGAACGAAGAAAAATTCCTTACGGTCAATTTCTCCAGACGACGGCAAGAGCCCATCAGGCACGACGATGAGCTAACCAGTATTGATAACACAGAGTACCTGGTGATGCTTTGATCATACCCTTTCTAATCAGACTGAAAAAGAAAAGTCAATAAGATTTGTGCAAAACGAAACTGGATTACGAGAGTTTATAAAAGTTGAAAGGGAATTCAACCGCAGTCTCAAGGTACAACTTCAGTCCGTTCGTCGCCAACTTTTTGTCTCCCAGCAAACGAGTGATCGGCGTTTGGCAGCTGCTAAGCGGAGTAAATGCATCGTTGCAAAGCTGAGGCAAGAAGTAAAAACTTTGAAACGACAGAAATCTGTGAAAGAAAAGCTTGGTGAGCAGGTCGAAGCAAACCCCATTATAAAAGACTCGTTAGTGAATTTGTACCGTCGGCCAAACGCTCGTCGTTACCATCCACAGACGATGAAGTTCGCTGCAGGAGTTTATTTAAGTGGCCCCCGTACTTACCGGTACACTGACCCCACATATATGGGTCACTTTGTAACAATAATTAGTCACTCCATTTTGCATGTTGAACAAATGGAAATGATCCATATTAGTGTGTGACCCATGATTGTGGGGTCAGTGTACATTCGAAATTCGAAGCACTTAGCGCTGCCCCATAAAAGTACCGTGTACAACTATAACAAGAGCATTCGACTGCAACCTGGATTGAACAGAGTCATCATCAACCGAATTAAAAAAAAGTTAAATATTTGCGAACCGACAGGGATATGTCTAGATGGAATGTCAATAAAATCCGAGTTGACATACTGCGCCAAATCCGACACTTTCTATGGATTTTTAGATCACGGCGATGCACGAAAGATAGAAAAGAATGGCCCTACGAAGCTGGCAAGTGAAGCTGTTGTCGTTATGGTGTCTGGAGTGTATCGCCGATTCAAACAGGTATTGTATTTTTTACGCGCGTTTACGAGTTACATAACGCAATAGAGAAGGATTCTAACGTGGATTAATTTTTTTCGACCCGATTTTATCATCCTTTTGACCTGATTTAGTTACATTTGAAATTCAAAAAATAGTCCTTTCCATTCTCGTGAACAATACTTTTAAATTTTAATTCTAGCTTTTAATGTGTGAATAAACCAATTTTTATTGGATATTTCTGTTACTATTTATATGTAAATTTATATATATATATGTGTTCATATTTTTTCCAGCCTATTGGTTATCTTTTGGCACACAACAGCCTTGGCAGTAAAATCCAGATGAAACTGGTTACGAAAAGTGTTCAAGCTATACGGGATGCTGGACTCGTCCCATTGTGATGGACCAAAGTACGACAAACCAAAAAATGATTTGCGAAGCCGGCGCAACTGCAGAACACCCAATAATCCAGGTCGATGGCGAAGATATTGCCGTGATGTTCGATGCGCCTCACCTGCTAAAAAATGCACGAAACGCTCTCAACAAATACAATGCCGTGGCTAAGGATGACATCGCATCTTTCAATCACATTAAGCTTCTTTTTGAGACAGACATGTCATCATCGTTGCGTTTAGTTCCTAAACTTCATTATAAATCTATTCATCTTTTCCCTTTTACGAAAATGAATGTATCTATGGCTACAAGAACTTTGAGTGAGTCTGTTGCAATTGCCATTCAGCATTATGTGAAATCAGGAGCGCTTCCAATTGAAACACTGCAAACATCATCGTTCGTCGCTCTTCATGACAAGCTATTTGACACATTCAACTCTAAGGAACGTTATGCGAATTCGATTGGCAAGGTAAACTAATATTTTACTGTGTACACATTCTATCAACGTTATTGTATCAATATTTTCTCTATTTCAGCCATACAGATCTCCCATTACGGAGCAATCAATTCATCTGAAATTCTTAGAAGAGACGCTACAAATTCTCAAGACGATGTACTATACGTCTCATACATGCTTCAACATTCATGAAGTACGTTTTCTTGATCTTTCCCTTTGTGATCCCTATTTTGTTTAATGTTGTATCTATTGTGCAATGTTTTTATTCTTTTGTGAATTCCGCCAATAATTTTGTTTTACAAAACCTATGATTTGTATATACATATTTTTCCCTAATGTCGAATATTTTTGTTTATTCTAGGCAAAAAAGCAGTCCAAGAAACTAACAGTTGCTCAGAGGCACCCGGTGTATCTGAAAGGGTTCAAAGGAAATATTACTGCTTTGATGTGGATATGGAATTTGTTGAGAATGAAATACCGCTGCACATATTTGTGCACTAACGTATTATGTCAGGATTGCCTGGAAACCTTTTTTTCCGAAATTCGTCGTCGATGCGTCCAATGTATTTCGGTTCAGCAGTGCCTTCAAATACGCCATGCTGTCGGCTTCCAACAAATCCAACGATGTGTTTAACGAAGGGATGAACTGTCAGGAGGATAAAGTTCCATTTCTTCTGAATGAGGATGACCTTGAAGACACTTCTATCAGAGATATTAAGAAGCACTCATTTGAGCATGAGTCACTTGATGTTGATACCCCGTTCGAATTCCACACCAAAGATTTAAATGCACTAGTGTATATCCTTGGAGCAGCAATCCGTAAGCTTCCCCATGCAAAATGCCGTTCACAATTGAAGGTCGAGCAGAATAGCGAATGTTTACAAAACGAGGACTACTCATTTTCTGTGTTGAAATCCCAGATACAGCCCAGTACACTGTACGATATTGGAATGATAGCTTTTGCCGTATTTAATCGAAAGTTTAAGGTGACTCGGGGAGGCACTAAACACCGTGTTATTTTTCCTATCTTTCATCTCTTTCTAGCATTATCACCTCGCAACTTTGAAGCGGCGTATTTCGGTTTTTAGTTGTTTGATGTAACTGTAAATGTATCAGCATGTAGATTGCGAGTAAGCACGCGCCGGTGATACTTTTTCAAAATCATATTTGTTGTAGAAAAAAGTTAAGCATTCAATGATGAAAATGATGACGATTTGATGATTGTTAGTGCTTCCCGTGTCACCTTAACAAATTTTTGTTCGAGAATCGAAGAGATGTTAAACTACGAATGAAGCAATATATCACCTATGAGCGCTTTGGACGATCCATTTGCAAAAACTGTTTTAAGAGATCTTCGGTTCAAAAATAAGATCGCTGAGAACAATAAGCGTCGTACTAAACGCAACCGCAAAGCCATCCGTATGAGTCTACCTGAATCTACATGAGGATGAACAGTAAAGCGAATCAGGACCACAAACACATTTTGGATACACTTGGCGTTTAACTTACTATTATAGCTATCATTCTTTATTTGTTTTCAATGTGTTTTTACTTTTTCTAAAAAAATAAAAAAGGGTTTGTGCGAATTTATGTACTGCAGTTTTCAAATTGTATACTCGAATTTTCAACAATATCTTCAACTTTTATGAATTTTATCCATTTTATGATTAAATAATAAACTCTACTGTGTGCGTAATTTCTAGCTTTTCCGATATTGGTTTCAGCTCATCCACATTTCGATTGTCCACGTTCCAAAGATTCTATAAAACCAGATGAATATACAAAAATTTTCAACTATTCTCTACAACTTCTTCTCGACTGCTTTCTTCTTGCGCCAGCGTAGTTTCCATCTTCTCTTGATACAGCTTGCCTTCAATGTAACCCCCAGATATGCAAAGCCGCATTATACAGTACATTTCCTTTGCCGAGCGTGTAGTAAATCCTCGAAACGGCCGTATCGTCTGTTTGATGATCCTTACTCAAATTTTCATTTCTCACCAGTCCTGCTCCAGAATTTGACTCAGGTGGTCTGGCAAGATCTTTTAAGCATTCACTAGATTTTTCTCCAACAGCAGCTCCAATTTTCATTTCAATCCTTCTCCAGAAAAATTCTTGTGGCCTTTAACAATATTTACCGTTATCTGAATACTGTAGCACAACATGATGTAGAGTGGCAACTGCTGTTTCCTGTTGTAATGGAATAATGGTAAGTATGAAAAACTTATTGATTTTGATAATGGTCAATTATGTACTTACATTGCAGATGTTCCACTGTTTTGTGACACTTTATTCTTCCACAGTGAACCCCAGGAAGCAAGGATTGTTATGCTGTGCCTAGATATATCTATCTGTATCTCTAGAAAGCTGTGAAAAGTTTATAGATTAGTACAGTTTCGACTACAAATATACCGTTATTTACCAAGTGAATAAAAACCAACAGCTACTGTGATTGATTTCTCTCCATATGACTCATCTACCGTTTTATCATACTTTTTTTTCACATTTCGAAATCGATACTGCTGGTCCACCCCTTTTTCACCTTTTTTAATTTCGCGATTTCCCTACAAATACGGCCGAGGTATACGGTGTTATACTCATATAAATATTATGACGAAAGAGACCATTAAATTCGGAACGTTGTAATGTTTTTACCGGTTGTTGACAGATCGACATGCGCACATTTCGATCGTCTCTGATGTCAGATTTATTGACGCAATAAGTTGAGTAGATGGCGGTAGTGAGTCATTGACTTTCAACGTATTTTATTTTGAAAATTTACACACGTTTTCAAATAAAATTTGTTCCTGCATAAACGTCTGTTATCTGTGCTAAAGCCGAAAGGGTACGATGGGTAGGACATGTTGCAAGGAGAATGCCGGACCGAAAACCTGCAAAGATGGTGTTCGCTTCCGATCCGGCAGGTACGAGAAGGCGTGGAGCACTGCGAACGAGGTGGGCAGACCAGGTGCAAAACGACTTGGCGAGCGTGTGGCGCATTGGAGGATGTAGACTGATGTAGTAGATGTTGTAGATGTAGACTAAATAAATGAAAATGAAATGAGCTGTGGCAGATAATGTCCGAACATGGTTTTCCGGCGAAACCAGGGTTTGCAGAAATCGCTCTCAATAGATAACGAACAACGATAAAAGAGAGGCAAAAGCTATTCCGAAGCCATGATAACAAATTTATCAAACTTGTATACAAATGCAAACAAAGAATCGGATAGGCAGCCCCCACAGAAAAATGGTGATTCTCGCTTTGTTTTCGCTCCTTTCGTGTTGGTTACTGCACAGCTGTGTAGAACAAGTTGAAATGCATCATCAGAGCTAGTGCTCCCCGGATTTGGAGCTTTCTAAAAGAAATTTATCATGGGGTATAGCATCCCGAATCAGTTCTCTATCATGACAGCTTGCGAAAAAAGTCTCTCGCGGTATGCTACATATCGTATATGTATACAGAGATGATAAGTGAGAGACTTGTTCTTTCTCTTTAGGATTCAATCCCTGGGCGAAACTGATTAGACTGATACGTGAAACGCTGGGTGGCTCGAAATCAAGTATTCGGATTGCAGACGAAGTGTCAACCTCGCAACCTTAGACGGATTGAAGCAGGGTGATGCACTTTCGAATTTATTGTTCAGCATTGCACTCGAGGGCGCTATTAGGAGATCTGACGTGCAGAGGAACGACACTATCATCACACGGTCACATATGCTCCAGGGCTTTGCGGACCTCGACATCGACCTCATTGGAAACGATCGCAGAGCAGTAGTGAAGGCTTTTGTCCCACTGAACAGCGAGACGGCGAGGATAGGCTCTACCAAGACAAAGTACATGGTTGCGGATAGAGATAAAGGTAGACCTATTGGTATTGCTGAGGTAGTGCTTGATGGGGATGTGTTTGAAGTTGTTGAAGAATTTGTTTACCTTGGAACGCTTTTGACATGTGACAATGACGTTTCCCGTGAAGTGAAAAGACGTATTGCTGCTGCGAATAGGGCCTCTTACGGATTACGTAACCAGCATAGGTCCCACAGTATGCAGACGGAACTGAAATTTGCTCTATACAAAACTCTGATCCCTTTATGGACATGAAGTATGGACGTTAAAAAAAGCTGACCGGAGAGCTTTCGGGGTTTTCGAGTGAAAAGTGCTGCGTACAATACTCGGAGGGAAATTAAAAAATGGTGTGTGGCGCAGACCCATGAATCATGAGCTGTATCAAGTATACAAAGAAGAAAATATTGTAAATCGTATAAAATACGGCAGACTTCAGTGGGCTGGTCACTTGCGAATGTCGGAAGAAAGAATAGCGAAAACAATATTCAACAGAGAACCAGATAGTGGCCGGCGACTTCGTGGAAGGCCACGAACACGCTGGCTGCACGCGGTGGAATCGGACCTGGGGACCCTGACAGTTCGGGGAAACTGGAGGAACTCGCCCAAGACCGACGATTATGGAGTTATACAATACAGGTAGGTAAAATATTTGTCAATTAAATTCTAGTACGTAATCACATGAGAACAGTTAATGGTTTATCATCAAGCAGACGTAGTGATCAATCTCGTATAGTTCTGACCGACAACGTTACAATATCGTCAAACCAGCCAGTGAACCATTGCAATGGTAATAAATAACAAAGTGGCAATGTGGCAATAAGCAATTCTTTGAGATCGGTAAGAAGTGATACAGCGAATGTCGTTCACCGGTGAATAGAAATACATTCTCAAGATACCGTGGACCCCCGGTAATATGACCGCTTTTAATCTGAACACTTTCTAATTTGAACCCCGTTGGTTTGAACATCGTTCAAATTAAAAATGGTTCAAACGTCATTTAGCACGTGGAATCGAGAGAAGATAAATAAAACATCGTGAAACGGAACGCAGAATCAAAACAAACCAGCAAAGAGAGCGGCCAGAAACCAGTTTTTCTGATGCAAATAGAGTAACCAGAAGTTCAAATTAAAAATGAACCCCGTTAATTTGAATGAGGTACCGTTCAAATTATCGGGGGTCCACGGTAAAGGAAAAGTGCAATAACGATAATCCATTGACCCATTGCACGACACCAATCAGCGCCTCTTCGTGCTCATAATTCGAAATATACATTTTCGTTTTGGCTGCCAAACCCTGCACATTTACCGTGACAGTTTGACACAACCGTTCTGAAGACTGTCGAAGGTAAAGCAATAAATGATGGGCCATTCGTTTACGATTCGTCATTTGTAAGCTTTGCAGTGTCCACATTCTCACTATCAAACCTCCCACACATAAAACGGCATGAATGTTGTTACAAGTAACCCGAGTACGAGACAATAATTAATGATGTATCACTGTTTACTATTGATTGAAAACTGGAAATAAGATAATATTTATGAATCTTTTGGATTAATTATATTTCATCTATTAAAATGGCTTAGTTTTAGGTTTCAATCGCTGTAGCATAATTCATTATCATTCGAGTTTCGTTAATCGAAGCATCAAAGAATAACAGTATTGAATCGTTCCATGCTGCTGTCTGTGTTGGTGCGACCATGAATCAGTTTCTTGCTGCTTATGCTGCCGAGTGCTGCTAACCATAGAGAAGGTGTGTTGTGTTGTGAATGAAAACGACGTGATTAGCGAAGTGCTACATCAGAACGGGTGCAAAAGCGACACAAAACGTCGAGTTGCATCGGGAAAAGAGTGCTTTCCTAAAATAAAGGTAAATTCAATCGAATCTGTGGAAATTCTACGCAGGGATGGGCATTGACACGTGTGCATTGTAGAACAGTAGGCGGTGCAGTAGGTTGCAATCGTAGTTTTCCCAAGTCGCGAGGCAACTGCTTGGTGAAAAGTTGGGAATCAAGACGAAGAACAGAGCAAAAGGGAAAACCAAATAAGGAAAGGGTTCAACTCGGCGAAGAAGCGAACCACCATCCAACAAAGGAGAAAAGTTTCTACCACTTGGTGGTGAGGAATTTTAAGCCGATTGCTGCTGTTCGGTGGGTTCTTTAGCCATTGTAAAGTGATAGCAGCTGGTAGCAGTGATAGATTAGTTGTTTTCGTTACAAGTAAAAGAGGCCAATAAACGGGGGGTCAGTGGAGTAAGTTGGTTAGTGGATTTGGTAGAACTTTCTGTCCACCTGCGAACAATATTGGCGAACGCATATCTTTGTCACCACAGTGCTGGTCGTTTAATGTTGTCTTGTGGATAGCTACCAATGGTATTGTTTTTGAAGCGTATTAGGTTACAGAGATTGTAACGGCCTACTTGAGTTCGATTTTTGAAGCAATAGTCAAATAGTGTATTCATGTTTGAACACTACACGTAGCGGTGCGAGAAAGATAGAAAAAGTGGCTTGATAGAACAACTTTCTTCCCTTCCCACCTGCGTTGACGTTTTCGATCGAATGAATCATAAATAATCGTCCACAGAGCAGTGTAGCAGCACCACCAGCAGTCGAAGCAGTGAAGTACGAAGTTTTCTTCAAGTGCAAAGGCGGAAATCAATTTGCAATTGTAGGCCACGAAAGGTAAGCGGAAACATCGGACATTTTCGTAAAGAATAACATCATAATTTTCTCATTTATGTTTATTTCCGATGCGTAGAACTTGAAGGGAACCGACCAACATGCCTGGAAGTGGTCCCGTGTATCAGCCGACGACGGTGTCGTACGAAACCCGTCCGGGAACGGGTGCCGCCGGAGGGCTGCTGGCCCAGACCACGGCCGCCTCGTCGATGAAGATGCTTCGCAAACCGGCCGCACAGATGTCGGTGCTGATTTTCGGGCTCATATCGCTGGCCGCTGGTAGGTACACAGGAGGTCGCATGGCCTTATCCATTATGCACGGGGGTATTTTTCGTTTCTAGGAAGTGCTGGGCGGGGGGTGGAAATTATGTTCAAGGCTACGTACACGAATGGACTATTTTGAGCGGGAGAGAGTTTAGGTCGGGGGTGGTTTCCTTTGTTTTGGTACTTTTTCGTGCTTGAATCAAGATGGGGAAGGTCATGAATGGGAGTGGAATGGAAGTAGATGGAAAATTTTGTAGGACTGGCAGTGAGTAAATAACTGAGTTGACCTGATGCACAGTGTAAACTAACAGATTATCGTACTCAATAAAATTACAATTACAATAGGCAGCAATTCGAAAGCAAGCTGCAAAACTATTGACAAAAACAAACACACTTACCCAGGATTCTGCTGTTAGGTAATTATTTTTACAGTTCGAGTTCAGTAAATTATGGTTTTACTGAGTTATCAGTAAACGAACCGTCTTGATATTTTTACCAATAAAAAAAACGAAAAAAAAAAATCATAATTTCGTTATCATAATAAAACCTTTTTTCGTGTTTTTTTTTGTCAGGATACGTATTTTTGGATAAGAATTCAGAATCACAATTCACAATTTCACATATGTAGTTGCTCAAACAAACGGTTCAATTAGGGGAAACGACGGTTTCGGCAGGTTTTGTTCTATTATTGTCAGGGGGTTTTCTATTACTAATTATGCTCAAATTTGGCCTGATCATTCTTTGCATATCAAATATCAATATCAATATTTCATAATCTTTGGTTTACAAAAACCCCTCTGACAATAATAGAACAATTTTGTGGCGGAATAATAGAACAATTTTTGCTTTGCCTCATTATTTTCTAAAACAGATCAATTTTATGGTAAAATTCAAACATATATTTTTAGTGGGAATAAAGTATATAACATCAAGACACTTTACATCACACGGCACAGTTCACAGTCTTAATACTCTATTACTCAATATTAATGGAACCATCGAACTGGAAGAAAGGAAAGAAGTATATAAAATAAACTGACCAAAGCAGAAAATATCTTCATCGAGTATGAAAGATGAAAAAATATGAGTAAAAAATTTGAAATGCTTCATACAAAAACCACGAAACACATGTATGAGGGGGGCTGAAAACGACTAATTACGTTACGTAACCAATCTTTTTCTATTTACCTTTGAATTAAAATTTTCCTCATAGAAAACCTCCATATGACGTCGCTCAAAAAATAAATTAGACTTCAAGAGGTTGATAATACACATTTTTAGATGTTTCATACAAATAAAAACACGACAAAAAGATAAATAATTGGGTAATGTTTTTTGATCATTTTTTTATGGTCTATATAATAGGTAACGAATGCATACAATGTTGCGTTAGTTGAATTTCTTCATATTTCATAAGGATGTTAAAACTGTTTTCATGGAGTTGCTCAATCTGCCTCACGACATGATGAAAATGATCACAATGAACAAGTATGTAGGGTATTCATTTTTTTGCTTGTTTTATTTGTGCACGTACTTTTCCCCCACAGTTATGGAACACTTGTCAGCGTTCTTGACATTCAATTAACTTCATATCAGTAAGGAATGATGCAATTGCAATTTATTTCATGTGAAAATTCTCTTTGGATAATAAATTTCACTACGCCATGTGATTTCTTATTAAAAACTTTGGATACTCCTGCCGCTTTCGAGACAAGCTACAGATCCGATCATATTATACGAATATTATGTACACATGCGAGTCTATGCGAATATGCACATCTACTGTTATTAGCAATGACGTGTGGATTATTTTTTAACTGGAGGCCACCAAGAGTCGGGTGAAGTCAAGACAATTTTTCACTCGAGAAACTTCCTGGGAATGGCAGGGATTTGAATTTCACTATTGACCTTCGCAATACCCCGAGAACAAAATTAGAACTACACGCTTTACATTTTTGGTACAGATCTATGGTCGCCCAGCTCATTGGTGGCACTCGATACAAGTATTTGAAAATGATTACTTACCTGAATGGACACCATCTTACCAATACTGGACAACTTATACGAATTAATCCCCGGAAGAACAAGCAGAACGTTAGGTCGTCTTAGATGCAGTATAACAAAGCTTCAACCTTGGCTTCAACTCTTACACGAAATTTTTCGAGCTATTTATAACTATCGACTGGAACATTTTGTCTTTCATCTTGTTTCACTTCACGGTACAGCTTTTTTCTTATTTTGACAAAGATTTTTTCTTCCAATGTTATGAAAACTCATATGTGAATATGTACGTTATGTGGAAGATATTGATTTGGAAAATGTATTGGAGGTAACCACTTTCCCTTCGATGGGACTCGAACCCATGACCCTACAGACCCAGACTCATGACCCTAAAGATTTTTTTTCCGCAAAAGCAAAACACGTCAATCATCTAACGTAGCATACTTCTATCTCAAATCGCATGTGCAAAAACACATGGGGAAAAAATCCGCGGACCAAATTCCCGAGGTGTGAACATTTTTTGTATTAAAATTTGAGTATTTTGATCATTGTTCGACGTCTGTCACCATTAGTGAATGAATTCGTGGGAAGTTATCAAGCCGGCTTCGTTGACGGCCGGTCGACAACTGACCAGATCTTTGCTGTACTGCAAATCCTTCAAAAATGCCGTGAATACCAGGTCCCAACGCACCATCTGTTCATTGATTTCAAGGCGGCATACGACAGTATAGACCACGTAGAGCTATGGAAAATTATGGACGAGAACAGCTTTCCTGGGAAGCTTACCAGACTGATCAAAGCAACGGTGGATGGTGTGCAAAACTGTGTGAAGATTTCGGGCGAACACACCAGTTCGTTCGAATCGCGCCGGGGACTAAGACAAGGTGATGGACTTTCGTGCCTGTTGTTCAACATTGTGCCAGAAGGTGTCTTGCGGAGAGCCGGGTTTAACAGCCGGGGTACGATTTTCAAAAGATACAGTCAATTTATTTGTTTCGCGGATGACTCGCCTGGGAAGCAGTGTTACGATAGACGGGAATATCTTCGAGGTGTTCGAAGAATTCGTCTACCTTGGATCCTTGCTAACGGCTGATAACAATGTTAGTCGTGAAATACGAAGGCGCATCATCTGTGGAAGTCAGGTCTACTACGGGCTCCAGAAGAAACTGCGGTCAAAAAAAATTCGCCACCGCACCAAATGTGTCATGTACAAGACGCTTATTAGACCGGTTGTCCTCTGCGGACATGAAACATGGAGGAGAATTATTTCCGATATTAGATTTAGAAGGAATATCTGAAGTCTCCAGCTTACTTCTTTTTTTTTCGCGCTTTAGCAGGACGGTCATAAAACCTTGTTTCTTAAAAGGAAGTGGCGAATTCAGAGACTCACCCTTCCTATTGTTTTTATTAATACTCATTGCTGAGCGTGGAGACGTGACCTTCTAAGAGGTTTATTTTCCAGAATGGTGTCCCTGCAGGATTACCACCACTTGTCGGAATTTTACTTCCGCAAACGAGTCCAACGTAAAACGAAGGCACGGGTCCTTGCAAAGATCGTAACGGGATCAGTGGGTACAAATAGCGTTGAGAAGTACTGTTGAAATTAAAATAGCCTCGGGTAGTATAAAAAACATCCTTCCGCAAAGAGAGAAAAAACCGCACAGCACGAAAGCACAACTGTGGTGTGACTTACTAAACGTCTGAGTTAGGGCGAAGCCAGAGTAAACGCGACGTGCGATGCGACGCGACGCGACAGTGCAATTTGACAGCCTGTTGATAATGATTGTTATTCTTTTACGTGAGTCGCGTCGCGTCGCATCGCTCGTCGCGTCGCGTCGCATCGCTCGTCGCGTTTACTCTGGCGTGCACCTTATGCACAACGCGTCGTATTTGGAACTCTTTTGTGACCAGGGGAGGAGCAAGCCTGTCATCCACGAACAAATCAAGCCTACCTAAGATGTATTATCCGGGCCTCGCCGCTTGGGAAAGGCGGGCCACCCCGCTTGGCAAGTGTAACATTTTTCGAACTGGAATCTTGTAGGATAGTGGTTAACCTACACTACTGCTAACTAACGAAAAAAATGTGGGATTGTTTATTTACATTTGCTTAATACTACATGCAGAGGAGGCGCGATGCACCGCATATTACCCCCCTGTTTGTGACCCAAAAAGCGCAAGAGGTGGAGGCTATTTGCAACATCTCAATTCTATTTGGAAATTCTGCTACAAGTGCACTACATAAACAACAAAGTCATCTGTAACTTCATTGTACCTTATACGGAATATGCAGGTGACTATTAAAAGTGAAATCCTGCTAAGCTGAGCTCAAAGTGTTTTTCAACATATCAGAAACATTGTCGGAACAGTAATAAACCGAAGTGTTATTAATACAGCAACTTACCTGTTTTGTCTCTGTTATGAAAAACATTGAATTCCAAATCACCCAAGAATTCACCAGATGCGTGGCATATTGCAACGCCACTTAAACGGAACAACGTCCTTGTCCTTGTGTCCATAACTGTGTTATCTACAGCCTCGACAGTAGTTTTGTTTTTGTCACTCCGACCTTGGGTATGTATTCAATCATCCATAACATATTCCTGATGACCGAGAGGCATTGATAGATGGTTATTGAATAGCCATGGCCTAAACGAGCCTTGAGCCTAGAACTTGCAATACGTATCAAAAGTTTGAGTATAGTGAACAAAATTCTGCTATAGGAAAACTTCTAAATGGATTCCTTTGGATGCTTGTATTTCAAAATCATGAAGGTTGATATGTCTCAAGATGGGTTTCAATGCTCATCTAAATTTATCCACTTCCTGGAAGGTATTGGGTTTCCGGGAACACTTTCGAACGTGGCCAATGTATTCAAAACGTCTGAAATTCTCATCTACTGAGCTTATCTTTCAAAATCATGGAGTTTGATATGTCGCAAGATGGGTTTCGGTGCTAATCGAAATTTGTCCCCTTCCCTGGAGGAACCAGGCTCCCGGGAACACTTCCGGACGTGGCCAATGTGTCCAAAATCTCTCAAAAAATCATTTATTGTGCTTGTCTTTCAAAATCATGAAGTATGATGAAGTATGACACCACTTGAAAAGAGTCCACTACCCTGGAGAATCAGGTTCTTGGTTCCTGGTAATCAAATTGTATCAATACTAACTTCTTATGCTGGTCAATGATGATTGACCACGTTTGCATCAACATTCCGGGCACTTTCGTTCATTTATCAATTGTTTAAAAAAATTACCCGCCTTCGACTGCACCTGACCCAGGACCCCCCCTTAAAAAATCCGCCCGGATTGGCAACATGGTCAAATAAAGTAGTGTACCAAAAGATAGACATGATGACGCTCCTTTCCTGAAAATTTCATGGCAATCGGACGAAAAATGAGCCCACACGGGTTATTTCAATTTTGATTAATAAGTCTGACCGAAACGGGTTAAGTAAAAACAATTTTTCCTTCAGCTAGGATTCTACAGGATCATTCATCAGCAAAAAAACAAAAGTAGCATGAAAAAACAAGTGTAACTAGGAAAACTTTCCTGATCAGTTCTAAAAACCATGCCTTGAGAGTGTTACCTGTCTTCTCAAATTGATTCTGGTTGACATTGGTGATCGATTATCTATTTTGTTTCCTCTTTCTCTCTGCCCTCCATTGGGTCCGTTTACCGATCGGTAACATTTCGGTTTTTCCTGGTGCCCCAGGCCCGTCAATGCGTCTCCCGCATCATGATTATTGATCCCCTAATTGGACAAATAGTAAATATTCCACCGGGTTGTTCTGCAACAAAAAAAGGAAAACACTTTGAAAATGTTTTGAACCATTCGTGCAAAGGAAATGATCTTACCTGCAGGATTCCTTTGTTTCGGATACATTCTGGCTCCGCACGAAAATCGAGTGTAGTCAATGGAGTATAATTGAGATGCCTGAATGACGTACAGCCATTCCCAATACTTCTGCCACCACAAACTATTTTTTCTTCCGAAGAACGTCACTCACAACGAAATGCAATAAATTGAAATGAAAACCTCAGGCGATAACTTGCCTCAGATGACAGTTCTGATTCGGTTATGTAATGTTACATATAATTAGCGCAATATTATCACATTTCAATGTAATATTTTGTTTGTTTCTGAACTTTAACGCAGTGCAGTTTTTCGAATGCAATAAATGCATAAGAAAAGAGGTAATTTTATGCTTGTTAAACGCAGACATAAAAATATTTTTAACAATTAGATTTTACGTTGAGCGATGTACAAATTCATCGATCCGACGTAAAAATACGTAAAATCTGTTTTTACATAGAATTATTGGGTACGTCTTGAGAAGTTGCGTCATGGCATATTAATATATTTTTTGCTGTGTACAACTTACTGCTGATTGCACTTTTCACTTCTTATTTCTCATTTCTTCTCACTTCCTACTCGCTCACTTACTTGAGTGATAACTGAGTCGCAGCAAGCATTTGTGCGTGAACGGTCGCAGTTTGTTTCTGCTGTCATATTTTTTAAAGTTTTTCGGCCGATTATCAACCATTCAGCAAACCGCACAAGCCGAATTGATGGACACGTGACAAGGAAGGATTAGAAGCTAGAAATTCAACGTGCTATCTGGACGCAAATCCAGACGCCGTTGCAAGTCCCCTGGAGGAAGCAGTGCCCATGAAGATGATCTGCGAGCTGACGGCCATCGTTTTGTATCGAGACTTCCTTATCGTGTTCGAAGACGTATTCGGACTTGCGCGTGGCATCGAAGGCGGGATGTCGGTTCGGAGGATGTTTCTCGATTCAAACGGCTGAGTGACACCATTTTGCAGACCATCGTCCCTAACCCCTAATCCCAAGGCGTCAAGCGACCCGTGCCGAGGGGATACATGGCCAGGGGGGTGAAATAATGAGCTAGGCCTTTAACGGAGCCTGTGGGGTACCTGGGCACCCTCCACAGTAATTGTCCCTTACCGCGTCATGCTGGGCTCTGGCGTGGTGGACCTCTTTTCCCGAGCAACTCGTGGGACCAAAATGGAAAACCAAGTCAATTCTTCAATTAGTGGTAGTAGTGTAGGCGACAACCCCTTCGCAAGAGGTGGGTTGTTCAAGTCTCCGCCTAGGAGGCCAGAGGCAATAGTCGGCAGCTCAGTGCGCAGCGCCAGCGTGGGTCACTCAACCTTCCTCTCGGCTAGAAAAACGCCGGTAGGGGTTATTGACGGCCCATGGTTTGTGGAGGCGATGAACCGCAAACGCGATGGGCTTTCGGCCTTCGAGGTGGCGACGGAACAGCTGGACGCCATCATCGACTTTGCGTCATCGAAGCATAATATCAGCAAGGACCTCAAGAGGAGCTTGCAGAAACTTCGAAAGTCGATGCTGGACGCCAAGCTGGAGAGGGCGGTCGGGACGGCCAAGTGTAAACCCGTGAAATCGGTGGAGTCGAGGTCTACCCAGACTGAGGCCCAAGGATTCGCGGACTCGGGCAAGGTCGAATCGACCGAAGGCGTGCCAGCGAAGACGGTGGTGCCAAAGTCTACCCAGACTGAGACTCAAGTACATATTTGCGGGTACGTCGGGGGTGACTGTTCCAACGGAGCAGACACAAAAACGGGGGAGACAGTCTCCAGGGGATGAGCTCCCTGGGGGCCGCTCCAAAACGCGGAGGGTTACTACCCCGAACAAGGGTAGTGGGGCTGGCAAGCTGAACCCCGGCCAGGTACCTCCAAAACCGGGGGAGGAAGGACCTGGAAAGGTCCGTCCACTCAGGAAAGACGGTGGTAAGGGGCTACGGCAGGCTGAAAGTTCTCAGCCGCATCAGACCAGGGAAATAGAGGGGGATGACGCCTCCTGGACCCTGGTCAAGAACAAGAGGAAACCGAAGACGTCAAGGGCCGAAAAGAAGGCCCAGGTGAATGAGGGTAGCAAGAAGTCTAGGGTAGGCGCCAATCACTCCAGGGGCGATGCCCTAGTCATCACGGCGGACGAGGCTAAGTACTCGGACGTCTTGAAGGCGATGAGGAGTGACGTCAAGCTCGGTGAACTTGGCGCCGACGTACGTCGAATAAGACGTACCCGGATGGGCGAGATGATCCTCGAGCTGAAGCGGGGCGTCTCGCAAAAGGGCGCCGCCTACAAGAAGTTGGCGGAGGAAGTCCTAGGCGAGACGGTCAAGGTGAGGGCACTCACGACGGAGGTGAATCTAAGGGTTAAAGACCTGGACGAGATCACTGAAGTCGAAGAGCTCGTCACGGCACTGCGGCGACAGTGTGAAGTGGAGACGCCCACCGCAGCCGTTCGGCTATCTGCAGTGGACGCCTCCAAGGTAGTCAAGTTAGGGAGCGTCAAGGTGGGATGGTCGGTATGCCCTGTGGGCATATACGAGCAACCCGAAGTTTGCTTCAAGTGCCTGGAACCGGGGCACAAGCAATGGGACTGCAAAGGCCCTGACAGAAGCAATCTCTGCCGACGCTGCGGATTGGAGGGACATAAGGCACAATGCTGCATGAACCCTCCCAATTGTTTGATTTGTTCCAGCAAAGCTGTGAACAGCAAGCACCCCATGGGGGGTTCGATGTGCCCGGCCTTTAAGCGTGCTGCAAAATCACAGTGCAGGTAACGCAGCTGGCTTGCTCGGCCTCGCCCGAGTGTTTGGTGTGCGCAGGTTTAGAGGAAATGGCGGAACACGTGTTGTTCGTGTGCCCACGTTTTCGCGCAATGCGTGACCACATGCTTGCCACATGTGGTCTGGACACTACCCCGGACAACCTAGTTCGGAGGATGTGTAAAGACGAAGTTGGCTGGAACGCCGTTTTATCGGCTATCGCCCAAATCGTCTCGGAGCTACACAGAAGGTGGCGCGTGGACTCAAGGATGGCTAGTTCAGGCGCAAATAAGAGGTGGTCCAAGGGATCTGAGTCGGCTTCATGGGTCATACCGGTGGTTATGCTTTGTGGTCGAACTCGATCCTTTTATCGAACAAGTGGCCGCGCGAAGAACAACATCGTATCGTCGCTTTCGCGGCGTCGGTCAACCGAATGGGTTCCGAGCCCGAGGACGGAAAGGGGTCCTCGTCAAGGCTGGGGCAGGCGTAGGCCTCGCGTCGGCAAGTCCCTCTGTGTGCTGGCGAATAGGCCCTATCGCAGAAAGGTCAATTTGGGGTGCACGGGGCATCATCATTCTTGATACCAGTCGTGCAGAGGGAAGCAGGCGCGAAGTCGACCCTTCCCACCTTCCGTGGACATAGGGCGTGGTAAGGCCACCTGAAAAGCCGGCAACGCGCTGGCACGATACCATGGTGTTTTTCTAAAAAGCGAGTTACGATGTTCGGTGCTGCAAGGACACGCAGCTAACCTCGAGGGTGCGTTGTGCACTGGCTCCCCTTTGAAGCATAACTTTCTGGTTGTACCGAAGGGACTATGGGCTTGGCGGCAATGGAAACGGTTTAGCGGGTCGGGATGTAGTCCTGCCGCCCTCGGTGATCCCTAACCCCGCACTTCCTGGTCAACCCAGGATGTCTGTTGAGCAGTCCATTGTCCAGGAAGAAAAAAAAAAAACACACTTTCTACTCGCTCACTTACTTCTCATATTTCACTTCTTATTTCTCACTTTCCACTTTTCGATTCTCACTTCTCACTTATCACTTCACACTTCTCGCTAATTACTTCTAAGCAGAGCTGTGCAATATCAGGATGCCCTTTGTCAATTGATAGAAGACTTAAAATGATACTCTTTCTATATGGATCATTGCGCAAAGAGCGTCCAAGACAACCAAAAGGAACGATGCTCATGCTGATGAATACCATGTGACACACGGCTAAATGTGTATCTCCACTGCACAAGATATTTTGTTCTATGCTTTGCATTAATTTTCATAGTTCACTATGTTAGAGAATGATGGAAGAACAAAAGATATTTTAGTTACCAGATAAAGATTGTCGCTGTCGTCGCTGTCCGGAACATCTTTTGCTGGCGAGGATAGGGGATCTAAATGTCAATGAAGGAAAAATACATACGATTTGACAGTAAGGTACCACACATGTTTCGGACAGCAGAACAAAGGGAACCGAAGCGACAATCTTTATCTGGTAACTAAAATATCTTTTGGAAGAACCAAATCCGATCATTTCAATGATCATGTCACAATAATCAGCTTTGTGCCATTATGGTGGTTGAGGATGATGGGATATGCAGAGTGGACAGTCGGACAGAACCGACACACAACAGGCCAGTGGATTCACCGGAACGATTCCCGACAATTGCGCTTTGTGACACGGATAAAACAAACACACGCGAGACTCGTTTGAATTATAGACACTATAGGTTCCATAGACAAGCTGAGGCGAAGGCGAGTGTAGTCAAACGAACTCTCAAATAGTGTAGCCAAACGAGCATGACGTCACGATTGCAATTGAAGTAAAAGGAATGTTTGACGTCAAATTCGTGTGTACACTGTGAAAAAGAGAAAAAACACACTTAATTGAAATGATCCAACCGTGCCTGCGCTCGTCTATGGAACCTATAGTGTCTATAGTTTTAATACGTCTTCATTATACAGATTTGGGTACATAACTGAATGGAAATATTCACTGCCTTCTCGTTCTTCTCTCAGGGTTGCCAGTACGGCTGGTGTGTAGTGACGGCGTAACAATATACGCTGCCCCTACTTTATTATAGCTTACAGAGGAGAGTGTGGAATGCAGAGGAATAAGCGTGTCTATATCAGGGTGTTAAAATGAGTTGATGGTGATGGTGCACAGCTCTGCTCTGCTTCTAAATTCTCACTTCTTACTTTTCACTTCGCATTTTTCACTTCTCACTCCTCTCTTATTATTTCTCACTTTTCACTTACTCCTCGCTCACTTCTCACATTCCACTTCTCAATCTCACTCTTTCCACTTTTCGCTTCTCACTTATCACTTCACACTTTTCGCAATTTATTTCTTTGTTTTCACTTCTGACATCTCACTGCTCTCTTCACATTTCTTATTTCTCACTTATCACTTTTCGCTTTCGATAAAAAAGTCCATTTTTTCGTTACTTAAACATCATTTGATGGCATCGCTCAGCGCATTAAAATTGTTTCCCGTTGATTCGGGTGATTTTTTTGGCGTCGACATGACTGGAAGTTCACAAAAATAACACTGTTTAATGTCTTTACTCATGTTATAGGAACTTTGATATATTTTAACATGATACAATAGTGTCCATTACTTGGGGACACTTTTCTAAACGGTGGAAATCTTTCACCAAAATTTATCATCAAAATAAATCGTCGAAAAACGTTACATGATGAAATACTGTTTGTATGAATCACCGATGATCATATTTCGTGTATTTAATATCAGATTGCTAGAGAATATTTCGATAAATGGCTTATGTGTCTCTCACTGGGGGATCTACCCCTATAGTATAAATGAACATTACTTCAACCCCTCCGTTACCAACCCCCCTTTTGAAAACTAAAATAAAAATCTTTTTGGCTGTAACTTTTTTGTCTTTTGACATTTTTTTTGCAGCTTTCACCAAAAGAAGCGGTATTTATTCAAGTTTTAGGTGCTCTATGAATTTTTGGGACTGGCCACTTGATACAGGAGTTATTACAAAAGATATTTTAGTTACTAGATAAATATTGTCGCTGTCGTCGCTGTCCGGAACATCTTTTGCTGGCGAAGATAGGGGAGCTAAATGTCAAAGAAGGAAAATCCATACGATTTGACAGGTATGTACCACACATGTTTCGGACAGCAGAACAAAGGGAACCGAAGCGACAATCTTTATCTAGTAACTAAAATATCTTTTGTTATTACTGATTTAAAATGGGTTAGCTTTTGGCCATATGCCAGAACGCATACTTCGGAAATGATTATTTTAGATATTTTGAAAAGAAACGACGCATAAACTATACCAAATTTGATCAGGAATTTGATCGGTCCGAAATATGGCCTGTATTCCGGAATCCGGACGTTCCGCTGGAACCTGTTACGGGGTCACTTTACGGAAATAGGCGAATACCATCATGCGACCCATCAAACTTCATGATTTCAAAAGCTATCCAGTTTTCCGCGAGCGGTAATGGCCGCCAGCTTGCCTGCGGGTAAGTCTCTGATTTGACGTTTCTGGAGGTCAACTGCACCCACCATTCGAGCATTTTGATCAATGTGGTATATAAGAAGGCTTGAATTCACTGAATCAGCACCTTCTTATATGCAACATTGGTCAGAATTCTCGGAGCGGTGGGTGCAGTTGACCTCCACAAACGTCAAATCAGAGACTGACCCGCAGGCAAGCTGGCGGCCATTACCGCTCGCGGAAAACTGGATGCCATTCTATGGTAGTTTTGTACTTCCTGAACCGTATTTGAACCGATTGGAACCGGTAAACTGATTTGCCGAGTACCGGTTCAAGGGTCAATTTTGGGAAATAAGCAAACCCCATCATGCGGCATATCAAACTTCATGATTTTAAAAAGTTATGGCATTCTTTGGTAGTTTTGTACTTCCTGAACCGTATTTGAACCGATAGGAAACGGTAGACGGTTTTATCAAGTACCGGTTTGATGGTCAATTTTGGGAAAATTAGCTAATCCCATCATGCGCATATGCATTTTCCTGCTACAAGTTATGGCATGATAGTCTTCTATGGTAGTTTCGTGCTTCCTGGATCGTATTTTAACCGATTGAAATCGGTAGACGGGTAGTTTTACACTTCATGGACAATATTTGAACCTATTGAAATTTTTCTACTGTTCGAATGGAGAAAAATGTTACCCAGAAAATACAAAGGTATAATATAACGCAATAACTTTCGAAAACATTATGTTTGGTATGACACATGTTTTTCTTCTTCATATTCAATAACTCCACATTCTAGCTGGATCTTGGCTAGCTTTTCAACTTAGTATTCTGTGACCATTACTGCAGTTATTCATCGAAAACTTTTCTATACCCATCAATTGTGAGCTTCATGGCCGTATGATTGGAGACGTCAATCGTTTAGACGCATCCCAAGTAACAATTTCCATGCTTCTTGGATTTATCTAATTCTTATTGAAGACTTATGACAGCAATCACCATGCTAATTGCTCAGTTTTATTGGTGCTCTTATAACTATCAATAAACCTCTCATAAATCTGCTGAAAAAAGCTTCAAACGTCAAATGCCTATTCACCATACGAACAGACCTATCGTTGTGATAAAGAGCATAATAAATCCAATTCTCAACGCTCAAATTTTTGGTCATAATGTGGTCAAATGAATAACCCCCATGAGAATGTTTGCATTGCTAAGAGTTTATGACGGTGTTTAATAAAAGCGAAAATTTTCTGATCAAATTCCATGTTGGCTATATTGAAAATGAAGTATCATTTCGCAGTCAGTGAATTATTTCATTGAAATTCATGATTTAACTACATTTTCACCGCGTATTATACTTTTTCTGATAAATTTTATTTATTAATAATTTGGGCAAAAGTACTAATCGATTTAGTGGACATCCTTGGTGTTGTGGTAATGAATATTTTTTATTTATTTTCCTGAACTACGTTATACTGCCGGCGCGTGGTGTTCAACCCTATTTTTTCACCAGCTTTGACCATAAAATTAGCGCACTTCCTTTCAATTGTACTGAATCGAAAAAAAACAACCTGAAAAAAATATTATTTTGCTGTCATCATCATAGGGGAAGGGGGGGCAATATGCCCTAGCTAAGCAAACACTGCTCTATTGTCTTATTTGTATCGCTATTCATGGGTATTTTTACATTATGCATCAGTTAAACAAGATAGCTAGTTGATGCCAATCAAAAATTGTCAAAAATCTCAATCATATTGATAATATTCACATTTCAAAAAAGAGGTGATATTCCGTTGCCGGAAAACTCATGAGGCAAAACGCCTTTTAGCTGGCAGCTCCTAGGGAACAAAGTACCACGCGTCGGCGAATCAGCATTCTAGTATGGATAGTCCGTGGAGACGCAAGTACTTTGTAGGTTATTGCTACTAGGGCGTTTTGCCTCGCTAAAATGTTAGATGTTTCTTCAAAATGTGGAAATTTTCGGTTTTTCCGCCCTTCCTATGTACTTTTTTGGAACTTTATTCCCCTATTCTAAATGATTTTAGTTCTAGTTTTTTTCCGGACATCACTATGACGGTAAATATGTGGGAAACCACAAAAGGCGTTTTGCATCGGGGGGGCGTTTTGGGGCCTCTTCCCCTAACTTCTACCAATAATCCGTTTTGTTATTATTTTTCTGCAAAGTTTTGTTTCTCTTTTTTCAGAGCAACATTTTGACAGCTACCGCAGCCTAATTCCCTTTTTTGCAGGTGGTTTAAAAAGGGTTTCTGAATGCTCTTATAATAGGTTTATAGTGGTTATCTGGAGAGGGCCACTTGGCAATATCTTACTCTTATAGTGGTCATCAGAAGTTTGCCGTGTATTATTCGGTTTTATTGTTAGATCTTATAAATTTATCTTGAAAACCATTCCCAGAGCGGAATAAAACATGAAATGTTACTTGAGATCCTCTTGCCCGACAAATGCCCAAAACTATGTTAAAGATTTGATTATTCCTAATAAATCTCCAATAAACGGTTTTTGTTCAGCACTCTATTAAATAATATGTTGGTACGCAAATTCAAATATTTTGCATCTATTTTAATTCCCTCAGGTGTCGCCATGATTGCCAGCGGTTCAGCGGACTACTCCGACACCGAACAGCACCCCGAGGCGCATCCTGACGGAGGCAGCATTCCGGAGGAAGAACTCGACATTGGGCTCATAGTGGCCGGCGTATTCATCACCATCCTGGGATTTGTTCTTCTCGGTAGGTCAAAACATCTCCTTTATATCTCTCACTCCAAATCTAACCACATCGCTCCCCAAAGGCCTCTACATCAAGGTTGCCGACTGGCGCCGCCATTGCGTCTGCCCGTGTGCCCTCTCCAAGAAGCAAGGCCTGGCCCGTCAGCTGCAGGGCAACAGCGGCGGTCAGATTCTGGCGCTGAACCCCAGCACCGATCCGTTGGTGTCGCACACGCAGTACGCGCCGGTTTCGGAAATTCCGACGCGCCAGGAGGACGAAGAACGACGGAACCTGATGCCGGACAACAAGGACTCGTGCCTCAGCAGTGCCGAGGAATCCGACCGGATGCTGGATCCCGACCCCAGGATCGTTCTCCGACCGATCGGCGGCACCGTAGAGGATGCCTAGGGTCAAGAGACCGGGGACGATGACGATGACGATGACGATTGGTAAGCAGGGGAACGAACGGGGATCGCGGCTGACTATTGTTGATTTACGTTCGTGATATTTTGCATCTCCGGAACGAAGGCAAGCTTGAAGCTTCTCTCTCTTGTAGCGTGCTTACATTTGAATTTGATCGTCTCTCATTGGACTTGCGACTTACAGGAAAACACACAAAACACAAACAAACACATTTTGCGCTGAGATGAGATTAATTTGGTTTGAAACGGGAACGAATTGAGAAATCGAGGACAGCAGCTAAGAACAGGAATGTCAGGACGTTTTTAAACACTTGACGACAAAGCGCGAAACACACATACACAAATATGTATCCATGAACGAATCGAAACAGAGGTTAGTGACGAATGACGGAAGGAGTTTCGCTCTTCCTTTTGTGAGAGCGATCTATGGGACGGAAAGAGCGATCGAGTGTGCGAGGCTCCAGACATGTTGGATCTGACAAAGTATTTTGTACAACTTTTTTTATTCTACTATTTTAACGATTGCTTACATTCTCCACTTTTATTGCAAAACACGCGTCTCTCTAGCTATACATCACTGAATTTGGTTTAGAACTTACAGGCACTAGAGAAGCTGCAGTTTTAGACAAAATATTTTTACTTCTCTTGTAGCAGTGCGTTTTAGTCGATTTTATAAGAGATACGTAAGAAGATTCTCATTCCGTCCAGCTTGTACTTATTCTTTGAGGTTAGATCCAGTTTTAACTATAGATTGAGCTACTGTATTTATTTCAGTATTCCATCCACCGTATTTAAGCTAACTTTACACTGTTTGAGAAATTGTAGCTTCTCGCCGATTGCCCCCTAACATATATTTAAACTACTTTTTAGACTATTTTGTTAGTTTAGTAAAACTAAACGCATTTACTTTAAACGTAGTTATTTTTTTAGCCAAGCCCACGTGCATTAAAGTAGAAGTACTTAATTTTGTTTTGCATTTATCATACTTTTATTCGTTCCACGGTACAAAATGAAAATGTGCAATTAGATGTTTTACGTTCGACACGATCACACTCACTTCAATCATCGAAATTCATTACACGAGGGAAAAAAAATCCAAATTTAGTCTGCGCGCGAGTGCAAATCATTTGAAACAATTCGGTACCTGGTCCATGTTTCCATACCCTTTCCGTATCTATTGTTTATGTACTTGTTTACATATCTCTCAAGAAGAAGAAAACATTCGAATAATAATTAGTATTCTAAGGCTAAGTATTGCACGTTAAAGTTGGCATCGAAAACTGGGATAAATTATTGAAAGGTCTTAGCGGATAGTTGAACTTTGACGATCAGAACCGATCGAAACTATTTGAACACATGCACCGAAAAAGTCGAGGTTATAAGTGAAAAAGAAAACTGTAGAAAAGAAAAACTATTGGTAATAAAATTTAATGGAAAATGGCATAGTTATTGAATGTTGGAAAATTTGAGAAAGCTTTTGTATACATTTTGATCTTCATAATTTTTAGCAAGCGAACCATGGTAATGCATTCCGTGCCGATAGTTCGAACGAGCCAGACGTGTGTGCTGTGTCTCATCGCGGATTGTGTTCGGTAGTGCGAGTGCTATTGTGTGGTGCGTATCCTACCTACGGATCCAAGGCGATCACTGTCGGCGAGGGGAAGTAGCTGCTTCTGGCGACGCCAGTGAAGCGAGCTATTGTTACTGCTGCTACCTACAGCAGCAGCCGCAGATAAGTGGCAAAGATTGTTGTATTGTTCTCCCACAGAGTGGGTCTGATTAGAATAGTTTGAATTAGTTTTTTTTATTAGTTTTTTTTTCTAATTAGTTAATAGTTATTAGTTCTTAGCTTGTAATAACTATATTTCCAACACCTTGCGAGGTGATAATGGAGGCGGAGACTGCGGAGGGCAGTGGGCCTCCTAAAGATGGTGGTCGCACACGATTCTATCATGCATCTTCTCCTGGGCCTTGGGTTGTTTACTTTCGGCAGAAAGTGAAAAGCCTAGATTTTCTCGGCATTAAGCGAGATTTGACGCGTCGTTTTCCGAAAACTGATTTCCATCAGGTAAATCGGAACAAACTACGCATAACCGCACCTACATACAAGGATGCAAACGAAATCGCTAAAGACAAGGCCTACAATGTTGAATATTTGGTTTATGTCCCCTCGCGGGAGGTCGAAATCGAAGGTGTGATCAACGCAGCGAGCCTGACTTGCAAGGATGTACTTGCGGGAAAAGGCCGATTAAAGAATGCAATGGAGTCTACTGTGGATATTCTGGATTGCAAGGAGTTGCATTCAGCTACCATGGTAGATGGTAAAAGAGTGTATTCTAAGTCAGGTTCGCTTCGGGTGACGTTCGCCGGTTCGATTCTCCCAAAATATGTAGATATTGAAAATATGTTATTTCCGGTGCGTCTTTTTGTGCCGAGGGTGTTCAATTGTACCAACTGCAAACAGTTGGGGCACACTGCCGAGTTTTGCGACAACAAGCCCCGTTGTGGCAAATGTTTTGAAAAGCATAGGGAGGAGTCCTGCCAACAACAAGTTACAAAGTGCGCTTATTGTGGCATGGATCCTCCCCATGGTTTGCAAGAATGCCCGGTGTACAAAAAGCGCACCCAAAAAGTGAAGCGCTCGTTGGTACAGCGCTCTAAGCAGTCGTATGCGGAAATGGTTAAGTCGCAAGACACATCCGCCACAACCACCGCCACGGCTGCTATTTCAGCTGCCGTTCAAGTAAGTGATTACTACGATTCTATTGCCACTGATGAATTGGACTCCGACGTAGCTGATATGGATGATTCTTCGGAGGTACACGTGCCCGAAAAGAGGAAGCAACCGTCTTCCCCGGGATCGCGCCGTAAGAGAACAAAAGTCGTCCACAAAAGCTTGCCAAAATCTGAAGGTAATGGGGGATTATTTAAAATCCCGAAGCAATCTGTCTTCACTGCTCCTTTAGATCCTAGTTGCAGCAAGACATTCCCGCCATTGCCTGAAACCCGATGTTTCCAAGAAACATCCGGTTAGGAAGAATCAATGAAAGAAAAATGCAATTCGCACTTCCAGAAAAAATATTCCGTCCAAGCGAGGATTGATCTCCTTTAAGGACCTCGTGGACCGTTTTTGAATTTGTTCAATATTCCGAATTCATTGAGGCCACTCATTGACCTCTTTATACCAACAGTAGAAAGTTATCTGAAGCAATTGACTGTTTCATGGCCCTTCTTGCAGAAATTGTATCTTTCGATGGATAATACGGCCATGCAAGATACAATCACTGTGCTGCAGTGGAACTGTCATAGTCTGAAAAATAAATTAGACGTGTTCAAGTTTTTGATTCGCAATTCCGATTGCGATATATTTGCACTCTGTGAAACATGGCTTTCTTCTGAAGATGAAATCAACTTCCACGATTTTAACATTATTCGCCAAGATCAGGATGATCATTATGGTGGCGTTCTTTTGGGGATCAAAAGTGCTACTCCTTCTACAGAATTCCCATTCCGACTGGTAATGGCCTAGAGATCGTCGCTTGCCAAATAAATGTAAAGAATAAAGATCTTTGCATAGCTTCAGTGTACATTCCTCCAAATGCCTCTATTAATCGTCGACATTTTTGGAGCGCAGTCTCCCTCCTATCATCTCCAGTATTGATATTGGGTGATATGAACGCACATGGTATTGGATGGGGCGAAAGATATGACGATTATAGAGCGCCTATTTTCTATGATTTGTGTGACGATTTCAATTTGAATATTTTGAACACTGGTGAAGTAACTCGAATAGGACCAAATGGTCAACAAAGCCGTATTGATCTGTCTTTATGTTCAAATTCACTATCATTAGATTGCACGTGGAAGGTAATTCAAGATCCCCATGGTAGTGACCATATGCCGATAGTCACCACAATTAAGAGTGGCTATCAACAATCTGAGCCAGTTAATGTTCCTTTCGATCTCACGAAGAACATTGACTGGCAAAAATTTGCATCGGCGGTAAAGATTGATATTGAATCAAATGATACTCTTCCACCTTTGGATGAATATCGATTCCTTACTGAGTTGATTCAAAAAGCGCACTAGAAGCTCAGAAACGACGCGTTCCAAGTACATCTGTCATCAGAAGACCAGCCACTCCTGGATGGGATGATGAATGTACTAAGTTGTATTCTGAGAAATCTGATGCCTTCAAGGCCTTCCGTAAACACGGAAGGTCAGAGCTTTGAAGAGTATTTGAGGCTCGAAAGAAAACTCAAAAATCTTCCCAAGGCGAAAAAACGTAGCTACTGGCGACGTTTTGTCGAGGGTCTATCACGAGAAACCTCAATGACAACACTTTGGAAAACGGCTCGCAACATGCGGAACCGCATTTCCACCAATGAGAGTGAAGAATACTCCAATCGATGGATATTCAACTTCGCAAAAAAGTCTGCCCAGATTCCGTACCAGCAGAACCGCTATTTCGAGAATCAGTCACTGATCCCGGTTCTTTGGGTGGACCATTCACAATGCTGGAACTTTCTATGTCTCTTCTTTCATCGAATAACTCTGCTCCGGGATGCGATAACATCAAATTCAATCTTCTTAAAAACCTCCCAGATATCGCAAAAGACGATTACTTGACCTGTACAACTGTTTCATTGAGTACAACATTGTGCCACCTGAATGGCGACAGGTCAAAGTAATAGCTATTCAAAAGCCTGGGAACCAGCGTCTAATCACAATTCATACCGACTGATTGCCATGCTATCATGCATGAGAAAATTATTGGAGAAAATGATCCTTTCAAGAGTCGACCATTGGGTCGAAGAAAATGCATTGCTTTCAAATACTCAGTTTGGATTTAGAAAAGGGAAAGGAACAAACGATTGTCTAGCGTTGCTTTCTTCAGATATACAACTGGCCTTTGCGCACAAGGAGCAATTGGCTTCAGTATTCTTGGACATTAAGGGCGCTTTTGATTCAGTTTCCATAGAAGTACTGTCAGACAATCTGCACAGTAATGGGTTACCCGTTATTTTGAATAATTTCTTGTACAATTTGTTGTCAGAAAAACAAATGAACTTCACACTCGGCACTCTGACAACTTCCAGAACTAGTTACATGGGCCTTCCCCAAGGTTCATGTTTAAGTCCCTTGCTTTATAATTTCTATGTCAAAGATATTGACAATTGTTTGGAAGGACAATGCACGCTCAGACAACTTGCAGATGATGCCGTGGTCTCTCTAAGAGGTCCATGTGCAGCTGTCTTGCAAGGACCATTGCAAAGTACCCTGGATAATCTGACTGTTTGGGCCAGACATTTAGGGATCGAGTTTTCACCGCAAAAACTCAGTTGGTTGTGTTTACTAAGAAGCGGTATCCTGCTCAACTGAAACTAAAGCTGTTGAATGATGACATCAACCAATCTTTATCTTCTAAATACCTTGGGGTCGTGTTTGATTCCAAATGTACCTGGAAACTCCACATTGAGTATTTGATACAAAAATGCCGGAAAAGGATCAATTTTCTACGTTCTATCTCCGGAACATGGTGGGGTGCTCACCCGGAAGACCTTATCAAACTCTATAGAACGACTATTCTCTCTGTTTTAGAGTATGGCTCTTTCTGCTTCCTCTCAGCAGCTGATTGCCACCTGATCAAATTGGAACGAATTCAATATCGTTGTTTGCGTATTGCCCTTGGCTGCATGCATTCAACGCATAACATGAGCCTGGAGGTGCTTGCTGGAGTCACTCCTTTAAAGCACCGTTACTGGGAGCTCTCGCTTAGAATACTCATCAAATGTGGAACAAGTAACACACTTGTTCTAGATAACTTCGATAATATGCTTGAACTAACTTGTCGTTCAAGATTCCTGAGAGTTTATCTCAACTACATATCATCAGATCTTTGTCTTCCGTGTTATAATCCCCTTCGAGTTCACTTCACCAACGACAGTTCCTCAATTGTATACGATCTGTCCATGAAACATGCTATTCACCAGATCATCTTCGACAAATATCTATTCCCTCACGTTTTTC
This sequence comes from Armigeres subalbatus, assembly GCF_024139115.2. NCBI lineage: Eukaryota > Metazoa > Arthropoda > Insecta > Diptera > Culicidae > Armigeres > Armigeres subalbatus. Next base: position 305,447,906 of record NC_085139.1, on the reverse strand, counting down.
TGAAAAATATGAACATGTCAATTGCAACAACAGATATTTCACTGATGGTTCTCGCATCAACGGATCCACTGGCTTCGGTGTTTTCAATGTAACTTCAACCACCTTCCAAAAACTTCAGGAACCGTGTTCGGTTTATGTTGCTGAGCTGGCAGCAATTAACTTCGCTTTGGGGATAATTTCCAATCAGCCCGTAGACCATTATTTCATCTTCTCGGATAGTCTTAGTTCTATCGAGGCACTCCGGTCGATGAAACCTGTTAAGCACGCATCTTACTTTCTTACAAACATAAGAGAGCAGATGCGTGTTTTGGTCGAAAGATCATTCAAGATTACCTTTGTTTGGGTCCCATCTCACTGCTCAATCTACGGCAATGAGAAGGCAGACTCGCTGGCAAAGGTGGGCGCACAGGAAGGTGAGGTTTATGATAGACAATTCTCGAGTAACGAGTTTTTCCCATTAGTCCGTCAGAGAACTCTTCAAAGTTGGCAAAGGAATTGGACACACAATGAACTCGGACGGTGGCTATTTTCCATAGTTCCAAAAGTTTCAGGGGCGAGCGTGGTTCAGAGGTGAGGACTTAAGTCGAGGCTTCATTCGCGTGATGTCGAGACTTATGTCCAATCACTATTCACTAAACGCACATCTGTACAGAATAAACCTTGTCGATAGCAACTTATGTAGGTGCGGAGCCGGTTATGATGACATCGATCACGTAGTTTGGTTCTGCTCGGAAAATGACGCCTCCAGAGAGCGACTATTGGATACCCTAGTGGCCCGAGGTAAACAACCCTTCAGGGAAATTCGAGGTGTTTTGGGGGATCGTGATGCGGTCTATATGCAGGCCATTTATAGTTTCATTTGTGATTCTGACATCAAAATCTAATTTTTAATTTTTTTTTCTTCTGTCAAAGTTTTTTTTTGTACTGTCTCTGTCTCTATGTTCCGTAGATTTCCGTTACTCAGGCCATCCGGAAGACGCTCCCAGTAGAACCAATCCTCGAGCACGACGACACGCCACATCGTCCCTTACGCCAAATGCCCGGATGAGCAGCCAAAATTCCTTGACTCCGAATCCTAAGCCTCGTCCATCCTTTAATATTGTAAACTAACCTCGAGTCACCACGAGTACGCTGGCTCCTATCCCTCTCTTACTAACTAAAAAAATGACATTGATTGTATATATCACAAGAAATATGGCTCCGTAAAGTGTTATACACGCCTGAGCCTACCAAATAAACGAACTTGGAAAAAAAAAAAACTATGGTAATGTACTAAATCAATGATTTCGTGTGTGTTACTTCTACGTGAAGTTAAACGATTTACAATGATATGGAAATGCTAATATCATCTTCCAAACTTGGACGTACATGTTCATGATAGCATTAGAGGCGAAAGTATAGAATTGATAGTTCCGTTAGGATACGGCAGGCATGAAGAATGTTTTTATAGAAGTCGATTTGAAAGCGAGCGGAGGGCAATATTTGTGATGGCATATATCGCACGACCTTCCTTCTGCCAAGCTCCCCTTCCAAGAGGCTCGGAAGCCTCCTTCCAAGAGGCTCGGAAGCCTCCTTCCAAGAGGCTCGGAAGCCTCTTTTCAAGAGGCTCGGAAGCCTCCTTCCAAGAGGCTCGGAAGCCTCCTTCCAAGAGGCTCGGAAGCCTCCTTCCAAGAGGCTCGGAAGCCTCCTTCCAAGAGGCTCGGAAGCCTCCTTCCAAGAGGCTCAAAGTCTCCTTCAAGAGGCTCAGAGCCTCCTTCAAGAGGCTCAGGAAGCCTCCTTTCAAGAGGCTCAGAAGCCTCCTTTCAAGAGGCTCAGAAGCCTCCTTTCAAGAGCTCAGGAAGCCTCCTTTCAAGAGGCTCAGAAGCCTCCTTTCAAGAGGCTCAGAAGCCTCCTTTCAAGAGGCTCAGAGCCTCCTTTCAAGAGGCCTCAGAAGCCTCCTTTCAAGAGGCTCAGGAAGCCTCCTTTCAAGAGGCTCAGGAAGCCTCCTTTCAAGAGGCTCGGAAGCCTCCTTTCAAGAGGCTCAGAGCCTCCTTTCAAGAGGCTCAGAAGCCTCCTTTCAAGAGGCTCAGAGCCTCCTTTCAAGAGGCTCAGGAAGCCTCCTTTCAAGAGGCTCAGAGCCTCCTTTCAAGAGGCTCAGGAAGCCTCCTTTCAAGAGGCTCGGAAGCCTCCTTTCAAGAGGCTCAGAAGCCTCCTTTCAAGAGGCTGGAAGCCTCCTTTCAAGAGGCTCAGAAGCCTCCTTTCAAGAGGCTCAGAGCCTCCTTTCAAGAGGCTCAGGCCTCCTTTCAAGAGGCTCAGAAGCCTCCTTTCAAGAGGCTCAGAGCCTCCTTTCAAGAGGCTCAGAGCCTCCTTTCAAGAGGCTCGGAAGCCTCCTTTCAAGAGGCTCAGAAGCCTCCTTTCAAGAGGCTCAGAAGCCTCCTTTCAAGAGGCTCAGGAAGCCTCCTTTCAAGAGGCTCAGAGCCTCCTTTCAAGAGGCTCAGGAAGCCTCCTTTCAAGAGGCTCAGAAGCCTCCTTTCAAGAGGCTCAGAGCCTCCTTTCAAGAAGCTCAGAAGCCTCCTTTCAAGAGGCTCGGAAGCCTCTTTTCAAGAGGCCTCAGAAGCCTCCTTTCAAGAGGCTCAGAGCCTCCTTTCAAGAGCTCAGGAAGCCTCCTTTCAAGAGGCTCAGGAAGCCTCCTTTCAAGAGGCTCAGAAGCCTCCTTTCAAGAGGCTCAGAGCCTCCTTTCAAGAGGCTCAGAGCCTCCTTTCAAGAGGCTCAGAAGCCTCCTTTCAAGAGAGCTCAGAAGCCTCCTTTCAAGAGGCTCAGGAAGCCTCCTTTCAAGAGGCTCAAGCCTCCTTTCAAGAGGCTCAGGAAGCCTCCTTTCAAGAGGCTCGGAAGCCTCCTTTCAAGAGGCTCGGAAGCCTCCTTTCAAGAGGCTCGGAAGCCTCCTTTCAAGAGGCCTCAGAAGCCTCCTTTCAAGAGGCTCAGAGCCTCCTTTCAAGAGGCTCAGAAGCCTCCTTTCAAGAGGCTCAGGAAGCCTCCTTTCAAGAGGCTCAGAAGCCTCCTTTCAAGAGGCTCAGAAGCCTCCTTTCAAGAGGCTCAGAAGCCTCCTTTCAAGAGGCTCAGAAGCCTCCTTTCAAGAGGCTCAGGAAGCCTCCTTTCAAAGAGCTCAGAGCCTCCTTTCAAGAGGCTCAGAAGCCTCCTTTCAAGAGGCTCAGGCCTCCTTTCAAGAGGCTCAGAAGCCTCCTTTCAAGAGGCTCAGAGCCTCCTTTCAAGAGGCTCAGGAAGCCTCCTTTCAAGAGGCTCAGAAGCCTCCTTTCAAGAGGCTCAGAAGCCTCCTTTCAAGAGGCTCAGGAAGCCTCCTTTCAAGAGGCTCAGAGCCTCCTTTCAAGAGGCTCAGGAAGCCTCCTTTCAAGAGGCTCAGAAGCCTCCTTTCAAGAGCTCAGAAGCCTCCTTTCAAGAGGCTCAGGCCTCCTTTCAAGAGGCTCAGAAGCCTCCTTTCAAGAGGCTCGGAAGCCTCCTTTCAAGAGGCTCGGAAGCCTCCTTTCAAGAACTCAGAGCCTCCTTTCAAGAGGCTCAGGCCTCCTTTCAAGAGGCTCAGAAGCCTCCTTTCAAGAGGCTCGGAAGCCTCCTTCCAAGAGGCTCAGGAAGCCTCCTTTCAAGAGGCTCGGAAGCCTCCTTTCAAGAGGCTCAGAGCCTCCTTTCAAGAGGCTCAGAAGCCTCCTTTCAAGAGGCTCAGAAGCCTCCTTTCAAGAGGCAGAAGCCTCCTTTCAAGAGGCTCAGAAGCCTCCTTTCAAGAGGCCCGGAAGCCTCCTTTCAAGAGGCCAGAAGCCTCCTTTCAAGAGGCCAGGAAGCCTCCTTTCAAGAGGCCAGAAGCCTCCTTTCAAGAGGCCCGGAAGCCTCCTTTCAAGAGGCCCGGAAGCCTCCTTTCAAGAGGCCCGGAAGCCTCCTTTCAAGAGGCCCGGAAGCCTCCTTTCAAGAGGCCCGGAAGCCTCCTTTCAAGAGGCCCGGAAGCCTCCTTTCAAGAGGCCCGGAAGCTTCCTTGAGGCTTGATCTATAAACTTTAGGAGTAATAAAAATTTTGGCCAACTTAATGGAAAACCAGATATCCCGTTAGTTTCAGGTAAATTTTCCTTATATTTTTTGAGTTTCGCTTGCTTCCATTTACCTTTCATGTACCTCAATTAATGCAAAAGTTCAAAGGGATACATCTCAAGAAAAAGGTTGAGAACCTCTGAACTAGAATATTAATAAATTAGAATGATACGAAAATTAAGGACCTTAGGGTCAAACACTTGACGTGTAAGAAAATTTGTAAGACAACATGAAAAAAATATGCAAATGAAAAGAATTTTATTACTACTATGGTACAGTCGACTCTCTACATCTCGATGTTCTATATCTCGATATCTCTCCCTATGTCGATGGTTTCCTCGGTCCCGTCAATCTACATACATTTGGGCTTTCTACGTCACGATAACCTCCCTATCTCGATATCTCTCTATCTCGGAGTGTTTTGATCATATTTTGTTCAAGATTCACTCTACTTATGTCGATATCTTCAAATTTTTAGGCTACTAGACCATTTTTACACAATAAATGTATACTAAAATGAAATTATAGCCTTCTGGTACAATTTTTTTGTATGAGAAAGGTCAAAAGGCTTACTAGATCTGTCGATATTCCGCGTGATCCGTTCGGCGATCCAGCAACCAGTATCAAACTCGCCTAAATGTCTACAAAAGGCACTACACCATATTAGTACCAATTCCTGTCACTGTGCGTCACCCATGCGCTTTTTCATTCAAACATCATCGCACCACTACGCTCCCATTTTCAGCTGCCCTGCTGTATGCAGGCACCGACGAAGAATATCACTGGAACAAAATCCCATGCTCGATGTTTTGCTCCGGGGGTTTCGCTGCGCGGCATATACATAGGTAGGTAAGATAGGTTGGTAGCTACGTAGCTGCTGAACGTTGAATTTTTATCTCGACGTCGTTCTCGCTTTCTTGCATGCGGCAGGAGGAAACGATTCAACGGTCGAACTCATGCGCTCAGTACCGATTTGTATTTTGACGCGTACGCTTAGTAAAAGCAGTCGTTGCTAAATTGTTTTGCTTTCTGTGTGCCTACGCGCGCGTGCGTTCGTCTGCTGCGATAAGAATCTACGCGATAAGAAAGGCTTTGATTGGATCAAAGCCAACTTTGATTTTTTTTTCTCGACCGTGATTTGTGACGGTGATTGTGGTGAAACAGCGTGATCCAGGTGATTGAGTGTCAATCGATCATTCAATGACATTCTATTCGCGTAGCATGTTCTGAAGGTGTGGGCTCAGGCGGTCGTTGTGTCTGAATTCGAATGCGATATCGAAACAATAGAAGTGCGGGTGTGGTGGGCACGGGACTCCCGAGCTGTTGGGTGATTCATGAGTCAGAATTTAGCGGGATTTGAATGGGACCGACGTTCGTTCATTTATGTGGTTGTTTTGATTGAAGTTTCGTGTGGAGTTTTTTTTTACGGGGCGATGAACGTCGTATTATAATAGGCAACAATTACGCCCACACGAAATAATTCTTAGGCTTTCCGTTAATGCATGGACGCGAACCTAACCATTAGGGCGGAGAACGATGGGCAGAAGGTGATCGAAAACGGACGAAACTATCCCCGGAAGGGAGTTGGTGCAGGCAAAAGTGACGAACGGAATTTGAGTGATTTCTCGTTCGGGTGAGGGGTGTCATTCATCAGTGTCCGCCAAGGGTCGATTGTTTATTGTTGTTCGGAGGAATTCCCACAATTCAACCCAAGAAGTTGGGTAAAGCGAAGAGGGAAAAAATCCTAATCGCAGTAGTCTTTTGCAGGTCATTTGAAGGAAGTGCAAAGTTCCGAACTGAAGGAACCAGGTGTAAGAAGGAAAACGAGTGCAAAGCTTACTGAGTGAAATAAAAATAAAATAAAAAGAAGAAGCCAAAGGCATTTAGTGCGTCAGCAAGGTGCGACAGAGCCAATCGATGGAATGTGATTGTGGTGGCAGTAGCAAGTGATTCGGTGGCAAAGCAGAAGAACCGACAAAAGTCGAAAAGGAAGATTATAATAAGTGGCGGGGGAGTTCCACGTGCGTCCAATATTATGCTAATGAAACGTGAGACGACGAATACGAGGTCGTCTGCGAATCGAAAATAAAACTTGGGCCAGTTTGGGCGACGTGGACGCTCGACAGCAGAAGCGGAGATTAGCACAGCGATAAGCCGTTTATCGGTTGTGATTGATTGGGTGAAACGAGTTCAAGCGGAGAGCGCAAGCACTGCGATGGACGCCAAGGACAAGAACAAGGATCCGCAGCCGTCGTTCAGCTTCATAAGGGTAAGTGTAGTAGAGTCAGAGAGATTTGTGCCGTGATTACGTTGATTCACTGGGATCATAAAATTTCTATCTTAACATGGGACAATACCCTCGTGGACTTTCCGTCCAGAGGTGATGATTTATCACCACATGTGACTGAATCTATCACTGGCTTAGTGAATTGCGCATCATTTATATTCTAAGGTCTTTGATCAACGAGAAGGACGGGTAAGAACGATAATTATAATTGCCTGTTGATGACTTGAATTTCATAAATGAGCGACGTTTTCCTCGCACTAAAAACAAGTTCATTGTAATCGTAACACCTCGTTGAGTAAATCCCTTCGTTCGCCGCTCGTGGATATCTTATTTACCGACTACGACGACGACGCGAGATAAAGCTGCTCGACTCGTTTGTCAATAATTACGGAACGGAGATAGCTGCTGCGGCCACTCGAGCTGTGTGCTATCTGCCTTGCGTGGAAGCAGTGAATCATACACGTACCGCTATTATGAAGCAATTTCTAGAAGAGCTATGCTCAGAAAAAATCTACTGGAACGTGCAACTTTGTACATAGGTGCAGTTAAGTCGGCAAGCGTCTCGCTAATGCCCATAATCGATTAATTAATGCAAAAATCCACTCTCGCTGTACAGTCTTAGTCGATGATCCGGTGGTAAAATATCGATCTGATTTGGATCGGACCATTGGACTGTCAACGTTCGGCGAGATCCGTTCTACTCATTACAACTACTTGAAGGACACGTTAACATTAATTTATGAAAAATGTTCTAATGCAACGCTACTAATTATAGAGCCAATTAATTTTGACCCTCCCCTCATCTAGTTGGTCGTTAATTTACTGTCTCAGAGTAAGGTGATTATCAATTTTGCTAATGCTACATTTCTACAGTTCTGAAACTTCTGAAGTCAGCGTTAAGGTAATCAACTGTCAAATGTCATTGCACATTAGTCTGATTCCTCTAAGGCCACAGTTGTCATCATTCTTATACAACTTCATTGAAAGCCATCAAGCGTTGCACTTTTCAGTCTAATCATTTTCGCCGAAAACCATGTTCAAAGTTTGCTTGCCACAACTTATTTCTTTTTATTGAACCGCACGCTGCTCTGATATTAATGATCAGATGGTGACTCTGCTAGTGGTACTCCAGGCGTTTATCATCCGTAGGGTACACATCTAACAATGTCGCATTATTTGGCCAAATGTCGCTTTGTCGAATGCTACAAATACCCTTACACCCAACCAGCGACTCTTAGATTTTCAAAGAATTCTGTATAAGAGCCTACAAAAACCTATATAAGAACTAAGCAATTGCAAAATTGTTAGATTTTTATACAAAAAATGTAAGCTCACAAACAAATATTGTAAGAAAAGCTTGCAAAATTGCAAAACACTTATTAGAATTTAGCATTAACGCATATGCTTAGTACTTATACATGTTTTGGTAATTTTCTCAGAATGTCCTTCCGTATTACAAAAAATCTTGGTTACCATAGGATTTTTTTTGAGTTCCCATGTGAATGTTTTTATTCAATAGGAAAATTAATCTCAAATTTTCCCTTTCATCTAAAGACAGGTGCAGAAAGTAATAACTCACCTAACATACAGTAGAGGTGTGCGCTGGTCCAAAAATCGTTGGCAGCAGCGTTTGTTAGAATTTTGACCGGCGTTTTTTAAAGGTTTTTTTTGGCATCTTTTGGCATGTTTTGAAGACATTAACGGGAGAATCTTTAGAATTTCACCGGAAAAATCCGAGGAACTTCTCCACAATTTTCTCTAAGTTTTTCCAAAATGTTCATTTGCAAATTATAAGAAATCTTCAATGGAAGCACTTTGGAATTCGCAAGGAAAGTTGTTCGAAATTTACATGAGAAATTCTTCATTGCGCGAGAGTTTCTGAACATTTTTGTTTAGTTCAAGAAGGTTCGAAAAAAAAACTTTCTTCAAAAACGTCTGGAGGGGGGGTTATGTCCAAACCGCCCCCCCCCCCCGTGACTACGCCACTGTCTCTGCTCAATGCCAACTTCATTTAGACAGATTAATGTTGATCAGTTCATACATTTTGTTCGTGTTATGAAGAGGATGTCATAAGATCGATGTCCTCGTTGTTTGATGCAACAAACGAAATAGATGTTTCAATCGTACAAGATTCTTCTGCGTGTATGAAAAACTTCAAAATTTCCACGATTTACCGAAATTTCCACTAAACTTTTTCAGAACTTCTACGTTCAATTTTTAAATTTTTAAGGAAAGTGGTATGGTTTTTTGGAATACCTGACGAATTTGTTTGGATTTCTACGGGAAATTATTTGTTTTGCCCATAGGAAAATTTTCGAATATCCTTTCCATTTCGTGTGAAATTACCATTTGCTCAGCTGAATGCTGAGGATGGGGAAGGATGGTCAGTTAAACACATACTTAAGAAACGCAGAGAACTCTACGACCTCTCATAGGTGTCACGGGAGGATTGGAAGGATATAACAGTAGGAATCGTTTTGATAGAACGCGTGAAACACAGAAAGAACTAAGATAGAAATACAAAGTAGGAAAGGGACGAGCCTGGAATGAACCCAACGACCTCCTGCTTATAAGGCAATCTTCTTTCCATTTCGTGTGAAATTGTTACTAATTGAGAAATGATTTGATTAAAAATTTCATTTCGCGAAAGCGAGAATCGACCGAAAACCCCGTTGTCTCTATCATGTGGTTTGGCCGAATGAGTCATTAGGCCGAAAATGCCGTTTGGTCGGAATGGTCGTTCGACAGGAAGGGTTATTTGGCCGAATGAATCATACGACCAAATGGCCAACCAGACTGCCATTTCGGTTAAATGACTTTTTTCGGCCAAAGGACCATTTTGGCAAACGATATTTTCGGTCAAATGACCAGTTTGACTGAACGACATTTTCGGCTGCATGTCCATTTCGGCTAAATGTTATTTTCGGCCAGATGGATTTTGGTCTAATAATTTATTTGGCCATAAACCTTCCGGCCAAATGGGCCGTCCCGTAGCGTCATTTGGCCGAAAGTCATTCAGCGAAATGCCATTTGTTCGAATACTGCTTGGCCGAATAACACAGAGAGCCGAATTCCAACGGCGAACGGTCCTAACGTATGTCCAAAACGGTTGTTGGGTCAAAAATGGTTTGACCGAAAATGTAATTTGATCAAAAGCGACATACAAGCAAAAGGAGCATTCGGCCGAGTTCGTCCTTTGGCAAACAAAGTTGTTTGCTCTAACAGGCCTTTGGGCTGAAACTGCCGTAACTGAAATGATCGTTAGGCCAAAAATATCGTTTTTCCGAAAAGATCATTTTAGCATTAGCATTAGCATTGAGCAATTCGCACAAATTCGTAGGTGGTACAAGCCAAGACTATTGTATGAAAGTAACATCACTTTCATCCGTTACCACAGATATTGATTTGGGACTAACCACTATCTCTTAGATGGAAGCAATGCACTCTCCAATAGTCGAGATCTGTCCTGGCCACGTCCTTGCGAATGCTGAGGAAGGGGAAGGATGGTTTGTTGGACACCTACTTAAGAAAGATGCAGAGAACTCTACGACCTCTCATAGATGCCACGGGAGGTTTTCGGGTTTGTGTTGAAGGTTATAACAGTAGGAATCGTTTTGGTTGAACGTGATACACAGAAAGAACTAAGATAGAAATACAAAGTAGGAAAGGGACCAACCTGGAATTGAACCCTCGACCTCCTGCTTATAAGGCAGAAGCGATAGCCACTAGACTATCGAGCTCGTCACCGTTTTTCCGAAAAGATCATTTAGCCAAAAATGCCGTTTGGTAGAAATAGTCGTTTGGCAGAAAGAGCCAATGGCTCGAAAATGTCCTTTCTGCAAAACACTCCGCAACTTGCGGCAGGATGACCATTTCGGCCAAATGGCCCTTTCTGTTAAACCACCATTTTGACCAATTGATCTATTCGGCCAACGGATGTTTTCAGAAAAAAGAAACGATTCGGCCGAACGACATTTTTGCCCGTATGTACCATTCGATCAAATGACATTTTCGGAGAAATAACTTTAGGCTAGATGGACTTCGGCCAAATGGTTTGTTCGGTCCAATGACATATTTGGCCAAACAACATTTGGCTTTCTGCCAAACGACCCTTCTTCATTCAAAAATTTTTTTCCAACGATACATTTTTTGGATATCAACAGAAAATGCTTCAGACACTCGAAGTTCTTCTTAGTTTGTTCAAGTAAATCATTGGTATTTTTACGGAAAATTCTGTGAAGTTTCAACTTGATGAGTTTTGGATATCCATCAGTTTCGAAAAATGTTTCGCTCACTTCAATTTCCGTCAGATGAAATCAAAACTGTTTGATTTTTGCTAAGACTTCGGGTGGGCGGAGTCAAATATTGTACAACATTGTTGCTTTCAACTCTTCTGGTTTCCACTTCCAATATCCAGGAGCGCCGGGATTTTTTTTAAATCCAATTGTTGTCGAATTTTGAGTATGGAATTGATTTTGATTTTATCCACACACTGACCATTGTGACCACCAGGTGTCCCCTGGAAGATCCGAAAAAAAGGCCAAATGGGATTTTTTAGAATCATTTAATGTCGAATCTTCTTACCGAATTTTAATTTTAATTCACGATAAATGTAGCTTGGCAATAATAACTAAGGGATATGTTACATGGGGATACTAATCACGCGAGCTTGATTTATAGTTATAGGATGGCCTGTCTTTGGTTTAGATACAACATGGAAAGAACGCATCGAATTAGAAAAATTCCATGCTCCCATCATCAATTCCATGTATCCCTTCAATCAACACCGCTGATCAACCAGAAGCCTGCTTATGCCGGTAATTTAGAATGCGCTTTCCGGTAACGGTCTTCCGGAAACCTGTGAAGAAGTGTAATCATTTGAAGATATCTCGTGAACAGATCAAATAGAACTTAGACTTCGTTCCCCGTTCCCCGTATTTCTTGGATTCTCAGGGGAGTTTCCAAGCACCAGTTGTTTTGTTCTGATTGATCTGATGGAGCAATTTCAATGTTACTAGTTAATCTCTTGGATCTCGAATAAAAATGATCTATTTAGAGAAACTGCTCCGTTTTCCATCTCCTGAACATATATTTATCTCATCGCGAAACAAAGAAATACGGCACCAATTTTGTCGCTTCGTTTTGCCAACATGTATGTCCAAAACCCCTCCCGTGGCTACACCAATGAAGGCGTAGAGCTGTTTTTTGATACGAAATTGTCTTCTGCTGGGTTACGGATATACAAATTTGTAATTCTGATGATCGTTAGGTCATATTGTGAAAATTCTGGACATGAAGATTTGGGGAAGCGTTGATTTTCAAGAGGTGAAAATTTGAACTTTCTGTTGGATTCCTACTCCATTTCGGGAAACTTTCTGTCAGCACATATAGTTTTGGTATCAAAAATAAGAAAAACCGTTGAAAATTCTGAAAAAGAAAATTAACAAATTTTGAATTATTTGAATTAAAAAAGTTTATCATTCTTGCCCAAATTTTGCTTATTAATAGTATTTCTTTGAATTGAGCAGGAGGATGACCTGAGTTTTTTTTTGAAACAAGCATTGCGCTTCTACTTGATTGTAGATCTGACGACCTGAACTCAAGAGCTTTTTGATGGCCTTCAGTGTATTGAAATGCAGAAAGATCGGTATAACATTTCTTAGCAGGTATTAAAGGATCTGTTGGGAAGAGTTTTGATAGATGCTGAAAACATTTTTGAGGCCGTGGTTGCGTAGGTCTTACGACCCAAAATTCAGAACATTTCGCGCATTTTAGAACGTCATTATGGGGCACGCAGAAATATTTCCCATGAGTCATTTGATATCTTTGAACTGAATAGGATGTACTCTGAGTATTTGTATGTGTACATTACCTTTCGTTTCTATGGTAGAATTCAAGACCCGACCTCACGGATATTTTGGATGAACTGGAATGTTCCAAAATAGTATCTTCAACACATAAAATTGATTACATATATGTCTACAGTTTTTTATGATATTTTTCCCTCGTGTCTGGCACAATTTGGTTTATTTCGTGATCAGATTTTAAGAAATATGACCATAACTCTTAGATCAGGGATATGGCTTTCAATATCGGTAACTACGGTAGCTTCTCCACTTCCTTCTAAGAAACATGATTTCAAGACCGTCCTGCCAAAGCGCGGAAAAAATAGAAGGAATCTGGAGACTTCAGATATTCCTTCTAACTCTAACATTGGATATAATACTTTTCCTATCGAACTGAACGATCATTTCGATTTGATTCATGTGTTACCAACAGCTTGTTAACAATAGCTTGGAATCAAACTGGCTGTGCCTGGAAATTCGACTGAGGCTAGAGTTAACTGTTAGATTGTCTAAAATTGTAATTATCATTAGTAGAACTAAGTTGGATAGTGAACTTATTGTTGTTTCCTAAATATAATTTAACGAAAATTAATTGAATTCAATTATTAATAATATTTACGCACATTGTGAACTAGCATTTCAAATATTAGGCTAATTGTTTAAAGCGACTCACATCTCATAACTTACTTCGGACTCAGACTCGTTAACTGACAAATGAGCGATTCCAAGCAACAACATCAAAATTTAAGAAAATTTTTAATTCATGATTTTCTATTGAGTTGAAACTTTGCACAGTTTTTCAATTTCATCTAAATCGTCATTTTTCGATATCAAATCTTCATATTGAGTCACGACTAACTTTTCAAAAGGGTGTATGTGAAAATGGTTCAAAAATATTTAAAAAGCTGCACAGCAAAAACGGAATGTTCGATTGTTATGATTTTTTCAGCAAAGTTAGACAACTAAATGGTGATTCTTAAGAAAATGCGCACAGTAAAAAAAATTTTTTGCCTTTAAAAATATCATTTTGTCACAAAACTCAAATATCTCAAAACCCTATCTTTTTCGAACGTAATTTTTTAGGGAAAACGGTCCATTATATTAGCTATCTACCATAAAAATTTGGTGATGGTAAACTAATAAACAAAAAAGTTATGACATTTCAAACATTTCACAATTTTTACATATAGTAAACAAAAAAAAATTTCCGTGTATTTTTTTTTTTCAAGAATCGCAGTTTGATGCTGATTTTATTGTTAAGGGCCTTGCGTGAGTTAAACAAGTTGTTTGTATGATATGGAATAAATATGGAAATAAATATGGAATTTATGTATTCATCGATATTATGTATATTATATGTATAAATATTATATGTATAAATAAATAAAAATGAATTAATATTATCCTAAGTATTAAATTAAATGTGGCAGTTACACAATGTTGTTATAGAAACTCTAAGAGTTTTGGGTTTGAATTTTGGTATGGGTTATGATATCATGAAAACAGTTTATTAATACTTATTTTTTATTTATTTTTATTCAAATTTTTTAAAATATCGAACACTTTTGAATTATTATCAGCACAGTTTGAGTATAGTTTTGCTTTAATTTTATTTTCCGACAATGGAATGAAACAGTGAAATTTTTGGGTTCCTTGGATCGTTTTCGCGTTATTAAATTGCTCGCTGAGCTCTGAAGCCTTTATTTCGTACTCTTCAGTAGTAGTAAAACAAAATGATAATTTGGTTAAATCTTTTCTTTTCTACGATTTGCCCAATCAAAAGTTCTTTCGCAGTTTTAATTGGATGCTCACGTTCTTTGGCTAAACTTGCTCTTGTGGCCATGCGCTTTATTGTTCCTCCAATAGCATCACAAGGACCTTTGCCATGTGATGTAGCAAAAAATGCCATTCTGCATCAATTCCGTACATTGATTTAAATTGACATAGGCTCGAAAAATTCTTACGATTTTTGTACTGCGACGCTGCTCCATCAGACATGAAATATATCTTTTGACTTCTTTATGCTTATCAACGCGTAAAAAGTTAATCATTTTTCAATGAACAAGTTTACGGATACTGAATCGTGTCTTAAATCTTCGGAAATTATAATAAAACTTAAGTGTTCAATTTGCGTACTTCCATTAAAATAAATAACGAATGGATGAATTGTAGCTTGTTGTACGTTCCAGTGATGGGACTGCACTTCATCTTGCAATACAAAGCTGTAATTTTCAGAAAAATCACAAATGACTAAAAATTCACCATTTTGTAATGTGTTTTCATATTTTTTAAAAAGCTGGATTGTTCTGTTTTAATGAAATCGTGAGGGATTAAACTTTCTAATTTCAAGCAAAAACATGACACAAACTCATCTACAGGTTTTACAATAGTTTCTATGTCACACCTATCCGTGGCCACCCATTGCTCAAATGATAACTGATCAATATATTTTTCTTCAAACTCAGCGAATAAAGTATTTTCCAATGATGAAGAATCTGGACATTCCGAACAAGATCGTAGATAGCAATTTGATGTTGTATTTTCACACAAAAGACTACCAGTTAACATTTTAATATCCTTTGTTAAATTGATTCTTTTCAAACTATGTAAAATAAGATTAATCTTCCGGGTGTGCCCAGCCACCCACATTATGTGTTCCTGAATTGGAAAGTAGCTTACATTGCCTTGGCCGAAGGCTTGCAAATGAGGAAAACCTATTTTAATATTATCGTGAATTTCCTTGAAACGTGTGTACGCTTCTTTCAAAGTCGTCATCATTAATCGTTTTGGATTGCTTGACGCTTTCCACCTTTTTTACTGATACATAATCTTTTTGACCAGGCATAGCTCGACTTACTTCATCATCTTCAAAATATTGAACTACTATTTCTTTTGTCTCATCTGTTAATGCAGTACTAGACCTAGTATTTTTGGTTGAAAGACAGTTATTCTTCAATTGTTTTGCCTCTTTTACTGTATTTCTATTGGTTTTGAACTCATCAATGGCATCCTGAATAGACCACGAACTTGGCAGCATCGACAAAATCAATAATTTTTCTTTCCTTGTCGTGGCTGCATTCGAGAACCTTTCCTTCATATTTATAATTACCCCATCGTAGTCTGTATTTTCCACATCATCAGGTCCTAATTTGAAGAGGTTTCTTCGTACAGCTTCGTTTATTTCACGGTATTTTTCTCCGGGTAATAAACGTAGTCCATCTTACTCCATTTAATCGGAGTCACTTTTATCCCAGCTATGCCCTCGTTAAAGCGTTCGATGTTGACCTTTTGGATACACTCATCTTCCGATTGATTTGTTGAAACAGATTTCGCTGATGGTACGGTGGCAAGGCTCTCAGCACTTAATACTTCTGGTAATTCCTCAGTTGTTGTCGATACATCTGGCAATTCCTCAGTTGCTGTCGTTTTCGAACTTCCTGCGCTCTGCTCAACCGATGATATACAGATTGCTCTTTTGTCAACGTTTAGACGGCAGGACGTGCAAATGCGTAAATTTGTATTCAATGTGGACATTGGAGCATAACCAGTCGCTTTCAGTTTATCTATGGTGCTTTCGGTGAGATTTCGTAACTCTTTTGAACACTTTTTCCATCAAACGGCCTACAACAGTTGAGAAAGCGGCTACTCATGTTGTTCGTAATATTTCAATAAACAAAATCACTTTTAAGTTTTTACTGACTAGTTTGGTGTCATTTGCTTGACTGAAGAAAAAATTACTATAAGATCTTTAACAACCTTAGTAGTAGTAATTTTTTGCTTTTTCGTGAGCATTGTCATGGTATGTACCTATCATGCATTTGTTGTTGTTGAAGATACCCGTTTCCTCCCGATCATAAAGTCTATTCTCTAAGAGGTATATTTTTTGCAGGTAAACCATAGACGTACACGTGTATATAAATCTTTGATTTTGCAGCTTTTGTCTTAAAAATAACATTTCTGATATGTTTCTATCAATGTTAATTATCAACAGGTTTCAACACTATTAAAAGAATTTTTCGCCAGTCACGTGCAATGAAAATTATGACACTATCAATACTTTTGATCACAACACTGGATCGTGTCTAAGTTTCTTATAGATGCTATGAATAATTAAATCAAAATATCATGAGAACAACTTGTTTAAATCACGTCCCTTAACAATAAAATCTGCATCAAACTGCAATTCTCGAAATAACTTACACAGAAAAAAAATTTTTTTTACTAAATGTGAAAATTGTGAAATGTTTGAAATGTCATAACTTTTTTGTTTATTAGTTTACCATCACCTAATTTTTATGGTAGATAGCTAATATAATGGACCGTTTTACCTAAAAAATTACGTTCGAAAAAGATAGGGTTTTGAGATATTTAAGTTTTTGTGACAAAATGATATTTTAAAGGCAAAAAAATTTTTTTTTACTGTGCACATTTTCTTAAGAATCACCATTTAGTTGTCTAACTTTGCTGAAAAATCATAACAATCGAACATTCCGTTTTTGCTGTGCAGCTTTTTAAATATTTTTGAACCATTTTCACATACACCCTTTTGAAAAGTTAGTCGTGACTCAATATGAAGATTTGATATCGAAAAATGACGATTTAGATGAAATTGAAAAACTGTGCAGAGTTTCAAATATTTTCGAAATGGTCGCTCAGGATCGACTGACATGCCCCCGTGGAATGCCTCAAATATATTACGTCAATGTCATCAGAGTAGAATGATGGGGATGAGAGGAAAAGAAAAGAGGGATGGTCGAGAAGAGAGAGTGGTGGACAAAAAAAAACGGGAGTGGAAGCAGAACAGGATTGTTGGGATCCAGAAGAAAGGACGGCGACAAGTCGCAGGTCCGGAGTGTTCCAAAGTTTAGGAGGTGAGGGTTTTGGCTAGGTCTGATGGGTTAGTCCCTGCTTGTCAAAACCTGATATTCGGCAGTGAGTACGCGGAACGTCGGACAACATTTCCACAATTGCCAAATTTGGACCCCGTTTCCCGCCACACCTTTATCACTCCGAGTAGCCAATACCGAGGTAAACCATCTGCACGCCATCTTTCTTCTCCTGCATGTTACGTCATGAGCTCCAACAAGCTACAACGGCTTACTAGATTATATGTTTGTTAAAAGTATTTGTGCGTTTTTCCTAATTAATCTTGGAAGAAGTTCTTGGTCATCCTGTGTTGGTCCACTTTGTGCAAATTTGTTGGTTTTAGAGAGAGAGTGTGTCTTCCCGAGTACGCCGACCCAATGAACCCCTGAGCTAGCCGCTCGTTACACATGACGAAATTGAGCAAATCGAAGCTACCTCTAGCCCAATTGATTCTATCCATGCGAAGAAGCAAAGCATTCTGCCAATTATGGTATCCGTTACCGAGTTTTTTGGATTTCGGAATGAGATTTTGAGTAACCTTCAAGGGATCAAGAGATTCATTTCAGATTGCCAGGAAGGGTGACTGCCGGAATCCTTTGACGATCGCAAACGTCTTCTTCAGTATTTAACTGAAAAGCAACATAAATTCTTCACACACGACGACAAAACAGAGCGATTGTTCAAAGTCGTCTTGAAGGTCTCCCAGTGATGACAAATCACTGGATAATATTAAAATCAAATCTTTTTCGCAATATCTCATAAAAACACCTTAAAATGATGATACGGACCCTAAAATGGCAAACTTAACTATGTGTATCAAAACTAAACATCTTTTTCCAAAAAAATCTGACTTCCCTCACAAGTCATCAGTGTGGAATGTTGCCAAAGCAGATTCCGATAGATACGGGAATTGAATGATATCCCATCGTTATTAGCTGGTTATGGAACAACTTCTCGCAAGGGCAGCTGTTGTATAATTGGTAATACGTCCGTGTACTTAATTTGAGAAACTCAGTTTGGCGCCATACGCAACTTAAACAAACAAACATAATCGATGCTTTCCATTGCTATTTGCCAAAGTAATCGATAGATCATTCCAGATGAAACATTCTTTAGATACAGTTAAACCTCCATAATGTTCTATGACTCGATATTGAAAATTGAAAGCAAATTATGCCATATTAAAGAATATTTTCTGGGTTACTTCTAAGAGCTTTTCGAAAATTTTCTTTTCCACAGCTGGATATTTCCATGAGTCGGTGGTTCCTTCAATATCGACTCGTTGAACGTTGACTGTACTTCTAGATAAAACTTCCAGACACTTCCCAACTAACAGTTTCGGTTCTAAAAGCTTCAACTTCTAAAGCTTGATCCACTTAGTATTTGGCCGCACGAAATTAGACATTTTTTTGCCGAAAAAGTACATGAAAAGGTGGTTCAGGTTTTATTATACAAAAAATTTAGTAAACTTTGAAGGAAAAAATATCGAAAAAATATTCATTGGCATTTCGGATGAATAATCTGGGCGAACTACGCACCCAGAGAAAACAATGGATCACCGATGAGATTTGGAGAAAAATAGAGGAGAGAAAAGAAGCCAAAGCCGCGATTGAGCGATCGAAAACCAGAGGAGCCAAAGTCTTAGCCCGTCAACGATACGCGGCTCTTGAGAAGGAAGTAAAACGCTCATGTCGACGGGACAAGCGAGCGTGGGCAGACTCTCTGGCCGACGAAGGAGAGAGAGCCGCCGCAACCCGGGACATTCGCCTCCTCTACGATATCTCACGACGCTTAAGCGGGGCGAAGATGAATGCAACGATGCCTGTGAAAGACGCGAATGATCAGTTATTGACCGACCCAACTGACCAGCTGAAACGCTGGTTCGAGCACTTCGAACAACCTTTTCAAGTGCCAGCCAGGCCATCACCACCTCGGCATGATCTGCCTAGGATCCGACGTATAACACGCGTCAATACCGAAGCTCCATCACTGCTAGAGATTACAACAGCCATCCAAAGCATGAAATCGAATAAAGCCCCAGGGGTCGACCGCATATCAGCCGAGATGCTCAAAGCTGACCCCATGACATCCGCTCAACTACTGCATCGTTTATTTCGTAATATCTGGGACACCGCAACTTTCCCGGTCGACTGCAAGGTATCTTAGTGAAGGTGCCCAAAAAGGGTGACCTGACTGTATGCGATAACTGGCGAGGCATTATGTTGCCGTGTACCGTTCTCAAAGTTCTGTGCAAAATTATCCAAGCCCGGATTCAGTAGAAGATCGATGCGACTCTCCGGGGGTAGCAGGCCGGATTCCGTGCCGGAAGATCCTGTGTGGGCATAATTGTCACGCTCCGCATAATTTTGGAGCAGGTCAACGAATTCCAAAAGTCCCTTTACTTGGTATTCATTGACTACGAAAAAGCTTTCGACCGTCTCAATCACTAGAATATGTGGGGGGGTTAGGGACAAAAGGTCGAAAGACAAAAGGTCGAAAGGACAAAAGGTCGAAAGACAAAACATCGAAAGACAAAAGGTCGAAGGGACAAATTGTCGAAAAGGACAAAAGGTCGAAATGGACAAAAGGTCGAAAGGACAAAACGTCGAATGGGACAAAAGGTCGAAAGGGACAAAACGTCGAATGGAACAAAAGGCCGAAGGAAATAAAAGATCAATAAGATCAAAAGGCACAATAGGTCGAAATAGACAAGAAACTGAAACGGGGAGATTCAATCCCGCATCAGAGTTGCCTTACACAATTTGCAAAATTCTGCTTTTTTATTTTTTAACAATTTTTAATAATTAAATAAAACTCATTCAATGAGTACAGATGGATGTTTGAGTTTTCAAAATGTGACTTCGTTCTCTCACAATGGCGCACCCCGCACATTAAATACACCGGCATGTATTGCGCATAAGCCCCAAAATTTTATTCCCACCTTTGGGTTTCCGCGCCGAGCACTAAGCGCCAGACTCGGCGACAAGGAGATAGTGGTCAAGTTGGTACTCCTGATTTTTTGACAACGGCAATAAAATTGCTTAGGCCTGGGGGAGCCTTTACACACCGGTGTATTTTTAATGCGCACACTTGCGTGGCTGCGGCGTGCACCATTTAGACAGATTGAAGTGACATTTAGAAAATCTAGATCTCCATCTATTATTTGCACTCATTCAATGATTTTATGCGTGATTGTTAAAAATGGTGGAAAATAAAAAAGCAATTTTTTCGTCAACTGTATAGGACAATTCTGTCTCGTGCAATACAAGTTTTATTCATTTCTTAAATTAGCTATCTTTTTATCTCTAACAGAACTATAGATATTCATAATATTGGTTTATAGTAATTACTCCTTCTTTGAAAATTGCTCATTCTTCAGCTTTGATTGATGAGAAAATTCCTATAGAATACACCCAACTTGTTCTTTATCGACCTTTTGTCCCTTTAGACATTTTGTTCTTTTCGACTTTTTGTCCCTTTCGACCTTTTGTCCTTTTCGACCTTTTGTCCCTTTCGACCTTTTGTCCATTCGACCTTCTGTCCCTTTCGACGTTTTGTCTTTTCGACCTTTTGTCCTTTCGACCTTTTGTCTTTTCGACCTTTTGTCTTTCGACCTTTTGTCCTTTCGACCTTTTGTCTTTCGACCTTTTGTCCTTTCGACCTTTTGTCTTTCGACCTTTTGTCATAGATTCATGTGGGGCGCCCTGAGGCAGAAATAAAACACTCATTACATCAATCAAAGTTGAAGAATGAGCAATTTTCAAAGAAGGAGTAATTACTATGAAACAATATCATGAATATCTAGATAGTTCTGTTAGAGATAAAAAAGATTGTTGATTTAGGAAATGAATAAAACTTGTATTGCGCGAGACAGAGTTGTCCTATATAGTTGGCAAAAAAGTTGCTCTTTTATTTTAAACCATTTTTAGCAACTGAATTAAATTCATTCAATGAGTGTAAATAATAAATGAATATCTAGGTTTTCTGAATGTCACTTCGATCTGTCAAAATAGTGTACTCCGCAGCCACGCAGGCGCACGCATTGAAAATACACCGGCGTGTAATATACGCCGATGTATTTGATGTGCGACGTGCCCCATTTTGACAGATCGAAGTGACATTTAGAAAACTCAAAATCCATCTATTAGTTGTACTAACTGAATGAACTTTATTCAATTGTTAAAAATTGTGGAAATTAAAAGAGCAGAGTTTTTGCTAACTGTGTAGGGCAACTCTGGTGCTAGATTGACTCTCTCCGTTTCAGTTCATTGTCCATTTCGACCTTTTGTCCCTTTCGACTCTTTGTCCCGTTCGACGTTTTGTCCCGTTCGACGTTTTGCCCTTTCGACCTTTTGTCCCTTTCGACCTTTTGTCCTTTTCGACCATTTGTCCCTTCGACCTTTTGTCTTTCGACGTTTTGTCTTTCGACTTTTTGTCCTTTCGACCTTTTGTCCCTAACCCGTAGAGCGCTGCACAATGGGGTCCTGTCCGACCCTATCCGGGTCGTAGCTGGTGTGAGGCAAGGATGTATTCTATCACCGTTACTGTTCCTCATCGTAATCGATGAGATTCTGGTAGATGCGATTGATCGTGAACCAAACCGCGGGCTGTTATGGCAGCCTATAACCATGGAGCACTTAAACGACTTCGAATTGGCTGATGACGTTGCACTCCTCGCGCAACGGCGCTCTGATATGCAGAGTAAGCTCAACGACCTTGCCGAGCGCTCCTCCTCGGCAGGTTTAGTCATCAACGTCAACAAAACCAAATCGTTGGATGTAAACACGGTGACTCCTTCCAGTTTCACAGTAGCCGGGCAACCAGTGGTGAATGTTGAAAGCTTCCAATATCTTGGTAGTCAAATGGCGTCAGACGGCGGTACCAAGATCGACATAAATCTGTGCTGTTATACGCCAGCGAAGCATGGGTTGTATCAGTGGAGCACTCAACGGCGGTATATAATTCGGGCCAGGTGGCCTCACAACTCTCAAACAACGAGCTCCATCGTCGTTGTCACCAGAGGCCGATAGCAACAGAAATTCGGGATCGGTAGTGGGGCTGGGTCGGCCACACTCTACGTAGGGGCGGAAACGAAATCTGTAAACAAGCATTAGACTGGAATCCAGCGGGATATCGCAGCAGAGGCTCATGACGGCGAAGCCTCAATAAAGAAATAAAAGAAGTCGACCGAAATCTAACCTGGCAACAGGTTTATGCGATAGCTGGGCACCGCTCAGGATGGAGATCTTTCAAGTCGGCCCTTTGCACCACCGGAGGTGTACAGGATCCATAAGTAAGTAAGTAAGTCTGTGCCCTTACTTAAAGAGAGGGCAAATGAGGCCATCCAACCAGCTAGCAGGCATTTCCTCGTCTTCCCATATTTTGGTGCAGAACTTCATAAAGCTGCTCACTGGCATGTTTGATAAGTTCAGCCGGGAGCTGGTTCTTCCCCGCAGCATAATTGTTTTTCAGCTCTTTAGCAGCTTTTTCAACCTCATCTACTGTAGGCGACTCAACAGCTTGTCCATCGTCGCTAATATTTATTCTGTTCGCCGATGCACCGTCACTTCCACTATTCAACAAAGTCTCGAAGTGTTGCTTCCACCTGGCAGCCACTTCGGTTTTATCTGTCAGCAAATTCCCTTGTTGGTCGTTGCACATGACGGGAGACGGCGCTGTCTTTCTCCGCACGCCATTGACAGACTCATAGAACCTCCGCATATCGTTCTGCTCCATTTTTTCCTGCGCCTCGCTAATCACATGTTCTTCATATTCTTTCTTCTTTCTGCGGTGGGTTCGTTTTTCGGCTGCTCTTGCTTCCTTGTGCCGATCTCTATTCGATTGAGTACCCGACACCAACATCCGGCTTCTCACAACGTTCTTCTCGTCTGTCACTCTCTGACACTCCACATCGAACCAACCCGTCCTAGGTTGCCTCTGTGCAGTGCCTACCACTTCTCGTGCTGTTGTGCTCACCGCTCCATGGATCGCCTCCCATAGATCGTTGATGTTGTCGCTAACGTTGATTGCATTGCTCGATTTTTACTAGCAGAAAAATCTGTTTTCACGACATTGTTTTCCACTCAATTTCAAGCTAAAACAAATGAATTCTTTTGAAATTAACTTCACAACGCAGAAAGCACATCACATTTTCACATATGCACTATGAATATTGGAAAAATCATCGCGATTTCCTATAGTTTGATTTTCTTTAAATCTTTCGTTTGTTTTGGAGGCTCAATTGCCATGAAGCGTTACGGAGCCGAAATCAAGTTTAACAATTCATTTCTTAAGTCATATACATAATGTTAGTTTTGGGGAACCGAAAGACTCGCGGTTTGGTTGAGGTCAGGGAATATAATAACATAGTAGGAAAGGAAGGTGATTTAGGGTGCTAAAGTAATTACGATTCCTATGTTCACAGTTGACATTCTTGATGATGTTTCACATCCATAGCGGGACAAACATTTTTTTGGGAGACAACAATGAAAGGAAGACATACGAAAGGGGTTAACGACAGACATTGAAATGGACAACAAGAGGATACGGGATACGACAGACAAGGGGATGGGCAGACTAAGATCATAATCCTACATCATCAACTTTCACAAATTGGTGGACGAGAGACATGTATTCGAGATCCAGGCCCGCCAACACTTCCCTTATAGGCTTTGGTTGTTTTCCTCGGACCCGGAGATGTTCAGTTAATGCAGATCTGGGGCCGCGATTCTCCTCGCACGCCCACACGACATGATCAATGTCCTGATAATCCTCGCCGCAAACACAGAGATTCCGAGAGCCCCACTCTGAAAAGATGTGCGTTTAAAGTGTAGTGATTGGACATTAGACGACACATGGTTTAACTGAAGTCTCGTCCTAATTCAATTTTTTTTAACCATGGACGCTTCGACACCTGCGGGCAAATTGAATACAGCCATCTACCAAACTCCCAATTTGTCCATTTCTGCTGCCAGTTGATCAAGGTGTCCTGACGATCTAATGAGAAAAAATCATCGAAGGTGATTTGCCGAACGTAAATATCACCTTCCACGGCGCCCACCTTAGCCAAGGAGTACGCTTTCTCATTTCCCGGGATCGAGCAACAAGGGACCCAAGCCATGGTGATTGTGAATGATCGTTTTGATATTATAGTTTGATATAGGTTTAATTCTATCAACGTCTCAAATATCCTGTTCCGTATTCCAAACTTTTTTTGTGTGTTTTATTTAGGAGACTTTCAGCCCGAGGTTGGCTCGTCTTTGAAATATTCCAAACTGTTTAAATGGCTTGCAGTATCATCAAGGGTTGCCGAGCTGGATTTTCATTTAAAAATAGTTGAATGTACTTTCATTGTGAAATTCAACTCGTATGTTTGAAAAATTAAAACATAAAAAAACATAAAAATAAACTAATACGTTGGAAAAATACAATAAAAACTTCAATTTTGTTATCATATCTCAACATAAATACAAAACATTGAAGAATTCAGCATCACTGCATTTATATCGTTACGTATACACACGAGTAATAGTGTACATATTTTATATTGGAAACAGTATTATTGGAATAGGAACATGCATTGGATTAATTGTTTGCACATGATATTGAAATACATTTATGGTACATAGTACATTTATGGTATATTGTGGTGGTGATGTTTTTCAGTTAAATACTTACCAAATGTGATATTGAGTTCATTTTTAAAGTCATCAAATTGTTTTCAATTAAAAACTATGTGGGCTGAGCATAATTATTCTCATGTTTCTTGTTTATTGGGTGAGAAATCAGTGTATTTCATATGCACATTTCCTTTAATAATATTGTTATTGTTATAGGAACAGGTACTCTAGATATCATAATCATGGGTGGGACAATGCCTTGGCTGTTCCACCACCCATGATTATATTCATGCGTAAAACATGTCCTACTTGCCCTACCCAACCCACTCCCGACCGGCGCCATTGGCACAGATACAAAAACGTCGGCGGAATGACGGCGTGGCTATTTGTGTTGCTCTTTTGAACTCTGTCTGGATCCTTTTATGTTTTCCAGAATCCTATTAGAATTTTAGAACGGAGAAATTGTGTCACGATTCCTTCAAGAATTCTGTGAGGATTAATTTTATAGTTCTCTTCACATGTTTTTCGATACTTTTGGGTTTGCTTTAAAGCATGGCCTTGCTTAGCACTTTTTTTACTTTAGCGATTTGGCAATTAATTGATCAAAACATTTGCAAATTTCATTTGGAACTTGTAAGAATTTTATCCAAACTTCTTTCAGATCTCTCTCAATTTTTTCAACTTCTATCACAGCTCTTTTATTGATAGCTGCACATAAACCTCCGAGAAAATAATATAAAGAGGAAATATTTCTTTTTCTTTGAAGGTTTTCTTATCCGTAATTAAAATAGTTGAATCCAATTTTTCTAGATTTTCGATTGAAATCAGTCGATGAAATCTGTACATTTAACATTTTATTAAAAGTCATTGAAATGAATCTGGTTTCATTTCATGTCACAATGTATTAATGCAACAAACGCACTGGAATGCTTCTACATTATTGTGAGAAACTTACTTATGTTTGCATTCCACACCGGAGGTAGCACAAAGACCAGCCTGTCTTTGTGTTGTTGCACACCGGCTTTGTGATTTACAGCTTCCACGGGTTGTATGCGCTCGAAGAATGTGTTGCGTTGTGAAGTCCCAACGTGCAATAAACCCCCCCATTAGCTGGTTCTATGATTTAATTTTCCTCGAGTGGAGACATGGGAACTGGCGCCATAGTGTTGCAACAGCAGTTATCTGTTCACGTGTGTCCTCCAATAAAATCATCACTCACTGCTGCGTGTCGCCGGTTCAAGTGGATCCTTGAACCGGAAACGTTGTGGATTATTGCCACCTTTGTCGCAGTTGTTGATGTTATCAAAGGCAAGCGACGCACAGCAAACACGTGCTCCTCGACTTGCGATTTATGTCTCGAGGAGTTGCTTGAATTTTAAAGCGGAAATCAAGATCAACATTTGACAAAGGATTCATGACCGATGAGTAAACTGCAGTGAGTCAAGTGTAAACAACAAATCAAATAAAAACATCGAGGAGGTTGAAAAATATTAGCAGATCCCTTGAAAGAAAGGGTATGAAGAATCAGAACAATGAAACTGAATAGAATTTTTCAAGTGTTGGTTCTGAACTACCAAAGACGACGACCGCGAACGCTGCTCAATTTACACTCCCCGATAAACGGAACGAAGGTGTCTTATGGCGGCACGGACGCCATAATTTCCCATTGTTGTCGCCGGTTGCGGACGGTGGGTGACAATTGATTCCTTTATCGGCGGCGAGTGAGCACCCTTTTCCGCGTTTACCGAGCGCTACCCGAGGAGCAGTGAACTTCAAGTTCAGGTCCGTCGGTTGTTCTCACTCAGTTCGTTGGAATGATCTGTTTGTATTTGGAATCAACAAAAAGCGCTTTTAGAGCCGTTATTTATGGTTTTCCGTCGAGGTGTGACCTTTTTCTCGCCGCATCGAGACTCCAAACTGCAAGACTGATGACGCCAAGTCGAGCGAGAACATCTTCCTTCACAGCAGCCGAGTAGTAGGCTGTGACCTATACTCCATTGCACGCTGACGTCATCACATCGTCTATCTCTTTTCCACCTGTTGAAAATTAGAAAACAACAGGACCAGTACTTGTCAAATTTGACAGGTAGTGGTCCTGTTGTTTTCTAATTTTTAACAAGTGGGAAAGAGATAGCGAGGATTCTTGCAATGATCTATTGCGCTCGCTCAATCAAAGGGACGCCTAAAAGGTAGATCCGAGGCGACTGCGATTGTCGTTTGCATTCTTCGATTCCAAGGCCTACCAGTCTCTGTTTGGAATTCGTGACGGAGCTATCTTTTGAGCGATGACGATGGCATCGGAATAGCAGTAAGAAGATGCATCGGCGAGGCATTCCAAACTGAGGAGAAGTCTCTGCCTATGCAGTCTCGTTGTAGGTTTCTAAAAGGTGTGTCGCGCGTGGCACGAGAAGACTAATTCGAGACGGTAATTTCCGAACAACAGAGTAGTGGACACAGCCATTCAAGACTTAGATGCGGTGACCGGGAAACTGTTATGCAACATCTGCCAAATGCTCCTCTCACGCGCAGTACCACGACTTCGGTGCGACCATATTGGAGAGGGTGGAGCCTTTGCCATATATGACAATGCCACCATTTATCATTGCGATGAGAAAAATATCCACGGTATCGCTGACCCGGCAGTTGCCGGCTAAAAACAAGAAATTAACATGTTAAAATCGCACAACTGCCCTAGCCGTCCTTGCCAAAAGTTACATGATCTTTGGATCGGAGACGGGGACAGGATCCCCGATCCGGGTGCGTCACATCGTTGCAGCAGACTTATCTGCAATCAACTTTCTCTCGGTTGGTATTGTTGCTGTCGCTTCACCACCGTCATCGTAGGAGCCCCTGACGGACCCAATCGCAAAATCTGAAAACGAAAATATGAATAATTTATGCGCGCCGAAGTGTTATTTTCGCCCATAATGCCATACGTCCACTAGCGAAATATTGCCCCTCGGTCACAACCACCACGACAGCTTTATCGCAAAACTAGAAGGAGGGTAACTCCAACGCCCGAAGGAACACCACAACAATAAATTTCGCAACCATTCGTTCGGCCTCGTGTTTTGTTATTATGATTTTGCGCTCGTTTTCGTTGGAAGGCTGGAATGAAACCAGCGCAATTTTGCGCGCTTTCAAGCAGCCGCGCTCGCGCACGTTGGGACTTCAGAGGAAAATAAATAAACACATAAACTTCTTTTCCGAGACTTCGCGGGCGGTTGGCCGCTAAAGCGAGTTTAGGATTGTCCGCGACACGAATGATTGGTTGGGTTTCGGCAAACCGTTGGCAGCAGTTGGTTCGTAACAAATTAAGAGGTCGTAAACGGAGGCGGTTCGTTAATTGCTCTGCGTGAGACCGATCTTAGGCTGATGGTTTGGGTCTTTAGTTTGACGGAGTAGTTTTTCGGCTTCGATTGAGGGTAATGACGTGGTAGAACTCGTTGGCAGTTGTTGACACAAAGAGAGTTAATCTTAAAGACAAAACATTTACATTCAGATGCTTAACATAATGCTATTCGTAGTGAAGATTGTTTGACTAACCCATTATTTGGGTATATTTAATTAAAAATTCAAAAAATTGAGAATTTAAAAATTTAAAAATTTGAAAATTAAAAAATTTAAAAATTTAAAAATTTAAAAATTTAAAAATTTAAAAATTTAAAAATTTAGAAATTTAAAAGTTTAAAAATTTAAAAATTTAAAAATTTAAAAATTTAAAAATTTAGAAATTTAGAAATTTAAAAGTTTAAAAATTTAAAAATTTAAAAATTTAAAAATTAAAAATTTGAAAATTTAAAAATTTTAAAATTTAAAAAATTAAAAATTCTAAAATTTAGGAATTAAAAAATTTAAAAAATTAAAATCAAAAATTTGATAATTTAAAAATTCTAAAATTTAGGAATTAAAAAATTTAAAAAATTAAAAAATTAAAAAATTAAAAATTTAAAAATTTAAAAAATTAAAAATTCAAAAATTTTAAGATTCAAAAATTTAAAAATTTAAAAATTTAAAGATTTAAAAAATTAAAAATTTAAAAATTTAAAAATTTAAAAATTTAAAAATTTAAAAATTTAAAGATTCAAAAATTTAAAGATTCAAAAACTTAAAAATTTAAAGATTTAAAATTTAAAATTTAAAAATTTAAAATTTAAAATTTAAAATTTAAAAATTTAAAATTTAAAATTTAAATTTTTAGATTTTAATTTTAAATTTTTAATTTAATATTTAAAATTTAATTTTTAAATTTTAATTTTTAAATTTTTAAATTTTGAATCTTTAAATTTTGAATCTTTAAATTTTAAATTTTAAAATTTAAAATTAAAAACTTGAAAATTTAAAAATTTAAAATTTAAAAATTTAAAATTTAAAAATTTAAAATTTAAAAATTTAAAATTTAAAATTTAAGAATTTAAAATTTAAAAATTTAAAAATTAAAGAATTTAAAAATTTAAGAATTTAAAAATTTAAAAATCTAAAAAACTAAGAATTTTAAAATTCAAAAATTGAAAAATCTCGAATTTTAAAAATTAAAATTTAAAAATTTAAAATTTAAAAATTTAAAATTTAAAATTTAAAATTTAAAAATTTAAAGATTTAAAGTTTAAAAATCTAAAAATATAAAAATTTTAAGATTTAAAAATATAAAATTTAAATTGAAAAATTTAAAATTTAAAAATTTAAAATTTAAAAATTTAAAAATTTAAAATTTAAAATTTAAAAATCTAAAATTTAAAAATTTAAAATTTAAAATTTAGAAAATTGAAAAATTTAAAAATTTGAAAATTTAAAACTTAAAATTTAAAATTTAAAATTTAAAATTTAAAAATTTAAAAATTTAAAATTTAAAATTCAAAATTTAAAAATTTAAAAATTTAAAATTTAAAATTTAAAAATTTAAAATTTAAAAATTTAAAAATTTAAAATTTAAAATTTAAAAATTTAAAATTTAAAATTTAAAATCTAAAAATTTAAAATTTAAAATTTAAAATTTAGAAATTTAAAATTTAAAATTTAAAAATTTAAAATTTAAAAATTTAAAAATTTAAAATTTAAAATTTAAAAATTTAAAATTTAAAAATTTAAAATTCAAAAATTTAAAATTCAAAACTTGAAAATTTCAAAATTTAAAAATTTAAAATTTAAAATTTAAAAATTTAAAATTTAAAATTTAAAATTTAAAATTTAAAATTTAAGAATTTAAAATTTAAAATTTAAAAATTTCAAAATTTCAAAATATAAAAATTTAAAAATTTCAAAATTTCAAAATTTAAAAATTTAAAAAATTAAAAATTTAAAAATTTCAAAATTTTAAATTTTAAAATTTTGAAATATAAAAATTGAATTTGAAAATTTAAAAATTAAAAAATTAAAAAATTAAAAAATTTAAAAATTAAAAATTAAAATTTGAAATTTAAAAATTTAAAATTTAAAATTTAAAAATCTAAAAATTTAAAATTTAAAAATTTAAAATTTAGAAATTTAAAATTTAAAATTTAAAAATTTAAAATTTAAAATTTAAAAATTCAAAATTTAAAAATTCAAAAACTTGAAAATTTCAAAATTTAAAATTTCAAAATTTAAAATTTAAAAATTTAAAATTTAAAAATTTAAAATTTAAAAATTTAAAAATTTAAAAATTTAAAAATTTGAAAATTTAAAATTTTAAAAATTTAAAAATTTAAAAATTTAAAAATTTAAAAATTTAAAAATTTAAAAATTTAAAAATTTAAAAATTTAAAAATTTAAAATTTCAAAATTTCAAAATTTCAAAATTTCAAAATTTCAAAATTTCAAAATTTCAAAATTTCAAAATTTCAAAATTTCAAAATTTCAAAATTTCAAAATTTCAAAATTTCAAAATTTCAAAATTTCAAAATTTCAAAATTTCAAAATTTTAAAATTTCAAAATTTCAAAATTTCAAAATTTCAAAATTTCAAAATTTCAAAATTTCAAAATTTCAAAATTTCAAAATTTCAAAATTTCAAAATTTCAAAATTTCAAAATTTCAAAATTTCAAAATTAAAGATTTCAAAATTTCAAAATTAAAATTAAAAAAATTTAAAAAAAATTAAAAAATTCAATGTCAACGCAATTTTGACCATCACGCAAAATTTTGATCAATTAGATCCATTGTGGACTTTTTCCTCAGATTCATTAGTTAATTTAGTTTAGTTTAAAGATAACACTGAATCAAGAATTTGACGCCACAATACACGGTTCGGGCCGCATCTCTCCATCCTCGAATGCGCCCCACGATCGCTGTGCTGTGAAGCGAACACCATTTTTGCAGGGTTGCTGTCTGACATTCTTGCAACATGCCTTGTCCATTGTATCCTTCTGGCTTTAGCCACCTTCTGAATACTGGGTTCGACGTAGAGCTGGGCGAGCTCGTGGTTAATTCTTCGCCGCCACACACCGTCTTCTTGCAAGACCGCAAAACTATCTTCAGATAGACGTCCCATTTACGTCCCACAACTACACCATGCTTCTTGGGGGGTCCCATCAACACATAGGAAGAAACGCACTTCTTCCTAGGGAAGATCCATAAAGTACG
This sequence comes from Armigeres subalbatus, assembly GCF_024139115.2. Classification (NCBI taxonomy): domain Eukaryota; kingdom Metazoa; phylum Arthropoda; class Insecta; order Diptera; family Culicidae; genus Armigeres; species Armigeres subalbatus. The sequence goes on along the minus strand of NC_085139.1, from coordinate 305,416,660 downwards.
TCACGCAAAAGTTGGTGATTTTTGACCCCCCTCCCCCCTTCATCACACTTTTTGTATTAAACCTCTAAAATCTTTGTATGAGTCGTCACGCTGCTTGGACCCCCCCCTCCCCCCTAGGAGCGTGACGTACTTTGTGGACGGCCCCCTACGGGCGTTCCACCACCACAGAGAAAGAAACTCTCGCAGTCGGGCGTCTTACCACACAGAAAGGTAATCCATCCGATTCACAATTACACTATTCCTTTGGCGGCGTCCCACTAACGCAAAAGAAAATACTTGTGTAGGCTAGCGTCTTCCCATGCAATCGTTAGCCATTATGTCCACAATTACACCATTCTACGTCCCACTACGTATAATCCCACTACGTATAATTATGGATCCATTTGATTCACAATTACACCGTTCTTCATGCGTTGTCACACTAACGAAAACAAAAAAAACTTTTGTAAGCGGCCTCCCATCACGCAGAATTGTGGTACATCAGATCCACAATTATCCAATTCTTTTTGCGAGCGTCCCTCCAATGCAGAGACAATAACTTCTTGTACGTGTGTCCCACCACGCAGAATTATAATCCATCGGATCCACAATTGAACTTTCCCGTCAATCGATTCTTTGGCTTATTTAAGGTGACTCGGGGAGGCACTAAATACCCTGTTATTTCTCCTATCTTTCGTCTCTTTCTAGCATTATCACCTCGCAACTTTGGAGCGGCGTATTTCGGTTTTCAGTTGTTTGATGTAACTGTAAATGTATCAGCATGTAAATTGCGAGTAAGCACGCGCCGGTGATACTTTTTCAAAATCATATTTGTTGTAGAAAAAAAGTTAAGCATTCAATGATGAAAATGATGACGATTTGATGATTGTTAGTGCTTCCCGTGTCACCTTAAGGTCAACTTTCCCAAGGAATTTTTTTTGACGCCTATAAGCACATTAAAAATTTGAAACAAAAATTGAAAAAGTGTTTTTATTTTTGATTTAAAAAATAGTTAGATGCTTCAAAAATGTAGATTCTTGTTGAACGTTGACTCTAAATAAACCAAAGAATCGACTGAGACAATAAAACGAGATACAATTTACAACATTCTTCTTTCAAGCGTACCACCATCACGCAGAGGAATAAACTTTTGAAGGTGGGCGTACGACCACGCAGAATTATGATACATTAGACCCACAATTACACATTTCTTCTTACGGGTGTCTCACTAACGTTAAGGAAGAAACTTTTGTAGGCGGGAGTTTCACCATGCATTAGATCCACAGTTATGTTGTCTAGAGTACTTTGAAGATGCTTCTTGAGTGACTTAACAACTGCCTCCTAGTGTACACAAAAATTGGTATACCTTCCCAACAAACATTCAATGCTGTTGAAAAGCTTATTTCTTTTAAAAATTAGCTGCTTCAGCTAAAAAAAACTAGCTTATTCAGCTGATGATGCTGTGATCCAAAAAGCCTTGATTGGTGCTCCTTTTACACTTGAACGGCCCACGGTAGTTGACAGAAGGGCAGCAATTCTTCTATCATCTATCATCATCTATCATAACTGCGGGTTTGCAGGCACGAAAAACCACCACCAAAGCCTCTATGCGTTTTGGAGGGACTTCAGAATGTCTTTGAAACTCGAACAACGCACATAACTCGCTCCATCGATAGTTGCTACAATTCAGCTTATCGTCCTATTTGTAGATGAGACGCACTACACTGTCCAATAGGGTGGTAAAAAAATCGATTTTGCTCCACAACGCTCATCTGATTCTGTATCATGTTCTGAGCGTCCTCCAAAAATTTGAGCTGATTTGGATAAAAACTGATTTAGCACAAGCCGTTTCAAGTTTACATGCATATTAGTATGGGGAAATTTATTTTTTCATTATACTGTTAATGACGTTACCCCATTAAGCGCAGGTTAAAAGAAAACCTACATAGCTAAAAGGGATACTCAACAGCTTTCACCCAACGAAAACCGCATGTTGATTAATCGTCCCAAGAATTAGTAATCGATTTTAAGACAGGTTGCGAATCTTTAGTCATGATCATTAAACTTCTTTCAGGGCATCACTGAAATGTGCAGTGCATCATAGTAGCCTGAATTTGAGTACGCTATCTTTCGCGCCACGAGCAGCAATGTTGCCTGTTGATGAGTTATGCAATTAGCTCCAGAAAACCACAGTATAGATTAAATTCGATTACTAATTATTGGAACGATTAATTGAGATGCGGTTTTCACTGAGTGAAAGCTGTTGAGTATCCCTTTTAGCTATGTTGGTTTTCTTTTTACATGCGCTTGATGGGGAAGCGTCATTAACAGTATAATGAAAAAAAAAAAATTCCCCGTACTAATTTTCATGCAAACTTGAAACGGCTTGTGCTAAATCAGTTTTTATCCAAATGAGCTCAAATTTTCAGAGGACACTCAGAACATGGTAAAGAATCAGATGAGCACTGTGGAGCAAAATCGATTTTTTGAACCACCCTACTGTCCATCCACTGCTGCAACACTCGAGCGACATGCAAACTTTGCAATTCGATTATAATTTTACTATTCTATAAGCATTTACATTTCTACAATTTTGAAATTTGTTCCTAATATCTGAAGATGATTTATAACTGGTGTTTGCTCACTATCACCGTTTAGTTCGCGTTCGGCAAAACACGACGTATACAACAGCTTCATCTTCAATATTATGACAAGTTGATGATCTAATAATTATTGCTTTCCGCTCTTGATAACGCAGTATTTTTTTCTGGTACAATCACGAATCAATCACGTCCATGCCACCGATGGAAACGCCAAAAAGCATTATATCCATAATACTGTCAAAATGTCAGCTACAGAGCAGACGCGCATTTGTCATGCTATTTTTTGCAACCCCAGAGCATCCCTGCCATGATTTTGATTAAGAGTTCGCGTTTCGCAGGCGCTGCCTAAGCAGTATTGAGAAAATCTTTCCACTAAAACGTTTTGCTAACCAACTGGGGAAGTCGGATCATGATGCACTTAGATATGAGAGCAAAAGCTATGCAGAAATTACTTTTGAAAATAAAAAGGCGCATGAAACTGGAATAGTATCCACAAAAAAAAATGAATTCATTATCGTTCATCAAAAATTTTAAGAACAATTCGAATAAACTTCGAAATTGTTTGGTGGGCTTGTTATAGACATCGGATTACTTGGATGGTTATCATTTATTTGTTTGAAGAATTTGAAGTTAATCTGTCAAATTGCATGAGGTTAATATTCTGCACATCGTTCCTCCAAACCAAACAAAAAAGAAAGGTCGTCGTATTTTTAGAGTTTCGTGGCGAACAATTGCGCCGACTGCCTGCCTGCCTGCCTGCTCTAGCTCTAAAATGACTCCAATTATTACAATTTTTCCTCCTCAACTCGACAGTTGTGGAGCGTGACTAGTCTCGGGTCTTGGTATAGGGTACATAAAAGTGCCAGTAAGTGCGTTGACCTTGCCCAGGTGGGTACCTCTGCGAGTGTGCGGCAAGAAGGAGAAGGCTGATTTGTGCGTTTATTATTCTTCATAGTTTTGACGGGAGCCAGGCCAAATTATGACCAGCCGCGTTCTTATATAATGGGGAAGTGCTTTTTGCTGTCATGTCATTGCGCAATAAAAGTTTCAGTTGCCTAATTATTGTTGCGCTTGTGGGAGGTATTAGGCGGCGGAACCTTAGCGGAACGGCGTTTTGGCTGTTTATGGTTCAAGGTGACGAAGAACCTTGATAAATCATCGTTTTAGACTCCTTTAAGAATAATCACGCGTTGCTTTGGAATAACATGTCTGATTTATTTCGAGCAGTGATGCTAATTTTACTTATTCCTAATTGATAGCTAGGCATTGATAGGCATTGATATGCACATCAATATTATTGGACATTTTACGAATTTTACTGCAAAGCCCATGTTAACATTCTACTAGATGATAACTTTGTTCGTCGGAAATTGCGCAGGTAATGCGATTAACTTTTCAGATTTTGTTTTGCTTACGCACGCACGTCATTTAAGAGCATTTAGAGAGGTAGGTTAAAGACTTGTTATTTATTTCGTATCTATTGCAAAATGTCGCTCAGTAATCCAACGATAAGATAAGATTGATCACTCGTGATGATGCAAACCAGATATGGCTAATCAATTCCAATCGCAAAGATTTTTTTACACTCAATGTAACTCAATTTTTACAAGTTGTTTATACAAGCAAACTTATTTAAATCGTAAAGGCTTTTAATTTCAATCTGTATCACATTGCAACACGCACTCATCCTGTTTGTGACTGCAGTTGCAAAATTCGCTTCGAAAAACAGAAGAAACGCAGACCACATCCGCTCTGAATATGTAACCATTACCAGTTGGACGATAATTTATGACTTCTTTCTCTTCGATCGGCTGGAAGCGACCGCTGACTAAAAGGTCTCTGAGCGCTATGACAGCCACTTTTCCACCCTGCTTGACACGCGATACGAGTACTAAGCTTGGAAACGATTGCATTACCGCACAGCCAATCTGCAGCGAAGTATTTATCTCTCACTAATAGAGCTGGAGGGTCACCGGCCACCAATGCAATACGACTTCGCGGTTTCCGCAGTGCTAGGAGGTGATTAGCTTGGTACTTGAGAAGAGCCCTCCGAACAAGTCGTAAGATAGTTGAAGCAGCCCCCGATTGCGGTTGATCGGTATAGGTATGCGAAGTGGAACATAATCTCACTTTCTTTGTGGGTTTTGAGATGGGGACCGACCGTGATGGCGCCAGTGGGCTTAGGGCTTGGTCAGGCCGAGTATGGGAAAGTCGATGGCCGTTCTAGCGCTGGACGAACGGATGTGAGATTTTCAAACGAAGTAAAGATTTATAGATAATGGCCAATGTAAATTATGATTTTTACGCATAACTGCCTCGAAAGATAGTTAGATGGTTGTTAAAAGATTTGATTTTTCTCTAGACTATTTAAAGCAGCAATTTAAGGAGAGCCTTCAAACATATTGAAAAACTACGATATTTCAGAAGACTTTTTTTGTACCGGTAGTTTGGACAACTGCTTTAAGAAAATCGGAAGGCTTCTTTCAATTTGGCAATACCCTCTGAAATTTCCTCAAGCGGTATATCAGCGTGAAGTCAGTTATATTGCAGTTTGAAACAACAATGTTCACGTTGATTGATAAATTATGGAAATACCTTTTGTTTTTCAATCGTGCCACATTTTTCTTCTGGAGGAATTTCCTCGGTGCTCTTTAGGAGAATTTCCAGGAGGACTTTCAGGAGGAGTTCTTGAAGGATGGCCAGAAACACCTCTTGGAAGATTTTCAGAACAAACTTCCTGGCGATTTGTAGAAAGAAAATTTCAGACGGAAATTGATCCGAAGGAACACTCAGAGAAATTTCAGATGGAAAAATTTGCACAGGATTTGAGAATACCACGGAAGTCTAAATTCATGTAAATAAAATATGTTTCTCAAATTACTTATTTTATTGTTTTGATGTACAATATACATTCATTTAGTTGAAAAAAAGAGTAATTTTATCTGGAAAGTTTTTTTTGTACTCTTCTAAAAATCTTGGAGCAGTTTGGAATGTCGATGGAGCTTGAACGAATTCTTTCACGCCTTATCTAAAAATTTGGAAGGCATCTCCAATACTCTTCTTTTCCGAGAAGTTCGATAAGGGATTACTCCAGAGCAGCGGTTCTCAACCTCTTCGTGACCTGAAGGTGGGCTTCCAAGCTTATTGAAAAAGAATTCCGAGATTCTAGAAAGGCGGCTTCCAACCCTCTTGAAAAGGGGGCTTCCGTGCCTCCTGAAACTGGTCTTCCGACCCTTTTGAAAAGAGGCTAAAAGGGGATTGGCTAAAAGAATTCCGAACCCCTTGAACGGAGGTTTTTGAGCCTCTTAGAAGGGAGCTTCGGAGTCTCATGAAAGGGGTATTCCGAGTCTCTTGAAATGAGGCTTCAGGCATCTTGAAATGACGTTTCTGAGCCTTTTGACAGTAAACTTCTAAGTTTCTCGAGGGAAGATTTCCGAGTTCCTCCAAAGGAAGCTTCCGATCCACTTGAAAAGAGGCTTCCGGGTCTCTTGAAAGTGGGCTTGTGGTCCTCTTTCAAAAGAGCATATGAGCCTCTTGAATGAGGGCTTTCTATCTTTTGCTTCCGAATCTCTTGAATGGGGCTTGCTGAAAGAAGAATTCCGAGCCCTTCGAAAGGAGGTTTCCAAGCCTCTTGAAAGGGTGCTTCCGAGCCGCATGAAAGGGGTCTCTCGAGCCTCTTGAAAGGTAGCATTGATCATCTAGAAATGACGTTGATGATCCTTTTGAAAGACCCTTTTGAAAAGAGGCTTCCGAGCCACTCGTGTGGGTTGGCTTAAAGAATTCCGAGCCCCTCAAACAGGAGGTTTCTGAGCCTCTAAAAAGAGAGCATCTGAGCCTCATGAAAGGGGTCTTCCGAGCGCTTTCAAGCTTCTTGAAACAATTCCTAGCCACTCGAAAGAAGCTTTCCTAGCCATTTGAAATGGGGTTTCAAACCCTCTTGAAAAGGGAGCTTCCAAGCCTCCTGAAACTGGGCTTCCGACCCTTTTTGAAAATAGACTTCCGAGCCACTTGTCGGGGTTGGCTGAAAGAAGAATTCCGAGCCCCTCGAAAGGAGGTCTCCGAACCTTTTAAAAGGAGACTTTCGAACCTCATGAAAGGGGTCTTTTGATCATTTTGAAATGAAGTTGCTGAGCCTTTTGAATGTAGGCTTCCAAGCATCTCGAAGGAAGAACTCTGAGCCTCTCGAAATGAAATTTCCTTGTCACTTGAAAGGGGGCTTCCGAGTCTCTTGAAAGTGAGCTTCTGGGCTTCTTGAAAATGGGGCTTCCGACCCTTCGGAAAAGAAGCTCCGAACCACTTGAAAAGGGGCTGGCTGAAAGAAGAATTCCGAGCCCCTTGAAAGGAGGATTCCAAACTTCAAAAAAAGGGGCCTGGAAGGAGGCATTCGCATTCAACAGCGTAGAAGAAGGCTTCCTAGAGTTTATTTTTTCTTTTGGGAAAAAGTATTTAAGCCTCAAGGCTTCTGAACATTCAAATTTAATATTTTAATTATTTTGCTTGGAAGGAGGCTTTTGAACCGCGTAGAAGAAGGCTTTAAAGAGTTTCATTCTTAACATATTTCATAATTTTGTTTCGATCAAGTTGATTGCTTTTGAAGATTTTTTTGATCTTTTGTCCCACAACGCTCCATACATTGATTGTGTTGGCTATGGTGGACAAGATTCGATATGTTTTGATTTACTGATTGCTATGAATATTATGAATACAAAGACTTACAAATAATATTTATACAATTCAGTGGCGTAGCCAGAAAATTGGTCTGGGGAGAGTTTTCTGAACATTTTTTTTTTCGAAAAAAAAAAATTCTTCCAAAAATGTTGTCTTGGGTTTTATACCCAAAACCACCCCCGTGGCTACGCCACTGATACAATTATTAAAACTTTACCGCTGCTCCAGAGCATTCGAAGGCATTTGTTAAAAATTATAATGTTTTTAGATAGATAGATAGATAGATAGATACGGCGTTTCTCTCGGGAGATGACCGGGCCCTGGTACCAGTTCACTGGTTCCCAGCCAGCCCAAGCGGAATCTGCCTAGGGGACGTGGCGGAGGTTTGACAGGATGCTGGGTCATTAGGCCGAATGGCCATTAGGCCGAATGAGAACTGGGGAGGGAAAAATGAGTTGTGCGAAGTGATGAAGTAGGAAGAAGGAAGAAGGAAAAAGGAAGATGGAAGAAGAAAGAAAGAATAAGAAAAAAAGACTGGAGAAAGAAAGAAGAAATAAGAAGGAAGAAAGAAGAAGAAATAAGAAGGAAGAAGGAAGAAGAAAGAAGAAGAGAGGTGAAAGAAGGTGGAAAGAAAGAAGAAGAAAAAAGCAAGAAAGAATAAGGAAGAAGGAAGAAGGAGAAAGGAAGAAGGAAGGAGGAAGGAAGAAGAAGGAAGAACGAAGAAGAAAGTAGGAAGATGAATGAAGGAAGAAGGAAGATGGAAGAAGGAAGAAGGAAAAAGGAAGAAGGAAGAAGGAAGAAGGAAGAAGGAAGAAGGAAGAAGGAAGAAGGAAGAAGGAGGAAGGAGGAAGGAGGAAGGAAGAAGGAAGAAGGAAGAAAGAAGAAGGAAGGAAGAAGGAAGAAGAAAGAAGGAAGAAGGTAGAAAGAAGAAGGAAGAAGAAAGAAGGAAAAAAGGAAGAAGGAAGAAGGAAGAAAGAAGGAAGAAGAAAAAAGGTGGAAGGACGAAGATAGAAAGAAGAAAGAAGAAGGAAGAAGGAATAAACAATAAGGAACAAGGAAGAAGTTAAAAAAGAGAAAAAAAGCGAAGAAAGAAGAAGTCAAAAGGGAGAAAAAAGCGAAGAAGGAAAAATGAAGAAGAAAGAAGAAATAATTAATAAGGAAGAAGAGAAAATAAAGAAGGAAGAAGGAAAAAGGAAAAAGGAAGAAGGAAGAAAGAAAAAGAAAGAAGAATAAAAAAAGGCGGAGAGAAGGAAGAAAGAAGAAGGAAGGAAGAAGAAAGGTAAAAGAAGAAAAAAGAAGGAAACAAGAAGAAGAAAGTAGAAAGAAGAAATAAGTAGCATAGAAGAAGGAAATAGGAAGGAACAAGAAGGAAGAGCGAAAAAAAAGAAAGAAGAAGGAAAAAGTAGACAACACTTCTCATTTTTCCATTTTTGCTTCTTTTTGCTAATTCGGCCTAATGACCGTTCGGCCTAATGACCATTCGGCCTAATAACCTTCGGCCAAATGGCCTTCGTCCAAACAGCCTTCGGCATAATGGCCTGACACCGTTTGACAGTGGGCTCTGTTGAATCTCTACAAAAAACCACATGTCTACAAGCAGCTCTGTACAAGCGACCCGTGCCGCTTCCAAAGCACTTCAGCCCCATCAACAGGAGTGCCAACCGGCACATTAGGATCGATACCACGAATACGTTCAATACTCGTCCACCAATCTTATTGGTGAGTACTAGGCTCAGTTGAGATTCTCCGCCCGAAGTGCGCCCGTGTCAACCCTAGCATGGACCTCACTGCTTGCAAAGACCATCCATGGATCACAAGCGACTACTAACATACGACAGGTGGATATAACGGTTTGGAGGGGACCCTATAGAATGAGTAATTTGACATATCACACAGAAGCAGATACAGGAGCGGCAAACCCACACGCCAATAGTGGGTTGGTAAGATCATCGCCATCAGTGGCAGTTGTGCTACAGCAACAACAGCAGCAGCGGCCTGGGCAAAGTGAGTTAAACAAGCCCTCACAAAAGCCGAAAATAGTGGCAGCGAAGAAATTGGTAGCAGAGCTCCACACTTTCGTGGATGGGAGGAACAACGTCCATAAGGAGATTAAGGACATGGTTCACAAGATCCGGAAGGCGCTCGTATCGACAGCGAATGAATTCGATGCAGCAGCGCTGAGGGCTGACGAAGCGGAGTGCGCATTAGCGCTGACTAAGGCTCCTGCTGTCTTAGCTCCGCCAGAACAGGGCCATATCGGCACAGTTCCATTGTACTCCAAAAAGCAAGGGAAAGAGAAACTGGCAGGAGTGGGGAGTACATCAGCCTCCATGACTCCCAAAAGGGGCAGAACCTCGCCTGGAGACGGGAGGCCAGGCGGACTCAAGCGGCAAACGCGGGAGGATGCAGTCGAAGGAACAGACGCTACTTTACAGGGAGAAGGTTGGAGTACCGTAGTAGGCCAGAAGAAGAAAATAAATAGACAGTCGAAGCGAAAAGAGGCAACAAAAATGGAGCAGTACAAGAAAGGAAAGCCTCCGTTGCGTCAGAAACCGTCTAAGGGACAAGCCGTACTCGTCAAGGCCAAAGACGCTACGACGTATGCAGCGCTCCTGAAGAAGGTTAGAGAGGATCCGGAGCTGAGGGACGAGGGCGAGAACGTAGTAAGGACCAGGCGCACTCAAACCGAAGAGATGCTCTTCGAGCTAAAGAAGGACCCTACGGTTGATAGCTCGGTTATGCAAGAGCGTATTGCAAAATCGCTGGGCGCAGAGGCGGAAGTTAAATCCCTGACTCCAGAGATGGTAATAATGTGCAGGGATCTAGATGAGATCACGTCGGAAGAGGAGCTCAAGGATGCACTAAAGTCACAGTGTAATCTGGGTGAGGTGCAAATGACTATCCGAATAAGGAAAGCATACGGAGGCACACAAACAGCGATGATTCGTCTGCCAGTAACCGCTGCTAAAAAAGTTCTGGAGGTAGGCAAACTGACTGTTGGATGGTCAAAATGCCCATTGAAAGCCGCCCCGCCAGTGAACAAACAAATGGAGAGATGCTTCAAATGTTTGGGCTATGGACACCGGGCAGGAGCTTGCAAAGGTCCGGACAGATCCAACAAGTGTTGGAAATGCGGAGAAACACTGCACGCAAAGACCCAAGTGCATGCTTTGCACACCAGAGGACGGAAATGACCATCAGACGGGTGGCTACAAATGCCCTGCATATCAGAAGGCGATCGCAGGTCATCAGTAGTGGACATAATTCAGATTAATCTGAATCACTGCGATACCGCACAGCAACTGTTATGGCAGTCAACAACAGAAACGATGTGTGACGTAGCGATAATTGCAGAGCCGTATCGAGTTCCTCCTGATAACGGAAACTGGGTGGCTGATAGAACGGGAATGGCTGCAATACAAGTTATGGGCAGATTTCCTATCCAAGAAGTGGTAGAGAGTTCATGTGAGGGATTCGTGATCGTCAAAATCAGCGGCGTTTACGTATGCAGTTGCTATGCGCCTCCAAGATGGACAGTGGAGCAGTTTAGCCAGACGCTAGAGCGGTTAACCGACAACCTGATCGGACGAAGGCCGGTAATTATGGGGGGTGATTTCAATGCCTGACACTCGAAGAAGTGGAGGCGTCTGTGACAGAGGCAATAGCCACGATCGAGAGCTGGATGAATGGAGTTAAGCTACAAATAGCTCACCACAAAACGGAGGTGCTATTAGTCAGCAACTGCAAGGCTATCCAGCGGATGGAAATCGTCGTCGGAGGACATGCGATTGCTTCGAAGCGATCACTGAAGCACCTGGGAGTGATGATCGACGACCGGCTAAATTTCAACAGCCACGTTGACTACGCCTGTGAAAAGTCGGCGAAGGCAATGAACGCAATAGCGAGGATCATGCCAAACGTTGGTGGCCCACGAAGCAGCACGAGGCGTCTGCTAGTTAGTGTCTCGTCATCGATACTGCGGTATGGGGTTCCTGCCTGGGGCAAAGCACTGCAAACCAAGCGGAACCGGGAAAAGCTGAAAAGTGTGTTCCGGCTGATGGCCATACGAGTTGCAAGTGCGTATAGAACGATATCGTCGGAGGCAGTATGCGTTATCGCCGGGATGGTACCCATTTGCATCACCCTGGCGGAAGACATCGAGTGCTACCAGTGGAGAGAAACCGGAAACATGAGAAAGGTGGCGAAAATTCGTTCGATGGCGATGTGGCAGCAGAAGTGGGACAGTACTGATAAAGAAAGGTGGACCCACCGGCTCATTCCAAATCTGTCGACGTGGATGAACAGAAAGCATGGCGAAGTAAACTTCTACCTGACGCAGTTCCTGTCGGGCCACGGATGCTTTCGGAAGTATTTACATCGGTTCGGACACACCAGTTCCCCGCTATGTCCAGAATGTGAGAATGTTGAAGAGACGCCGGAGCATGTGGTGTTCTATTGTCCGCGGTTTGCGGAAATTCGTAGAGAAATGCCTGTCCCAAGCGCGGATAATATCGCAGAGCGAATGTGTCACGAGGAAGACACGTGGAATTCGGTAAGCAGAGTCGTGACGCAAATACTGTCGGAGCGGCAGCGTAGATGGAGGCGAGATCAGCGAATAAGTGCCAATTCTGGGGAGTATTCAGCGCAGTGAGCAGTGTTTGGCTTCGGGTCGTCGCGGCGCCGGTGAACCGGAAGTTTTCTGCCAACCGGAATCGTCGGACCGACCTCGGCACTCGAACAGTCAACCTGCAGAAGAAAGAAGAAGAAAGCGATTTGGGTACGTAGGGCACCCGAGGACGATGTCGAGGCAATGCGTGAAAGTGTCCCCTGCGATAGCCGCCGGTAGTCGGGGCACCACCAGTGCGGAAGTTTCCTTCACCGGAACTGGTGGACCACCCTCGACGCCGGGGGGAGTCAGGAGGATTCGAGTCAGGAAGTTCGGTGCATGGCCGTCGATTGATCGAGACTACGTTGCAGTGGAGCAGTGGATTAGTCAGCCAGTCGGCGAACTAGCCTAAGCTAGGGGCCGGAACTTTAGAAGAAGTGCATGAGCACAGCCCCCCCCCCCCCGAAGTAGTCGCAGCATCCCGTGGTCCCGGGGCTTGTAGCTTTGAAAACTTTTAATTTACGGAGAAAATTATCAGATTGCTAGGCAATGTTTATTACACTGAGGTTTGTTTTTACGCGGTACCGCATGAATTTAAAACACAACGTATAAAGATCAAGGATAATGTAGAAACATGATTCATGTCAACGCGGAACTTTTTTTTTACGGAATTTAACCGAATGAACACGATAAGGCAAAATATGTCATCTCAAACTCGGCAAACGTCGAAACTATGTCAAGATGCCAATATGTAAAACTCAATGACAGCTGTTTTGCACTGCACAATCCAATCCACTGTAATTGCATTTGACGACAACTAGGTACGATTCTCAGGGTGCGACAATCTTTTGACTGCAACGCAGTCATCGAATGACATTCACCAACCTAAACGTGAACAATTTGCGGTTATTGAACGACTGACTGGTATATTCGTTATCAAACAAATAACAAACAGTGCAGTCAGTCGGTGGCTTTGAGTTCTTGAAAAGAAAACAAAAACAAGTTTCCAGCCCGGTTCTCCAGGTTAGGCCGTTCGATATCTACACATTCTTATCAGCACCAGGAGCTGCGGTACGGTGGAAGCGCGTGCCATGAACTAGTTTGCTCGTCGTCAACAACGCTGCATCGTTATTTGACTTATCGAAACTTCTTCAAACTGAAATCAATTCCCTTCAAACTAATTCACGTTTATCGCCCGGGTGGCGGCCAAAGCCTTGGCGTCGGCGACGGTCAAGGTTAGATAAGTGGCTTAAAAACACGTCGAATCAATAGGTGCAACGTGCGATTGGAAGTAATGGGAGCGCGCCCTGCATGGGGAACCTGTTTGTTCGAAACGAAATTGAAGGTCGTCATGCGATAAATCGTTTTTCGAGATCCATTTCCAAGATATACGAACAAATTGTTATATCGAATGCATCTCGTCTGTGCGCCTAAACGAAGAATGAAAAGTAATTTTCCAACAAAGAAAGATAAATTTGAGCAAACCCTTACAAACAATGAACGGTCTCTGTAATGGAAGTCAGAGTGTAGGAAGCACTGTGCTTGAATAAATATCCGTAAGTAAAGATAACCCGCAAAAAAGGTGTAATTAAGTTTACAACGCCTGCTGTGCAAACAATGGTTGCCAACCTAACAGAGCTGGTGGTGCTGTACTGTGCCGCGATCGTAGCCACCCACGAGATATCGAGCAGTCGCTGCCTACTTTGTATTGTGCACCGATAATTATTCGTGAGAATTTTTCCCAATCGTACCCCTCGTGTTGCATGAACCCAGCGCTGATTGAAAAAGGTCCGATGAATAACGCAAACTGAGGGCGACTACTGCCACTACCGGCGCAGGGTTGACAATCTCCGGACGGGATCTGCTGCCACAAATTCAAGCACCGCGTCGCAGTTGGGACAACTAAAAATGCCACTTTGTTTCGCAGCTTATAGTTGGTGGAAGCCGCTGACGAAAGTGACAAGGCCATTGTTTTCCAAAAAAAATATCTTTCCGAATAGCAAGAGATTCTATCTTATTCACAGTGACAGTCTGTATTGTTTGAACCTTTTACTCACAAGGTGCATGAAATTTGCATTCAGTGCTTGCAAAATCAAAGATCGCATGTAATCATGTAACCAGAGACAAGTGGCAACGGTGCAAGTAATAGAGGAATTCCAAACTGCGATGTGACGGTTTTGCTTATATCGTAGGGAATCGAAAAACATTCGAAAACGGTATATTTTATCCTATAACTGCTGTATCTCAGAAACGGTAGCACTTACTGTGTGCCTTTTCCATTGGAAATTTAACATACTTCCATAAAATCGGGTCGATAAAAACATGAAAAAATTTAGACCATTTTTAAAAATCAATTTTTTTTTTAAATTTAAACTTTTTTGTCCATAATTTGTCCATTATGACTCATAGTTCAAAAAAATACATATATTATATGCTACAATATATCAAAAAATAAAAAATGTTAAAACCATTCTTATTGAGAAAATCGATTTTAAAGTTTTATTTTCAATGATTGAACAATTTTTTTTGCGGTGTATATTTTTTTCACATAGCCCCATTGATCACCCTAAAACTTTGCCGAAGACATCCGAACGATCGGACAAGCCGTTTTCAAGTTAATTTTGTTTGAAAGTGTTCAAGGTGTTTTTGCTTAGGCCCTTGTCAAAAGTTAGAGTAGAGTCAAAATGGCAAACCATAAGTTCGAGAATAGGCTTGTCTGTCGTATTTGACTCGACATTCCAAAAAATCAGTCAATTTAATATCAAATACAGGAAGTTTTGTGTTTGGTATTTTCTTTCTCATGTTCTCATTTTCCAACTAAATGTACTCCTTTTCGGTACGATTTGGATAAACTGTTCTCCTTTGGGGAAATTTCATATGGTCACCCTAGCTATAATCTGTCACGAAATCATAGTTACCAGAAAGCTAGTAGCATTTTAGTCATAAAAAAGGCGTTTTCTACTAATAAGCAATAAAGCATTATTTTATTTTGCAGTAGGTAATTGCATTCGACATCGCAATCAAGTAATGCATGTTTTAACAGTCTTAGACTGTCCAATCAGTCGGTACATTATCTAACCTCTACGCGCATGGTGGTAAATAAACTGAAGAACTGCGTGACAAAGGTAAACAAAAAATACCGATGATGACTGTAGGAACGCGACGCGATCATTGTTTTGCAACGCATGTCACGTACAGGTACGGCTTGCTCCGTCCGCATGTCATCGAAGCCGGTAGTGTTCTCCTCGCATCGCATCTAAATTACGTATTCATGGGACGGGATCGGGGAACATAAAAATGCAGTTTGCGCTGCTGGCAGGTGACGTGGCTGACGGATCTGGGATTGGAGCTTTCCGATGGGTGCGGGCGTGCGTCGTCGACTGTGCGCGGTACAGGCCCGTCTATTCAACCGTGTCGTACAGGCCTATGACAAACATGCGTCGTCGTCGGCTGAAAATCGGTACCTACACGTGGGATGCATCATGAAATAGCTTTTGGAAGCGCACGGGATGGGTGCGCTTCCGGTTTAGGTCAGGGCAACAATGAATTTTAATTATTGGAGTTTTTACGGCCGATTCCGGTGAAGTTTCTATTGCGATCGTTCGTGACAGCCGGTGGGTGGAGTGCTGACAGGCGGAATTGGAACGAAGCATATGCCTGCATGAATCAGAGTAGACATGGAATACTGATTTATTAGCAGGCATTGCCATATCATCTGAGCTAGGAAAATTATATTTTTTGGTGCAAAGAAATTATTCCCAATCGAAACGCTGTGTCGTTTTGTCATATTCACTCTCCACCGAGGGGGACGACACTTCCGAATTATCTTAGTTTTGTACTTACTATGTCTGAAACTCGATTTGTGCAATTGCACAGCATGTCCTTAAATTCAACTGTTTCACACGCATTGCTTAGCGCAATGCCAATCGAGTATGGTGAAAATTTAGTTGTGTCTGGCATCCATACACATTTTCATCAGCAATTGCGCTTAATGAAGTAAGGTTCTGTGACCGTACCAGTTTGATCATCAGATCCCATCCCGACCACATAGGCGAGGAAAAAGATCGCCACTCGAGATAATTTGTCTCGTCTTGTCTTAGCACATGCACGGCCAGTATTGAAAAGCATCCTGGAAATGTCGGTTGTATTTCCGATCATTTTCTTGTCAGCATTAATATTTGCAGCATATCATAAATATAACACAAATATTAAAACGGCAAGGCCCACCGTGCAGGCTTGAAATTGGGAGATAACTCATAACTCTCCGGCAATCAGGTTATTCCGTAATGAATAACATGATCAATGAAGTGTTTTGAATTCACGAAAAGAAGAAACAGGGACAGCCGTACCAAATGTTTCATATTCGGGGGGTTTATTGCAAGATGACGTTGGGACTGACATTGCTAAGAAGATTAGTGTCTCTCCTTGCTGATCCAACTTCCAGGGATGGGACACAGGTATTTCTCCCATATGTCCTGGCTTTTATGCCTAGGCTAAAGCGCCATTACTCGCTCTCTAAAAAAATTGTCTCATATGAGGGTCTGATACAAATACATATAAACATCCGGAGATGTTCCTGAAGAAACTTCCGGAGGAATACCTGGAGGAACTTGCGGAGGAATTCCTGGAGGAACTTGCGGAGGAATTCCTGGAGGAACTTTCGAGGGAATTCCTGAAGGAACTTCTGGAGGACTTTTTAGAGGAACTTCTGGAGGATTTTCTTGGGGACCTTCTGGAGGAATTCCTAGAGGAATTGCCGGAAGTGCCCCACCAAGAATTCATAAACAATTCTGGAGGATTCAACATGGAACAATCTTAAGCGGGTTCAGGATGGAGTCTTAAGTACGGATAGAATCCCGACCGGATTCCGGATGGATTCCCGACCGGATTCCGGATGGACTAACGATCGGATTCCGGCTGGAATCCCGACCGGATTCCGGATGGACTCCCGACCGGATTCCGGATGGAATCCCGACCGGATTCTGGATGGAGTCCCGATCGGGTTCCGGATGGACTAACGATCGGATTCCGGCTGGAATCCCGACCGGATTCCGGATGGACTCCCGACCGTATTCCGGATGGATTCCCGACCGGATTCCGGATGGACTAACGATCGGATTCCGGCTGGAATCCCGACCGGATTCCGGATGGACTCCCGACCGGATTCCGGATGGAATCCCGACCGGATTCTGGATGGAGTCCCGATCGGGTTCCGGATGGAATACCGACAGGATTCCAGATGGAATCCTGACCTGAATCGGATTCCGAATGGAGTTCTGATCGGATTCCGAATGGAGCTCCGATCGGATTCCGGATGGAATCGCGACCGGATTCTGGATGAAATCCCGACCGGATTCTGGATGAAATCCCGACCGGATTCCGGATGAAATCCTGTCTGGAATCCGGATGGAATCCTGTCTGGGTTCCGGATGGAGTTCTGATCGGATTCCGAATGGAGCTCCGATCGGATTCCGGATGGAATCCCGACCGGATTCTGGATGGAGTCCCGATCGGGTTCCGGATGGAATACCGACAGGACTCCAGATGGAATCCTGACCTGAATCGGATTCCGAATGGAGTTCTGATCGGATTCCGAATGGAGCTCCGATCGGATTCCGGATGGAATCGCGACCGGATTCTGGATGAAATCCCGACCGGATTCTGGATGAAATCCCGACCGGATTCCGGATGAAATCCTGTCTGGATTCCGGATGGAATCCCGACTGGTTTCCGGATGGAATCCCGACCGGATTCCGGATGGAATCTTGACCGGATTCCGGATGGAACCCCGACCGGATTCCGGGTGGATTCTAAACCGGATTCCAGACAGAATTTCGGATATAATCCTAACCGGATTCCGGATTGACTTTCGACCGGATTCCGGATGGAGCTCCGACCGGATTCCGGATGGAATCTTCTCCGGATTCCAGATGGCATCCTCTCCGGATTCCGGATGGAATCCCGACCGGATTCCGGATGGAATCCCGACCGGATTCCGGATGGAATCCCGACCGGATTCCGGATGGAATCCTGTCCGGATTCCGGATGGAATCCTGTCCGGATTCCGGATGGAATCCTGTCCGGATTCCGGATGGAATCCTGTCCGGATTCCGGATGGAATCCTGTCCGGATTCTGGATGGAATCCTGTCCGGATTCCGGATGGAATCCTGTCCGGATTCCGGATGGAATCCTGTCCGGATTCCGGATGGAATCCTGTCCGGATTTCGGATGGAATCCTGTCCGGATTCCGGATGGAATCCTGTCCGGATTCCGGATGGATTCCTGTCCGGATTCCGGATGGATTCCTGTCCGGATTCCGGATGGATTCCTGTCCGGATTCCGGATGGATTCCTGTCCGGATTCCGGATGGAATCCTGTCCGGATTCCAGATGGAATCCTGTCCGGATTCCGGATGGAATCCTGTCCGGATTCCGGATGGAATCCTGTCCGGATTCCGGATGGAATCCTGTCCGGATTCCGGATGGAATCCTGTCCGGATTCCGGATGGAATCCTGTCCGGATTCCGGATGGAATCCTGTCCGGATTCCGGATGGAATCCTGTCCGGATTCCGGATGGAATCCTGTCCGATTCCGGATGGAATCCTGTCGGATTCCGGATGGAATCCTGTCCGGATTCCGGATGGAATCCTGTCCGGATTCCGGATGGAATCCTGTCCGGATTCCGGATGGAATCCTGTCCGGATTCCGGATGGAATCCTGTCCGGATTCCGGATGGAATCCTGTCCAGATTCCGGATGGAATCCTGTCCGGATTCCGGATGGAATCCTGTCCGGATTCCGGATGGAATCCTGTCCGGATTCCGGATGGAACCCTGTCCGGATTCCGGATGGAATCCTGTCCGGATTCCGGATGGAATCCTGTCCGGATTCCGGATGGAATCCTGTCCGGATTCCGGATGGAATCCTGTCCGGATTCCGGATGGAATCCTGTCCGATTCCGGATGGAATCCTGTCCGGATTCCGGATGGAATCCTGTCCGGATTCCGGATGGAATCCTGTCCGGATTCCGGATGGAATCCTGTCCGGATTCCGGATGGAATCCTGTCCGGATTCCGGATGGAATCCTGGCTGGAAAACGGATGGAATCCTGTCCGGATTCCGGATGGAATCCTGTCCGGATTCCGGATGGAATCCTGTCCGGATTCCGGATGGAATCCTGTCCGGATTCCGGATGGAATCCTGTCCGGATTCCGGATGGAATCCTGTCCGGATTCCGGATGGAATCCTGTCCGGATTCCGGATGGAATCCTGTCCGGATTCCGGATGGAATCCTGTCCGGATTCCGGATGGAATCCTGTCCGGATTCCGGATGGAATCCTGTCCGGATTCCGGATGGAATCCTGTCCGGATTCCGGATGGAATCCTGTCCGGATTCCGGATGGAATCCTGTCCGGATTCCGGATGGAATTCTGTCCGGATTCCGGATGGAATTCTGTCCGGATTCCGGATGGAATTCTGTCCGGATTCCGGATGGAATCCTGTCCGGATTCCGGATGGAATCCTGTCCGGATTCCGGATGGAATCCTGTCCGGATTCCGGATGGAATCCTGTCCGGATTCCGGATGGAATCCTGTCCGGATTCCGGATGGAATCCTGTCCGGATTCCGGATGGAATCCTGTCCGACTTCGGGATGGAATCCTGTCCGGGTTCCGGATGGAATCCTGTCCGGATTCCGGATGGAATCCTGTCCGGATTCCGCTAGGAATCCTGTCCGGAATCCGGATGGAATCGTGTCCGATTCCGGATGGAATCCTGTCCGGATTCCGGATGGAATCCTGTCCGGATTCCGGATGGAATCCTGTCCGGATTCCGGATGGAATCCTGTCCGGATTCCGGATGGAATCCTGTCCGGATTCCGGATGGAATCCTGTCCGGATTCCGGATGGAATCCTGTCCGATTCCGGATGGAATCCTGTCCGGATTCCGGATGGAATCCTGTCCGATTCCGGATGGAATCCTGTCCGGATTCCGGATGGAATCCTGTCCGATTCCGGATGGAATCCTGTCCGATTCCGGATGGAATCCTGTCCGGATTCCGGATGGAATCCTGTCCGGATTCCGGATGGAATCCTGTCCGATTCCGGATGGAATCCTGTCCGATTCCGGATGGAATCCTGTCCGATTCCGGATGGAATCCTGTCCGGATTCCGGATGGAATCCTGTCCGATTCCGGATGGAATCCTGTCCGGATTCCGGATGGAATCCTGTCCGGATTCCGGATGGAATCCTGTCCGATTCCGGATGGAATCCTGTCCGGATTCCGGATGGAATCCTGTCCGGATTCCGGATGGAATCCTGTCCGGATTCCGGATGGAATCCTGTCCGATTCCGGATGGAATCCTGTCCGGATTCCGGATGGAATCCTGTCCGATTCCGGATGGAATCCTGTCCGGATTCCGGATGGAATCCTGTCCGATTCCGGATGGAATCCTGTCCGGATTCCGGATGGAATCCTGTCCGGATTCCGGATGGAATCCTGTCCGGATTCCGGATGGAATCCTGTCCGATTCCGGATGGAATCCTGTCCGGATTCCGGATGGAATCCTGTCCGATTCCGGATGGAATCCTGTCCGATTCCGGATGGAATCCTGTCCGGATTCCGGATGGAATCCTGTCCGATTCCGGATGGAATCCTGTCCGGATTCCGGATGGAATCCTGTCCGGATTCCGGATGGAATCCTGTCCGGATTCCGGATGGAATCCTGTCCGGATTCCGGATGGAATCCTGTCCGATTCCGGATGGAATCCTGTCCGGATTCCGGATGGAATCCTGTCCGGATTCCGGATGGAATCCTGTCCGGATTCCGGATGGAATCCTGTCCGGATTCCGGATGGAATCCTGTCCGGATTCCGGATGGAATCCTGTCCGGATTCCGGATGGAATCCTAACCGGATTCCGGATGGAATCCTAACCGGATTCCGGATGGAATCCTAACCGGATTCCGGATGGAATCCTTACCGGATTCCGGATGGAATTCTTACCGGATTCCGGATGGAATTCTTACCGGATTCCGGATGGAATCCTTACCGGATTCCGGATGGAATCCTTACCGGATTCCGGATGGAATCCTTACCGGATTCCGGATGGAATCCTAACCGGATTCCGGATGGAATCCTAACCGGATTCCGGATGGAATCCTAACCGGATTCCGGATGGAATCCTAACCAGGTTCCGGATGGAATCCTAACCGGATTCCGGATGGAATCCTAACCGGATTCCGGATGGAATCCTAACCGGATTCCGGATGGAATCCTAACCGGATTCCGGATGGAATCCTAACCGGATTCCGGATGGAATCCTAACCGGATTCCGGATGGAATCCTAACCGGATTCCGGATGGAATTCTAACCGGATTCCGGATGGAATCCTAACCGGATTCCGGATGGAATCCTAACCGGATTCCGGATGGAATCTGTAGAGTCTATAGTGAGTGCAAGATTTGAGTGCTGATTTTAATTAGAACACCGGATGGAATCCTGACCGGATTCCGGATGGAATCTCGACCGGATTCCGGATGGAATCACGACCGGATTCCGGTTGGAATTCCGACCGGATTCTGGATGGAATCCTGACCGGATTCTGGATGGAATCCCGACCGGATTCCGGATGGAATCCCGACCGGATTCTGGATGGAATCCCGACCGGATTCCAGATGGAATCCCGACCGGATTCCTGGAGGAACTTCCGGAGGATTTCCTTGATGGTAGAACTTCTTGAGGAATTCCTTGATGGAAGAACTTCTGGAGGAATTCCTGGATGGAGTAACTTCCGCCACCGCCGTTGTTGGTACATAGCTTAAAAGAAACAATAATCCGGACCCTCAGTAGCCAGTCGACCACTCTATCAAATAGATGTTGTACTTCGCGTTGTTTCTTCTATCAGTTACGTAATAAACTTTGTGCCCAGTTTACTGAAAGTGCGGTGGTTTTATATAAAAAGGAAAATGACCCTGAACCGTATCTGCGAAGAAGGTGTACTGATTGTAAACTGCTGTGCTATCGGTGTATAGTTGGAATGAACAGTAAAGTGCCGGATTGCGCCTTCTAAACCCACGAATCGCAGAGTCAAGTGACAAACAATGTTCTATATCTCGATAACCGCCCTATCTCGATGTGTACTGGTCCTATTTTGTTCAGGATTCTCGCTCCTTATGTCGTTATGTTCAAATTTGTGGGCTACTAACAAGAAATGACATTTGTTCTGTTGTCGCTTTTATTAGCAAGGAGCTATTTTTGATCTAGTTCTCATTTACATTTTCCTTCCAGCCCTCGATCTCTCCTTATGTTGATTATGGTCCCTTCAATATCAAGATGTGGAGAGTCGACCGTAACTCACTTTTCCAACATTTGTACTTCTGATTTCCGCCTGCTGCCCGACAACGTCTCCGACAGAACTCCCACTCAATCGGAAAAATGCAAATCCGTCAAGGTGTTAACCTATCTTCCTACAACGATCAGCAAGGTTACCTCCGAGCTGAGCATCACTTCCATATTGAGGGGTCCGTCAAACCATCGAGTATACTGCAGTCTGCGTTAATTCAATCGGCGGAAAAAAAACAATTTCAATAGATGTTTGGTTGCGCGGCGAGGGCTTGGCATCCGCTGCGGCTCTAATGAAGCGGCTAGGGCAGATGCTTGCTAACTGCTGCTGCGTTCATCATTCGCTGATAAAAAAAATGGCCCGCCGCGCATTCGCCGCAACCAAACCAATAGAATATGGGCCAGCTTTGCGAATAGCAATCCGGCTTTTCCTAAACGGTTTCGAGACGCCCGGGGTGGATGAATCCATTTGTTTCGCTCGAATTTCGTAGCTCGGGCTAGAAAAAAGTGAGAATTCCTTGTTATTTATATGTGAGGCGGACGAACCGGGAAAAAAATGATTATTGTTCGTAATTGCGTGAGTTGGTTCAAGTTGCGGCAGTCGGTAGTGGGAAGTCGCAGCTGGGCTGAAAATGAAAGTCTTCTGGCAAAATCGACGTTGACTGCAAAAGAAGCGAGACAAACGAGGTAAACATTCCCACCGTTGCTGCTGCTGTTGTTGACTTGGTAGTGGGGCCCTCTGGTCGCAGCCTACTATGAGCTTCTGGTTTCAATCGCGATAGCAAAACGGTGGCTTTTGTTGGCAAATTCGCCTTCGTCGGAATTGCTCGTGTAATCGGATTAGTCCAGGTCAATTGAGCCAAGCCCGGCGTATACACGGATCAAATCGTATCGCGTGGCATCAGATTCACTTGCAGTACTACGATTCCACTGGAAATTCGTTTGGAAGAAAACTAATAGCGATAAATGAATGTTAGCACATTTCATAAAAAAACTAACCCATTTGTTTCAAGTCTGCCATCTAATGAGAGTCATTCGTACATTACATAACAGTTCAGAAGGTAGAAGAATATCTATCAATGCTTTTTAAAAAATAATAATACCCATTGTCACCCCGACGATGTATTATATTATTAATATACCTACTATATTTGGTAAAAAAAAGTTTCTGCATTCACATTTTCGATCCGTCTATTTTCAAAGAAGCCATCCATTGACAATAATTGTCATTCGTTCCGAAATTTGATACTCGCAAATTTCCTATCGACGGATTACGGTTAGTCATTCGCGTTTGCGAATCAGTGCATAATCCTATTAATCTACCGCACATACACTCAATGGTAGCCTCTCTTCATTGCCGTAATCCGATCGCATGATTTCGGGCACGTAGCAAAACAAACGAACGGAGCAAAACAGTTTACCTACTGTACTCTTAATCGAAGCTTATCTGAGTGGGAATAAGGCCAGAAACGGAGCAAGTGCTGTGGAGCTGTGCTTCTCCATCGAGGCTGTGTTTTCGCGGGCAAGCGCAGTCCGTTGAAATACATCAGCAATCATTATCCAATTTTCGTGATGTTCGCCCATCAAAGTAGCCATTCTTTTACGCCATCATAGCCCAAGCTACCAATGCTTGTGGCCTACTTTGTCCAGGTGAACCGTTGCTGTTCCATTTGAAGAAAGACACTCGATTCTCCATTCCCATTGGCACATGTTCCGGCATACACCCAGTACAGTGGTTCGGGTGACTTATCGATGAATGACACCCATATGGTGACATATTTTCCACCAGTTTTATGCATGAAAATAATGGTTGGTTACTCGCAGAAAGAGAATTTACATCGCGGTAGATAACCCGCAGGAAACCGCTAAAACAAATCGGTATCGTGAGTGAACAGTTGAACAGGTGTGCGAGACCGGTACGCCGCCCGGCGGCGGCTGCCACAATCGTTAACGGGGTCCGTCGTCCACACTCCGTTCGTTTACTTACGCCTTCGTTTCCGTTTTGCTAACGAAAGTCGAGACGCTCGCACTTGCGTCGCAACGCAACTAGGCAAATTGTTTTAATTTTTGATAAGCAAACGAAACAGATTAGCAAGATGAATATATTTCTTCGGTTCTTCTCAAATTCGAGAATCTCGAAAAAAAAAATTATATTTTAAAATAAAATATTTACGAAAAATGGTACATACCTACATTATCTGTACACGGTAAATTTTCTCTGCAAACACAGTTATTAAAATTTATAATGATTATAGGTCAGTTGACTGTACTTCAATTGTGAGGAAGCATCTTTTAATGTTTCATTTTTCTCTCTTTTCTTTACAGGTAAGCTTTTTTCAACTGGCTTCAAGGCAACGAATTCTAACTCGTTGAATATTCATGGTCGAACGAGCTATGGGCCTGGAAAACAGTTTTTTAGTCCTTAGATTTTTCTGTTAGAATATCTATTTTACCTCCTTGACTTGAGATCCATCATCGTATTCATCAGCGAAAGCAAACTTTAACGCATTTCTGCGTGGTCAGACACGACATTTATTCGAGTAACCTGCTTGCAATCGATTGTTCCGGGTATTTTATTGTGGCATCCCTAGTTCAGGCGTCCTTTCCCTCTATCGATAGAAAATTAAACACAACTTTTGCTTGGCGCCTTACGGGCGATCACGGAAGCGTTTCGCAATCGAAGAATTTTCTGAACCGAATATTCCTAAGAATTTCCATCCATAATTTCCCTGAAAATTGAGAGCACTTGTTCTTAAAAAAACATCAAACTTCCGAAGAGTAAAGCGTAGAAAATCTAAACAATTTTATTACGAAAAATTTATCATGAACATTAAAAAAAAGGTAACCGGGGGAGCTTTGATCATTTTTTTTTATTATTTTGTAAATATTTTCTCCGTAAGTAAAATCATGACTTTTTCCATATTTTTAAAACGAGTACTGCTACATGTAGAACGTATAAGACTGTTGCTCTTGATTATTTGCTAATGGTGAACATGTTATAAAAATGTTTGTGTCGAGCTTTTTCATTTTTCAATTTGGGGTAACTTTGATCATCAAACGTTTCAATCATTTATCTATAAAGCAAGCGTCTGTTAAAACCTTCTTATTTTTCTTCTTCTTCATATATGGCTCTACATTCCAACTGGAACTTGGCCTGCTTTTTAACTTAGTGTTCTATTAGCATTTCCTCAGTTATTAATTGAAAGATTTCTATGCCCGCCAATGCCTGAGTATGTATCTTTGTGTGGCAAGTACAATGGATACACTATGCCCAAGGAGTCAAGAATGTTTCCCATCCAAAAACATCCTGGACCGCACCGAGAATCCTATGCCTTTGCACGCAAGGCCAACTGGATTTAAGGTTTGCAGGCAATTATGTATAGTTGGAATCCCTCACACTGAGGAGAGAGATGTGAATCGATTCTGGAAAATGGTTAAACTGATCAATGTTACCCCGGCGATCAAAGTTCCCCTGGATTACGATATTGTGAACATTGCAAAATGGGCTGTAGGACAAAAGGTCGAAGGTCAAAAGGTCGAAGGTCAAGAGGTCGAAGGACAAAAGGTCGAAGGCACAAAAGATCGAAGGGTCAAAAGGTCGAAAGGACAAAAGGTCGAAACAAAAAAAAACTCCTCCAAAAGGTCGAAGGACAAAAGGTCTCAAAGAAGAAAGGTTCTTATTTTTTCCCCTTTTTACCTTCTATTTTCTTGCTTTTTTTCTTTCCTCGTTCTTCCTTCTTAATTTATTTGTTTCCTTTCTTCCATTATCCTAGCTCCTATCTTATTTTTTTGCTTTTTTCTTCCTTCTTCCTTCCATATTTCACTTTTCTTTTTTCTAACTTCTTTCTTACTTCTTTCTTCTTTTTTTCCTTTTTTCCTTTTTCTTTCTTCCTTCTTTCCACCTTCTTCATTCCTTTTTTTCTTTCTTTCGTCTTTCTTCCTTCTTTTTCTTCTTTTTCATACTTTCTTCCTTCTTTATTATTTTTCCCCCTTCTATTCTTGTTTCCTGCTTCTTTTCTTTCTTGTTTCCTGGTTTTCTCCCTTCTGTCTGTTTTATTTCTTAATTTTTTCCTTCTTCTTTTTTCATTCTTCCTTCTTTCTTCTCTTTTTCTTCCTTCTTTCTACCTTCTTTTTTTCTAACTTCGTGTTTCCTGTTCTTCTTCCTTCCTTTTTTCCTTCTTTTTTCCTTATTTCTTCCTTCTTTGTTCTTTATTTCCTCTATCTATCTTTCATCCTTCTCTGTTACTTGCTTCTTCTTTCTATCTCTGTTTTTGTTTCTTTGTATCTTCTCCCTTCTTTCTTTCTTCCGTCTTTATTCCTTCTTTCTTCAGTTTTTTTCTTCTTCTTCCTTCTTCCTTCTTTCTTTCTTCCTTTTTTCCTTATTTCTTTCTCCTTTGTTCTTTATTTCCTCTATATTTCCTTCTTCCTTCCCTGTTGCTTGCTTCTTCTTTCTATCTTTGTTTTTGTTTCCTTCTCTCGTCTCTCCTTCTTATTTCTTGATGTTTTTTTCATTGTGTCTTATCTCCTTCTTCTTCATTCATTCTTCTGCTTTCCTTCTAATTTCTTTTATTTTTCCTTCTTTCTCCCTGTTTTTCTTCTTTCTTTCCACCTTCTTTCTTCCTTATTTGTTTTCTATCTTTTGTTTTTCATCCACCCTTTTTCCTTCATTCTTTCTACTTTCTTCCTTCTTACTTCTTTTTTTCCTTCCTGTTTCCGCTTTTCTTCATTCTTTCTCTCTTTCTTCTTTCTTTCTTCCACCTTCCTGTTTTTTCTGCCTTCTTTTTATCTTTTTTCCTTCTTTTTGCCTTCTTTGCTTCTCTCTTCCTTTTTTCTTCTTTCTTCTTTCTTTCTTCCTTTTTGCCTTTCTCGTACAACAAAGTTGTACCAGAAGGCTATAATTTCACTCCAAAAGCCAAATTTTGATAGAAGGCTCGGAGACCCATAGTGTTATATCTAGACCAACATTTGAAAAGGGCGTAACAGCCAAAATTTATTCCTTCTGATTCTTCGTCTAGATATATGGCTATATATGTGGACGAGGAATCAGAAGGAATAAATTTTGGCTGTTACGCCCTTTTCAAATGTTGGTCTAGATATATCAATCGACTCAGCTCGAAAAACTGAGTAAATGTCCGTCTGTGTGTGTGTGTGTGTGTGTGGATGTGTATAGCCCCGGGAATTTTTTAATGTTAAACACGTTTCATATAGAAGGACTCGAGGACCGATTCGAGTGCAACTAGTTTCATTCGACGGAGAAACTTTCCTAGTTGGTTACTATTGTTTTTGTTTGATAATAACTCATTCGGTTTAAATAATATTTTTATTTTTATTTTAACAAATACGCTGTATACATGCACACTGTAAGTCATTAATCAATTTAGCCGTGACGCAATCCATTACTCTCATAGTTGAGTAATTCTTAAGTAGCGTGCTATAATCTCATCAAAGCTTTTAACCGCCTAAATGTAGGCAATTTACGTTGCATTTACCATACTAATTCGAATTCAACACATTGAATCGAGGAAGGCATAATCACCACTGGTGGATAAATTTGGGTTTTTTCCTTATTTTTCCTCTTCTTTTCTTCTCTCTTTCTTTCTTCCTTCTTTCTTTTTCTTTTTTCCTTTTTTCCTATTTATTTCTTTCTTTATTATTTCTTCTTTCTTCTTTTTTCCTTCCCTGTTACTTGCTTCTTTCTTCTTTCTTGTTTTTCCTTTCATTGTGTCTTCTCTTCTTTTTCTTCTTTCTTCCTTCGTTTTTCCTTTAATTTTTTTCCATCTTTCTTTTTTCTTCTTTCTTCTTTCTTTCTTTTTGGTTCATATTTGTACTTCATTTTTATCTCATTTCTTATTTCTCCCTTCCATACTTCTCACATCACACTTCTCACATGTCACTTTTTATTTCTCATTTCTTCCTTTATACTTGTCACTCATTTCTCACTACTAACTACTCATTTCTCACTTATCAATTCTCACTTCCCAATTCTCACTTCTCATTTATCTATGCTCATTAATCCCTTCTCACATCTTACTTTTCACAACTCATTTCTTGTATTTTTGTCTTTTCGACCTTCGATCTTTTGACCTTCGCCGTTATGACACATTATGACACAAAGGACAAAACGCCGAAAGGGTAAAAGGTCGAAAGGATAAAAGGTCGGAAGGACAAAAGGTCGAAAGGACAAAAGGTTCAAATGATAAAAGGTCGAAAGTAAAAAAAATGAAAGGACAAAAGGACTTTTGTTCTTTGACGATTTTACTTGCGACCTTTTGTCGTTCGACCGTTTGACTCAGATTTTTTGTTTCGACCTTTTGTTCCTTCGGCATTTTGACCTTTCGATCTTTTGTCCTTTCGACCTTTTGACCTTCGACCGTTTGACTCGGATTTTTTGTTTCGACCTTTTGTCCTTCCGTCCTTTTGACCTTCGACCTTTTGTCCTTCGACCTTTTGACCTTCGATCATTTGTCCAACAACCCCCCAATGGAACATGACTGCACAGGGAAAATACCGTGAAAGCAACGCAGTACAAGTACGGTACAATTTTCCGAGCGAAGTACTTGATCGAAGCTGCGTGATGTGACAATTAACCAGTTTTGCGCTAGTGATCTTCAATAATCGCAAGGATATTATGACGAATCTAACGGGAAACCGGTGAGCTCTTTCCGATTTAGTACAATTTTATTTTTATTTTTGTTTTTGTTTTACATTTTACACTAACTCGCCAATTTTTCGACTCTCTCATTTATGAAAGCTGTTTTGGTTTGGAGCGCTTTCTTCAACAGATAAGAGGACAACTACTACTACAGAAACTCTTCAGATTACGGAAAGAAATTCTTCGAATTTCGTAGGCTTTACCTACCTAGCCTACTTTCAGGAGCTCCTTTCAAAAGGCTCGGAAGCCTCTTTTCAAAGGGCTCGGAATTATTCTTTCAACAGCTGGGAAGCCTACTTTCACGAGGGGGTACCTCAATTAATGCAAAAGTTCGAAGGGGTACATCTTAAGAAAAAGGTTGAGAACCGCTGGTAGAGCAAGATCCGAATTTTGGAGAAAAAACTCGGACTTTCGGAGAAAAATTGTGTATTCTGTTGGTTGACGAGTTGTACTGTTAGCATTGAAATCTTTGGGCAGTAGCAGTCTTAATAAGTAGCGAATACGTGATTCGTTCCTACATGCGAAGTTTCAATTAGCTCTTGAAGAAGGATAAACAATCTAACCGAAACGTCGGATGTAGGAACAAAACATGTAGGGTGACGATAGTATTTTGGACATCTGAATATATTTTGGACTTTTGTTATATAAATATATCTCGACACGTGATAATGAATGAGCAGCGCCGTAGTGTGCAGTTGGCCGGGTTGATCCCCGGGTATATATCGCCCAAATATTGCCCTCCGCTCGCTTTCAAATCGACTTCTATAAAAACATTCTTCATGCCTGCCGTATCCTAAACAGAATTATCAATTCTATACTTTCGCCTCTAATTCTATCATGAACATGTACAGTATCCCCCCGCTTATCCGGACCTCGCTAATCCGACGACTCGTTAGTCCGGATCTCGCTAATTCGGAATTTTCCGGATTAAAAAGTATCAACACCCATTGAACACATTATGCTGTAAGTTTTCAAATTTGTGCTGTGATTTTGTTTTGGTTCATTTGTATGGATTTGACAATCGGATTAACGAGAGAAACCTCGATAGTCCGGCCATACATTTGTCGGATCAGCGGGGGGATAGTGTACTTCTAAGTTTGGAAGATGATATTAGCATTTCCATATCATTGTAAATCATTTAACCCTTATAAGGTATACGTCTGATGGTAGGGGTAAAAATTAACTTAAAAATTGAATATCTCTGGCGTTTCTGAGCCGATTTGTATATTTTTTTCTCAGAAGAAGCGGATAGGTTTCTAGATTATGACAAGTGACTTAAAATTAGGATTGGCCACTTGGTCCCGGAGTTATTCCGGATTGTAGTGGGGTAGTATTTTCCTGGTGGGTATTGCCGACTGAAACTTTAGTCTATGCTGTTAAAAAAAACCTTATACTGTGATTGGTTAACTCGGGAATGTATATCGGACATGTTCTGCCCGTGATGGAACTTTTTCTAACCATTCTAGGAATTATTCGCCCTTCCGGAACCGGCTATAAGGGACCTATATCCCGTGATGGCCAATTTGGAAAGGCAATTCCAAATATGACTTGCGACACATCATATGTCATAATTTTGCGATCAGGAGCTCGAAAATGACCTCCAGGAATTTTTATGGCCAAACCTGGCCACGTTGACATGGTTCTAGGGCACCCGGAATCCAGTACCGGTGGACCACTTTTGCGAAAATTCCAAATATGGCTTGCGACACATCATATGTCACAATTTTGCGATCAGTAGCTCAAAAATGACCTCCAGGAATTGATATGGCCAAACCTGGCCACATTGACATGGTCCTAGGCACCCGGAATCCGGACCCGGTGGACCACTTATGCGAAAATTCCAAATATGGCTTGCGACACATCATATGTCATAATTTTGCGATCAGGAGCTCGAAAATGACCTCCAGGAATTGATATGGCCAATCCTGGCCACATTGACATGGTCCTAGGGCATCCGGAATCCGGTCCCGGTGGAACACTTTTGCGAAAATTCCAAATATGGCTTGCGACACATCATATGTCATAATTTTGCGATCAGGAGCTCGAAAATGACCTCCAGGAATTGATATGGCCAATCCTGGCCACATTGACATGGTCCTAGGGCATCTGGAATCCGGTCCCAGTGGAACACTTTGCGAAAATTCAAATATGGCACACATCATATGTCACAATCTTGCGATCATGAGCTCAAAATGACCTCCAGGAATTGATATGGCCTAATATGGCCACATTGACATGTTCCTAGAACACCCGGAATCGGGTACCGGTGGACCACTTTTGCAAAAATTCCAAATATGGCTTGCGAAACATCCGATGTCATAATTTTGCGATCAGGAGAGTGACATCCAGGAATTGTTATGGCCAAACCTGACCATATTGTCATGGTCCTAGGGCATCCGGAATCCGGTCCCGGTTCCAAATATGACTTGCGACACATCCGATGTCATAATTTTGCGATCAGGAGCGCGAAAGTGAACTCTGGGACCATGTCAATGTGGCCAGGTTTGGCCATAACAATTCCTGGAGGTCATTTACGAGCTCCTGATCGCAAAATTATGACATATGATGTGTAGCAGGCCATATTTAGAATTTTCACAAAAGTGGTCCACCAGGACTGGATTCCGGGTGCCCCAGGACCATGACAATGTGGCCAGGTTAGGCCATATCAATTACAGGAGGTCATTCTCGAGCTCCTGATCGCAAAATTATGACATATGATGTGTCACAAGTCATATTTGTATTTTCGCAAAAGTGGTCCACTGGGTCCGGATTCGGGGTGCCCTAGGACCATGTCAATGTGGCCAGGTTAGTCCATATCAATTACAGGAGCTCACTCTCGCAAAATTATGACATATAATGTGTCACAAGCCATATTTGGAATTTTCGCAAAAGTGGTCCACCGGGACCGGATTCCGGGTGCCCTAGGACCATGTCAATGTGGCCAGGTTTGGCCATAACAATTCCTGGAGGTCATTTTCGAGCTCCTGATCGCAAAATTATGACATATGAAATGTGTCGCAGGCCATATTTAGAATTTTCACAAAAGTGGTCCACCGGGACCGGATTCCGGGTGCCCTAGGACCATGCCAATGTGGCCAGGTTTTGCCATATCAATTCCTGGAGGTCTCTTTCGAGCTCCTGATCGCAAAATTATGACATATGATGTGTCGGAAGTCATATTTGGAATTTCCTTTCCAATTGGCCATTACGGATATAGATCCCTTATAGCCGGTTCCGGAAGGGCAAATAATCCCTAGAATGGTTAGAAAAGTTCCATTGCGGGCAGAACATGTCCGATATACATTCCTGAGTTAACCAATCGCAGTATTAGGTTATTTTAACAGCATAGACTAAAGTTCCAGTCGGTAATACCCACCAGGAAAAAAACTACCCCACTACAATCCGGAATAACTCCGGGACCAAGTGGCCAATCCTAATTTTAAGTCACTTGTCATAATCTAGAAACCTATCCGGTTCTTCTGAGAAAAAATTATACAAATCGGCTCAGAAACGCCAGAGATATTCAATTTTTAAGTTAATGTTTACCCCTACCGTCAGACGTATACCTTCACGTAGAAGTAATACACTCAAATCATTAATTATTATAATCAGCATTGTTTATAATGATGTTTATCGTTGAATGTGCCTCGCAGATGATAATCGGAATCAGTTCTATGTGATAAAACAGCGGTTCTCAACCTTTTTCTTAAGAGGTACCCCTTCGAACTTTGCATTAATTGAGGTGCCCCCTCGTGAAAGTAGGCTTCCCAGCCTCTTGAAAGAATAATTCCGAGCTCTTTGAAGAGAGGCTTCCGAGCCTTTTGAAAGGAGCCTTCCGAGCTTTTTAAAAGAAGACTTCCGACCCTCTTAATAGGAGGCTTCCAGTCCTCTTTAAATGGGGCTTCTTGGCCTCTTGAAAGGAGGTTTCCAAGCACCTTGAAAGGAGGTTTCCAAAAATTTCAAAAGGAGGATTTCGACACTTTTGAAAGAAGACTTCTGAACATCTTGAAAAGCGTCCTCCGAGTATCTTGAAAGGAGGCTTTTATGCTGCTTGGAAGAAGGCTACCGAGAAGCGTAAAAGGATGCTTCTTATCCTCGCGAAATGAAGTACGGAGCTTTTCTGTAAAAAAAAAAACCTTCATGTCTCTCAAACGGAGGCTTCCGAACCTTTAGGTTCTAGATTTTAGTTCAGAAGCATATTCTCAACATATCATTCAACATTTCAATTCGATCAGGTTGATGAATTGAAGATTCGAAAAATTTGTTCGTTCGACGTTTTGTCCATTTGGTCTTTAGTTCCGAGGCCCTTCAGACACTGTGCTGGTTGTTGAGGGCTTCAATAGTCTTTGAGTTACTGATCGCCATCCATATTATGTACAAGACAAAACTTAAAAAAAAACACAAATATCAAAACTTTATCGATAAGGATCGATTAGAATTGTAATACGTCCGCCATTACGAATTTTTGTTCGAGGTACCCCCTAGGGCCAGCAAAGTTACCCCCTGGGGTACATGCTCCCCAGGTTGAGAACCGCTGTGATAAATTACTTTACTCATTTAAAACGTATTCAGAATTCAGATAATTTATCAATTTGTAGAATGTGCTGACAGTCCAGAGCCGACTATGGATGTGTCTGAAAGTGAGCTGACAAGTGAAGAAAGGTGGACTTCGCCAAAAATATTCGATTATTTTACACTCTGCCTACAACACTGCAAAGCTCCGTACATGAATGAGGCAAAACATGCACATGATCCCTATTTGTTTAAAGAAAGCTTAGAAGAAAAATACGCACAATATATCCAAAAGTCCAAAATATATTCAGATGTACAAAACACATTATTTACCCTATTTGCTTTAAATTAATATTCTCCTAATGCGCAAACGAAAATCCCCGAAATTCGGTGAGAAATTCCCCGAATTTTGGAGAGAAATTCTTCGAATTTCGGAAGCAAACTCTCCGAATTTTAGAGAGAAATTCTTAGAATTTCGAAAAGTTTTTTGTTTGTATCTTCGGAAAGATTTATTCCCAATTTCGGAGTGGCTTTTTTTGAATTTCGGAATTTTTTTTTTGTAAAATTTGATGAGAAATTTTTCGAATTTGGGGGAACCATTTTCAGAATTTCGGTGAGATATTCTCTGAATTTCGGAGAGTAGTTCTACGAATTTTGGAGAGTATTTTTCCATATTTCGATAGATTTTTTTTTCTCGAAATTCCACACTTATTTTTAAGTTCTTTTTTTTTAATTTCAGAATTTGGTTTTCGTTGAATTTCTTATCAAACATCATAGAACTCTAAGAGTTTCCTCATGAATTTTGAAGTTCTTTACGGAATTTGAAGAATTGTTTCACAAAATTCAGAGAATTGAAGAATTTCGCAACAAAATTGTAACCAGTTCAAAACGTAATTTGCAGGGTTTCTCTTAAAAAATCATGCGATTTCTCTCCCATTTTTTTTGTGAATTTTGAAGAGAAAATTTTTCAAATTTCGGAGAGCCATTCTTTGAAATTCTCCTTATCTCTGATAGAAATTCTCTAAATGTTGGAGGGAAATTCCCCGATCTTCGGAAAGATATTTTTTCTCGAAATTCGGAGAGAGATTTTTTTCGAATTTTGGAAAGGTTTTTTTTCGTCTTCCTAGTTTTGTTTCTAAATTTCGAAGAGATTTTTTTTTCGAATTTCGGAGAGATCTTTTTTCTGATTTCAGAGAGTTCTTTTTAATTCCGGATTTTTTTTCGGGGAATTTCCTATCGAATTTTGCAGAATTTCTTGTAGAGTTGTTGTGTTGGAGAATTTCTCTTCAAAAATCGGACAATTTCTCTCAAAATTTTAGATTTTTTTTTTGTAAAATTCGATGAATTATTTTCGAATTTCGGAAAGCAATTTTT
Organism: Armigeres subalbatus; assembly: GCF_024139115.2. Lineage (NCBI taxonomy): Eukaryota > Metazoa > Arthropoda > Insecta > Diptera > Culicidae > Armigeres > Armigeres subalbatus. The sequence continues at coordinate 305,381,924 of NC_085139.1, read as the reverse complement.
TGAATTTTGGTGAGACATTCTGCAAATTTCGATGCGACATTCTCTGAGAAACTCTCCGAATTTTGGAGAGAAATTCTCCGTATTTTGAAAAAAAAATCCCCAAATTCGGAGTTTTTTTTTATTTTGGATTTTTTTTGGGGAATTCTTGTGGGGAACAAAATTCGAAGAGTTTTTCTTTCCGAAATTCGGACAATTTACTCTTAAAATCCAGAGAATTTCTCTCCGCAAATCGGAGAGTTTTTCTTCAGATTTCCAACAATTTATTCTCGAGATTTTCTAAATCGTAGAATTTTTTAACGAAATTCGAAGGATTTCTGAACGAAATTGGGATTTTTTTCACGAAATTTGAAGAATTTCTCAATAAAAACGTAATCATTTCTGGATCAAACGTAATCATCTGGAGATTTTCTCTAAAAAAATAAGGCAATTTCTCTCTAAATTTTAGAGTTTCGACTAGAATTTTTTCCGAATTGCGGGGAGACATTCTTTTAATTTCAGAGAGGAAAAAAAATCCGAATTTCGGATAGAAATTCCCCGATCGTCAAAGAGATATTTTTCTTCGATATAGGAGATTTTTCCCGAATTTCGGAAAGATTTTTTTCGAATTTCGAATTCCGATGAATTTTTTTTTCATCTTCGGAGTTTTTTTTTAATTTCGGAGAGTATTTTTTTCGATTTCGGAGAGTTTTTTTTTCAAATTTTTTCGAATTTTTCTTTACGGATAATGGAATTTCACGAAATTCGGAGATATTTTTCACGAAATTTGAAGAATTTCCAAAAATCGTAGCTATTTTAAAACGAAATTTGGTGAATTTCTCTTCAAAAATTGGAAAGTTTCTTACCGAAATTCGAACAGTTTTCTCAGATATTCGAACAATTTCATTCGAAGAATTTCTGAATGAAATTGGGACAAATTGTTTTTTTTAAGGAAATTCTAATAATTCCAACACTAAGATTTTGAAATTTGGAGAATTTCTCTCTGAAATTTGAAGAATTTCTCTTCGATATTCGGACAATTTCTCTCCAAACATATTAGATTTTCTTTTCGAAATTCCGAGTATTTGTCAAATTTTTAAGGTTGCCCGTGGTCCGCGGATTTTTTCCCATGTATTTTTACACATGCGATGTTCTCGGGATTTGCGCTCGGAACATCAAAATCCCGGCCACATTTAAAACGCTCGGGGACAAAAATCTGGCGGGAAATTTTCCTGAGGTGTGAGGCTACCTTAAAGAAGAAGTCATCCATAGAAAAAATGCTAACTTTTATTCCTTCTGTATATTTTTTCATAGAAATTATCTTATTTTTTTATTTATTGTGAAAAGTTTTTAATTTTTTGTGTATAAAAATAGTTATTCTGTGGAAAGTTTTGTAATTGTTCAATTTATTTATTGAAATTTTTATATCTTTTTCAAGGGAAAATTTTGATTTCTTCATGAAAAATTCATGAAAAGTTATGTATAAAAACTAGCTTTATGTACCCGGCCTTGCTCGGAATTGCCAGTTTGGTTTTCAATTTTTTTTCACAATCAGAAAAAGATAAAACCAATTGGTCAACAGAGTAATTGTGCTAACTTATTGATACTTCATCATTTGATTAGAAGAAGGCTTTTGGAAGCATTGACTGAAAAAGGGGTTGTTGGTTTGAATAGCCTTATTCCGGGCAAATGTCAATTGCTAAAGAAGGAAAAACATCCACCGATGCTTTATTCCGGGCAAACGCCCATTTTCAAAGAAGGGATCACACTCACCATTGCCTTATTCCGGGGCAAATGCCTACTTTTTAAGAAGCAATCACACGGGTAAAAATCCGTTCCCAGAAATGAGAAAATAATTCATGATTCCATGAATCCGTCGTGCTTTCATGCTATGAAAATACATCATGAATATAAATCATGATTTCATGATTTATTTTCGCGTAACGTAATTAATGCGTTACAATTTGGTTGTTAAGATCGACAAAAAAAAAAAAAAAAGTTCAACAGGGGATTTGAACTCGAGTACACTGAGTGAGAGTCCGGCGTGCTACCTTTTCGCCGTTATTACTTCTTGAAAATGGAGTGTTCGAAGTATAACCGGTTATTCATACTGCCGACTGATGAGGATTGCCTAGTACCATGAATAATGTTCCTGAAATCATGAATTATAATCATGGTTTCATGAACTGACCTGATTCATGATTTCATGATTTTTTATTCATGCCTGTGGGTATGCATTTGTTTCCGTGCACATCCACCATCCGGAACAAAACACATTAATCATTGCTTTTCACTGGGCAAACCATGATTCCGATGAAGGGTAACAATTATCATTGCTGTATACCCAGCACATGCATGCTTTCTATGAAAGATTATTCTGATGCTGTTCAAAATTATCCCAAATGCCCTTCATGTCGAATGACCTTATGCCAAATAGTGTTATGTTAATGTCCTGTCAGGGATATGTCATTTTCAGGGAAATGTCATATTCTGGGATATGTGTATCGGTAAGAATCATTTTTGGGAAATATCATTTTCGTTGAAGTCATTTTTGGGGAAATGTTATTACCGAGAAAATGTTATTGTCGAGGATTTGCTATTTTTTCGAAGCATTGTACAATGTCAGAAACCTCGAATGAACTAAATAAGAGGGATTTTAAATTAAGTTGTTTTCTAAACAATACCCAACCCCAATAACCTCCCGCATTCCAAAAGTTTTTCCTAGCCTCTCTATAATAGTTTCCTTTGGGCAGAGAATACGTGTTTACAAATTTGGTTTGAATTGTCGCATGCGGTAAAAAGGTATACTAAACTGTTTGTTTCATTCAGCTATGACACTCCTATCCAGTCTGATATAGTCTTCCTTACACAGAGAATATGGATTTCAAATTTGGTGGACATCGGTAAATGGGCTAAGAAGTTATACTGAATTGATCTATAACTAAACAATACTCCTATATCACAACCCCCCCTGCCTTTTAAAATGACCTACCCACATCCACTAAAATTGTTTCCTTAGGAAATACAATATTTGATACAAATTTGGTTCAAATCGATCATTGGGTTGAAGATAGAGATGTCGTAAAATCCCGATTAATCGATTAGTTACTAATCGATTACTCTTGATTCTTGTCGATTATTGAATCGATTAATCATTGTATAGTAATCGATTCAAAATTAATCGATTATCACAACGATGAATCGATTAATCGAAATAATCAATTAATTTTCGACATCCTTATGATGTCGTAAAATTCTGATTAATCGATTAGTAACTAATCGATTACTCACGATTCCTCTCGATTATTGAATCGATTAATCGTTGGGTAATAATCGATTCAAAATTAATCGACTATCACAACGATGAATCGATTAATCGAAGTAATCGATTATTTTGCGACATCTCTAGTTGAAGACTTACATTGAGTTGATCGATTGCTGAACAATACCCCTCCTCCCATACCCCCCCTTTTTAAAAGAACATTCCTAACCACACTATCGTCGTCTCCTTAATATGAAGAATGTTTGTTCCAAATTTGGTTGAAAACGGCCAATGGGTTCAGAAGTTACACTGAATTGATCGATATCTAAGTAATACCCCTCCCTTCACACCCTCCCTCCTTTTCCAAACAGCATTCCCAACCACCCTATCGTCGTCTCCTTAAGATAAAGAATGTGTGTTCCAAATTCGGTTGAAATCGGCCTAGGGGTTCAAAAGCTACACTGAGTTGATCAAAAACTTAGCAATACCCCTCCCCCCACACCCTCCCCCTTTTCCAAAGAGCATACCTAACCCCCTATCGTCGTCTCCTCAAGATAAAGAATGTGTGTTCCAAATTTGGTTGAAATCGGCCAAGGGGTTCAAAAGGTACACTGAGTTGATCAATAACTTAGCAATACCCCTCCCCCCACAACCCCCCCCTTTTCCAAAGAGCATAGCTCATCCCCCTATCGTCGTCTCCTCAAGGTAAAGAATGTGTGTTCCAAATTTGGTTGAAATCGTCCAAGGGGTTCAAAAGGTACACTGAGTTGATCAATAACTTAGCAATACCCTCCCCACAACCTCCCCTTTTCCAAAGAGCATACCTCATCCCCTATCGTCGTCTCCTCAAGGTAAAGAATGTGTGTTCCAAATTTGGTTGAAATCGTCCAAGGGGTTCAAAAGGTACACTGAGATGATCAATAACTTAGCAATACCCCTTCCCCCACACAGTCCCCCTTTTCCAAAGAGCATACCTCATCCCCCTATCGTCGTCTCCTCAAGGTAAAGAATGTGTGTTCCAAATTTGGTTGAAATCGTCCAAGGGGTTCAAAAGGTACACTGAGTTGATCAATAACTTAGCAATACCCCTCCCCCCACAACCTCCCCCTTTTCCAAAGAGCATACCTCATCCCCCTATCGTCGTCTCCTCAAGGTAAAGAATGTGTGTTCCAAATTTGGTTGAAATCGGTCAATGGGTTCAGAAGTTATGCTGGAACATACATACAAACATTGAGTTTTATATATATAGATAGATTCCAAAGATTCCAATTTTTACTTTTAAAAGTGCTAATATGTTTTTGTTCCGTGGATTTTTTTTCATTGTTCATGTAAAATAAGCATATTTTGGAAAAATGTTTATGTTTATTTTTTGTCTCTACCCTTTTTTTTATTGGAAATTTCTTATTTTTTTTATCTGTGTACCAATTATTTAGGAAAGGGCAGGGCAGCCTTCAAGGTCGTAGAAGATGTTCACCGGAAGATTACAGGAAACAGCAGATTCAAACAGCATCGGTCGGCGGTCTTGGTTGACCCTCATTTCCATCAGTTTAGCGCACGATAATAGTGAATAGTGTTGAGCATTTGATCGCTGGTTCGAGAGTGTTATTTCAGTAATAATAGAGCGACGGGGCTAGATCAAATCAACTCGCTGGACAAGGCAAATTGGAACAAGTGGGCATGTTCGCCACGATAGGAAAGAGAAGATTGTTTTCGGAAGATAACAGTTAATGGCTTTGCTTTGCTAACGTATCGAGGTGTGTTCGTATGTGTGTTTGGCACGAAATGAACTCATTTCAATTGAATGCAACAGTTGCATTTGAACTCCTTCTACCACAATATTTGCAGATAAAATCAGGGATAAATGTAATACGAAATATCGAACCCAATTCAAAGTGTTTATAACTCTGATCCCATGCTTATCCACTTCAATGTTATCAACTTTTTATGGAGATTTGCAAAAAACCACCACAGCAGCCTGCGAAATCACATTCCATAAGTTCGAAATATCGTTTTCTATATCCGTCACAAAACAAGTTCCTAACATTCAAACAAGTTACGCGACCCGTTTTCGCAAAAACTCAAGGTTGATCTAGTAGCCATAGGTCGCATAATTAGCGTAGCCTACTATACTATGCTATCTAAGTTACGCGGACAAACCTTGCTCCGTCGACGAGTTCAACTCATCATCAGTCATGTCGTCCGAATTCCATTCCGAGCGATTCGACTCTCGAGTAACAACGAATCCATTATGCGGTTAATCGATTTTCTGACTTTAATTGGATTCTCCCAAACTGGTTCACCTTGCCAGGTGGGTTAACATTTTAAAAAAGTTATCGCCCAGTCGGTCGACATCGAATTATGATTGATGAATTTCGCACATTGACGGCGATCAAGATAGAGCTTTTGTAATTCCCAGCGCACTTCCCTGTTCTTTCATTCTTGAAACCGGCGTGGTGCTAAAAGCAATCTGTCACGATTCTCCTGCCCATCTGTCACTGTACACAAGTTCCGGACGACCTTCTCAATGACGCGAGCCGTCTACGAGCGACTCCTACTTGGCCCGGCTCTTGAACATATGTAAAGTAGCGATTCGTCTCACCACCGTCTCAACAATTCAATGCCGGCCACTTGCCGCCGCAATCAAGTTTCCGCTTCGGCGCTTCTTCCACCCCGCGCGCACGCACGTGCGCCTTTCTCCATAGTAGAGTGCGGACACAAACCACGATTTACTTTCGCTGGATTCGACGGTTTGGCCGTTTTTCCGCTAGGTGGCCGATCTTCCACATCAAACCGGTGAAAGAAGAAAGGCCAATAATTGGTACCGTTTTTTAAATGCGGTTCTTCGCGGCCACCGTTGTTGGGGCGAACCCCAACCGGCACAGCCCGTTGCTGGCACGGAGCGAGCGCGCGGTGCGGTGGATAATAACCGCAGCAAGTTGCATTCGAAGCCGATAAACGCGAGTGATGGGAAGACAGCGCCGCGCACGAAAGAGCGTATGCATGTCGAAGAAGCCACCTCCCGCGTCCGTCACCATGACAATCGCGCTTTATTGTCATTTCTTGCTCGCATCGCGTGCTCGGATTTCCCTTTGCCATTGCGATTATGTCACTCGTTGGGATGTGATATGTTTTGGTTTGTTTACATTTTGGCGTATATTTCGTCAACTTTCCAACCCGCAGCTGATGGTTCGTCGCTGCTTGACTTAATTCGTGTTTTCCATGCGCAATTTCTCCTTGTCGAGCGACGGCGCGCGATGGCTGTGTTTTGCATTGTTCGATAAGGTTTTCAATTTTCCCAACAAGCCATGTTTCGAAAATCTTGTTCCGATTGTCTCGGACGGAACGAATTTTCATATCCTCGTTTGTTCACTTGTTTCGTTCACCTGCAGGTGGATTGATGAGGTTGTTCCGTTCCGTTCGACAACGCATTTTTCTGGCGTTTTCGCAACACGGTGGAAACAATAACCAATCAGACAACAAATCTCCCCTTGCACAATGGATGGGGCAGTCGAGAGATTGTTACGCCATGTTCAACCTAATTTTCTTAAGCGTTTTTTTTTCACACTAACTTGCTGTGTGTCCGGAGAAGCTCGCTGCAACAGTTCTTTTCGATATGAAGAAAACGAATACTTTCGCCGAACTGGACCGGCACCCTAATATATTGCATTGCTACAGTTGTAACATGGAGCAATTATAGGTGGGCGCGTAATTCAATTAGTAAAAGAAGGCTCATTTATTTCTGTAAATTTACTTTCACTACATTCGAATCGCGTGGTCAGCGGTTACTAACGATGACCGTATAGTTGGTAAGATGAGCTTTTTCTTCGTACTGTGATCCATCACTATGTTTGAGGTACATAGATAATGTGTTAACTGTGTTGGAATAATGGATTTCAGGTGCGAAACAAAAAAAAATCTTCCACATTTGAATGAGAAACTCCGAACTGCCGACACCAGACAGAGAAAAGCGGACGCATGGTGCGTAGTTCCCTAAGAAATGCCAGCTATTAGACGTTTCGCTTCCGGGAGTACAGAACCCTCACTTTTTGGAAACACACAAGACCTTACAATATTATTGGGTCAGCTATATTTTGCAATCCTGACAGTCGGAGTACTTAGCTTGTGAGTTTTTAAGGGCACTCCTCACGGAATCCAAATTTCCAAGTACTCGCGTTTTCAAGGGCACTCGATTCGGAAGTAACGCACAACTGTCATTTTAATAATTTCACGCATGCTGCGACGCAGCAAACCTGAAACAATAAAAATGACATTTGTGTGATGCTTCCTGTTCGAATGGTGTGCTGTTTAAAACGCGAGTACTTTGAAATTGGAATTCCACTAAACTTCTGCGCCGGTCATATCATCGGCGGCGGCGGCGTGATGATCGCTTTTGCCCCGATGGGGGCGGCGTCACGGCGGCGCGCCGTTGACTTTTATCGGCGGCGGCGGCGTGAACCGGCGTGGATGAAAAAATCAATGACTGAAAAAATCAATTTTAACGCGGATTTTTGGATTCGCCCGGCTTTTATACACACGATAGTGGGCTTCGTGGCCGTGCGGTTAGCGACGCCAATCGTCTAGACGCATGTGCTATGGAGTGTGGGTTCGATTCCCGCCCCGGCAAAGAGGAAACTTTTCGTGATCAAAAAATTCTCCACTGGTCCACTGGGTGTTATGTGCCCGTTGTCTAATGCTAGGTGTTAAGTGTTCAGTCTGTACGACCTCTGGTCGAAGACGGTGTTCCTGTCTTTTTCTTTTACACGAATCGCTCGTACAAAAATCGACTTCAGTGGATTGCCGGCGATACTGATCAAAATGATTTCAAAATGTTATTTAAGTTGACACTAGGTATTTTGTTATTATCTGATTTTGATGAATCAAATTTTAACAACAAATCCTGCTTCACTTTTCGTGACTCCTGCTGAGCAGTGTTGAGAATGAGGTTCCGGTGTCATAGAACTTATTTGTTTATTTTCAATACACTCTTTTACTTCTCAATATATCTAAATTTTGGAAAAACTACTATGCTTTGAGTTACATATACAATTGGGCAATGTTTGAGTGGCTGTATTTTTATTGTTTTTAGAGAATTTGCAGTGCTACCTGCTGTGATTCTTGGATCCTGGAAGGACATACGGGACAGAATCCACTAATGACAGCCACATTGTACAGTTTATTCCGCACTTCACATTCTTGTGTGCACAAATCTCAATAGATGATCAACATAACTGAAAATAAATACTAGCTGAACAAGACTGGGGCACGACGACCACACAAATTGATTTTTTCCTGAAATTTGGTTAAAAATTTAAAAAAATTCCAAAGGATTACCCGGAGAAATTTTCTAGAAATTGCTTAAGGTAGTTTTGAAATAATTCCTATGGGAATTTCAGGAAAAATTGTCAAGGAACTTGCTAAGGAACCCTTAGAGCAATTTATTCTAAAAAAAACCTCAAAATTATCTGAATTTTATTTTGTTGCCCCCTCAAAATATTATTTTTTGGCAAAAAAAATCCGAGGGGGGGAGACAAAATAGATTTTAAATATTTGTATCGGCCTAATCTAAAAAAATCCTTCGGAAATTTCACCAGGGATTTCTTCAAAAAGCCTTCAAGATTCCTTCGTAGATTTTTTCGGAAATTCTTTTGAAGTTCTCTCAGGAAATCCTTTGAAAACTAAGAGAATGAAATAGTTTCCAATGGAGTTACTAATTGAATTTTCAAAAAAATAAAACAAAAAAATATTAACAACAAAATATCAAAAAAAAATCAGAAGGTATTACTGAAAGAATTTAGGAAAGAACCCGTGAATACATTTTCGAGGGAAGTTCTGGGAGAATTCCCGGAGAACGTTTTAGAGTAATTGCTGGAAAAAAAATCTGAAGAAATTCCTTAGGAATATCTGGAAAGAGGAACTCATGGAATAATTGCCGAATAAATTTCTTAAGGAGGAATTTCCTAAGAAATTCTCAAAGAAATTTCCGAAGGCATTACTTAAAGAGTTGCTAAATAATTTTCGAAGAAACTAGCAATGGAATTTCTTGATGAATTCCTGAAGAAATTTCTGAAGGAATTGCTAAGGAAACTTCCTAAGGAAACGTGCTAAGGAAATAAAAGTCTCCGAAGGAATTTCTAGAAAAAATTTCGTAGTTATTCCAGAAACACAGGAATTTGCGAAATAAACTCGTGAAGAATTTTCTGAAGAAATCCGTAAAGGAAATTCTAAAGGAATTTTTGGAGAAATTTTATAAGAAATTCCCTGAGAAATTCCTTAAGAATATCTGAATACATTTACAAGGAAATATACCAAGAGATTTTGTCAATTAGGGATTTTATTATTTTGCTAAACTGGTTTGCTGAAAGAGTCAACTGTCCTAATAGCACAAATAAAAAAAAGTAAACTTGAAATTTGAAATTGAATTCTGACGAATTCCATTCTTCAGAACTTTTGATGTACCTATTTTTACATTTGTTCAACTTTCCCAGCGAAATTTTCTACCTTTTTATAGTAAGTAGTGAGTAGTCATATAAAAATGTTACAGAGAACACGTAATTAGGCTTTTATGAAAAGTCGTGAAAAATGGATTTCATCAAGTGCCTGGGTAAAACAAAGAATATAGGGAAACTAGAATTCCGAAAAATTAAATCAACCTAACGCGTTTCTAAAAGTTAGATGATTTTAGATGTTCAGGGCAAATATCGTGACTGGGGAATTCAGAATGAATTCCTAGGGGAACTCAGAATGAATTCCGGAGGAGTTCAGAATAAATTCCTGAGGAATTCAGAATGAATTTCTGGGGGAATTCAAAATTAATTCTTGGGGAATTCAGAATTAATTCTTGGAGGAATTTAGAATGAATTCATGGGAATCCTGTCGGAATTCAAAATGAATTCCTGGGAAATTCAAAATGAATTCCTGGGAAATTAAAATGAATTCCTGGGGAAATTCAAAATGAATTTCTGGGGAATTCAAAATGAATTTCTGTAAGAATTCATACTGAATTCCTAGAGAGAATCGGAATGAATTCCTGGAGGAAATCAGAATGAATTACTGAAGAAATTCAGAATGAGTTACTGAAAGAATTAAGAATCAATTCCTGGGGAAATTCAGAATGAATTCCTGGGGGAATGCAGAATAAATTCCAGGGGGAATTCAGAATGAATTCCTGGGAGGATTCAGAATGAATTCCTAGGGGACTTCAGAATGAATTCCTAGGGGACTTCAGAATGAATTCTTAGGGAACCTCAGAATGAAACCCTGGGGGTTTTCAGAATGAATTCCTGGGGAAATTCAGAATGAATTCCTGGAGGAATTCAGAATAAATTCCTGGGGTAATTCAGAATGAATTCCTGGGGGAATTTAGAATGAATTCTTGGGCGAATTTAGAATGAATTCATGGGGGAGTTCAGAATGAATTCCTGCGGGAATTCAGAACAAATTCCTGGGGCAATTCAGAATGAATTCATGAGGCAATTCAGAATTAATTCATGGGGGAATTCAGAATTGATTCATGGGGGAATTTAAAATGAATTCATGGAGGGGAATCCTGTCGGAATTCAAAATGAATTCCTGGGGAAATTCAAAATGAATTCCTGGGAGAATTCAAAATGAATTCCTGGGAGAATTCAAAATGAATTCCTGGGATAATTAAAAATGAATTTCTGGAAGAGTTCATACTGAATTCCTGGAGAGAATCGGAATGAATTCCTGGAGGAAATCAGAATGAATTACTGAAGAAATTCAGAATGAGTTACTGAAAGAATTAAGAATCAATTCCTGGGAAATTCAGAATGAATTCCTGGAAATTCAGAATGAATTCCTGGGGAATTCAGAATGAATTCCTGGAGGAGTTCAGAATGAATTCCTGGGGCAATTCAGAATGAATTCATGGGGGAGTTCAGAATGAATTCCTGCGGGAATTCAGAATGAATTCCTGGGGCAATTCAGAATGAATTCATGAGGGAATTCAGAATTAATTCATGGGGGAATTCAGAATTGATTCATGGGGGAATTTAAAATGAATTAATGGAGGGGAATCCTGTCGGAATTCAAAATGAATTCCTGGAGAAATTTAAAATGAATTCATGGAGAAATTTAAAATGAATTCCTGGGAGAATTCAAAATGAATTCCTGGGGCAATTCAAAATGAAGTCCTGGGTGAATTCAAAATAAATTCCTAGGGAAATTCAAAATGAATTTCTGGAAGAGTTCATACTGAATTCCTGGAGAGAATCGGAATGAATTCCTGGAGGAAATCAGAATGAATTATTGAAGAAATTCAGAATGAGTTACTGAAAGAATTAAGAATCAATTCCTGGGGAAATTCAGAATGAATTCCTGGGGGAATTCAGAATGAATTCCTGGAGGAGTTCAGAATGAATTCCTGGAGGAGTTCAGAATGAATTCCTGGGGCAATTCAGAATAAATTCATGGGGGAATTCAGAATTAATTCCTGGCGGAACTCAGAATAAATTCCTGGTGGAATTCAGAATAAATTCCTGGCGGAATCCAGAATGAATTCCTGTCGGAAATTTAGAATAAATTCCTGTCGGAATTCAAAATGCATTCTTGGGCGAATTCAAAATGAATTTCTGGAGGAAATCGAAATGAATTACTGGAGGAATTCAGAATGAATTCTTGGCGGAGTTCAGAATGAATTCGTGGCGGAATTCAGCATAAATTCCTGGGGGAATTCATAATGGATTCCTAGTGGAATTCAGAATGAATTCCTGGGGGAATCCAAAATTAATTCCTGGTGAAATTTAAAATGAATTTCTAGGGAAATTTGGAATGAATTCCTGGGGAAATTCAGAACGAATTCCTGACGGAATCCAGAATGAATTCCTGGAGGAAATCAGAATGAATTCCTGGCGGAATTCGGAATGAATTCCCTTGCTGAATTCGGAATGAATTCCCTTGCTGAATTCGGAATGAATTGCTGGCAGAATTTGGAATGAATTCCTGGCGGAATTTGGAATGAATTCCTAACGAATTCGGAATGAATTCCAGGTGGAATTCGGAATGAATTCCTGGCGGAATTCGGAAAGAAATCCTGGCGGAATTCGGAATGAAATAATTCCTGGGGAAATTTAGAGTGACTTTCTGGCGGAATTCAGAATGAATTTTTGGCTGAATTCGGACTGAACTCCTAGCGGAATTTAGAATGAATTCCTGGGGGATGCAAAATTAATTCCTGGGGAAATTTAGAATGAATTTTAGGAATTCTTTTTGAAGTTCCATCAGGATTCCTTCCTGGAGTTTTTTCAAAAAATCTTCTTGGAGCTCCTCCAGAAGGTCTTCATATAATTCTTCCAAATATTTCTCGTTAGATTTTTCAGTAGTTCGTCCTGAAATTCCACCTGGGGTTCCTCTACAAATTTTTCTTTCAGGACTTTTGGGAATAACTCACGTCGATTACAACTTTTAGTGACAAATGTGAGAAAAAAAATCATTCGGCGATATTTTAAATTTGGGAAAGTCACGGAGCAATTTCAGGAGGAAATCAAAAATTATATGCTTCTGGAACTTCACTGGAGAAGATCTAGGATGATTTTATAGATAGACAGAATCACCGTCTTCGACCAGCGGTCGCACAGACTGAACACTTAACATTTAACATGAGACAACGGACAAGGTCATTTACACAACACCCAGTGGACCAGTGGAGTATTTTTCGCTTTACGAAAAGTGTTCTTCTTACCGGGGCGGGAATCAAACCCACACTCCACTGCACATGCGTTTAGTTAGACGATTGACGTCGCTAACCGCACGGCCACGAAGCCCACGGAAGGAACTCTCAAAAATATCTGGGTGGAGTTACCGTAGGAACTCCAGGAGAAATTTCTGGAGGAATTCGAGAAGGAATTCTTAGAGCACTACTCATCGAGCTCTTTAACAGAAAAAAGGAAAACATGCATGTCTCTAAGATCACTTTGTTAGGCGTCTTCAGGAAATCCAGGAGGAAATCCTGGTCGTACTTCAGGAAGAATTCATATAAAACTGCTAGAGTAATTTCTTGGGATTCTCCTGAATGGAATCCTGGAGAATCTCCAAGATGGGTTTCTGAAAGAACTCTATAGAGGTATTCAGGTATAGAATGTATTCAACAAGGGTTCCTGAATTCCCAAATATTGCTAAATTATCAAATTTCGGACGTTGGTCACAAAATAGGACGTTGCTCTACGAAACACATGAAGGGCTAAAGAGAATAGGCTGTTACAGCGGGTGACCCCAAGCCTCCATCATGGGACCGACGTTGTGGAACGTGATGTACGATGGACTATTGCAGCTAACACTACCAAGAGGTGTAAAAATCGTTGGGTTTACGAATGACGTGGCTCTCATGGTATTCTGAGAAACAGTAGAAGAGGTGGAAGTACGAGCAACGCAGGCGATAGAAATAATCAACAACTAGATGTGCGGAAAAAAAGCTGGCATTGGCTCATCATAAATCTAAAGTGATGATGATCAGCAAACGAAGGGCAGCACAGCATAGTACGATAATGGTCGGAGAAGTCACCATTGACTCGAAGCGAGAGGTAAAGCATCTTGGGGTAATGATCGACGACCGGCTTAATTTCAATAGCCACGTCGATTATGCTTTGCGATAAGACAACTAAGCGGTCACAGCGTGTACCAGAATCATGTCGAACAGTTATGCAATTAGTAGCACTAAGAGAAGACTCCTGGCCAGTGTATCTACGTCAATACTCAGATACGGACGATCTGACGTGAGGAACGGTTGGTGCTAGCATGATTGCAAGAACCGTTTCGATGAGGAAGTGGCTGCTGGCGTGGAACAGTAGTTTGAAAGGAAAGCGGACATATCGGCTCATTCCGAACCTGTCGTTGTGAAAACATGGGGAAGTCAACTTCTTCCTGACACAATTCCTGTCGGGCCATGTATGTTTCAGGAAGTATCTGCACGGATTCGGACACACTGAGTCCCCCATTTGCCCGACCTATCAGAATTGCGAGCAGACACCGGAACACGTGTTTTTCGACTTCAGCCACCCAGAGGGCATCTGAAAGCGATCACAGTAGCACGGTCGGCTACGGGGAAGCTTCCATCAATTTTTTTAGCAGGTCGGGCAGGAGCTCAACTCTGTTCGCATTCGAGCTTAGTGTAGATGTTAAGGTGTCTGTCGAGCAGATTTTTGATGGCCTTCAACCCTCCTAAAAAAAAATAAATAGAATGTTTTACAACCAAGTTGTAATTTTTGCATTGCTAGCACGATTAAATTCTTATATCCAGTGAAGTTTTCGTTTCAGGATCTATTTTATTTTTCGAAAACATCAAACATCTCTATTGTTTATCTTTTTTTTTTAATTGTCTATAATTTCATATTGTATTTGTAACGCATTATTATTGTTATAGTTCAATCGAAGCAACTTGAATAAGAGTTACCAAGGTATATAATCACTGAGTCGAAGTGCCGAAATCTTCGTTGTGTCATGCATATTCCTCTAACCTCAGCTGCTTACGAATAACTATTTAGGATGTAATAGCAATCCAATTGAAGGTCCAAAATGATAAATCAAGAAAGCTACCATTGCCGGCCACGTCAATCTTTTACTTAACAGCAGGCCAGCGACTCATCGACGCCCTCATAGGAGTTGGATGACCGATAGGAAAATAGTTTAGGAATATAATCAGTGATGTATATATAATAAAACTAGCTGATCCGGTGTCTCGCCAAACATATATCAATATTTTGAATCAATTTTGTCGAAGAGATTGAATTTCGATTTTCAGAGTATTCCAGTCCATCATAACATTTTTCCTCGTAAGTAGAAGAAGAAAACAAATATAAATTGGCAAAAATTGGGTGATGCGTGGTCGTATAAATGGCAACTTGGTTTTATATATATATATATATAAAATAAAATAATAATAAAGAAAAGATAAAGAAAAGAAAAGAAAGAAAAGTAAGAAAAGATAGTTAGATAAAATGAAGAAGGGTCGTTTGGTTGAAACCCATTCGGCCGAACAAACCATTAGGCCGAAAGGGTCGTTTGGTTGAAAGGGTCGTTTGGTCGAAATGGTCATTTGCCCGAAAGGGTCATTTGGCCGAAAGGGTCATTTGACCGAAAGGGTCATTTGACCGAAAGGGTCATGTGGCCGAAAGGGTCATTTGGACGAAAGGATCGTTTGGCCGAATAGGAAATTTGGCTGAATAGCTTATTTGAAAAGTGAGATACCAGGAATGAGAGGAGAGACGTCTCATTTCTCACTCTTAACTATTCTCTTCTCAATGCAAAAGTGAGAAGCGCGAAATGAGTAGTGAGGCGTCTCACTTCTCACTCCTCATCCCTCACTTCTCACTGTGAAAAATGATTAGTGCGAAGTGAGTAGTGAGACGTCTCACTACTCACTTCGCGCTCCTTATTTTTTACAGTGAGAAGTGAGAAATAAGGATAGAGAATAGAAACATCTCTCTTCTTACTCATAATTTCTCACTTTTCAAATGACCTATTCGGCCAAATTATTATTTCGTCAAACGACCCTTTCGGCCAAATAACCATTTTGGCCAAACGACCCTTTCGGCCAAATGACCATTGCGGCCTAATGATCCTTGCGACCAAATGACCCTTTCGGCCTAATGATCCTTGCGGCCAAATTTTCCTTTCGGCCTCATGACCCTTTCGACCAAAACACCCTTTCGGCTAAACGACCCTTTCGGCCAAACGACTCTTTTGGCCAAACGACCTTTTCGGTCAAACGACCCTTTCGGCCAAATGACTTTCGGCCCAGTGGGTTTCGGCCAAACGGCTTCCGGCTGAATGGGTTTCGGACAAACAACCCTCCCCCCTCTGGAGCTGCGCCAATTAGGAAAATACTGGGCCATTTTGAAGAAGCACCTAGCAAAAGGACCTAAGTTGTGGAGAATGCCGATTGCCGTGCATAACCTTATGGCGGGGGTGAAGGCCAAGGTTGGCTCATTCGGTTATAAAGCTTAAAATGAATTAAATGAATGATGCCGCAACCAATTACTACCAATTGTTTCTTTTTGCTCCTTGGAAATTTGGTGATATTCGGATAAAAACTCGAAATTATAAAACCAGAATATTAGACAAGAGAAATCTATCACTAGAAGTGAATATTGGGTTTGGTTTAATCATAGTAATTTTAATTGTAATGGGAGTTTGACTGATCGGGATAATTTTGTTACGTTTCGGTTATGTAGTCTCTCAAACTTGCTTGCAATTTCAACTCAATTATTAATAAACTGGCCTGTTTATTGTGGGGTAGTTTCAGCTTTTTAATTGAACAAAGTGAAAAAAGCGCGAAAAGACATTTTCCTGTATTAGGTTAGATATTACAATTCATGATTAACTTGTTAATGGCATGATCGGTGATGAAAAAACGCGAATGAAAGATCGAAAGAGGACAGTACGCAAGGGTGCGCAAGACTAAAACTACTCTTGGAAATTCAGCTGGGGCCATATGATCAACAGTTAATTGATAAGTCAGCTTTCTTTTTCCGAACGTCCTGGATTGAAATCCTTTGAAGGGTCGAATAATGTTGTGGTAATAATGTCGTCAAATCATTATCCGAGCTGTACCAGTAGAGTATTCTTGCAGAAGAAATTTCGTTCGTTAATGTTGGATCATAGTTTCTTATCACCTTCGTGTCCAGGAAAAGCAACTGGTTATTTTTCTCTATCTCGAATGTAAGCTATATTTTCTCTTGTCTGTTTTCTTATGAAGTGCTATAAATATATCGTTCACGTATCTCTTTAAAATAGGGACTTTATTTTCTGTACGGCAAATCTTTCAAAAAATGCCGTCCATCACACCATCACACACCATCTGTTTAACGATTTCAAAGCGGCAAACGATAGCACAGACCACGTACAACTATGGAAAATCGTGGATGAGAATGGCTTTCCTGTGATGCTGAAAGTGAGACTGATCAAAGCAACGATGGATGGGAGTGTTACGATAGACGGGGATACCTTTGAGTCGATGAATATGTATACCTTGGATTCTTGTTAACGGCTAATAATTAAAATTAATGTTAGTCGTGAAGTACGGAGGCGCATCATCTGTGGAAGTCGGGCTCCAGAAGAAACTGCGGTCAAATAAGATACGCACCCGCACCAAACGTAACCGGTAGTCCTCAACGGACAATTAAGTTTGACCATGCTCGAGGAGGACCTGCAAGCGGTGTTTGGTGGTGTGCAAGAAGACGGTGTGTGGGGGCCAAGAATGAAAAATAAGGTCGCCCAACTCTACGGCGAACCCAGTATCCAGAAGGTAGCTAAAACCTGAAGGGTACGATGGGCAGGACATGGTGGCAACCCTGAAAAGATGGCATATATGTCCGATGCGGCAGATACAAGAATCCGTGGAGCGCTGCGATAACCGGAGATGACCAGGTACAGAACGACTTGGCGAGCGTGGGACGGAGAGATGCGGCCTCGAACCGTGTATTGTGGCGTCAAATTCTAGATTCAATGTTACTTGGTAAAACTTAATCTAAATAAATGGATGAACATACTGATGGATTGATCATGGAAGCTTGGTTGATCAGCGTGTGCTTACTCAATTGAGGGTCCCGCGACTATCCCACACATTTGAATTTTTGCAAGATTTTTAGATTTATTTATTAGATTTCGGTTCTTCTTTTATTTCTTTATTGAGGCTTCGCCACCAAAAGCCTCTGGATCTGCCTCTGCTGCGATTTCCGGCGGTTTCCAGTCTAATACTTGTTTACAGATTTTGTTTGTTTAGAGTGTCGCCGACCCAGGCCCACTTTCGATCCCGAAATTCTGTTGCTGTCGGTCTCTGGTGACAACGTCGATGGAGCTCGTTGTTTGAGATTCAGTTGTGAGGCCACAAGGCCTGAATTATATACCGCAGGCATCTCTTAATGAACACCTGCAGCCCTTGAGTGTTCTCCACTGATACACACCATGTTTCGCTAGCGTATAACAGCACAGATTTCACGTTAGAGTTGAAAATTCGTATTTTGGTGCGTTCACTTATCTACCTGTTTTTCCAGATATTTCTTAAACTCGCAAAGGCAGCCCTTGGCTACCAAGATATTGGAAGCTTTCAACATTCTCCACTGGTTGCCCGGCTACTGTGAAACTGGAAAGAGTCACCGTGTTTACATCCAACGATTTGGTTTTGTTGACGTTGATGACTAAACCTGCCGAAGAGGAGCGCTCGGCAAGGTCGTTGAGCTTACTCTGCATATCAGAGCGCCGTTGCGCGAGGAATGCAACATCATCCGCCAATTCGAAGTCATTTAGGTGCTCCATGGTTATAGGCTGCCATAACAGCCCGCGGTTTGGTTCACGGTCAATCGCATCTACCAGAATCTCGTCGATTACGATGAGGAACAGTAACGGTGATAGAATACATCCTTGCCTCACACCAGCTACGATCCGGATAGGGTCGGACAAGACCCCATTGTGCAGCACTCTACACGAGAAGGCCTCGTACTGTGCCTCGATGAGGCCGATATTCTCGTGATTGAGACGGTCGAAAGCTTTTTCGTAGTTAATAAATACCAAGTAAAGGGACTCTTGGAATTCGTTGATCTGCTCCAGAATGATGCGGAGCGTGACAATATGGTCCACACAGGATCTTCCGGCACGGAATCCGGCTTGCTGCCGCCGGAGAGTCGCATCGATCTTCTCCTGAATCCGGGCTAGGATAATTTTGCACAGAACTTTGAGAACGGTACACAGCAACATAATGCTTCGCCAGTTATCGCATACAGTCAGGTCACCCTTTTTGGACACCTTCACTAAGATACCTTGCATCCAGTCGACCGGGAAAGTTGCGGTGTCTCAGATATTACGAAATAAACGATGCAGTAGTTGAGCGGATGTCATGGGGTCAGCTTTGAGCATCTCGGCTAATATGCGGTCGACCCCTGGGGCTTTATTCGATTTCATGCTTTGGATGGCTGTTTGAATCTCTAGCAGTGATGGAGCTTCGGTATTGACGCGTGTTATACGTCGGATCCTAGGCAGATCATGCCGAGGTGGTGATGGCCTGGCTGGCACTTGAAAAAGTGGTTCGAAGTGCTCGAACCAGCGTTTCAGCTGGTCAGTTGGGTCGGTCAATAACTGATCATTCGCGTCTTTCACAGGCATCGTTGCATTCATCTTCGCCCCGCTTAAGCGTCGTGAGATATCGTAGAGGAGGCGAATGTCCCCCACGCTTAAAATGACTTACATATTTTCGTGTTCCGTTCACACAAAACGGGCCTCTCCTGGAACAACTCATATTATGAGTAATTACGATGTTACTCATTTTTGTTTAACCGATGCCCGATGATTTTCGGTGAGTTCATTTTACAAAGCGAAAGAGCAGTCGGAAATCGAACCTAACCTCAATTGTTAATGTTAAAGTAAGCCAACTTTTCCATACTTATTCGGAGGCTTCTCCAATCGTTTCGATCAACAAAACAAAGTGCGATGATTGTATTCGCACTTTTTTTGTTTCGCCATCAAAACAAAAGGAAAACTTCCGAAAAGTACGATTTCTTGCAGCACATTCTGCACACGTTCGCCATCATAGCGACCCGAAGGGACTTTGACAGTTCGAGGCAAACTCACTTACACATATCATGCACATGTGAGACAGTACACAGCGACTGCTTGTGT
This sequence comes from Armigeres subalbatus, assembly GCF_024139115.2. Taxonomy (NCBI): domain Eukaryota; kingdom Metazoa; phylum Arthropoda; class Insecta; order Diptera; family Culicidae; genus Armigeres; species Armigeres subalbatus. The sequence continues at coordinate 305,362,060 of NC_085139.1, read as the reverse complement.
TTCACACAAAATTTTCACTCATAGTGAGAGTTGGCCAAGGCGTCGCCGTGATGTGTGAAAGCTATTCATGCGATGTGTACTTGACTTTAAGCGTGCGGGCTAAGACTTTAGCTCCTCTGGTTTTTGATCGCTCTATCGCGGCTTTGGCTTCTCTTCGCTCCTCTATCTTCCTCCAGGTCTCATCGGTGATCCATTGTTTTCTCTGGGTGCGCTGGTGGCGATGAAGGCATTCTTGATGGCGGTCCATTGGTCTTCCACGCTGCCACCTTCCGGAATATCTGCAGCACGCGTCTCCAGTTCTTCAACGAAGGACCGTTTCACCGTGGTCGGCGTGTGTTGAATCGTCATCCAACTCTTTTCTCCTGCCGACGAATCCGCGCAATGCGCAGGCGTATTTCGCCGATGAGAAGTCGCTCAGTATCTAGAAATCATCTCTGCGGTACATATTGCGTAGTTGGCCTGGCCGAATGAAAAGAAAATGACGGAATTTAGAAACCGTCATTTTCCTGGATGCTTTCAAGTATTGGCTGCGCAAGCATGAGATTAGATTAGATTAGATTAGATACATCTCCAAAAAAATCGATTGATGTTCACTTCCAATTGCATCCGACCTAGACATACTATCTCGATTTGTACAACTCCATGTAAGGCCCAGTTAACGACCACCGAGAATGAATTAATAAGCCTTCTCTTCTCCATGATTCGCACATACATATAATTACTCAGCGTTTGCTCTGTGGGTGGTGTTCGCACAGCACTTCCCACGAAGCTTTTCATGCTAAGTGGAAGGTAATAACTTCATTTTCGGATAATTTGAACAATTGGAACGTTTACCACCCAATTTGATGACCTTTGAACGCAAACTGAATTTGTCGGGCCGTTAATTGGCTTCGGTTGCCGCGGAGTGCTACATGCATCATCATTTGAATCGATCGCAGCAACCGGCGATGTTTATTGAATCCAAGTTCTAGGCACCTCGTGCACCGCCTACTTGTGCGCACTCGACGCCACAGCATCAGCATCCGTAGTGATTGCTTTGCGCACGCAGGTGACGTAATAACCATCGAAGTAATCGTGCGACGCATCGCATCGATCGCATAATCGATCAGCGCCGACCGAGCCACCCAATGCCCTAATCTGAGACGTGCGAATGGAACAGCACTGATATAAAATGGGATGGACCGCTACGGGAACCGGTTGAGATTGATCGACAACGAAGACGACGACGACGACCGCAACTACGGTGTTGTTATTAACATAATCACACACGCGATCGTGATGGATACGATATGAATGATGGGACGGACGACGAGTCAGTAAACGAGCGTGATTGGCCCTGCAGAGGAGTGACGGACAACGGGTCGCGAATTGATCCTAAGGTGCTTTCTTTCTATATGGTCAAATGACAGTTAGGCGACACGAGCAGTGGCAGGTCGTCCCGTGGGGATCCGCAGGTGAGGAATGTACGGAAATGGAAAGATAATTTTACTATTGTGTGACGTACACATCATTTGAGTGGGTGACGAGCTGTTTAGGTTACGTGATCTGGTATTATCTCTTTGAACTTGCAGGAATAGAATCGAATTTTTTTTGCTTTCAATTACTTTCCAATCCCAAGGACTTACAATTAGCGTTATGTTGACTCTATTTGTAGAGCAATGGTTTAGCATAGCGTCACCTTTTTGGGTTGGAACGCTGAACTTCTTGTAATCCAGCTTTAGATTCATCGGAGGTCCTCATGAGCAACGTTTCTCAATCGCAGTTAAATGCTTTGCTGGAAATGCACCTACTACTGCATGCTGCCGGTTACCGCTAGAAGACTCGTAACTACAAAGTTCATTACCTTCAGCACGCACCTCAACTGACTGTATGGAGAGAAAATGACAGAGCGGAGAACCGTGCTTTGAATAAATAATTCAAACTTGGGTGAGCGGTTGAACCTTTCGCGTTCGCCCCTCTACGTTGCCAATGTTCTCTGACCTTACGACAACCATTATCTGTATAGTTGCTACCCGAGTAGGCGAGTTCAAATATATGTTTTAATAAGTATCTCATTTATCGCTTTTTGTTATTTACTAATGAAAATGTAAATATAAGCATAATTACAATATCGTGAATAAATTTTGTTCAAAAGTTGTTCTTCCAATGATTCGAAAAAAATAATAACTCATACCGTTACTGGATCATTCGATTCTATTCGGGTCGCTCGGTACTGTCCGGGGTCCGTTTTCTGCACAACCGCTGCTGTAGGCCATTCTTGGAAGTGGCGGTGGATGTGAACCAAAGATAGCAAAACAGAGAGAAGCATCTCTTTCATCATTGATAAGTGAACTTGATGCGCCGCCGCCGCCGCCGGCAGCAACGATGGCCTCAACGATGATGAGATTGGACTAGGTTAAGTTATGCGCTATTATGCATTATTGCGATTACAAAGCTGAGGGGGAAGAGATGCGTCTTGTGCTACTTGATTCACAGATAAAGAGGCGAAATAATAAAATATTTCAGATTTTAAAATGATGGTTGCTCTACATTTTAATTGTTTCGGATATCATTTCTTGTCTAGAGCCATCTGTTGACCATATCAAACAAAAATGACACTTTTAAAAAAAGTTTGTTACATCTGTTTGTCTGTGCCAGTGCATTCAATTCACATATGCACCCGCGACCTCGATCGGCGATAATTACGGGAATTACTTGGGGAAACGGAACGAGAAATGCTCTTTAATACCTCATTGAATGGATCCACCGACACTGACTGATGGTGGGAGTTGCTGAATCAGATCGGAAGTAAATTGCAACGTTCGCCAGTACGGACGAGTTATTCTGTTTTTTAAGTTATTTATGCAACAGGCTGCGCGTGGTTGGAACAAACTTGGCCACAATAAGTTGCGTAGCAACACACTGCCGAATCCGCTGTCAAATCGGTAACCATCCACCCAACCGTCATGGCTTGCTTCATTGTTTGTTCCCACGCTTCAATTGCGGATTGTTTTCAGAGCTAATCGCGGTTCTACCTCCCATGATGGTGGCGTGCGGATCGTTACAAATCCGCTTTCGGCGGATTGTCTAATTGTGTCCATTTTGTTCTCGGGGGTGGCAACCATTTGTACCGCCGCCACCAAGCGGCGAGCCGAAAGATGGAAACACAGTTCTTTTTTGCCGAGATTAAAACGTTGAAACAATGCATTTGTCGATGGGGGGTACTTGTTTGGGTGGATTGCAACATTCGGTGAGGCGCGTGTTGCGCCTGAGAACTCGATTAGAACGCTATAAACGTTTAAAATTGGATACACAATGCCAAAACGAGCCAAAACGTGCGATTAAAATCAGAAGTGAAACATAACAGAAAAATAATCTTATTAAATATCAGATGAACATAAAGTTAGTTAAGAATGAGAATTAAATCAGATTGTTATCAAAATCAAATGAAGAATGATACAAAATTGAATCTGAATTTAGTCATAGTTGAGGAGGAATTGAATCAAAACAGTTAAAACTGAGTATTCTCAATCAGAATCAAAACGTATTTGAATGAGTATCTAAGGAGAATCAGATCAGAATTGCATTGAAAGGTGTTAAGCCAAAACTAAAGTAGATTCAATATCGAATTAGAACAGAATCGGGGTCGACAAATCAGAATCAAATCTAAATCGAATAAAAAAAATTAAATATTAATTCGGAATTAAATCAAAATTGAAAAAAAGCAAATCTAATCCAAATCTAATCCAAATCCAATCCAAATCTGATCAGATCCAAATCAGTCAAATCCAGTCAGATCAGTCAAAGTCAGTCCAGATCAGTCCAAATCCAGTCAAATCCAGTCCAGGTCAGTCCAGATCCAGTCAGATCAGGTCAGATCCAGGTCAGGTCAGTCCAGTCGGTCAGATCCAGTCCAGGTCGAGTCCAGGTCAGTCCGGTCAGTCCAGGTCCAGTCAGGTCCAGTCCAGATCAGGTCAGTCCAGGTCCAGTCCAGTCCAGATCCAAGTCAGGTCAGTCCAAATCAGTCAGGTCAGTCCAGATCCAGTCCAGTTCAGTCGGTCAGTCAAATCCAGTCCAGGTCAGATCCAGGTCAGGTCAGTCCAAGGTCAGATCCGGTCCAGTCCAGATCCAGTCGGTCCAGATCCAGTCAGATCAGTCCAGATCAGTCCAGGTCAGTCAAGATCCAAGTCAGATCCAGGTCAGATCAGTCAGTCCAGTCAGATCCAGTCCAGATCCAGTCCAGATCAGTCAGGTCCAGTCAATCCAGTCAAGTCCAGTCCAGGTCGGTCAGGTCCAGTCCAGGTCAGTCCAAATCAGTCCAGATCAGTCCAGGTCAGTCCAGGTCAGTCCAGTCAGTCCAGGTCCAGTCCAGGTCCAGTCCAGATCAGGTCGATCCAGGTCAGTCAAGTCCAGTCAAGTCGGTCAGGTCAGTCAGATCCAGTCCAGGTCCAGTCCAGGTCAGTCAGGTCAGTCCAGGTCAGTCCAGGTCAGTCCAGATCCAGTCCAGGTCCAGATCAGTCAGTCAGGTCAGTCAGATCGATCAGGTCCAGTCCAGATCCAGTCCAGATCCAGTCCAAGATCAGTCCAAGATCCAGTCAGATCAGTCCAGGTCAGTCCAGGTCAGTCCAGATCCAGGTCAGTCAAGTCCAGATCGGTCAGGTCCAGTCCAGGTCAGTCCAGATCCAGTCAGGTCAGTCAGTCAGTCCAGTCCAGATCCAGTCAGGTCAGTCAGTCCAGATCCAGTCAGGTCAGTCAGGTCAGTCCAGAGTCAGTCCAGGTCCAGTCCAGATCCAGTCCAGGTCCAGTCAGGTCCAGTCCAGGTCAGTCAGGTCAGTCAGGTCAGTCCAGATCAGTCAGATCCAGTCCAGGTCAGTCAGGTCAGTCCAGATCAGTCCAGATCCAGTCCAGAGTCAGTCCAGGTCAGTCAGGTCCAGTCCAAGTCCAGGTCAGTCGGTCCAGGTCAGTCCAGGTCCAGTCCAGTCGGTCAGATCCAGTCCAGGTCAGTCAGGTCCAGGTCAGTCCAGGTCAGGTCAGATCCAGTCCAGATCCAGTCCAGGTCAGTCCAGGTCAGTCCAGGTCCAGTCAGTCGGTCAGATCCAGTCAGATCCAGTCCAGATCCAGTCCAGGTCAGTCAGATCCAGTCAGGTCAGTCCAGATCCAGTCAGGTCCAGTCCAGATCCAGTCCAGGTCAGTCCAGTCAGGTCAGGTCAGTCAGGTCAGTCCAGGTCAGTCAGGTCCAGTCCAGTCAGTCAGATCCAGTCCAGATCCAGTCAGGTCAGTCCAGATCCAGTCCAGATCCAGTCCAGATCCAGTCCAGGTCAGTCCAGGTCAGTCAGATCCAGTCCAGGTCAGTCCAGGTCAGTCCAGATCCAGTCAGATCCAGTCCAGGTCAGTCCAGATCAGTCCAGATCCAGTCCAGGTCAGTCCAGATCAGTCAGATCCAGTCCAGATCAGTCCAGGTCAGTCCAGATCAGTCCAGATCCAGTCCAGGTCAGTCAGGTCAGGTCAGTCCAGGTCAGTCCAGGTCAGAGTCAGTCCAGATCAGTCCAGATCCAGTCAGGTCAGTCCAGATCAGTCCAGGTCCAAGGTCAGTCAGATCAGTCCAGGTCAGTCCAGATCAGTCCAGTCAGTCCAGAGTCAGTCCAGATCCAGTCCAGATCCAGTCCAGTCCAGTCCAGATCCAGTCAGGTCGAGTCCAGGTCAGTCCAGTCAGTCCAGTCAGATCCAGTCCAGATCAGTCCAGATCCAGTCCAGGTCAGTCCAGATCGATCGGAGTCAGTCCAGATCAGTCCAGGTCCAGTCAGGTCAGTCCAGATCCAGTCAGGTCAGTCAGAGTCAGTCCAGGTCCAGTCCAGGTCCAGTCAGTCCAAGTCAGTCCAGATCCAGTCAGGAGTCAGTCAGATCCAGTCAGATCCAGTCCAGGTCAGTCAGGTCAGTCCAGGTCAGGTCAGGTCAGTCCAGTCCAGTCAGTCAGTCCAGGTCAGTCCAGATCCAGTCCAGATCCAGTCAGGTCAGTCCAGATCCAGTCCAGGTCAGTCCAGATCCAGTCCAGATCCAGTCAGGTCAGTCAGGTCAGGTCAGTCCGATCAGTCCAAGTCCAGTCCAGATCCCAGTCCAGTCCAGGTCAGGTCGGTCCAGATCAGTCCAGGTCCAGTCCAGTCGGTCAGATCCAGTCCAGTCGGTCCAGTCCAGATCCAGTCCAGATCGGTCCAGGTCAGGTCAGTCAGTCCAGATCAGTCCAGTCCAGTCGTCCAGGTCCAAGTCCAGTCAGTCCAGGTCAGTCCAGATCCAGTCCAGTCAGTCCAGTCGAGTCGGTCAGGTCAGTCGGTCCAGTCCAGTCCAGGTCAGTCCAGATCCAGTCCAGATCCAGTCCAGGTCAGTGGTCAGGTCAGTCCAGGTCAGTCCAGGTCAGTCCCAGATCAGTCAGTCAGGTCAGTCCAGATCAGGTCAGTCCAGGTCCAGTCCAGTCAGTCCAGATCCAGTCCAGATCGGTCAGGTCAGTCCAGGTCAGTCCAGATCAGTCCAGATCCAGTCCAGGTCAGTCCAGTCAGGTCAGATCGGTCCAGATCCAGTCCAGGTCAGTCCAGATCCAGTCCAGGTCAGTCAGGTCCAGGTCCAGTCAGGTCCAGGTCAGTCAGTCAGAGTCCAGTCAGTCAGTCAGGTCCAGTCAGGTCAAGATCCAGTCCAAGATCCAGTCCAGATCAGTCCAGGTCCAGTCAGGTCAGTCCAGATCAGTCCAGGTCCAGTCCAGATCCAGTCCAGGTCGGTCCAGATCAGTCAGGTCAAGTCCAGGTCAGTCAGGTCAGATCAGTCAGGTCAGTCCAGGTCAGTCCAGTCAGGTCAGTCCAGGTCCAGTCCAGGTCAGTCAGGTCGGTCCAGGTCCAGTCCAGGTCAGTCAGTCAGTCAGTCCAGTCCAGGTCAGTCCAGATCCAGTCCAGATCCAGTCAGATCGAGTCAGGTCGGTCCAGAGTCCAGTCAGGTCGGTCCAGGTCGATCCAGGTCAGTCAGTCAGTCCAGTCAGATCCAGTCCAGGTCGGTCCAGTCCAGGTCGAGTCAGTCCAGTCGAGTCAGTCCAGATCCAGTCAGTCAGTCCAGGTCAGTCAGTCAGTCCAGATCCAGTCAGGTCAGTCGGTCCAGTCCAGTCAGTCCAGTCAAGGTCAGTCCAGATCAGTCAGATCCGATCCAGTCAGTCAGGTCAGTCCAGGTCCCGGTCAGGTCAGTCCAGGTCAGTCCAGGTCAGTCAGGTCCAGTCCAGATCCAGTCCAGGTCAGGTCAGGTCAGTCCAGGTCAGTCAGAGTCCAGTCCAGGTCAGTCAGATCGGTCAGATCCAGTCCAGATCAGTCAGTCAAGTCCAGGTCCAGTCCAGATCCAGTCCAGATCCAGTCCAGGTCAGTCCAGGTCAAGTCAGTCCAGATCCAGGTCCAGATCCAGTCAGTCGGTCCAGTCCAGTCAGTCAGGTCAGTCCAGATCCAGTCCAGGTCAGTCCAGGTCAGTCCAGATCCAGTCAGGTCGGTCAGGTCAGTCCAGGTCCGGTCCAGGTCCAGTCAGATCCAGTCCAGATCAGGTCAGTCAGGTCAGTCAAGTCTCCAGAGTCAGGTCAGATCCAGGTCGGTCAGTCAGGTCCAGTCCAAGTCGATCCAGATCAGTCCAGATCAGTCCAGATCCAGTCAAGTCAGTCAGTCAGGTCGGTCCAGGTCAGTCCAGATCGGTCCAGTCAGTCGGTCAGGTCCAGTCCAGGTCCAGTCCAGATCCAGGTCAGGTCAGAGTCCGGTCGATCCAGTCCAGGTCCAGTCAAGTCAGTCCAGATCCAGTCCAGGTCAGTCAGGTCCAGTCCAGGTCAGTCCAGGTCAGTCCAGATCCAGTCCAGATCAGTCCAGATCCAGTCAGGTCAGTCCAGGTCAGTCCAGATCGGTCCAAGTCAGTCCAGGTCGGTCAGTCGGTCCAGGTCCAGGTCCAGTCAGTCAGTCGGTCGATCAGTCAGGTCAGTCCAGTCCAGTCAGTCCAGTCAGATCCAGTCAGATCAGTCCAGGTCAGTCCAGGTCAGTCCAGGTCAGTCCAGGTCCAGTCCAGGTCAGTCCAGATCCAGTCCAGATCCAGTCAAGTCAGTCCAGGTCCAGTCCAGGTCAGTCCAGATCCAGTCAGGTCAGTCCAGTCCAGTCCAGGTCAGTCAGGTCCAGTCCAGTCAGTCCAGTCCAGATCCAGTCAGTCCAGGTCCAGTCAGGTCAGGTCAGTCCAGGTCAGTCCAGATCCAGTCAGATCCAGTCCAGGTCAGTCAGGTCCAGATCAGTCCAGTCCAGGTCAGTCCAGGTCAGTCCAGATCCAGTCCAGATCCAGTCCAGGTCAGTCCAGATCCAGTCAGGTCAGTCAGTCAGTCCAGTCCAAGTCCAGTCCAGGTCAGTCCAGGTCAGTCCAGATCCAGTCCAGATCCAGTCAGGTCAGTCAGATCAGGTCAGGTCAGTCCAGGTCAGTCCAAGTCCAGTCAGATCCAGTCCAGGTCAGTCCAGGTCCAGTCCAGATCAGTCCAGTCAGTCAGATCCAAGTCCAGGTCAGTCCGGTCCAAGGTCGGTCCAGATCAGGTCAGGTCCAGTCCAGGTCAGTCCAGGTCAGTCAGTCCGGTCAGTCAGTCCAAGTCCAGTCCGGTCCAGGTCAGTCAGGTCAGTCCCGATCGGTCCAGGTCGGTCTCAGGTCAGTCCAAGTCAGTCAGGTCAGGTCGGTCAGTCCAGGTCAGTCAGTCGGTCAGTCCAGATCAGTCAGGTCAGTCCAGTCCAGTCCAGTTGATCCAGTCAGATCCAGTCAGGTCAGTCCCAGAGTCAGTCAGTCCAGATCCAGTCCAGGTCAGTCCAGATCCAGGTCAGTCAGTCCAGTCAGATCCAGTCCAGGTCAGATCCAGTCAGGTCAGTCAAGGTCAGTCCAGGTCAGTCCAGGTCAGTCCAGGTCAGTCCAGATCCAGTCCAGTCCAGGTCAGTCCAGATCCAGTCCAGGTCAGTCGGTCAGGTCAGTCCAGGTCAGTCGGTCAGATCGGTCAGATCCAGTCCAGGTCAGTCCAGGTCAGTCCAGATCCAGTCCAAGGTCCAGTCAGTCAGTCCAGGTCGGTCAGGTCAGTCCAGGTCCAGTCAGGTCGGTCAGGTCAGTCAGGTCCAGTCCAGGTCAGTCCAGGTCAGGTCAGTCCAGTCAGTCCAGGTCCAGTCAGGTCCAGTCAGATCCAGTCAGATCCAGTCAGATCAGTCAGATCCAGTCCAGGTCAGTCAGATCCAGTCCAGATCCAGTCAAGTCCAGGTCAGATCAGTCGGTCCAGATCAGTCAGGTCAGTCCAGTCCAGTCCAGGTCAGTCCAGGTCAGTCCAGGTCAGTCCAGTCAGTCAGTCCAGATCAGTCCAGGTCAGTCAGGTCAGTCAGGTCCAGTCAGATCAGTCAGGTCCAGATCGGTCAGGTCCAGTCCAGTCCAGTCCAGGTCCAGTCCAGGTCAGTCCAGGTCAGTCAGGTCCAGTCCAGGTCGGTCAGTCCAGGTCAGATCCAGTCCAGATCCAGTCCAGGTCAGTCCAGGTCCAGTCCAGATCGGTCCAGATCCAGTCCAGGTCAGTCCAGGTCAGTCAGATCCAGTCAGTCCAGTCCAAGATCCAGTCCAGGTCAGTCGATCCAGGTCAGTCCAGATCGGTCAGGTCAGTCAGGTCAGTCCAGGTCCAGTCCAGTCAGGTCAGTCCAGGTCAGTCCAGTCAGGTCGATCCAGTCAGGTCCCAGGTCAGTCAGGAGTCAGGTCAGGTCAGTCAGAGTCCAGTCCAGATCCAGTCCAGGTCAGTCAGGTCCAGTCCAGGTCAGTCCAGATCCAGTCCAGGTCCAGTCCAGTCAGGTCAGTCCAGGTCAGTCCAGGTCCAGTCCAGGTCAGTCCAGATCCAGTCAGATCCAGTCCAAGATCCAGTCCAGGTCAGTCCAGATCCAGTCAGATCGGTCAGGTCCAGTCCAGATCCAGTCCAGGTCAGTCAGGTCAGTCCAGATCAGTCAGTCCAGATCCAGTCCAGATCCAGTCCAGATCCAGTCAGTCAGGTCAGTCAGGTCCAGTCAGGTCAGTCCAGTCAGGTCAGTCCAGATCCAGTCAGATCCAGTCCAGATCCAGTCCAGGTCAGTCCAGGTCCAGTCCAGATCCAGTCCAGATCAGGTCAGTCCAGGTCAGTCAGTCCAGGTCAGTCCAGATCCAGTCAAGTCGGTCAGATCCAGTCCAGGTCAGTCCAGATCCAGTCAGGTCAGTCAGATCGGTCCAGGTCAGTCCAGGTCCAGTCCAGATCAGTCCAGGTCCAGTCCAGGTCAGTCAGGTCCAGTCAAGATCCAGTCCAGGTCAGTCCAGGTCAGTCCAGGTCGGTCAGATCCAGTCCAGATCAGTCAGGTCAGGTCAGATCCAGTCCAGTCAGTCCAGGTCAGTCCAGATCCAGTCCAGATCCAGTCAGATCCAGTCCAGGTCAGTCAGGTCAGTCAGGTCAGTCCAGATCCAGTCCAGATCAGTCAGATCCAGTCAGGTCAGTCCAGATCCAGTCCAGTCAGTCAGATCCAGTCAGGTCAGTCCAGGTCAGTCCAGGTCCAGTCCAAGTCCAGTCCAGATCCAGTCAGATCCAGTCCAGATCCAGTCCAGGTCAGTCCAGATCCAGTCCAGGTCAGTCCAGATCAGTCCAGGTCAGTCCAGATCCAGTCAGTCAAGTCCAGTCAGTCAGTCCAGTCCAGATCCAGTCAGGTCCAGTCCAGGTCAGATCAGTCAGGTCAGTCCAGGTCAGTCCAGGTCCAGTCCAGATCCAGTCCAGATCAGTCCAGATCCAGTCCAGGTCAGTCCAGATCGGTCAGGTCAGTCCAGATCCAGTCCAGGTCCAGTCCAGGTCAGTCCAGTCGGTCCAGATCCAGTCAGGTCAGTCCAGGTCCAGTCCAGTCAGTCCAGATCAGTCCAGATCCAGTCCAGATCCAGTCAGATCCAGTCCAGATCGGTCAGGTCAGTCAGATCCAGTCCAGGTCAGTCAGTCCAGATCCAGTCAGGTCAGTCCAGGTCAGTCCAGATCCAGTCAGGTCGGTCAGTCCAGTCCAGTCCAGGTCAGTCCAGGTCCAGTCCAGATCAGTCAGTCAGTCCAGGTCCAGTCCAGGTCCAGATCAGGTCCAGTCCAGATCCAGTCCAGGTCAGGTCCAGGTCAGTCCAGATCAGTCAAGATCCAGTCCAGATCCAGTCCAGATCCAGTCCAGGTCAGTCCAGTCAGATCCAGTCCAGGTCAGTCCAGATCCAGTCAGATCCAGTCAGATCAGTCCAAGATCCAGTCCAGGTCCAGTCCAGATCCAGTCCAGGTCAGTCCAGATCCAGTCCAGATCCAGTCAGATCAGGTCAGTCCAGATCAGTCCAGTCAGATCCAGTCAGATCCAGTCCAGGTCAGTCCAGTCAGTCCAAGATCGGTCAGGTCAGTCAGGTCAGTCAGATCAGTCCAGATCCAGTCCAGATCAGTCAGATCGGTCAGATCCAGTCAGTCAGGTCAGTCCAGATCCAGTCCAGATCAGTCCAGTCCAGATCCAGTCAGGTCAGTCCAGGTCCAGTCAGTCCAGTCAGTCCAGATCCAGTCCAGGTCAGTCCAGATCCAGTCCAGGTCCAGTCCAGGTCAGTCCAGTCGGTCAGATCCAGGTCCAGGTCAGTCCAAGGTCAGTCCAGTCAGTCAGTCCAGGTCCAGTCCAGTCGAGTCCAGTCCAGTCAGTCCAGGTCAGGTCAGTCCAGATCCAGTCCAGGTCCAGTCCAGATCCAGTCCAGGTCAGTCAGATCCAGTCAGGTCAGTCCAGGTCAGTCAGGTCAGTCAGGTCAGTCCAGGTCAGTCCAGATCAGTCCAGGTCCAGTCAGGAGATCCAGTCCAGTCCAGGTCAGTCCAGATCAGTCAGGTCCAGTCCAGGTCAGTCAGATCCAGTCCAGGTCAGTCAGATCCAGTCCAGGTCAGTCCAGGTCAGTCCAGATCCAGTCCAGATCCAGTCAGGTCAGTCCAGATCAGTCAGATCCAGTCCAAGTCAGTCCAGATCAGTCAGATCCAGTCCAGGTCAGTCCAGATCCAGTCCAGATCAGTCCAGATCCAGTCAGGTCAGTCCAGGTCAGTCCAGTCAGGTCAGTCAGTCCAGTCCAGGTCCAGTCCAGATCCAGTCAGGTCAGTCCAGATCCAGTCAGGTCGGTCAGTCCAGGTCGGTCAGGTCCAGTCCAGATCCAGTCAGGTCAGTCCAGATCCAGTCCAGGTCAGTCAGGTCAGTCCAGATCCAGTCAGGTCCAGATCAGTCAGATCCAGTCAGGTCAGTCCAGGTCCAGTCCAGGTCAGTCAGTCAGTCCAGGTCAGGTCAGATCAGTCCAGATCCAGTCCAGTCCAGTCCAGGTCAGTCCAGATCCAGTCAGGTCCAGTCAGAGTCAGTCCAGGTCAGTCCAGATCCAGTCAGTCAGTCCAGTCAGGTCAGTCCAGTCAGATCCAGATCAGTCCAGATCGGTCCAGGTCAGTCCAGTCCAGTCGGTCAGATCAGTCCAGTCAGTCCAGTCAGTCCAGTCAGTCAGATCAAGGTCAGATCCAGTCCAGATCAGTCAGATCCAGTCCAGGTCAGTCCAGATCCAGTCAGATCCAGTCAGTCCAGTCCAGGTCCAGTCCAGTCAGTCAGATCCAGATCCAGTCAGATCCAGTCCAGATCCAGTCCAGGTCAGTCAGTCCAAGGTCAGTCCAGATCCAGTCCAGATCCAGTCAGGTCAGTCAGGTCAGTCAGTCCAGTCCAGTCCAGATCCAGTCAGTCCAGTCCAGGTCAGTCCAGTCCAGGTCAGTCCAGGTCCAGTCAGATCAGTCCAGGTCCAGTCAGGTCAGTCCAGTCAGTCCAGATCCAGTCCAGGTCAGTCCAGGTCAGTCCAAGTCAGTCCAGATCCAGTCAGGTCAGTCCAGTCAGTCCAGTCAGGTCAGTCCAGATCCAGTCCAGATCAGTCAGATCCAGTCCAGGTCAGTCAGGTCAGTCCAGGTCAGTCCAGATCCAGGTCAGATCCAGTCAGGTCAGTCAGGTCCAGTCCAGATCAGTCCAGATCCAGTCAGGTCAGTCCAGATCCAGTCCAGATCCAGTCCAGATCAGTCCAGATCCAGTCAGATCAGTCCAGATCCAGTCCAGGTCAGTCAGGTCAGTCAGGTCAGTCCAGTCCAGTCAGGTCAGTCAGGTCAGTCCAGGTCAGTCAGTCCGATCCAGTCAGGTCAGTCCAGATCCAGTCCAGGTCAGTCCAGGTCAGTCCAGGTCAGTCCAGATCCAGTCCAGGTCAGTCCAGTCAGTCCAGGTCAGTCCAGTCAGTCAGGTCAGTCCAGATCCAGTCCAGATCCAGTCCAGATCCAGTCCAGATCCAGTCAGGTCAGTCCAGATCCAGTCCAGGTCAGTCAGGTCAGTCCAGGTCAGTCCAGATCCAGTCAGATCCAGTCCAGGTCAGTCCAGGTCAGTCCAGATCAGTCCAAGTCCAGTCCAGATCCAGTCCAGATCCAGTCCAGTCCAGTCCAGATCCAGTCAGGTCCAGTCCAGGTCAGTCCAGTCAGTCCAGGTCAGTCAGATCCAGTCCAGGTCAGTCCAGATCCAGTCCAGGTCAGTCAAGATCCAGTCCAGATCCAGTCCAGGTCAGTCCAGGTCCAGTCAGGTCAGTCCAGATCCAGTCCAGGTCAGTCCAGATCAGTCCAGATCCAGTCCAGGTCCAGTCAGATCCAGTCCAGGTCAGTCCAGATCCAGTCCAGGTCAGTCAAGTCGGTCCAGGTCAGTCCAGATCAGTCAGATCCAGTCCAGATCCAGTCCAGTCCAGTCCAAGTCAGTCAAGTCAGTCCAGATCCAGTCAGATCCAAGTCAGGTCAGTCAGTCAGTCCAGGTCAGTCCAGGTCCAGTCCAGGTCAGTCAGGTCAGTCCAGGTCAGTCCAGATCAGTCCAAGTCAGTCCAAGTCAGTCCAGGTCAGTCCAAGATCCAGTCCAGGTCAGTCCAAGTCAGTCAAATCCAATCAGGTCAGTCCAAGTCAGTCCAAGTCGGTCCAAGATCCAGTCCAGTCAGTCAGGTCAATCCAGTCAGTCCAGTCCAGGTCAGTCCAAGTCAAATCAGTCCAGTCCAATCAAATCCAGTCAAGTCCAGTCAAGTCCAGTCAGTCAATCCAATCATGGACTGGAACTAGGACTTGAACTGGGACTGGGAGTAGGACTCTGTGACAGGGACGGGACTGGGACGGGGACTGGGACTGAGACTGATATTTGGACTGGGACTGGAACTAGGATTGAGACTGGGACTGGGACTAGGACTGGGACTAGGACTTGAACTGGAACTGGGACGAGGCCTCTGCGCCTGGAACTGGGACGGAGACGGGGACTGGGACTGGGACTGAGACTGAGACTGGGATTGGAGCTGGGACTGGGACAGGGACTTGAACAGGGACAGGAATTGGGACTTTGACTGGGACTGGGACTAGGAATCTGTGACTAGGACGGGACGGGGCTGGGACGGGGACGGGGACTGGGACTTTTTTTATTGTCTTTATTAGGGAGACTTTCAGCCCGAGGCTGACTCGTCTCTAGGACTGGGACTTGTACTGGGACTGGGACTGAAACTGAGACTGAGATGTGGACTGGGACTGGGACTTTAACTTGAACTGGAACTTGGACTAAGACTCTGTGACTGGGACGGGGACTGGGACTTGTACTGGGACTGGGACTGAGACTGAGACTGGGACTTGAAATGGAGCTGGGACTGCGAGTTGAACTGGGACTGGAATTGGGCTTGGGACTGGGACTAGGCCTGGGACTGGGACTGGAATTGGGACTGGAAGTGGAGCTGGGACTGTAAATGTGACTAGGACTAGGACAGGGACAGGGACTGGGACTGAGGATAAAACTGAGACGCGGTCTGGGCCTGGGACAGGGACTGGGACTAGGACTTGGACTGGAACTGAGACTCCAACTGGAACTGGGATTGGTACTGGGACTGGGACTAGAACTTGAACTGACACTGGGACTAAGACTCTGTGACTGGGACTGGGACTTGTACTGGGACTGGGACTGGGACTGGGACTGAGACTGAGACTGAGACTGAGACTGGGACTGGAACTGGGACTGGGACTGGGATTGGGACTGGGATTGGGACTGAGACTGGGACTGGAACTGGAGCTGGGACTGGAACTGGAACTGGGCCTGGAAAAATGACTAGGACTGGGACTGGGACAGGGATTTGGACTGGGACTGAGACTAAGACTGAGACGGGGTCTGGGACTGGGACTGAGACTGGGACTGGAACTGGAGCTGGGACTGCGAGTTGAACTGGGACTGGAATTGGGCTTGGGACTGGGACTGGGACTAGGACTGGGACTGGGACTGAGACTGAGACTGAGACTGAGACTGGGACTGGAACTGAAACTGGGACTGGGACTTGAACTGGGACTGGAATTGGGACAAGGGCTTGAACTGTGACTGGGACTGAGACTCTGTTACTGGGACAGGAACGGGGATTGTGACTGGGACTGGGACTTGAACTGGGACTGGAACTGGAGTCTAACTTAAATATCATAAAGTCGTCGAAAATTTTGTTTTATTTACTGAAAAAATGACGAACTGTTTAGTTCGTATCAAAAAATGTATAATTTTTAAACTGCGCAAACTAATGAATTTATTTTTTCGTTTTGTTTCAGGTGAGCTCATTTATTTTTCGTAAAATAGTGTAAGTAAGTATAAGTGAACATTATATACAGGAAATGGGTATGCGACTGTGACTTTTTCAGGCTGGAATCGTTACTATGATTGAACCTGTGGCTAGACACTAAAGACACTGGATCTTGGACTGGGCCACAGAAATTGTCAATTTTGAGCCCCATCCCGTTGTCATGCTTTTTTGTATTAAATATCTATCACGCTTCTTTGAGCCCCTCTTTTCCGGAAAACCGTGATGTATTCTGAAGATGGCCCCTCGTATTCATCTATCTAAATCTTTTGTAGACACATCGATATGATACAATATGATCTTATAGAAGTTACAGAAACTCGTCTATGACAAATATCCCAAGTAACATTTTTGGTTTTATTATGGCCTTGTAGAACATTATTTGCTCTACATGATTTTATATTAAAACCGTCATAAAACAAGAATATTACTGGAAATGTTGCTCGAGTGGATTAAATACTAGGACTGAAACATGAGTTGAGATTGGAACTGGGACTAGAACTGGGATTGTGACTGCAGCAGTGATCGCGAATAAAACTCTATCTACAATTAGGACTGGATTGGGACTGTTATTGGGATTGGAATTAAAATCGTATTTTACACTAGAACTGTCAGTGCGTCTAGGCTGAAACTGGGACTGGAGTTTGAGCCGGTATTGGACTGGGACTGAGACTTGGATTCTTACCAAAAAGCTAAGAATAGTTGAGAACGTAGAATTTTAAGTCGTTCATTGAGTCATCGATTCAAAAATATTAGGAAACCTTTTTCTGAAAACGAAGAGAGCATTATAGATCCTAGGAACGTTGAAACAGCACTGCAAAGAAGACCGCATTTGAATCATAATCATTTCTTCGAGTACGTTCTAATAGCACAACAATAGTAACACCAGTGAGCAGCATTAATAGCTTGCGGTTTGCAACCGTTTTCGCACGATGATGAATGCATTATAAACACGGACCGGGTGCGCCAAGACAAATGGCAGGAAAACGGAACAACCATATCATGGATGGAACTCCATAGGAAGGCATCTATTTGCGATGAGAACAATCGGGACATTGAGGACGGTATGCAGTTTGGTTGGAAAATATTACATCACTTTAGGATTACCTTACGATTATTAACATGATTCGAAAAAAATGTTTTAGTAATCCTTTTTAAGATTCTTCTTCCAAAATAATTCCAGCATTTCAAAATTATTGAGGTTTTTCTCCAGAATTTCTTTCTACTTCAAATCTTTACAGAATTTCTCTGAGAATCCTCCAAAATTCAGTATTTACTCAGCATTCTTCTCAGAACCTAAATGGAATCTGATTTTCAGAACCAATTCAGAATTCTTTTCCAAATCAATTAATGATTTGTCTTAGAACCCATTCAGAATCTATCCAGTATTTATTTTGCAACCCTGTTAGAATTCTTCCTAGAATCTGTTCAGGATTATGCTCAGAATCCAATTTAAATTCTGTATTCTACTATTCAGTACTCTCTTCTAAAAACGATCTGGTTGCTACTACGGATTCTTCTCAGAAATATTTTTAAAATCAATTCTGTAGAATTTCATCCAGAATTCCAATTTCATTCCAGTATCGATTCAGAAATCTCTTAGAATCTGCCCTGAGTTTTCTTATAATCCTCTCAAAATTTTCCTCAGAACGTGCTCCGACTTCCTTTCTGAATCCACTCAACATTTTTTTTCTCGGGATCCATTTTGGATTTTTCTCAGCATAAATTCAAAAAATTTCTCTCAGAATCTATTCAAAATCCTGCTTTTAATCGTTTTCGTATACTTCTTAGAATCTTTTTATTTCATTTCGGATTTCTTCAGAATTCTTCTAAGAACCCATCAAAAATTTGTAGGAGAGTGTGGTCCCAAACCGACCGTCGGTCCCAAACCGACCAGTATTTTGGGGCCATCCGCAAAATACGTCACGCTTCTTGTGGGAGGGGGGCTCCGAGCAGCGTGGCGATCTGTAACCCATGTACGAAAAGTGTGACCAAGGGGGAGAGGGGGGTCGTTTGAAAATCGCCAATTTTACGTGACGTACTTTGTAGATCTTCCCTGATTTGCCGAGATGGGACAAAAAGGGGAAACAGAATTTTTATCTCGCTAGGATAAGATGGTGTAATATGCCCCCTCCCCCTAAGGCAATACTAAATCACTCCATATCACTTAACGTATATTCATCTCATCGTCAAACAAAGAAATACGGCACCGCTAAAAAATCACAAGAATGAGAATTAAATCAAATACCTTTTCATTGTTTTGATAGGATGCACATCGGAGCCATGAGATAAAATCCAGGAGAAGTTCCCCTTTATCATATTTACCACTGAGGAAAGTTACTTTGTTGCCCAACTGAGTGCTTCAGTGCAAGTTTTGCAGACAGTAAACAAGCGTCGCTCCATAATATTGAGCAAACAAACATTGAAAGCTACATCAAATCTGTAACTTTTTGAATTTTGCAATTATTTTCATTATGTAACACAAAAATACTTGGGAGTGTACCGATTCTCCGGTATTACTCGCAGATGGCGCTGTCGACGACACTCGTTTGTCGTTACTCAAACTATTTGTGTACGAAATATAGGTCGGTTTCGGAACATTGGGGGACGGTTTCGGACCACCATTTTTGAGAATGCCGAAAACTGATACTTTCACTTTTCCCTCTGTATCTCCCAATTTTCCACATCTGAAGAGGGCTTGGTAGTCATATGGCTACTGCTTCTGCCTTATACGCAGGAGGTCGTGGGTTCAATCCCAGGTCCGTTCCATTCTCCTACTTTGTATCTTTCTCTATATTTCTCTAGTTCTAGCAATCGCTAGAACTGGAAATGGACTTCCATACCGTTTCCATCTCAATTCCTATACCTTCAACTTGAGTATTGTAGCAGTAATCTGCTAGAATTGGAAATGGACTATAAAGCTCGTTTCCTACATCCAGTTAGAAATTCCATCAGTTGCTTTCTCCTATCTATCACATTGGCAGCTCGTTAACCAAGACAGACCTCTGCCTCTCGAACCTAACCCAAAAATTACAACAAATTTCGCATGAACTCGTGGCAAGTGCAGTGGTATATTCGACTTGCAGTGGGCGAGTGATTACAGCATCATTTCCTCTTCCCCCTGACTTGCATTCTGACGTGGCAGGCGCCAGTATAATGAAAACAAACAAATGAGATCACCAGTACTTGTACATTGAAGATGTGTGCTAGTCCCAAGCAAACATCTGTTGGTTCCCTGTGCAAGAACAGCTGATCTGGTCATAATGGAGTAGCAACTACGAGCAGTCAATCAAGCTAAAGCTCAAGCTCAAGCTGTATACCCCAATTTTCTACATATGCACCCACAATAAAGCCTCAGAAATACAGAATAAAAAAAATATATAAAAGAAATACAATGTGTACACGTGTGGTTTATCAAACAAACAAACAAAATTTCATACATTTATGAACACAAATTTTTTGAAGTAGGATCATTGGGTCCCCATGCGCCTTGCTATTGTAGTAACGACTTTATCGGTTGAAGGGTGGTTACAGAATGGTTTATTGACAGCTTGGTATAACTGAACTACATTCCAAGGCCTACTCAATTATTATCGGTAATGAATGGCTTACTATAGACCAATATTCTACTACAACTCGGCCACCCTGAAAAAGACTTCGTCCAGAAGTACATTTAGATATCAGTTGGAGTCCAAAGCCTCAAATTACACGGATCAAAAACCGAACTGAACGAAATCCGACTTGTTTGTAAACCATCAATATCCGCAACCACTAATCTATTATTGGGTAAAACCTTTTTAATTTTGTACGAACCTTTAAATTGATTTTGAAGTTTTCGAGCTACTCCAGATTCAGGTTTATTAGGAATGAACACCAAATCATCAACATTAAAAGTGCTATTAGTTTTACATTTCTTGTCATACACTCTTTTGTTGTTTTCTTGAACTATTTTAATCTTTTCTGCAGCATTTTGTCTGATTTTAGTTAAATCTCTTTCCGAATTTAATTTGGCTTCTAGATAATTCCTTATTTCATCATCAATGTTACATCTCTGATTTACTCCAAATAATAACATTGAGGGGGTTTTACCAATACTTCTATTGACGCTATTATGCATCAATAATTCAGCTTGCGTCAAAATTGTGGTTAAACCTTTAAAGGGAAAGGAATCGATTAGCTTTGCCAACAATGGTGTTATTGTTCTATTGAAGCGTTCAATTTGGCCATTCGATTTTGGACAAGCTGATGCAATTAATACATGTTTAACGTTGAATTCATTCAAAAAAGCTTTGAAACTATTGGCTTTAAAACAGGTACCTCTATCGAAAAAAAATCTAGTTGGGATTGAATAGTTGATAAAATAGCTCCGTAAATGTTTTAAAACTTCACTCGTGTTAATAGTTTTACAAGGAAATAGTTTTATAAATTTGGTGAATCCATCTACAATTCCAAAATATACTTAAAATTTTAATTGGTTAAATTTAAAGGACCATAATGATCAATATGAATTGTCTCGAAAGGAGTATTACCTTTATCAATGTTTTGTAATTCTGCATCATATTTATTTGATTTTTAGTAAACATTACACATTTAAGACAACTTTTAACATAGCTAATTACCTTTTCTTTCATTTTAGGAAACCAATAACATCTCAGTATAATTTCACAAACTTTATGGCACCCAAAATGTCCTAAATCATCATGGCACGATTTTATAACACGATTAATCATATCATGAGGAACATAAAACAATAATCTATTTTAAATTTACGGTAAACCATTCCATCACGCAACTCGTAAAATTTATGTTCTGTTACTTGAAGTTTATCCCGGATTTCATTAATATCAGAATCTCTTAATTGACATGCCAACAATGCTCTTTCAAAATCATTATTATTATTTTCAATAAAATAAATTGGACTATAAATTCTTGACAATGCATCTACATGCCTCATATTATTAGAAGATCTGTGAACTGGTTCAAAATCGAATTCTGAAAGAAAAATTTCCCATCTCGCGATTTTTGGATTTATGTCTTTCTTTTTCAAAGTTCCCGAAAGAGCATTACATAACTGATTGTAAATTTGAAATGAATGCCGTGTAAGTAAACTTGGAATCTTTTGATACTGTTATATACTGCTAAAGTTTCTAATTCAAATGAATGAAGTTTTGCTTCTGATGGTGAAGTACGTTTACTAAAATACATCACAGGATGAAATTGTTCATCAGATTGTTTTTGTAATAATAGGGAACTGTACCGGTTTTGGCCATGTTCCTAATTTGGCCAGTTTCTCGCATATCTCCGAAAATAAAGCAATTTCCGAGGGTTTTATTAGCTGTAACAGAAGATATATCCCTTACGATTCTTCGCTGTGGAAAATAATCGATAGTTTTTGGAAAATATGCATTTTTCAGGGTTGGCCAAATTAGGCACTAAGGTGGCCAAAACCGGTACACTTCCCCTACTCCTCCGAAACCATGACTACTAGCATCAGTGTGTAGTTCGGTTGGTGCTGTTGGATTATAAATTTTCAAAACAGGCTCACTAATCAATTTTGTTTTTAAAAGTTCAAAAGCTTTCATTTGTTCAACTCCAAAATCAAATGTTTTGTTCTTTTATTGATTAAACTATATAAAGGGCTTGCAATTATAGAAAATTGGTAAATAAATCTTCTGAAATAACTAGCCAAGCCTATAAAACGTTGTACTTCAGTTTGGTTCTTTGGAACCGGAAAATGTTTTAAACATTCTGTGTGACGATCACTTGGACAAATTCCTTGATTTGATATTTTATAACCCAAAAACTCAGTTTCTGTTTTCATGAATGAACATTTGGTCAGTTGAAGTACAAGTAAATACTTATTTAATATTTCGAACACCTGTTTCAAAATAATGATATGTTCTTCAATAGTATCTGTTGCAATTAAAATATCATCCAAGTATATTACCAATTTACCAGTTTTAATCAATTTTCGGAAAACATGGTGAATGAATCTCATAAAAGCAGATGGTGCGTTACATAATCCAAAAGGCACCCTTTTATATTCGTATTGTCCCATATGTGTAATGAATGCAGTATATTTGGTTGAATTTTCAGAAAGTCTTAATTGATGATAGTCACTTTTCAAATCTAAACTAGAAAAATATTGTTTCCCTCGCAACTGATCAAGAAGATCATCAATTAGTGGAATTGGGTATCTATCTTTGACGGTTTGTTTATTCAATTCCCTATAATCAACACACATTCTAAATGATCCATCTCTCTTTTTAACTAACACAACTCTGCTGGCATAAGGAGAGTTACTTTCAACAATTATACCTTCCTTTAATAATTTTTCAATAGTGCTTTCAATTTCCTTTTCTGTTGACAAGGAAAATCGTCTTGCAGAAAAATGAAATGGTTTGTAACAATTTAGTTCAATATTCAGTTGATGTATTACTTCCGGATCTGTTGATCTAGAAACATTTAAATAATGTGCAGCGTAAAGAGATTTAACCTGATTAACAACGTTAATATCTATTTTATTATCACCAATATCCAAATCATCAACAACATGAACACTAGTTGGTGAATTGTTAAGTTCTGTAAAATAAAGTTCATTAAGAAAATTCTTAGCTTTATCAATATTGTCAGATTTGTTTTTGTGGAAAAATGATTTTCGTTGAATTGTTATCAAGTCCCGCTAATGAATAATTTTGACATCATTTTCTCGAATAAAATCGCGTCCAATAATACAATCCGGGCACATGGTCTCGTCCGGGACTACCTTAGCCTGTAATTTAAAGATAACATTGTTTACCATCATTTCCGTATCAATTGTACCTAATATTCTCAAAACTGATTCATTCAACCCTCTGAATTCCATATTGTCTGTAAATGACGTAACTTTAAATGGAGATGGAATCAGACTCGCTTTGATAATACTAATTGAGCTACCTGTGTCGAGTAAGGTTACAAATGGTTTAAAATAATTATCAAATCTTAAGCAACATATGAAATGCTCTTTCTCTAGTTTAATCCTAACTATACTACCTAGTTGATGTGTATGACTTGCAGTCCTTCCTTGATTAACATCAGCAGTTTGAAAATCAAAGTTCGATGTGTAGACGGTGGTCGTAGGTTTAGAATGTCCTAAGTCCAAATTCTGATTGAAATGATTTGGGGCTCCACCACGAAAAGATGACCAGATCGACCACACTGTGAGCATTTGACAGCCGTTTTCATACAGTTCCTAGAAATGTGACCAACTTCATTGCAATTATGGCAAACCCAACGGTTATCTACAGTTGACTGTTGAAAATTTTGAGGATGCTTCATAACACTCGAAGATTCAAACCGTTTCAAACAAGCAATTATATCCATGACCGAATAAAATTTCTTCATAGACAACATCGCTTGAAGGGCAATATTTTGAACTCCATGACTCACATATTTGACAAGAGCTGATTCGCTGAGGTTGACTGTTCTCCCGATTGCCATTATTTCGTACACGTATTTTTCATAACTTTCGTCTAACCTTTTTAAACGCTTCATCAAACGAAAGTGAACATCTGCTTCGTCAACGATATTTGGAAATCCTTTTCTTAATTCTGTTTTAAAATCTTCCCAACTAGCAATCTTAACACGTACGGCTTCATACCACAAACGTGGAACTTCTCCTAACCTGGTCACAGCGTAATGAAGAACGGAAGAATCTGGCCAAGCATAAATTTTCTTCAAATTTTCTAAAACATCCAACCACAGGTTTGACGTAGTTTCATCAGGGTTGAATAACGGAACCAACTTCTTAACATCGTCCGGGTGCATTAGAGTTTGATTATAATTATTCATTATTTGCGCAGCGGGTGAAATGAGCGACATGGGAACTTGTTGAACCTTGTCACCGGTATTTCGTATTGCTTGGGTGTCGGCAATTTGATTTGCTGAATCTGAAGGGCATACAGATTGACTCGAGCCATTCTCAACTTCTTCGTCGATTTCAGCAAGAACAGCTGGCTCTTGACGGATTCGAGTCGGACTTCTACGAAGGCGAGACATTTAAACCGATTATCGTTTCTACTTATAGGGACAAAAAAATAGGGTATCCCACTTCTGAAATTGTAGTAACGACTTTATCGGTTGAAGGGTGGTTACAGAATGGTTTATTGACAGCTTGGTATAACTGAACTACATTCCAAGGCCTACTCAATTAATATCGGTAATGAATGGCTTACTATAGACCAATATTCTACTACACTATACTGCCCATGATCGCAAATTTGCAACAATCAGCAAAAGTAGGCATGGAAGAAATGGAACGATGAAGTTTGTGATATGCATAAGTATGGAAATCTAACTCATTTAAAAAAAAATCTAAAAATTGCACAAATACTTTTTGAAGTTAAAATCATCGGCAGCTATATCTGCATTACTTAATATTTGAGTGTAAATCAATTGTGCTAATTTTTGTTCGAGGAACATGGCACATCGGTGAAATAATTTCCCAGTGTTACAATTATGCGGTCACTATGCTCGATGTTACAAAACAACTTGGTAGTTTTTTAAAGATTTTTAGAACAAACTTTCAGATTTCACCAACTTAGATGAAAGAACTAACGATTTGAAGACAATTCATGAGCCTAACTCAAAATCGCAAAATGCAATTGTTACAAATATGCGATCATGGGCAATATATTGGACCGATTTTGTCACTTCCCGATTTTGTCTACCTCTCGGTATTTGCTTAACACATTCTCGGCTTGAAGCTATCTCGTCGCAATTTATTCACATTTTGCATTTACAAGCCATGAACTGCTTCGTATTAGTGATATGGATATAGATTGTATATTACCTGGAGTCCATGACAACAAGAACTACTTGGAATGTAAACATACAAAGATGGGGTTACACAACGTGTTTTTTTAATAACTGGCTACGTTACAGGGCTTGATGTGCACGTCTTGTTTCCATCGAGTTCGTATTCTACCTAGAACAGATGACAACAACACAATGCAAACATTTGCTGAGATGAGGTTGCATAACTTGTTTTTGTTTAATTACTGGCTCCAATACGGAGGTTGATCAGCCGATCTTGACTCTATGAATTTCAGTGACTACCTTGAGCTACTTGAAATTCAAACATATACTTGGAAGGGGTCACACAACTTAAACTACTTGGAACAACAAAACACTACTTGGAATAAAATCAAATGCCAAGTAAAAAATCATATACCGAGACGGGGTCACACAACTTGCGTATTCTTCGATAACTGCCTCTGTTACAAAGGTTGATCTATAGTCCTTGACTCTATGCAGTTCGTAGACTACCTGGCACCCATGACAGCAACAAGAACTACTTGAAATGCAAACATATACCGAGGATGGGGTCACACAACTTGTTTATTCTTGTTTAATCCAAATTTGTCTCATATAAATGCTTGAAACGCTCCTATAGGGCGGAGCGTTATTCCGAATTTGGAGCGTAAAAAAGAGGTTTTACAGCATATAAAAATCTTATTTCGGCTTCAAATGTCACATATACAGCTTCCCAAACAAACGATGCCATTGTGCTCAGAATTGATTGAGGATTCTTTTAGTAAACTTGGGACTTCGATCAAATTAAATGAAGATGTAGTTCGATTCGTGGTTGGTAAACTAATCATCTTTATTGTCAATCTTATTGAATAGGAAACTTCTTAATTCTAGTACATCATTATTTCTTCATTATGCTTTCTCTGTCTATGGAGTGAGAAGCTAGGAACAACTATTTACTAATTTACCAATCAGAGAAGCGTAAATCGTAAAGGCAATAACCGATACGTAAACATAGTCATATCGAAGGGCGTGTTCACTTTGGTTGCGTTGGAGTAGGTCAGTTGTGTAAAAGAAAGAACATAATTGCTCAGCGCTCTAGGCGACATGAAATATGAATCCAAGGGATCGTGAATGAGTCATGTTGTCATTGAAGAAAACCAGCGCCTTGCTCAAGTTACCAGCACTTGTGTGGTATGGGAATCGATAGGTGTAAAGTGACATGATACAGAATTATTCTTGGAAATGTTGTATGTCACCTAAAGGAATTTATTAGTTATGGAACGTTGTGTTCCAGATGAATTCATGGAATTGTTGTATTCCACTTGAGTGAATGTGAAGTA
Organism: Armigeres subalbatus; assembly: GCF_024139115.2. Classification (NCBI taxonomy): domain Eukaryota; kingdom Metazoa; phylum Arthropoda; class Insecta; order Diptera; family Culicidae; genus Armigeres; species Armigeres subalbatus. Next base: position 305,336,264 of record NC_085139.1, on the reverse strand, counting down.
AGCGCATCTGACTTGCGCGTGGGAACATTCTGAAATTGAGCTGCATGTTTGCTCTGTTGGAAAACGACAAGATCTCTAATTTATGATCTTTGAAGATGAAAAGGATATTTAGTATGCTACATTCTACTCAGCATTCAGTTAACATTTGTCTAAATTAAAGTGACCAAATATTTCTTGGGTCAATCCGCGTCCGCGATATGCATTATGTACCATATCCCAAACATGACTCATATTCCGAACACTAATTTTCAAATGGCCATTTTAACTTTATTTGTGTATTCTTTTCCACAAGATATTGAACTCGTTTATGAAATTGATTCTGCGTACGTAAAGCTGAAATTTCAGTTTTAGAGCGTTTTGACGCCAGTGTTCGGAATGTGATTGTCAAAACGAAAATTTGAGTCAAAACGATATGAAAGCGTATCAAATCGTTTCCCAAGTATTTTCTTCCTTTAAACCTACAACACCCTGTATGATGCAAACTTCTCTGTTTCAAAGAAACAAATAATCTCAAATTATTATTGGATATTCCAATTATTTTTGAAAAAAGAAATGTTTTATATTTCGGAGGGAATCTTTCGACTGAAGAAGCTTACAGTAAAGTGTCTTTCGGCGTTGCAGTCTTGAAGAAATTAAAAACTCAATTTCTCACGTTTCGATGTATTTAACATTTAATCCTTGAAAAAGATGTTAAATACATCGAAACGTCGGACATTGAAACTAAATAGTTTCTTCGAGACTGCAATGCCGAAAGACACTTTACTGAAATGTTTTTAGTTAGAAGTGCGGGTCTTCTGAACGCATTGTGTGACATGTTGTGGAATCTCTTCGATAAAGTAAATATTCTTCACTGCTCTAATAGGTATTATTAGTTGACTGTTGTCTTACGCAAGTGTTCAGTCTGACCCACCACTGGTTGAAGACGGTGAAGTGAAATTGTTTTTTAAAGAATTGTCTGGAATTCCATTTGATTCAGATTCCTGAGCTAACTAAGATCCATCCGATTTAGATCATTATCACGAATTAATCTTTTCAGAACTTTTTCAAATATCCGCAGATCATACATTTCCTTGATATTCCCACATTTTCAACCCCAGGGTATTCAAATGCTTCAGATTCCTAAGATTTTTGCGTTATCCAAAGTCGGACAAATCAACTCAGCTTTTGTTGATCCTTCATAATGCCTACATTTTTAGTACTTACGGAAATTGCATAGATTATCAAAATTATTATCGTACTCGAACAGGGTTGGACAGATATTCCTTCCTGATGAAGAATGCCGGTATGATGGCCAGAATCTGAAAGGTCGTCAGGACACGGCACGATTCGACAGGATTAATGAACTCAAGTCTTCATGAAGGCTGTTTGCTAGGCTTCCTGGTGGATTGAAAGGCGAACTGCTTTTCCAACTTTTCTTTTTCAATATGTACTGTATAGTAATTGAAAATTAATCGAATCAAAATTCTTGAAGATCACTTTTTATAAAACTGACGATTTCGTCGATGGAAGCTGGCTGGGCGTGGCTTCATCGTTGTTGACTGGACTGTCGATTCCTGTTTGAAATAGCGTGGTTATGTACACAAGAACAGATAATGTAGTGTATGGGGAAAGGATTGGCGCAAATTTGAATTTGGGAGCCCATACCTTCGCGGTTCCTTGAGGTTAGTGGACAGGGAAGAAAGATATCAACAGAAAAAAAGAAACACCTTCATTCTAATAGTTCAGTAGTCCCTCTGTCCAAGTCTGTAGACTGCCCAAAGTCCCCATTTTTTCTGATTATTCGGATCTTTTGCCAATTTTCTAGACCCTTTCTAATTTTCCACGGGTTTTCATAGATTTTCTAGAAATAGATTCATCATGGAATGCGGGACGTTTTTCGTGTTGGAAATGATGGACAAGTAGGCAGCATCCGGGACTGTCCGGCATATTCAGAAACCTTTTCAGAATCCAATTGGAATCCGCATAATTGATTTACATTTTTTTTGTTGACTCTGGATTATTTTCAGAATCTAATAAATCAGCGGTTCTCAACCTTTTCTTTCGAACTTTTGCATTAATTGAGGTACCCCCTCTCGAAAGTAGGCTTCAAATTCTCTTGAAAAAATAATTCCGAGCCCTTTGAAGGAAAGCTTCTTTCACCTTTTGAACCCCTTTAAAGTAGGTTTCCGCGCCTCTTGATTAAAGGCTTCTGAGCCTCTTGTAGATAGGTCTCCAAGCCTCTTGAAGGCGGTTCTCGAGCCACTTAAAAGTAGGCTTCTTTTGCATGAAAGGACGCTTCTGGGCCTCTTGATAGTATGCTGAGCCTCTTGAAAGAAGAATTCCGAGCTTCTTGAAGCGAGACTTCCGAGTCTCTTGAAAGGAGGCTTCCAAACCACTTGAAAGTACACTGCCGAGCTCTTGAAAGCAGGCTTCCGAGCCTCTTAAATGAGGCAACCTAACCACTTGAAAGGAGGCTTCCAAACCTCTTGAAAAGAGGCTTCAGAGCCTCTACAAAGGAGACTTTTGAGCCTCTTGAAAGGAGGCTCCCGAGCCTCTTGGAAGAAGGCTTCCGAGCCTCTTGAAAGTATCTTGAAAAGAGGCTTCAGAGTCTCTTGAAAGGAGGCTTTTGAGCCTCTATCAAATGAGGCTTTTGAGCCTCCCGCAAAAAAAGGCTTTTGAGCTTCTTGGAAGGAGGCTTTCGAGCCTCTTGAAAGAAGACTTCCGAGTGTCTTGAAAGAAGGCTTCCGAGCCTCTTGGAAGGAGGTTTTTGAGCCTCTTGAAAGGATGCTTTTGAGCCTCTTGAAAGCGACTTCCGAGAAGGGTTCCGAGCCTTTTGAAAGGAGCCTTCCGAGCCTCTCAGGAGGCTTCAGAGCCTCTTGGAAATGTGTTTTGTGGCCTCTTGGAAGGGGGATTTTGAGCTTCTTGGAAAAAGGCTTTTGAGCCTCTTGAAAGGAGGCTTCTGAGCCTCGAAGGAGGTTTTTGAGCCTCTTGAAAGGAGGTTTCTGAGCCTTTTAAAAAGAGGCTTCCGAGCCTCTTGAAAGGAGGCTTCCAAGCCTCTTGAAAGAAGACTTCCAAGCCTGTTGAAAGAAGGCTTTTGAGCCTCTAGAAAGAAGGTTTTTAAGCTTATTGAAAGGAGGCTTGCGAGCCTCTTGAAAAAAGGCTTCTGAGCCTCTTGGAAGGAGGCTTTTAGGCCTCCTGAAAGGGACTTTTGAGCCACTTGAAAGGAGGCTTCCGAGCCTCTTGAAAGGAGCCTCTCAAGCCTCTTGGAAAGAGGCTCTTCAGCCTCTTGAGAAGAGGCTTTTGAGCCTCTTGGAAGGATCTTGAAAAGAGGCTTCCAAGCCTCTTGAAAAGAGGCTTCCGAACATCTTAAAAGGAGGCTTACGAGCCTCTTGAAAGGAGGCTTCCGAGGCTCTTGAAAGGAGGCATTTGAGGTGCTTATCAGAAGGCTTCCGAGAAGCGTAGAAGGATGCTTCTAATCCTCGAAGCAAACGAGCTTTAGAAAAAAAAATCATTTTGCTCATTCGACGTTTTGTTCATTTAATCTTTTGTTCCGCAGTCCTTCATACATTGTGCTGGTTGTGGACGGCAGGATTCAATTGGGATTTATTGATCGCATCGCATATTATGCACAATATAAATTTTTGAAATAAAAAAATACACAATTTTCAAAACTTTATCAATGAGTTTTAATTGGAATTGTAAGACGTCCGCCATTACGCATTTTTGTCCGGGGTCCACCTTTGGGCCAGCGAAGGTACCACCAGGGGTACATGTACCCCAGGTTGAGAACCGCTGTAATAAATGATTCTTCTATTAGTGTAACTCTAAATGACCGTAACGTAAGTGATATGGCAGCGGCTCTCCGTGGATGCGTGTGCACGCCATGGAGATTTGTCAAGAAGAGCAGAGTCATGGCTTGCTGCTCGCCGATTGACACGCTGAGCTATGAATCTATGAAGACATGCTGAAGGTATTTTACTCAAACCCCACACTATTTACAAGAAGAACCTGTTAAGAATTCATATTTCTCAGAATTATTTATAAAATCCATACGATTTTTTTAGAAGCCAATCAGGATTCTTCCCAGAATTCGTTCTGTATTCGTCTTAAAATTAATCCAGGACTATTATCTTCTTTTATTTTCAAAGTGAGTTCAAAATTCTTTTAAGATTCTTTTCAGGATTATTTTCGGAATATTTTCAGTTTTCTATTTCTGTATTTTTATCATAATTCGATCAGAAAGTCTTCTTAGAACCTATTCAGAAATTTTCTCAAAATCCTCTTAGAATCCTCCAAAGTCCTCCCAGAATCCTCTTAGTCTCCAATGAGGGTTATCCTCAGAATCCGTTCAGAGCTGTTCTAAAAATCTATTCAGAATTCTTCCTAGAATTATTTTTCAGAATTTGCTTCATGATCCCAAACTAAATCAATTAAAAATACCATGCTACAAATAAGCCAAGAAATTTTTTTCACTCGTATTTGTTTCATTATCAAGGCGTCACAAAAAAGCAGTTCCATACCGAGGGAACGCTGAATACCGCCCTTCTAGTTATTAATTCTTACAAGCAAAACTAGACCCTATTCTTCCCCAGCAGTTTCCCAAGCTGGCACAACCGCCAGAGAACATAATTACAAACGATTTCTTTCGGTCGTTTGCTTGCTCGCGGGAGCAACCATTTCCCAGCTTGTTCTGACTGTCTATCCCCCGCGTCTCGACTTTCTGTCCGTCTGTCTGTCGCTCCTCGGTCGATCCAATCTGTTTTGATTCCCAACAACGCTGTCGGAACAACCATCCATAGCCACCTATGATGGAAACATAAAAATCTGTTCTCTTCAGGGTCGCCTACTGCGCGCGCTCTCGTTTGCTTAGTCAACAGAGATTCGAGTTAGGTTGAGTTGCTGCAGTGAGTGAAGAAGTGAAGTGACGACGCCCCGAGATTAATTCCCTTATATGGGTCGCGTTTCTCTGTTTGGCGTGGCAAAAGTCCGGTAATCGAGCCAGCAACGAATGGAAACAACAGTTGCCGGTGGGAAAAATTAATTATTAATAACAGAACGCGCACTCTGATAGAGTGGAGCAGCCAAATGGGAAACTGCTGAATCCCGATCCGATGCTCGGTTCCATCCACAGTTATGTAAGCGCCGCAACCTCCTTTTTTTCTAGCGTTGCTCTCATTCTAGAACGGATGGAAAACCATATTTTTAATTGGAAACGAGGGAGGAATAAAGAATAGGGTTGCAATTCATATTGTAATGGAATTTAAATAAATAATAGAATGAAAATCTGTATTTGTCTGTATTTGGAATAGAATAAAATTTTCCAGAACAAATAATGTTAATCTTGAGGCAAAATTCGCATCACAATCGAACAAGATTGTGCCCGATCACAGCATTTCGAAAAATGTGAGAGAATCATTTCTATGCCTGCGCGGTCTATTACTCAGTTATGTTTCGTCTCGCAGTGGTAACTGCGTCAGCAGCATCGATCATAGCGTAGCTGGGAAAAAGGGCAAACAACAGTTCCATATCGTTTCAGGGAAAGCGCTGAGGGAGTGGGGGGTTTATGTTGAAGACGACGAACCGATGCGAGGACAGCGGAGACGCGACGGCGATTGGGTTCACGAACTCTTTTGCTCTCGTCATCCGATGACGTACGTCCGTCATCGTTACGTGCCGTGCGGTGGTCAATAACGGATTCTGTCTGGCTGGTCCCGTTCTTGCGTGTGGTTGGAGATGTCTTATCTCGAATATATGGAGCAAAGATCTACTTTGAGTGAGTTGATAATTAGAAGGCGCTACCACAGTTTGACCTCTGGTGCAGTATTCGAAAATCTGGATGTGTGTTCACAGATTGAGACAGAAGGATAAATATTCGACTTTCTTTAATAAGACAAATTTTCCAATCCAAATCATTTCTGCTGTCATTTCTTATTGTCGAATACGATAATTGGATTTACGAGTTCAGAGATCGACTATGACCTCAGCTCCAAGCAACCGTACGGTTGACTTCGTCATTGTCAAGCGTATATCGGATCGGAATCGATTTCTTCGCCACCGGCAACGGCAAATCCAATCGATCATCACCCCATCGGCAGCTGAAGCATCTTTCGAACTGGGGAAGCTGTAGTAAGTGTATCTGGGTTCTGGGTTGCTCCGCACAAAACCGTTGTTCCCCATCTATGTAGCCGCAACTCCGGTTGAAGAAGTCCATCCCGCTGCCTGAAAAACACCACTTTGAACATGATCAATTGAGCACTGATGGGTAATTTGTGCCAAACGTACGTGGTAATTTTCTTTTTCAATTCTCCCGTTCCGTCCGGCGATCTGGGGTGCGGATAGTTGGGGGTTTTGTTTCAGTTAGCGATCTGCATCGATATCAATTTCCGATGGCATCGAGGGTCATCCTGGGGAGGGGTCCAATTGTCTAATGGATGGCGTGGTTTCGAAAAGTAAGGTACCGAGTGATCGATGAGCTATGATTTGTGTTACGAATTGGTTTAGGCGTTGTAAACTACCTATTTGAGCAATTTATAAATTATGGGGATCAATTGAAATATGGATCTATGAAGCAGAATTGATGGTAAAAGGGGGAGGTTTTTCAGATTGATTGAATTGACAAATTGGAAACAATGCTCAATACGTTGCTTCTACTAGCAATAGTATCTTTGGGGCCGTCTATGAACTACGTGGTTCAATCTTGAATTTTTGACGTAGGACTACGCCTGTGTTTTCTAAACCGAGGTACTCTTTGCGATTGCGAGAATCGGAGATCGTCACGAAAATATGATAGAATTTAAATGTTAATATCTCAGTCGTTTCTCGATGGATATTTCATTTTTTGGAACATTCAATCAAGGAAGAGTCAACGCTTCTTTTTATTGTTCTGAAAATATTATTTTTTACTATTTGTTATCGATAATTGGTTAAAAAATTCGAAATGGAAATAAATGTACATGCATCGCAAACACAGACATCAAAATCAAGCAACTTGTCCGTTTGGATCTAATCCTCAGTTTGAACAAGATTTTACACAAAGCGAACTCAGCGCAGCGGACACATCAGCACGAAGGCGTTGGTAGCAGTCTCAACGAAAAACCATCCCAACCATCGGTGGTCGTCAGGTTGATTGCTGCAGATCACTCCATCTCAACAATGACAGCGACAACTCTTTGGTCAGCAGCAGTGATGAGAGTTTGTCGCCGATAGAAGCACTAATCTGTCACAACAATGACGTCGGAAGCAGAGGCCCAAGTAGAAATGATCGATCAAAGAGGAGAAAAAGCGATTGTCGGTTTTGGGCGGAAAGGTTGATGTGGCAGTTGATGTGAACCTGCGAATCGTGGAGCATCAAAGGAGAACAGGCATTTTTCTGTCCGAAAAGAAACACGTTTTGGGGGACGATTGAGTGGAGATTGTTTTTTGGTCATCCAAGTTCCAACCCGAAGATTTCGGGATTGTTTTGGCCAACCGAGCCTCGAGTGGACCGTTGAAGACGAAGTTCCGGTGCATCTGAAGTGCGAGTGATCAGGGATAGAGGCCCGCATGTTCGGAGTTAGTTCCTCCGTAGTCATTCCCGTACCTCTGGATGGTATATCTAGCAGCGTCAGTTTATCAGAAGATTCCCCATCGGAATCACCTCCGGGAACGCAATTATCTGAACACCGACAAGTTCTAGCAAGAAAAACCCGTATCCTACCCTTCGTTCATTACCGTCATTGATACCGCTGCAGCTGCTTGTGGCTCTCGGTCATATTCGACGATTGCCAATACGGAATTATATTCAACCAACCTTCCTCGCCGTTGGCTGGCTCCGGTGAATTACCACAGAATTCGACAAAGCTACCGCTGGTCCACGTGGCTTCCTGTTGTAACACTGCACGACGATCACCAGGGCGTGATCTCATCCGAGCCGTAGTCTTCTCAGCCGCATACTCTTTTAGATTCCTGCCGACACCAACGAAGCCACCGCTACGATTGCCTCAGTCCGACCTTGAGTAATTCTCGTAAGTTAGGTTTTCAATTCGTACCTTGCACAGTTCTCATGAAACACGGATCGTCATCGTACGTATTCGCTGATTCGAAAAGGCGGAACATAGGTATATGGCCAGCAATATTCCTCAAGCCAGCCTAGGCCCAATATAAGCAAGGATGTTATCGATCATTTAGTAATCTGGCTTCGATCATTTAGTAGTTCGTCAATAACTCATTCCAGAAGCTGACCAACACCGTCAACAGATAGCAGAAGCCATCATATTCGTCAAATCGACGTTTGAATATTTGTTTATAAAAGCAGATAAGTCGTTTTGAAAATTTGGTATTGATATATTACCATCTCAGCGTGTGAGCAGCAACTGCAAGCCATGACTCGGTCTCTCCTTGCCAGATCTTCGTGCACGGAAGAACTAAACTACCCATAAGTGAGTTCAATGCACCCAATTTCGCACTTCCGTACGGGAAGCCAAACTTGAGTAAATGGGGTCGAAGTTGTTCGCCTTTAATCCTATGTTAAAAAAAGTACCTAAGTTCTATTTACTCAACTGGAGGTTTAGTTCACTCAATTTCAACATCAGGCAGCAAACTCAAGGTTGGCTTCTTGTATCGAACTGGTGTCGATGCATTGTTTGGCTCGTTTGTTTTTGACGAGGAAGAGTCGTTTGGCCGAACAAACCATCAGGCCGAAACCCATCTGGCCGAAAGTAATTTGGCCGAAAGGGTCATTTGGCCGATTAGAACATTTGGTCGAATACGACATTTGGCGGAATAGATCATTTCTTATTTCTTACTGTAGAAAATGAGAAGTGCGAAGTGAGTAGTTAGACGTTATTCACTTCGTGCTTCTCATTTTTGACAGTGAGAAGTGAGAAATGAGGAATGAGAAGTGAGACGTCACTTCTTATTTCTCACTGCTCACTGTAAAAAAAGAGTAGTGAGACTTTTCCGACGACCGACACTCTTCCACACTGTCCCACTTTCTTATTCTACACTAACCTGAGATCCACGGTATCCGTTTCTTTGCCGCCAATCAGCGGCTCTTCACGCAACGAAATGGGTTCGGTTCTTCTAATAGCGTCCTCTGCAGGTTCGTACCCCATCCTGGGGCCTCTCCAAGCGTGTTGACGGACTCGGACTTTGCTCGTATCGATGGAACTGCCGTTCCCGACTTGACACTCCTTTCCCGCCAATTAGCGGCTAGCACTCCTCCACGCTAAGACTTGGTGATGGGATGCAATGGCGTCCTCTGCAGACTCATACGCCATCCAGGAGCCTCTCCGAGTATGTTGACGGACTCGGTCGTCGGCCTGAATCTCCGGAACTGTCCCCATGTGGGAAAAGGGGGGGCGGGGAGAGGGTTCACCAACTTGGTTTGGTACTCCCGAATGGTGGCGCACTCTACAGTTCCGAACTTCACTTGAACGCTTCGTAAACTTCACATCCCCGTGATACTCCTTCCTTTTTCTTCTCTTCTCCCATCTCCCCACCTGTCAAGCGTAGATCATCATGGCGTATTCCTTGCCATCTTTTTGCTACCAATATGGAGTCAGTAGCGAACTCTAGTGGTGGGATTTTAAAACCTATAAGGTAGCGAAGGCTGCGTACTACACAGTGGGTGGACAAAACACGGAGAAAACTGGATTACATATGCGGGCATTACTTGTTCGGCTTGAACATTTCACGACGTAAAGTTCACAAAGTATCAAAAACACTCAACACTGAACTACGAACACTTACACACTGTAAAAAGTGAGAAGCGCGAGGTTAGTTGTGAGACTTCTCACTACCCACTTCGCACTACTCACTTTTTACAGTGAGAAGTGGGAAATAAGTAGTGAGAAGTGAAACGTCTCACTTTTTACATCCTATTTCTTACTTTTCAAATGACATATTCGTCCAAATGACCTACCAGCCAAATGACCTGTTCGGCCAAATGACTCTTCCGGCCAAATAGTATATTCGGTCAAACAACTTTCGGCCTAGTGGCCTTCGGCCGAATTCCATTCGACCGGATGAAAAGAGCGGACGAAAAAGAAGAAAAAAAAAATAACTCAAAAGCAAGTTTAAAAATACTCAACGCAGGGTTCTTTTTTTCTTTCGTGTGGCGTGCACACGCACCCACAGAAAGCTCTTATCGTCGCATTTCGCTCCGTCCATTTGGAGCGAAAAAAATCGAATATCTGACGAAAATTCCTCCAAATCTCAAATGAAATAAAAAAAAACTTTCCGTAGGAATTTTGAAAACAAATCTTTCATGTTTCTCAAGGAAATGCTTCCTAATTCGAAGACAATTTTTCTTAATTCGAAGAAAACTCTTCCTAATTCGAAGAAAATTCTTCCTAATTCGAATGAAATTATTTTAAATTTCCGAAGTCGATTTTTTCAAAACTCTGATTTTTTTTCGGTTTTTGAAAAAAAAACAATCATTCGGAATATCAAATGAAAGGAATCAGTTCGAATTTAAGGAGGGAAATCTTTTGAATCTTAAAAAATAAAAAAAATGTTCGAACAACCACTGGTTGTGCGCTTTTCAAAGACATTCATTTTCTCGATCGAGGAAGCTGCACGAGTAGTTGTTGGCCTTATTCTGCTTTCGTAGATAATGGGGCAATGGCCTTGTATCTGAACGGAAGAACTCGAAACATGCGGAATCGGTAAGGTGGTCAAGGGGGTCGCACTGTGGGGCAGTCACTTCTAGTGCGATTTTTGGAGATACTTTTCAGCATGTCTGACAAGCGCTCTTGACCTGATGACCTCCATGGCCACCAGGAAGAGGGTGACAGCAATAACTGAACCCTGAGGAACTCCTGTCCCCTACTTCGCCATTTTTTGATATGTGTGATCCGAGTTGAACTCGGAAGGAGCGGTTGGATAAAAACTTCTTGATAAATTATTGAAGGTTTCCCGAAAATCTCCCAAAGTTTCAGTTTCTCAGAAATTCCTGGAGTCCAGGTTCTATTGTAGGACTTGGATATTACTAAGGGAGACTAATTTTACGCAATTATTTGCGCTTCTAGCGTCATTCATGATCTGGTCCATGGACGCAAAATACGTACTGTCATGATCTGCTTGTTATCGAAATGGCCGGTTCTTTCCAAATAATTTCGTCAGCCGTCAGTTGACCTTTCGCTCCGTAATCTTTCAGGGACGTTGCTGGAGGCGATCGGTCGGTAGCTCCTGGCATTGCTGGCGAAGTCCAGCTCATCGAGGGACAAGGGCTGATTATAGTCTTGGCGGGTATTTGGAGGATCGCAGAGATCGCAGAGCTCTGCACGGGAAAAAATCCGGAACCAAAAAGTGGCAAAATGAGTCATGATTTCGAGAAACATGTGTGTTTTTATGTTATGAAAATACACCATGAAAAAAGGTCATGAAATCATGACTCTTTTTGCTGTAAGGCAATCTTGTCGTTACGTTTTCGATATTTGATTACGAAAAGTGACAAACTGAGTCATGATATCATGAACCATGCACTCCGGAACCATGAGCCAAAGTTATGAAAACAGAATCATAATTCATGAATATGGCATCTGTCATTTATGATTCCGATTTATTTGACGAAAAGTTGCCATCTAGGTCATGATATCATGACGCATGCAGAATAGAACTGTAGTAGGCTGTAATATATGTAGATGATCGTAGTAGACTTTTATATGCGTAATAAATAATCACTTTGACTTTTGCACCGGATCTGAAAGGACGTCTTTTAATTGTACGAGCGAATCCTTACAGTGGCGACGAGCCGAAACGGACCGGGGAGGAAAAATTTTTTTCGTGAAGATCAGCGGGGAGTAAATTTTCAAGTTATCCTTAACGAAACAGAAGTAAACTTGAAGCAACAAATTACAATATAGAAAAAAAAGAAATTATTAAAATGTCGAAGGTAATAAAATAAATATCTCTATTTTTTTACGAGATCGGAAGTTGATTGATTGTCAACTTAATGACTTCTATTGCTTTATTAACAATATTCTAAGAAAAAAATAGATCATTAAAGAATTCCGTAACGTAGTTGGAAATTCAGAAATTTTGAGTATTGAATGCTGAAATGTAGGGGATGCTTCGAGTAATCCCAGCCCATTAAAGCATGTAATGAAATGATTCAGAAATTCAGTATAATTTCTGAGGAAAATGTAGGGAGCACTACGAGTGGCTCCAGTCCATTCTAATAAGTATAGGAGTTAGGTAACTCAGTCTACTGAAAAAAATAAATAAAAGTATAAAATGTAGGGAACACTGCCAGTGCTTCCAGTCCATTATGAGTTGCAAATTCTGATGACAGCGGAATCGCGGAGATTATCATGAATAATCTCAGTTTGAAAAAAAAAGGGATAAATAATATCCTTTCACAGAAAACTGTTGTCATGGATACCCAAGAAATATTTTTGAAATTATTAAAATGAGTCCAAATCAATCAACAAGTCGATATTCCTAAAATAATATACATATTTGTTTATGTAAAAGTGGTTTCATGCATTAATGAATCAATTTTCGTAGCTGAGTTTCAACATATCGCCATTTGTTGAGATCGGTGATGGATCGACAAGCGTTCGATGGGAAGAATGGAAGGATCAGTTCACAGCATATCTTTCATTGAAAGGAGTTGAGGACCATCATGAGATGTATAAAGCCCTCATGTGTTTCGGAGGTGCAGATGTCCGCAAACTAGGCAAAACAGTGTCGATGGATGAAAGTACTGTGATGGACAATCCGAATCGTGTAACAATAGAGGCGCTCGCTAATTACTATTCACCTCGTATGTCACTGTGGTACGAGCGATTCAAATTCAGACAACTCCAATTCAACCCCAACGAGAAGCTTGATCAATTCCTTATTCGCTTACGGGCCCAAGCAGAGCTGTGTAACTTTGGAGACCAAAGTGAGAATATGATCATGGATCAAATAATATTTGCTACAACTGATGATAAATTGAGAGCAAAGTATCTCGAAGCTGATACTTCCCTCGATGATATGTTGAACATCGGAAGGACGTATGAATCAGTAAACAAGCAGGTATTAAATTAAAAAAAAAAAACATAAAAAAAAGGGAATTCTTTGGTAAAAAAAAAAATATTTCTATTGTTATTAAGGTTCAAGAGTTCCGTGGGAAATCAAATGTTTCAGCCGAATTAAACACCTTCAATAAAATGTCCAACAATCAAAACAAGAAACCAAGCACGAAGTGTACCAGATGTCTTGGGAACCATATATCAAACGATCAGCATTGTCCCGCTAAAACCTCTCGCTGCAATAAGTGCAACAAAATTGGGCACTTCGCACGTTGTTGCAGAGACAATCGAAAGCACCGGTTCAGCAACGTAAAAACTGTGGCCAACGGAATACACCAGAATACGGATAGGAAACCGAAATTCGTACGTGAGATCGACGATGTTACCAAAAATGTGGAGATTCGAGAATTATTCCATCTAGAAGGCAAACGAACGGTGATGGCTGATGTCGGTGGAGTCACTCTTCGCTTTATTATCGACACCGGAGCAGACGAAGACGTATTGAGCACGGACGATTGGACTACATTGAAACGCTTAGGTTTCAGAGCGTACTCCATCAAGAAAGGTAGTGATAAAATTTTCCGGGCATATGGTTCAACAACTCCTTTAACGGTGCTTGGAGAGGCAGAAATGGAAGTTTCGGTTGACGGAGCATCCTGTGTTAGCACGTTTTTTGTCATCAAGGACGGCAGGTGCTCGCTGCTCTCTGGAAAAACAGCTGAAAAACTAGGCATAGTGAAGTTCCTACGTACGCTCACTCCTGAGGTGACCTACATCAAAGGTAAATTTAGTATTGTTTAACTTTATATGACGTGTATAATGCATAGTTTAATTAAAATACCCAGATATGTGTGCTTCGATAAAAATAGATAAGTCTATACCACCAGTCAGACAATCATATCGACGAATTCCAATTCCTCTAGAGGAGCTAACATTACTGAAACTAAAAGAATTAGAAGATCTTGACATAATTGAACGGGTGTTCGAAGCATCGGAATGGGTATCTCCCATGATTGTCAAACGTAAAAGTGCAACAGAAGTTCGAATTATTATAGATTTGCGTGAAGCAAATAAGGCAATCATTCGAGAAGTTCATCCATTGCCCACATTCGAACAAATGATTTGCCGGCTGAAAGGAAGCCATGTTTTTTCCAAATTTGATATAAAACAAGCATTTCACCAACTTTTGCTTCGAGAGGATTGTCGATATATTACAACTTTCATATCGCCGCTCGGATTAATGCGATATAAACGGCTCATGTTTGGCTTATCTGCCGCCCCGGAATTATTTCAAAAATCTAGACCAACATTTGAAAAGGGCGTAACAGCCAAAATTTATTCTTTCGGATTCCTTATCTACATACATAGCTATATACATAGACAAAATATTGGAGAGATCAAATTTTGGCTGTTACGCCCTTTTCAAATGTTGGTCTAGAAATGTATCGAAACAATTTTGGCCGGTTTTCCATGGATAATATTATTCATAGATGACATTTTAATCCATGCACCTAATGAAGACATTCTCAAGGTATATTTCTTCAAATATGTTAAATATTTGAAGTTAACTACTATTACTTATGTCCTTCTAGCTAAGAACCGAACTGGTCAAAAATCGCTTGAAGGAATACAATGTTGTTCTGAACGATGCGAAAACCGTAGAATGTGTCACATCACTAGAATTTCTTGGTTACCATTTATCTGCACAGGGTGTAAAAGTGTCGGATGAGAAACTTGCTGCTATTACCAAGTTCCGTGAACCAAAAACGACGGAAGAAGTTAGAAGCTTCTTAGGACTAGTCACATTCGTAAATTCACATATACCGAACTTGTCTACCATAGCAAGCCCTCTGAACGCGTTAGTAAAAAGGAGTGTAAATTTCAAATGGACAAATGTTCACCAGGAAGCTTTCGACAAACTTAAAGCGTCTCTAGCAAACAATGAAACCTTGTCGTTCTTTGATCCAAACATGGAAACTTTTGTTGTAACCGATGCGAGTCCAGTAGGATTGGGTGCAGTATTATTTCAGAAAAATGAAGATGGTATTGTAAAAATAATCGCGTATGCTTCCAAGACATTATCTGAAATTGAACGAAGATATGCACAGACAGAACGTGAAGCTTTAGCTGTTGTTTGGGCACCAGAGAAGTTCCATTTCTACCTGTATGGAAAGTTCTTCTGGTTGATCACTGATCACAAGCCTTTAGTGACAATATTTGGAGATAGAATCAAACCTTGCGCAAGAATAGAACGTTGGAAGCTTAGGTTAATGTCATATGATTACCGTGTGATATATAAGCCCGGTAAATTCAACATAGCAGATCCGTTATCACGATTATGTCAGGAAGGGACACTCTGTACAGAAAGTTATGATGAAGAATGTGAAAGGATTATTCGATTATTATCTAATGACATTAAGCCTATAGCTATCACATTACAGGAAATTATTGACGCAACAAAGAAAGACATTGAACTCACAGAACCGATGAAATGGATTCCATATCCACCAAGGAGATGGCCAAAAACTCTCAATCGCTACAAATTGATGGTAAATGATCTTTCGTCGAATGGTGAAATAATTTTGAAAAATAGAAAATTATAATCCCAAGAAGCCTACAAATCAAAATTTTACAACTTGCTCATGAACCACATTTGGGAATTCAAGCAATGAAAAGGCGTCTCAGGGAAAAGGTTTGGTGGATTAGAATCGACACCATGGTCGAACAATATGTGAAAACATGCAAAGGATGTCAACTTGTATCTGAACCAAGTGTGGAACCTATAACACGCATTTGTATGCCAAGCAAGCCCTGGGTAAAATTAGCGATGGACTTTATGGAAGTTACTAATGGAATTCATTTGTTGGTAGTCGTCGATTATTTTTCCAGATATCCTGAAGTAGAAGTTATGACTACCACAACTGCAAAAGCTACTATTTATAAGTTACGAATAATATTTGCACGGTTTGGATATCCAGAAGAGTTAGTGTGTGACAATGGACCACCGTTCGCATCTGAAGAATTCTCTGAATTTTGTACTACTAATGGAATCATCATTTTACATTCGATTCCTTATGCACCTTTCCAAAATGGGCTGGTAGAACGATATAACAGGACACTACTTAAAACAATAAAAATAAGTTTTGCCATGAACCGTGACTGGAAATCGGACTTGCAAGATTTTCTTCTAGCTTACCGGAACACTCCCCATTCTACTACTAACGAAACTCCAGCCAAGTTGCTTTTTGGTCGAAATTTGAAAGACAAACTTCCAGACATAGTTGGCGCTGCAGGAAACGATTCAGTAAGAGAACTAGATTTTTCAAGAAAGGAGAAAGGAAAGAAGTATGCGGATCATAAGAGAAATGCCAAGTATTCAAAAATTGATGTCGGAGATCATGTAATTGTAAAAAATTTCATCAAACGTAATAAGTTAACTACAAATTTTCATCCACAACCTCATGTTGTTTTGAAGAGAGAAGGAACACGCCTTACATTGGAAAATATGGATACCGGTGTAAGGTCCGACAGACATGTAAATCACACAAAACTGTTAATATGCAGCAACCCATTTGAACAATCACAAAGATTTACAGCCCCTATCGACGATATTTTGAATTCAAAATCCAACCCAAAACCAATACCACAAGAACATGAAGTATCGGATCAGAAGCAAATGTGTACTCGAGAGAATCGATGTAGTCGGAAGAATCGGAAACCAGAATACTTGAAAGATTATGTTCTTTATAAATGCAAGCGTATGAATTAATGTAAACAGATGATTTTGTTAAATTGTGTTTAACTATTAAAATGTCATAAAAATATTTTTAACGTAAAGGAGAGATGTAGTAGGCTGTAATATATGTAGATGATCGTAGTAGACTTTTATATGCGTAATAAATAATCACTTTGACTTTTGCACCGGATCTGAAAGGACGTCTTTTAATTGTACGAGCGAATCCTTACAGGAAGCATGAACTAAAGTCATGAAAGTAGCCAAATAATTCATGAATCTGATATCTGACATTTATGATTCCTTGATTCAATTCAAATCGTTAAATCTCAAAATAAAAATCCCCAACTATCCAGTCCGATTTTTCCACTCAAATAGGCCTAAGACATACCTATTTATTAGAATATTTTTTGGCAACCTCAGTTAAAATCATGTATAACTGTCTAAAAAATCTGTCAGCAGCTACAGGGAAGCAGGGGAGTTCATGTTTTTTCCTTGTTTAATTTTTTCTATACTTACAATTATCCATTTGTTTCCTTACGTCGCAATGATCGCCTTCAACAGTTGGTTCATAGATAATGTAGTTTTACAGTGCCTCTTTCAGTCAACCGACCTCGCACAGGAACGACCCCAACTGGAGGTCATCGTCCATGCAGATAAACGCCATCCGTTCAACGTGTGACACCTCACCGTGAGAACCTAGTAAGTCCTCCGGGCGTGCCTCCTTCAGTGCTGGAACGTTCTTCTGATAGTACACGTTCCATAGTGTTTGAACGCACTTGAACATGATCTGCGTGAGGGAGGCCTCATCGGATCATTATTTGGAAGGTGTTGATACCGGGATACTTCTGTTCCAATACGCTTGCCAGTACTTGGCAGCATCCGTAAATCGACTACGGTGCTCATTAGAGTGATTCAAATTTTGACTTTTTTGCCCCCCGATGCTTAAACGATTGCATTCGCCATTTTAATAATAATCCTAAATTTTTTGCTAATTTGGATGTAATTTGCGTGAGCACGCGCGGTTTGAAGTTTGTATGAAAATTACTATGAAAACAGTAACTTTCATGTAAAACCGATCCCCAACGCTTCCCTTCAAGCTCAAAAAACATATGAGTACATCGGAAACATAGGAATATTTACAAGGAAACAGGCCGTCATTGTTGCGAAACAATTTGATGCTCGCAAGAAAAGTTATTAAGAAAATACTGAATGGTGGGAAATTCAATTTAACACTTAAAAGAATAACATCAATATCAATAATGAGCAGTTTTGTTTTCTTCATAACTTTGCTTCCAAACGACAAATCGCTTCGCAACAACAACTGCCTTTCAGCTTGAGAAGTATTCTGTGTAGTCAATGTGTTGATTATATTTAAATTATTCATGGACCACTTCACGGAACGGTCTTTCACATAAGGGTCAGTTTTCATTGTAATTTCCATACAATTTTTAAACGACGTGTGCACAGTCAAATTACATCCCAAATTTGCTAAAAATTCAGGAGGATTAATAAAATGGCAAATGCAATCGTTGAAGCATCGGGGGGCAAAAAAGTCAAAATTTGAATCACTCTAGTGCTCATCCTTTTGGAAATCTTGTAATTCAGGTTCCACAAATAGGCCAGCAGGCAGGAACTGTACAGTGAAGAAGGTTTCCTAACCATCCTTCCCGTCGTTTCCTGCTATGTTACTCAATTTTTCACTACCACAAAATGATGGCTCGGGACCAGACACTTCCGCGATTCGATTTCAGACCGAAAACAAAATAATCATACTGTCTTTTCGCGTACACAAGAACACAATTTGGGTATACAATCGAGAAATAAAAACGATTTAACCCCTATCCGATTCGGATTCGACTGCAGCGGGGAGAATTTGTTTTTCGAAATTGGACTGCCTGGAGACGGCGGATTGCCAGCACACAAATTTTACACTTTTCGAAAGAAACTTTTTTTTCAGCTGCTTCGCGGACACCCAACTGACAAGATTGCGTTACGCTGATTTCAGATTTTTTTGACATATTTTCATGATTCTGAGTCATGTTTTCATGACTCTGAGTCATGTTTCTAAGACTCAGCGTCGTTTTTCATGACTCAGCGTCATGATTTCATGACTCAAAGTCATGAAAACGTGACTCCGAGTCGTGATATTTTATTTATGAAAATGGGAATAGCATTTTGATAACGCCTCTGGTGGTTAGTACCTTAGTTTAAGACAAAAATGCTATTATTATTCATGGTTATCGTAGTTTAGGTCATGATATCATGCATTGTAGTCATGATATCAAGAAGTAACAAGTTTTATGAAATCATGACTCTTTAGTCATGGATTTGGCAACGGATTTCTACCCGTGTGTCGGTATTTTCGCGGGAGGGGTCAGGATACTTCTCGTACGAGGACACAGTTTGCAAATGGTCAGCCAGTGCATGCATTGACTGCTAGGACAGGATCACCGGATATAGCCATTTCTCGACAGCGAGGTACCGATGGAGCATCTTTTTCCATGAATACAGCCAATGCGTCTCCATCAGAGTTCATTTGGCAACTGCTCAGTATTGATACCAGAATTTCCTTCGCCTCATGGATAGTTTGGCGGACGTAATTTGGCCAGCCTAGTACGCCAAGAGAAGGGTTGGCCTTTTCGGAGCTATCTGGTGTAAGGCGTCCCTTTGTCTTTTTCCGAGCGCATTGCAGTTATTTTTGTGGTGTTACTGCACAAATGGAGTGTGTTCCGCTCCATTGTTGGGCTGGTCTTCGGGATAATACCATTGCCTGACCGGATAATAACGTCCGGCAGCTCAAATGCCCTGGGGGCTTCTAGTTCGCATATGATTTTGAATTGGAAGTCACCCGTGCGCGGTTCTACGGTCTCCATCCGTGGATCAGAGCAGCCGATTCACCATCGAGCTCGAAGCTATCGAGACATCGATGGTTGATTTCACTGGATTCTGATCCATCTTTCAACACAGTGAGGTCGGATTCGGTGGCTGCGCTGAAAAAAATGTTTCCTATGCCGTTGCTTGAACGACTCCCCCAGGAGTGGCAGTAGCTGTTCGCCTCACCGAAGATTATTATCTTTTTACCATTCATTTAGGTGTTACGAGGATTATCGCCGGCGACGACAGCTCCTTAAAGATCCTCCTAAGCTTGTTTTGCAAATCAGGCAACATTCTCTTAGGGAGATAAGAAGATACTACGATGACCGCGAAAGGCCACCGCAGTTCCACGGCGACGACCGGGAAATCGGCTTTTACCGCGATTCGTTTGAAAGGTACCACTACCAGCACTCATTAGAGCCGAGTTTGTAGAACCATCGGTATTTTGCACCGAGGGTTTGGTAATGGAAATAATGCCGGTGCGATGTACTTCCTGGGGTCCGATCTCTATGGGGTGGGTCCAACTAACAAGCATTTTTGTTTGTCACACCTTATGACTAATGAGTCTTCGATGTTGTTCAGCTCACGAAGGAATCTTCTCCACCAGACGGCTTGTTCAGCAATCATCGAAAGTCAAGGCCGAACGATTCCGTGTCGCTGAAAAAAAAAACTGGAAACTATTGAACATGAATCAGTTTTGGTGATCCTGGCTCAAAGGTTAATCACCAACCATCGTTCAAAGGACTAAAAGGTTTTTGAGAGGTGCGGCTACTATAAGACTTGGTCTTTATAGTTGATAAAAACGTTTGTAATGGATGGCTCTTAGGACGCGTGGTTAGGGCATACCCAGCAACAGATGGACAAGTTACAAACGTAGATATTAAGAAAATTTTGGAATATGTACTTCAAAAGATGACCTTTGATGCTTTTCTTCAACACGGGGAACACAGGATGTCATCATTCCATTCGGGGTTTCCATTCCAGTCACCACGTTGGTGCCAAAGCTCCAGATTGGTGGTTGGACGTGCCACCCATGCACACGGTTAACCAACCTGGTTCAATCGATGGAGGCCATCCTTCTCACGTCCCATAGCGATAACGCATCTGAGACTCAATAGCCTTTTTGGCAGATATGACGAACAGAGAGAAGGTTCACTGCGAGGTCTGGAGCACATAAAACGTAAATGACATCTAGGCTGCAGCACTCATCATCTATTCCAACGTTTAGTTTGATGTTTCCTACAGCCACAACAGCTATCTGGGATGCGTCTGCCACGTAGATGGATTGTGACACCTATTGTTTATTGACATATTGTTTCCAGCTCCAGAAATCAGTATCCATTCTCCTTACAGCATCCAGCAAGCAGGCTCAATCGTCACGTTCTGGAAAATCTTCAATTTGACCCAATCTACCGTCCACGTCCACTCCTGATGCATCCATTCCCGTACCCATTGGCGCGTGTCTCCGTGGCAGCCCCATCCCCGAGTAGCACAAGTAAGACAAAAATGGTTACAACACCTTGATAGTGACTGAATCTGGTCACATATCAGTTGCAGAAACCAATGAGGAACATGTGCGCTGCTGTGTGCAATTGGTGACCAGCAAGCCATGAGGCCTCTTCTTGTCAGATTTCCGTAGCTTGCGGCCTATGCTAGAGAATTTTTTGTCATCTTTGTGTTGGAATGTGGGGTTTGAGTAAGTTACTTTCAGCGTGTGATTTTACATCAGGATCTGAGCGTGTCAATTGGTGAGCAGCAAGTCATGACTCGGCCTCTTCTTGTCAGATCTCCGTGACGTGCACACGCACCCACGGAGAGCTACTGTCATCGCATTTCCTCCGGCCATTTGGGGCCAAACAATACTATTCAATGGATGATTGAACAGTCTTCAAGCTCCAATCTCATCAGCTTCTGCAGCAGGCTATGTTTCGTATACTTTCCGCTGCCCCGGAACGCCTTCCAGAGCAGGGGGAGAAGGCGGTTCATTGAATCCCTACCCCGACATGTGCGACATCTGGATTTGGTTCTAAAATGTAAACAACAGTGTTAATTCTCTACCACCTTTTTGTTATGGCGAGGCAATTTTTATACACACTTTTGTTTTCGATATTTTATAAAAAATTAACACTCAATCATGCAGCAATATAACGATGTGGTATGCTTGAGATACCTACTTGATTATTGGGACTCGAAAAAGAATTTATTTGCAGTAACTAACCGAAAATAAAAATGTTCACATTAACGATTGCGCCCTAACACTGGTTCTAAGCTTCGATGCAGAGTACACGAGCTTTGTTCGCCAATGACAGGCGTATGGGGCCCTTGTTCCAGAGACCTGTGCAAGCTTGTTTGGCTGTTCGGGCGTTCTGGACCAGACTATATTCGATATTCGGGCAAATTTTCGCTAAGGCATGGACCGAGAGGCCCTCGCTAATGTAAACCGCAATCGAAGAACACCAGGTTCCTTCTCGACGCATGGTCGTCATAGCCTTTTAGCTCCTCAAAGGATTGATGCGACACGCTACTTTCATTACTTCCGTTTTCCGTTCCGTCTTGAGGTGGTATACAATAATCCATTTCCTGTTCTTCTCATGGACATGTTTCAGGAAACTTATGGATGAAAATTTTTCCACTTTCGGCGTGTTATCGGTCGGTTGCTATGAGCTTCCCTGGGTCCATAACCTGACAGAAGCAAAAACGTCTAATCAGGTACAGATAATAGCAACGAATGATTTTTTTGGACTACATACCAATGCAACACTTACTACGCTAATAAAACATAAGTTCGTAACATAATTGATAAAGAAAAACCACAAATATTTATTTCACCCTAAATTTTTAGATGTTTTATGTTTACCCAAGTTGGCGGAAAGAATGACAACTTTTTCCACCGGCAGAAACCTCATAGCCTACTCTTGTTGCGTTTGCATTTCCTCTTAATTTCTCCCGTTCGGAATACATGAAGATTTTCCTCTCAGTGTAGAGAGTGAGGAAAATGAATCAAAATACTGCTCTTCAACTTTTCTGGTGCCTTTCTACTCTAAAATACGAATGTTTTAGCGGCAGCAATTATTAATCACAAAGTTTAAAATAAATCCATAAATAATTTACAAATTTTCATCAACAAAAAGTTGGACCTTTTTATTGCAAATAGAAATTAATGAAAACATCGTAATTATTGATAAGAATTACATAAAAATATAAATAAAACTCCATAGAAAGAAAGAAACTTCAATACAATGTTTGAACACTCAACGACTTGTGAAAGTGTATCGAACTGATCAGTTTAGTACGCTGTCGGCTGGCAAAGCCTTTTAAGCGGGTAGTTTTTGGTCGTTTATGACCTTCAGAACTCAATGAAGCTATTCAAATGGTCATATTGGTTTATTTTTTTTTACCAAACACTCCGTTATGTATTACTTTCCCCAGCGTCCCGGTCATCTGGCGCTTCTCTTGCACTCTCTTCGGAGTCATGGTCGGTTCTACTTTGGCTGCAGCCCAACTTCTCTGCTGATCCGCATAGCCTAGTTTTTCCCCGTAGCGGATAAGCGCATGTAGGGCGGCTCTCTAGATGCCTGCGCTGGAGTTGGAGTTGGAGCAATTTTCTCCCGTTCGACCATCCGCCGCGCGCTCCATCCGGGGAGCATAGCAAGCCATGAGCCCATAGGCTATGAACGACGAAGACGAAGACGATGAGTCTCTCCTTAGCCACCGTCCACCGGACTCTCGCCGACCGTTCCATTGCTCGGCATCCTTTCAACGGAGTCAGTTGGTGGGTTTCGGACGCGCGCGCGTTGTGTTTTTGTTTGCGGTTGATCGTCGTTGGTTGGTTGGTTCGTCGTTTCACGGACACGCAGCTCTTTCGTCGTCGGTTTTGGGCGGGTGTGTGAACTTTGACGTCGTTGCGGCGAGAGGTCAGTTTGCGTTTTGTTGTGGTCGGTTTTTAACGAATTTACTCTTATTTGGGGTCAGTTGGGGTGCCGCGAGGCGTTGCGTCACGTTGGCGGAGCAGCTTCGGCTTTGTTTGCAAGCTGGAGAGACAGTCGGCGAAGATTGATTTGAAGGTTAATCACAGGCGGCGGTGACTCTGAGTGATTCTGTGGTTTATGGCCTTTGGGACCTACTTTGAGCAGCCAAAGGTGCAGTCAGCGAATTATACAACGACGCAAAGATTGAGAGTGGAAATAAGAAGCGGTTTGTGATGGCAGGGCTGAATTGGCCAAAAAGTGATCGAATTTTTCAAACAGTGATTAAACAGTGACAGTTATTTGTTTAATGAAAACCTTCGAAGTTTATTTATTGCCAATACAATTCCAAATATAAACATTTCTAAGATAACTGATTTTAAAATAACTTTTATTGTATTCAAACAATATTCAGTAAGAAGAAAAATCGTTTGAGCGAAAAAATCGCATCACAAAATTCACCATAAAGCTTTATGATACTAAAACGAGATAAGCTTCAAGCCCTTAAAATTATGATTATTCACTGACAGTAAAAAAAGCTAAAGCTATGCTAAGTAGTGCGTGGTGGGATAATTATTCCATTCGGAAGACAAAAATTGTACTGATTTTGAGTTGGATACGAAGTGACCATAGCTTTGAAATTGCAACAGCAGTGTGGGTGGATGATGGCGGTCTAACGGACTCGAATGATAATTAAGCGAGCGAAGAAACAAACGGCAAAAGTAACGCAGTCAAGTGTCAAGAATGGGAATGTCGTCTACTTTAGTGTGGTCATATCATAGACCAATCACGCGGGATTATGACTCATTCCGGTAGAAGTGGCGGCGTGTTAATGGCTCCATTCTTGCGTGCATTAAGTTGTACGAACGTAGAAACTGGTGCATTTTTATTAATTTCGAACATGCAATCGAATGGCAGCGGTGGTTGTGTGGCAGGTGATGTTGCTGCCGTCGAGCAGGATAATAAAATTGCGTAACTAACTGGAACCTGGGATCCCGATCTAGGGACGCTTCTAGGAAGTGGTAAACCGATGGCGCGATTAGATGGGCCGATTAGCGACAGAAGAAGTTCTACTGATTGGATAACTGAACCGGGGAGGTTCGAAGTTTATTGCCGGCTTGTTACGGTACAATTTGCAACTGGAACTGAGTCGCCGAGAAGGTGTCGAGAATATGTTACGTGAGAACCTGATTTCATAAATTGAACAAATTGCGGCAGGTGGTAAAATTCTCATTCGGAGAATTTCTTAACAAATTTCGGAGAATTTCTTAACGAAATTCGGAGAAATTCTTAACGAAATTCAGAGAATTTCTTAACGAAATTCGGAGAATTTCTCAACGAAATTCGGAGAATTTCTCAACGAAATTCGGAGAATTTCTCAACGAAATTCGGAGAATTTCTCAACGAAATTCGGAGAATTTCTCAACGAAATTCGGAGAATTTCAACGAAATTGAGAATTTCTTAACGAGATTCGGAGAATTTCTCAACGAAATTCGGAGAATTTCTTAACGAAATTCGGAGAATTTCTTAACGAAATTCGGAGAATTTCTTAACGAAATTCGGAGAATTTCTTAACGAAATTCGGAGAATTTCTTAACGAAATTCAGAGAATTTCTTAACGAAATTCAGAGAATTTCTTAACGAAATTCAGAGAATTTCTTAACGAAATTCAGAGAATTTCTTAACGAAATTCAGAGAATTTCTTAACGAAATTCAGAGAATTTCTTAACGAAATTCAGAGAATTTCTTAACGAATTTCTTAACGAAATTCAGAGAATTTCTTAACAAATTTCTTAACGAAATTCAGAGAATTTCTTAACGAAATTCAGAGAATTTCTTAACGAAATTCAGAGAATTTCTTAACGAAATTCAGAGAATTTCTTAACGAAATTCAGAGAATTTCTTAACGAAATTCAGAGAATTTCTTAACGAAATTCAGAGAATTTCTTAACGAAATTCAGAGAATTTCTTAACGAAATTCAGAGAATTTCTTAACGAAATTCAGAGAATTTCTTAACGAAATTCAGAGAATTTCTTAACGAAATTCAGAGAATTTCTTATCGAAATTCAGAATTTCTTAACGAAATTCAGAGAATTTCTTAACGAAATTCAGAGAATTTCTTAACGAAATTCAGAGAATTTCTTAACGAAATTCAGAGAATTTCTTAACGAAATTCAGAGAATTTCTTAACGAAATTCAGAGAATTTCTTAACGAAATTCAGAGAATTTCTTAACGAAATTCAGAGAATTTCTTAACGAAATTCAGAGAATTTCTTAACGAAATTCAGAGAATTTCTTAACGAAATTCAGAGAATTTCTTAACGAATTTCTTAACGAAATTCAGAGAATTTCTTAACGAAATTCAGAGAATTTCTTAACGAAATTCAGATTTCTTAACGAAATTCAGAGAATTTCTTAACGAAATTCAGAGAATTTCCTAACGAAATTCAGAGAATTTCCTAACGAAATTCAGAGAATTTCCTAACGAAATTCAGAGAATTTCCTAACGAAATTCAGAGAATTTCTTAAAGAAATTCAGAGAATTTCACAACGAAATTCAGAGAATTTCTTAACGAAATTCGAAGTATTTCTTAACAAAATTCGGAGAATTTCTTAACGAAATTCGGAGAATTTCTTAACGAAATTCGGAGAATTTCTTAACGAAATTCGAAGAATTTCTTAACGAAATTCGAAGAATTTCTTAACGAAATTCGGAGAATTTCTTAACGAAATTCGGAGAATTTCTTAACGAAATTCGGAGAATTTCTTAACGAAATTCGGAGAATTTCTTAACGAAATTCGGAGAATTTCTTAACGAAATTCAGAGAATTTCTTAACGAAATTCAGAGAATTTCTTAACGAAATTCGGAGAATTTCTTAACGAAATTCGGAGAATTTCTTAACGAAATTCAGAGAATTTCTTAACGAAATTCAGAGAATTTCTTAACGAAATTCAGAGAATTTCTTAACGAAATTCAGAGAATTTCTTAACGAAATTCAGAGAATTTCTTAACGAAATTCAGAGAATTTCTTAACGAAATTCAGAGAATTTCTTAACGAAATTCGAAGAATTTCTTAACGAAATTCGGATAATTTCTTAACGAAATTCGGAGAATTTCTTAACGAAATTCGGAGAATTTCTTAACGAAATTCGGAGAATTTCTTAACGAAATTCAGAGAATTTCTTAACGAAATTCGGAGAATTTCTTAACGAAATTCGGAGAATTTCTTAACGAAATTCGGAGAATTTCTTAACGAAATTCGGAGAATTTCTTAACGAAATTCGGAGAATTTCTTAACGAAATTCGGATAATTTTTTGACGAAATTCGAGAATTTCTTAACGAAATTCGGAAAATTTCTTAACGAAATTCGGAAATTTTCTTAACGAAATTCGGAGAATTTCTTAACGAAATTCGGAGAATTTCTTAACGAAATTCGGAGAATTTCTTAACGAAATTCGGAGAATTTCTTAACGAAATTCAGAGAATTTCTTAACGAAATTCGGAGAATTTCTTAACGAAATTCGTAGAATTTCTTAACGAAATTCAGAGAATTTCTTAACGAAATTCAGAGAATTTCTTAACGAAATTCAGAGAATTTCTTAACGAAATTCGGAGAATTTCTTAACGAAATTCGGAGAATTTCTTAACGAAATTCGGAGAATTTCTTAACGAAATTCAGAGAATTTCTTAACGAAATTCGGAGAATTTCTTAACGAAATTCGGAGAATTTCTTAACGAAATTCAGAGAATTTCTTAACGAAATTCAGAGAATTTCTTAACGAAATTCAGAGAATTTCTTAACGAAATTCAGAGAATTTCTTAACGAAATTCAGAGAATTTCTTAACGAAATTCAGAGAATTTCTTAACGAAATTCAGAGAATTTCTTAACGAAATTCAGAGAATTTCTTAACGAAATTCAGAGAATTTCTTAACGAAATTCAGAGAATTTCTTAACGAAATTCAGAGAATTTCTTAACGAAATTCAGAGAATTTCTTAACGAAATTCAGAGAATTTCTTAACGAAATTCAGAGAATTTCTTAACGAAATTCAGAGAATTTCTTAACGAAATTCAGAGAATTTCTTAACGAAATTCAGAGAATTTCTTAACGAAATTCAGAGAATTTCTTAACGAAATTCAGAGAATTTCTTAACGAAATTCAGAGAATTTCTTAACGAAATTCAGAGAATTTCTTAACGAAATTCAGAGAATTTCTTAACGAAATTCAGAGAATTTCTGAACGAAATTCAGAGAATTTCTGAACGAAATTAAGAGAATTTCTGAACGAAATTAAGAGAATTTCTGAACGAAATTCAGAGAATTTCTGAACGAAATTCAGAGAATTTCTGAACGAAATTCAGAGAATTTCTGAACGAAATTCAGAGAATTTCTGAACGAAATTCAGAGAATTTCTGAACGAAATTCAGAGAATTTCTGAACGAAATTCAGAGAATTTCTGAACGAAATTCAGAGAATTTCTGAACGAAATTCAGAGAATTTCTGAACGAAATTCAGAGAATTTCTTAACGAAATTCAGAGAATTTCTTAACGAAATTCAGAGAATTTCTTAACGAAATTCAGAGAATTTCTTAACGAAATTCAGAGAATTTCTTAACGAAATTCAGAGAATTTCTTAACGAAATTCAGAGAATTTCTTAACGAAATTCAGAGAATTTCTTAACGAAATTCAGAGAATTTCTTAACGAAATTCAGAGAATTTCTTAACGAAATTCAGAGAATTTCTTAACGAAATTCAGAGAATTTCTTAACGAAATTCAGAGAATTTCTTAACGAAATTCAGAGAATTTCTTAACGAAATTCAGAGAATTTCTTAACGAAATTCAGAGAATTTCTTAACGAAATTCAGAGAATTTCTTAACGAAATTCAGAGAATTTCTTAACGAAATTCAGAGAATTTCTTAACGAAATTCAGAGAATTTCTTAACGAAATTCAGAGAATTTCTTAACGAAATTCAGAGAATTTCTTAACGAAATTCAGAGAATTTCTTAACGAAATTCAGAGAATTTCTTAACGAAATTCAGAGAATTTCTTAACGAAATTCAGAGAATTTCTTAACGAAATTCAGAGAATTTCTTGACGAAATTCGGTGAATTTCTTAACGCAATTCAAAAAATTTCTTAATCCAGAAAATTTCTTATGGGAATTTCTCAGCGAAATTCGGAGATTTTTTTAGCGTAACTCAAGAATGAAAGTAAAGTGATTTTAATTTTGAAATTTTTGATATTTTAAATTATCATTTTTTTTAATTTGAAAACATTTGAAATGAAATTCGATCCCTAACTAATTTCCTTCAAACCACTTGTAAAAGCATTTCCCCGCCTTGGCTCCGGTCGTGCTGGTCTCAAAATATTAGCTTTGGAGCGCGCACGTTCAGCCCGCCGGCCATGCACATCCAACGCCTCAAAAGACATTTCTGGTGTTCCTTCAAGCGAAACCAACCCCAACCACCAACAGCCAACGGACGGTACACCAACAATCCATTGACCGCGTTCAACGCACTTGTTGCCATTCCTTCCAGCGCTTGTTAGCGTTGGTTGCCGGCTTGTAGCAGTTGCTTCAATTCCATCAGCGAATGGCTTGTATACGTTCGATAAATTAGACAATTTTTCTCTTACATTGTATTTTTTTTCCGATGTAAATTTTTCTCATAATATTTGATATTTTTCCAAAACGTTAGTTAAGTGTCTTCCGAAGATTTGTTTTGTAGAATTTCTACATTATTTAAGGGCTTCTATCTATCCACCTCTTGCCAAATCGCTGTTTTCCTACTTCTATGCCTTTCCTTTCGCACAGCACCAGCGTGGTCTGGTGCAAATTAAATGCGCATAAAAAGACTAACTTCAAACCTCTGGAGCGGAGCGCGGCGTTTAGCACAAAAAAGCCAAAAAACGCAACCATGGCAAAATAGGAGCAACGATTCGTCAAACAACAATTCATCAACTTTAGAGGCTGACAACGCCATCGCCGTACCATCATCATCGCTACGGATCGGTGAGAGAATCGGCGAACCGTGAACAAAAGACGGCAAAAGAAGCGCATTTACCAACTCCGAATTCGCAGGCAAATATTTCATCGCACCAACTGTCAGCCGAGTCGCTTCCCACTCCGGTTATTGATAGAAGGCGGTAACAGAAAAGAAGCGCGCGGTAGTCGGTGCTTTTTGTTTTAGCATTTTTAGCCATTCATAATTAAAGAATCTACAAAGTGACAGTTGCGCCCACCGTTGAAAGGCACAACAGGGCATTATCTATGAATGATGGTTGCGTTGAAATTTTTGGAATTTTCTCACACAAATTAAATGAAGGATGATATCCGATACGCAGGTTTGGGCCGCATGTTGCTCGAGTGAAATTAGGTACGAGTGTTCAATGGTTTATTATGAACTTCTCCTCCAAAAACACACTTACAAACAAGTCTCACGTACAAGCCATATGTTTTTGCGTAGTTCGCTTTCGATCAGTAACTTATGTTTCTAACAAAAACTCCATAACAAGAAACCGCATCAAGTACCACCTGTTGTTGCTGTTGTTGTTGTTGTTGCTATTGTACGTGTTTTTCGCTTCCAAACATTCCACGCAAGAGGAAGAATAGTGCGTCCATAAGGCGGGTGTGAGTGTGTTTAATGATATAGTGCCAAGGAGTTTGAGGCAGATACCCACAAAAAAGATATGAAACCTAGTTGAACAGCGCCAATAATCCAAACACCAACTGCAGCAACGAGGTGTTTAACTTGTGATTGTTGTTGCTATTTTCTGCCGGACCCTCGACTATGAATATTCATGCTCATTATTATTAGCTCTCGAGGGTAGCCGTCCGATTCGTCGTCCGAGAAGTGATTGGCACGAAAAAAAAATATCTTTTTCTTCCTAGAGGCGGATGGAGGCGTGAGGTGTGAAGTGAGATGCAAAACAGTGAAATTGGTTTTGCGAAACAAAAAGTCGACTGTGAGTGAGTGATTGGAAAACGGTTGGTGGAAAAGGAAAAAAAAATCGCGCATATTTGCTGCTGCTCGGTAAAGTGCTGCAGTTGGTCTGATTTTTTCTTCTCGCTACGAAGAAAGCAACAATTAAGCCGCCACGGTGGAGCACTTTGTCAGCATGGGGTACCTGCAGGATTTGCAGCTCAAGGTGAGTTGAAGTTTTGATGTGGGGTTGATTTGTTTATTCTGAAGTATAGAAGTTTATAATGGGACGGAATTTGAAGTCAGAAGTTAAGGCAGACTACGATGGGCTGGCTATGTCGTATGAATGCTAGAACAAATTTCGTCAGAGCAAGAAGGCTTTTTGATGTAGATTCGATTTGAGGATAATTTAAAGAAGAAAATATAATAATAGAGTGAAAAAGGTTATATGTATGTTGAAACAATCTGAGTACAGTCAAACCTCCATGAGTCGATGTTTTATGACTCGATATCGACTCATGGAAGCAAATTCAGCCATACTAAAAAAATAGTTTTGGGCTATTGTGATGATCCCTTCAAACTGCTGTCCAACGATTCTCTATTCCTCATCTCGATGTTTCCATAAGTCGATGGTCCCGTCAATATCGACTCATGGAGGTTTTACTGTAAAAGTTAGTTTCCAAGATATGAAACACAGAATTTTAAGAGAAATTAAGCTATTTTACACAAGAGTAATCACTAGCGAAGAGCTTGGGTCTTACGTATAAAATTTCAAGCAGCGTTGGATAAAGTTCTTTGAGATCTGTCATGGTGAAAATGGCTATCGTGGCCAGGCTATAACTTAAAATGGGTTCTAAAAGATTCGAGCTTTCGTGGGTCCCACCCTTTATTAGTGGAAGAAGTTCGGTTGTGGGCACCCTTTTGTCTTTCATAACGTGTAGAATCCTCTCGGGATTCGTGTAGAATCCTCTCGGGATTCGTGTAGAATCCCTCTCGGGATTCGTGTAGAATCCTCTCGGGATTCGTGTAGAATCCCTCTCGGGATTCGTGCAGAATCCTATCGAGTTCGTGTAGACTCCCTTTCGGATTTCGTGTAGAATCCCTACCGAGATTCGTGAAGAATCCCTACCGAGATGCGTGTAGAATCCCTATTGCGATTCGTGTAGAATCCCTTTCAGGATTTGTGTAGAATCCCTCTCAAGATTCGTGTAGAATCCCTTTCAGGATTCGTGTAGAATCCCTTTCGGGATTCGTGTAGAATCCCTTTCGGGATTCGTGTAGAATCCCTTCCGGGATTCGTGTAGAATCCCTTCCGGGATTCGTGTAGAATCCCTTTCGGGATTCGTGTAGAATCCCTTTCGGGATTCGTGTAGAATCCCTTTCGGGATTCGTGTAGAATCCCTTTCGGGATTCGTGTAGAATCCCTTTCGGGATTCGTGTAGAATCCCTTTCGGGATTCGTGTAGAATCCCTTTCGGGATTCGTGTAGAATCCCTTTCGGGATTCGTGTAGAATCCCTTTCGGGATTCGTGTAGAATCCCTTTCGGGATTCGTGTAGAATCCCTTTCGGGATTCGTGTAGAATCCCTTTCGGGATTCGTGTAGAATCCCTTTCGGGATTCGTGTAGAATCCCTTTCGGGATTCGTGTAGAATCCCTTTCGGGATTCGTGAAGAATCCCTTTCGGGATTCGTGAAGAATCCCTTTCGGGATTCGTGAAGAATCCCTTTCGGGATTCGTGTAGAATCCCTTTCGGGATTCGTGTAGAATCCCTTTCGGGATTCGTGTAGAATCCCTCTCGGGATTCGTGTAGAATCCCTCTCGGGATTCGTGTAGAATCCCTCTCGGGATTCGTGTAGAATCCCTCTCGGGATTCGTGTAGAATCCCTCTCGGGATTCGTGTAGAATCCCTCTCGGGATTCGTGTAGAATCTCTTTCAGGATTCGTGTAGAATCCCTCTCGGGATTCGTGTAGAATCTCTTTCAGGATTCGTGTAGAATCCCTTTTGGGATTCGTGTAGAATCCCTTTCGGGATTCGTGTAGAATCCCTTTCGGGATTCGTGTAGAATCCCTTTCGGGATTCGTGTAGAATCCCTTTCGGGATTCGTGTAGAATCCCTCTCGGGATTCGTGTAGAATCCCTCTCGGGATTCGTGTAGAATCCCTCTCGGGATTCGTGTAGAATCCCTCTCGGGATTCGTGTAGAATCCCTCTCGGGATTCGTGTAGAATCCCTCTCGGGATTCGTGTAGAATCCCTCTCGGGATTCGTGTAGAATCCCTCTCGGGATTCGTGTAGAATCCCTCTCGGGATTCGTGTAGAATCCCTCTCGGGATTCGTGTAGAATCCCTCTCGGGATTCGTGTAGAATCCCTCTCGGGATTCGTGTAGAATCCCTCTCGGGATTCGTGTAGAATCTCTTTCAAGATTCGTGTAGAATCCCTCTCGGGATTCGTGTAGAATCTCTTTCAGGATTCGTGTAGAATCCCTTTCGGGATTCATGTAGAATCTCTTTCGGGATTCGTGTAGAATCCCTTTCGGGATTCGTGTAGAATCCCTTTCGGGATTCGTGTAGAATCCCTTTCGAGATTCGTGTAGAATCCCTTTTGGGGTGTCGTGTAGAATCCCTTTCGGAATTCGTGTAGAATCCCTTTCGGGATTGTTGTAGGATCCCAATCGGGATTGTTGTACATAGAATCCCTGTTGGGATTCGTGTACTTTGGGAATTATTCCAATATTGGAAAAATACAAAGTTTCATCCATGTTTATTTATCTTTCGACAGAAGACTACTGCGAGTTGCGAGTTTGTCTCTTACGAAACAGAAACAGCCATTGGTTGTTATTATCCGGAGTTGGCTCCAACTCCACTTCAAAGCTGTTGCATAAACTTATTGAAGATTCTGCCCTAGCCCGTGCCAGTTGTGTGAAATGTAGCCCGTGTGTGACGAACCCCGTGGATCCGTTGACACACGTGAGATCTTCATTTTCACCTGCCATCTTCTTCGGATGTCATTCATGTCAATGTTTTCACATAACCCGGCCATGTCACGGTGCGTGTCGCCACCGTAAGGAACCAATGTTTCAATTAAGTTATGCCATCCACGAGAGGAAGGAAGACGTTGAAACATGAAAATGATTTGACCTCACGAACTGCGGTTTCCTCCGCAAGCGGTAAGCAGTTCGAGATTGGAGCTGTGAGATAACACACGGAGGAGACCCAAAAAAGTAATTCAGTCATCCGATCTGATCGCTGATAATTTTGTTCCCAAATGGGCTTTGATTGCCTTGATTGTTTTTTTTTGTCTTGTAGCTGTTTCTCCGTAATCGGGAACGGGTTAGCATTCCACCAATCAGGGCTTGCTCTCCACTACGAACGGAGCCATTTCAGTATCAGTCAGTCAGTAGGCCAATGTTGCTGACTCGCATCCGATCGGACAGGAAGTGATTTTTTTCTCTTTTCTTTTCTAACTGATCTTTTATTAGTTTTTGGACGGGTTTTACGAACCCATTATTGGCAGAGAGCGTAGAAGGGCTACGATGCTGTTGACTGCTTTTGTTTTGGGGCGGGTCTTGGCGGGAGAATTTGACCCAGTTCCGAGCGGACGCACGCGGCTGCTGTTGCTGCTAATTGGTTCTTTCTGAGCGAGGGGTTATGTCATTTTCGGTTCGTAGATTTGATGGGAACTATAGGAGCCAGGGGTGAAATCCGACGATTGATGATGGTGATAATGATCTTCCGAGTGAATTAATGATAATTAATGAGAGGTGCATATGAACGCGAATACGGACACTTATAGGCCGATCGTGACGGAGTTATTCCATCAGCGAGGTGGCATCTATGTAAAAGCTTCAGAAGATTGCTCCAGTTTCGAGAATTTGGTGGCGAGGAGTGAAACTTTTAAATTTTTAAGTGCTGCCGACCGTATAGGTAGTGTTTTTTGTGATAATTAATGTTACTGGGGGAGAACCGGAATATTTCGGCGATTATGCTTGCTTACTTTGGATCATTTTCGGATTTGGGTTAAGGTGAAGGTGGGTTGAGTACCAAAACAAAGCTTTGAAAGTATTTGTACAATAAAAACTGTCATATACTGTAGTAGTATTGGTGTCGTATTTATAAAAAAACAAAGAATAGTAGTAGGGTGGTTCAAAAAACGACCCAGCTCCACCACGCTCACTCGATTCCGTCCCATGCTCCGAGTGTCCTCCAAAAACCGATTTGAACAAAAACTGGTTGAACACTAGCCGGTTCAAGTTTGTATGAAAACTAGTATGAGAAACTAAACTTTTCATTACACTGGCTACAGCGCCTTCCCTCCAAACGCTGGCGAAAAGAGAATCCACATAGCTTAAAGCAACATTCCGGAGACTTCACTGAACGAAAACCGCACCGCAGGAAAGATCCATTGATTATGTAACGCAAAAAAATAAGCCTAATTATCATGCTAAAGATTCGCAACTTCGATTAAAATCGACTCCCAACCATTGAAATCACCATTCAATGTCCACTGTCTATGGAATTAAAGCTCTTGAATATTTCATTCAGTCATATGGTCTCCCCCCTCGCCAGCGCCCAATGACGGAGTGCCACAATCAAAATAATGTAAAATTCAACCTCGCCATATCAACTGCCATACAAACCTGAAACGACCTGTGCACGGTAAGCCTCTATTCAAACCAACCCAAACCATCGGATGACACCCAAATTATGAATCATAATCGACTGAGCGCGGCGGAGCAAAATAATTTTTTGAACCACCCTATGCATTAGTTTGCTGCTGCCGCTGCCGGTGTTTACATTCGCTCCGCGGACAGTTTTTGATCGTTTTTTCGGGCAAAAATAGCAGTTAATATTAGGTTTTCGGTTCAAACTAGTGACTTATATCAAAAAGTGATGTTTAACTTGCATTCTATCAACATTTCGGGCTGCTCATGTGCGGAGAAGTGAGTAAAACTTGATTTTCTATGCCCTTTGAGAAGAAGTGAAGTGCAGTGATAAGCCCACGGAATCGCGAACGACTATTAAATTGGCACGAAACTGCTGATTTACAATAAAATTCGAGCCGAAATTCAAAGGACTCTTTGAAGAAACATGTTGATCATCACGGGAAGTGAATAAATATGCTGTGGACAGGTTAGTAATTTGAATATTATACTTTTGTTCGATGCTGTTCGATGCATTCGAATGTTGGAGGGAGAGGAGTGCGGGAGGTGCGGGGTTGACCCGTGGAAGGTCCGGTGCCATATTGACTGCCATCGTGGAACTCCTCCAACTATGTCCTTAACTCAAATGGAAATTAACTGAGCAAATTTTAACAGCGTTTTTTTTCAATTATAGAATATTGATAATCATTTATGCTTGAAACCATTTCTTGAATAAAAAATACACTAATGTGATGATTTCTTTCAGAGTAGCATCGACATAGATAGCCACGTGTCGCATTTCTCGTACACAGCTCTGTGTGATCTGATTGTATCCTGTTTTTTAAGCAGACAAACATTTTTTTCAAGTTTCGACGTAATATTTAAGTGTAATTTTTATTTATTTTTAAAAGTTTGTTTCAGGAGCAGGAAAAATCCATTTGAGTAGAACTAACTTTAGGCTAGCGGCAGCAGGGACTATGTCCAAGGGCTTGACGATCCCTCCCCAGGCCATCTGCGAGTTGTGGGACTTGCCTAGGATGTGGTGGGGTTTGACAGTGGGCTGTGTTAAACATCTATAAAAAGCTGAATGTATCCGCAAGTAGGCCCCACCAAAGCGACCGTGTGCCGCTCAAAGCGCACAAGCCCAAGTCCTGGTGTTAGGTGGGACGCTAAACAGCCCTGACACGATGGCCCTCCGACGAGACAGGAGGTTTGCGCAGGCCCAATAAGCCGCCTAGAAAACCAATCATTACGAACAATATAAGAGATAATGCGACTCGATATAATCGGCAAAGACCTAGGCGACGAATAAAGGATCACGATTGGAAGCTTGGAACATGGAACTGCAAGTCGCTAGGTTTTGCAGGTTGCGACAGGATGATGCGATGAATTACACCCCCGCAACTTCAACGTCGTGGCGCTGCAGGAGATTTACTGGACAGGACAGAAAGTGTGGAAAAGCGGGCATCGAGCGACTACCTTCTACCAAAGCTGTGGCACCACCAACGAGCTGAGAACTGGCTTCATAGTGCCGGGTAAGATGCGCCAATGCGTGATTGGGTGGCAGCCAATCAACGCAAGGATGTGCAAGCTGAGGATTAAAGGCCGTTTCTTCAACTATAGCATCATCAACGTGCACTGCCCACACGAAGGGAGACCCGATGACGAGAAAGAAGCGTTCTACGCACAGCTGGAGCAGACATACGATGGATGCCCACTTCGTGACGTCAAAATCGTCATCGGTGACATGAACGCTCAGTTAGGAAGGAAGGAAATTTATAGACCGGTCATCGGACCGGAAAGCCTGCACACCGTATGGAGTGCCAACGGCCAACGGTGCATAAACTTCGCAGCCTCCCGCGGAATGGTAGTCCGAAGCACCTTCTTTCCCCGCAAAAATATCCACAAGGCCACATGGAGATCACCTAACCAAGAAACGGAAAACCAAATCGACCACGTTCTAATCGACGGTAAATTCTTCTCCGACATCACGAACATCCGCAATTACCGCAGTGTGAATATTGAATCCGACCACTACCTCGTTGCAGTATGCCTGCGCTCAAAACTCTCGACGGTGTACAACACGCGTCGAAGTCGGGCGCCGCGGCTTAACATTGGGCGGCTACAAGACGGTAGACTAGCCCAAGAATACGCGTAGCAGCTGGAAGTGGCACTCCCAACGGAAGAGCAGTTAGGCGCAGCATCTCTTGAAGATGGCTGGAGAGATATTCGATCCGCCATTGGAAGCACCGCAACCGCTGCACTAGGCACGGTGGCTCCGGATCAGAGAAACGACTGGTATGACGGCGAATGTGAGAAGTTAGTGGAGGAGAAGAATGCAGCATTGACGAGATTGCTGCAACACCGTACGAGGCACGATATACAAACGGGCGCGGAATGCACAAAATTCAATTTTCCTAAGAAAAAAGCGTCAGCAGGAAGATCAAGACCGGGAAGAGACGAAGCAACTGTACCGCGCTTATAACGCACGAAAGTTCTATGAGAAGTTGAACCGTTCAAGTAAGGGCCACGTGCCACAGCCTAATATGTGTAAGGACATAAACGGGATCCTTGTTACGAATAAGCGTGAGGTGATACAAAGGTGGCGGCAGCACTACGAATAGCACCTGAATGACAATGTGGCAGACGAAGATGGTGGTATGGTGATGGACCTGGGAGAACGCGCGCAGGACATAATTTCACCGGCTACGGATATCCAGGAAATCCAGGAGGACATTGGCCGGCTGAAGAACAACAAAGGCCCTTGGGGTTGACCAACTTCCAGGAGAGCTATTTAAACACGGTGATGAGGCACTGGCTAGAGCGCTGCACTGGGTCATTACCAAGATTTGGGAGGAGGAAGTTTTGCCGCAGGAGTGGATGGAAGGTGTCGTGTGTCCCATCTACAAAAAGGGCGATAAGCTGGATTGTAGCAACTACCGCGCAATCACATTGCTGAACGCCGCCTACAAGGTGCTATCCCAAATTTTATGCCGTCGACTAGAACCAACTGCAACAGTTCGTGGGGCAGTACCAGGCGGGTTTAATGGGCGAACGCTCCACCACGGACCAGGTGTTCGCCATTCGCCAAGTACTGCAGAAATGCCGCGAATACAACGTGCCCACACATCATCTATTCATCGACTTCAAAGCCGGATAGATAAACTGACACGGTTGATCAAAGCGACGATGGATCGGGTGATGTGCGTAGTTCGAGTTTCAGGGGCATTCTCGAGTCCCTTCGAAACCCGCAGATGGTTACGGCAAGGTGATGGTCTTTCGTGTCTGCTATTCAACATCGCTTTGGAAGGGGTAATACGAAGAGCAGGGATTAACACGAGTGGTTTCAATAAGTCCGTCCAGCTATTTGGCTTCGCCGACGACATTGATATCATGGCACGTAACTTTGAGAGGATGGAGGAAGCCTACATCAGACTGAAAAGCGAAGTTAATCGGATTGGACTAGTCATCAACACGTCGAAGACGAAGTACATGATAGGAAGAGGGTCAAGAGAAGACAACGTGAGCAACCCACCGCGAGTTTTCATCGGTGGTGACGAAATCGAGGTGGTAGAAGAATTTTTGTACTTGGGCTCACTGGTGACTGCCGAAAATGATACCAGCAGAGAAATTCGGAGACGCATAGTGGCTGAAAATCGTACGTACTTTGGACTCCGCAAGACGCTCCGATCGAATAGAGTTCGCCGCCGTACCAAACTGACTATCTACAAAACGCTCATTAGACCGGTAGTCCTTTACGGACACGAGACCTGGACGATGCTCGTGGAGGACCAACGCGCACTTGGAGTTTTCGAAAGGAAAGTGCTGCGTACCATCTATGGTGGGGTGCAGATGGCGGACGGTACGTGGAGGAGGCGAATGAACCACGAGTTGCATCAGCTGTTGGGAAAACCAACCATCCTTCACATCCTTCACGCGAAAATCGGTAGACTGTGGTGGGCCAGGCACGTAGCCGGAATGTCGGACAGTAACCCGGTGAAAATGGTTCTCGACAACGATACGACAAGGCAAGGTGGATCGATCAGGTGGAAGATGACTTGCGGACCCTCCGTAGACTGCGTGGTTGGCGACGTGGCTACGAATGGAGAAGACTCTTATATACCGCACAGGCCACTTCGGCCTTAGTCTGAATAAATAAATAAATAATAATAGGAACGCATGCACCAGTTGTGGCACTTATCTTAATTTTGGTTCCTTATTTGGCAAATCCCATTGTTTTCTTTTGGGATTGGCCAAATAGGGACCACTAGTGCGACAACTGGTGCAAAGGACGTCAAAAATTAAGCAACATCAATTTTTACAATTATGCTTTGCTTGTTTTGGAGGAGATCAAAGGCGTTATCGTATCATATGAATATGCTTTATCGATCTGAACTTGGTTTACGGTGCTTTGATTGGCCATTTGGCATATAAAGCACTAGTACGACAACTGGTGCTATGGCCACAACTGGTACATCTAGCCTATGCAGTTTCAGTAGAGCAATGCGATTTTGTATTGAAAATTAAAGGACAATGCTTACCTTTAAGATCGCAAACTAGTTTGCTCTCTCGTGATAGCTTGATTATTGAGATCTGAGAATGATGTTATTAACAAATTCATCAGCTAGTAAAATCATCATCTCCTTCTTATTCATTGGCAT
The DNA here is from genome assembly GCF_024139115.2 of Armigeres subalbatus. Classification (NCBI taxonomy): domain Eukaryota; kingdom Metazoa; phylum Arthropoda; class Insecta; order Diptera; family Culicidae; genus Armigeres; species Armigeres subalbatus. Next base: position 305,296,482 of record NC_085139.1, on the reverse strand, counting down.
TACATCCCCCACTAGGACATTGCCGCCTCGCGTGTTCATTAAGCACTTCCACAGTTATTAACTGCGAGGGTTCTAAACCAAGTTACCATTTTTGCATTTGTCGAGACAATTTCCAACCCGAAAAATTCCTGACTGAACCGGGAATGGACCTCAACCACCCTCAGCATAATCTTGCTTTGTAGCCGCGCATCTTACGATTATTTATTTATTTATTTGTTTAATCCATCTGACATTAATTAGTTTTAACGAATATTTAAAACTTAACACACCGCATAGGAAGAAGAGCAAGTAAAATCAATTACAATGAAATAACTACAACTCGTATTCTCTGCAATTTTCTCCACTTTGAACTTTGCTCCTTCGCATAAACCAATGATAATCATATTTACGGGAACGTCCACGTTCCGAAATATGGGTGGGACAAAAACATATAACAAATAGGGGAAATGAGGAATTAAGCTGAAATAACTTTTTTAAATTAAATTAAAATTAAAAAACCAAGTAAAATTGGCTCTTCAATTAGCCTTTTGAGGGAAGGCGTAAGATTGCTAATCCGGAGATGGCGAGTTTGATTCTCGGTCCGGTCTAGGGTGTTTTCGGGTAAGAATAATTCTCGACTCCCTGGACATAGTGTATCCATTGAACTTGCCACACAAGATACATACTCATGCAATGACGGGCACAGAAAAGCTTTTTGTTTATTGATAATTGAGGAAATGCTAATAGAATACTCAGTTGAAAAGCAGGTCAAGTTCCAGTTGGAATGTAGAGGCATAGAAATATAAGAAGGCAAAGTCAAATTGTGAACACTCGATAAAAAACATTGAATTTATAAAAAAAATCACAAAAACCATATTTTTTTTCAATTTATATTATATTTTTTAAACAAATTATCCAATAGTTTGAAGGTACAGCCTTTTCAAAGCATTCAGTTAAGTGGTAGATCAGTCCAATACAACTTATTTACAGCTTGCAATAGCATTAGCGTGTGGCTGATTCGTCCCATAAGTAAGAAAAAACTGGTAATGTTTTCACAAATTTTCCAGCCGGAAACGTCTCATTATATGTAAGTAAACGCTGCGAAAAAACTATGTTGTGGTAACCATCAAGCCTTGGTAGTTGAATAACCCAGAGAGTCTTTCGAAATCTTCAGCTTTTGTTGTTATATTACTAATCGTTTACTGACCTTTTGTAGGTCGACAACTAACACAATGCAACCAGGTTACACTTCATAGCCATCCTTACGATAAGCTTCTCTTGCATCGTCTTTTAAACGCAAATGATCCGCATATTTGCGACAGACAAAACACGATTCAGTTTCATCAGATGATCCAGTGCCCGTCGTGAGGTGATCAGTTTGATGTTGGATAGAGGAAGTGCACAACTCGCATTCTTCATGTCCCAGTTTTACAATGGAAATATTCATTTCCTTGAAAATGCGGCAGTAAAACTGATAACTGACTTTTGGGACATGGTTATCCTGCATATAGTGGTCATACATGGATTTTCCCGTCAAATCCGATGGCAAATAGAGTCTGTTGGGAGCGTGCTCTCGCTTGTAGTGCGAAATCGATGGACCAAACGAATTGATGTGTGCCTTCACAACATCTCTCTGGGTCGTATCACGCTTATGTTTGCCTCTCTTTGTTGCTCTAACATGTTCATATCCCAGAAACGATCATGAACTACCGCTCTGTCGTCCTTCTTATTTTTTCGGCACATTTTTTCCGACACTTGCAGTCAGCTAGTTTCATCGAATGTGACGTACGCCTTTTCTTAGCCGCGATCTTTTTTTGAATTTGTTTTTTCGTTCGCTTCTGAACTGGTAAAACCGGAGAAATTTCTTCATTGAAGAAACTTCCATCTGATCCGACGGGATGGCAAAATCCAAGGACCTCTTCATCCGAGCTTTCATCCGATTTATACAAGGCAAGATAGTCCAATACCGACATTTCATAGTTTATTTAACGAACTACGAAATACTATGCCACTCAGGTCAAATGTATGTTGATGACAGAATGGAAATCGTCATGGCAATGTGACTGTCTTGCGGTTACTTTGCTAATTTATGAAGTTTGTAATCGCAAGTCAGTCATATTCATTTTTTCAAGCAGGATTAAGTTCTTTCTTCATATAGACTCATTAAACATACCTATGTACATGTTTTCAATGTATTAGGGCAGTAATTTGGGAAGAAATTCACGGTAATAAATGAAAAACAATGAAAAATCTTTGCAAGCCATTTTCCCATTTGCATTTTTTTCTCAGATGTGCTCGACTTGCGGTTAGCGGCAGTGCAGGAGGATTTGCTATGGGCTTCTCAGTGGAAATCCCTTGGTTTACTCCAGGAGAAACTTTTGGAAGAATTTCTGGATTTTTTGGCTGAACTTCAGGAGATATTATTGGAGGAATTGCGGAAGGAATTTTTGGATAAAATTTGTAAGATCTCTTTGCATAACTCCTTGAGGAGATCCAGGCGGAATTCCTGGTTGAACTCCAAAAAGAGTTCATAGAAGAGCTGCAGGAGTAATTTCTGTGGGATTCTCCTGAATGTAATCCTGGAGGAACTCCACGATGGGTTTCTGGAAGGCTTCAGGTTGAATTCTTAGAAGATGAATTATTATTATTTGGTTATTTAGTGCTTTGAACAACCCCGAACAAATATTAAATTTGAACAAAACAGCGGTACGAACAATTCCATACGAAAAGAGACATTGTTTTGGAAGGTTCAGATCAATATTAAATGCCTAATATCCAGACTCCTTTCAAGAGACCCGGAAGCCTCCTTTCAAGAGGCCCGGAAGCCTCCTTTCAAGAGACCCGGAAGCCTTTTTTCCAGAGGCCCGGAAGCCTACTTTCAGGAGGCTCGGAAGCCTCCTTTCAAGAGGCTCGGAAGCTTCCTTTTAAGAGGATCGGAAGCCTCCTGTCAAGAGGCTCGGAAGCCTCCTGTCAAGAGGCCCAGAAGCCTCCTGTCAAGAGGCCCAGAAGCCTCCTGTCAAGAGGCCCGGAAGCCTCCTTTCAAGAGGCTCGGAAGCCTCCTTTCAAGAGGCTCGGAAGCCTCCTTTCAAGAGGCTCGGAAGCCTCCTTTCAAGAGGCTCGGAAGCCTCCCGACTAGAAGGTCATATCAAAATTATATCATCCTATGTTATTATGTTATACTAAATTTTTATAACAAAATTTGTTAGAAACATGGTGCAGGATGTTGTTAAAATATCTAAATTTCTATCAAAAAATGCACTACTGGAAACAAAAAACTATCAAATTTTGTTACAATTTTATCATAAAAATAACATATTCTGTTAGAAATTTATAACAGAATCAGATACAAAATATATTGTTTCTGTGCAGTTGGAATTTTTACAGGTCGTGATAGGTCTCCAGATTGTGATCAAGAACCATTATTTTTTGTTTTTGTCTGAACAAGATTTTGTTTCGAGAACATGAAATTAACAACATTACAAATAAGGCAACCTTCTCAAATTATATCAGCGTTGTGATACCTATGGCTGGGAGACTTTGCTACATCTATTTTAATTGCCTACTGTTGGGCAATTCGGTGTTAAGCATTTTTCAAATCATATTATGATGTAATCCTGTTACAACATTTGAAAGATAATGGCTACTGAGAACAAAATTGTATCAAAATAAGTTATAAATATCACAATATGTTAAAATTGTGTTAAATTTTTGTTATGCTCTTCTAGTCGGGCTCCTTTCAAGAGGCCCGGAAGCCTCCTTTCAAAAGGCCCGGAAGCCTCCTTTCAAGAGGCCCGGAAGCCTCCTTTCAAGAGGCCCGGAAGCCTCCTTTCAAGAGGCCCGGAAGCCTCCTTTCAAGAGGCCCGGAAGCCTCCTTTCAAGAGGCCCGGAAGCCTCCTTTCAAGAGGCCCGGAAGCCTCCTTTCAAGAGGCCCGGAAGCCTCCTTTCAAGAGGCCCGGAAGCCTCCTTTCAAGAGGCCCGGAAGCCTCCTTTCAAGAGGCCCGAAGCCTCCTTTCAAGAGGCCCGGAAGCCTCCTTTCAAGAGGCCCGGAAGCCTCCTTTCAAGAGGCCCAGGCCTCCTTTCAAGAGGCCCGGAAGCCTCCTTTCAAGAGGCCCGAAGCCTCCTTTCAAGAGGCCCGGAAGCCTCCTTTCAAGAGGCCCAGGCCTCCTTTCAAGAGGCTCAGAAGCCTCCTTTCAAGAGGCTCAGGCCTCCTTTCAAGAGGCCCAGAAGCCTCCTCTCAAGAGGCCCGGAAGCCTCCTTTCAAGAGGCCCGGAAGCCCCTTTCAAGAGGCCCGGAAGCCCCCTTTCAAGAGGCCCAGGCCCCCCTTTCAAGAGGCCAGAAGCCCCCTTTCAAGAGGCCAGGAAGCCTCCTTTCAAGAGGCCAGGCCTCCTTTCAAGAGGCCAGAAGCCTCCTTTCAAGAGGCCAGAAGCCTCCTTTAAAGAGGCCAGAAACCTCCTTTCAAGAGACCTGGAAGCCTCCTTTCAAGAGGCCCGGAAGCCTCCTTTCAAGTGGCCCAGAAGCCTCCTTTCAAGCGGGCCGGAAGCCCGCTTTCAAGGGTCCCGGAAGCCTCCTTTCAAGAGGCCCGGAAGCCTCCTTTCAAGAGGCCCGGAAGCCTCCTTTCAAGAGGCCCGAAGCCTCCTTTCAAGAGGCCCGAAAGCCTCCTTTCAAGAGACTCGGAAGCCTCCTTTCAAGAGACTCAGGAACCTCCTTTCAAGATGCTCGGAAGCCTCCTTTCAAGAGGCCTGGAAGCCTCCTTTCAATAGGCCCGGAAGCCTCCTTTCAAGAGGCCCGGAAGCCTCCTTTCAAGAGGCCCAGGCCTCCTTTCAAGAGGCCCGGAAGCCTCCTTTCAAGAGGCCCAGGCCTCCTTTCAAGAGGCCCGGAAGCCTCCTTTCAAGAGGCCCGGAAGCCTCCTTTCAAGAGGCCAGGAAGCCTCCTTTCAAGAGGCCCGGAAGCCTCCTTTCAAGAGGCCCGGAAGCCTCCTTTCAAGAGGCCAGGAAGCCTCCTTTCAAGAGGCCCGGAAGCCTCCTTTCAAGAGGCCCGGAAGCCTCCTTTCAAGAGGCCAGGAAGCCTCCTTTCAAGAGGCCAGAAGCCTCCTTTCAAGAGGCCCAGAAGCCTCCTTTCAAGAGGCCCGGAAGCCTCCTTTCAAGAGGCCCCAGGCCTCCTTTCAAGAGGCCCGGAAGCCTCCTTTCAAGAGGCCCGGAAGCCTCCTTTCAAGAGGCCCGGAAGCCTCCTTTCAAGAGGCCAGGAAGCCACCTCTCAAGAGGCCCAGGCCTCCTTTCAAGAGGCCCGGAAGCCTCCTTTCAAGAGGCCCGGAAGCCTCCTTTCAAGAAGCCCGGAAGCCTCCTTTCAAGAGGCCCGGAAGCCTCCTTTCAAGAGGCCCGGAAGCCTCCTTTCAAGAGGCCCGGAAGCCTCCTTTCAAGAGACCAGGAAGCCTCCTTTCAAGAGACCAGGAAGCCTCCTTTCAAGAGGATCGGAAACCTTCTTTCAAGAGGCTCGGAAGCTTCCTTTCAAGAAGCTCAGAATCCTCGTTTTAAGAGGCTCGGAAGCTTCGATTCAAGAGGCTCGAAAGCCTTCCTTCAAAAGGGATGGAAGCCTCCTTTAAAGAGGCTAGGAAGCCTTCTTTCAAGAGGCTCAAAGGCCTCCTTTCAAGAGGCTCGGAAGCCTCCTTTCAAGAGGCTCGGAAGCCTCCTTTCAAGAGGCTCGGAAGCCTCCTTTCAAGAGGCTCGGAATTCTCCTTTCAAGAGGCTCGGGAGCTTCCTTTCAAGAGGCTCGGAAGCCTCCTTTCAAGAGGTTAGGAAGCCTCCTTTCAAGAGGTTAGGAAGCCTCCTTTTAAGAGGCTCGGAAGCCTCCTTTTAAGAGGCTCGGAAGCCTCCTTTCAAGAGGCCCGGAAGCCTCCTTTCAAGAGGCCCGGAAGCCTCCTTTCAAGAGGCCCGGAAGCCTCTTTTCAAGAGGCTTGGAAGCCTCCTTTCAAGAGGCTCGGAAGCCTCCTTTCAAGAGGCCCGGAAGCCTCCTTTCAAGAGGCCCAGAAGCCTCCTTCCAAGAGGAGGCCTCCTTTCAAAAGGCCCGGAAGCCTCCTTTCAAGAGGCCCGGAAGCCTCCTTTCAAGAGGCCCGGAAGCCTCCTTTCAAGAGGCCAGGAAGCCTCCTTTCAAGAGGCCCGGAAGCCTCCTTTCAAGAGGCCCGGAAGCCTCCTTTCAAGAGGCCAGGAAGCCGTCTTTCAAGAGGCCCGGAAGCCTCCTTTCAAGAGGCCAGAAGCCTCCTTTCAAGAGGCCCGGAAGCCTCCTTTCAAGAGGCCCAGAAGCCTCCTTTCAAGAGGCCCAGAAGCCTCCTTTCAAGAGGCCCCGAAGGCCTCCTTTCAAGAGGCCCGGAAGCCTCCTTTCAAGAGGCCCGGAAGCCCCCTTTCAAGAGGCCCGGAAGCCTCCTTTCAAGAGGCCCGGAAGCCTCCTTTCAAGAGGCCCGGAAGCCTCCTTTCAAGAGGCCCGGAAGCCTCCGTTCAAGAGGCCCGGAAACCTCCTTTCAACAGGCCCGGAAGCCGCCTTTCAAGAGGCACAGAAGCCCCCTTTCAAGAGGCCCGAAGCCTCCTTTCAAGAGGCCCGGAAGCCTCCTTTCAAGAGGCCCGGAAGCCTCCCCTCAAGAGGCCCGGAAGCCTCCTTTCAAGAGGCCAGAAGCCTCCTTTCAAGAGGCCCAGAAGCCTCCTTTCAAGAGGCTCAGAAGCCTCCTTTCAAGAGGCCCGGAAGCCTCCTTTCAAGAGGCCCGGAAGCCTCTTTTCAAGAGGCCCGGAAGCCTCCTTTCAAGAGGCCCGGAAGCCTCCTTTCAAGAGGCCCAGAAGCCTCCTTTCAAAGGACCCGGAAGCCTCCTTTCAAGAGGCCCGGAAGCCTCCTTTCAAGAGGCCCGGAAGCCTCCTTTCAAGAGGCTCGGAAGCCTCCTTTCAAGTGGCCCGGAAGCCTCCTTTCAAGAGGCCCGGAAGCCCCCTTTCAAGAGGCCCGAAGCCCCCTTTAAAGAGGCCCAGGCCCCCTTTCAAGAGGCCCGAAGCCTCCTTTAAAGAGGCCAGAAACCTCCTTTCAAGAGGCCCTGAGCCTCCTTTCAAGAGACCCGGTAGCCTCCTTTCAGGGGGCCGGGAAGCCTCCGTTCAAGTGGCGCGGAAGCCTCCTTTCAAGAGGCCCGGAAGCCTCCTTTCAAGAGGCCCGGAAGCCTCCTTTCAAGAGGCCCGGAAGCCTCCTTTCAAGAGGCCCGGAAGCCTCCTTTCAAGAGGCCGGAAGCCTCCTTTCAAGAGGCCCGGAAGCCTCCTTTCAAGAGGCCAGGAAGCCTCTTTTCAAGAGGCCCGGAAGCCTCCTTTCAAGAGGCCCGGAAGCCTCCTTTCAAGAGGCCCGGAAGCCTCCTTTCAAGAGGCCCGGAAGCCTCCTTTCAAGAGGCCCGGAAGCCTCCTTTCAAGAGGCCTGGAAGGGTCCTTTCATGAGGCCCAGAAGCCTCCTTTCAAGAGGCCAGAAGCCTCCTTTCAAGAGGCCAGGAAAGCCTCCTTTCAAGAGGCCAGGAAGCCTCCTTTCAAGAGGCCAGGAAGCCTCCTTTCAAGAGGCCCGGAAGCCTCCTTTCAAGAGGCCCGGAAGCCTCCTTTCAAGAGGCCCGGAAGCCTCCTTTCAAGAGGCCCGGAAGCCTCCTTTCAAGAGGCCCGGAAGCCTCCTTTCAAGAGGCCCGGAAGCCTCCTTTCAAGGGGCCAGGAAGCCACCTTCCAAGAGGCCCAGAAGCCTCCTTTCAAGAGGCCCGGAAGCCTCCTTTCAAGAGGCTGGGAAGCCTCCTTTCAAGAGGCTAGGAAGCCTCCTTTCAAGAGGCCCGGAAGCCTCCTTTCAAGAGGCCTGGAAGCCTCCTTTCAAGAGGCCCGGAAGCATCCTTTCAAGAGGCCCTGAAGCCTCCTTTCAAAGGCCCGGAAGCCTCCTTTCAAGAGGCCCGGAAGCCTAATTTCAAGTGGCTCGGAAGCCTTCTTTCAAGAGGCCCGAAGCCTCCTTTCAAAGGCCAGAAGCCTCCTTTCAAGAGGCCCGGAAGCCTAATTTCAAGAGGCCCAGAAGCCTCCTTTCAAGAGGCCCGGAAGCCTCCTTTCAAGAGGCCCGGAAGCCTCCTTTCAAGAGGCCCGGAAGCCTCCTTTCAAGAGGCCCGGAAGCCTCCTTTCAAGAGGCCCGGAAGCATCCTTTCGAGAGGCCCGGAAGCCTCCTTTCAAAAGGCCCGGAAGCCTCCTTCCAAGCGCCCCGGAAGCCTAATTCCAAGCGGCTCGGAAGCCTTCTTTCAAGAGGCCCGGAAGCATCCTTTCAAGAGGCCCGGAAGCCTCCTTTAAGGAGGCTCGGAAACCTTTTTACCAGATGCTCTGAAGCCTACTTTCAAGAGGCTCGGAAACCTCTCTTCAAGGCGCTCGGAGCTCATCTTTCTAGAGGCGTGGAAGCCAGCATTCAAGGGGCTCAGAGGCACCCTTTCAAGATGACCTAAAGCCTTCTTTTCTGTGGACGAAAGCTTATTCCAAGAGGCTTGGAAGCTTTTTTCCAAGAGCTCGGAATAGTGAAAATTTCAGTCAACTTTATGGAGAGTCACATATCCCGTTAATTTTTAGTTGCTTTTTTTTCATATATCTTATGAGTTACACTTATTTTCATTTAACAACCAAAAAATAAATGGGGGTTTTCTCAATTTTTGCAAAGGTTCGAAGGGGTGCCTCTCTTTTTTTTTCTTTTTTTATGTCTTTACTCAAATAAAGACATAAAAAAAACCTTTCAAGAAAAGGTTGAGAACCGCTGCTAAATAGATTCATATATATCTCAAGTAGACTATGAATTGCCAGCGTAAATACTTTCAGGGTACCACAAGCAATGCCAAGTCCTTAAGGAGTACCACTAAGTGAAAAGGTTGTGATCCGCTGGATTACACAGTACCCAAGTATGATACACATATTTCGAGTAATCTAGAGCAAGCAAGAAATATTTCATTATCAAGATGTCGTATGGATTGGTCAGAGTAATTATATTTATTACGGTCATCGAGGGACTTCCGGAACCGTAATCATATCGTTTGTCATCATAGGATCATATAGTTTGTCAGACATGTCTAGTGTTATAGACTGGTGCCTACCTCATCATCATCACCATCAATCGACTTTTGCTCCAACAATATTTTTGCTTGAAGGTCTCTTGCTTGAACCACATTTCAAATTGGTTAAGTGCCGAAAACATTTTTACTCCAAAGGTGTTCTGTAAATCTTTCGCCTTTGTGTGGATTTCAATATAAATAGTTCAAAAAGCAAAACAGCTCTAAGTACCAATCAATATGTCTTTAGCACTAACTTATTTCCGTCATAGATTGTAACATTGATTTTTATTGTTTGGTTTTGTTCATCGTGACTATAAACATTTGAATTCGACATTATAACAGCATTGCAACCTATCGTAACGACGCATCAATTCCTCATTATTTTCGTTCACAACTAATATTGAGCTTTCGTAAACAAACGCCATCATAGAACGCGTAACATCTGCGAAATGCCGTCCACAAGCCATTCTCACATAACCTACTGTTCCACTTTTCACCCACAACTTTCCTCGATTTTTCAAGCCATGTTCGACACAATTTCCCCGTCTTTGTGGCCAAGGCAGAGCCGACATCGACGACACCCCCTCCTGACTGCCCTCACATTCGGATTGTGCATCGCTATTTGCCCGCGCAAACCACTCTGCAATTCGCTGTTTGTACCTTTGTATGGCATCCATCTTCCAGCATGTAACTAACTGCGTCGAGCATTGCAGAAATTGTTGCAACCCAAACGACGGGCGCCCGCAGAAACAATCCAGGAAACGAGTTCACATATAATGGTGAAAATGATGGTCGTCGATCCATCATCACCACCGCGGCATGAATCTTACCGCGACAAGCCGCCAACCAACTAACTGCCTTTACGAAACGAGCCACTTTGTGCCTCGAAGGTGGCGTCCGCTGTCCAGGTCCCGAGAGGTTTTCGCTGAGGCGGTAATCGAGGAAGACTGGTGCGAGCCACTGTGATTGCGTCGAACAGAACTTCTATCGGCACGCAATTACGCAAGAAAGGCTTCGTAATTCGAAGTTTCCTGACCCGTTCGGCGCCAAACTCGACAGTTGTACGTCCAATTGAACTGAACGATTATCTAATTTGGAAAAATCACCGGTGTCCGAGCGAATAATTTCCCATGTTCAATGTCAAAGTCAAATTTTTCGACCGGATTTCGGATCGATTCAGTCAAATTAGAGGTCACGTAAATCGCCGAAATCCGAACGCGCCGCCATAATTTCGATCGTGGTATCCGCTGCCACACCAATCACGCATCGCCTGCTACTCTACTTGACGGTTCGTAATTTTGAATCTTTTCATCAGATTGGCGTTAAACGCATCCCGCATTGTGGACCCCGAAGTGGATCTCCGTGCCCGTGCTTCCATTTCGCTTATCCATCTCAACCGGCACCACGACGGTTCGAGCCACGTAGTTACAGTTGGCTTGCGGGTAATGGAAATTGTGATTTGAAGTTGATTTTTACAGTTGGAATTCAAAGCACCTTTCTTCTCGGCGCTGCTTATCGATCGTGTTTGCATGCACGATCGCTGAACCACTTTGTGGCTAATTGCGGGTGGAGTGCTCTCCATTTGGAAGCCCACAGCCGACGGAGAGCTATCGTTTTGCGGCTAGCGGAATTTGCCGTTTTGGGGGAAAATTTGATCTTGACATAGATTGAGGCTGCGTAGTGGAAAGTTATGCATCGAAATATGGGGTAGCTTTGTGTTATGAAAATCATCGAACATGAAAGCCTTTGGTCTTGCGAACTTCTGATACCACGTTTCTGTGCCCCTTGGAATTTGTTTTTTGTTTTCGAAAGATTATGATTCTAAGTACAAAAGCTTCTTATCATTCTAAAGAGTCTAAGAAGAAACCAAAGATCATTAAGGTAATTAAATCTGCTCAAACTTTTCGACCATCTTCTCCACCGAACACTCACATGCCGTGCCATGCATGACTTAATCGCTAATTGAGTCTAAACGCTCGAATCCCCAAAACGGCGCCACATTCCAGCGAATTGCGCACACGATAGATCAGATTCGTAAAATAAATTTCAAACGGAAGGCAAGGTGAAGGATGGTAAATGATGACTGATGAGAGCGCCCCTTTACTTCTAATGAAACGACACGCCATCGTTGTCGGTTGGCAGAAGCAATCTGAAGCGTAACGACAACGTCTTCCAACCTTCCCAATGCAAACCAATTGGCCCTCATCATCATCATCATCTTTAAAATCCGAAGCAACTTTGCGTGATCGCGTTCCGCCGTTGTTGGTGCGCATGATAATGAGAAGAAAGTGCAATTTTTCGTTTGGTTTTAGCGAAGGCCCCTGCCGGCCGCACCCCGAAGGTAGGCTAATCACGTCGCGTCGTCGTCGTCGTCGCCGTCGTCGTGGTTGCCGCCGTCGCGGTGGCATGTGGCTTAGCTTCACCGAGCGAGGTGTGTTGTAATCAAGTGCGGAGCGAAATGGATAATTTTAGTTCGAACAAGCCGGCGGAGGAGTGAATTTTATTTAACTACTTGTTTGTGCATTCAACGCAAGTGTAGCGGAGACTGGACGTGATTTATGGTGTTTTCAGGTGGGGTGTTCAAGTGATTACGAGAAGCACTTGTTTGAGGAATGTCAAATGAGCTTCGTATGAGTAATCGACATTCTGACAAACCTACATGAATTCAAATCAAATATTACTGGAATATAACAATTTCGTCTATACTAGTTTCAAATGCATATCCAACAGTTGACCTTTCCCAGAAAAATAATTCGCTCAATCGATTCTATAATTCATTTATGATAAATTTTTCCAAAGAACCCATATTTTTTATGCTTCTAATTTCTAAATTTAAAACAAAAAAATAAAAAAGTGCTTTATTTCAAGCTTGGCCTAAAATTCCCCGATTGCGAACTAACATCAGACTAATCCTTCAGTCGGGTTCACACGTGCAGCAATTTTTCAGTTTTTGTTTTGGATTTTTAAAATATATGTAGTACGAGACTTAAACAAATGTGGGATTTCTTTATTTGGGATAGTTGACCTTAATTAAGTTAAATTATCGACAGAGACAATAAAACGAGATACAAATTTTGACGGGCAAGGTTAATTGTTAGCGGATTTGAAACTTGAAACTATTTTTCAAAATCAATGGGCATTATTGTATGTAATCTGTCTGCAGCATCCACCTCAAATAGTAGGTCCGTATTTTTCTTAGAAGCGATCTCAATATTTAATAAACACATTAAAGGCTCAAAGTTATAGTCACTAAATAATTTTCAATGTGTTTTATCTCTTTTCTTACAGGTAAGCCAAAGGGTTAAATCAAAACGCCTTCATGCAGTGGATTCTGTGTTCAAGTATGTTTTCAATCATGGATCGTATTTTGGCAATAAAGGTAGTAAGGTAAATAATTTTAATACTGAAGATTCCATTTTCACCCTCTTCCCGAGTATCACAACTCATGCTGATTTGGTTGCAGCAACCTAATTACGTAATTTGCTTGTGTAAATGGTCAACAATTGGACGAATGTAGTCGAAAAAGCACGAAGTGCACACTGATTATAATCAGACAATTGCGATGCTCATGCGTTGCATTAGTAGTTCTCGACCTCCTAAATCGACAGGTTACAGACGTTTTTTGTTCGATTGGTAATATTCCGAGAATATAGTACTGCAAAAAGGATTGATTTCTGAAGCAAGAAAGGTTCCTTCAAAAAGTGTAGGGAATTGGATGTACTAGTTGTTCATAACAGGGACAGCAAAACTTCACAAGGACGCCCTTATTCGTACTAACTAATCGTGGAATAGAAGGTTGAGAAGAGCCACCGTTGCTAACTAAAGCGGAACCGAATGCTTGGGATTCCCACAATATCCGCAGCAATAGAAGCAAACGATGCCCTGTACGTATATTAGGCATTTAGGCAGCAAAAGCAAAAATAATCAGAAAACTAAAAATGTAGACTTTCATTAACTCCATCACAATTGTGGTGGGAAACAGGGAAAAACCATCAAGTGGAGCCAACATTCGCGTCCATTTCTCAGTGGGTCGAAATAACTGCTACAGAGCCTGGAAGCCTCCTTTCAAGAGGCCTGGAAGCCTCCTTTCAAGAGGCCTGGAAGCCTCCTTTCAAGAGGCCTGGAAGCCTCCTTTCAAGAGGCCTGGAAGCCTCATTTCAAGAGGCCTGGAAGCCTCCTTTCAAGAGGCCTGGAAGCCTCCTTTCAAGAGGCCTGGAAGCCTCCTTTCAAGAGGCCTGGAAGCCTCCTTTCAAGAGGCCTGGAAGCCTCATTTCAAGAGGCCTGGAAGCCTCCTTTCTAGAGGCCTGGAAGCCTCCTTTCAAGAGGCCTGGAAGCCTCCTTTCAAGAGGCCTGGAAGCCTCCTTTCAAGAGGCCTGGAAGCCTCCTTTCAAGAGGCCTGGAAGCCTCCTTTCAAGAGGCCTGGAAGCCTCCTTTCAAGAGGCCTGGAAGCCTCCTTTCAAGAGGCCTGGAAGCCTCCTTTCAAGAGGCCTGGAAGCCTCCTTTCAAGAGGCCTGGAAGCCTCCTTTCAAGAGGCCTGGAAGCCTCCTTTCAAGAGGCCTGGAAGCCTCCTTTCAAGAGGCCTGGAAGCCTCCTTTCAAGAGGCCTGGAAGCCTCCTTTCAAGAGGCCTGGAAGCCTCCTTTCAAGAGGCCTGGAAGCCTCCTTTCAAGAGGCCTGGAAGCCTCCTTTCAAGAGGCCTGGAAGCCTCCTTTCAAGAGGCCTGGAAGCCTCCTTTCAAGAGGCCTGGAAGCCTCCTTTCAAGAGGCCTGGAAGCCTCCTTTCAAGAGGCCTGGAAGCCTCCTTTCAAGAGGCCTGGAAGCCTCCTTTCAAGAGGCCTGGAAGCCTCCTTTCAAGAGGCCTGGAAGCCTCCTTTCAAGAGGCCTGGAAGCCTCCTTTCAAGAGGCCTGGAAGCCTCCTTTCAAGAGGCCTGGAAGCCTCCTTTCAAGAGGCCTGGAAGCCTCCTTTCAAGAGGCCTGGAAGCCTCCTTTCAAGAGGCCTGGAAGCCTCCTTTCAAGAGGCCTGGAAGCCTCCTTTCAAGAGGCCTGGAAGCCTCCTTTCAAGAGGCCTGGAAGCCTCCTTTCAAGAGGCCTGGAAGCCTCCTTTCAAGAGGGCCTGGAAGCCTCCTTTCAAGAGGCCTGGAAGCCTCCTTTCAAGAGGCCTGGAAGCCTCCTTTCAAGAGGCCTGGAAGCCTCCTTTCAAGAGGCCTGGAAGCCTCCTTTCAAGAGGCCTGGAAGCCTCCTTTCAAGAGGCCTGGAAGCCTCCTTTCAAGAGGCCTGGAAGCCTCCTTTCAAGAGGCCTGGAAGCCTCCTTTCAAGAGGCCTGGAAGCCTCCTTTCAAGAGGCCTGGAAGCCTCCTTTCAAGAGCCTGGAAGCCTCCTTTCAAGAGGCCTGGAAGCCTCCTTTCAAGAGGCCTGGAAGCCTCCTTTCAAGAGGCCTGGAAGCCTCCTTTCAAGAGGCCTGGAAGCCTCCTTTCAAGAGGCCTGGAAGCCTCCTTTCAAGAGGCCTGGAAGCCTCCTTTCAAGAGGCCTGGAAGCCTCCTTTCAAGAGGCCTGGAAGCTTCCTTTAAATAGGCCTGAAGCCTCCTTTCAAGAGGCCTGGAAGCCTCCTTTCAAGAGGCCTGGAAGCCTCCTTTCAAGAGGCCTGGAAGCCTCCTTTCAAGAGGCCTGGAAGCCTCCTTTCAAGAGGCCTGGAAGCCTCCTTTCAAGAGGCCTGGAAGCCTCCTTTCAAGAGGCCTGGGAGCCTCCTTTCAAGAGGGCCTGGAAGCCTCCTTTCAAGAGGCCTGGAAGCCTCCTTTCAAGAGGCCTGGAAGCCTCCTTTCAAGAGGCCTGGAAGCCTCCTTTCAAGAGGCCTGGAAGCCTCCTTTCAAGAGGCCTGGAAGCCTCCTTTCAAGAGGCCTGGAAGCCTCCTTTCAAGAGGCCTGGAAGCCTCCTTTCAAGAGGCCTGGAAGCCTCCTTTCAAGAGGCCTGGAAGCCTCCTTTCAAGAGGCCTGGAAGCCTCCTTTCAAGAGGCCTGGAAGCCTCCTTTCAAGAGGCCTGGAAGCCTCCTTTCAAGAGGCCTGGAAGCCTCCTTTCAAGAGGCCTGGAAGCCTCCTTTCAAGAGGCCTGGAAGCCTCCTTTCAAAAGGGCCTGGAAGCCTCCTTTCAAGAGGCCTGGAAGCCTCCTTTCAAGAGGCCTGGAAGCCTCCTTTCAAGAGGCCTGGAAGCCTCCTTTCAAGAGGCCTGGAAGCCTCCTTTCAAGAGGCCTGGAAGCCTCCTTTCAAGAGGCCTGGAAGCCTCCTTTCAAGAGGCCTGGAAGCCTCCTTTCAAGAGGCCTGGAAGCCTCCTTTCAAGAGGCCTGGAAGCCTCCTTTCAAGAGGCCTGGAAGCCTCCTTTCAAGAGGCCCAGGCCTCCTTTCAAGAGGCCTGGAAGCCTCCTTTCAAGAGGCCTGGAAGCCTCCTTTCAAGAGGCCCAGGAAGCCTCCTTTCAAGAGGCCTGGAAGCCTCCTTTCAAGAGGCCTGGAAGCCTCCTTTCAAGAGGCCTGGAAGCCTCCTTTCAAGAGGCCCGGAAGCCTCCTTTCAAGAGGCCAGAAGCCTCCTTTCAAGAGGCCAGGAAAGCCTCCTTTCAAGAGGCCAGGAAGCCTCCTTTCAAGAGGCCAGGAAGCCTCCTTTCAAGAGGCCAGAAGCCTCCTTTCAAGAGGCCCGGAAGCCTCCTTTCAAGAGGCCAGGAAGCCTCCTTTCAAGAGGGCCCAGAAGCCTCCTTTCAAGAGGCCAGGAAGCCTCCTTTCAAGAGGCCCGGAAGCCTCCTTTCAAGAGGCCAGAAGCCTCCTTTCAAGAGGCCAGGAAGCCTCCTTTCAAGAGGCCAGAAGCCTCCTTTCAAGAGGCCCAGAGCCTCCTTTCAAGAGGCCCGGAAGCCTCCTTTCAAGAGGCCAGAAGCCTCCTTTCAAGAGGCCCGGAAGCCTCCTTTCAAGAGGCCAGGAAGCCTCCTTTCAAGAGGCCAGAAGCCTCCTTTCAAGAGGCCAGGAAGCCTCCTTTCAAGAGGCCCAGGAAGCCTCCTTTCAAGAGGCCCAGAAGCCTCCTTTCAAGAGGCCCAGGCCTCCTTTCAAGAGGCCAGGAAGCCTCCTTTCAAGAGGCCAGAAGCCTCCTTTCAAGAGGCCCGGAAGCCTCCTTTCAAGAGGCCAGGAAGCCTCCTTTCAAGAGGCCCGGAAGCCTCCTTTCAAGAGGCCAGAAGCCTCCTTTCAAGAGGCCCAGGAAGCCTCCTTTCAAGAGGCCAGAAGCCTCCTTTCAAGAGGCCTGGAAGCCTCCTTTCAAGAGGCCTGGAAGCCTCCTTTCAAGAGGCCTGGAAGCCTCCTTTCAAGAGGCCTGGAAGCCTCCTTTCAAGAGGCCTGGAAGCCTCCTTTCAAGAGGCCTGGAAGCCTCCTTTCGAGAGGCCTGGAAGCCTGGAAATTTTCAAGAGGCTTGGGAGCCTACTTTTAAGTGGATCGAAAGCCTTCTGTCAAAAAGTTCGGAAGGCTCCTTTCAATAGGCTCGGAAGCCTGCTTTCAAAAGACTCGGAAGCCTTTTCTCAAGAGGCTCGAAAACCTCCTTTCAAAAATCTCGGAAGGCTCCTTTCATGAGCCTCGTGACCCTCCTTTCCAGAAGCTCGCAAGTCTCCTTTCAAGTGGTTCGGAAGCCTTATTTCAAGAGGCTTGGAATCCTACTTCAAAAAGACTCAGAAGCGTCCTTCCAAGAGGCTAGGAAGTCTCTTATGAAGATGCTCAAAATCCTCCCTTCCAATAGTGATAAAAGTCCTGTAGGAAGCTTGATGATTAAACCTAATGTGAATTGGAAAGAAAAAGGAGAAGGAAGATGGAAAGAGAAGACGGAAGATGGAAAAAAGAAGAAGGAAGAAGGAAATTGCAAGGAGGAAGAAGAAAGGAAGAAGGGTCAAGGAAGAAGAAAGAAATAAGAGCGCAGAAGAAAGAAAAAATAAGTAAGACGCAAGAAAGGTGAAGGAAGAACTTCGTATTTCTAACTTTTTCCTTCTTTCTTCTCATTTGGCCTAATGACCGTTCGGTCTAGTGACAATTCGGCCTAATGACCTGACACCGATGCCACCTTTATGGAAAATTTTGTTTAGCTGGTTCAGTGTTTGAAAAGTCGCATCATTGAAAATAAAGGATATTCAGATCATCATGAGCCCAATAGTCGTTTGCGTTTGGTTTCGTGCCGACCTCTATTCTGCTAATTTTGCCTTTATTTTGGACATTTTTGAGGATGGTGTCTTCTGGGATTGTGATGTTTTCCACTGAGAGCCAGATGAGTGGTTTGAGCGGCGATGTGGCCGATGAATCGTGTTAATCCATTTTCCACGGATTTTCGGCTTCTTGATTCGGTGAGCCTCCGAGCAGTTTTCGCAGTGTTAATAAAGAGACACAAACTATGATAGCAAACACCACCTATTTCGTATAGCTACATAGTCCTACGTCACCTTTAAAAACAACCCATTTGGGCTGCACCTTCGAGTTTCAAAAACTATTTTTTCGCTAGGTTCGCAACCACCGATTTTGAATATTAATACATCGTTGGAAAGCTTAGCCTATATTATGCTTCGTGTCCAAAAATCTCAGGTGTATATTTTTTCATTGAAAAGTTATGTACTTTACCAAATAAAAGTGATTTCGTGTATAACTAACAAGGGGTCCATCTTTCTGAGGAATTCAACTCGGATCCTTCTTATCCTCGACGAAAGTTTTCGAATGAACATGAATTTAGGCATTTTTGAGAACTTCGTGCAAATAGTGGCCCGGTCTCAGCGAGAATTTTATTCTTAAACAAAGCATTCGATTATTGATCATTTGATAGATGTCAAGAAATTTGAATGTGTTGTTGAACTTCCACATGTGACTTGTTTCGTATCGCTGTCTGAAGCGTTTCGATTCGGGACCGATTTATAAAGGAGCCATCTTAGACGAGACTTGAAGGCGATTGGTTCTTGAGGGTTCCCTTCTTTTATCTTCAAAATAGCCCCTAGATGCGAATTATTATTGCCGAACAGTATTTTTGGAGTGGCATTTATAGGCAATCCTTCAAATAAGAATACTTCACTACAATTTCTCCATAGCGCATAGACTGCCATCTTTCTTGGCAGTAAGTTAACTATTTGTGCGTCAAACAGCTGGTGTCGACGATCTGCATGCTAACTTTCCTCTAGTTCTACTCAAATCTTTGGATATTTGCACTTCATTAGAGGTATAATTGAAGGGCTTCCCTGGGCATAAAAGTATCATCGATATACGAATGCAAAAATTGTAACTTGACTTAATTAAGCTGCGAAACGGCAATGTCCCAGTGGGGGATGTTATGCCAACAAAGAAGTAGATGTAGGCATAACGGGCTTGTTTCTCTGACTACCTCCAGCCGCTTGATGAGTTCCTCTTGTGTCCTGGATCCTTGCACACAAGACACACAATAGAGTTATTCGATCGTCCCGAGAGTCCTTGAAACACGCCATCCTTCTCCAGCTTTCCCCGTTGGGTTGCTTTAGGTTCCATGCGTAGAGCTACGTCCGCAGCAGCAGTCACTAGCCTCTACACAAACCGTGCGAAGGTTCTCAAGTTTGTCACTGGAGCCTCCTACTTTAGCAGCGCCCAGTCCAGTTTAAAGTTTGCCGGGCGCTTGTCGACTAGCTCGTACACAAGAGATGAGATTTGTAGCGTTGTTGACGTATCAAGTTTTCCGCGTCAGCATATTCATAAACTTGTGAGTTGTTGAAAGAACTTATTAAAGCAACCCTCCGGATTCTTCTTCTTCTTATTGGCATTACATCCCCACACTGGGACAGAGCCGCCTTGCAGCTTAGTGTTCTATTAAGCACTTCCACAGTTATTAACTGCGAGGTTTCTAAGCCAGGTTACCATTTTTGCTTTCGTATATCATGAGGCTAACACGATGATACTTTTATGCCCAGGGGAGTCGAGACAATTTCCAATCCGAAAATTGCCTAGACCGGCACCGGGAATGGAACCCAGCCACCCTTAGCATGGTCTTGCTTTGTAGCTGCGCGTCTTACCGCACGGCTAAGGAGGACCACAACCCTCCGGATTCCCGAATAACAATTGAAGATCTTTCGGAATCAGTTGCTTAGCCACCATCAGGGTAGCAGAGGGACTGGTAGGTTTACGGTGTTCAGCCTAAGTGATCCCGGATGGCTGGGTGGGATTCCGGAACTGTCACGCGGCAACGATCTGTTGATGAGAAAAGAATCAGCCTTTTTTTTATTCAAATATTTCTCCTAACTGTTGTGAAGCCACTTTACATTATAGTACCGTAAAATAATACTGATTTCGACTAAGCGTAAGTACTGAAGTTCAAGCGCATTTTTACTTCTTCACATGAGGTCCGAATTCGTTTTGTTCAAAGATTTTGTGGTAGGTCTTACTCCGTAGACCAGTGGCTGTAACGACCCTTCTAAAAATGACCAAAAAGATGGACATAGCTATCGTTCATCTTATAACATTGTTGGTGAATATCCGCATATCGAAGGTAGAATTTTGAATCTGGAGAAAGCTTTAGAAAAGAGAGTGGAATCCAAATACGAATCACGGATACTGCACTATTGGTACAGGGTCAAGTGGATTCAGGTAAATGAGGAAGAAGAAAAACGAAAGAAGAGAGAGTTGGTTCAAATGATAGTAAAACTAATGTCACGGTATCAGTTCGGCCAGTGGAGGACATATGCAGACAAGGAATTCGAAGCTTAGTTACTAGTTAGGGCGTTACCAAAGAAATTTTGCTGAGGGACATCCATATGCTATTGGAAGGCGCCGCCTAAGACTGGTTTTTCACGTTTGTCGACGACCTGACCAAATGGGAAGCGTTAGAAACGTCAATCTCCTACCGGTTTGGGAATCGCAATAAGGATCAAGCAATACGTTCCAAAATACACGAGCTGAGAGGGGAACCATTCATAGCTTTTGTAACGGAAATTGAAAAATGGAATCGAGTGGTTTGGATAATAACCACTATCGAATCGAAGGAAGTTCGAAGTGATATGGGATAATATGAGATAACATTATAGGTCCAAAATTTCAATCGTGGAAGTTAATGATCTACAACAATTGACAAAATTGAGCTACCGTATAGACGCAGCTACCGTATAGAATTACAGTTCCAAAATACGGAAGGGACATCAGGGTTTCAGCGCCGAGCAATCAACCATTTAAAGGCAGGTGGAAGTGACTACGATAGCGACCAGTCCGTGAACGCCATTAACACGCGGGTTAACAGGAGTTTCCCCCAAGCAAATAGGCAGATGGCAGAGCAACCAACGAGAGCGATACAAAATTCGACAACGGCAGTGAACTGCTGGAACTGCCAAGGTCAGGGACACGGTTGGAGACAATGTTCTCGGCCGAAAGTCGTATTTTGTTACGGATGTGGGAACCTAGGAAGGACTATTCGTAGTTGCGAGCGTTGTGCAAATAGTTCACACGCTGCAGTAATCAGGGAAACGAATAAACAGGGGGCGATGCGGGGAATTTGTCAAACCCGACTGAGAAGAATTCCCAAACAGCGGACAGATTACAATCCATTTTCCCAGATTTACCACATAAAGTTGCAAAGGACACAATGTCCTCACATTAAAGTAAAGGTTTTTGAGTTAGAGCTCGAAGCTTTACTGGTCTGGGCTGTGATTAGCATCATCAACTCCTAAGAAGTGGTCGAAAAATATAATTTAAAAATTCAGCCAGCTGTCATTAAAGTTTCGACAGCTGATGGCTCGATGTACAGTTGTTTAGGGTACGTGACCATTCCGTTCACGTACAAAAAGCTTACTAAAGTAGTACCCACTCTTGTAGTTCCACAAATTTTCCGACACTTAATCCTTGGGGTAGACTTTTTGGAAAGCTTCGGAATTAAACCGATGATCGACGTGTGTACCCTAGCAGCACACATGTTCCATATAAGTAACTGAAATTCATAGGTGACCAGAATTAGTCACTATCAAGTTGCTGCAACAATGTTTGTCCAAATTGTGCTGCTCGGGTAGAGGGATTAGAGGACCGAAGTGATTAAATGCTTTGAAATGATGTCAAATGGGAAACTGGGTAGGACACATCTGATTACTCACGAGATCGAGCTTCATGAAGGGGCCAGGATACGTAATCCGCCAATGTACAGATGTTCACCATACGTGCAGAAGGCAATCAACGAAGAGGTGGAGAGGTTCAAACGACTAGATGCGATAGAGGAGTGCTACAGTACGTGCCGGTACTCAAGAAAAATGGGAAGGTGAGAGTCTGTTTAGACTCACGGGAAATTAATAATCTGACGGTCAAGGACACTTACCCAATGCGGAATATGCAACGATTTGGTTAGGCAAAGTTTTTCTCAGTGATAGACCTCAAAGACGCCTACTTTCAGATCCCTCTGATAAAGGAGAGTCGTAATTTCACCGCATTCCGAACCACCGAAGGAGTATTTCGCTTCAAAGTGCTGCCATTCAGCTTAACGAACGCGCCCTTCACGATGGCAAGATTGATGGACAAAGCTTTTGGGTTCGATCTGGAACCGTTTGTCTTTGTGTATCTGGATGACATCGTCATCGCATCCAGTACATTGGCTGAGCACTTCCGCCTGTTACGCATTTTAGTAGAGAGAATCAAAAGGGCAGGACTGACAATCCCTCTTGAAAAGTCAAGATTCTGCAGGAAACAGGTGATGTACCTGGGCTATCTGCTCAACGAAAACGGTGTAGCCATCGACGCAGCGCGGATTCAACCCATTTTAGACTACGCCCAACCGAAATCGCAGGAAGATATTCAATCTTAGCTAAGTAATTTAAAATTAAAATTACTATTCGCCGTCTAATGGGATTGGCAGGCTTTTATAAAAAAAATTATCAAAGGCTACAGCAAGATAACTGCACCAATCACGGACCTCCTCACTAAAGAGCATGAGAAGCTGGTCTGGACTAAGGAAGAATAGATTGCTTTCCGCGAACTGAAATCGGTTCTCACCTCAGCGCCGATCCTTGGAAACTCAGACTTCACGAAACCGTTCACTATCGAGTCGGAAGCTTCAGATCGAGCCATTGGAGCGGCCTTAGTGCAAGCGCAGGAAGGAGTAACGAGAGTTATTAGCTATTTTAGCAAGAAACCGAACCCAACGGAGGTACAGACGTAGCAGTAGAGACGAAGTGCTTTCGGAAATCCAACACTTCCGGCACTACGTGGAAGGGACAAAGTTCCAGGTCATCGCCGATGCCAGAAGCCTCCTTTGGCTGTTTAATATTGGAACCGAAACTGGAAACGCCAAGCTCCTTAGGTGGGCTCTCCGAATCCAGGCATACGATTTAGATTTAGAATACCGCAAAGGGAAGGCGAATATAACCGCGGACTGTGGCCTGTCGAGGTCGATTGAAGTGTACACTATCGTCGTTTCCCAACCTGACGCCGAACAGGAAGACCTGATGGAAAGGATCCAGGCAAGACCCGGCAAATATAAGGACTATCGCATTATTGATGAGAGAGTATTTAGGTTCGTCAAAACAGGGAACCGTCTAAGCGATCCGAGATTCGAGCAGAAATGCCACCCTCCTAAAGTTGAACGTTCCGAGATCCATCCAATACGAGTACGGTAAAGCGCACTTCGGCTACGAGAAGACGTTGGCAACCGTAAAACAACGCTACTTCTGGGCGAGAATGAACATCGAAATCCGAAAATTTTGTAAGGAATGTTTAAAATGCCAAACGAGTCCGGAAACATAAACGCCACGCCGCCTATGGGTTCTCAAAAGCCTGTGGAATACCCCTGGCAATTCATAACGCTCGATTATGTAGGACCGTTGCCCCCGTCCGAGAAGAATAGGAACACCTGTCTGCTAGTAGCAACAGACGTGTTCAGCAAATTCGTGCTGTTTCAGCCATTCCGAGAAGCCAAGGCTCAATCCTTGGTGGACTTCGTAGACAATATGATCTTCCGCTTTTTTGGAGTCCCGGCCTGAGATCATATTAACGGACAATGGATCCCAATTTGTGTCCAACCAGTTTAAGAAACTCTTAGAGGACAATCACGTTTCTCACTGGCTGACCCCTGCGTAACACCCTCAGGTGAACAACACAGAGAGGGTGAACCGAGTAATAGTCACGGCGGTACGAGCAACTCTGAAGAAGTCGCATAATCACTGGGCCGACTATATACAGCTGATAGCAGACGCGATCAGGACCTTGGTCATCAAATTTAAACCATATTTTGTGGTCTTCGCGGCGGGCCCTCATACAAATCCCGGACAAAACCTGAGATTGCGTTCAAAACTTCACCACAGAGTAATTTTGAAACGTTGAATTCATTTTGAGGTTAAAATGGGTTTCCGACATACTTTATGTTATCCAAGGGCTTCCGCAAGCCCAGGCCCTAGGATCTGAAACGAAGACAGCGTCATCATTTTAACATTGCACCAGTCAATTTCCCGCTTTGGCGCAGCTACGCACAATTTACCACACTAACCACCGGAAAGTAGACAAAAAAAAAATAGATTTTAATACATAATACCAGATCTTTTCGAATCTTTCCCAAAAAAGTTTAGCCCAAATTCATTTTCCCATACATATTTGTTCGGGAGACACTTTACGGAATGAACTTCAACAAGACACAAGAAATTTAAATTTCAAGCTACAATCAAAAAAATTTGGAATTAGCTCATTTAACACGGTATACAGCCTTATGCCTTATGATACGAGAACTTACTTTTCAGTTCATACTGTCAAAGATCTTGCTTTCTTCGCTTTAGAGGAATGAACCTCGCAACCTACCTAACATTGAGTACAAGTATAAGTGGGCATGCCGTCACTCTCACTTCTGGCTCAAAATGTGACCCCAAAAAATGATGAAATTATAATTACGGGTCATCTCTCGTTTCGCAGATCAATTATTCCTCCCATTTTGAAAACAGCTCATACCCATCATCATCGTCGGTACACATGCGGAAAATCTCACTTTCTGCCACTACCGCTTTGGTCACGACCTGACCCACCAAAGCCGCCTGAATTAGTTGGCGCTCTCGTCTCGTCTCATGCCCATGCACCAAATGGTTACACACTTTCCATTTTTTGTTGTTTCGCATTGGCTTCTCAG
This sequence comes from Armigeres subalbatus, assembly GCF_024139115.2. Taxonomy (NCBI): domain Eukaryota; kingdom Metazoa; phylum Arthropoda; class Insecta; order Diptera; family Culicidae; genus Armigeres; species Armigeres subalbatus. The sequence continues at coordinate 305,272,355 of NC_085139.1, read as the reverse complement.
ATCGTTCATCAATCAGTAAAAGTGCTAAATGTGCGAGACTCTTCGCCAAACAACCACACTGACTGACTGCGCTCTCGACCATTGTTGCTGCACTTACAGAGCTCCGTTCGGCGATGGGATGTTCGTTCATCCCATCTGAGCCATGACCGCAGTGGTAATTGTCCGTCCGAGAGCAAATCGGCCATCCATCCAAGCGGCAAATACACGATGTAAATAAGCATTTCGCTATTGTGAAAAGTAGGCAAATCCCGTTCGCCATCCTCCGCCAGTGATCTTCACTTCAAGCGCACGGTCGATCTTCAACGGGTCTGTGTTTGGGGGGGCTGTGGGCTTTCCCATCGGAAGAAAGGAATTTCCATCGGGGTGCGAGCTTTCTTTTCAGACTAAAGTGTTGAGTGACGAAGCGAAACCCAAACTTGGGAAGGGTTGGACACGAGCATATGTGCTGCTAAACATCCACTCGGGTTGGACACTATGAGAAGGACCCATTAGCACACTTTTCCCGCTTGTTCCAACTTCTATGATGGACAAATATAAAACTGATGGATGCTGTGAAGTTGAAGCTGGTTCAAAATGTGTTCAAGAGTTAATAACATGAGCACAATTTCCAATACGTACAAAGTTTTGTACGACGGATTGCTGTTGTAAGTTTCGTTCAATGAAATCGCACAAGATTTGAAACTGCCAACGGTTCGTTCCTAAACCAGTCTAAGCATGAGAGCTTCCTCCGTCAAACAGAAGCCGGGGCTACCACGCCGCAACAAGCAGATTATGATTATTACTTGTCGTTGTCCATTTCAAGTAGCGAAGCCACAGAAGTCGTTCGGAGTCTAAGCTCTCGCGCTTCACCACTCGCCGCAAACCAGTTGAAATGAAATGGAAAACACGGTCTTGGTGTTTTGTCGGTCGGACGGACAGCAAACAATAAACAAATTAAAATGCAAATCAGCAGTCGCAAAGACGGTGACGACGACGACGATGGCAATGACGAATCCAATGTTAGTACGTTTGATGGAAAGAGGACCAACGATGGTAATAAAGTGGCTTATGTCCGACTGCAATTGGGCAACTTGGACTGGCAGCATAATCTTCGAGCGAGAAGCCACATGCAGGTGGTAACTGCAACAAAATTCATTCAAAGCTGGATCAATGTTTGTTTAGAAAACTAGGCTAATCTGGTTGATGAATACGGGAATTATAATATTGAGCATGATAAAAACAAAATCATAAAACCATCAAACAGAAGCTTTTGAAAGTGAATAAAATTTTGACAGAAAAATACAAAAATCGAAAAGTTATAATAAAAAAGCATTGAATTTGGAAATAAAGGGTGCCAGTTGATTAAATAACTGCTCTGAAAATTCTAGTCTTAGGGCCAATTTCTTCACCCCCGCTTAGTGCTTAAACCAGGTTTAAACGTATGGGTAAGCATCGCTTAAGAGTTAAGCGGGGGTGAAGAAATTGGCCCTTAGAAGTGCTAGCGTTGGATTGGAAGCAAATTTGTAGAATTTCTCTAAAATTCGGATTATTTCCAGAAGCTCGAACAATTTCTTTCCAAAATTCGGAAAATTTCTTTCTCTTTCAAAACCCGAATTACTTACGAAGGATTCACAAAAGTATGCTTTGAAAAAATAATTCGCTATGTGATGCACTGGAAGATCAACATTTGATTACTCCTTTGCACACTTGATTGAAAATTCTGCATCATTGATTTAAATCATTTCAAACATGCTCCTTTTCGATCAGGGGGTGTAAAACGAAAGTTTACAAGTCGGAACCTCACCAGTTTAGGCAAGTTTTTGGACGCTAATAGCGTTTTTACCTTTCGATCTATTTTTAAGATTTTAATATGAATCTTCTCGTATACTCTCCAGCAATTTGCCAATACCATTGAAACTATTGATTTATTAACGACAACATATTTAGATCTTCCGATGCTAATGTCGAGAGCAACAGTTGGAAAACTAAGGCGCTAATAAAAAATGCATATTCACGGCAGTTCACGTGTTCGAATGGAAATATGATCTGTAGAAGAGGCATTCCACGGGGGCATGTCAGTCGATCCTGAGCGACCATTTCGAAAATATTTGAAACTCTGCACAGTTTTTCAATTTCATCTAAATCGTCATTTTTCGATATCAAATCTTCATATTGAGTCACGACTAACTTTTCAAAAGGGTGTATGTGAAAATGGTTCAAAAATATTTAAAAAGCTGCACAGCAAAAACGGAATGATAAGAAAATTATTTTGAGCTTTTTAGTGGAATGTCTTCACTTGTCCTAAGACGAGTTTATACCATCCCATTGAATTCCACCACTTAATTGTATGATGACAGATACGTATTTCGACCTCAACAGTAAGGCCGTCTTCAATGTCTCGTACTTGACTCGACTTGTCGAGTCAAGTACGAGACACTGAAGACGGCCTTACCTTTGAGGTCGAAATACGTATCTGTCAAGATACAATTAAGTGGTGGAATTCAATGGGATGGTATTAACTCGAAAAACGGAATGTTCGATTGTTATGATTTTTTCAGCAAAGTTAGACAACTAAATGGTGATTCTTAAGAAAATGTGCACAGTAAAAAAAAAAATTTTTTTGCCTTTAAAAATATCATTTTTGTCACAAAAACTCAAATATCTCAAAACCCTATATTTTTTCGAACGTAACGTTTTTTAGGGAAAACGGTCCATTATATTAGCTATCTACCATAAAAATTTGGTGATGGTAAACTAATAAACAAAAAGTTATGACATTTCAAACATTTCACAATTTTCACATTTAGTAAATAAAAATTTTTTCTGTGTAAGTTATTTCGAGAATTGCAGTTTGATGCAGATTTTATTGTTAAGGGACGTGATTTAAACAAGCTGTTTTCATGATATTTTGATTTAATTATTCATAGCATCTATAAGAAACTTAGACACGATCCAGTGTTGTGATCAAAAGTATTGATAGTGTCATAATTTTCATTGCACGTGACTGGCGAAAAATTATTTTAATAGTGTTGAAACCTGTTGATAATAACGTTGATAGAAACATATCAGAAATGTTATTTTTAAGACAAAAGCTGCAAAATCAAAGATTTATATACACGTGTACGTCTATAGTTTACCTGCAAAAATATACCTCTTAGAGAATAGACTTTATGATCGGGAGGAAACGGGTATCTTCAACAACAACAAATGCATGATAGGTACATACCATGACAATGCTCACGAAAAGCAAAAAATTACTACTACTAAGGTTGTTAAAGATCTTATAGTAATTTTTTCTTCAGTCAAGCAAATGACACCAAACTAGTCAGTAAAACTTAAAAGTGATTTTGTTTATTGAAATATTACGAACAACATGAGTAGCCGCTTTCTCAACTGTTGTAGGCCGTTTGATGGAAAAAGTGTTCAAAAGAGTTACGAAATCTCACCGAAAGCACCATAGATAAACTGAAAGCGACTGGTTATGCTCCAATGTCCACATTGAATACAAATTTACGCATTTGCACGTCCTGCCGTCTAAACGTTGACAAAAGAGCAATCTGTATATCATCGGTTGAGCAGAGCGCAGGAAGTTCGAAAACGACAGCAACTGAGGAATTGCCAGATGTATCGACAACAACTGAGGAATTACCAGAAGTATTAAGTGCTGAGAGCCTTGCCACCGTACCATCAGCGAAATCTGTTTCAACAAATCAATCGGAAGATGAGTGTATCCAAAAGGTCAACATCGAACGCTTTAACGAGGGCATAGCTGGGATAAAAGTGACTCCGATTAAATGGAGTAAGATGGACTACGTTTATTACCCGGAGAAAAAATACCGTGAAATAAACGAAGCTGTACGAAGAAACCTCTTCAAATTAGGGACCTGATGATGTGGAAAATACAGACTACGATGAGGTAATTATAAATATGAAGGAAAGGTTCTCGAATGCAGCCACGACAAGGAAAGAAAAGTTATTGATTTTGTCGATGCTGCCAAGTTCGTGGTCTATTCAGGATGCCATTGATGAGTTCAAAACCAATAGAAATACAGTAAAAGAGGCAAAACAATTGAAGAATAACTGTCTTTCAACCAAAAATACTAGGTCTAGTACTGCATTAACAGATGAGACAAAAGAAATAGTAGTTCAATATTTTGAAGATGATGAAGTAAGTCGAGCTATGCCTGGTCAAAAGATTATGTATCAGTAAAAAAGATGGAAAGCGTCAAGCAATCCAAAAACGATTAATGATGACGACTTTGAAAGAAGCGTACACACGCTTCAAGGAAATTCACGATAATATTAAAATAGGTTTTCCTCATTTGCAAGCCTTCGGCCAAGGCAATGTAAGCTTCTTTCCAATTCAGGAACACATAATGTGTGTGTGTGCACAACCCATGAGAATATTAATCTTATTTTACATAGTTTGAAAAGAATCAATTTAACAAAGGATATTAAAATGTTAACTGGTAGTCTTTTGTGTGAAAATACAACATCAAATTGCTATCTACGATCTTGTTCGGATTGTCCAGATTCTTCATCATTGGAAAATACTTTATTCGCTGAGTTTGAAGAAAAATATATTGATCAGTTATCATTTGAGCAATGGGTGACCACGGATAGGTGTGACATAGAAACTATTGTAAAACCTGTAGATGAGTTTGTGTCATATTTTTGCTTGAAATTAGAAAGTTTAATCCCTCACGATTTCATTAAAACAGAACAATCCAGCTTTTTAAAAATACGAAAAATACATTACAAAATGGTGAATTTTTAGTCATTTGTGATTTTTCTGAAAATTACAGCTTTGTATTGCAAGATGAAGTGCAGTCCCATCACTGGAACGTACAACAAGCTACAATTCATCCATTCGTTATTTATTTTAATGGAAGTACGCAAATTGAACACTTAAGTTTTATTATAATTTCCGAAGATTTAAGACACGATTCAGTATCCGTAAACTTGTTCATTGAAAAATGATTAACTTTTTACGCGTTGATAAGCATAAAGAAGTCAAAAGATATATTTCATGTCTGATGGAGCAGCGTCGCAGTACAAAAATCGTAAGAATTTTTCGAGCCTATGTCAATTTAAATCAATGTACGGAATTGATGCAGAATGGCATTTTTTGCTACATCACATGGCAAAGGTCCTTGTGATGCTATTGGAGGAACAATAAAGCGCATGGCCACAAGAGCAAGTTTAGCCAAAGAACGTGAGCATCCAATTAAAACTGCGAAAGAACTTTTGATTGGGCAAATCGTAGAAAAGAAAAAGATTTAACCAAATTATCATTTTGTTTTACTACTACTGAAGAGTACGAAATAAAGGCTTCAGAGCTCAGCGAGCAATTTAATAACGCGAAAACGATTCAAGGAACCCAAAAATTTCACTGTTCCATTCCATTGTCGGAAAATAAAATTAAAGCAAAACTATACTCAAACTGTGCTGATAATAATTCAAAAGTGTTCGATATTTTAAAAAATTTGAATAAAAATAAATAAAAAATAAGTATTAATAAACTGTTTTCATGATATCATAACCCATACCAAAATTCAAACCCAAAACTCTTAGAGTTTCTATAACAACATTGTGTAACTGCCACATTTAATTTAATACTTAGGATAATATTAATTCATTTTATTTATTTATACATATAATATTTATACATATAATATACATAATATCGATGAATACATAAATATGGAATATCATACAAACAACTTTTTTAACTCACGCAAGGCCCTTAACAATAAAATCAGCATCAAACTGCGATTCTTGAAAAAAAAATACACGGAAATTTTTTTTGTTTACTATATGTGAAAATTGTGAAATGTTTGAAATGTCATAACTTTTTTGTTTATTAGTTTACCATCACCAAATTTTTATGGTAGATAGCTAATATAATGGACCGTTTTCCTAAAAAATTACGTTCGAAAAAAGATAGGGTTTTGAGATATTTGAGTTTTGTGACAAAATGATATTTTAAAGGCAAAAAATTTTTTTTACTGTGCACATTTTCTTAAGAATCACCATTTAGTTGTCTAACTTTGCTGAAAAAATCATAACAATCGAACATTCCGTTTTTGCTGTGCAGCTTTTTAAATATTTTTGAACCATTTACACATACACCCTTTTGAAAAGTTAGTCGTGACTCAATATGAAGATTTGATATCGAAAAATGACGATTTAGATGAAATTGAAAAACTGTGCAAAGTTTCAACTCAATAGAAAACCATGAATTAAAATTTTTCTTAAATTTAGATGCTGTTGCTTGGAATCGCTCAGAAGTGGGTATGAGTGTCGCTGGTGAAAATGTACGGTACGTACACGTGTTTGATCTGCCACCGAAGCTCAACGGTGATGATTTATGTATCATCGGCGCTAGTGGAAAAGGTAATTACATTATTTGTTAAAATTTTCCATTGAACCTGGGTCTAGACCATGGACAGTGCGTATTAGGGTGGCTCAAAAACACTTTTTCAAATTTTTTGATGGGCCGCCCTTTTATTCGGTTCTATTCGATGCCCTGATGCTCTGGACAAAATTTCAGCCAAATCGGTCAACGTTTGGGCGGTGCTAAACTCGTTGGAAGTTTATATGGAAAAATGTATGCAGAAACATCCAAAAACAGTGATTTGCAGTTGGACGGCACTATTTACGATCAAGAGCCATAATACTCATTCAGTTCTTGTAAAATAAAATACAGAATGTTATGCTGAAAACCGCGAGAAGATTAGAGTTTATTAGGCAAAGATATTAGCATTTTACTGGAGTGTTGTAGGGGTGAATTTATTTCTTTTCAAAGGTAAAAGAAACGAAATTTGCTCAAACCCCACTTCAGAGAAATGCTAATAACTTATCTGGCAAACTCTAATCTTCTCGCGGTTTTCAGCATACCATTCTGTATTAAATTCTCCATGATCTGAATGAAAATTATAGTTCTTCATCGTAAGTTGTGCCGTCCAACTGCAATTCACTGTTTTTGGATGTTTCTGCATACATTTTTGCATATAAACTTCCAACAAATTTAGCACCGCCCAAACGTTGACCGATTTGGCTGAAATTTTGTCCAGAGCATCAGGGCATCAAAAAAAACTGAATAAGAGGGCGGCCCATCAAAAAAATTGAAAAAAAAATTTTCCCATACTAATTTGAGCCACCCTAGTGCGTATATTGCACTAAATGATAGACGTCATTGCCTAGAAAGGATGGATGTTTTATGACGCCCTCAAAGACAAGTGCTTTCTGTGTGGAACGATGGGACATAAAAAGGCCTTAACTTCAATTAAGAAATTCACAGGGTAATACTAATGACACACTGGTGGTATTCGTACCATGGTACAAGAATCTTAAAATAAGTGCCATATCTATTATTGTCTTCATTAAAGATAGTCTTGGAAATATTTTCTTGTCACCTTGTACCATGGTACAAATACCACAGGTGTCTCCTTAGTATACTGAGCAAGCGAAGAAGCTAGAAGAAGTGGCAAAAGTAATCCAGGAAGCAATTCCATGCCAACAGGTCAAGTCAAGGGCTCTAGTCCGAGAAGACAGTGTGCTCGCAAGAAATAATTAATTGTTGTTGTTGGAATATTAAATACCCGGGGTTCTGCATCAAGCGTCAACCAAGAACATTTTTTGCTCAGGTTTGCGTGTAGTAAATTTAATTGATTGTGAATCGTATCGGATAACCCTCAGCCCTATAACTGAGAATGTTCTACAATAAATCCACACATGAAGTGATATAAATTAAGCTTCGTTATCCTTTTGCGATCAAATTATCACTAGTCAGTCAAAACGCAGCTTGGCACGGTTATGTAGAACCCCGACCAAATATTCATATTACTGGCTTTATAGATCTTTGTAGTAAACGAATGAGCCTAATAAATACACAAATAGAAAAAAAAAACTTCAAAATATTGCAAATAAGAATTCTTTCCTGGATTGTGGCTGTTACATTTTTCGCCTTTTTCGTATACAAAGTATACGTAAAGGGGGTCTGGGTCATTTGGCATAAAGTCATTTGGCATAACGCCATTTGGCATAAGGTCATTTGGCATAAAGGCCATTTGGCATAATGGTCATTGGCATAACGGACATTTGGCATAATTTTGAACTGTAAGAAAAGAGTGGGTCATTTGGCATAACGGACATTTGGCATAATTTCGAGCTGTGAAAGCGAAAGAGATTAGTGTAATGTTTAGCGTAGATAAAGTAGGTCGAGGCTGTTTTCTGATAAATTTAGATTGATGGTAGACATTTCCGGGAGAACGAAATAATAAAACGGCAGAATTACTTCCGAGAGAGGGATCACATCCATCAATGACTTATTCCGGCCACATGCCTAGTTTTAAAGTAGGGATTACACCCACCATTGCTTCAATCCGAGCATGCGCCGTAAGACCGGATCAAATCCATCATTGCCTTAATGCTGGTAAACGCCTAACTTTAAAAACTCAAGCAACACACTTGTCGTAGACGAGTTACTAAAATCAATCAAGTCACATATGAGTTATTGCAACCAAATCAATCTGAATTGTGCTTTTCGGGGAAGAGATCACATCTTCCGACAAGCGCCTACTTATAAAGAAGGAGGCACATCTACCATTTCCATAATCCGGGCAGGGCCTACTTTTAAAGAAGGGATCACATCCACCATTGCATTGCCACAATTCATCGTGATCGACACACCGTCTCGTGCGGTGGCATAGTGCGCGCTCTCGGAATACGACAGGTATTTCCCCCTGTAATTCGCGGCCGCCGCGTTTCAAACGTTCACGAACAAGTGTATACAGTGCTACAAAATCGCAACAGTGAAGACTAGCTGTGAATCGACGAAAAAAACGGATAAGCGAAGTGAAAAGTGTATTCAACACGTGCTGGAGACAACCAAAACAAACAGCCATCGTCCGGCTGTTTTCATTCAGTTGTCGATGGTGTGGGTAGCGGTACACCCAGAGGAAGATTTTTGGTGAAAATAAAAAGTGTCGGAAAGTTTCGAAATCTCGAAAGAAAAATTAAATACTGAAAAGTGTCCGAAAGTGTATACTGGGAATCTTACAGTGTCCGCCGTAATTGTGTGCCTACAGTGGGGCGTGAAATACCAAGAATTACATAAATTTGAGGTTGAAGGGACATAGAAAGTTGGGTGTATTCTTCGTTAGTCCATTTGGGGTAGGTAACGGGTGACCGTTGCCATAGTGGTACAATCAACCTAATTCAACATGGCGGCCGCTAGTAGCGGCGACCCCGGAGGGTCTGTTGGACGTAGACTACCAAATTATATGGATCCAACAAACAAGTTTGGTGAATTAACGTTTCTTCAGCTAACCGCAAAAGATGGTGCTACACTGCCGATCAATCCTTTTATCATTGGAAAAACTGTTGAAGCATGTGCCGGTGGAGCCATCGAAAGTGCTAAAACCGAAGCACAAGGCACAAAATACACTTTGTGTGTTCGGGATCCAGCCCAAGTTACCAAACTGCTCAAACTGAAATCGCTCATCGACGGAACCGACGTTGAAGTCATTCCCCATCCAAATCTGAACACTAGCAGATGCGTCATCTCCTGCTTTGAGCTGATTTACATGGAAGAAAAGGATATCCTAACAGAACTAATCAACGAAAATGTTGTCCGTGTACAACGCATCACCAGGAATGAGGGTGGTAAAAAGGTAAATACGCCTGCGTTGATCCTTACATTCTGTAAGACCACGTTCCCAGAATTCATCAAAGTCGGCCTGCTACGTGTTCCCACACGTCCGTACTTTCCGAATCCCATGCTATGTTATGGGTGTTTCAGCTACGGCCACACACGTATACGATGCCCTGGACCGCAACGCTGCTTTAACTGTTCCGATAATTTTCACGGAGAAGAATGCGATAAGGCACCGTCCTGTCAGAACTGCAAGGGCAACCACAGACCGACTAATCGCCAGTGCCCGGTTTATAAAAAAGAAGTAGAGGTAATCAAAATCAAAGTGCGTAACAATCTGAGTTTTCCAGAGGCCAGAAAACGTGCTGAACAGCAAATAGGAAATAGTTACGCTCAAGCAGCAGCACAGCAGACCGTGATCGAGAGAAAGCTGAAGGAACTGGAGATGGCCATGATGAAAAAAGATAAAGAAATCGCCCGACTGCATGAAGAAAGTAAACGGAAGGATGAACGTATCGAGCAAATGACGGCAATCGTTAACCAAATAAAAATCCGGCAGCAAATCGGCAAAGTAAAACAGAATCAAGACTACGAAACCATCAGCAACGAAAAGCCGCACCACAGCCATGAACAACGACCAGTCCACATGACGATAGGCGTCACCACTCGATCGAGGAACAACTCCCCAGTCGTTCAGGAGAGTAAGCGTGGACGAAGAGCAATTACACCAAACAGGCAACCTCACCAGGCACTAGCCCGTCACTGAAAAAAAACGCTGTTACCCACGACCACAAGTAAATGGATTTTTCCAGCGAGTAGTCGGAGATACAGGAGAAATACGAGGTTTTCGATAACTCCACTGCACAACAGCGCATCAATCACAAAGAAGACCAAGACATGAACACGGACTACGAGCTCAATCGGTTTGGAAGTAGGGAAAGTGTAGTACCTCTTCCGACGCAAGTATGGCAGGTCGAAGGAGTCATCCGGGACGTCTTACCCCAACCCGTTGATGACGAATTCGCCTCCGTAACCGATCAAAATACTGAACACACCACGATAACGGAAACTCGGAATAGACGGCAGAGAGAAGAGGTAGCCCTTCTTTTCACTGGCCGCCGCCATTCACAAGCAAGTATAATCTACCCAGCTTTTACACCCGATAGAAGCGTTACCAGCAACGACGATGTCCACAGAACTACACAAAGTCTTTCCCCAGTGCCGGCTGTTGCCGGTAGATCTGGAAATAATCGTGTAGTAGTTTCGGCAACGGCTGGCACTGTGGGGCAAGACGTCCCACAGGTCAGTACTCGCTTATTCCAACCACAGGCAGATACTGTCTCGTCCAACATTCCAGGTCACTTCCAAGCTGCATTTCCCGAAGATCTACCTTCATCAAATCGCAGAAGTAATACTACACACAGCGCTTCCCCGGTGCGGGCTGTTGGCGGTATTGGTGAACCTAGTGTAATTGTTCCGACGGCGGCTGGCACTGTGGGGCAAAACGTCCCACAGGCAAGTTCCAGCTTTGAGCACACATCTCCAGAGATTATCGTGGCACTTTTTCTCCTACAGTTGATCAACCAACGCGAAGAGTATCCACATCGTCATCTGTCACATGCTCCATCACGGATAGTCGCTCTGGCGGCGTTTTCGCTCTACAGTGGAACCTGCGTGGTCTAAGGGCCAACATTAGTGAGCTGAAGCTCCTCATCGCCGATCTGGAACCTTGCGTCGTGGCACTCCAGGAGACCAAAGTGAACCAAACCGTTGTCCCACCAGATTTCGTCGGCAGGAACTATACCTTACTCCTAGAATCAAAAAGCGTGCACTATTGGCAACACGGGGTTGGCCTTGCTATAAGGGAAGGCATACCATTTGAGCGTGTACAGATCGACACTCCACTGCATCTTATTGCTGCTCGCATTCACGCACCGATCCAGGTAACCGTAGTTTCTGTGTACATTCCGCCGAGCTCTGTTCAATGTCAGGTCGCAATGGGTGAGTTGTTAGAGCAACTGGAAGGTCCAGTGCTGCTTCTCGGAGATTTCAACGCGCATCATCTCGCGTGGGGCTCAAACCATTCGAACCCGCTTGGTCGTTTCATCGCCGAAACAACTTTGAATAAACAGTTGGTAATTCTAAACGATCACTCGCATACTCGTATCGACCCGGCTACGGGAAATACTTCGGCCATCGACTTGACCATCTGCTCCGAAAGCCTGGCTCGTAAGTTCACTTGGCGTACGTTAACGGACACTTACAATAGCGACCACTTCCCGATCACGGTTTCCATCCAGGGATGGTTGAATCAACGGACAGCGCGGCAGAAGTGGCTCTACGACCAAGCTGACTGGCCGTTGTACGAACAGCTCACGGCAGAAACAATCCGGCCAGATGTCGAATGGGATGTAAGCAGCTTTACTGAGAAGATTACAGCGGCCGCAATAAAATCTATACCTCGGACCAGCGGCAAAATTGGACCAAAAGCGGCTCCGTGGTGGTGCCCCGAAGCAAAATCGGCAATCCGATGGAGAAGAAAGTGTCTTCGCTCCCTTCGACGACTCCAGTCATCCGACCCGGATCACCCCGAAGCACTGGCGAGATTTCAAGAAGCAAGGGCAGCAGCACGAAAAGCGATCACTCAGGCAAAGCAGCAATCGTGGGAAAAGTTCGTGGCGAGAATATCACCCAGCAGCACGTCGACTGAATTGTGGCGGACCGTGAACACTCTACGTGGTAATCGGCGACAGCGTCCGGTAGTCCTCCAGCGATCGGACGGGTTCACGGATGATCCCAAAGAAGTAGCAGAAGAACTAGCGAAAGTTTACAGCGAAAGATCTGCGACCTCCAGCTACCCTCCTTCGTTCCAAATAGCGAAAGCGGCGGCTGAACGAAAACTCATCGATTTTTCGCAAAACAGCGATGATGTGTACAACATCGATATCACCCTCGGTGAACTTTTGTGGGCCCTCGACAAAGGGCAAGGTGCCTCAACAGGCCCAGATTCAATAGGGTATCCTCTGCTACAACATCTGCCTCTGTCCGTGAAGACGTGCCTGCTTGAACTGCTTAACAATATCTGGCGCAGTGGCGAATTTCCTGAAAGTTGGCGGAATGCTATAGTCATTCCGATCCCGAAATCTAACTCCCACGAGACCGGTGCCAACGCATTTCGACCAATCTCACTCACCAGCTGCATGGCTAAACTCTTTGAACGGATCATTAATCGCCGGTTGATCACCGAACTAGAGTTGAGTGGACGACTCGACAAGCGCCAACATGCTTTTCGGGCAGGACACGGTACGGACACGTATTTTGCCGAGCTTGAAAGGTCGCTACCTACCACTGACGAACACTGTCTTATTGCATCTCTTGATCTGTCGAAGGCGTACGACACCACCTGACGACATGGCATACTACGAACCTTGAAATCTTGGCGAATTCGAAGGCGCATGCTGAACATGCTGCAAAGCTTAATCTCGGAGCACACCTCCCAGGTGTCCATAGATAGGGGGACACATGTCTCAACAATATTCGCAGGAGAACGGAGTTCCACAGGGTTCCGTCTTGTCCGTGACGTTGTTCCTCGTGGCCATGCAGCCGATCTTCCGTGTGCTGCCAGACGGAGTTCAAATTCTTTTGTACGCGGATGACATCCTTCTCGTAGTACGAAGGTCAAAGGGAGAAGGTTTGCACCGGAAACTGCATGCGGCAGTCAAGGCAGTGGATAAGTGGACGAAGAGTGTTGGATTCACCATATCAGCGACGAAATCGCAAACATTCTATTGTAGTCCAAATGCACGCCGTGAGCCGACACAGAGCATCACCATAGACCGATCCCCCATCCCGAAGACCAATCGCCTGAGGATTCTAGGTGTCACTCTCGACCGAACACTTACGTTCAAACCGCACTGTAAGATGGCCAAGAAAGCTTGCGAATCGCGACTAAGGATCCTGCAGATGATCGGAGCGAAACTTCCGCGTGGCAATCGCACGACTCTTCTACAGGTAGGCTCGGCTTTAATCACCGCTAAGCTGACATATGGAATAGGATTAGTTAGCCGAGGAGGTCCGGAAACCCTGCAAAGTCTCGCTCCTGCATATAACACAATGGTCCGCCACGCTTCCGGAGCATTCGTAACTAGCCCGATTAACTCGGTCATGGCTGAAGCTGGCAATCTACCGTTCGAACTATTGGCCGTTCAGTCTATTGCACGGACGGCCATTCGGATGTTAGCTAAAAGTCGACACAACAGCATCCTTCCTCTGGTTCATAGAGCTTCCGACCGTGTACTCGAAGTAACGGGTACAGCGCTTCCCGCTGTTAGCCAGCTCATAAGGCAGAGCAATCGTGTTTGGCACGCACGTAAACCGTCGATAGTATGGGATGTAAAGAACAGTGTCCGAGCCGGCGACCCACCAGACAGAGTTCGTCCAGTCGTCCAACAGCTACTTTCAACCGAATTTCACAGGTCGACAGTAATTTACACAGATGGCTCCAAGCATGATGACAAGGTAGGGTCCGCCTTCCACTCCCATGGCCTAGTCGGAAAGTTTAGTCTCCCAAAAGAATGCAGCGTCTTCTCGGCTGAGGCGTATGCCATCAAGAAGGCAGTAACTATGCGAAATATCAATGACGACTTGGTGATACTAACGGACTCTGCAAGCTGCTTGTTGGCGTTAGAATCTAGAGCATCGAAACATCCGTGGATCCAGGAAATAGAACAAACAGCACAAAACAAACCTGTCCGTTTCTGCTGGATCCCCGGGCACACTGGTGTGAACGGAAATACTGTGGCTGATCAACTAGCGAACGAGGCCAGGGAACAGCCTGTCATTGACACGCCTATCCCTGGAGAAGATGCGTTACGAATGGTAAAACAGGCGATACGACTCCGGTGGGACCGTCAGTGGTATGAGTGTAGAGACGCGAAGCTGAGGGAGATAAAATACGATACGAATAGGTGGGCAGACCAGGGTAGCGTAGCCGACCAGCGTGCCCTAACTCGGTTGAGAATTGGCCACACGCGGCTGACCCACTCTTTCCTGCTGAAAAAGGATCCTCCGCCCACCTGCGATTGCTGTGGAACCGTAAACGACGTACGACACCTTATTTTGCATTGCCGGAAGTATGAGAAAGAACGACAGGAGAACGACATCAGCACTACTAGTCTGAGAGATGCCCTGAGTAATGATGAAGGAAGAACAAAGAAACTTATGGTGTTCTTGCACCAAACGCGATTATACGAGCAACTCTGAATGGTGGGAGGTCTTAAAAATGGTATCAGCAAAATTATATCATCGGCAGAGCTACACGAAGCCTTTCCCCAGTGCCGGCTGTTGCCGGCAGATCGGGATACAATCGTGTAGTAATTTCGGCAACGGCTGGCACTGTGGGGCAAAACGTCCTACAGGTCAGTACTCGTTTACTCCAACCGACAACAGATACTGTCTCGCAAAAAATTCCAGGTCGCTACCAAGCAGCAGCAGTCCTCTCATCCGGGAAAGGGCCCCGACGAATCGTCGAAGAAATATTACGCAAAGCGCTTCCCCAGTGCTGGCTGTTGTCGGTGTTTTCAAGACTAGTGTAATGGTTTCGACAGCGGCTGGCACTGTGGGGCAAAGCGTCCCACAGGCAAGTTCCAGCTCTGAGCTAATATCCTCACAGGTTATCGTGGCACCTTTTCTCCCACAGATGACCAACCAACGCAGAGCAGAGTTCGCTGCAGACTTCGGCACGAGTTGTCGTTACGGCGGCGCCTCCGGTCTACAGTACCACATGCTTTACATAATTCTTTGTTTGCACAGAAGAAGTGACTGACAATTTATTCGTTAGGACGAGAGAAGGAGAAGGTGAAGCTGAAGAGAAGAAAGATTATGAGATGGTTTCCTCTCTCAAAGGAAAAGGACGAATAATTCTGAATTTCATTTCAATTAGTTGTAAATCAAAATTTTAGACGCATACTCCCTGACACGAATGCACCCATGGTGGTGTGAAGTGTCTCTAATAAACAAACAAACAAACAAACAATTGCCACAATTCAGGCCACACACCTACTTTTAAAGAAGGGATTACATCCACCATTGCTTCAATCCGGACAAGCGCCTATTTTTGAAGAACAAATCAAATCCTCCATTGCCATAATCCGTGCAAGCGCCTATTTTTAAAAAAGGGATCACATCCACCATTGCCTCAATCCGGGCAAGCGCCTACTTTTAAAGAAGGAATCACATCCACCATTGTCATAATCCGGGAAAGTGCCTACTTTTAAAGAAGGGATCACATCCTCCATTGCCATAGTCCATGCAACCGCCTACTTTTAAAGAAGGGATTGCATCCACCATGGCCTTAATCCGGGCATGCGCCTACTTTTAAAGAAGAAATCACATCCAACATTGTCATAATCCGGGCAATACTTTTAAAAAAGGGATCACATCCTCCATTGCCATAATCCATGCAAGCGCCTACTTTTAAAGAAGGGATCGCATCCACCATGGCCTTAATCCGGACATGCGCCTACTTTTAAAGAAGGGTTCACATCCACCATTATCATAATCCGTGCAAGCGCCTAATTTTAAAGAAAGGATCACTTCATCCATTGCCATAATCCATGCAAGCGCCTACCTTTAAAGAAGGAATCGGATCCACCATGACCATAATCCGGGCAAGCGCCTAGTTTTAAAGAAGAGATCATATCCTCCATTGCCATAATCCGGGCAAGCACCTACTTTTAAAGAAGGGATCACATCCTTCATTGCCATAATCCGTCAACACGCCTTCTTTTAAAGAGGGGGTTATATCCACCATTGCTCTAACCCGGGTATGCGTCTTCTTTTGCATTGTATTGCAAAAGCAATCTTTCCACGAGAGGATATTGTCTTTTTAATATTGTTATCGACGGGTGCTATATTTACTATTCCGGGGTGTTTCCCGCACCACTTAGTCACCATTTAGCGAACGCAAAGAAAAATTATGCCAAATGTCCGTTATGCCAAATGACCTTATGCCAAATGGCGTTATGCCAAATGACTTTATGCCAAATGGCCCGCTCTCACGTAAAGGCTATAGGATCACTCCAAAACCGAACTTTTTATAGAAGGCTCGGCAGAAGGCACACGTTTTGATACTTAGCATTATCCTATTTGCTCGCAACAAGTTGCAATCGACGCAAATTGCGGTCTAGTTGTTTCCTATTGAAAATTGGCCCGATCGGTCATTGCGTTTCAAAGTTATTAAAAAACATTGTTTTTTTTACCGGGGACCCTTGGCTTTTTGGCCTTGGTACTTCAAAAACGAAATTTTCTTTTCAAATGTTGCAGCAATGCATTCAAATGATCGCAAATGGATATAAATTGATGGAAAAAGTAAAACCTATCCACCTAAAGTGCTATTTCGACCTCTCTTTTGTGTCTTTCTTATTTTTTTAAAAGCGCGAGAAAGGCACCACTAACGCTAGGTGGATTGATCTGGGTTTTTATTATAATCAGTGATTAATTATTAACAAATACCTGTGGTGAGCAATCCTAATTACCTACTTAGTCTAATAATTGCTTCGGAAAGTAAATTCATGTTAAATCTAATAATCATATGATCATCTAACTTCGATGAGGCTAATCTTAATCTATGGTCTTCTAGTAATAGTTTAATGCCTGAGAAGCATCTCTCAACCGAATCATGTGTACAAGGAACAGTAGGGTGGCTCAAAAAACACTTTTTCAAATTTTTTGATGAGCCGCCCTCTTATTCGGTTCTATTTGATGCCCTGAAGCTCTGGACAAAATTTCAGCCAAATCGGTCAACGTTTGGGCGGTGCTAAACTCGTTTGAAGTTTATATGCAAAAATGTATGCAGAAACATCCAAAAACAGTGATTTGCAGTTGGACGACACAATTTACGATCAAGAACCATGATAGGGTTTCTTACCCCATTCCCGGCCTAACATGCATACGACTGCATTATTTAATTGATATTTATGACAGGAAGCAACTTTTCCTAAATTTCGTGGGCCGTGCAATACTGCAATGGAGTTCACTTCTGCCTAAAAATAGCTTTTCTTGGTAAAGATCGTTTAAAAAAGCTTTAATTTGATTTAAGTTAACGAGGTCCAGCACTCATTTCAGTCATAGCGATTTTGTTTCCGGCCCACTTCCAAACCAGTTCCCGGCCTAAGCAAAATTTAGCTCAATCTCTCAACATCTTACTCTCATTCTCTCTCGGGACGGTAGAAAATGCGACGTAAACAAAAATATGCACGTTCAACGCCGACATGATGCCAGATGGTATTATTTATAATAATTTTTATATGGTTGAAAAGATATATTCACTCATCCAAATTACTTCCAAACGCTTAAAAACTATATTTTTTTCACTTTTTGAAATCGAGAGAATTATAAATAACATGATAGCGTCAACGTATTAGATAGTTTTCCTATGAACGTTGAAGGATTTTTTTCATACTAAAAAGACTCCTGGCCTTTTGGCAGCACGGTGCGGCTAGAAGTTCTTAGGCCGAGGTGATTAACAGCTTCAAGCAATGATTGTATCGAGAACAGTGACGATTTTCAGGTAGGTGTTTATATGAAAATACCGTTTTGTAAAAGTGGAAAGATTCACTTCGGCTCAGTGGTATAGCAACGGAGAGCGAATGTTCGGAATCTACATTTTTATTTTCTATAATTGGACCAATTAGGAGTGAAATGAATGGTTGAAAAATATTGAGTATTATGCGAAATAAATAGGAGACTTTTTTAAAATTATCAACCATAAACTTACGGCTTCCAAATAGTATAAATAATTAGTTTTCTGTGCAGTGAGCCGGGAATCGGGTCCATAGGCCCAAGTAGTGATTTACCCTACTCATTCAGTTCTTGTTGAATTAGATACAGAATGTTATGCTGAAAACCGCGAGAAGATTAGAGTTTATTAGGCAAAGATATAAGGATTTTACTGGAGTGTTGTAGGGGTGAATTTATTTCTTTTCAAAGGTAAAAGAAACGAAATTTGCTCAAACCCCACTTCAGAGAAATGCCAATAACTTAGCCGGGCAAACTCTAATCTTCTCGCGGTTTTCTGCATAACATTCTGTATTAAATTCTTCAAGATCTGAATGAGTATCATAGTTCTTCATCGTAAGTTGTGCCAACCAACTGCAATTTACTGTTTTTGGATGTTTCTGCATACATTTTTGCATATAAACTTCAAACGAGTTTAGCACTTCCCAAACGTTGACCGATTTGGCTGAAAGTTTGTCCAGAGCATCAGGGCATCAAATAGAACCGAATAAGAGTTTTTCCCATACTAATTTGAGCCACCCTAAGGAACAGCTAATGCTACCATTGCCAGCAGATATGGATCAGGGTCGTCATATCGCCTCAATTCCCACAGTTTTAATACATCCGTTTTCGAGTCCATGCGTTGCTTGGAGTTAGCGAGACTCAAAAGCTTGATTTTAAGATCGACGTTTGGCGAATTTGTAGATGCCATGTGATTAATGCATTCGCTTTCCAGATTTTTCTCAAAATCTTCAGCAGTTCAGCACTTCAGAGCAGCTTTGGCAGCTTTACAGGTAAAAATTTGGTGCACTCGCTGCTCTAAATTATGTTTCAGTTCAGCCACCAAGGGGTTTCCTTTACTCTCAATAATCTGCAATTTGTGCAGGCAGATTTTGATAAGGCTCTGCTTCTGTAACTCTTTCGTTAGAATGTTTGCTGGTTCGAATGCTTCAAGAAACTGCAGTTAAGATCCATTCTTTCTCGGTAATGTTGATCTTCTCATTGCTACTTCTGATAGTTCTATAGAATGTTTCATGCTCACTACATTCTGGAACATATTGTATTTGGAGCTCCAACGTGTAGCTTCATTGATTTTCGGTAGAGGAACATTCGCTATCATGAACAACGAACGAAATTGAGCAGTTTTCATAAGTTTCAGCTTCGAGCGAATTGGAGATATTTTCGCTAATATATCTTGTTTGATCGCACCGTTAACTGCAAGCTGAATAGTGTGAGCACCACAGCGTACAAAGCCGATACATTCCGAATTGGTGCTTGAGAAGATGACTGTCAACTGCATTTCATCATTAACGTTGTTATCGTCGCAATCTTCATCAATATCTGCTTCTGAATTTTCAAAGTCGTCCTCATCTGGTACATCATCAAATATCATATTTACCTCTTCATCGAAAACGTTCAGTGCAAGTGCTTGCTCAGCACCAAATCGTTTGACGCATCCGATCATATTTAAACCGGTATCTACTGTAACAACGTAGATATTAAGCACACTGATTTGGTATTGCTCCAAAACTTGAAGGATTCGGGCTTTCAAATTAGCGGTAGTCTGCCTTTCATTTATTTCAAGCATTGACAGCGTTCGAACTTGCACAATACCATTATGTAAGTTAACACCGATTTTTTTTTCTCATGGCGTGATGCACTGTCACATTTGAGGCATATCATCCGATGTTTGATTCTTTCAAAGATTATGTTTCTTATTTCAGAGGCTACCTTCACTACTTCAGTAGATACCGACTCCGAGTTTATTGTTATTCCGAGTGCTTTAGCCAAGGGACCAATCGTCTTATTGCAAGCTTCTGAATTGAAGAAACAGAATGATATCGATTGCTTGGCCGGCATTTCAACGATACCAACGATACTGAGGACTAGATCATGCATTTTCAACGTAAAGAGAAGGTAAATGATCCAAATAATTGATTTGGTATTTTAAGCAAAATGATGTTTTCAATCGAAGCAAGGATGGATTGATTAAATAAGGAGTTTGCATTCTCCACCTCCATGTTTTCTGCATCAAAGTAACGCAATGCAAAGGAACTTTTGAAGTTCAAACTGCGGAAAATACATCACGAAATTTCAAGAATTTCTCACCGAGGTTCGGCTAGTAAAAAAATTGAAAATATTCTCTGTCCAGTCCAGACCTAGTTCAAATATAGTCCAAGTCCGGTACTAGTTCAATCTCAGTCAAGTCCAGTTCCAGTCCGAGTACAGTCCCAGTCTAGTCCATGTCTTAAGTCCCAGTTCCATTCAAGTCCCAGTCCAATCCAGTCTCAACCGCAGCCCACGTCCAGCCCCAGTTCATTCCCATTTCAGTCCCAGTCCAGTACCAATTCAGTTTTAGTCCAGCCCCAGTCCAGTTCCAGTCCAGCCTCAGTCGATTCCCAGTCCAGTCCAGTTCAGTTTTATTCCAGTTCCAGCCCAGTTTCAATCCAGTCCTAGTTCAGTCCCAGTGCAGCCCAGTCCCAGTCCAGTTCCAACAGCAGTCCAGCCCCATTCCAGTCCCAGTTAAGTTCCAGTCCTAGTCCAGTCTGAGTGGAACCAGCCCCAGTCCAGTGCCAGTCCCAGTCCAGTTCCAGGGCATCAACCCAGATGCAGTTCAGTCCACTTCCACTCCGGTCCTTGTACATACCCAGTCCAGTCCCAGTTCAGTTCCAGACCAGTCCCAATCCAGTTGCAGGTCAGTCCAAATCTAGTTCCAGTCCTCTCCCAGTTCAGTCCCAGTGCATTCCCAGTTCAGTCCCAATTCAGTTCCAGTCCAGTTACAGTTAAGTTCCAGTTCAGTAACAGTCAAGTTCCAGTCCAGTCCCAGTTCAATTCCATTCCATTCTCAGTCCGGGTCCAGTCTAGTCCCATTTTATTTCCAGTCCAGTTGCAGTTAAGTCCTAGTCTCGTTCCAGTCCTGTCCCAGTTCAGTACAAGCCCAGTCCTAGTCCAGCTGCCCTTCAGTCCAAGTCCAGTCCCAGTTCAGTCTCAGTTCAGTAACAGCCCCAATCTCGTCCCAGTCAAGTTCCAGTCCAGTCCCAGTTTAGTTTAGTCCCAGTCCAGTCCAGATCAAATCCCAGTCCAGTAACTCGAATAGTTTCTATCCAAAATTAGGAAAAAAAAATTTCCAAAATTTGAAGACTTTCCTTCCAAAATTCAGAGAGTTTCTCTACAAAATTCGGAGAATTTTTTAAGTTTTAAGAATTTGTTTTCGTAATTCGGCGAATAGAAACTCGAAAAATTTATCTCCGAAATTTGAAGAGCTTCTTACAGAAATTCGGAGAATTCTTCTCCAAAGTTCAGAGAATTTTTTAACAAAATTCGATTCAATTCCTTTCGAAATTTGGATTATGGCTGGACTATCGAATTTTCCCTATCAAATCCATATAAATTAACCAAAACAAACCCACTGACAACATAATGTATTTACATGGGTGTTGATGCTTTTTAAACCGGATATTTCCGAACTAGTAAGTTCCGGGAGATATTGTTTTTTTTTCTTCAAAATTCGAATAATTTCTTTTCAAAATTCAGATTTTCTCTTCTCAATTTCGAGAATTGTTTTCCGGAATTTGGAGATTATTTTTATCGAAGTTCGGAGAATTCCTTTACGAATTTCGGAGAACTTCTCTTCAAGATTAAAAGAACTTCTCTCCGAATTTCGGAAAAATTATCTCCGAAATTTGAAGAGTTTCTTACAGAAATTCGGAGAATTCTTCTCCAAAGTTCAGAGAATTTCTTAACAAAATTCGATTCAATTCCTTTCGAAATTCGGATTATTTATTTTCAATTTCGGACAATTTCTTTTCGAAATTCGGATAATTTTGTTCCGTAATTTCAAACTTTTCGAATTTTGGAGAATTTCTTTTTAAATTCGGAGATTTTTTCTTCCAAAATTCGGAGAACATCTTTCCAAATTCGAAGAATTTTTTCACGCTATTCGGTGAAGTTTTCTACGATATGTAGGACATGTCTTTTTAAAATTCGGATAATTTCTTTTCAAAATTCGGAGAATTCCTTTTCCAAATTCGAAGTACAGCATACTCCTGCTATTCCGACAAATTTATGGCCGGACTATCGAATTTTCCCTTGTTTATGCGACTGTCAAATCCATATAAATTAATCAAAACAAACCAACTGACCGCATAATGTATTTAAAGGGGTGTTGAAACTTTTTAACCCAGAAATTTCCGAAAGCGAGTTCCAGACTAACGAGTCGTCCGATTAGCGAGAGCCGGATGAGCGGGGAGATATTGTATTTTGTTTCGAAATTCGAAAAATTTCTTTTCAAAATTCGGATTTTTTTTAAGTTTCGAGAATTGTGTTTCGAAATTCGTAGAATTTAGATTTGAAATTCGAAAAATTTATTTTCGGAGTTCGGAGATTTTTTTGTCGAAAAATCGGAGAAACTCTTTACGAAATGTAGTTTCTTTTCGAAATTTGAAAAAAATCTGAAATTCGGAGAACTCTAAAAAAAACTTCTCTCCGAATTTAGGAAAATTTATCTCCGAAATTTTAAGAATTACCGAAATTCGAAAAATTTTGTTCCCTAATTTCGAACTTCGGAGAATTTCTTTTCGAATTTCGAAGAATTTCTTTTTAAATTCCGAGAATTTTTCTCCCGAGATTCGAAGAACTTCTTTCCAAAATTCGAAGAATTTCTTTACGATATTCGGTGAAGCTTTCTACAATATGTAAGATATTTCTTTTTGATAATCGGAGAATTTCTCTTCCAAATTCGGAGAATTCCTATTCAAAATTCGAAGAGTTTCTTTTCAAAATTATAAGAAAAATTCATAACGTCATAAGACGAGAATTTCTCTCCGAAATTCGGAGAACTTCTCTCCGAAATTCAGATAATTTCTCTCCGGAATTCGGAGAATTTCTCTCCGAAATTCGGAGAATTTCTTTCCGAAATTCGGAGAATTTCTTTCCGAAATTCGGAGAATTTCTTTCCGAAATTCGGAGAATTTCTTTCCGAAATTCGGAGAATTTCTTTCCGAAATTCGGAGAATTTCTTTCCGAAATTCGGAGAATTTCTTTCCGAAATTCGGAGAATTTCTCTCCGAAATTCGGAGAATTTCTCTCCGAAATTCGGAGAATTTCTCTCCGAAATTCGAAAAGTTTCTCTCCGAAATTCGAAGAATTTCTCTCCGGAATTTGAAGAATTTCCCTCCTAAATTCGGATAATTTCCCTCCAAAATTCGGAGAATTTCTCTTGAAATTCGAAGAATTTCTTTCCGAAATTCGGAGAATTTCTTTCCGAAATTCAGAGAATTTCTTTCCGAAATTCGGAGAATTTCTTTCCGAAATTCAGAGAATTTCTTTCCGAAATTCGGAGAATTTCTCTCTGAAATTCGGAGAATTTCTCTTCGAAATTCAGAGTATTTCTCTCCGAAATTCGAAGAATTTCTCTCCGAAATTCGAAAAGTTTCTCTCCGAAATTCGAAGAATTTCTCTCCGGAATTTGAAGAATTTCTCTCCGAAATTCGAAGAATTTCTTTCCGAAATTCGAAAAGTTTCTCTCCGAAATTCGAAGAATTTTTCTCCGAATTTCCCTCCTAAATTCGGATAATTTCCCTCCAAAATTCGGAGAATTTCTCTTCGAAATTCGGAGAATTTCTGTCCGAAATTCGGAGAATTTCTTTCCGAAATTCGGAGAATTTCTCTCCGAGATTCAGAGATTTTCTCTCCGAAATTAGGAGAATTTCTCTCCGAAATTTGGAGAATTTCTCTCCGAAATTTGGAGAATTTCTTTCCGGCATTTGGAGAATTTCTTTCCGGCATTTGAAGAATTTCTCTTTGAAATTCAGAAAATTTCTTTCCGAAATTCGGAGAATTTCTCTCCGAGATTCAGAGATTTTCTCTCCGAAATTTGGAGAATTTCTCTCCGAAATTTGGAGAATATCTTTCCAGCATTTGAAGAATTTCTTTCCGGCATTTGAAGAATTTCTCTTCGAAATTCGGAGAATTTCTCTCCGAAATTTTGAGAATTTCTCTTCGAAATTCGGAGAACTTCTCTCTGAAATTTGGAGAATTTCTCTTCGGAATTCGGAGAATTTCTCTCCGAATTTCGGAGAATTTCTATCCGAAATTTGGAGAATTTCTCTCCGAAATTTCGAAAAGTTTCTCTCCGAAATTCGAAAAGTTTCTCTCCGAAATTAGAAAAGTTTCTCTCCGAAATTCGAAGAATTTCCCTCCGAATTTCGGAGAATTTCCCTCCAATATTCGGAGAATTTCTCTTCGAAATTTGGAGAATTTCGCTCCGAATTTCTCTCCGAACTTCCCTACGAAAAGAAAATTCAAGCTTCATTTGTAGTTCTCCAAATTTAATTTGAAATTTTCTGATTTTTGTTCTACGTCTGATTTTTGTTCGCAATTCCCCGAATTTCTATTAAACTCCCCGTTTTTTTTTTCAATTTTCTATCGTTGTTCAGTCCATGATCCATACATTATGTATGTTTGTAGATCCCTTTTAGATCGAGATTTTAATTTAAAAACAATACCAAAACAGCCACACCCACCCAAACTAATTACTTATTAGGAATGTTTTATTCAAAATGGTCAATGGTAAAAAAAACTGTACAAATATTTCAAACTTAACCATGCTAAGTCGAATTCGAGTTCAGAATACATAATAGCAGAGATGTTCAATGTAAGTTAGGTATTTTGCTTTTAGTTTGTTTTTTCAATTTTATTTCTGCTTATTGATTTATCGCAAATAATAAAAAAATATTCCAACTTCTACTTCCGCAGCAAAGTTAGACACTCGTAAATCGCGATAAATTGCTGTAACTGTTTTAAAACCAGAATAATCTGTAGTACAACTAAACGATTTTGTGTTCTACAACTGCGGTAGACCGCGGCTTGAAAAGCATAAATAAAAGCAGTCCAATAACTGTGCTTCCGTTGCCCCTCGGTACCAACGAGGATCACGGTTCTTGTAATAAAATAATGACTCATAATAACAGAGCGCGGATCTCTATCAGCCAGCCTCACCAACCAACGGCCGGCAACGAACGATCGATTTATTGGCAGCTCTGGGGCCGTACCATCGACGTCGATCGTCTTCTACGCAACAACAACATCTGCTATACCTCAGCATTTCCGAAGATCGGAATCAGCGCTGATGGGGTCTGCTCGGTGCGTGCGTATTCGTACCCAACCGTTCGATTCGCTACTGGGCGTTGGCAATTGGGATGCTATTTCACGCTTGAACTGGCAGGTTGGATCCACCCCTACCCCTCTGTTGGTACAAGCGGGTGAAAGATTTGCTGCTTGGAATGTCTAACCTCGAAATGCGCTTGTAAAAGTGGGTACCTAAGCAGACTCCAGGAGGTGGCGTGCGGTGATCGCCTCCCATCTGCTGTTGTCGGTGATTGTGGCCTGGCTACTGCCGGTAGGTATGTGCAATACTTGCTGCGCTGCTGCACGGCGATGGAGTGTCTCGCCTCGAGCTGGGAGATTTTCCATTATCCGGTCCAATGATCTTCCCGAGGCTGTGAAATTTCTGCTCGGTTGCGAGATAAACGCAATGCTGGAACAGATCTCCGTCGTCCGCAGCGTCCGAAGATTTCAATTACCGATTCTTCAATCACCACGACCATCCCCGTGTGTATCTTGAATCAGTTTAGCGTAATCAGGTCAAACGCAGTTTGAACGTGATCTGATCGAATCAGATAATTTGGAAGGGTTATGTGAGACGAGAAGCGAAGAGATTTGAAATGGAAGGCGACGAACCCCGATGCGATCAGAGCAACCTCTGCTACTGATGTTGGGCTATGGCACATCAACCCGATAAAAAATCAACGACTAATCAGTTTTCACAGCATATTAATCGAAGTCGTAATTATGTCACCGAATTGTAGACATACAAACGAACATTTTTTCCTCAGTAGAGCAAAAACCTTTCTGTTTAAAACTCAGAAGCAATGCGAAGCTGCTGAAACATATCACAAAACAAACAATCCACCCGCAGACCGCTCCGCCACTCCCCCTTCGAATTTTGCGCACTGTCAGCATGATCGTCTTTCGTCACTCGTTCGCGCAGCATGATCCGACAAAAACCAAATCCAAATTCCTTTATCTGGTTCACTCGGACTCGGACTGCGCGAAGCGACCACGGTGAAAAGCCGCCGAATGCGTATCTGATGAACCCTGCTCGATCACCTGGTCCGCCCCATCTCGCTCGCCTGTCGATGATCGACGACGACGACGACTGCGATCCGCAATATGATCTACGGTTTGATGAAGCGCACGCAGACAGAAGCCCTCCGCGCTGACCGCGGCGAATCACAATACCCATATCAATTTCTCCGTTCAATGTTGATTAACGGTTCTCGTTCCCTCGCCGGTCCTCTCACTCGCTCTCTGTCGCTCGCCCGCGTTCATCCTATCCATCGAACCGGAGAGAAATCTGAACGACGGCGGAGGGAACTTCACCGTTGTTTTAGGCGCGCCACCACTTTGAATGGTTCCACCCCTGTCTATTGCCAAAAAAAAAATAGACGGCC
The DNA here is from genome assembly GCF_024139115.2 of Armigeres subalbatus. Classification (NCBI taxonomy): domain Eukaryota; kingdom Metazoa; phylum Arthropoda; class Insecta; order Diptera; family Culicidae; genus Armigeres; species Armigeres subalbatus. The sequence continues at coordinate 305,245,430 of NC_085139.1, read as the reverse complement.
GGTGAGTTGAATTTCGGTTGAATGATGATGGATTCGAAGTGGGTATATGCACCGAAATACCTATTTGGATTTGTGTGTTGATGGGATGGTTTCCTGCCTGATTCGCTGATGATCTTTAAACTTTTGTTCTAGTTTGGGCCCGGATCGTGTTTGGCGTTTTTTTCTCCACGAAAATTGATTTGGTTCGGTTAGTGAACGACGGCAGGTAAAGGGAATATGAGAAAGCAGTTTTTTTCGATGGTTCCACCTGGTTGATGTGGTTTTTCATTCGAATCGCATTATGAGCTATTCAAGACACAACAAAAGGTGGAATTCGGTTCTAGGAACTTGAGAATGAATTGTGGTTATGAATGAGATATTTAATAATATAGATATGCCATGAATAGTTGTGCTAGTGCTCTCTGTACATCATCATGTTGTTAACGAATTCGGTGAAATCATTCTTTTATAATATTATGCCGACTGATCATGTTAGAATGTTTTTTATATGACTCAAAACAATGCAAACCATGAACTAACAAATCAGATCATCTTTTATTTATTCTTTTTTGACATTATTTGAGAGATTTTCAGCCAGTCATTTATTTTTTTTATTAAAGCGATTTTTTTTTTTAATTCTATGCGCAATACTTGTTTGAAATTCTCCGAGTTTCGTTTGATATCCTTCGAATCTCGTCAAAATTATCATAATTTCGTATGAACTCTCCGATTTCCATGTGAAATTCTCAAAATTAGGGGAAAATGCACAATAGTGGACCCCCTAGTAGCGAAATTTTGCTCTTTTTGTCTTAAGGAGTAGAAATTTTCAACATATTAATTCTGCTTGACATCTAATACCAAGTTCTGCATCTCCTCTTCACGATACGTACATAAAACACTCAAATACACGACGTTATTCGTTGAAATTATCATTTTAAAGTCTGACTGAATTCGCCCTATTATAGACTTCCTGGGGGTCCATAATAGGAATTTGCTTCCCTATAGTCGAAACTTCATTTGATTTTTATGTTCCGTTCTTATAATGGACACACTCGTGTTTATTTTTTGAAGAATTGTAAAAAAATCATGTAATTTTACTTTCCATAGCATTTCCAATGCATGTAATCAAATCATAGGACTGTAAGGCAGATTCTCCCGATGGAATTTCATTGCAAAATGGAGGCTGGAGGGTCCACTATTGGATGGGAGTCCACTATTGGGCACTTAATCCTATATTCGAGATTTTCCATTTTTTTTAAATTCTTAAAATTTAATTCATTTTTATTTTAAATTTTATTCGGATTGCTTCGAATTTCATATGAAATTTTCGGAATCTCATTATTTATTATTTATTTATTCAGACTAAGGCCGAAGTGGCCTGTGCGGTATATAAGAGTCTTCTCCATTCGGCTCGGTCCATGGCTACACGTCGCCAACCACGCAGTCTACGGAGGGTCCGCAAGTCATCTACCACCTGATCGATCCACCTTGCCCGCTGCGCACCTCGCCTTCTTGTGCCCGTCGGATCGTTGTCGAGAACCATTTTCACCGGGTTACTGTCCGACATTCTGGCTACGTGCCCGGCCCATCGCAGTCGTCCGATTTTCGCGGTGTGAACGATGGATGGTTCTCCCAACAGCTGATGCAACTCGTGGTTCATTCGCCTCCTCCACGTAACGTCCGCCATCTGCACCCCACCATACATGGTACGCAGCACTTTCCTTTCGAAAACTCCAAGTGCGCGTTGGTCCTCCACGAGCATCGTCCAGGTCTCGTGTCCGTAGAGGACTACCGGTCTAATGAGCGTTTTGTAGATTGTCAGTTTGGTACGGCGGCGAACTCTATTCGATCGGAGCGTCTTGCGGAGTCCAAAGTATGAACGATTTCTAGCCACTATGCGTCTCTGCTGGTATCATTTTCGGCAGTCACCAGTGAGCCCAAGTACATACATTCTTCTACCACCTCGATTTCGTCACCACCGATGCAAACTCGCGGTGGGTGGCTCACATTGTCTTCTCTTGAACCTCTTCCTATCATGTACTTCGTCTTCGACGTGTTGATGACTAGTCCGATCCGCTTGGCTTCCCTCTTCAGTCTGGTGTAGGCTTCCTCCATCTTCTCAAAGTTACGTGCCATAATATCTATGTCGTCGGCGAAGCCAAATAGCTGGACGGACTTATTGAAAATTGTACCACTCGTGTTAATCCCTGCTCTTCGTATTACCCCTTCCAAAGCGATGTTAAATAGCAGACACGAAAGACCATCACCTTGCCGTAACTACGCACATCACCCGATCCATCGTCGGTTTGATCAACCGTGTTAGTTTATCCGGATATCCGTGTTCGTGCATTATTTGCCATAGCTGGTCCCGATCGATTGTATCATATGCGGCTTTGAAGTCGATGAATAGACGATGTGTGGGCACGTTGTATTCGCGGCATTTTTGCAGTACTTAGCGAATGGCGAACACCTGGTCCGTGGCGGACCATTCGCCCAGGAATTCCGCCTGGTACTGCCCCACGAACTCCCTTGCAATTGGTGCTAGTCGACGGCATAAAATTTGGGAGAGTACCTTGTAGGCGGCGTTCAGCAATGTGATTGCGCGGTAGTTGCTACAATCCAGCTTATTACCCTTTTTGTAGATGGGACACACGACACCTTCCACCCACTCCTGCGGTAAAACTTCCTCCTCCCAAATCTTGGTAGTGACCCAGTGCAGCGCTCTAGCCAGTGCCACCGTGTTTAAATAGCTTTCCTGGTAATTGGTCAACCCCAGGGGCTTTGTCGTTTTCCAGCCGGCCAATCTCCTGGATTTCCTGGAGATCCGGAGCCGGTAGAATTATGTCCTGCGCGCGTTCCCTCAGGTCCATCACCATACCGCCATCTTCGTCTGCCACATCGCCATTCAGGTGCTCTTCGTAGTGCTGCCGCCACCTTTGGATCACCTCACGCTCGTTTGTAAGAAGGTTCCCGTTTATGTCCCCACACACATCGGGCTGTGGCACGTGGCCCTTACGTGAACGGTTTAACTTCTCATAGAACTTTCGTGCGTTATGAGCGCGGTACAGTTCCTCCGTCTCTTCACGGTCTCGATCTTCCTGCTGGCGCTTTTTCCTCCGGAAATCGAGTTTTGTCTGTTCCGCGCCCGTTTGTATCGTGCCTCGTTCGCCCTCGTGCCGGGTTGCAGCAATCTCGCCCATACTGCATTCTTCTCCTCAACTAACTGCTCACATTTGCCGTCATACCAGTCGTTCCTCTGATCCGGAGGAACCGTGACTAGTGCAGCGGTTGCGGTGCTTCAAATAATGGACCTGTCCAGCTATCTTCAAGAGACGCTGCGCCTAGCTGCTCTTCCGTTGGGAGTGCCACTTCCACCTGCTGCGCGTATTCTTGGGCTAGTCTACCGTCTTGTAGCTGCCCAATGTTTAGCCGCGACGGACGACTCCGACGCGTGTTGATCACCGTCGAGAGTTTTGAGCGCAGACATACTGCAACGAGGTAGTGGTCGGATTCAATATTCGCACTGCGTTCGTGATGTCGGAGAAGAATTTACCGTCGATTAGAAAGTGGTCGATTTGGTTTTCCGTTACTTGATTAGGTGATTTCCATGTGGCCTTGTGGATATTCTTGTGGGGGAAGAAAGTGCTTCGGGCTACCATTCCGCGGGAGGCTGCAAAGTTTATGTTTATCTCCCTTCGTGTGGGAAGTGCACGTTGATGATGCTATAGTTGATGAAACGGCCTTTTATCCTCAGCTTGCACATCCTTGCGTTGATTGGCTGCCACCCAATCACGCGTTGGCGCATCTTTCCCAGCACTATGAAGCCGGTTCCCAGCTCGTTGGTGGTGCCACAGCTTTGATAGAAGGTAGCCGCTCGATGCCCGCTTTTCCACACTTTCTGTCCTGTCCAGCAGATTTCCTGCAGCGCTACGACATCGAAGTTGCGGGGATGTAATTCATCGTAGATCATCCTGTCGCAACCTGCGAAACCTAGCGACTTGCAGTTCCATGTTCCAAGCTTCCAATCGTGATCCTTTATTCGTCGCCTAGGTCTTTGCCGATTGTATCGAGTCGTATTATCTTCTATGTCGTTCGTAATAGTTGTTTTTAAAGGCGGCTTATTGGGCCTGCGCAAACCTCCTGTCTCGTCGGAGGGCCGTCGTGTCAGGGCTGTTTAGCGTCCCACCTAACACCAGGACTTGGGCTTGTGCGATTTGAGCGGCACACGGTCGCTTTGGCGGAGCCTACTTGCGAATTTCTAGACAGAAGTGAGAAATGAAAAGTAAGAAATGACAAATTAGAATTGGGAATTGAGAGGTGCTATGTGAGAATTGATGAATTGAGAATTGAACACTAAGCTGCGAGGCGTCTCTGTCCCAGTGCGGGGATGTAATTCCAATAAGAAGAAGAAGATGTGAGAATTGAGTAGTGTATGGTGAGAAGGGAGAATTAGCGATTAATCGATCCAAGTAAATACGAGTAAGTACTCGATACTTTCCATTCAGTACCGAGTATTTTTGGAATCGATACACGCTTAAAGTCAAGTACACATCGCATGAATAGCTTTCACACATCACGGCGACGCCTTGGCCAACTCTCACTATGAGTGAAAATTTTGTGTGAAACATAAGCAGTCGCTGTGTACTGTCTCACATGTGCATGATATGTGTAAGTGAGTTTGCCTCGAACTGTCAAAGTCCCTTCGGGTCGCTATGATGGCGAACGTGTGCAGAATGTGCTGCAAGAAATCGTTTTCGGAGGTTTTTCCTTTTGCTGTGATGGCGAAAAAAAAGTGCGAATACAATCATCGCACTTTGTTTTGTTGATCGAAACGATTGGAGAAGCCTCCGAATAAGTATGGAAAAGTTGGCTTACTTTAACATTAACAATTGAGGTTAGGTTCGATTTCCGACTGCTCTCTCGCTGTGTAAAATGAACTCACCGAAAATCATCAGCCATCGGTTACACAAAAATGAGTAACACTCATAATATGAGTTGTTCCAGGAGAGGCCCGTTTTGTGTGAACTGAACACAAAAATATGTAAGTCATTTTAAGCGTGTACTCGGGAATACACTCTAAGTGGGAGTGCGCCTCTCATCATCGGCAGACTCTCTCCTCTCACCAAACAACCATCAATGAGCTGGAAGAAACATAAAACAACCCACAGTCAAACTCAACTTTGGAGGACGGGACTCGAAACTACAAACAATTCGCACTGTGACGTTAAACACAATCCATTAACTAATTGGCTAGAGAGACACATAGAAACATTTTATTGAGGCAAACACATAGCACATTTATTAACTTAATACTAACAGGGGCACATATTGGTTTGGGAATTGTGGTTTGTTCGTTTTAGTGTTTGTGTTCGTTCATAATTTTTGGCTCCTAACTTGTGTGCGGTTTCTCTTCCCTAGCTCTCTCTATATTCTGACTGTGTGATCTGTGCTGTATGTCTTAATGTGACGTCACTTTTCCATGCAGCGTAGCTGTTGACTAGTCTGCGCTCCTACTACTTGACGGTATTTTTGGTGGTGGCGAAAACGGCTCACGCACGCATGTTTTCACGGGTCCGTGATGGCGGACACAATCGGTCGTCGGTGGATTGCGACTCCGACTTTCGCGAAAGATTGTTTCGTCTTCTATTAGCACATAAGATGGCTCTTCAGTCTAAGACTGGCACAAAAAAACGTTTCCTTCGCGGGCCCTCCTCGGACGCCGCACTCCAAACAAAAAAGGTTTGTTGACTCACCGGTTTGTTGTGGGTTTACTGACCCAGTCGATGACCTGTCGGTGGGGTCGACGCTCCCGGCTTGTTGACGCCGGCGATGACACTTCTTAATGAAGCTGACGAGACGTGATCGCGATGGCGGTTGCTAGCCGGCGGTCTGACGGACCGGCTGATGGATCTCGTCCACGTGGAGGTCCCCTGGCCTTCCCTCGGACCGATATGGCGACGGATCGGTCCGCTTCTGGCAGGTGACGATCACCAGGAATGTTTCGTCCGTCGGGGAGGAATTGTCGCGTTGGGGCACGATGAAATTGCTGCGGGTGGGAAATAGAAGCCAATCTGGCTAGACAAGCAACATAAGCACAGGCACTACACAGCACATTAAGAGCACATTAATTTACCTTGCTATCAGAAATTCTTCTGCTAATACCGCACACAATTTACAACGCACACTTTAGCTTACTATTATCTATAAACGAACAAATTATTTGATCAATCAATCACACCTAACGTCACTTCGAAAATACATACTTAAGATCAACGAAACATTAACGAACCAACGCGGACACTTCCAACTTATCGATTAGTCACGGACGAAATGACCGAGTCTGTGAATCCTCAGATTAAGGAAGGTGGGCTCGGACACAACCGGAAATACGTCATTTCCCGACTCCCTTCGTGTATGATCGTGACCTTATTGGTACGATGGATAATCCGACACGAAAGTTGTGCTGCTTTCCCTCTCCCACCTTATCCGAAAAACAAATGGCCTCGACCTTGGAGAGGATGGCTAATTGGTTAGTGCCCGTTTGCCTACGTCGAGGGACAATTATGTATATTTTATTGGCGATTGAAAGATGCAAATTCTTACAATCTACCTTATACACCAAAGCTATTTACAAATTTATTCACAATTTTCCTGACTGCTACAAATTTCTTTCGATTTTTTCGTAGTTCTTTCGATATTCTTCCAAATATTATTAAAAAAAATGTCAAAAATTCATTCGAAATCAACGAAATTTTATTTAAATATCTCCGAATTTCATTCGATTTTCTTCATTCAAAGTCCACTTGGATTTATTTGACATTCTTCGAATTTCATTCGAAATTTTACGAATTTCATTCGCAATTTTACGAATTTCATTCCAAAATCCCCGAATTGCCTTTGAGTTCCTCCGAATTTTATTCAAAATCCACCGAATTTTATTCGACATGCTCCAAATTTCATTCGAAATTCTCCGAATCTCTTGAATATTTATCCGAATTTTATTTAAAATCCATCAAGTTTCTTTCCAATTATTTCCTTTTTTTCTGATAACCCTTATTCAATTCGATATTCGTCATTTCATTCGAAGTTTACCGGACATAATTTGTAAATTTCCAATTTTCATTTGATTTTTTTTAATCACATTCGCATTCTTCGAACTACCTTCATTTTTTGAAGTTCGAAGAATTTCATTCGAAACTCTCCCATTTTCATTTCATTTCATTTATTTAGTTAACATCTAAACAGATAACACTGAATCAACAATTTGACGCCACAATGCACGGTTCGAGGCCGCATCTCTCCATCCTCGGATACGCCCCACGCTCGCCAAGTCGTTCTGCACCTGGTCTGCCCATCTCGCTCGCTGCGCTCCACGCCGTCTCGTACCTGCCGGATCGGAAGCGAACACCATCTTTGCAGGGTTGCTGTCCGGCATTCTTGCAACATGTCCTGCCCATCGTACTCTTCCGGCTTTAGCTACCTTCTGGATACTGGGTTCGCCGTAGAGTTGAGCGAGCTCATGGTTCATTCTTTGCCGCCACACACCGTCTTCTTGCACACCGCCAAAGATGGTCCTAAGCACCCGTCTCTCGAATACTCTGAGTGCTTGCAAGTCCTCCTCGAGCATTGTCCATGTTTCATGTCCGTAGAGGACAACCGGTCTTATGAGCGTCTTGTACATGACACATTTGGTGCGGTGGCGAATCTTTTTCGACCGCAGTTTCTTCTGGAGCCCGTAATAGGCCCGACTTCCACAGATGATGCGCCTTCGTATTTCACGACTAACGTTGTTGTCAGCCGTTAGCAAGGATCCGAGGTAGACGAATTCCTCGACCACCTCGAAGGTATCCCCGTCTATCGTAACACTGCTTCCCAGGCGGGCCCTGTCGCGCTCGGTTCCGCCCACAAGCATGTACTTTGTCTTTGACGCATTCACCACCAGTCCAACTTTTGTTGCTTCACGTTTCAGGCGGGTGTACAGTTCTGCCACCTTTACAAATGTTCGGCCGACAATGTCCATGTCATCCGCGAAGCAAATAAATTGACTGGATCTGTTGAAAATCGTACCCCGGCTGTTACACCCGGCTCTCCGCATGACACCTTCTAGCGCAATGTTGAACAACAGGCACGAAAGTCCATCACCTTGTCTTAGTCCCCGGCGCGATTCTAACGAACTGGAGTGTTCGCCTGAAATCTTCACACAGTTTTGCACACCATCCACCGTTTTCTTGATCAGTCTGGTAAGCTTCCCATGGAAGCTGTTCTCGTCCATAATTTTCCGTACCTCTACGCGGTCTGCCGTATGCCGCCTTGAAATCAATGAACAAATGGTGCGTTGGGACCTGGTGTTCACGACATTTTTGAAGGATTTGCCGTACAGTAGAGATCTGGTCCGTTGTCGAGCGGCCGTCAACGAAGCCGGCTTGATAACTTCCCACAAACTCGTTCACTAATGGTGACAGATGACGGAAGATGATCTGGGATATCACTTTGTAGGCGGCATTAAGGATGGTGATCGCTCGAAAGTTCTCACACTCCAGTTTGTCGCCTTTTTTGTAGATGGGGCATATCACCCCTTCCTTCCACTCCTCCGGTAGCTGTTCGGTTTCCCAGATTCTGACTATCAGTTTGTGCAGGCAAGTGGCCAGCTTTTCCGGGCCCATCTTGATGAGCTCAGCTCCGATACCATCCTTACCAGCTGCTTTATTGGTCTTTAGCTGTTGAATGGCATCCTTAACTTCCCTCAAGGTGGGGGCTGGTTGGCTTCCATCGTCCGCTGAACTGACGTAGTCATCTCCTCCGCTGCCTTGACTTTCACTGCCTGTACTCTCAGCGCCATTCAGATGTTCCTCGTAGTGCTGCTTCCACCTTTCGATCACCACACGTTCGTCCGTCAAGATGCTCCCATCCTTATCCCGGCACATTTCGGCTCGCGGCACGAAGCCTTTGCGGGATGCGTTGAGCTTCTGATAGAACTTGCGTGTATCTTGAGAACGGCACAGCTGTTCCATCTCCTCGCACTCCGCTTCTTCCAGGCGGCGTTTCTTCTCCTGAAAAAGGCGGGTCTGCTGTCTCCGCTTCCGTCTATAACGTTCCACGTTCTGCCGGGTACCTTGCTGCAGCGCGACCGAAACTCTCCCATTTTTTTTTTAATATCTCCGAGTTTCATCCAAAATTCTACAAATTTGTTTCGAAGTTCTCCGATTTTAATTAGTAAATTTTTAAGTTTTGTTCGACGTTATCCACATTTTAGAACAAATAGTTTTTGGAATTTCATTCCGAATTCTCAGAATTTCTTTCGGATTTTTTGAAGTTCTATAAATTTATTTCGGTATTCTCCAAATTTCTGCATGTTTTGAATTTTATTCGAATTTCTCCGAACTGTTTTATATAATTTCCAAATTTCATCCGAGATTAACGAAGTTTTAATTTAATATCTCCGATATTCATTCGATTTTCTTCATTAAAAATCCACCGAGTTTTATTTGACATACTTCGAGTTTTATTCGGGTTGCTGCGAATTTTATTCAAAATTCTTCGAGATTCATTTGAAATCCATCTAATTTTATTCGTCATTCTCCAAATTTTATTCGACTGGCGCCATATCTACAAATGTGATTCCAAATTCGACGAATTTCATTTCAAATCCATACGAACATCATTCAAAATTCTACGAACTTCCTACGAAATTCGCCAAAATTATTTTGTAAATTTTTGAATTTCATTCGAAGTCATCCATATAAAAAAAAAAATCATTTAAAATTTCCAGAATTTCTTTCGATTTTTTTCGAAGTTCTTTGGATTGCTTTCAATTTTTTACGAATTTCATTCGACATTCTGCAAATTTCATTGAATTTTTTTCAAATTTCATTTAAAATTCATCAAAATTCATTTAGAATGTTCCAAGTTTTATTCCATATTTTCCGAATGGTATTGAAAATGTCCAAATTTCATTCGATTTTCTTCATTGGGAATCCTTTTGGTTTTATTAAACATGCTTCGAATTTCATTCCACATGCTTCGAAAATCCCCGAATTGCATTTGAGTTGCTCCATATATCATTCGAAAATCTCCAAATTTCATTCAAATTCTCCGAATTTTATTCGAAATTCTTTGACTTTCAGTTCTGCGAATTGAAAGTCTACAGATTTCTTGAATATCTTGAATATTTATTCGAATATCTCCAAATTTCATTTAAAATCCATTAATTTTCTTTCAAAATTCTCCGATTCTTTTTAAATTCTCCTATTTTAATTTGTAAATTTCCGAATTTTATTCGATGTTATCCAAATTGTATTTCAATTTCTCCGAATCTCATTCGTTAATTTTCCGAATTTCATTAGATTTTCTTTGAAATTCATTCGAATTTCTCAGAATGTAATTCAAAATCCGCCAAACTTTATTCGACTTCATCCAGATTGTATTTAAATATCTCTGAATTTCTTTCGGAATTCTCCAAATTTCTTTCAAAGTTATCCGAATTTAATTTGTAAATTGCTGTCAAGACTCCCATGCGGTTTCTGTTCAGACTCCCAGACGGATTCTGTTAAGAATCCCAGGCGGCTTCTGTTTAGAATCCAAGGCGACTTCTGTCAATAATCCCAAGTGGATTCCGTCAAGAATCTCAGGCGAATTCTGTTTCAAGAGGCCCGGAAGCCTTCTTTCAAGAGGCCCGGAAGCCTCCTTTCAAGAGGCCCGGAAGCCTCCTTTCAAGAGGCCCGGAAGCCTCCTTTCAAGAGGCCCGGAAGCCTCCTTTCAAGAGGCCCGGAAGCCTCCGTTCAAGAGGCCCGGAAGCCTCCTTTCAAGAGGCCCGGAAGCCTCCTTTCAAGAGGCCAGAAGCCTCCTTTCAAGAGGCCCAGGCCTCCTTTCAAGAGGCCAGGAAGCCTCCTTTCAAGAGGCCCGAACCCTCCTTTCAAGAGGCCCGGAAGCCTCCTTTCAAGAGGCCCGGAAGCCTCCTTTCAAGAGGCCGGAAGCCTCCTTTCAAGAGGCCCGGAAGCCTTCTTTCAAGAGGCCCGGAAGCCTCCTTTCAAGAGGCCCGGAAGCCTCCTTTCAAGAGGCCCGGAAGCCTCCTTTCAAGAGGCCCGGAAGCCTCCTTTCATGAGGCCCGGAAGCCTCCTTTCAAGAGGCCCGGAAGCCTTCTTCCGAATTTCATTCCAAATCCGCTGAATCTCATTCGATATTATCCAAATTGTATTCCAATATCACCAAATTTCATTCAAAATTTTTCTGAATTTCAATTGATTTTTTTTATTTCATTCTAATTTCTCAGAATTTTGTTCAAATTCCGCTGAATTTCATTCGATGCTGGATAACATTGAATTTAAATATCTCTAAATTTCATTCAAAATTCTTCAAGTTTCTTTCGAAGTTATCCGAATTTTTAAATTTTTTAATTCTGTTCGAAGCTATCCGAATTACAAAAATATTTTTTTCGAGTTTCATTCAAAATTCTCAGAATTTCTTTCGATTTTTTTGAGATTTTTAGGATTTCTTTATATATTATCCTTTATCGGCCTATTTGCTTCCAGTCACCCGCCTGATGAACGTTTCTTGTCCTTGTCGTGTGACTCGAACAGCCTTTCGGACCACCAGACGGTTTTGCTTAAGATCCTTGCTGATGTTCATCCGCACACTCGCACACGACCACCCGCAACCTCCGTTACTCCACTCACTACTGGGTTGAGATCTCATAAAATCCCTTCTCGTGAAAAGGTTTTATGAGATCTACTGCTCCTTCATTCCCACTAATCGCACATCCTTTCAGTTGCTGGCACAGCAATCTCTGTATTTGCAGCGTTACGTTGCCAATCAGGATATCGAACTGTGCTGGCTGGCCTTGGTGTCGAATAAATTAGCCTCATTTATTTCTTTTTAAAAATATTAATGTAAAAGTCTGATTATCGTTCATTTCAACAAAAATCATCATAAAGGGTGTAATAAAATAATTCTATGAAATCTTTTACCTCCCGTAGGGTAACTGTACCAGTTTTGGCCATGTTCCTAATTTGGCCAGTTTCTCACATAACTCCGAAAATAAAGCAATTTCCAAGGGTTTTATAAGCTGTAACAGGAGATATATCCCTTATGCTTCTTTGCTGTGGAAACTGATCGATAGTTTTTGAAAATGTTTTAGGGTTACTTCCCCTAAGGGTACGGTTACCTTAGGGAAAGTGCCATTTAGGCAGCATCATCTATTTATAACTCCACATTTTATAACATAGCCACATTTCAACCAAGCCATTTAGATTTTTTGTACCGATACTATTTTTTTTTTAATCAAGTGATTCGGGCTTAATGCGTCGAGTTGTAATTTTTTTCAGACTTTTTATTTAATTATGAAATACCAGTGATATTCACTTTAATTAACACTTAAATTGCAATTGAAAAAATCAACAGAAGTCATTTATCCATCCCTTGCACAAGAGAAACTGGTTGAAATAATTCCAACTCAAATCGAGCACGTTTTTCGAAGCTGAAACTGTAAACAAATCTGTTTGAACAGATTTGTTTACATTTCAGCTGCATTTTTTACGGATGCTGATTGTGACTGTTTGGAATATTTATTCAGCTGTGCTGGAACAACTGTTCCGTTACTGATGTAATCACTGATCGTTCCGGAAATAAATCCAGAGCTAAGAATAGCTAAAATAATACAAGTTATGTGAAAGCTCTTGGATTCAAAGACATTTTGCACTCACTTAAAGCAAATCAAGTCAAAATTTCAAACAAAAGTTTGAACAGATGTTCAACCAACCCATTTTGAGGACCATATGTAGGTTGAGCTCATCATTCGAAATCTTGTTTTGTATCATATTTTACATACGAACAAACAAATCGCACCTCCACCCTTCGCAGTGACCCAATAACGGGACACCACCCTGATCGTCCTGCGGATTTATGGCGAACCGCCGAGTTCGGAGCAATCAATAATCATTACGAACAGCTCGGGGACGACGACGGCCTAAACATCGGCAGCTGTTGGAATAAAGCCATGAGCGGCGAGGATCGCAGGCGGTCTTTTGCGGTGAATACTAATTAGTCGATAAATTTCCCCGAAGAAAAGAATTCGAAATGCTCATCGCACCGCCGCCGCAGGGAGGTGAACACTAAGGGTATGCGATAACACACTTTTTCCTAACGAAACGAAAAGAAACGAAATTTAAAGTGTTTATGTTGATTCGGATCGAAACGAAACGAAATATGGATTTACTTTCGAGACTTCGAAACGATACGAAATCAAGGTTCATTTAATTCGAAATTTTTCGAAACGAAACGAAATTTTAATTTTTTTCCGAAATTTTTATTAAATTGGTTTTACATTATGTACATAATTCAGATTTCACTTTTTCGAAGTCAAATAACTGTTTTGTGACCAATAGAGTTATAATAACAGAAGAGGCAGTCTGTGATAAATCACGGCATTTTAGCCGCATATAATATTGACGATAATGCAATACCCCAGAATTTGTACCGCTTTCAAAGGAATTCACCGTGGAGTGTGTGCTCCCGAATATGATCAATGTTATATCAATTTTACAGCAGTAAGTATACAAAAATATAGAAATTGTGGGGTTTTTCATATACGGATTCAAGTCAAAATTAGAAAATGAATGCTTAAAAGAATCCGGAGACGAGCCAGCCTCGGGCTGAAAGTCTCCTTAATAAAGACACACAAAAAAACCTATGCATCTTTCGAAAATGCACAAAGATATGTATTTCAGATTGAATTTCACAGATCCATAGTCTTATATAATTTCAGCTTCATGAACTGAGCTATTTTCTGTGTGCCCTTGGCATATGAGAACAACTATTATGAGTTGAAAACAATCATAAGTAAAGAACTTTCAGCAATTTTAATGATCTTTCAACCCGATCTGGATTTTTTTTTTGGAAATTCCATGTGAAATTGCGAAGATTTAGAAATGCCCACAAATCTTCAATGTTCCTTAATACATATTGTGCAAATAGTCAAAGAAAAGCTTAACTTGATTGGTTGGCCGAGAAACAGTAGGGGGAGATCCCCCAGCGCCGGACACCTCCCAACACCGGACACTTCTCAAAACGATACTTGCAGAGGTCCTTCAACCATCTAATGTAGTGCAAAGGATAGCTATTTCATAGTCCTTTAACTGTAAGAAAAATTTGATCTTTGAGATGAAAGCTTTGTTCAAAATTTAGGATTGAAAAAAATGGACAAAATTTTCTTGTTTTACCTTACTTTAGAAGGTTTGAATCAAATTCGATCGGAAGCATTCTTGTCATGTAGAGATGGTCAATATCAACCATATTTTAAATAACGATCATGATTTGTAAGATATGTTATGTAATTGTGGTGAAAAATCAGTTTCGTCTATCCGGCAGCTGTCCCCCAGCTGACCGGACAGAGAGATTCTTATGTAAGCAAATAGTAATTATTACACCTGTTTTGCTTAACTTACTTCAATTTAATTGCTTCTTCTTACTAAAGTATCAGGAAGGCACAGAAATAAGTAGATCAAAAAATTTGAAGATGGCATTGAAAAAAGGTGAGAATTCGGAGTAGGATGAAAGAAATTTAGCTGGAGAGTCGAATAAGCTCTATTAACACATTTTAATATTCACAACTCAAAGCAAGTGAAAAATATTGCTATTCTAAATGATGTCTCTACTCATATAATAGCAACTTCGTTATATTTGAACATGATGCAAAAGTGTCCGGTACGCTTTTCTGAAAGGTGAAATTTTCCACCAAAATTTATCAATAAAATACAATGTCGCAAAAGGTGTTCCAATGCTCATTTATAGTTTGTATGATTCATCAATGATCATATTTTGTGTATATTGTATACCAGTTATATTGTATACCAGTTAACATATAGTTAGTAAGATTTTCGGTAAATGGCTTATGTGTCCGCCACTGGGGGATCTTCCCCTATATATGCACAGCTCACAAATTAAATAATATTCTTGGGCTACAAAAAGTTATTCTTATTGTATTCGGAGTTTCCAATTCATGGCCAATAACGATGCTGGTTACGTCTTATAGTCAATTTAGGATTAGGAGAGGAAAATTAGTTTAACACTCATTGTTATAAAAGACCAAGGAATGCTCTGCATCTTCGTGAGCGCTACGGGAAAGGAATCGTTAGTAAGTAGTGAAGGTAATTAATGTGAAGCCCGTTGGTAAGCGACTAAACTTTTATTGTAAACGAAGGTATTTTGAAATCAAGAAGACGAAAACTGTGTTTCAAATCAATCCAACGCAAGATCAATGTGCTTTGTTTAATAAGCTTCTACAATATGATCCATTCCGTACTAAATAATTTTGTGCTCTTCGATGCAGACATTAGTTTTATCACTTCGCGTTTTCCTACACTAGCTGGCGTGATCAACATCAACAATGTCGATTGTACACTGGTTAAACAAATTTCTGCTAAGGTACACCGGGGCAAATTGAAACGATTTTTTTCAAAGTTGAAATTCGAAGTGCTGTAAAATAATTACCCTTTGATATATTTTGAATCCGTTTGCGGTGTTTGCCAGTTCGGGCCAAAAATTATACATAAAATATAAGCAACCTTAACATTTTTTTTATAAATATTTTTTATATTTAAATTATGTTTTTATATGCATCGTTTCAACATGCCCCACGTATCGTTATATTCAGACATAAGCTAATTTTTCCGTATTAATAACACAATGTATGTACTCAGTGAGACTCAAGAAGCACTGGGTTGTAAAGGTGACTACAATACTACCAGGATTCGCATAAGAGACCCATGTAAGTTTTTGACGATTTTGATTTTCTTTCAGAAATTAGCTTAAAACAGCCTCCTGATTATGAAAAACTGATATCCTAGTACCGTGCGGGACCGAAATCCGTACAGCACCGAAATCCGTCCACCTCATGAGATATCAATAAATTAAGAGAGGTTAAAGGTAATAATGTAGGAATAATTAATCTTATTCTGTTCAGATACTTGACAGTAAGAGTTTGTGCCGCCATCTTGTTTTCGGGTAGAGCATAATTGCACCAAAAGTAACTGTGTTTTAATTGCTAATTGCAAATCATTACATAAGATAAGCGGAATTCAAATCGACGGGATCGCTTCTCAAGGTGCATATCGAACTATTTACAATGGTAGTTTAGTCAATCAGGTTGTTTCAATTTAGATATTTAGTTAAGAAATAGCTGTACGGATTTTGATCCTTTGATTCGAAATCCGTCCACGGTGGACGGATTTCGAGTCAGGAGTAGTTGATTTAATTCATTATTTTATCATGTTTTTCGTGGTTTTTAATGAGTAAATGTGAAACACTTCAAAAGTAGAAGCCTTCATGCGCCTGTGACAATGACTAACGTTTTATTTACATTCTATTCCTATTTTCTAATGACTTTTTCATATACGAAGGTGCTTAAGTGTACGGATTTCGATGCCCCACGGTAGTAGGCTTTGTTCTAGAAATTTGAAAACAAATCCTACTTTTGTTGTCCAATCTTGATATTTACTCGCATAAAAATCACATTCCAGATTTTGATAGGTACTCTTATACACAAAAAATAAACTTAAGTATGATCCATTTAATTGTCCCACAGCAATAAACACAGATAAAGAATATTATGTCAATTTTTTGGAAAGATAGCATTTTTTTTTCAATTTATAAGATTTTTTTTTTGTTTTTCTCCATGTAAAATAAGTTTGATAAATTCTACGGCAAATTACTCAAGTCGGATAAAATGACATGAGACTCTTATGCGAATAAGGGCAGTGTATAACAAAGGCACAAGCGTATTCTTAGAGACCAAATTCTGGAGAACGCACTACGCTGAAAATTTATCAAATAGATTTCTCCCTACTGGTGACCACTCAGATTACTATGAAAGATGGTTCATTATTTGGTTCACTTGTACCTGTATTGTGCACTTGATTAATTCTGTTGTGGCTTCTTCATAAATGCACATTAATTAACCAGCCATCATATCTTTCTTAAACTCTTCGATTGAAGAAATAGGCAGCTAGGGAAGTGAAAGGTGGAGTTAACTAAATGTTTACATACTTTGTTTTATTGTTCTGAGAGTCAGTGCTCAGTAGATTAAGAATCTCAAAACAGCAGTTTAAACATGACCCCTTTTCATTCTAGTGGAGATTGTAGGAGGGTTGACGGAATGGGCGGAAATTTATTAAATTTATTTTCAGAAGTTTGCACGATTTTATAAATTTATGTTTTTCGAATGTATGTATTTACGGACAATGCTAAATTCTGGAAAAAATATGACTTTAAATTGCAAGAGTGACGTTTTGAATCGTTGATTCAACTTGCCCCGTACCACGCATTTCTATTTGCCCCAATGAGTTGAACATGCGGAGCAATATCAAACAACCAAAATACAAAAATTGAAACGGGTCTTTCATCGATTTTTCATAATCATTATGCTCATTCAACATTGAATGAATACATACCGTGAAAATTTGATGAAAAAACTCTTTCAAACATAGTTTTGAGACCTGTTTCATAGGCACGTCAAATAGTTGGTTTGGATTTTGCAAAGGGCGAAAAATAAACAATGGCAGGGATTGCTTTTCAAAGCAGCAATCTTCCGGGAATGCCAGTCAGAAGGTGCGTTTAGGGCTGGGTGGTGCGGATAGAATCGATTTGGTTGTCAAACTGAAGCCAAAATTTTCTATTTTGCCGGACCTAAACATTGAAGACTATGGTTATGTTCGTTTCTGATCTAATATTGAGAAGTATTGTTATTATTTTGGGAAAAAATAAAAATAAACTCTGTTTGAGTTTTGTATTATTTGTAACAAATATTCTCACATTATATTTCGAGTGGAAAATTAGTGGGAATGCAATTAAAAAGGTCTCGTTACGAAATTTCACGAGATTCAGCAGCTGATTGGAGCATCATTGTATGTAAACAATCGTAAAGTCATGTAGAGTCTAGCGCATTTGTGCGCCCTCGTGCAGCGTGGAAAGAGAAATTCGAAGAGCGGGAAATGTTTGACAGCCAAGTAACTGCAAAATAATTTTGTTTATGGGAGTGATTTCAAAATATCCCTCTGCTCGCTTGAGCGCAGAAAAGCGGCTCTATCCGCAGCACCCAGGTTTAGGGGAGTAGTTTGTTGAAAAAAAATAATCAGAACAGTCGGTCATTTCCTATCTAAATTACAGCTTTCGTTTCAACTTACAAAATATTAATTTGAATCTTGGAAACACTGAAGACGTTTTATAGGAGAAAACTAGATACGTATTTGTCGACTATGAATAGGGTTATGTAGTAAGCGTTAAAAGAAAAAAAAATATAACCTAAAGTTTTGAAAACAACTTAACGATCTTGTTCAGCGGCGCAGCCAAAATTTTTGATAATATAAAGTATGGTTTAAGTATAAATTTGTTTCGAAATTTCGCGGAATTCCGTTAAATTTCGTTAGAAGCTAGTTTTTTCTAGCGAAATTTTTGTGATTTTACGAAACGAAACGAAATCAAGAAATCAGATTTCGCTATGCTCAAATTCCGCGAAATTCCGCGGAATTTCGTTTCGAACCACCTGAAACGAAATTTTTCGAAATACCGCATATGCTTAGTGAACACTGCTACCAATCAACCGACACCTCACTGATTGTTCGGGACGGTTTTAAAAACTATTCTGGGAACTGAGAAAAAATGTGGTAAGGTGGTCACTGATTGTGATCACGGTTAGATGATAGCATAACCAATTCGTTAATTAATTCTGAATATGTTTGTTTTGCATGCGACTTCAGTGGCGCAGTGTTAAGTTATGCTTTAGAAAGCGCATCCGGTGTCTAGCGGGGAATTACAGAAGTCATAAATATCCACACAGGATTTCTGTTAATAATTTGGTTTAAATATAGAAATTCTCTTCGGTTCAAATTTACTACGGTTGGCTAAAATCGTAGAAATACAAAAGTGAATAGATAGGAAATAAAATTCGGAAAATCTATATACATAAAAGTGATTCTCTGTCTGCCTGACCCTTATAGACTCGGAAACTTCTAAACCGATCGGCGTAAAAGTTTGTATGTAGAGGTTTATGGGGCCGGGAAGGTACATAAGAGGGTTCGAGACTCCTCCCTCCTTTGGAAAGGGGGGGCATACAAATGAAACGAGAATTTCTGCATAACTCGGGAACTAAGCAAAGAATAAATCAATTTTAGGTGAAACCAAGTTCGTCGGGTCTGCAAGTTTTGAATAAAATTCAGTTAATTGCGAACTATTAGAATTTCTACGAATTTCAAATAATTTCAAACGAAATTCAGAAAATTGCAAACTAAAATCGAAGATTTTCGAATAACATACGTAACATTACGAATGAAATTCAAAAAATTTCGAATAAAATTAGTAAAAATTCGACTGAAATTCGGATAGTTTCGACTGAGAATATTCATCCTAGAATTACTTCGGATATTCCTCCAGAAGTTCCTGCAGATATTTTTCCAGGAGTTCCTCCAGATATTCGACCAGGAATTTCTCCGCTTATTTCTTCAGATATTCTTTCGGATATGCCTCCAAGAATTCGCCGGGATATTCGTTCAAGAATTCCTTCAGATATTCTTCCAGGAACTCTACTGGATATTTCTCTAGGAGTTCGTCTATATATTCCACCAGAAATTCGTTCAAATGGTCGTCCAAGAATTCCTTCGAATATTCCTCCAGGAATTCGTCCGGATATTTCTCCAGGAATTCCTCCGGATATTCCTTCAGGAATTCTTTGGGATATTACTGAATAGAATTCTTACGGTTATTCCTCCAGGTATTCCTTCGGACATTCCTCCACGAAATCCTCCTGATATTTCTCCAAATACTCCGGCTTTTCTCCAAGAATCCCTTTGGATATTTCTCTAGAAATTCATCCAGAAATTGTCGGGATTTTGCACAAGGAATTCTTCCGGGTACTCCTCCAGGAATTCCTCCAGATGTTCCTCCAGATGTATGCTACTGGTATTCCTCCTGGAATTCTTCCGGATGTTCCACCACGAATTCCACCGGATATTTCTCCAGGAGTTCGTCCGGATTTTCCTTCAGGAATTCCTGCGGTTATTCCTCCAAGAATTCTTTCCGATTTTCGTCCAGGAGTTCCTCCGGGTATTTCGTCAAGAATACATTCGGATATTTCTCCAGTGATTGCTATCCAATAGAATTCCTTAAGGAATATCTGGAC
Organism: Armigeres subalbatus; assembly: GCF_024139115.2. NCBI lineage: Eukaryota > Metazoa > Arthropoda > Insecta > Diptera > Culicidae > Armigeres > Armigeres subalbatus. The sequence goes on along the minus strand of NC_085139.1, from coordinate 305,225,287 downwards.
CGGAGGAATTCTTGGAGAAATATTTGGAGAAATTCCTGGAGGAGCTCCCGGAGGAATTCCTGTATTCCTGAAATATCCGGAGGTATTCCTGAGAAATATTTAGAGAAATTTTTGAATGAAAATCCGGACCATTTCCTGAAGGAATATCCGTCAGAATGTTCAAAAGAATTTCTGGGGAATATCTGAAGGAATATTTGGACGAATTCCTACAGGAACATTTGTTGTAATTCCTGGAGAAATATTTGAAGAAATTTCTGGAGGAACATCCCGAGTAATTTCTAGAAAATATCCGGAAGAATTCCTGAAAAATATCCGGAGGAATTCCTGAAGAAATGTCCGGATGAATTCCTGGAAGAATATCCTTACGAATTCCTGGAGGAATATACGGAGGATTCCTTAAGAAGATTTCAGGAAGGAATATCCTGAGAAATCCCTGAAGGAATATCCAGAATTTGTTTTATTTGTCATATTTGTCTAATTTGTCTTATTTGTCTTTTGTATTTGTAGCCTTCGTACAATACATCTTTTAAGATATTTTCGAATGTTGTTCCAAAAACGTTCCAATGTTTTCATATTCCTTTCGTGCGATTTTCTCTCTCAAAGATAGCTACCACGTGGTTTTTTAGCGGACCCTTCCCTCAGACCTTAAAGAAGGAATTATCTTTTCTTTTCGCCTTATAGCAGGCAAACGCGTATAATAGTTTTGTCTGCTTTATATCGAGCAAACGCGTTCAGAGCGAAGCAAGTCATGACTCGAAGAGGATGCACTTTCTGTGTGCTCCGCGGTGTCTATCAAAATTATAAAATGCTAATGTTTGTGATTTTGGTATAAATCAGTTTTTTGTTATCAAAACTCATATGTGAATATGTACGTTATGTGGAAGATATGATTTGGAAAATGAATTGGAGGTGACCACTTTCCCTTCGATGGGACTCGAACCCATGACCCTACAGTACGCGTAACTGGTGCTTTAACCAACTAAGCTACGAAGGACCTCCGTCGGCCTTCGCAACCTAACGGCTACTGAACGAGCTCGAGATTCCCAAATTGGACGCATAGTCAAATCACTCGCAATCCATTTCTCAAGCCAACACTTCCTAATGTGTATAGTACACGTCCACATTAGAGGAGCGTGAGTATTTTAGAATGTCTGGCGGCTATACACATTCTTCATCAGCAACGGTACTGATCAAGTGAGGTTGTGTAAGCTATTTGCCAGTCGGTCGTCAAGCTCAGACCCGACCGCATTGCGTAGGCAAGAGCACGCAACTCAAGGGAATCTCGAGCTCGTTCAGTAGCCGCTAGGTTGCGAAGGCCGACGGAGGTCCTTCGTAGCTTAGTTGGTTAAAGCACCAGTCTAGCGTACTGTAGGGTCATGGGTTCGAGTCCCATCGAAGGGAAAGTGGTTACCCCCAATACATTTTCCAAATCAATATCTTCCACATAACGTACATATTCACATATGAGTTTTCATAACATTGTAAACCAACGTCCAAGTCGGGTGGTTTAATCCCCGGAAATAGACAATTAACTTTGATTGAACAGTTTCTTTTCCTAAGTAAATTCCATTCACTTCCTTCATTTTTCAAGATTTTTCTAAAGAAATGTGGAGGAATGAATTTTTCTGCTGAGAAGATGAAGCTTACGTCTGTCTCCTGTTATGTCCAAGTAGCAGGAAAAAATAGATGTTCCTGCCAAGGTGACGAGAGGCGTGTAACAAAATCCCCGACACTGGTTTTAAACACATTTTGGAGCAAAATGATTTTTTTGGAAAATGAATGAAACGAAGCGATTTGGCTTGGAAAATGCATTCGTGATGCATTGATTCTAATAAGCAAACGGGTTTGGTCGCACGGGAGGGCTCGATGATTGAGATTTGTGAATAATGTTTCTGATAACCCAACTCAACCAACACAACTTCCTTTCAGTGGTAACTATGGAGATGCAGAGGTATTCTCGGTCTCTAGTAGTAAAAATAACCATGCAACAATAATATTCCCTTCCTTTCCCGACGGACTGTAAGGACTTGGCCGGCCGGCCATTATTGATCAATATTTGAGAGCTGCTGGAACGTGTATTTCGAAAATAGATGGTCAACCCCAACCACTATTCACTTGGATTGAAGAACAATTTACACCAGTTCTGATCAATCTCGAAGTAACAACCATTGTACAGTCAGTCTAAGCTAAGCTTAGCTATACCCGGTAAAAATTGTTTACTCATTAATGGGTACTTTTTCTCTGCTATTTCTTTCTCTCCGCTGAAAAAAATTGGATAATTAAATAGTTTTTCGTTAAATTGCTTATGTGCACCCTCTAATGGTAGGAACATCTAGCGCACAGAACGATCACCAAAATGTTTTGTTCTGTGTTTTGCGAATGAGTAAATTAATTAACAAATACAGAACGATCACGCGATCTTCGAAATATTTTGTCTGCTTTGTATGGGTGAATAAATTAATTAGAAAATGATATATTAGTGCACGTCCGATCGTGTTTTCTCTAATAGGCAAAACGATCGCGCGATCATTGAGATATTTGGCTCTGCTTTGTACGGTAATTAAATTAATTAACAAATAAAAATTAAGTATGTGTTCTGTCGTGTTTGTATTAGTGCGCAGAGAGATCGCGCGATAATCGAAATATTTTGTTATGCTAAGTCCGGTTGCTAAGTCGAATAATTGGTGCGCGTTCGATAGTGATTTTGTTTAAACTTCATCAAACTAACCGTAAACACGGCAAACCGTTTACCAAAACGAACCTGCTTTGGCTGTAACTTTTTTGGCTTTCTACATTTTTCGCAACTTTCACCAAAGAAAGCGGAATTTATTTAAGTTTCAGGAGCTCTTTAGATTTTTAGGACTGGTCACTTGATACCGGAGTTATTCCGGATATAAAATCGGTGTTAGGTTTGGACCTTATGCCAGAACGCAAACTTGGGAAATGATTATTTTAGATATTTCGAAGAGAAACGACGCATAAACCATACCAAATATGATCAAGAATTTGATCGGTTCGTAATATGGCCTGTATTCCGGTCACCTGTTACAGGGTCACTTTTCGGAAATAGGCGAATACCATCATGCGACCCATCAAACTTCATGATTTCAAAAGTAATTGTATTCTATGGTAGTTTTGTACTTCCTGGACCGTATTTGAACCGATTGGAACCGATAAACGGTTTTACCATGTACCGGTTCAAGGGACAATTTTGGAAAAAAGTAAACCCCAACATGCGGCGTTTCAAACTTCATTATTTCAAAAGTTATGGCATTCCATAGTAGTTTTTTACTTCCTGGACAGTGTCGTGTTCGGAGACGGCTTCATCCGAATCAGCCGTCTCCAGCTCCTGCCCGATCCGCAGCAGCTCGGAAGCATTACTTCTTACCGCGAAATGCATCAGAAAACTGAATGCTAACTCCGCTCATCTGTCACTCACACATCTGGCACTCATGTCCAATGTATATGCCCTCTTATTTAGTTTATATTTATTTTATCATACCCGTCTCAATCCCTACATCTTCCTCCTGCTCTACTCTCTTGCAGTTTTATTATCATTATTTTGTTCTACTTTTCAATTCAAGTTGCTGTTTTATAGTGAGCTTTTTTTCAGAGAGAACATTCATGAGATTCACAACAAATTTAAAAAAAAAAAACAATTCCACATGAGTAACTGTTTAAACCGATCTCCATAGAAAGTGTTCAAATTATGCTTTCAAAACTAACCTGCAATTTAAAATTTCAAAAAAAATTCATACACGTAATTTGAATCTCCAACCAAGTCATTAACAACATTCTACACAACTCTTCGCTTACTTTTTTCTACTCTTTGTTTACCATTTCTAACACTGAACTCATGCCAACCACTGATCTCGGAATGCAGTCATGGATAGAACTTTCCGGGCTCTAGAACATCAATCTTACATCAAAATCAGAAAACAATCATTAACAACATTCTACGCAACTCTTAGCTTATTTTTTTGTACTCTATGTTTACATTTTCTAACACCACACTCAAGACAAACACTGATCTCGGGATGCAGTTATGCCCGAGCAGGAGCGACGACCCCGGTAACAGGAATTGGTATGATGTAGCCTTGCATAAGAGGTAAAATACCAAAAAATAATACCAAAAACTCATATGCAGAATACTTGAAGCATAACATGCTTAGGTATTTCGATACCAAACGAATAATAATTAATTATGCATTTGGTATTGAAATTCAATTTAGTAACTGAGTTTGTTATGGCTTAAGTATTGTGCATATTAGTTTTTGGTATTATTTCTTTAGGTATTTTACCTCTTATACAGGGCTAGTTCATAACAGAGTATGGTATCAATAACAGAATTAAGTATTATTGAGCCAATTTCTCCTGGTCGGGTGGATGGAACTTACCAGGCTCTAGAACATCAATCTTGCACCTAAATAAGAAAAAATCATAAACACCATGCTATGCAATTTCTTGCTTACTTATCTTTACTCTTTGTTTACATGTTCTAACACTGAACTTAAGATAAACACTGTATCGGAATGCGGTCATAGATAGAGCTTAACAGATTCTAGAACGATTCATTCTCTTGCATCGAAATCAGAGAAAAACATAAACAATATTCAGGGCAATTTAATATTTTCTCTGAATTTCAGTAAACCTCAGATCTCGAACATGCAGTCATGAAAAGAACGTGCCCGGTTCTTTAGTCTCAATCTTGCCTTTAAGGTCACTCCTGACGGAATCCAAGTTTAAAAGTGCTCGCGTTTTCGAGGGCACACCACTCAATACGGAAGCAACGCACACCTGTCATTTTTATTATTTCACGCATGCTGCGACGCAGCAAAGCTAAATCAACAAAAATGACAGTTGTGCGCCGCCTCTGAATCGAGTGGTGTGCCCCCGAAAACGCGAGCACTTTTAAACTTGAATTCCGTCAGGAGTGACCTTAAATCATACATTATTCTCTACGCATATATTTGTTTATAAGTTCTTACTATATTACTATATACTATATAATATTACTTAATATTGAATTCAAGTCAACCGCTGATCTCAAACATGCCGCCATCGTGAGCTTACCAATCTCAGGGATACCCTCTCGCGGGAATTATTGTTTACCCTCTTTTTTTTCTTCCTAAGCAATGGAGGGGGAATCTGCTCAGCAGACATCCTGGGTTGTCCAGGAAGTGCGCGGTTAGGGATCACCTCCAACAGCAAACGAAGGAGGCAGGACTACATCCCCGACCCGCTAAACCGTTTCCATTGCCGCCAAGCCCATAGTCCCTTCGGTACAACCAGAAAGTAATGCTTCAAAGGGGGGCCAGTGCACAACGCACCCTCGACCGAACCGAACATCGTAACTCGCTTTTTTAGAAGAACACCATGGTATCGTGCCAGCGCGTGCCGGCTTTCCAGGTGGCCTGACCACGCCCTATGTCCTCGGAAGGTGGGAAGGGTCGACTTCGCGCCTGCTTCCCTCTGCACGATTGATATCAAGAATGATGATGCCGCGTGCACCCCAAATTGACCTTTCTGCGATAGGGCCTATTCGCCAGCACACAGAGGGACTTGCCGACGCGGTGCCTACGCCTGCCCCAGCCTTGACGAGGACCCCTTTCCGTCCTCGGGCTCGGAACCCGCCCGGTTGACCGACGTTGCGAAAGCGACGATACCATGTTGTTCTTCGCGCGGCCACTTGTTCGATAAAAGGATCGAGTTCGATCACAGGGCATGACCCAAGGTATGACCCATGAAGCCGACTCCGAACCCTTGGACCACCTCTTGTTCGCGCCTGAACTAGCCATCCTTGAGTCCACGCGCCACCTTCTGTGTAGCTCCGAGACGATTTGGACGATAGCCGATAAAACGGCGTTCCAGCCAACTTCATCTTTACACATCCTCCGAACTAGGTTGTCCGGGGTAGTGTCCAGACTACATGTGGCAAGCATGTGGTCACGCATTGCGCGAAAACGTGAGCACACGAACAACACGTGTTCCGCCGTTTCCTTTAAACCTGCGCACACCAAACACTCGGGCGTGGCCGAGCAAGCCAGCTGCGTTACCTGCACTGTGATTTGCGCTTAAACGCCGGCACATCGAACCTCCCATGGGGTGCTTGCTGTTCACTGCTTTTCTGGAACAAATCAAACAATTGGGAGGGTTCGTGCAGCATTGTGCCTTATGTCCCTCCAATCCGCAGCGTCGGCAGAATTTGCTTCTGTCAGGGCCTTTGCAGTCCCATTGCTTGTGCCCCGGTTCCAGGCACTTGAAGCAAACTTCGGGTTGCTCGTATATGCCCACAGGGCATACCGACCATCCCATCTTGACGCTCCCTAACTTGACTACCTTGGAGGCGTCCGCTGCAGATAGCGGAACCAATGCTACCTGCGTCCCTGCCGAACCTTTCCGTAGCCGAACGGCTGCGGTGGGCGTCTCCACTTCACACTGTCGCCGCAGTGCCGTGACGAGCTCTTCGACTTCAGTGATCTCGTCCAGGTCTTTAACCCTTAGATTCACCTCCGTCGTGAGTGCCCTCACCTTGACCGTCTCGCCTAGGACCTCCTCCGCCTACTTCTTGTAGGCGGCGCCCTTTTGCGAGACGCCCCGCTTCAGCTCGAGTATCATCTCGCCCATCCGGGTACGTCTTATTCTACGTACGTCGGCGCCGACTTTCCAGGTCCTTCCTCCCCGGTTTTGGAGGTACCTGGCCGGGGTTCAACTTCCCAGCCCCACTACTCTTGTTCGGGGTAGTTAACCCTCCGCGTTTTGGAGTGGCCCCCAGGGAGCTCATCCCCTGGAGACTGTCTCCCCCGTTTTTGTGTCTGCTCCGTTGGAGCAGTCGCCCCCGACGTACCCGCAAATACTTGAGCCTCAGTCTGGGTAGACTTTGGCACCACCGTCTTCGCTGACACGCCTTCGGTCGATTCGACCTTGCCCGAGTCTGCGAATCCTTGGGCCTCAGTCTGGGTAGACCTCGACTCCACCGATTTCACGGGTTTACACTTGGCCGTCCCGACCGCCCTCTCCAGCTTGGCGTCCAGCATCGACTTTCGAAGTTTCTGCAAGCTCCTCTTGAGGTCCTTGCTGATATTATGCTTCGATGACGCAAAGTCGATGATGGCGTCCAGCTGTTCCGTCGCCACCTCGAAGGCCGAAAGCCCATCGCGTTTGCGGTTCATCGCCTCCACAAGCCATGGGCCGTCAATAACCTCTACCGGCGTTTTTTTTTACCGAGAGGAAGGTTAAGTGACCCATGCTGGCCCTGCGCACTGAGCTGCCGACTATTAACTCTGGCCTCCTAGGCGGAGACCTGAACAACCCACCTCTTGCGAAGGGGTTGTCGCCTACACTACTACCACTAATTGAAGAATTGACTTGGTTTTCCATTTTGGTCCCACGAGTTGCTCGGGAAAAGAGGTCCACCACGCCAGAGCCCAGCATGACGCGGTAAGGGACAATTACTGTGGAGGGTGCCCAGGTACCCCACAGGCTCCGTCAAAGGCCTAGCTTATGATTTCACCCCCCTGGCCATGCATCCCCTCGGCACGGGTCGCTTGACGCCTTGGGATTAGGGGTTAGGGACGATGGTCCCGGTCTAACTCGCAGTGGCCACGGGGAGGGGTCGTCAAGCCCTTGGACAAAGTCCCTGCTGCCCCGTTGTTTACCCTCTCAATTAGCCTATCCGATATACTCTCTCGATGGAATGATTGTTTACCATATCAGCCTCCTCATTTAAAAATAATTTGATTGAAAAATTTATTACCTTAATTCGCATCATTCTGTTCCACAAACATTGTATAATAACTCTCACATTTCTTCAAGTGTAATAGAATTTTTTGTTTTCAGTTTTTTTTTTCACAATGTTCAGTGTCACAGAATGCATTTTCACTTACTTGTTTTTAGTGTGAGTGTCACTTTTGCTTTTATAAAAATATTTTTTTCCTGAGCGTACCAAACTTGATTGTGATGAGCGACGTTTGGCGCACACACACTAATGTTCGCTTCGTCCTGTATAAACAAATTTTTGTTTTCCTTCAAATCACAACCTCATTTTTCCTTCCACTCATTTTAACCCTAGCTTCGAGTAGTCGCCCTAACTGCATGCACTCGTTTTCCTTCCATCACATTTTGAATCCCAATAGGGCACTGCACGGGCTGCTTTGTCTCTTCCTCGCTGCAAAGAAATTAGAAAACAACAAGGCCAGTAAATGTCAAAATTTATGAAGAAGGAAAGAGAAAGAGATCTTTCCGTGCAGTGCCCTATACACCGCGCTTTCACAAAAAAAACCCTGAATAATCCACCTAGTGGTGATGGTGCCTTTCTCGTGCATTATTTCAAATAGTATTTTGGCCAATACTTTTGAGTCCATAGTTCGATTTTGCCAATTTTCAAAAGGAAACAATGGTAGAGTATTCTGCGTCAAATGTTGTTGCGAGCAAATCGGTTGAGGATAAGTGCCCGAAAAATGAGTGACACTTTTTTACGCGATTATTCCGTAAAAAAGTATTTTGACCATAACTTCCGAGCCCATAGTCCGATCTGGCCAATTTTCAATAAGAAACAATGGGATAGAAGTCAGCGTTGAATGCAACTTGTTGCGAGCAAATCGTGCCCGAAAAATGTGTGACACTTTTGCTACATTTTGGTACATGGCTAAGCACACACACACAGACACACAGACATCACCTCAATTCGTCGAACTGAGTCGATCGGTATATAACACTATGGGTCTCCGGGTCTTCTATAAAAAAAATGTTTTTGGAGCGATCATACAGCCTTTACGTATACTTAGTATACGAGAAAGGCAAAAAGTATTTTGGCCATAACTTCTAAGCCCATAGTCCGATCGGGCCAATTTTCAATAGGAAACAATGGGACAGGATTCTGCGTCGAATGCAACTTCTGACACTCCTGTCCAATGTATATGCCATCTTATTAAATATTATAAATATATTATTTTATCATACCCGTATCAATCCCTACACGCAAAAAAAAATGTTGCGGTCGAAACTACCATTCCGAGGGTTAATTTAAGAATACGCACCGACGATTTTCAGCAGACAACAAATACGTTTGATTTTACCATGCGCGCTGTAAACATCAACTGTGGTCCTGGTGGAATGTTGTCACATGAACTGAATCAGTGGTGAATTTGTCCGAATGCATGGTTGATTTAACTGAAAATTTGTGGTTGTTTTAAAAGCATGGCGTAGTCTACAAAATAGTAATTGGAATTGGAATGGATTTTTTTCTGTGTATAGACAGTTTTTGAACCGATTGGAACCGATAAACGGTTTTACCATGAACCGGCTTATTGCATATGTAATACGAATCTTGTGTCGTAAGTACAAGGGTACACTATGCCCAAAGAGCCCGGAATGTTTTCCACCCGAAAGCATCCTAGGTCGGACCGAGAATCGAACTCGCAATCTCCGGATTGACAATCCTATGCCTGAAGGTCTAATGCTAACTGAATACACATAGCTTGCACCGCACTAAAAAAGAAGAGGAAAGCATTCGGGGAAATATTACGTTTGGGAAATCGTTTTTCGGGGAATTGCATTCGGAATTGGTTTCCGGGTAATTGTTTCGGAAATCACTTTTTTTTTTCAAAGATTGCCATTTTAGGACTCATCGGTATCTGTGGGTGTTAAAAATAATGATGAAAAACTACATATTTGAAATGTATTCGTGGTAATGGATTTCGGAGTCCTGGGGTGGAGCCACTTGTAGTCTGTTGAACTCTCTACTAAGTATTCAGATCAGAGGTTCCCAAACTGTGGGTCGCGATCCCCAGGGGGGTCGTGGGCCGTTCAGTGGTGGGTCGCGTAAGACAAATCTTTATTCATAATTTTGTTACTATTTTGTCCCACAAATCTATTCCATCTTTTGAATTAGGATTTAAGTAATGATTGGATGATCAAAGAACAACAAACCTGACGAGGTCAACGGCCTTTTTTTGTTATACGATATTTGGGCAAGTAGAAAGAAGTCCTATACAATCCAAATCTAAGCCCCGAACTCAATCCAAAACCAATCCTAATCCAATTCGAATCCAATCTAAATCAAATCCAAATCTATTTAAAATCCAATCCAAATCTAATTCAAATCCAATTCTAATCAAATCGAAATCCAATTCAAATCCAATCTGAATAAATTTCAAATCCCATCCAAATCCAACCCAAATTCAATTCAAATCCCATCCAAATCCAATCCACATCCAATACAAAAAAATGACGAAATTTTGACAAATACAATGATGGGATAAAAAGCAATTTATTATGATTTGTCCAATCCTACGCGAACTCATTTTTATCTAATTTCACAAAATCAATGCATTTAATACCTGGTGGGTCGCAAGCAATATGGGATTCTGCTAGGTGGGTCGCATATCCAAAAGTTTGGGAACCTCTGATTCAGATGATAGCGCCAAGGATCGAATTCGGAAGATCATTTTTCGATTTATCGAGCATGAGCATGAGCATGAGCATGATTGACCGCCCACGGTTGCTCCTCCGTTATTGCCAGGTCAGCTGTAATTACACAGAGAACCAACAGATAAAGTTTGGGATTAACATCATCTTCAATGTGTAAGAACTGGTGACCCAAAATAAGCAATACCAGCGCCGGCCATGTCCGAATGCAGGTCAATTAAGGAATGGGTAGGAAACTGTTGACGTGATACTCGCTTTGATAGAAGCCGACGAATCATCTGCACTTCCACGAGAAATCACTAGGATTTTGGATATATCGGGTGCAGTGTGGCAAGGTTCGTTTTGGTAAACGGTATGCCGTGTATAGCATGTAGTTTGATCGATGAAAACAAAACTTATTTTTTCATTAAAGACCGCACAAAGCAGAACACAATTTCGGTGACCGGCTGATCGTTCTGCTCACCGCACAAAGCAGAACAAAATTTTGATGACCGGCCGATCATTCTGCTTACTGTAGAAAACATGTCTGGACGCGATTCAAACTTTAATTTTGTAATTAATTCACTCACACGCATAAAGCAGAACAAAATTTCGGTTACCGGCCGATCGTTCTGCTTACCGCACAAAGCACAACAAAATTTTGATGACCGGCCGATCGTTCTGCTTACTGAAGAAAACACGTTTGGACGCGATCTCCGATCATTTTACGTTCAATACAAAACACGATCAAATCTGCACTGAACTGATTGTTTCACTTTCCAATTTACTCGCCCACACAGCAGAATCAGACATTTTGATAACCGCGCGACCGCGTACTGCGTCCAACACAAAACACGAACAAACTTGCACTCTTTACCTTCATGATTCTGCGACGAAGAGAAAACAAAAACTAATACAATGCAGGCTCGGTCGCTTCTGCATACTGAGAATCGTGTTACTCCGACCGAATCGACGCGCACTAATCTGTTAACTCGAAATATAAACTTGAATTATTGATATAAAAAGTATAGACAGCGAAATGTATCTCATGTCACCCGCTGGTAATATTCAGATTTGTCTTTTATAAAAAATAAAAACACATTAATATGTTTGAGAATATACAGAAATCAGTGAAAATATTTTCAAAACTGTAAAAACCTGGAAGTTTGTAAATATATGAAAACATTGAAGTAAAAGTAAATATCTGCATTTGTAAATATATGGAAACATTAACCCTTTCCTTCCCATGTTTGCTGGGATTTCCTATGTGCATGGGACAGTTATGCCTATAACAGTAGTGTAGAGCTCCATCAAATTTTGCACATTCCAACATTTATCGAATTGTTTCAACAACATAAAGCATTATTTGACAAAACTTTATGGTAGCATTAGACTGCTTATATAATTAATTTAGTGTAAAAATAGTTGAAATATAATAAATATTGAAAACAATCAAGTAAAAATTGATTTACAATCAAAAACTTTTTTTTGTTTTCCATTAATTTTAGCTAAGCCAAATAACTCTTGTTCTAGCATCTTTTTCATGATTCCTTCCTATTTAAATCTTTGTGGGAAAGAGAGGGTTAAAGAGAGGAAGGAGACATTTGATATACAGTATGGAGAAATCAATCAGACTAGCCTTATATGACTTGTATTTGGATTATTTAAAAATGTATGGTGATGTGTGCAAAGGTATGTAAATATAAAGTAATGTTATTAATCGTAATATTACGAAAACGTAAGGGAAATGAAATCGATTTGGGGAAAATGAAACATATCGAATCATATTAGGATGTTAAGCTTCATCTAATTCAGTATATTTTTGTTTTGACTCGATAAAACGTCTCGAAAAAAATGAACAGTAATTCTATCATTTTTTTTTCAGGACAGCGACACAGTTTGCTATCTTAAAATGTATAAGTATTTGATGGCCCAAAATAGCCAAAAATAAACCAAATCAAAAAAACTTTTTTTGTATATTGCTATTGTTTGGTGCATGGGTATCTATCTGCTAAATAAAACACAAAAAAAACACACAATTCCAGCTTCCGACTCTACATACACGCACTTTGACCTCAGCAATGCCGTCTCCACTGTCTCGCACTAGAATTGAGTCAAGTGGGAGACACCGAAGACGGCCCCACCGCTGAGGCCGAAACACGCATCCGCAAAACTACAATCAAGTGGCAGAACAAAATAAGACAGTACCCAACCTGTCCTATGCCAATTGCAGACATTCCAAAAAAAGCTTTAAAAATTGTCTTGTTCAAATGATGTACAAGTTTCGGAAGATCATTCTCCGATTTATCGGAGAGAATCGATGCTTTCGACACATATGAATAAGATAAAGGTCCTAAGAATCAAAGACAATAGGACAAACAAATCGCTTACTGTTTTAGTTTTCTCGATGATTCGTTGACTGAAATATTTTGTCACAGAAACAAACATTTATTATTTGAGCAACACTTTTTTTCTCTAAATATGTACCTACTTAGTTCACAAAGTAAGGAACGTTTTCTATCCGGTCCTCAAGATTGTTTTATGAATTTTCAAAGGAGGTGAAACATGCAGCGCACAACTTCACATAAAATGGCAAACAATAGTCATTCAACTAACTTATCTCTTCATGCTTTCTTTCGCGACGAACCCCGTTCTGTCAAGTCATAAAGCACTTATTGCCGTGCGTCATCGAACCAGTTTTGCTTTCCTTTTCAAGTGATCAACTTGAACCGTGTATCCGATTTCAAGTGGACCAAACACCTATCGCCTTGCTCGGGAAACGGGTCAAGGTGTTCCAATCGCTGTCCAACGGAAGAAACGAGCTTCCAGAATGGGTTCACCCTCTCAAACTGATCCCTACTCGAGATCGCCTCTGAAGCACTAACGATCTCGTCCGGCGCACTTCATTTCTCCCATTGAACCAGCGCGCGCGGTAGCAGCAAAAGTGGTACTCATCTGTCACTTCCAGCGACATTCCAGATCTGTTTGCCGGCATCTTCGAAAGTGGCCTATTTTCCCTCCTCCTCGGGAACAAAAGAAACCGGGATCATATCGCCAACGAAGGAAAAAGTGCCCTCGCGGGAAAACCAGTTAATAGTGCTCCAGAAAAGCCACAAACAGAAAACAGCATCTTCGCGCGCGCGCGCGGCTAAACAAACTCCGATGCGGCGATGATGTTTGCTGCTTCTGCTCTGCCGAGAAGCTGGGAGAACTGGGTCACTGGGTCCGAGCCAACGAGCGACGACACACATCCGACAAAAGAGCCTACAAAGAAGCGCCTTTCCTTTTCTGTTGTCAGTTCAAAGCCCATTATACAAATACCCTCCGCACACCGGACTTCGATCCTCACTTTAGAGGCGAATATGTTCGCCTCCAGAGCGGTAGGGAACGGGAGGATTGTTCAACCTGTTTCGCAACATGCTGAGCCCGGGCCAACATGTGGCCTATATTTCGGCTTCGCAGCTTCCCTCTCGGATAACTCTCACTAGTTTTGGTTCATTCGCACCCGGCGGGACTCGATGGTCGATGCTGGTTGGGTGTTTGAATTCGAATGGATCTCGGTTGGTTGTCGCGCGAGGCGAGGAACCATTAGTAGCGGATTACCATCGTTTGGTTGGTTGGGCCGCGCTTTTATTCACTGATTTCGACGTAGAAAGCGACGAACACAACGGGAGGGAACTTCCATTGAAAGAACACGATTGAGGCATAAAGTGGCGAACAGGGCAGAGAAAGCAAAACACACCATCGGCAACAACCCGCTGATCCATCCTAATGATGATGTTTTGAATGGGGTGGCGGCGTGGCGAATTTTTCACGTTGGCACAATCGGTGTTGATTCTGATGTTCAATTGCAAAGCAATACTTTGTGGTCGCGGTCCACAATGCCAACCTGGTTGTGTCACATTGACGCACCATCGACCAGTAAAGAGTCCATCCTTCTGTGCAAGTCACAGTAATCGTCAACATTTGCTTTAGCATTAAATGGAACTTTTGGAAAACATTCTATGAAATATTTCCTTAATAAGTAGATGGATATTTTATACATCGCTTTGCATTACTTGATACTTGATGGGCTACAGCTCTTCCTCGACGAACCTACGCCAAATGGAATATATCCGTCTCCACTGGACTCCATCCTGGGCCAATCGCTTCCAGTCGCCCTGAACGTTGACCATATTTATTATGAAATAATTAATATTGAGCGTCTTAGGAATTTAAAATAATATGTTTTTAATCTTTTCCCGACGTTTCGGTCCATTTAGGGCGTTTTTCAAGGGGTCGATTTGTTAAAGTTTCTTCGTCAAATATGTTTCTGTGCAACGTATAATGTCATGTGAACTATATGATCAAACGAATTTTTTATCGGCTAATTTCTTGCCATTGTTTTAGTGGAAATTAGCAAGTCCAGACACCGAATTTCGGATACCAGAATTTTATTCAAATTGTCCGATACTAAATTCGTTCGGATCAAATTTGATCATGTTCACATGACATTGTACTCTACAGAGAAACATATTTGACGAAAAAACTTTAACAAATTGACTCCTCGAAAAGACCCCCAATGGACCGAAATGTCGGGAAATTCCCTTCAAGACTGCGAAGTCACACATCTACCAAAATAAGTTAAATGTAGGTCTTTCATAAACTGATTACGCTTCACATATGTGGACCACTCTTCTAGTACTGAATTGCATTGGAATTGTTGGTACACCGTTTTGCTCAGAGATGTTAAACGGAGCAGCTCCCCTGTATGTAAAATTTAATGTTTGGATGTATGTTCCAAAATAGCTTCTGAAGCCAAACATATATTCTCTGTCCAAAGTAGTGGGGATGAGAAAGTTATTGGAAAAAATGAATAGTGTGGGGAGAGGTCGAAACCTGCCAGCCTAACGAGTTTCCCGTTTTTAGTTAAAATGGCTTAAGCGCCACTCCCGGAGGAGACCATTAACCTGATCGAAGGTTGCCCGACCTAGTGAGACCCTTCAGGGGAGGGTAAGATTTTTCCCAAAGAGATTGGGCGGGAGACAAGTGGGCTGTTCAGGCAAAATTGGATGCCTTTAGACCGTAGGTCTAGCAAATAGAGAAATTGGTGTGAACATAGGTGATTTCCGCCGGCGACAAAGCAATATTCGCGGTTGTTATCATCATTGGAAGACTTAAACCAATACACTCCGAACAAGCCACGTTCGAATGGAGAGAATCCTTGGTCGGAGTAAGGGCCAACCTCCCTAGTAAATAACCAAAAGAAACCTAAAAAAACGACCGAGATGTGAAAGTACTCCTACTTCACCTTTTCAAATTTCTCCCATCCGTCCAGAAACTATCGAGCTACAGTGTACAAAAAAGCATTTATTGAATTCAGTTCATTTATATTGGATCTACTTGATCGACATCGTTAATCTTAACACTAGGTCTAGCTACAAATTCATCTCCCTCTATACTAATGTGACCATACGTCCCGCGTTTCGCGGGACAGTCCCGCATTTCCACTATTTGTCCCGCGCTGAAAAGCGTCCCGCGAAACGTCCCGCCTTCAGCTTATTTCTAGATAATGTCCCGCGAAATACAAAAAAATTGAATACATTGATAGCTATTACTTAGTATTTCAAAAGAAATTATTAGATTATAAAAATGTATAATTTTGGCTAAGACTAACGTTTTGTAAGGCAATCATATGGATCATAGTTTGTTTTACCCAAGCCTTATACCCTGGGAATCTTGTAAGCAGATTGTGCTTCCATGTATTTCTTGGATTTCTTGGTATGCTTGGATTTCGACACAGAACGTCCTAACTTCCACTCCATTTAAATGCCATGCGGATCAAAATCTTGCGGAAAATCTATCCCTGTTAGAAGACGATCTTTACTTTGTTGATATTGGATATCGATAGCACTGTTGGGAAAAACTCAAATTCTTGAATCTTCTCCAAAATTTGAATCAAACGCGAGACAAACACCACCCGACTCATGGCACAGAGAATCGTTCATGATTCGACTCGCAGTTTGCATCATAGCTTGATTTCTACGTGTTATTCTTCGTTGAATTAATTGAATTTACTTTCTTTGCTTAAAACAATGGAAAATAAATCCATAGGTAACATAAAATACGCTTTTATTGGGTTTCAGTGCTTTTTGAAGCGAAATCTTTTTTGGCGAATAAGCGGAACGATGCGATTCTGCATGCAAAACTGAAGCACGATGCTCTCCCTGTAGAATTGCAAGCGATCTGAAATAAGACAGAACTTTTGATTTTCTGAGCAGATATCTATTCAGTATCACCTGTTTGGAAATAAATTGGAACTAAAACCGTGGACCATATTCCTAAAGGTGAAAACTTCAACCAGAATAGACTTTTAGAAAAATATGATCTGATTAATTCATAATCTCAGTATCTACTTTTGTTAGGTATTTAAAAAAGAGTTATTTAGGTTACTCGGAAAACAATTTTCGAGATTCGATATCATGGCTTTCATCCTTACGAAAAAAAAAAAATCTAACGAAATTCTATACACTAGACGATCAAGAGCTGAAAGTCATTTAACTGCTACGCTTTTTAACTGCAATTCGATAATTGCAACAGTTTTGCAGATATTGGACAAGGAGCTGCACATTCAATGTTTGAAGAAAGCTTTGACTTCTAAAATGAGTTGCCGTTTATCGAACAGTTAGCAAACTAAGCTTCGGTAACAAATAAAAAATTGGAAGATTTGATTTAAGCGCACACCCAGAAATTGCCCAGTTTTCGCCCACCCATCTTAAAATCCTAATTTCCCGTAAACTAGTTGTTGAAAACTGTTAAACTTCAAGTTTTCCCAAAATTGTTCAATCATTGAATGAAAAACCTGAACTTTAACTGCTTTTAACAATTACTTACTTACTTATGGATCCTGTACACCTCCGGTGGTGCAAAGGGCCGACTTGAAAGATCTCCATCCTTGCCCGGCTATCGCTTTAACCTGTTGCCAGGTTAGATTTCGGTCGACTTCTGGGTCTCTGGGTCTGCCTCTGCTGCGATGTCCCGCTGGGTTCCAGTCTAATGCTTGTTTACAGATTTCGTTTCCGCCCCTACGTAGAGTGTGGCCGACTCAGCCCCACTTCTGATCCCGAATTTTTATTGCTATCGGCCTCTGATGACAACGACGATGGAGCTCGTTGTTTGAGATCCAGTTGTGAGGTCACCAGGCCCGAATTATAGGTATATAATTCAACAATCATAGAATCATAGAATAGTCGTCAACGCCGGTCACCGATTTTTCTCTTTGCTTTATACGCCCGTTTCTGTTGAACAAGCTTTGCAAAAATCGCAAAAATATTCCTAGTTTGAACAAAAGTGCTGTATTAACGCATATGTGTACAAGATCAACAAACTGCGTATTATAAAGTGAATTCAACGCTAATTTTTGAGCCGAAATATTTGCTTGTGGCCATCATGGAGAAGATTTGCGAGAAGTGCTCATTATCTATTGATATGAAGAGTGAGCTGTTTACTGTGTGTGAGGGAAAGTGCGCCAAGTCATTCCACGCTTGCTGTGTTGGGCTTTCCGAAGCTGATGTGTGCACCTTGTCCAGCAATATAATTTGGCTGTGCGATGCATGTATGGTTTTGTTCTCTAGGATGAGAGAACGCACGCATGCTGATGCTGCTACAGCCACTCAACCTGCCCGATCGATGGAGAACGAAATAAACGATATGAAATCTACAGTGACAGAAATCGCCAAAACACTCTCAACTGTAATGCAGTATCTCGATCCTGCTGTTATACATTTGCATTCAACACCTGAGACATCGCCACAACTGTTTGATGGAACGAGCAATGCGCTATCGTCTGGACCAACCCAGAAAGAACGGCTAGAGTCTGCGGAATCATTCGATTATGAAACGTTCGCATTATACCTAACCAATATTGATAGGAACGCCACCGATGAAGACATCAGAACTATGGTTTCACACTCATTGAATGTCCCCTTGTATCGTTGTTGTGATACAGTAAAGCTTGTGCCAAAAAAAGGAAACACTAGCTCCTGGGATTACGTGTCATTTTAAGTTGTATTGACTTCGGACTTGAAACAAATAGCAATGGATGCATCTACTTGGCCTAAGGGAATAAAGTTTAGAGAGTTCATAAATCGAACGAATGAAACATGGAAACCACCCGTTTGAAAAAAAAATTGATAATTAGCAAATGATTGTTGTTTTTTCGTTTTAGTCGTTGTTATTTGTTTATGTATACTATGTTGAGAATGTAGTTAATGTAGGTAATCATGTTCGTATTATGATGTATAATTGTGGTGAAAATTTTTGTAGCAATTTGTATTGATGAAATTTGTTGTTGTTTGTATACTAGTTTGTATACTAGTTTTAAAAGATTCAATAAGACCAGCATTGGTCAGTTGGGTTTAATGAAATAATAAATAAATAAATAATAAATATACCGCAGGCATCTGTTCATGAACACCTGCAGCCGTTGAGTGTTCTCCACTGATACACACCATGTTTCGCTAGCGTATAACAGCACAGATTTTACGCTAGGGTTGAAAATTCGTATTTTGGTGCGTTCATTTAGCTGCCTGTTTTCAGGTATTTCTTGAACTCGCAAAGGCAGCCCTTGCTTTCTTGATCCGTGCGCCTATGTCGATCTTGGTTCAACAATTAGCTTACGAGAAATTAAGATTTTAAAATTGGTGGGCGAAAACTAGGGTGGGGGCAATTCATGGGTGCCTTACCCATGAATAATGTAATAAAACATATTAAACTATTAACTTTTTCTTGTCCCGCGTTCACACAAAATTTATCTGGTCACATTACTATACTCTTTCTAACTGCTCGAATTCAATTGGCGGTGTAACTTAAACTGGTGCGGTGTTCACTCTTTCTGAACTATTAATAAGCCAACTACCTCGCTGATGCGTACGGAAGGAACGGTAGGGCTATCGGCTTGGCCACGCTAGCGGATTGGCTAAGGCTAGGGGCTTTCATTCGCCATGCGCATGAGCATGAGCATGAGCATGATTGACCGCCCACGGTTGCTACTCCGTTATTGCCAGGTCAGCTGTAATTACACAGAGAACCAACAGATGAAGTTTGGGACTAACATCATCTTCAATGTGTAAGAACTGGTGACCCATAAATAAGCAATACCAGCGCCGGCCGTGTCCGAATGCAGGTCAATTGAGGAATAGGTAGGAAATTGTTGACGTGATACTCGCTTTGATAGAAGCCGACGAGTCATCTGCACTTCCACGAGAAATCACTGGGATGTTGGATATATGGGGTAGGAAGTGTGGCAAGGTTCGTTTTGGTAAACGGTCTGCCGTGTATAACGTGTAGTTCGAATTAAAACAAAAACAATCGAACGAACGGTAATTATTTTAATTATCGACCGCACTTACACAACTGGATGCGAACTTAATTTCCACTGATTAATTTACTCACCCGCACAAAGCAGAACAAAATATCGGTAACCGGCCGATCATTTTGCTTTCCGCACAAAGCAAAACTAAATTTCGACGACCGGCCGATGCTCTGCTTACTAGAGAAACACGGCTGGACAAGAAATTAATTTTCACTTTCTGATTAATTCACTCACCCGCACAATGCAGAATAAAATTTCCGTGACCAGCCGATCGTTTTGCTTTCCGCACAAAGCAAAACTAAATTTAGACAACCGGCCGATGCTCTGCTTACTGGAGAAACACAACTCTTAATTCCTTTGTTTAACCTTAGTAAGATGTTGGGGTCAATATGACCCAAAACGAAACTTCAAAGTAGAATAGCTTTTTACCTGATAATCCGATCGTTCTGAAATTTCTTGACTTTTAATATTTTGTGGAAATGAAGTATCTGACATGAAAAAAGTATTTTAAGGTGCAACAGGAACGACCCCACAAAAAAAGTTACGAATAAGATGTTAGGGTCATATTGACCCAGAAATGTAAATGCTTATAAAACAGTCAAATTATAACCGAATTACAAAGTTTATATACCGTTCGAAAGATAAACTCATCAATTTTGTGGCTATGTGGTGATATGCTGGTTCTGGAGACAATGGCCACCGGGAAACGACTTCCACGGGGACCTTGTCGGTCATATAAGGGGAGCATAAAAATCGCTCCATATTTGCCATTCGATCGCTAATTCTTCATAGATTCTCTTAAAACGGTAATGTATGGTCCATGAGAGGGCTTCCGATGAAAGTGGCCACTCCTGGTACATTCAAGGTGCCCCCGGGGAACCCGCAGGAGGGGACATTTCCGTTTTAGCACCAAAATATGCCGTGCGGCGGCTCTTTTGTCATGATTTTCCACCAAACAGATGGTTATGCGCTTGAAATCGATAAATGACCACATTGGGCACTCCTGGTGCATGCAAGGCGCCCCGGGGAACCCGCAGGAGGGGACATTTCCGTTGTAGCACCAAAATATATCGTGCGGCGGCTCTGTCGTCATGATTTTCCACAAAATAGATGATATTGCGCTTGAAATCGATGAAAGACCAACATTGGCCACTCCTGCTACATGCAAGGTGCCCCCGGGGAACCCGCAGGAGGGGACATTTCCGTTTTAGCATCAAAATATGCCGTGCGGTGGCTCTTTTGTCATGATTTTCCACCAAACAGATGGTTTAGTTATGCGCTTGAAATCGATAAATGACCACAGGGAACATTTCCGTTTTAGCACAAAAATATTCCGTACGGCGGCTCTTTTGCCATGATTTTCCACCAAACAGATGGTAATTCGCTTGAAATCGATAAATGACCACATTGGCCACTCCTGGTGCATGCAAGGCGCCCCGGGGAACCCACAGGAGGGGACATTTCCGTTTTAGCACCAAAATATGCCGTGCGGCGGCTCTTTTGTCATGATTTTCCACCAAACAGATGGTTATGCGCTTGAAATTGATAAATGACCAAATTGGCCACTCCTGGTGCATGCAAGGCGCCCCGGGGAACCCGCAGGAGGGGACATTTCCGTTTTAGCACCAAAATATGCCGTGCGGCGGTTCTTTTGTCATGATTTTCCACCAATCAGATGGTTATGCGCTTGAAATCGATAAGTGACCACATTGGCCACTCCTGGTACATGCAAGGTGCCCCCGGGGAATCCGCAGGAGGGGACATTTCCATTGTAGCACCAAAATATACCGTGCGGCGGCTCTGTCGTCATGATTTTCCACAAAATAGATGATAATGCGCTTGAAATCGATGAAAGACCACATTGGCCACTCCTGGTACATGCAAGGTGCCCCCGGGGAACCCGCAGGAAGGGACATTTCCGTTTTAGCACCAAAATATACCGTGCGGCGGCTCTGTCGTCATGATTTTCCACAAAATAGATGATAATGCGCTTGAAATCGATGAAAGACCACATTGGCCACTCCTGGTACATGCAAGGTGCCCCCGGGGAACCCGCAGGAGGGGACATTTCCGTTTTAGCACCAAAATATGCCGTGCGGTGGCTCTTTTGTCATGATTTTCCACCAAACAGATGGTTTGGTTATGCGCTTGAAATCGATAAATGACCACATTGGCCACTCCTGGTACATGCAAGGCGCCCCGGGGAACCCGCAGGAGGGGACATTTCCGTTTTAGCACCAAAATATTCCGTACGGCGGCTCTTTTGCCATGATTTTCCACCAAACAGATGGTAATTCGCTTGAAATCGATAAATGACCACATTGGCCACTCCTGGTGCATGCAAGGCGCCCCGGGGAACCCACAGGAGGGGACATTTCCGTTTTAGCACCAAAATATGCCGTGCGGCGGCTCTTTTGTCATGATTTTCCACCAAACAGATGGTTATGCGCTTGAAATCGATAAATGACCACATTGGCCACTCCTGGTGCATGCAAGGCGCCCCGGGGAACCCGCAGGAGGGGACATTTCCGTTTTAGCACCAAAATATGCCGTGCGGCGGCTCTTTTGTCATGATTTTCCACCAATCAGATGGTTATGCGCTTGAAATCGATAAGTGACCACATTGGCCACTCCTGGTACATGCAAGGTGCCCCCGGGGAATCCGCAGGAGGGGACATTTCCGTTGTAGCACCAAAATATACCGTGCGGCGGCTCTGTCGTCATGATTTTCCACAAAATAGATGATAATGCGCTTGAAATCGATGAAAGACCACATTGGCCACTCCTGCTACATGCAAGGTGCCTCCGGGGAACCCGCAGGAAGGGACATTTCCGTTTTAGCACCAAAATATAACGTGCGGTGGCTCTGTCGTCATGATTTTCCACAAAATAAATGATAATGCGCTTGAAATCGATAAAAGACCACATTGACTACTACTGGTACACGCAAGGTGCCCCCGGGGAACCCGCAGGAGGGGACATATCCGTTTTAGCACCAAAATATGCCGTGCGGCGGCTCTTTTGTCATGATTTTCCACCAAACAGATGGTTTGGTTATGCGCTTGAAATCGATAAATGACCACAGTGGCCACTCCTGGTACATGCAAGCCGCCCGGGGAACCCGCAGCAGGGGACATTCCCGTTTTAGCACCAAAATATTCCGTGCGGCGGCTCTTTTGTCATGATTTTCCACCAAACAGATGGTAATGTGCTTGAAATCGATAAATGGCCACATTGGCCACTCCTGGTACAAGCAAGGTGCCCCCGGGTATTCCATATAAGAGGACATTTCCGTTTTAGCACCAAAATATGCCGTGCGGCGTCTCTTTCGTCATGATTTTCCACAAAATAGATGATTATGCGCTTTAAATCAATAAGTGACCACATTGGCAACGCCTGGAACCTATGAGGGGGCCCCAGGGAACCCGTAGAAGGGGACATTTCCAATTTTAGACCAATATAAGCCGTGCGCTGGCTCTTTTGGTGTTTTCCCATCGAACAGATGGACGTGCGCTCGAAATCGATAAGTGACCACATTGGCTACATTTGAAACCTCGGAGAACACGTAGAAGATGGCATTTCCATTTTACACCGACATATGTCATGCGGCGGCTCTTTCGTCGTGATTTTCCTCCAAATAGGTGCCCTCGAAATCGATTATTGACATATTGTCCACCCATAGAACCTATGAGGTGCCCCGGGAACCCGTAGAAGAGTTCATTTCCATTTTAACACCAAAATATGCCGTGCGGTGGCTCTTTCTTTGTTATTTTCTACCAAACAGATGGCCATGTGCTTGGAGTTGATTAGTGATATTGTCTACTCTTGGAACCTTTGAGATGCCCTGCGAACCCGTAGGAGAGGACATTTTCATGGTCATATCAAATGTACTGTGCCGCTTGCGGCAGCTCTATCTTCGTCTATCATTGGCCACAAGTCTTCCAAAAGTTGGTTATGTGCTTGAAATTGTTCTTCATTTGAAATTGAGTATACTGAGTCAAATTAAAAAATAGTTTCTGGGCTACTGTGATGATTCCTTCGAACAGCTCTCCAAGGATTTTCTATTCCGCATCTCGATATTACCATTAGTCGATGGTCCCTTCAATATCGACTCATAGAAGTTTGAGGTTTTCACCGATCGCCGTGGACAATGATATGAAAACGCAACATTTTGATATGAAAAAAATCTCTCTTTCTGTGAGACTCCTGCGGGTACTACAAGGTTGTAGATATTAAGATCAGAATGAATGACCTATTTGATAGAAAAAAAACAAGAATCATCTACCTAGTGGTGATGGTTCCTTTATCGTTCGTTCAAAAGGGTTGAGAAATATATAAGAAAAGTCTAATATAACACTAATAGGTAGTATTTTTCATATTTGTTTATTTGCTATCTAAAATTTTCTGCTGAACGCAACTTATTGCAAGCCAATCGGATAAGCATAAGTGCCAGAAACGTGAGAAACGCTGCTGAAATTAGTATTTTGGCCATAACTTCGGAGCCCATAGTCCGATCTGGCCAATTTTCAATAGGAAACAATAAGGCAGGATTTTCGTCGAATGCTATTTACTGCGAGCAATTCGGTTGAGGAAAAGTTCCTCAAAAGTGAGTTAGATTTTGTGTGCACAGATACTTTCAATGAATTCTTCAAGGCACTCTACAATTACCGAAATCGGGCCTGGGGTTCCCCCGGGTTGATATTAGATTTCAAGAGCATTACCAACTATTTGATGGAAAATTATAGTGAAAGAGCCGCTGCACGGCATGTCTTTAAGGGCCGATGTCCACGTAAAGTTTTTTCACGCTGCTTGCACGTCGCGTTCACGCAAGGTACCCAGCATAAAATGGAGTAATGCACACGTAAACGTGTGCACGACTACATTTGATGCCAGATACCTTGCGTGGACGCGGCGTGCACGCAGCTTGAAAACACGCTACGTGGGCATCGGCCCTAAGTAAGAGTAAGAGTAAGAACGGAAATGTCCTCTCCTATGAGCTCCACGGCGGTACTTCATAGGCTCCAAAATGGAAAATGTGGTCACTTATTAATTTCGGTATAAAAACGGAAATGTCACCATCTACAGTTTCCCCTTGGGCATCTCATTGGTTCCAAGAGTGGCCAATGTGGTCACTTATCGATGTCAAGCGCATAATCATCTATTTTGTGGAAAATCATGACGAAAGAGCCACCGCACGACTTATTTCGGTGTTAAACGGAAATGTCATCTTCTACGTGTTCTCCGAGGGAGCCTCATAGGTTTCAAATGTAGCCAATGTGGTTCAAGAGTGGCCAATGTGATCACTTATTGATTTCGAGCGAATAACCATCTCTTTGGTGGGAAAACACACCGAAAGAGTCGCCGCTCGGCATATTTCGGTGTTAAAACGGAAATATCCCCTTCTACGGGTTCCCTGGGGGTCCCTGGTAGACTCCAAGAGCGGCCAATGTGATCAATTATCGATTTCAAGCGCATAATCATCTATTTTGTTGAAAATCATGACGAAAGAGCTGCCGCATGGCATATTTTGGTGTTAAAACGGAAATGTCCTCTTTTACGGATTCCCCGAGGGCACCTCATAGGCTCCAAGAGTGGCCAATGTGGTCACTTATCGATTTCGAGCGCATAATCATCTATTTTGTGGAAAATCATGATGAAAGAGCCGCAGCACCGCACATTTTGGTGCCAGAACGGAAATGTCCTCTCCTACGGGTTCTCCGGGGGCACCTTGCATATACAAGGATTGGCCAATGTGGTCATTTATCGATTTCAAGCGCATGACCATCTGTTTGGTGGAAAATCATGATAAAAGAGCCGCCACACGACATATTTTGGTGTTAAAACGGAAATATCCCCTTTTACGGGTTTCCCGAGGGCACATCATAGGCTCCAAGAGTGGCCAATGTGGCCAATTACGGATTCCTAGCGCATAATCATTTATTTTGTGGAAAATCATGACAAATGAGCCACCGCATGGCATATTTTGGAGTTCAAACGGAAATATTCCTTTCTACGGGTTCCCCAAGGGCACCTCATAAGTTCCAAGAGTGGCCAATGTGGTCAATTATCGATTTCGAGCACATTATCATCTATTTTGTGGAAAATCATGACGAAAGAGCTGTCGCACGACATATTTTGGTGTTAAAACGGAAATGTCCCCTTTTACGGGTTCCACGGGGGCACCTCATAGGCTCCAAGAGTGGCCAATGTGGTCACTTAGCGATTTCAAGCGCATTATTTTATGTTTTGTGGAAAATCATGACGACAGAGCCGCCGCACGGTATATTTTGGTGCTAAAACGGAAATGTCCCTTCCTGCGGGTTCCCCGGGGGAACCTTTTATGTACCAGGAGTGGCCAATGTGGTCATTTATCGATTTCAAGCGCATAATCATCTGTTTGGTGGAAAATCATGACGAAAGAGCCGCCGCACGGCATATCTTGGTGCTAAAACGGAAATGTCCCCTCCTGCGGGTTCCCCGGGGGCACCTTGAATGTACCAGGAGTGGCCACTTTCATCGGAAGCCCTCTCATGGACCATACATTACCGTTTTAAGAGAATCTATGAAGAATTAGCGATCGAATGGCAAATATGGAGCGATTTTTATGCTCCCCTTATATGACCGACAAGGTCCCCGTGGAAGTCGTTTCCCGGTGGCCATTGTCTCCAGAACCAGCATATCACCACATAGCCACAAAATTGATGAGTTTATCTTTCGAACGGTATATAAACTTTGCAATTCGGTTATAATTTGACTGTTTTATAAGCATTTACATTTCTGGGTCAATATGACCCCAACATCTTATTCGTAAGTTTTTCCTATTATCCGAAGAAGTTTAATTGTTCATCCTTTGCGAGGATAAACAATCAATCGCTCAAAGTGAGTGATTGTGGTATTTGAGTTCGAGTCGAGTCATGCGCCCGAAACATAATTTCTTCAACGCGAAAAGTATAAAAAGAACGGACATGAAATTGAAAATGGGAGCATGAGCATGATTGACCGCTCGCGGCTGCTAAGCTCCATTATTATCGGATCAGGTGTAAATACACAAAGAACCAGCGGATGATACTCGGGCTCAGTAAACATCCTAAGTGTGTAAATACTGGTAATCCTATTTTATGTTAGGCAATACTGGCGCCGGCCGCGTCCGGAATTTCATTGGGAGTTTGGAATTGGGATAGGTTTGTTGTTGGAATCGTTTTGGTGAACGATTTACAAGTCTACATGTGTTAGTATAAATTTATTTATTGTTCAATTGTACAATCAGTCAAACAATTAAACGATCAATCGCTCAAAGTGAGCGTGTGTTCATTTGAATTTTAGGTGAGGTGTCTACGGTATCGTTTTTTCAACGCCAGGAAAGTAGAAAAAGAACAATCTTGAGATTGAGGGAAAATTATTAATAAATTAAACTGCATACATCCTAGATTAAGCTAACAGTTGTAAAGTTATTTTGCAGTTGCAAAAAACTACATTTAATTTCAAAGGTATTCTGATTATATTATCAAAACATTATTTCAGGCATTTAAAACAACTTCGTATCCTATACGTCGGCTTTGATGTGGATTAATAACTGTTTGGTGTATTTCAGTCCTAAGTCGTACCACAGAGAAGATCCATTAATTACGTAACGCAAAAGTTGGCAATTTTCAACCCCCTCCCCTCCCCCCTATGTCACACTTTTTGTATGAAGCATCAATTTTTTGTATAGATCGTCACACTTCAGGCAACCGTGCCTACCCCCTGTAAGCGTTACGTAATTTATGGGTGTTCCCACCCATACTAATTTTTACATCAGCTGACCATTTCAAAAGTACGCAGCTATCAATGGGTTCTGTGTAGGCATATTAGTTCAGAACCATTTGCATTCTTTAGTTGTTTGATTACTATCACTCTTGTGATTTTCAAATTTAAAATTTAATAAATAAATCAATGAGATTCTAGGAAACATTCATTTTTGTTTGAAATAGAAGTTAGTTACTCATAGATTATAAATAGTTATGATGATGATTTTATTGTTTCTTTAGAGTTTAATAACACTTTCCTATACCTTACGTCTTGAATAACAAACCTATATTAAACGCATTGAATAACATACAATCCATTCAAACGAAGATCATTTAACATTTTTACATTTTTCTCCAAAAGTAGCTATAGAAGGTTGTGTATTCAATGAATATTATTTGTTGGAAACATGAGGGACAGACGCTTAATCGTTGGCTTTGTGAAATGAATTAAATATGCACAAAATCATAAGGTTAAAAAAGTGAATCGATCTTTACAGTTCAATATTTGACGAATTATCTTCATTGTCGTGTACTTACTGGCGTTATTCATCTGGCTGCTAGCAATAACGTAAAATATATAAATTATTACTTCTTTCATAAATAAAATTTCTATTAAATATTAAAATAGGGATATTCAAAACCAACTGTCTAAGACGAGTCCAGTACCCCACCATGCTTTGCTATCCCCACAGACACGTATCTCGACCCCAACCATGAAGCCGTCCTCAGCGTCCCGCACTTGACTCGACTTGAGGCACGAGTACGAGACACTGAAGCCGGCACCACAGTCGAAGTCGAAACACGTATCTGTTAAGACAGGAAAACGTAGCGGAATCAAATGGAAAGCACTAAACTCTTCTTATGCAGTTGAAGACATTCCACTAAAAGAGCTTAAATATTTTCTTTTATATCAAAATGTTTGGCAGAAGTCTTTTTAAACTATCCAAAGGAAAACTAATTTGAACCGTAGGGAATCGCACAATTGTAAAACAATTCCTTCGATAAAGTAGGCATGTGTGCTTCCTTCGACCAAGCGAGTCCTGGATGATTGAAATTACTTAACCCTATATTTTCCCTCAAAATGTGTGATTTTAATCCTTAAACGGTAATATTATTATGCCAGTAAAAATGCACACTTTACCACAACAATAGAACATATCTAGTTGGTGTAACATTTATTAATAATAGTAGGAATATTTTTTGTAATAACAATACATTTAAAACAATTGTTGTGTTTTTTTGTGAAACTACAAGGAAACAAGGTACTTACTTTGTTTCCAAAAGTACTCACCCACAGATTCTAGACCAACGGAATTAGATTACCTTACAGTATCCAGTTTATACGGCAGTCAATAACAGCGGAACCAAGATACCAGTATTTTAGTGACGTCCACGATAGCAGCAAACAGGCGATGGCAGTAGTGATGAGCAACAATTAGCCAAAAGGTCCCAGATCACTTTCCGGATTTTCAGAAATACCGCCCGATTGTTCATGACGATGGTGTTTCTAATCGCTTTTTCCATATTAGCTTTTTTTCGTTTCAATTCAGCTCTACACTTTTCAGAAAAAAAATGACACGACAGAAAAAATCATCTTCACATAATCACAACATACTTTGATCTCCGCTTTCATTCGCCATGCGCTTGGGGAAAATAATGGAACATGCATGTTACTCACTCTGTTCGTTGCATACCAACTTGGAGGCGTCGACGGCTCTCCACTACTGCTGCTTTGGCGCCACGCGTGTCAGGCGCGGTCTCTCCCACGGACTCCGAAAATGTTCAGGCGTCGTTCATTGATGTCGCCGTTGTCGATGACGTCTCCGGTGCGAAATTGTGGACTGCTCGACGGGGTACAGCCGTCGGTGGCGTCGAGCTACGGTGTGCGCCTCCCGATCCAAAGGTCGCCGGTTCGAATCCGGCCGGGGGAAAACTTTTTATACGCGACCGTGTCACGCTCTGCACGCCGTCACTCACGAAAAATGATGAAGAAACTTGATTACCGGTTCCTAACCGGTCCGGTTGTTGCCGCCCTGCCAAGGGCGCGGGAAAAAACGTGCGCTGCCCTCTCCGGTCCACGTGTACCACCGGGACGTCCTTCGTAGCAGGTAAACGGGGTCAAAAGCAGTCTCCAACTGTGTGGGTGGTGTGTCGGGCCTTGCAACTTGCCACAATCTGGTAAAGAAAAGAGGACCCACACCGGTCTTGAACACCACACTTTGCACCAAGTTTAGTCTTCAGTCTTACCGCTTTATCCGCAAGTCTACACAACCACCTAACCGCCAGAATGCACTACAAACTTGATTACGGTTTGACTAACTAGTAGAGGGGAAATTAAGGGAAAAAATCTAAATAAGCAAATTTGGAGCACTTTCACACTTTCCTATGGTTCACCTTCAAGAACACACCACGACGCGACTTAGAAAATCCGGACTGCTCTTGCCTCTTCCGTAGACCAGAACGAAGTGAACGAGCTAAGTCCTTGGATCCTCAGATCAAAGCGCGAGATTCCATGATCGTCGCCGGAAATTACGCGAATCACGAAGTGATTTCGCGAAGGTCAAAAAATCGCCTCTACCCACACCAACATCCATATTCGGCGGGTAAAGACCTCCCTTTTCCCGAGCTTCCAAGTGGAAACGATCAATCTACTTGTCTCCCACCCGAAGATTGTAAATGATTCCGGGGGTCAACGAATCCTGAAAGCAATCCTGATAGGTCATTGGCCGGGCCTTGGCACATGGTCGCTGAGATATATTGCTTGAACGGCGGTTATTTTGCGCCATACATTTGAGCGGGAACTCATTTAGTTCAGTGAATTATTGAGTGTAGAAAATGAACATTATCGGTAAACACTCAAAGTGAGCTTTTGAATTCAAGGGGTAGTTCAACGGGGAAATTCATCATTACTGTGCTACTTTGTACAATTCTATTTGAAATTCAAAACATTATTCATGGTACTGTTACAAGGCAAGGTGTATTGTTTAGTTAACCAATTGGGGGTGTTGTAGGGGCGGACGTAAACCGAATGTGACGCATAAAAAATTTTTGCTGAAATTTAAAAAAAAAATCTAGTATTTCACTTAATTTATTGATCGTTGGATACTTAAAATACATTCACTTGCGTCTTAAATGAGGTATTGTAAGATCTATCCAAAACCAGGCATATGGGATGTTATAAGATCAACAAGTTGTCCTGGAGTTCGAATCGAATGGTCTATCGAATCAGCCAAAGCCTTCATGATGTCCCAAGCCTCGGTATCAACCCAATTTTGTCCTCCGATTATTTGTCTTTCACTTGCGACTTCAATTCTCGCATGTATGAAGCTGTATGATCTCCAAATTGTCCTGGAGTTTAAATCAAATGGTCTACCGAATCTACTGAGGCTTGCATGGCGTCCTCAGCCGCGGTATAATCCCAATCATGCCCTCCGAGTATTTGTCTTTCACTTGCGTCGTAAGTCCAGGTATATGAGATGTTGTAAGATCTCCAAATTGTCCTGGAGTTTGAATCAAATGGTCTACAGGATCAACCAAGGCTTCCGCGATGTCCCCAGCCGCGGTGTCAACCCAATTTAGTCTTCTGAGCATTAGTCTTTCAATCACGGTTTTGGCAACATTCGATTTTGGCAAACAATACTATTTTATTTTTAGTTTTTATACGCCACGTAAATATCGTAATCCTCGTAAAAGAAACTTGGTTAAACCCCTAAATCGACGGAAAAAAACATAAAAAAAACGCGTAACAATAATTTATTTTAGACCTGAGCGCCGATTAAAAATATACCAGTGATAGATCGTTTTCAGCCAGCGGTGAAACGTTGGTGATCGGCGACGGCGTGGGTCGGCGTGTACTGATTTCGAACGTCAAACATTCTCCGGAGTTTCTTGGGAAGTTCCTCAACGAGTTCGTTGAGAAGTTCATCACAAAATTCCTCTGGACATTCCTCCGGAAGTTCCTTCAACAACTCCTCCGGAAGTTCCTCCTGGAACTCCTCCGGAAGTTCCTTCAGGAACTCCTCTGGAAGTTCCTTCAGGGACTCCTCCAGAAGTTCATCCAGGAATTCCCCCGGAAGTGCCTCCAGGAATTCCTCCGGAAGTTCCACTTGGAACAACTTCGGAAGTTCCTCCTGGA
This sequence comes from Armigeres subalbatus, assembly GCF_024139115.2. NCBI lineage: Eukaryota > Metazoa > Arthropoda > Insecta > Diptera > Culicidae > Armigeres > Armigeres subalbatus. Next base: position 305,193,606 of record NC_085139.1, on the reverse strand, counting down.
ACAACTCCCAAAGTTCCTCCAGCAATTCCTTCGGAAGTTCCTTCACGAATTCTTCCGGAAGTTCCTCCAGGAATTTCTTCGAGAGTTCTTCCAGGAACTCCTTCGGAAGTTCCTCCGGGAACTCCTCCGGAAGTTCCTCCGGAAAATCCTCCGGGAGCTCCTCTGGAAGTTCCTCCTGGAACTCCTCCGGAAGTTCCTCCTGGAACTCCTCCGGAAGTTCCTCCTGGAACTCCTCCGGAAGTTCCTCCTGGAGCTCCTCCGGAAGTTCCTCCTGGAACTCCTCTGTAAATTCCTTCAGGAACTCCTCCGGAAGTTCCTCCAGGAACTCCTGCGGAAGTTCCTCCTGGAGCTCCTAAGGAAGTTCCTCCTGGAACTCCTCCGGAAGTTCCTCCTGGAACTCCTCCGGAAGTTCCTCCTGGAACTCCTCCGGAAGTTCCTCCTGGAACTCCTCCGGAAGTTCCTTCTGGAACTCCTCCGGAAGTTCCTCCTGGAACTCCTCCGGAAGTTCCTCCTGGAACTCCTCCGGAAGTTCCTCCTGGAACTCCTCCGGAAGTTCCTCCTGGAACTCCTCCGGAAGTTCCTCCTGGAACTCCTCCGGAAGTTCCTCCTGGAACTCCTCCGAAAGTTCCTCCTGGAACTCCTCCGGAAGTTCCTCCTGGAACTCCTCCGGAAGTTCCTCCTGGCACTCCTCCGGAAGGTCCTCCTGGAACTCCTCCGGAAGTTCCTCCTGGAACTCCTCCGGAAGTTCCTCCTGGAACTCCTCCGGAAGTTCCTCCTGGAACTCCTCCGGAAGTTCCTCCTGGAACTCCTCCGGAAGTTCCTCCTGGAACTCCTCCGGAAGTTCCTCCTGGAACTCCTCCGGAAGTTCCTCCTGGAACTCCTCCGGAAGTTCCTCCTGGAACTCCTCCGAAGTTCCTCCTGGAACTCCTCCGGAAGTTCCTCCTGGAACTCCTCCGGAAGTTCCTCCTGGAACTCCTCCGGAAGTTCCTCCTGGAACTCCTCCGGAAGTTCCTCCTGGAACTCCTCCGGAAGTTCCTCCTGGAACTCCTCCGGAAGTTCCTCCTGGAACTCCTCCGGAGGGTCCTCCTGGAACTCCTCCGGAAGTTCCTCCTGGAACTCCTCCGGAAGTTCCTCCTGGAACTCCTCCGGAAGTTCCTCCTGGAACTCCTCCGGAAGTTCCTCCTGGAACTCCTCCGGAAGTTCCTCCTGGAACTCCTCCGGAAGTTCCTCCTGGAACTCCTCCGGAAGTTCCTCCTGGAACTCCTCCGGAAGTTCCTCCTGGAACTCCTCCGGAAGTTCCTCCTGGAACTCCTCCGGAAGTTCCTCCTGGAACTCCTCCGGAAGTTCCTCCTGGAACTCCTCCGGAAGTTCCTCCTGGAGAAGTTCCTCCTGGAACTCCTCCGGAAGTTCCTCCTGGAACTCCTCCGGAAGTTCCTCCTGGAACTCCTCCGAAGTTCCTCCTGGAACTCCTCCGGAAGTTCCTCCTGGAACTCCTCCGGAAGTTCCTCCTGGAACTCCTCCGGAAGTTCCTCCTGGAACTCCTCCGGAAGTTCCTCCTGGAACTCCTCCGGAAGTTCCTCCTGGAACTCCTCCGGAAGTTCCTCCTGGAACTCCTCCGGAAGTTCCTCCTGGAACTCCTCCGGAAGTTCCTCCTGGAACTCCTCCGGAAGTTCCTCCTGGAACTCCTCCGGAAGTTCCTCCTGGAACTCCTCCGAAGTTCCTCCTGGAACTCCTCCGGAAGTTCCTCCTGGAACTCCTCCGAAGTTCCTCCTGGAACTCCTCCGGAAGTTCCTCCTAGAACTCCTCCGGAAGTTCGTCCTAGAACTCCTCCGGAAGTTCGTCCTAGAACTCCTCCGGAAGTTCCTCCTAGAACTCCTAAGAAAGTTCCACCTGGAACTCCTCCGGAAGTTCCTCTTGGAACTCCTCCGGAAGTTCCTCCTGGAACTCCTCCGGATGTTCCTCCTGGAACTCCTCCGAAGTTCCTCCTGGAACTCCTCCGAAGTTCCTCCTGGAACTCCTCCGGAAGTTCCTCCTGGAACTCCTCCGGGGGATCCCGCTGGGACTGCTCCGAGTGTAGCTCCTGGAACTCCTCCGGAAGTTCCTCCTGGAACTCCTCCGGAAGTTCCTCCTGGAACTCCTCCGGAAGTTCCTCCTGGAACTCCTCCGGAAGTTCCTCCTGGAACTCCTCCGGAAGTTCCTCCTGGAACTCCTCCGGAAGTTCCTCCTGGAACTCCTCCGGAAGTTCCTCCTGGAACTCCTCCGGAAGTTTCTCCTGGAACTCCTCCGGAAGTTCCTCCTGGAACTCCTCCGGAAGTTCCTCCTGGAACTCCTCCGGAAGTTCCTCCTGGAACTCCTCCGGAAGTTCCTCCTGGAACTCCTCCGGAAGTTCCTCCTGGAACTCCTCCGGAAGTTCCTCCTGGAACTCCTCCGGAAGTTCCTCCTGGAACTCCTCCGGAAGTTCCTCCTGGAACTCCTCCGGAAGTTCCTCCTGGAACTCCTCCGGAAGTTCCTCCTGGAACTCCTCCGGAAGTTCCTCCTGGAACTCCTCCGGAAGTTCCTCCTGGAACTCCTCCGGAAGTTCCTCCTGGAACTCCTCCGGAAGTTCCTTCTGGAACTCCTCCGGAAGTTCCTTCTGGAACTCCTCCGGAAGTTCCTTCTGGAACTCCTCCGGAAGTTCCTTCTGGAACTCCTCCGGAAGTTCCTTCTGGAACTCCTCCGGAAGTTCCTTCTGGAACTCCTCCGGAAGTTCCTCCTGGAACTCCTCCGGAAGTTCCTCCTGGAACTCCTCCGGAAGTTCCTCCTGGAACTCCTTCGGAATTCTCCTCCGGAAGTTTCTCCTGGAACTCCTTCGGAATACTCCTCCGGAAGTTCCTCCAGGAATTCCTCCGGAAGTTCCTCCAGGAATTCCTGCGGAAGTTCCTCCAGGCATTCCTCCGGAAGTTCCTCCAGGCATTCCTCCGGAAGTTCCTCCAGGAATACCTCCGGAAGTTCCTCCAGGAATTCCTCCGGAAGTTCCTCCAGGAATCCCTCCGGAAGTTCCTCCAGGAATTCCTCCGGAAGTTCCTCCAGGAATTCCTCCGGAAATTCCTCCAGGAATTCCTCCGGAAGTTTCTCCAGGAATTCCTCCGGAAGTTTCTCCAGGAATTCCTCCGGAAGTTCCTCCAGGAATTCCTCCGGAAGTTCTTCCAGGAATTCCTCCGGAAGTTCCTCCAGGAATTCCTCCGGAAGTTCCTCCAGGAATTCCTCCGGAAGTTCCTCCAGGAATTCCTCCGGAAGTTCCTCCAGGAATTCCTCCGGAAGTTCCTCCAGGAATTCCTCCGGAAGTTCCTCCAGGAATTCCTCCCGAAGTTCCTCCAGGAATTCCTCCCGAAGTTCCTCCAGGAATTCCTCCGGAAGTTCCTCCAGGAATTCCTCCGGAAGTTCCTCCAGGAATTCCTCCGGAAGTTCCTCCAGGAATTCCTCCGGAAGTTCCTCCAGGAATTCCTCCGGAAGTTCCTCCAGGAATTCCTCCGGAAGTTCCTCCAGGAATTCCTCCGGAAGTTCCTCCAGGAATTCCTCCGGAAGTTCCTCCAGGAATTCCTCCGGAAGTTCCTCCAGGAATTCCTCCGGAAGTTCCTCCAGGAATTCCTCCGGAAGTTCCTCCAGGAATTCCTCCGGAAGTTCCTCCAGGAATTCCTCCGGAAGTTCCTCCAGGAATTCCTCCGGAAGTTCCTCCAGGAATTCCTCCGGAAGTTCCTCCAGGAATTCCTCCGGAAGTTCCTCCAGGAATTCCTCCGGAAGTTCCTCCAGGAATTCCTCCGGAGGTTCCTCCAGGAATTCCTCCGGAGGTTCCTCCAGGAATTCCTCCGGAGGTTCCTCAAGGAATTCCTCCGGAGTTCCTCTAGGAATTCCTCCGGAAGTTCCTCCAGGAATTCCTCCGGAAGTTCCTCCAGGAATTCCTCCCAAAGTTCCTCCGGAAGTTCCTCCAGGAATTCCTCCGGAAGTTCCTGCAATAGTTCCTCCGGAAGATCCTTCAGTAGTTCCTCCGGAAGTTCCTCCAGTAGTCCCCCCGGAAGTTACTCCAGGAGTTCCTCCGGAAGTTCCTGCAGGAGTTCCTCTGAAAGTTCCTCCAGGATTACCTCCAGAAGTTCCTCCAGCAGTTCCTCCGGGAGTTCCTTCAGGAGTTCCTCCGGAAGTTCCTCCAGGAGTTCCTCCGGAAGTTCCTCCAGGAGTTCCTCCGGAAGTTCCTCCAGGAGTTCCTCTAGGAGTTCCTTCAGGAGATCCTCCGGAAGTTCCTCCAGGAGTTCCTCCGGAAGTTCCTCCAGGAGTTCCTCCGGAAGTTCCTCCAGGAGTTCCTCCGGAAGTTCCTCCAGAAATTCCTCCGGAAGTTCCTCCAGAAATTCCTCCGGAAGTTCCTCCAGAAATTCCTCCGGAAGTTTCTCCAGAAATTCCTCCGGAAGTCCCTCAGGAAGTTCCTCCAGGATTTCCTCCGGAAGTTCCTCCAGGAATTCCTCCGGAAGTTCCTCCAGGAATTCCTCCGGAAGTTCCTCCAGGAATTCCTCCGGAAGTTCCTCCAGAAATTCCTCCGGAAGTTCCTCCAGGAATTCCTCCGGAAGTTCCTCCGGAAGTTCCTCCAGGAGTTCCTCCGGAAGTTCCTCCAGGAATTCCTCCGGAAGTTCCTCCAGGAATTCCTCCGGAAGTTCCTCCAGGAATTCCTCCGGAAGTTCCTCCAGGAATTCCTCCGGAAGTTCCTCCAGGAATTCCTCCGGAAGTTCCTCCAGGAATTCCTCCGGAAGTTCCTCCAGGAATTCCTCCGGAAGTACCTCCAGAAATTCCTCCGGAAGTTCCTCTAGAAATTCTTCCGGAAGTTCCCCCAGGAATTCCTCCAGAAATTCTTTCGGAAGTTCCTCCAGGAATTCCTCCAGAAGTTCCTCCAGGAATTCCTCATGAAGTTTCTCCAGGAATTCTTCCGGAAGTTCCTCCAAGAATTCCTCCAGAAGTTCCTCCAGGAATTCCCCCAGAAGTTCCTCCAAGAATTCCTCCGGAAGTTGCTCCAGAAATTCATCTGGAAGTAGCTCCAGGAATTCCTCCGGAAGTTCCTTAAGGAATTCCTCCTGAAGTTTCTTCAGGACTTCCTTCGTAAGTTCCTCCAGGAATTTCTTCGGAAATTCCTTCAGGAATTCCTCCGGAAGTTCCTCCAGAAATTCCTCCGGATGTTCCTTCAGAAATTCCTCCGCAAGTTCCTCCAGAAATTCCTCCGCAAGTTACTTCAGAAATTCTTCCGGAAGTTCATCCAGAAATTCCTCCGGAAGTTCCTCCAGAAATTCCTCCGGAAGTTCCTCCAGGAATTCCTCCAGAAGTTCCTCCAGGAATTCCTTCGGAAGTTTCTCCAGGAATTCCTCCGGAAATTCCTTCAGGAATGCCTCCGGAAATCTCTTCAGGAATTCCTCTGGAAGTTCTTTCAGGAATTCCTCTGGAAGTTCCTCCAGGTATTTCTCTGGAAGTTCCTTCAGGACTTCCTTTAGAAATTCCTTAAGAAGTTCTTCCGGAAGTTCCTTCAGTAATTCTTTCGGAAGTTCAAAATCATTTTTAGCCTTACGTAATTTGTGAAACAACCCTGTGTTGTTCGTACTGATAGCTTTTAAAGTCGGCATATTGGGCCTGTGCAAACCTCCTGTCTCGTCGGTGGACTGTCGTGTCAGGTCTGTTAAGTGTCCCACCTAACACCAAACGGTTGCTTTGGCGGAGCCTGCTTGCGGATACATGCAGCTTTTTATAGAAGTTAAACAGAGCCCACTGTCGAACCCTACCACATCCTGGGCAGACACCACAACTCGCAGTTGACCTAGCTAGGTGGGATCGTCAAGCCTTTTGGACATAGTTCACCCTGCTCTCGAATTCCAACCTTTGGTATTCCCAACTAATAGTTGAATAATTTCAGAAGCACGATTAAAGTAAATGAATATTCGAATATTTGAATTAATGAAATAAAAACCACCATTTTCCTGTTTTAATATGAACTACCGTAGTGGGTACACATAATCCGAAGTAAACGATGATTAATTAATCGCTCATAACTACCGACACAATCATTGACCGGGTTTGCATTGGAACTGATCGAAATCCCGATCATGGCGCAAACAAAACAAAATGTATGAGATAGAGATATAATTAAGAAAGTAATCAAAAGAGACTTTCACTTATAAATAATTTGCATGCTCCGACATCGCGTTGGTACTTTCCTTCAATCAGCATCAATTACCTGCCTTAAAATTTGCCTTCATTAATTGGGCGAAGGATTTTTGCCTTCCTCTTGCACCAAGTTGTATCGAAAGGCTACGCGATCACCGCTCAAACGATTTTATGATTGAAGCGTCATATATAAGAATAGTTCGACGAATATTCTGTATGTGTGTGCCAAAAAAACATAAAGAATGAGAAAATAATTGTGTTTTGGAGCAATGATCAAAGGGCTGTTTTGACATTTTTTTCATTCCCTTTGCTTATGATCGAGAGAGGTACCTTCACCGCTTGATGGATTAATCGACTCATACGAAAATAAAAATATGAAGTCATTCGCCAAACCAGAAATAAGAAACGAAAGCATCGAAATCGAAAGGCGCCAAAAATCTATTTTAGTTTTATTAGCACTGCAGCTGTTGCTCGCGGAGCATGACTCGATTATCTTCTGTAAATATTGTTCATCGGTTTACCAGAAATTCAAGGTGGATCACTTTTTTTGCGACCGTATCATTTACCTACACTTGACTGAAGAGCGCGACCGGCACGATGAAGCCAATGCACTCGAAATGAAAGCGCAGTGGAGTCCAACGAGGTGTTTGTCTTTGCTAGACCAAAAAATGCGATTCACGACGCACAGACATGTGGGTATCTAATCATCGTCCATTGTCCGTTGTCATTGTGGTGATGTTTTGTGGCATTAATATTCTGCGATTCTTCATCAATTCTGTAATCCAGCTGTGACGTCCATGATAAGACTTTTAAGCACGGAATTCTACTGCCGGTTATTTTCCCCCAGCTTATCACCAAACCGATCATGTAACCCCGCCATTTCTGTGTCCGTTGCCATTGCTCCCTGCACATTTTGTTTCACCATACGTGGTCCAACGCCCGCAAACAACAGCCTACTGGGTAGTGCGATAGGCTATCCATTAGTCAAAACACGTGACGGAATGTGGCTTGCTTTGCTATGGTGCAGCTCTCATAAAACTATCTACAGCAAAAAATAACACAAACGCGACCAGTAACGCCGGACTGTTGCTCCTATTCTCCTATTACGTCGGACGACCAACCCGAGAATCGATCAGACCCCGACAATTATCGGTTCTGCTACTGTTGATTGCTATACATATGGCAAGGCTGCTTCTGGATATGTTGGCAAATAAAATGAGAATGCCGTTTCGAGTCCGTCAAGGAGAGCCAGTCCATTTTTCCTATTTTATGTTGCGCGCGCTATGTAGCTTAGATCTGCAATCGGATGTCGTTCAACGGAGATTGACATGTTTGTGCTGCTGAGTTTTGAAACCTTGGCTTTTACGACTGGGCCTGTTATGATCTTTTAGAGCGAGGATTAGCCAACTTTGATTGTGCAATCAATTGGATCGCGAATATTTGACCCGCCACAGGCGTTTCTGTTGTTTCTTTGATGACATAATTTCCCATTATAATCATTAATCCCCAACCTTTCGCTGTTTCCGTTTTCGCTTCGCAGGGTTCCGACCCGAGGGCTGCAACCTGCCGGGGTAAGCTGCAGAGTCGCCGGTGTAAGCTGAACCAGGAAATCAACAAGGAGATGCGGTTACGGGCCGGGGCGGAGAACCTGTTCAAAGCGACCACCAACAAGAAGCTGAAGGACACGGTCGCGCTGGAGCTCAGCTTTGTGAACTCGAACCTGCAGCTTCTGAAGGAGCAGCTGTCCGAGCTGAACTCGTCGATGGAGATCTACCAGAGCGAAGGGTGAGTTTTGTTTTACTGTTTATTGTTTTCTGCCGTCTGATAACATTTAAATGGACCGTTCTGTCACATCTTTCTATCAATTCTTGATTTTTAATTTTAAACTTGCTCTTTTTCTATGCTATTGTAAAACTTACTTCTAATTGCCCAATAAAATAAACGAAAGGCTTATATGAACACAAAGATGTTTTATGATTTCCGGACAGAAATTCATCAAAATTTCGAATTTCGGAAAATAATCTATCAAATTTCTAACAAAAATTCATCAAATTCTGGACATGATTTGGATAGGAATCCACAAAAATCTGGTCAGAAGTTCATCGAATTTCAGAAAGGAATTAGTCAAACCTCCATGAGTCGATGTTCTATGACTCGATATCGACTCATGGAAGCAAATTTAGCTATGTTGAAAAATATTTTCTGGGTTACTGTGATGGTCCCTTCAAACAACTTCCCAGTGATTTTCCTTTCCACATCTCGATACTTCTATCAGTCGATGGTCTCTTTAATATCGACTCATGGAGGTTAGACTGTAGTCAATTATCAAACCAAAATTAATCGAATTCTGGAGAGGGAGTCTTCAAATATCGGAGCAGAATTTCTGGCAATAATTGATTAAATTCGGAACAAGTGTTCAACGAATTCCGGACAGAAATTAATCAAATTTTGGACAAGAATTTATCGGATTTCGATTTCTTTTCAAAGAAATTAAGCCAGGAATTTATAAATTTGCAGACTGGAATGCATGGAATTCCGGATAGAAATTCATCGAGTTCTAGATATAAATAAATTGAATTTTGGATAGGAATTTATCAAACATAGGACAATTCATCGGGGGCAGAGTTTTATCTAATTCCGGAAAAGAATTCATCGAATTCCAGACAAGACTTCATCGAACCTCAAAAGGGATCTCAACGAATTTCGGCAAGGAATTCATTGAATGCCGGACATAAATTCATCGAACTCCGAAAAGGATTTCATCGAATCCCGAAAAGAAATTCATCGAATTCCAGACAGATTTTCATCGAACCCCAATCGAGAATTCATCGAATTCCGAACAGTAGTTCATCGAATTCCGGACAGGAATTCGTCAAATTTTAGACAAGAAATCATCGAACTCAGAACAGGATTTCATCGAATCCCGAACAGAAATTCATCGAATTCCAGACAGATATTCATCGAACTGCAAGCGTGAATTCATCGAATCCCGAACAGTAGTTCATCGAATTCCGGACAGGAATTCGTCAAATTTTAAACAGGAATTCATCGAATTTCAGAAAGGAATTCATCGAATACCGGACAGAAATTCATCAAACTCCGGACAGAAATTCATCGGATTCCGGACGGGAATTCGACGAGAATGACTATTGTCAGCCCTGACGATAACATTCACATCAAGGTTGATTGCTTTCAGGGCGTTGTCACATTACGATCGTTTGTTATGGATAAAGTAAAGGTAGCCTCACACCTCGGGAATTTGAACCGCGGATTTTTTCCCCGTGTATTTTCACATATGCGATGTTTTTGGGTTTTGGGTACGGTAAATTCAAATCCCGGCCCCATTTAAAATGCACGGGGAAAATTAACTGCGAGGTTTCTAAGCCAAGTTACCATTTTTGCATTCGTATATCATGAGGCTAACACGATGATACTTTTATGCCCAGGGAATTCGAGACAATTTCCAAACCGAAAATTGCCTAGACCGGCACCGGGAATCGAACCCAACCACCCTCAGCATGGTCTTGCTTTGTAGACGCGCGTCTTACCGCACGGCTAAGGAGGGCCCCGCCTTCCTTCGGATATTTCTTTGAAACTTTCTTTTGTTTTTAGTAAAACCATACAAAATTCCTTCTAAAATTGCTGCAGGAATTATTCCAGAAATTTTATTGGAAGATTTTTTTCCGGAAATTTATTATCCAGCTGCTATAAATCTGAATCACCCGTTTTGACGTTTGCGTTGGCCATACATTGGCCTGATTTTGATCGAAGTATGCTGTGTTTTAGGATCTGTCTCAATTGGATAGTTAAAATGAAATTAAACTTAAAAGTGACATTTCAATAATTATCAAATAACCCTGCTCGCAGAGCAAGATTACTTTTGACAGATATCGAATTATTTTCCATCGATGTCCTATTGGAATTGCTGGGTAGCACCAGCCATTCTTATAACGGGGTGATTTTTTAATTTTCGAACTGTCACTTTTAAGTTTAATTCTCCAAATGAGACAGACCCTTAATAAAAACTTTTTGTTTACAATAAAACTTCAAAAGATTTTTATATTGTTTCTCAAATTCCACATCTCAATTTTAGAACTGATATTTGTCAATCGTTTGTCAATCATATTTGTCCACTAAATCAATAAAACAATATAAAATCCTAAGAGAGTTTTCGGAATGGTTTCTAACTGAAATGTTAATTGAATTCCCAGATGAAATTTCCGTCAGAACTCTTCAAGTTATTTCTGATTTCCAAAATAATTTTTAAAGGAATATTCGAAAGTCTTAAGGATTTTCCAAATAAATTTCTCGAGATGAATGTCTAAAGGGATTCCTGATGGAATTCTTGCAAGAGTTCCTGGGTGAAATTCTAAACATATATCGGGACCGATCTGCGATTTGGGCGTAACTTATTTTGTAAATAAACATTGTTTTGTGGATTCTGTTGAAAACAAGCATTTTCCTTCCGGAGACGAGCCAGCCTAAGGCTGAAAGTCTCCTTAATAAAGACAATAAAAAAAAGCATTTTCCTTCAAAACTGATTCCCTTACCTGGTAGAGGAAAGCTTATTCTGTCGGATACACGGGGATGACAAGCTACGCCATCTTTGTCACATATTTTCTGAATAACCAATACGAGTGCACTGCGAATGCAACATAAACAATTGCGAGGGTGAAAATGATATAAAACTAACAAAGGCATAGACAGTACCTTGTGCAACTAGCATTCTAAATAATTAAGCAAATAAGTTGAAAATTCTTAAGTTTGAAGCATGGAATCGAGTGTAAAATTGTGTTAATTGATAATTCGTTAAATTTTTCTCTATTTTCTCATGATTGTATCATGTTGCACTACTGAGGGGTATGGGCGTTTTGCATCATATTCTCCTGTAAAAACGTAAACATTCAAAATTCACGCACATACTATTGCAAAATAAATCAGTATTGGGGTAATCTGATACTGGGGGATAAATTTATCCCCCAAAAAAGAACGAACAGGCAAACCTGTCAAAATCCATAGTAAAAAAATTGGATGTCGCTCCTTTGGTCGGATACTTACTGTGGTTTTATCAGGAAATGCTTGCTAGGGAGCGTCCACAAATTACGTAACGCTTAGAGGGGGGAGGGGGGGTTGAACGAAGTGTGACGATCCATACAAAATTTTCAGATGTTTCATACAAAAAGTGTGACATAGTGAGAGGGGGGCTGAAAATGGCCAATTTTTGCGTTACGTAATTAATGGATCTTTCCCTATAGCAGAAATTCGCCTCCCAATGTTTGTTTACAAAATAAGTTACGCCAAAATCGCAGATCTATTTCGATATGCGGAATTTCTAAAGAATTCCAAAAAATTCTTCTAGAGTTTCGGAACGGATTTCCTAAGCAATCACTGGAAGAATTTGTTTGAGAAAATTCTGAAATAACTGCTGATGCAATGAAATAACTGCTGAATCAATTTCCGAAGCAATTCATAACGAAATCCATAAAAGGAATTCTTCTAAAGAAATTTTGTATCCTTTAAAAAAGTTTAGGTTTCCGGCTTTCTTCTTACTTTTTACTATGTGGAAAACAATGCTGAAGACCGAAAAACATGTGTTTTTGAGGAGGAGAATATTTATGAAATTTGCAAAAATACTTTCTGCCTACCGGTGGGAAAATTCAATATGGTAATATGATCAAAAATGGTCACTCGTTTGGTTAAATAGACTTTTTGTCAATTGACCATTTAACAAAATTCCGTAGCCTCTCTATTTTTGAGTCGATACTGGCCCTTAGGCCAAAAGACATCTAGCCAAGTACTATTTAGCAAAACTAAACGTTTAACGGAAATTGTTATCTTGTCTTGTCTTGTCTTGTCTTGTCTTGTCTTGTCTTGTCTTGTCTTGTCTTGTCTTGTCTTAGCACATGCACAGCCAGTATTGAAAAGCATCCTGGAAATGTCGGTTGTATTCCCGAGCATTTTCTTGTCTGCATTAATATTTGCAGCATATCATAAATATGACACAAGTATTAAAACGGCCAGGCCCACCGTGCAGGCTTGAAATTGGGAGAAAATCCAGAACTCCCCGGCAATCAGATTATTTAGTAATAAATAACATGATCAAAGAAGAGTTTTGAATCTACGAAAGGAAGGGGGAAAGATGATTGGCGAATCGTTGGGAGTGACTTGCTAAGAAGATTTATGTACACTCCATGGGTTTTCGACGTCTTGGGATGGGACACAGTTTTTAGTCTAGTGCCCTGGCTTATACACTGATGGGCAAAAGTATTCGCATAAATTCAGATAGATTACTATGAAAGCATGACGAATACTTATGTCAATGTACATATAGGCCTAGGTTTAAGCGCCATTACTCGCTCTCTGGAACGAGACAAAGAAAAGAAAGAAAAGCGATGAAAAACAAGCGAAAACTCAAGACGATAAAATTATACCATATTTTTACTTACAACATCTCCATATTTTCTGTGCTTGGAAGCATTTTTTTTTCAATTTTTGCCCTCAAAACACAATTTATTGAAATGGCTTACCATAAATTTTCGCGAAAAGTGAATGAGGAGTGAAAATGAAGAAACGGAAGAAAAAGTCATCAAGAAGTTTTTTTTGTTAAATATCTTGGCTGTGCATATGCACAGCATATGTTTCGAAATGGACAAATTGATATGAAATTTGCGAGAAAGAATCCACTTGTCTTGGAGGGACTCGAACCCTCAACCTCCTACTCTCTAGATAGGCGTGATAACCCTACCCAACAAGACCACCTAAAGGGCACGTGTGGGGACCAGCCATCAGAATCCGAGTAGCAACCTCCACCGCAGTTAGCTCTCTTTTTGCAAATTGAATATCTTTCGGATGCTTGATTTGTCCAATCTCCACATGTGCTTTACTATTGTATACCCACAGCTAAGCGAGTGCACATTGTTTATTATCACGCCTATCTAGAGAGTAGGAGGTTGAGGGTTCGAGTCCCTCCAAGACACGTGGATTCTTTTTCGCAAATTTCATATCAATTTGTCCATTTCGAAACTATGCTGTGCATATGCACAGCCAAGATATTTAACAAAAAATGGTTTTCGTACAGCCGAGTTGCAGAATAAAATGCAATTAATTGTCATCAAGAAGCCCAATTTTCGTTTATCTGAAGATCGTCGAGTCTGCTAGTGTTAAATACAAACAGCCAAAATGAATTCTATGAATATTTTTGAATAAAGAGATCAACATAATGAATATAACGAGTTTTTTAATTTTTCCTTTGTCTAATTATTTTCTAAAACAGATAAATTTTATGGTAAAATTCAATCATATTTTTTTAGTGGTAATAAAGTATATAACATCAAGACACTTTACATCACACGGCGCAGTACACAGTCTTAATACTTTATTACTCAATATTAATGGAACCATCGAACTGGAAGAAAGGAAGGAAGTATATAAAATTAACGGATCAAAGCAGAAAATATCTTCATAGAATACGAAAGATGAAAAATATGAATAAATTTTTTTTGGTAAAGAATGTAAATAAGTAAACCTCTACCATTAGTTCTTCACTACTCAAGGTTAAATTATGAGCACTTGATCACTTACTTATGATCATTTAATAATTTATTCTCTACCTCGATGTAATATTTTGCCCCTCTAACTCGATCTCGACTACTCGATGATCTGTTCAATATCGAGTAAGGGGGAAATATAATATAAAAAATAAATATAATTATAAAACATAATTAAAAAAAAATAAAAAACTTTAAAATAATAAAAGAAATATAATTAAACTTTTGGTAGTAATACTAGCATTGAGTACAACCTATAGGCCTTGTTTTTCTTCGACTATTTCTAGATTTGTACCTTTTTTTCTTCTTTGATTTGTACCTTTCGCATTTAGGGTATATCGAAAACAATTAACTAGAAGTTTTTATAATTCACCGAAAATTTATTTGTATATTACTAACTAAAATGGTGGAGGTTCCTCCAATTCAACCAGTTTATCTTCTTCTTCTTCTTATTGGCATTACATCCCCACACACTGGGACAGCGCCGCCTCGCAGCTTAGTGTTCATGAAGCACTTCCACAGTTATTAACTGCGAGGTTTCTAAGCCAGGTTACCATTTTTGCATTCGTATATCATGAGGCTAGCACGATGATACTTTTATGTCCAGGGAAGTCGAGACAATTTCCAATCCGAAAAATTGCCTAGACCGGCACCGGGAATCGAACCCAGCCACCCTCAGCATGGTTTTGCTTTGTAGCCACGCGTCTTACCGCACGGCTAAGGAGGGCCAGATTATATATTGGAATAATTCTTGGTATTCAACTAATAAATCATAAAAATATGGACATTGTGTGCATCAAAGTAGATATTTTAGAAAATAATATTTTAATGATTTCCTAGATGACGTATTGGACGATTTTTTGACAGAATACTGAAACTCAACGTTAAAATTACAAAGAATATATACAAATCGAACTTTTGAAGCATTACAAAGAAACAGTCACTTATAGAATATGACATTTCTAGGATTTTTTTTAAAGAACTCTCCAAAAATGAAAACAAGGAATAGCTCCCGAAGAACAGGTTATCCTTTCCGAATTTCCTTCCCTTCCCCTGTTAGTCCTGTGCTTCTTTGGAACGGATCGAATTAGCAATTTATGAAATATTCGATTATGTGTTAGATATTTTTGTTTGCGCTTACCTTGATGTTGACCATTATGAAATTGTCCGCTGTCTTGCTCTTACATGAATAATGAAGATTGGTCCTGTGTTGCAAGGCCCACAAGGATTCTTACCGTCAGTAAGCTGTGTGTGCATGTTAAGCAGCGTTTGATCCGTCGCTTAGCTCACCCGATGAATTAATCGATTAATCGATTGCGGAATTAGCACCTCCAACATATAGTTTCTGCTTCACAATCTGGCAGGGTAAGATCGACTTGTGCGTGCATTGAGAGATTGAAAATTGGCAGTGGGAAGAGATTTTAATCGGCATTGAAAACGTCTTGAGATTTCCGCAGCTTTTTAGGATTACTTTCAGCCAGTCCACCATTTCGAGAACATGTTGAGCATTTGATAAAACTTGATTACACTGGAATGTAACTTGTGTATGGAACGGGCAGGGTCTGGTCGATCTCACTTTAAGACGCTGCATCAATACCGGACGGGTTTCAACTGACATTTGCAGTAACGTAACTGAAGGCATTCCGGTCAACTTCTGGTTAGAAGACTCCGGCTAGCATCGAAGATGGGAAAAAGACTTCGCTTGGCACCGTTTTTTTGGCACGGCAAATGCTGGGTAAAGCGTACCATTGGTACTTCGCGTACCTGAAGGAATAAAATAGACCCCATCTCGCGGTCCTTAGCCTCTTACCCAGCAACTCATATCCCTACCTCCCCGCGGTGCTGGCCGGGATACGAGCAACCTTAGGGAAGATCGGGTAACCAACCCCGGTGGGAACTATGGTCGTATGCTGACAGGGAAGGGGGGGTTTGCTCCTCTCCGGAGGTGCAAATCTTATTGAGCGTCTGTTCTCCATGTCAGGATCGGCTCACAACAGCGTCTGTTCTCCATGTTAGGGGCGGCTGATCGAAGACTCTAAGTGAAACTGTGCACCATGGTCCACCGGAAATAAGGAGGAATGGTCCTCCGGAAATTTAGGGGGTTTGGTGTCAGGCCCTGCAAGCCAGCCTTTAAAAATCATAAGCAACGAACAATCAACAAGAGAGTACGGACCGGAACCATCGGCGAAGACCATTGCGACGAAAAGGGACTAGCGATTGGAAACTCGGTTCGTGGAACTGAAAATCTCTCAACTTCATCGGGAGCACACGCATACTCGACGATGTGCTCAAGGACCGTGGATTCGGCATCGTAGCGCTGCAGGAGGTTTGTTGGAAGGGATCAATGGTGCGAACGTTTAGAGGTAATCATACCATCTACCAGAGCTGCGGCAACACACACGAGCTGGGAACAGCTTTCATAGTGATGGGCGATATGCAAAGGCGCGTGATCGGGTGGTGGCCGATCAATGAAAGAATGTGCAGGTTGAGGATCAAAGGCCGGTTCTTCAACTTCAGCATAATCAACGTCCATAGCCCACACTCCGGAAGCACTGATGATGATAAGGACGCATTCTACGCGCAGCTGGAACGTGAGTACGACAGCTGCCCAAGCCACGACGTCAAAATCATCATAGGAGATTTGAACGCTCAGGTTGGCCAAGAGGAGGAGTTTAGACCGACTATTGGAAAGTTCAGCGCTCACCGGCTGACGAACGAAAACGGCCTACGACTAATTGATTTCGCCGCCTCCAAGAATATGGCCATTCGCAGCACCTACTTCCAACACAGCCTCCCGGATCGGTACACCTGCAGATCTGCAGACAGAATTACAAATCGACCACATTCTGATTGATGGACGGCACTTCTCCGACATTATCGACGGCAGGACATATCGTGGCGCTAACATCGACTCTGACCACTATCTGGTGATGGTTAAACTGCGCCCAAAACTATCCATCATCAACAATGTTCGGTACCGACGACCGCCGCGGTACGACCTAGAGCGATTGAAGCAACCTGATGGCGACATCGCGACATCGCATACGCGCAGCATCTCGAGGCAGCGTTGCCGGAAGAGGGTGAGCTCGATGGGGCCCCTCTTGAGGACTGCTGAAATACAGTCAAAGCAGTCATTAACGACGCAGCGGAGAACAACGTCGGGTATATGGGTCGAAGTCGACGGAACGATTGGTTCGACGAAGAGTGCAGACAGATTCTGGAGGAGAAGGACGCAGCGCGGGCGGTCGCGCTGCAGCAAGGTACCCGGCAGAACGTGGAACGTTATAGACGGAAGCGGAGACAGCAGACCCGCCTTTTTCAGGAGAAGAAACGCCGCCTGGAAGAAGCGGAGTGCGAGGAGATGGAACAGCTGTGCCGTTCTCAAGGAACACGCAAGTTCTACCAGAAGCTCAACGCATCCCGCAAAGGCTTCGTGCCGCGAGCCGAAATGTGCCGGGATAAGGATGGGAGCATCTTGACGGACGAACGTGTGGTGATCGAAAGGTGGAAGCAGCACTACGAGGAACATCTGAATGGCGCTGAGAGTACAGGTAGTAAAAGTCAAGGCAGCGGAGGAGATGACTACGTCGGTTCAGCGGACGATGGAAGCCAACCAGCCCCCACCTTGAGGGAAGTTAAGGATGCCATTCAACAGCTAAAGACCAACAAAGCAGTTGGTAAGGATGGTATCGGAGCTGAGCTCATCAAGATGGGCCCGGAAAAGCTGGCCACTTGCCTGCACAAACTGATAGTCAGAATCTGGGAAACCGAACAGCTACCGGAGGAGTGGAAGGAAGGGGTTATATGCCCCATCTACAAGAAAGGCGATAAACTGGAGTGTGAGAACTTTCGAGCGATCACCATCCTTAATGCCGCCTACAAAGTGATATCCCAGATCATCTTCCGTCGTCTGTCATTATTAGTGAACGAGTTCGTGGGAAGTTATCAAGCCGGCTTCGTTGACGGCCGCTCGACAACGGACCAGATCTTTACTGTATACAGATTCATACAAAAATGCCGTAAAGACCAGGTCCCAACGCACTATCTGTTCATAGATTTCAAGGCGGCATACGGCAGTATAGACCGCGTAGAGCTATGGAAAATTATGGACGAGAACAGCTTCCCTCAAAATAATTTTCTTTCCCTGGGAAGCTTACCAGACTGATCAAAGCAACGGTGGATGGTGTGCAAAACTGTGTGAAGATTTCGGGCGAACACTCCAGTTCGTTCGAATCGCGCCGGGGACTAAGACAAGGTGATGGACTTTCGTGCCTGTTGTTCAACATTGCGCTAGAAGGTGTCATGCGGAGAGCCGGGTGTAACAGCGGGGGTACGATTTTCAACAGATCCAGTCAATTTATTTGCTTCGCGGATGACATGGACATTGTCGGCCGAACATTTGCAAAGGTGGCAGAACTGTACACCCGCCTGAAACGTGAAGCAACCAAAGTTGGACTGGTGGTGAATGCGTCAAAGACAAAGTACATGCTTGTGGGTGGAACCGAGCGCGACAGGGTCCGCCTGGGAAGCAGTGTTACGATAGACGGGGATACCTTCGAGGTGGTCGAGGAATTCGTCTACCTCGGATCCTTGCTAACGGCTGACAACAACGTTAGTCGTGAAATACGAAGGCGCATCATCTGTGGAAGTCGGGCCTACTACGGGCTCCAGAAGAAACTGCGGTCGAAAAAGATTCGCCACCGCACCAAATGTGTCATGTACAAGACGTTAATAAGACCGGTTGTCCTCTACGGACATGAAACATGGACAATGCTCGAGGAGGACTTGCAAGCACTCGGAGTATTCGAGAGACGGGTGCTTAGGACCATCTTTGGCGGTGTGCAAGAAGACGGTGTGTGGCGGCGAAGAATGAACCATGAGCTCGCCCAACTCTACGGCGAACCCAGTATCCAGAAGGTAGCTAAAGCCGGAAGGGTACGATGGGCAGGACATGTTGCAAGAATGCCGGACAGCAACCCTGCAAAGATGGTGTTCGCTTCCGATCCGGTAGGTACGAGACGGCGTGGAGCGCAGCGAGCGAGATGGGCAGACCAGGTGCAGAACGACTTGGCGAGCGTGGGGCGTATCCGAGGATGGAGAGATGCGGCCTCGAACCGTACATTGTGGCGTCAAATTGTTGATTCAGTGTTATCTGTTTAGATGTTAACTAAATAAATGAAATGAAATGGCACCGTTTTTGCTTTGCTCAGCTTATCCTTAAATCTTTTTCAGCAACATCCAGTCAAGTCCAGTCCAAAACCATAGGTAAAACTTCGTTTAACGGAAATTGTTATCAGGTCAAAACTGGTTTGACCGCAAATGTAGTTTGGCTGAAAGCAAAAAGAACATTTGGCCAGACTTGTAAAAAGTTATTTGCCCTAACAGGTCATTTTGCTGAAAATGACGTTCGACTGAAAAAGTCGAACTATTTTAAAGAAAATAAACATTTTTCAACATTTTTATTTTTTTTTCTATGCAATTAATTTGTTACGCGTAACAATATTACGAAGGACAACCACTCCCCCCCATATTTTGCATGATAAATTGTAACAAAAATTAAACAACCCCCCACCCCCTATTGCGTTACGTTATATTTGAACAGACCCTCATTGACATGTAGGCCCAAACCATATTTTCGGCCAAATCGCCCATTCTGTCAAACGACCATTTCGGTCAAACGACCTGTTAGGGAAAACAACTTTTTCGGCCAAATTACCAGTTCGGCCGTATGTCGCTTTCGGCCAATGGAATTTTCCAAGAATTTCTTTTGGACAATACACTAGTCGTTCAAAAACTACAACATGTTTTCGTTTCAGTTAGCGAATGCCGTTCGCATTCTTGTCGTCAAACAATTATCAGACGACGTCCGACGCAATAGAAGTGCACCTGATTGTGCAGCGCAATGCAGATCATAGACTTTGACATCGTTTTGAAGTTCAGCTATCCGAAACTGTTCGAAAAACTGATGTAACTATTGAATTCCAGTTAAATGACTTTTGGTTATCGAACGTCTACTGTACAAAAAATATTCAGTAGAAATCCAATCATTTGGAACAATTTTCCGTTGAAATCCAAAGATTTTTTTATTGAAATCTACGTTTTGAACAATCCTCCGTGGAAATTCTTAAGAAGTTTACTTATGGAGAATTTCTCGTAAAAATTCCAGAAAATTTTCCTTGAAAACTCCTTAGTGCCTCTCGCGAAAATTTTTAAGAATTTACTGTTTTATCGTTGGCAATGCCAAACTAGCCGTCCTAATTTTCTAGACTAAGAAAGTCAACCTGAAAACAACCATTAGATCAGCCACACTCTCCTGCAATTATGAAGATTTTTGTGCAAATTT
Source organism: Armigeres subalbatus (assembly GCF_024139115.2). Classification (NCBI taxonomy): domain Eukaryota; kingdom Metazoa; phylum Arthropoda; class Insecta; order Diptera; family Culicidae; genus Armigeres; species Armigeres subalbatus. Next base: position 305,173,545 of record NC_085139.1, on the reverse strand, counting down.
CGAAGAATACTCAATAGAAACATTCCGTGAATTTCCGAAGATTTTCCTGTAGAAGTTAAGAACAATTTTTCAAATTTCAAACAATTTTATACAGAAATTCTAAATATTTCTCGATTCTATAAAAAGTTTCCATGGAAAATCCGAAAATAATTCCCAAATTTTGGAAAAACTTATAGAATTTTCTGGAGAAGTTCATTAGATTTTTCATGCAAAATTCAAAAGATTCTTCCTTTAATGTTTTGAAAATATCCTAAAAAACCCAAATTTATCCACCGGTGGTGATGATGCCTTTCTCGATTCAATATGATGATGTTGTAGGGGAAGTGGGGGTAGCACGCCCATAGGGGTTAAAACGCACCACCCCTGAATAAGGTTAAATATCCCCATTTTGATTATTTTCAATTGTCTATACGATAAAGCAATGAAAAATATTGCCATTGGATACATATATTTCATGATTTTTCTCTAGTTATACATGAAAAACTCAAAAAACGATTTTTGCGTGTTTTGATGCAATTCTAGCTCGGTGGAATTTAGTCTTTCTGTCGCTGTTATACATTGATAAATTAATAATTGAGCCATGAGCCATGCTGCTTACTCGTGTTCTTTATGTTCCACACGAAATCGTCGTCAAAAATGGTTTTAAAACGATTTTATGGGCCTTCAAACTTCTGAGGTCGGTGTGGGGCATTACGCCCATGCTCATTTCGTATGACCGAAACAGCTGAAACATTCGGTTAATTGCCTTAATGTAGGCAATTAAAATGAAAATCAGTACGATAAGCACATGCGCGTTTTAACCCATCCACTGGCGCATCTCACCCCGCATGGTTTCAAAATCATTTTTTTCGGGGGCTTTTTAAAAATCAAATTTCTGTGCAATAAAATGGACAATTAGATATCTGTTATCGGTAGTCAGTCGCAGATATGCTGTTCTTCAGTATGCGCTGATGAAAACTGGCTGAAATAATGGTTTTCATTGATAAAATGGCATTTTCCTTAACGTGGGCGTCCTACCCCCAGTTCCCCTAAATGCAGTGCTTATTGCCTACATTTCGGCGCTAAAAAGATTTGGTGCAATTCTAGTACGTTGCTTGAAAACTACTTCATGTTTTTCTGTTGATTATTCATAATTCATGAAAAAAATGTTACTTAGGTCCTTTTGAAAAGTTAAGCGAGATTTGTGTTTTTGTTGATAAAAAATAAAAATATAATCCAAACTGCTTGATTTATTAAAAAACAAAAACAATAGTGTCCAACTAGGAAATTTGCTCCGTCGAATGAAACCAGTTGCACTCAAATGTGTCAAGCACTTCTATATGAAACGCGTATAACAAAAAAATATTTATGGGCTACACATACACACTTTTGAGTGCAATTATAGCTTTCTGGTACAACTTTGTTGTACGAGAAAGGCAAAAATGCAAAAAAAATTAAGAAACGTAATAAAAAAACGCCACGCCGATTCACGCCGCCGCCGCCGGCTAAAATGGCTTTCGGCGTGACGCCGAAAACGCCGCCGCCGCCGACCAAAATTCTGACAAACGCCGCCGCCGACGAATATCGGACCGGCGCACACCTCTACTTCAGTATCGTTTTCCACATGGTATCCTTGAAGGAATTTCTGAAGGGTTTTCCGTAGGAATTCCAAACCAATTTCCAATGGAATATACAAAGGAATTCTTAAAGGATGTTCCGCAGAAATTTCTAAAAAAAGAATTTTGGAAGAATTTGTAAAGAAATTTTCGAAGGAATCTTCAGAAGCATTTCCGATTGAATTTCTGAATGAATTTACGAAAATATTTTGAACTTTCCGAGGAAATTCTCATTGATTTCTCCTAAAACAATTTCGGTAGGTATTCCCAAGAAATTCCTGAAGAATTTTTCAAATGATTTCTTAAAGGAATTAACAAAGGAATTTCTAAAAGAATTCGTAAAGGAAAATTCCGAACGTAATTTCCAAATTAACTTCTGAAAAAATTTCTTAGGACATTCCTCCAAAAGTTTTTTTTGAATTTCTGGAGAGTTTCTTAGGACATTCCTCCAAAAGTTCTTTCGGAATTTCTGGGGATTTTAATTTAACAATTCTTGCAGAAATTCCTTTAACCTTCTGAGATTCCTTTCGAAATTCCTTCGAAATTTCCTTTGCGCATTCTTTTGGGAATCTTTCCGGAAAATCCTTTATAGATTCTTCTAGGAATCCTTCATAAATTTGGTTTGGAAATTATTTTGGGAATTTCTTCGAGAATTCTTTAGACATTCTTAACAAAAATTCCTTTACATAAACACCTTTGAAAATTCCTTTAGGATTTCCTATTTCATTCTTCCATAAATTCCCTGAAGAACCTTTTCAACAAAATTTTCGTAGCCATTCCTGCATGAATTTTCAAAGGAATTTTATATTGAAGATTTTTTTAGAGCAATTTACAAAGGCCTTTCATGAGGTTTTACTAGAGAATCCATACAGGGGGAATTTATAAATTATTCCTGTAGGAGATAGAATTTGTGGAGGATTTTCTGGGGAAATCTAGAAGTTACTTCGGAAATTTGTTCAATAATCATTCAGGTGATATTTCATAAATTTATTCAAAAGTTCGTTGGAAAATCCTCCCCCAGGAATTAATTCGGTTAGTCACCCAGAAATTCATTCAGGCATGAATTCATTCAGGAATTCCATCGTGAATTTCTTCAAAAATCCTCCGCAAATAAATCTAGAAATACATTCAAAAATTCCTGGCTTTACATGGCTTTAGGAATGTCTGCGGAAATTGGTTTAGGGAATCCATCGAACTTCGAAGAAATCGAAGAAATTTAAAAAATTGCTTCAGCAATTATTCCAGGAATTTCATAAATAAATTCTTCCGGGAGAAATCCCTTCGGAAACTCTAGGAAGAACTTTTTGGAGTACTTACGAAATTTTTTCAGAACTTCATCCAGGAATCCCATAGATTTTTTTTTTATTCTTTCGAACATTCCTCCGGAGATTTAATTACAAATTCCTTGAAATCTTCGGATATTCCTATAACATTTTTTTCGGGAATCACTCCTGAAATTCATTCAGAAATTCTTTTAGGATCATTCGGAAATAACTTTAAGAGTTCTTACGTAAATTTCTTCTGGAAAATTATCTAAAACTGTTCAGAAAATTCCCTTAGTATTTTTTATTTCAGTCTAAAAAATTCTCGGAAAAATTCTTCCAAAATAAATGCCGGAACGGTTCCTGCAGGAATTTCTGTATTTATCTCGGAAGTAATTTCCGGAGAATTTTTAGAAAAATCTTTATAGTAAATCTCGAAAAAATATTTGGAAGAATGTCCAAAGAAATTATGTGTACACATTTAATATTGGAAATGCCTTCAGGAGTTCCGTTAGCAATTCGTTCGGAAACTCCTAAGAGAAGTTCCTGAGATTTGTCCTAGATTTTTACTTTTCCTTTTTAATTTCACTGGAAATTCCGGAGGAATTACTGGAGAAATTACCGATGGTATCGAAAGGAATACCTGAAATAATTTTTAAATTGGATGTTTTTTGGAAAAACATCCTAAAGAATTTCTAGAGACCATTTCAATAAATTAGACGATTGCATTGCATTTTATAGACGACAAAAGGCAATTAAAATTTCGTAATATTTGAAATTGCCAGACATTTTTTTAAATTTATTTATACTGATGCCAAATTATAAATAAACCAATTATGCCAAAAGTGCTGGTGCCCCACCATTACCAGAGCTCTGGCGCCGCCAGTGCTATTAATCTGCAAGATGCGTCAAATGTACAATGTTAATTTTTGTTGGTAGACGATAAATATAATTGTTTCAGGAATGGTGAAGGGTACTCGGCTAACGGAAGAAGAACGGCGTAATCATAAGTTATTGAAAGAGGAGGGTCACTCTAATGTCTCAATCGAAAAGTTGGTCGTTCGATGAGATTAAGTACCAGATTAAGTAAGTAATTTCCTTAAAAAGGATCAAGACAAACTACAAAGAAAAAATGGAGATCGGCTAAACAAATGTCTACCACTACAACAAGAAACATTTCCATGCATGCTCTAAAAACAACGATACCATAAAACCGATAAACGGGCTTGGTGGTCATATTGCTACCACTGATGCCTCATACGCAGAAGGTCTTTCGTTCAATCCCAAGCCCGTTCCATATATCCTACTTTGTATCTTTCCACATATATCTCATGTTCTAATAATCACTAGAACTGGAAATGGGCTTTCATACCATTTCCATCTTCTATCCTTAACCAACAACTTGACTAGTTCTAACAGGTAACTGTTAGAATTCGAAATGAACGAAAATGCGCGTTTCGACATCCAATTAGAATACACCACCCTTTCATTACTATCACGTTGGCAACCCGTTAACCAAGACGAAACTCTGCCATAGAACCTAACCCCCAAATTCTAATAAAATTCCGCATGAACTCGTGGCAAGTGCAGAGGTGTTCTCGGCTTGCAGTGGCCGAAAGATTGCAGCATCACTTCCTTCCCGTCGCCGATGGACCGTGAGGACGTTGCCAGCGCCGTTATCGACCATTTTAAAAACTAGAGCTCTCGGACTGCGCACATTGAAGGTTGGAGAGCACATCCCATGCTCCCATCCATTGGTTCTCTGTGCAATTGCGATTATTGTGGTCAATCACGGAGTATCAACTACGAAATGCACGGTCATCATGCTTATGCTCATACTCAAACAACGAGAACATATAACCGATATTTGCTGTAGAGATAATGCAAAATAACGGAATGAAAAGTTAAGAACAAAATTGTCTTCTTTTTTGTTGCTAACCAAATTGGTCGGATCTTTGTTATTATTATCTCCGGATTGATTCCCTAAGTAGGAGCTATCCATGTTCAAAGAAGCAAATTGTTTGAGTTCCGAGAAGCGAATTGTCCACGTTCTGGTAAGCAAATTTGTTTAAGCTCCGAATAGCTAATTGTCAGAGACCATTGCAGGTTGGCTTTGTCAGCACGATTTTAATCCCTCTGTAAACAAAATTCATTATTTTTTTCTGAATAATTCAGTAAAGTGTGGCAAATAAATTCCCTTGAATGATCTACAAAAGAAAGATTTTTCAGTACATGTTTCAGAAGACCATCAAGATTTAATAAGAAATATATCCAACATGAAGGAAAAAATTATGTAATTAAATAAACATGAAAAAAAACGTTGTATTCGATATGCTTTAAGATGAAGTTCGAATTGAAGCGAGTAATAATTTATGTGTATTTAGGGATTCGATAATCGCACTTATCCAACTTTTGACTGTGTGTACTGTTTCGACTCAATTAAAAAAAGTCGCTTCTTAATGACCATTTCAATATTATTCGTATCAATCTCACCAATGAATCTTGAATTTGTTTTCAATCTCGATCATCAAAAGTGTAGAGTAATTGCAAGTTAGCAGAACACCGACCATATGAACCAGATGCAAACATTTTTGAAACGCATTTTGAATTCAATTCATATGGCTATTGACCGCGTTACCTTTGGTACATTCTCTTATCTCCACTACGTGAGATCTACAAAAGTCCCATTGGATCATTGATTACAGAACATATTACGGAACAGATAATCGGTGAAACGTGATTGCCTTGTGGTGGTGCCTTATTAAACTCCGTTCATCTTCATCGTGACATCGCTTACCGTTCGTTGGCTGGAAGCTATTTATTTGCGTGATGATGATGGGTTGTCTCACGGAACCATAAGCTACGCCATCACGGAATCCAATCTTAAAGTACAATAAGTCAGATGAATGTGTATGTGTGAATGGTGATGAGTTTCCTCTTCTCGATTTAAAGCCACCCGTGGGTTGCGGGTCCATTTGGATTTAATGATGTAGGTCTCGTGTGCGGTGTGGTCGGGTCGGGTCGCTGCGAAATTTCCTTTTGTCTAGCCTTTAGGCAAACCATACGAAGTAATTATGGCATCAGTCATAGCTTCCTACGCCAGCAACCGTAGTTCATCGAGAACCCGGCCACCTGGACATGGGGATTGTCTTGACATCAGGAGGGCTTGTCGTTTTCTCTAAGCGGGTCATACATGAGTCATGTCGAATTTGGAACTAAAATCGTAATAAACGAGGAAAATCCTCGACGCCTTGACCAAGGTACCGCTTGTGAACAATGGACTAGAGACATTCCGTTGCCTGTCGGATAGCGTATAACAAAAACAACAGCAACAACCACAGGAACGTCACTTTCAAAACTTATGGGGATGGGGACGAAGCTGGAATGAGCGCAGTCGGCAATGCTTTGATTGATCAATTTTAAACCCATCTGTTCGTCCGGCAATCTCGGTCGACCTAATGTATGAAGCCGAGACCGGAGATTGGTCTGAACGACGTCGTAAATCTTTTATTGGACGAACCTACTACCATCTACCTACATTAATTCTGCAATCAATTGAGTGTATGTGATCATGTGATTGTAACGATTATGAGGGCACGCGCAGCTTGTTGTCATCAAATATCTCTAAAATAGGTAACGATTCTGCCTTTTAGTTAACTGTATGTGTTTTGCTTTAGGAATTAAATATTGTAGATGTAACTGTTGTATCCGGATAATTCAACACCAAATTTTCAAAATGGCTTATTCTGCTTTTGTGAAAAAATATTCAAACGTACACAGCAAATAATTTTGAAATTTCAACGATGTGTAAAATTTCTGCGTATCCCATCAAACGAATTAACATTCGATACTCAAATATTTTTTATTTTATTTATTTATCTACATAATCTTTATAATCGCATAAATAACCACATAACAGTTTTCAAAGCTTACGCAACTATGTACTATTTTCTAACACAATAAAATAAGTAGTTTCATACCAAAGTACTATTGGGAATTGAAGTGAATGCTCATATTTCGTTTGAAAGAGACAAATGTCGTTTCGCTTCTATGATTACGAGGTAATTCGTTCCAAATTTTGACAGCACGGGCACGAAAAGAATCTCTCAAATTATTAGAAAGGGCTCTTGGAACAATAAGTAGTAATGCTCGAGAAGAGCGGGCAACCTTGAAGAAGTTTCGGAGGTAAATTGGGAGGTCATTTATAATTTCATATGTTTGGATGCATGTTCTTAGCTTAAGATAATTCACAAAATCACAACCAAGTAAAGACTTTTTATAGGCAGATATATGGTCATATTTTTTAGATTGTATGCGTATCTTACAACTGCATTGAAAGCCTGGTTTAGTTTTTGAGATTTGCCTTTGATACAAGACCAAACAATATGTCTCCATAATCGAATAGAGGTACTAAAAGTGACTTGGCAAGTTGAATCCTGATGTGTTGAGGAGTACAATGCCGCAGCAAAAGTAGGGAGTGCAAGGCGTTGTAGACTTTACTGGAAACAGCGTTTGTCTGGTTTGTCCAATTTAAATTTGAATCCATAAGAATGCCAAGATTTTTAACCACATTAGAATACGTGATGAAATCGTTTCCAACTTTAATTAGAGGAACAAAAGGTAAGGTTGCACGTTTAGTGTGAAAAATTATAGTCTGTGTTTTTTCACGTTAAGAATCAGTCCATTCTGTTCACACCACTCTAAAATATTTTGAACATCTGAGTTCATACGACAAACGATTTCAGGTGCGGTGCTAGGTTCTCCGGAGATGTACAGCTGACAATCATCCGCATATAGGTGAAATTTACAGAAAGATAAACTCAATGGTAAGTCGTTTATAAACATCGAGAAGAGTAATGGACCGAGTATTGAGCCTTGTGGTACCCCAGTTTGGACTGCAATAATTTCGGATTGATGATTATTGTAGTCGACATACTGCAACCGATTGGAAAGATAGGATAGAATTAAACTTGAGGAGAAATGGTCTAAGTGGAAATTGTGTTTCAACTTTTCACATAATCGTCGGTGGTTAATAGAATCAAATGCCTTACTAAAATCTAAGAGCGTAAGGATAGTGATCATTTGTGCTTCCCTTATGTCATTTTCAATATTAATCAGTGCAGTCACTGTACTACATGCCTTCCGATACCCTGATTGGAAAGCGCATAGCAGGTTATTTCGGATTAAATATTCATTCAGTTGTTTAGAAAGTACTGACTCAAAAACTTTAGAAAGAGCGCAAAGGATGCTTATTGGACGATAATCTTTTTCGATACATGGATTATCAATCTTACTAATTGGAATAACTTTAGCAATTTTCCAATCGACAGGAAATTCGGATGAAGTAATGCAGCAATTAAGCCCTCCTTAGCCGTGCGGTAAGACGCGCGGCTACAAAGCAAGACCATGCTGAGGGTGGCTGGGTTCGATTCCCGGTGCCGGTCTAGGCAATTTTCGGATTGGAAATTGTCTCGACTTCCCTGGGCATAAAAGTATTATCGTGTTAGCCTCATGATATACGAATGCAAAAATGGTAACCTGGCTTAGAAACCTCGCAGTTAATAACTGTGGAAGTGCTTAATGAACACTAAGCTGCGAGGCGGCTCTGTCCCAGTGTGGGGATGTAATGCCAATTAGAAGAAGAAGAAGAAGAATGCAGCAATTGAAAATATCAGTAATGTACGTAAGAGTGACACCTAAAGAAATTTTTAAAACATTCAATGGAATAAAGTCGTTTCCTACAGCATCGCATGAGGCAGTGGCGAACTCAGCTAAAACTTCATCACTAGTTACACATCTGAATGAAAACTTTGGTTGTGTTTCAACATCTTCACTTTGATTGAAACTAAGGGGCGGGAAGTGTGCTGCAAAAAACATATTCAGGGAGTCAGCAGTTACGTCACCTCCACCTACATGAGTGTTCGTTTGTTTCAAGCCCAATCGTTTAATGTTTTTCCACAACTGCTTTGCAGGAAGATCAGCACTAAGTTGAGAGTTAAAATATTCTCGTTTTGTGCGTTTGATTTCGCGGTTGGCCAAGTTACGAAGGATGGTGAAATTTTTCCATTTATTCTGGTTACCTTGGTCCCGTTTCCAGCACTCATAGGCTTCGGAGCGATTTTTAATCAATCGATTAGCATACTTGTTGATCCAAGGATTTCTTGGATCTTTGGTCGTCTTTTTCTTGAGTGGGGCATGTATGTTAAGAACGGAGTAAAGTAAATCATTGAAACACCGAAGCTTTTCGTTGATTCCCACACAGTTGTAGACATTATCGAAATTGACACAACGAAGATCAGCAATAAACGAGTTTTTATCAACTTTATGATATTCGCGAGTCCAATAAGAATCAGTAGAAGTTTTAGATAGCCTAAACTTATAATCAACACAAATAAAATCGTGATGGCTGATTCCCCCCACTGACGACTGGTACACATTGTTCAAACTGTCCGTGCAATTACCTGTAAACAGATCAATGGTCGATGAAGAACCGGGCCTATGGCAAGTTGGATGAGTAGAGACAAGTTTGAAATCAAATGATGTTAAATAATCAATTAGTTTCACAGTCTTGTTTGAATCGCGTTTCATCAGATCAATGTTGAAATCACCCATCAACAGAACATTGGGATTTGAAGATGAAATTTCTGAAACTACACTGAAAATTGTGTCTAGTTTTGAAACATTAACGTCCGGGGGTTTATAGACGACACCGCAGACTAAATTGGCATGCTTAAGTTTAATAAACAAATAATCAATTTCACTTTTAGTTTCAGGTTTTGCGATAACGGTGCATTTAACATTTTTCTTAAGGTAGAAGGCAACTCCTCCTCCTCTTGATTTATTTTTATTTTGACGATCAGATCTGATGATTTTGTATCCATCGAGTTCAATAGACTTATTAGTAATTGATGGTTTAAGCCAGGTTTCAGTAATAGACAGAACATCTAATTTAGAATTCTCTAAGAAAGAACGATAGTTATCTATGTTACTTCCCAAACTCCTAGCATTATGAAGTCCAATTTTGATGAAGTTTTTAGACTGTTTCTCAAGTGAGTTTCTCATGTGCATGTAATCAAAATAATGGAACTTAATTTTTGACTCGTAAATTGACATGTCCAAACATGGAGGGAGTAAAGGAGCAGTTACTAATAAATTAGAATCAGATAGTACGTTGGTATGATTATTACTTACGCTGATTATGTCGAGACTATTCGTCTGGGTACATTGTCGTTTTTGGCTGAAACTCGCGAATTTCGACACCCTCTGGCCAATAAAATGTATCATTGATAACTGTGGCAAGATCTTCCGAAACAGATAATTTGAACGACACGAAGGATAGTTCGTTAATGTCCTTATTTCGCGGGACGAGTTTAACGCATTTAAGCAAAGATTTGTCGATATTAATGGTCTCGCGGAGATACTCGATGATGTCTTCCTCAGATTGTTCAATGTGGAACGGTGTGACGTAGAATGATTTCATAGTTTCTTCGGTAGGTATTTGGCGCACTGGGGACGATTCCTGTTAACTACCTTTAATCGACAGTCATGTGGCACTTCACATATTGATGGTGCAGCAGAGCAGCAGCAAATTTGATTGAATTTTACAAGCAAGCACAGTTTAAACTTATTTAAAAGAAGAGTGAGATCGATTGAATGTTACGTTTATTTGCATGCTCCAAATATGTGCATGAAAATACATTCAAAATCAAAAACATATTTTTATCTGTGTAGATTTAGCGAATCTTATTGCCCTCTCACACAAACCAACACCATCACCGTCACGAAAATAGGAGAGATTTCGAACACGAATATCTTTCAATGGATTTTCGAGATTTTCTTATCAATCGATTCGCAAACTCTCCTACCAAACTCATCCATACTATTGATTATCAACGTTAAACTATTGAAAATGTTATTTCTTTCCAAACCCGGAAAATTTTTTTTCAGAATTAATCAATCCCGTTCATGCATCCCAACATGGACATCAGATTGATGTAAGGTATCGGCCTTTTGATTTACTGCTTTGTTTTCCCTGTTTGTAAAAGATCCATCCTGAGAAGCACACATATTGCACATATATCACAGTAACTTATATATGACCGGATTCAGTCACAATATGGTTACTGCAACCAGATTTGTTGAACTTGTGTTGCTTGGGATGTTTTGCGTGCGCGCGTCATTTTCATTCAGCATTTCACGGAGAGCGGACCAGGGCGTCCAGAAGCGTTCTCAGCGACAACGGCTGTCGCAGCGGTTATGGTGCAGCAGATTTTTTTTAGCTACGGTGATGGTGGAGATCATTGCAGAAGCACTGCTGCATTTATATCCGTGTACCAATCAGCATCGTCGATGGATCTGGCAATCGACGGTGTCCGTAGCGCCGAATCATCGTATGGCGGTCGAGTGGTTACTGTAAGTGAGGCTCATAAGTGGAAATAAATCGGTTCTTGTCAGGACCACCATTATATTTGGAATGAAGGTTAAGTTGGAGGAACTGGAAAATTTTCCAGTGAAATTTTAAAGCTTGATTCTGAGTTGGTTTATTTGCTATTAGTGATTGAGGAAGATGAAAGTTCGTCTATTCTTCATAGAAAAAAGCATAATCGTTTGGTGTCGGTAAGTTTTGAGTAGTGAGATGTGTGCAGTAACATGTGAAAAGGGGAAAATAAGAAATGATAAGTAAGAAGTTATGAAAAGTGAAATGGTTTATTGTGAGAAGCAGGATGTGAGTAGTGAGATAAAAGGATCAAGGAGTGCGAATTAAAAGATAATTGGAAGTAAGAAGCGAGAAGTTGAATTGTGAAAAGTGAGTGGAGAGATATAAGGCAGAAAGAAAAAGGAGGAAGAAAAAAGGAGAAAAGATAAAGAATCTCGTTTATTACTTCTCGTTCCTTGGTCCTCACTTCTCACTAGTAATAGTAACCAGTAGTAATACTCCTTCTCACAACTCACTTTTCACTTCGCACATCTCTTTTTCTCTTTTCACTTTTAATTTCTCACTTCTCGCCTATCACTTTTCACATTATTCTCCGATAATCAAAGTTCGAGTTTTTTTTGCACGTGAAGTCATCCATTTAGGATAGAAGAGCCGAGAAACCAAACGGCATACTTGAAAGTGATCTACGAACGGGATTCAAAGACCTCTGGAACCCAAGTCCGTCTCCATACGGCCTAGTCACCCGAGGTTCAAATCGTCACTCCATAAGAAGAACCCTTCGGCGAATAGTTATTTCGATAAACGAAACCCACCCCGTTTGGGTGGACGTGCTCTAGCACCAAGGGTGTCCACCATCTTGTTTCGTCGACAGTCTTCGGGATTGCTCCGATAAGTCAAACATCGGTCTCCCGAAAACACAAGGAACGTGAAGCGGAATCTCTCCCTGTGTGTGTCGTGGTGATTCATATACTACCATGACCGCGGGTCGCCACTGTCCATCTCACCTCTGGCACTGAAGCTAGTCGCACCCACTCTGACGTAGCCTCTGGTACGGTGGCATAAATCACCATGCGTGCTGTAGTACGTCGAATTTATTCCCATCGACGGCATGGGTCGTGTAGTCGCCGTCGTCAGCATCAGCAGCTGTCACTGTATCGCAACATTCGGACTATCGGTTGCTTCTTACATCTCTGTAACGGTGGCACCTGAAGTACCATCAACTGGCAATCAGTGGAAGCAGCTCTCAAGCCACAATTTTCCTGTAAATCCACACTATCTAGTGATTGCTGTTAGTGATTCGAAAGTCACATTCTTAGCATATTATCGGTTTTTTATTCTTTCGTTTATTTGGAAGGCTCATTTGCCGTGAAGCGTTACGGAGCCGAAACCAGGTTTAACAATACATTTCTTGATTCTTATACATAGTGTTAATTTTGGGGAACCGAAAGACTCGCGGTTTGGTCGAGGTTAAGGAATACAATAATATAGTAGGAAAGGAAAGGATTTTAGGGTACTTAAGTAATTACGATGCTGATGTTCACAAAGTTGACATTCCTCGCGATGTTTCACATCTGTAATGGGACAAACAAACTTTTTTTGGGAGACAACAACGAGAGGAAGACATACGGAAGGGATTAACGACAGACATTCAAATGTACAACAAGAGGAAGACATTCGTATGACAGACAAGGGAATGGGCAGACAATGATTACAGTTTTACATCGGCAACTTTCAAAAATTGGTGGACCAGGGACATGTACTCGAGATCAAGGCCCGATAACACTTCCCTAATAGATGTTCAGTTAGCGCAGATCTGGGGCCACGATGCTCCTCGCACGCCCACACGACATGATCGATGTCCTGATAATCCTCGCCGCAAACACAGAGATTTCCTTCCGAGAGCCCCCCCTCTGAAAAGATGTGCATTTAAAGTGTAGTGATTGGACATTAGACGACACATGGTTCGAATGAAGTCTCGTCCCATATTCAATTTCTTGAACCATGGACGCTTCGACACCTGCGGGCGAATTGAATACAGCCATCTACCCAACTCCCCATTTGTCCGTTTCTGTTGCCAGCTGTTCAAGGTTTCCTGACGAACTAATCTGAAAAATTCATCAAAGGTGATTTTCCGATCGTAAATATCACTTTCCATAGCGCCCACCTTAGCCAAAGAGTCCGCTTTCTCATTTCCCGGGATCGAGCAATGAGAAGGGACCCAAGCCATGGTGATTGTGAATGACCGTTTCGATAGAGCACTCAAAGCTTTCTTTATCCCCTTTAGGAGATACGCTGAGTGCTTCACCGGTTTCATTGACCGAACAGCCTCCAATGAACTTAGACTGTCGGTGAAGATGAAAAAGTAGTCAGGAGGTAGGGATGCGATTTGTTTGAGTGATAGCTCAGCAGTATACACGGAACTAGACTGTTTGAGCTTAACGTAGGCACTATGAAAAACGTTGAAAACACCGAAACCAGTGGAGTCATCCATTTTTGACCCGTCTGTGAAAAAGCTTCTCTCCTCGCTAGCGTGCCCGTATTTGCTTGCAAATAATGGAGGTATGACCTCCGCTCGAAGAAAGTCTGGTATTCCATGAACCTCCTGCTTCATGGACAGATCAAAAGTAACAGAGGAACTGTAAGAGTCTAAGAAGTTAGCACGATTGGTGTCAACCGAAGATGGGCTTACCTCCAGCGTCATATACCAGTGGTAAATACTCATGAATCGAGACTGAGGGTTTTGTTCGAGCAGCTTCTCGAAGTTGTCAATGACCAATGGATTGAGAACCTCACAGCGGATGAGGAACCGGAGCGATAATTCCGCGAAACGATCTTTAAGTGGCAGAACTCCCGCAAGTACCAAGCTTATCGTATGAGTCGAATTCATACATCCTAACGCGATACGGAGACATCGGTACTGAATCTGCTGAAGCTGCAACATGTGTGTTTTAGCCGCGGACTGGAAGCAGAAACTACCATATTCGAGGAGCGACAAAATGGTGGTTCGATACAACATCATCAGATCTTCGGGATACGCTCCCCACAATGTTCCGGTTATTGATCGCATGAAGTTGATCCGTTTCTGGCATTTTTGTGTCAGATACACAATGTGCTTCCTGAAGGTGCATTTCGAGTCGAACCAGACCCCGAGGTATTTAGAAGACATGCTATGAGTGATTGTCTTACCCATCAGTTGGAGCGGGAACTTTGCCGGCTTATGTTTTTTTGAAAAGACAACCATCTCAGTTTTCTCCGAGGAGAATTCGATACCCAGCTTGGTAGCCCATGTGGACAAATTGTCCAGAGTATCCCAAAACGGATACAACGCAGTCATCTGCAAGCTGTCTTAACGAGCAATTCGGCATGAGACATTCATCAATGTCTCTGATGTAAAAATTGTAAAGTTGGGGGCTCAAACATGAGCCCTAGGGGAGACCCATGTAGCTAACTAATTCGTGAAGTTGCCTAGTCACCATGAGAAAAACTCATACGCTTCTCTGACAACAAATTGTACAAATAATTGTTTAAAATTGGTGAAAGTCCACACGAGTGGAGTTTGTCGGATAAAACATCAACGCAAACTGAATCAAAAGCCCAGAAACACTGAGCCCATTTGCTTTTTTTTTAGCGAAAGTAAGCTGAATTTCTGAAGAAAGCAACACAAGACAGTCGTTCGTTCCCTTGCCCCTGCGAAAACCAAATTGTGTATCTGACAAAAAACTATTCGATTCCACCCATTTGTCTAGCCGGAAAAGAATCATTTCCTCCAGCAACTTCCGAAGACAGGACAGCATCGCGATGGGTTTTTCCTATCGACGCGGGTTTTTCGGGCTTCTGGATGGCTATCACCTACACTTGCTTCCAATCATCTGGAACAATATTGTACTCCAGTAACCGGTTGAACAAGCTCAATAAGCGCCTCTTGGCGACGTCTGGGAAGTTTCCAAGCAAGTTGAACCTGATTCTATCCATCCCTGGAGCGGAATTGTTACTTGAAAAGAGAGCAAGCGAGAATTCAATTATCGAAAAGGGGCGATCCATCTCATCTCTGTCAGCAAAAGAATCACGTGACTATTGCTTCTCCGGTACCGAGTCTGGACACACCTTCTTTGCAATGTCGAGTATCCACCGCGACGAACTTTCACGATCTTCGTTTACGGAGGACGCGTTGCGCATTCTTCTCCCGACGCACAGAAGAGTAACTAGAACAAATTCGTGGACAAAACCCAAAAAAAATTTTTCAACATTTATACATTCTTATATTTTTTTAGATACTTAAAAACATTCTGCATACTATGGCTATTTCAGAAATGACCCAAAATTTTGTAAAAAAAATATAATTAGGGCTCAAAATGAGGTATTGGATTGGATTATATCTACTTTATTTGTGGAGTATTTGGAAAATCCGATTTTTACATAACATAAATGTTATCAACAAGCTATTATTAGTACACAATGAGTAGATTATAGTTGTATGTCTCCATTTTGTTCATGTTTATGGTCAAATTATAAATTTTATGTTTCAGGTGATGACCACTTGAAAATCACTATTTTTTCTATTTTTTATGTTTTTCTTCAGAGGAAAAGGTAATCTATACGGCAAGATCCAGCAAAGATAAATCACTTGGGTGTAACTTCAAGATATGGACTAAGCATTCCACGTGAAAACTCGTCCGCAAACGTCCGCAAATTATATTCTGAGCTATTTGAATAAAATGCAATTTTTCATCATTTTAAAACAAAATTTTAACATTTGTTCATAAATTACCACATATAACGAATCCAGGAAAAAAAAATGTAAAAAGCATGCTATTTCGCATGCATTTTGTCAAGACACAAATAGAATAATGGGTCTCCCATGAGTTGCGTTGATATCTTTTTGCAAACCTTATATTGAAATCGCTTATCAAAAGTTCTGCATTATAGAGAAATCGGTTATTACCTAGATTTAGGATGAACCCGTTTTCATTGGAGTGATCATAATTTATGAACGGTGCCTTATTATGATACTTTCGTCATGGCTAGCTATGATATCTTGTGGGCTTCGATTCGGACATGGTAATCGTTGTTGTTTCAAGCCATGGTATATAGAATACAGATGATTTATATTTCTTACTAAAGGCTTCACCTTTTCAGACCCTAATTTAAAAGGTTAAGATTTAAGTTAAGGAGAAAAGAGTGTTCAAACATAAAACAGTGTTTACTTTTGTGCATGCGAATTTATACAACCATTTTTCTTTTGGGATCTTGGGCATGTGTTAACATAAATTAGATGTTTTTTTCCCATGTAAATGTTAGAAAATCCATTTAAGAATAAAGCTTTAACTACGGGTTTTTTGCTACTTTGTGGATTATAGCCATTTTAGAATCGTTTGCGTAGCGAAAGCAAGAGATTTTACATAAAACGCGAGGTTTTATTTGAAAAAATATGTGTTTTAACATTTTTATCTGGTTTTACACTGTTAGGTGGATAGATTTATCCAAAAAATGCATTTCCTGCATAATTGGCAATTATTACTTCGTCCTAGGAATATCATGCCCAAATAACCGCAAAAATTAGTTTTGGCCAAGAATTGGCTTATTTACTCCTATGTGCGACGGTCTACAGAGTTTTCATTGAGGTCTCGCGCGATAAACCTTCAACAAAAGTGCGCCAATATCCGCGTTTCTTCACTTTGACCAGTTTCTTGAACTGGATCTCGAGCGCGATGTACCGTTTGTGAAGTACGATCGAAACGTGTTTCCGAAATTCTCTAAACGCGCCGGATTTCTCGCGATAAAGTTATGTACTCTCGACATCCCACCACGGACTATGTGGTTCCCTACGAACCGAAACTTCTGGAACGTTGTGCCTGAAGAGCGCTGTCAAGGACCAGCTGGGATAGAAACTCGTACTCTTATCGACTGGACGCCATCAATGATGGCCTTCGCATATTTTCCCCAATCGATGTGCTTCGTGAAGCCACATGAGAGTTCGATAGAAACAGATTGATTACGCCCATTGGAAATCGATACTTCGATCGGCAAATGATAACCATGGGGATCTTGGACCACCTTCCAAGTACAGTCCAACGATAATGAGCTCGAACAAATGGAAAGATCTAGGCGGCTATCTCTTGCTGGAGGAGCCACTCGTGAAACTTCTCCTGTATTCAAAATTGACATATTAAAGTCGTCGCAGAGGTCGTATATCATTGATGAACGGTTGTCGTCGTACAGTTCCCCCCAGCCTATTCCGTGAGAGTTAAAATCTCCCAAGAGCAACCGTGGCTCGGGCATAACCGAGCAGATGTGCGAGAGATCTCTACGAGATATCGCGGTGTTTGGAGGAAGGCGATACGAGGCGATACTGAGGTCTTTTCCTCGAATAGTCACCTGACATGCGACAGCTTCGGTGCCAGACATCGGCACAAGATCGACTCTATAGAAGGAATGCTGTTTTTTGATCCCTAAAAGCACCCCTCCATATGGATTTGCCCGATCGCGGCGGATTATGTTGAAATCTGAAAAATGAAGGTTCACATCTGGTGTTAGCCATGTTTCACATAAAGCAAAAGCATCGCACTGTGATTTGTTAACTATAATTTAAAATATCTAATTTTGGAAGAATACTTCGACAGTTCCACTGTAGAATAGAAATCATATTGGCCTTATCGGCGAAGTTAGCCATCGAAGGATACGAATGACTCGAGGAGGGGCATTTTTGAAGCCAGCTGCTTCAGGAGAGGAGTCAGAATAGGAAGAACTGTTTTGACCATGTTTTTCACGGGGTCGGAAGCATCATAGAAGTTGAGGATGAGCTCCACGATGCCAGAAAGTGTGAACATTGGAGCACTCGGAGGTGGTTCTGCTCGCTCTCTATGCTCTCTTTCTGGCTGAGAAAACGCAAAAATTGGGACATCTGGGATTTCAGATGTTCCTTGAAGCGGTGGAAACTATCGATCATCCCGATGTGAAATCACAAAAGTTGAACGTTTTTGAGTATTTCCACCCGCTTCGAATTTGACCATGTTGGATTGGGGCTCACTTTGTATCTGTTTTCTTGGCTTTTTCGAGGGTCGCTGGCTCTGCTTTACTCTTTTCCTCGTTGAGCCATTGAAAACAAAGGGAACCCCATTCCCAACTTCGGAGTCAGAACTACCTTGATCGTCCAAAGGAAGAGACGAGTAGATGGTGTCAGAAACAACTGGAGAAGCGGCCTTCCTCAACATTTCGGCGTAGCTTCGCCGGGAACGCTGCTGAAGAGACCGCTTCTGGTGGATTCGCTGCTGTATGCTCGTTGGGCAAGCTTTAAGAGCATGCGAAGGGCTTTCGTTACAATAGACACATTTCGGTGCCGTTTTGCACGCGCCTTCCACATGCTTCTCTCCGCATGATGCACATCGAGGTTTATGGCAGCAGTATTGAGCACAGTACTGGGCCACACCGGCCCAGCTGCTTGCAATTAACACAATTCATCACCTTCGGTACATACAGCCGAATAGGTAGACGAAGTTTGACAATCACTCCGTAGTCAGGCAGTGCGGACTCGGATAAGGTGACGCAGAAAGAGTCAGACGGGGAATAAATCCGCTTCTCTCCCTCCTGCGACACCGAATACATTTGTTTGCAATCCAGTATCGCAACAGGAGGCAAAAAAACGTTCTTGAAACGACCGACACCTTGTTTCAAATCGTCGCACGTCATACTTCCCTCCATCACCACCCCGCGATTTCACATACTGCTGACGGTTAATACACCTTATATTCGAGAGTGATAAGCTCACAGGTGGCAATCTCGTTGGTCTGTTTGCGATCACTGACCGTGACACGAAGCTTACTGGACCCAACCATGTCAATGGTCGTGACAGACGAAAATCGCTTTTCCAGATCTTTGTTGATCTGGCTGATATTCAAGCGTTTGCCTTTGGGTCGAAAGAAAACAACGTACGGCCCACTAGAGTCGGGAGGGTAGGCCTTGTGTCAAGGGTTCGTAGGGGAAACATTGGTGTTGCTAGCGTTCATTTTGTTTTGGCTCGCTACACCGGAATTAAATCATTATTATTTACGGAGTACGATGTACCCCCGCCATCGTCGCCTTCGCGCATTGCGGATATAAAATGTCTCGCGGCAGCGATATTCAGAAATAGGTGGTTGAAATTAAAGATCCCCAAAAACTTATTAGAGTATCCGGGACCCATATTATATGAAAGTTCAAAACAACTCGAAAAATTTCGGGCTCAAGAATTCTCCTTGAAATCCTTCTAGAAGCTTCCCCTGGGAAGTTATCCACAAATTCCTCTGAAAATCGTTCGAAAATCTTTCTCATGTAATTGTAATTTCTCCTTGTCTAGAAACCCCTCACCAAATTTGTTTTTTAGGAAATTCATGAAAAAAATTCCTTGAAGATTTCTTTTTTTCCCCAATGTTTCCTTCTAGACATTTCTTCGGCTATTTCTTCAAGAATATATACGGAATTTCCTCCCAAAATTCCGCTAGAAGTTTCTTCAGAAATTTATGACGGAAATCCTCCGATTTCGATCCACAATTTTACTTGTAAATCTATAAGAAATTCCTTCGGAAATTCTTCTATGAACTTCTCCGGGCATTCCTCCAGGAACTCTTCCTTTAATTCCTTCAGGATAACTTTCAGGAGTTTTTCCGAGAATACCTCCATAAATTCTATAGCGCAATCCTTTAGGATTTCATCCTGGAATTCTTTCCGCTATTACTTCAGAATATCCTTCAAGAATTCCTCTAAAAATTTCTTTAGGAATTTCTCCAGGAATTCGTCCAAGTATTTCCCCGGAAATTCTTCCAGGTATTTTCCCGGGAATTCCTTCAGGTACTTCTCCAGGAATTTCTCCGGGAATTTTTCCGCGGAATTGTCCTAGAATGCTTTCCGGACTTCACTAGGAATTTACTCCAGAATTTCATTCGAATATTAATTTGAGAGTTCCTCCAAGATATCTTCCAAGAGTTTTTCCAGGAATTTCTTCTGAACAAACCTCCGGGAATTCATCCGGTTATTTCTTCAGCAATTCATCTGGGAATACTTTCAGGATTTCATCTGGGAATTTCTGCATTAATCCAATTAATCCAAGAATTAATTCAAAACTTTCTTGGGAGAATTCTTCCGGAAGTACTTGTGGGAGTTCCTCCGACAGCTCCTCCAGGAGTTTTGCCAAGAGTTCCTCCTGGAATCCCTATAGGAACTTCACAGGGAATTCCTGGAGGATATTTGGCAGGAATTTCACGAGAAATGGGATTTCGGAAGTTCCTCTAGAAATTCAACTCCGGGTATTCCACCGGCTGTTCCTCTGAAAATTCCTCCGGGAGTTCCACCAGTAGCTCCTCCGGGAATTCATTCAGGCTTTCTTTGGGAATTTATCTACAAAATCCTCCAGAAGTTCCTCGCCCGAGTAGCACACTTGTCACAAGAAATTATTCGAAACTTTCACGGAAAATTTTATGGAGTTTACACAAGAAATTCGAAGATTTTTCGCAAAATTCTCAGGAATGTTTACTGGCTATTCTACGGAATTTCCATGGAATATACTTAGGAATTCCACGGTGCAATTTTCCAGATTTTTTTATGAGAAACAGCACAAAAGAATTATCTGAATAATTCCCTGCAGAACTTATAAAGGAGTTCGTGGAGGATTTCTTGGAGTAAATAATGGTGGAATTTTCGGATCAATTCCCGGCAAAATTGATGGTGGAATTCCTGAAGACATTGCCGAAGAAGTTGCTGGAGGCATTCCTAAAGAATCCCTGATAGAATTCCTAATAGAATGCCTGGAGCAATTTTCGAAGAAACATCTGGAGAAATCTTGCATATTGTTTTTCTGCCTATTTTATAATAAATATTATTTCAGAGAGGATTTATTTAGAGTGGGCAAGAAAACCTAAAAATATCATTCCCATCATTGCTTTGTGAAATCATGAAGTTTGAGGTGTCGCACGACCTGCTTCGACTTAAATTTGTAAATGGCCACTTATTCCAGGGACTACTCGGAACGGAATCTGGAATAATTCTGGAACCGTACTGTTGATAGCCTCGAAAATTGGGATCCATCCGGATGTAATGCAACTTGTTGCGAAACAATCGGTCAAGAAATGCAGTTTTTATATTAGTTTAGATTTTTGAAAGCCCTTAAAAACAGACGTCGGGGACGGAAGGGTTAAAAAAATGGCAAAATGCATGCGTAACTGTTAGCAAATTGATGGTAGACGAAATCAGAGGCAAACCAAATTGGGGCGTTATAAAATTCGAGTCATCACTGTAACTTGTACGTATTCATTGATTTTTCAAAAAAAAATAACGCAACTCCGTCGACGTTGAATCTTTGAAAAGTTAATGTTAACCGCGTTAATCGTTGATTAACGTTAACAACCCTGGTACGCAATAACCAAAATCAATCGAAATTGTCACTGTTAGAATAATACTTCAACGTTTTAAGCATGTCCACAGAATTAAAATTCAACAAGAGTTACGAATAATAACTAATTGAAAAAATCAAAATAAATAAAAGAAGTTGGATGGGGTAAAAAAGATTCTGATATGGTCACTTAAGTTTCGTGGACCTTAAACACAACTCAGAATTCCAGGATTTTTAATACTTACGGGAAATATCTGGTTCCTTAAAATTACCCCAACTTTAATTCTCCAAGTTCAGTAGACCATCTAGACTACCTATATCCTCCTTTTCTTCTAATTATTTGCATCTGTTACAGATTGCCAAAACATTTCATTTCCTAAGCATTTCTTTGATTCTCCATGGTACGCGGGACGTCATCCGGGACACCTGGCAATGCGGAACAAGTTGACTAATTCCGGGGCGTCGTTAGCCTAAACTTAGTTTTACGATGGTTTTTGTATTGAATAAAACATATTCACAACTGGGTAATATAGCTTTTTTTGTGTCTATTTTCTGGAATACTACTCATTAAATTGTTAAACAGAGGTAACTTAAAATATTTTCTTTGGGGCTACACAAACAGCTGGATGCAACGTTTCCTGACTGCAGATGACGTTACATTTTTCCTCTCCGCCAGTACGATTCCTATTTTTATCATCTTCACATTTACGTTTCAAAAATTCATCATCTTCATCGTACTTGCAAAACTTCCCTGCTGGCTCATCGTTGTTTTTTATCAATTAATCTTTTATTAAATTAGCATTCTATTATCGAGGGGATGATATCATCAACGCTAATCGTCCGACGGGAACAGGTTCCTTGTTCAACACAATGACCAACTACTTACTGAATAAAAAACGAACACTCGTAAATTTGCGCGTGATCACTTGTTTCCCATTCAGAGGGGTTCTGCTAACCTGAACCTGAACAAACAACACACGACCCCAGGAAGAATCACCACCGTGACGGTGCTAAAAAAAATCCTGCCTGCGCAAACAATCCTGAGTGATGTTCGTATTTTTTTTCTCCCAACGAACGAACAACCCTTTCAAGGTTAAGCCTAGTATGCAGCTCTCAAGGAAAACGCTCAAGGAAAATGTGATCTAATTACCAAAGTAATTTTCACATATGGTGAATGCAACCGAAAAAGTAGGCGAAAAACATGTTTTGTTTTCATTCGTAATTCATTTGGGAAAATGTCATAGTGCAGGTGAGTTATTGACCTGGAACTTTTTTTATATAAATCATCTGTTGTTGCTTTACTTCTAGATGGATTTTTACCGGCAATGTTGCAGATGGTTTCTGGGAGTTCGAACGTCGACGTTCGTTCGGGATGCGCTATATTTGCATTGATGCCATACTAGTGCCACCAGGAGCCACAATAGTCGCAACTGACCATCCTCCGGTACTATTTACTACCGGTACTATTTATGCAGTTCGGAATCTTTTGGACATTTGGAGCAGAGTGTATCGGATGTTATCTAAAAGCTATAAACCTTCAAAAAATAAACGGTTTCTCGTGGCCTTCATCGGTGAACTCCGAACAGATTTCTCTAGCAATTTATCGAATATTGTGCCAGGGATTTCTTAGAAATTCTATTGGGAATTTTCCTCGAAGTTTGCAAATTGCTGCAGAAATTCCTCCAGAAAAACATCATCAAGAAAATTTCAAGATAATTAATCCCTTTCTAGGAATTGTTTCGGAATTATATCCAAAAATTCCTCCGGAATAGTTTTATTAAATTCCAGGAAATAATTCGAAAGATCCCCCATGATCGCCCTGAGAGTTTTCTCAAGAGCTCTATCGAAAATTTACCCAGAAAATTCCCTGACGAATCGCTTAGCAACTTCAGTAGTTCCCCAGGAAAATTCTACAAAAGTTCTTTCGAAAATTCCACAAGAAACTCTTTCGGGAATTACCCCAGGAACCAAGAAGTACCCTGGAGAATCCCAATGAATTCCTTGCTATATTCTTTCCTAGGAGATCCTCTTGCAGGAGCAAGGAGTGCCTCCGAAAATTTTCCCAAGAATTCCTCCCAAACTTTAACAAACTCCAAAGCCAATATTCCTCAAAAGATACTAGGAATTGTCTCAGAAATTTCCTGTAGAATATCGTCCCCCGGGTAGTTTCTTTGAAGGTCCCCAGGAGTAGCCCTGTGCGTTATTTTTTTTTCAGCGGCGGATTGTTAGATCATTATCAGCTAGCAGCAGCGGCGTGAGTCTGCGTAAGCTTATTACGCATTAAAAATTCTCCGGTAGCTCTCCCAAAAATTCATCCAGGAATCACTCCAAAAGTTCCTACATGAAATTTCGTGTAATTAATTATTAAATATCAATAATTATAATTAATTCAATATATAATTAAGGTATAATGTAAGTAATCATTCCGGAAGTTTTATCAGGAATTGTTTCAAAAGTTTCTTACGGAAGTTGTATCAGAAATTCATCTAGAAGTTCAATCAGGGATTCCTCAGGAAGTTCTTTCAAGAATTTCTACGAAAATTCCTCCGAAAGTCGCCTAAGAAATCCTACGGAAATTGTTTCAGGAATTCCTCTGGAAGTTCCTTAAGAAATTTCTACAAAAGTTTCTTCAGGAATTCCAACGAAAGTTGCTTCAGGAGTTCCCCCGGCAGTTCCTTCATGAATTCCTCCAGAAGTTCCTTTAGGAATTCCTTGGAAAGTTCCTCCAGTAATGTTTCTAGAAGTTCTTTCAAGAATTCCTTTAGAAGTTCGTCCAAGGGTTTCTCCAGGAATTCCTCAGGAAGTTCCTTCAGGAACTATTCCAGGAGTGTCTTGTGAAGTTCCTTCTTAAATTTTCTTCTCTTTCTTACAGAAATTTGTTCAGGTGTACCTGCAGGAATACTTCCGGCAGCTCCCTGAGGAATTCTCTAGAAGTTCATGCAGGAGTTTCTCCCGTAGATAAACCAGCTGAAATTCCTTTAGGAATTCCTCTGAAAATTGCTCTAGGAATTGCTCGAGACGTTCCTTCAAGTGATCTATGGGAAGTTTTTACAGGAATTTAAATGGAAGTTCCTTTCGGAATTCTCACAGAAGCTCCTTTAAGAATTCCTCCGAAGTTCCATAAGGAATTTCCTCGAGGGGTGTATGGGAATTCTTTAGGAAGATTTCTCCAGAATACCTAGAAAAATACCTCCGTAAGAATCAGCAGGAATTCTACCAGAAGTTCTTCCAGGAGTTCCAGAAGTTTCTCCAAGAGATCCTCGAGAAGTTATTCCAGGAATTCCTCCGGATGTTACTCTAAGAGTTCCTCAGGAAGAACCTGCAGGAATTCCTCCAGGAGTTCTTTGTGAAGTTCCTGCAATCATTTATCGGGATAATCTTCAAGAGCTTCCCAAGTAATTCCTGGAGCAGCTTTTCAAGGAGTTCCTGGAGGAACTTCCCGAGAAATTATTAGAGAAACTTCTCGGATAATTCCTAGAAGAATTTATGTAGACTCTGTTCGATAGCTCGATAAGGACTGTGAATTGCACTCGTCGTGAGATTGACCGCCAGATAAACAGGGACACAGCACGTAATGTTATCCATTTCAATTTCTTCCTCTAGTTCAAATCCGATGACATTCATTCAACAGATATTTACACACAATCAACATATACTTTAATTTTCTTGAATTGAACGCTTAGAGTACAAACTTTATTGAAAACTAGCACAATTGAAACTTATAATAATTCAAATTAAATTCTACTAGTCGTTCACCACTTTTCTATTTCGGTTCGATGATAATGGCGGTGATGTGAAGGTGTCGCTGATATTGTGAGTCCCAACTCCGATGCTGCTCGTGTTAAATAGCGGGTGTCTTCATCTTGTATCAGTTCCCAGAAGAAAGAAGCGAATTTTCCAAAGGGCGCCAGGTTCGATTTAATGCACTACATCATAGTATGTGTGCATGCTGTGGGTTGGTCGCTCTTCAAATGTAGATAGCGCGTTGCCTTTTCGCAACAGATTTGTGTGCGAACAGACTATTCCGGGGGGTCGTGGAGCAACTTCCGGAGGAATTTTTGGAGGAACTTCCCACAGAACTCCAGGAAGAATTTCAAGAAAAAATCAAGCAGGTACTTACGGAGGAATTACAGAGAGATCTTCCGAAAGAATTCCCAAGTCCCTCTTGTAGAAATTCCTCATGGAACTTCGGATGAATTCCTAAAAGGATATCTGGAGAATTCCTGAAGGAACTTCACAAAGAACATTTGAAGGAACTTCCCGGGCAAATTCTTGAGCAACTTTCCGTCGATTTCTTGGAGGATCTCCCGGAAGAATTCCTGTAAAAGCTTCGGAATGAACTCGTGCAGAAAATTCTAGGGAATGCCTAAGTGAACTTCTGGTAGCACAAATAAATGACCTCCTGAAGGAATTTCCGAAAAAAAATAATGGAGGAACTCCTGAAGGAACTTCCGGAGGGATTCGTAATTACACTTCCTGAAGAATTCCTGGTGGAACTTCCGGAGGAACACCCAGAGGAATTATGAAGAAATTTCTGAAGGATATTCAGGAGGAATTTCTGAAGAAACGGATATAGGAGTTAGACCAGGAACTCTTTCGGAAACTCTTACAGGAATACTTACAAAAGTTCCTCCAGGAATTTCTCGGAAAGTTGCTCCAAGAATTGCTAGGGAAGTTCCTTCAAATGTTCTTTGCGAAGTTTCTTCAAGAATTTTTCTTGATGTTCTTTTAGGAATTCCTCCAAAGTTCCAGGTGGAGTTTCTTCGGTTGGATGATCAGGAATTCTTCTAGAAGATCTCTCAAAAATTCCTAGGAAAATTTATTCGTAAGTACCTGCACGAGTATTTTCGAAACTTATTCAAGGAGTTCCTTGAGAAGTTCCCCCAGGAATTCCTCCGGAAGAGCCTGCAGCAGTTTCTTCAGGAATTCTTCGAAAAGTTTCTTCAAGAGTTGTTCGGAAAGTTCCTCCAGGAACTCCTTGGAAATCTGCTCCAAAAATTATTTGGGAAATTCTTGAAGAATATAATCGAATTGCTGCAGCTTCTTCTGAAGGGATGTTTGGTGTGAATTCTGGAGGAATTCCTGAAGCAAATTCCCCAGAAAATGTTGGAGAATTACAGAAAGATTCCGGCAGGTGCTTGCGGAGGAATTTCCCGAGGAATTCTTGAGAGATCTTCCAAAAGAATTTCCATACATCTCTCGAAGAAATTCCCCATGGAACTTCGGAAGAATTTATAAAGAAACTTCTGGGAGAATTCCTGAAGGAACTTCCGAAGAAATCCCTGAAAATTCTTTAACATGACAACTTGAAGGAACTTTCCGAGCAATTTCTGAAACAACTTTCAGAAAATTCAGGCAGGAACTTCACAAGACATACTTGGAACAATTTCTGGAGGAACTTCCGGAGCAACCTCCGGAAGAATTTCTGGAGGAACTTCCGGAAGAATTCCCGAAGAAACTTCCGGAGGAAGACCCGAAGGAACTTTCGGAGGAAGACCCGAACGAACTTCCGGAGGAATTCCCGAAGGAACTTCCGGAGGAATTCCCGAAGGAACTTCCGGAGGAATTCCCGAAGGAACTTCCGGAGGAATTCCCGAAGGAACTTCCGGAGGAATTCCCGAAGGAATTTCCGGAAGAATTCCCGAGGGAACTTCCGGAGGAATTCCCGAAGGAACTTCCGGAGGAATTCCCGAAGGAACTTCCGGAGGAATTCCCGGAGGAATTTCCGGAGGAATTCCCGAAGGAACTTCCGGAGGAATTCCCGAAGGAACTTCCGGAGGAATTCCCGAAGGAACTTCCGGAGGAATTCCCGAAGGAACTTCCGGAGGAATTCCCGAAGGAACTTCCGGAGGAATTCCCGAAGGAACTTCCGGAGGAACTCCCGAAGGAACTTCCGGAGGAACTCCCGAAGGAACTTCCGGAGGAACTCCCGAAGGAACTTCCGGAGGAACTCCCGAAGGAACTTCCGGAGGAACTCCCGAAGGAACTTCCGGAGGAATTCCCGAAGGAACTTCCGGAGGAATTCCCGAAGGAACTTCCGGAGGAATTCCCGAAGGAACTTCCGGAGGAATTCCCGAAGGAACTTCCGGAGGAATTCCCGGAGGAACTTCTGGAGGAACTTCCGGAGGAAATCCCGAAGGAACTTCCGGAGGAATTCCCGAAGGAACTTCCGGAGGAATTCCCGAATGAACTTCCGGAGGAATTCCCGAAGGAACTTCCGGAGGAATTTTCGTAGGTATTCCTGAAGGAGCTCCCAGAAGAATTCCTGAGCTCCCGCAGAGATTCCTGAAGGAACTTTCGAAGAACTTCCTGAAGGAGTTTCCGAAGAAATTTCTTAAGGTGCGTTTAGAGGAATTCCTGTAGGAGCTTCCGGAAGAAATCTTGAAGGAACTTCCGAAGGAATACCCGTATGAACTTCTGGAAGAATTTCTAAAGGGGCTTATAGAGGAATTCCTGAAGGAACTTCCAGAGGAATTCTTGAAAGAACAGGAGCAATTCCAGGGGACACTTCCGGAGAAATTTTTATTCCGCTGCACCGCATGTACCTGTCATCAACGGTTTGACGCCACCACCGCTGGCTATTTTTGTCATTACTCCGTCGCCGATTAATAACCCTTATGCGGCCGACGGGGTACCCGTGTTCCTTTTTCAACTTCAAGTGGTGATATTTCAATGAATTTTTATAGCTGAAAGCTGAAACTCGGTGACATCTAAGAACTCCATAAAATGTAGCATCTGTGAGAAAATCACGTTGATACAGTGAGGAGGGACGTGGGGAGGCATCTGTTTTTTACCACGTGGATGGCCGACAGGGTACCCGTGTTCCACTAAATTGATATTTTCATAACTTTAACAATTTTCAACCGATTTAGATAATTTTGACAGTTTTGGAAACAGAAACTCATATACTTTTCGCCCATTGTCAAGGTTTACAGCTTCTGTCCATGGTTATACAAGAAATCTTTGAAGTAAGACTTAAGAGTCTACACACGTAACCGAAGGACTATCAACCAGTTTCAAATATATTACATGCTCATTGCGCTTCTTAGAATAGTCGGCGTTCACAATATATATTCTGGATCTCCGAAATCCTCTGCAGTAAGGCCTCAGTCATCCAAAAAATCACTGGAATAAGATCTTATGGTCTGCTAACGTAACCAAAGGTCTATCGTGCAAATTCAAAAACGGTACATGCTCTTTATGGTGTTTAGCATATAATGCTTTCACAGTATATGTTCCGGGTCATCCAATGATCTTTTCTCAAAACATGTTTGCATTCCAAGTAGTTCTTGTTGCTGTCATTGATTCCAGGTAGTCTACGAACTCCATACAGTCAAGGTCTTCGGATCAATATCCGTAATGAAGGCAGTTAACGAAGAATAAACAAGTTCTGTGACCCCTTCTTGGTATATGTTTGTATTCCAAGTAGTTATTGTTGTTGTCGTGGGCTCCAGGTAGTCTACGAACTCCATAGAGTCAAGATCTGTGGATCAACCTCAGTAACGGAGGCAGTTATTGAAGAATAAACAAGTTGTGTGACTCCTTCTTGGTATTTGTTTGAATTCCTAGTAATTCTTGTTGTTGTCATTGGTTCCAGGTAGTCTACAAACTCCATAAATTCAAGGTCTGTGGATCATCCTACGTAATGGAGGCAGTTCTTCTTCTTATTCTTCTTATTGGCATTACATCCCCACACTGGGATAGAGCCGCCTCGCAGCTTAGTGTTCATTAAGCACTTCCACAGTTATTAACTGCGAGGTTTCTAAGCCAGGTTACCATTTTTGCATTCGTATATCATGAGACTAACACGATGATACTTTTATGCCCAGGGAAGTCGAGACAATTTCCAATCCGAAAATTGCCTAGACCGACACCGGGAATCGAACCCAGTCACCCTCAGCATGGTCTTGCTTTGTAGCCGCGCGTCTTACCGCACGGCTAAGGAGGGCCCCCAAAGATCCCAGGTAGAGTTCCAGGTAGTCTACGAACTCCATACAGTCAAGATCTTCGGATCAATCTCCGTAATGGAGGCAGTTATCGAAGAATAAACAAATTTTGTGACCCCTTCTTGGCATATGTTTGTATTCCAAGTAATTCTTGTTGTTGTCGTGGGCTCTAGGTAGTCTACGAACTCCATAGATCCAAGGTCGGTGGATCAACCTCCGTAATGGAGGCAGTTATTGAAGAATAAACAAGTTGTGTGACCCCTTCTTGGTATATGTTTGTATTTCAAGTAGTTCTTGTTGTTGTCATGAGTTCCAGGTAGTCTACGAACTCCATACAGTCAAGGTCTTCGAATCAATCTCCCTAATGGAGGCAGTTATCGAAGAATAAACAAATTTTGTGACCCCTTCTTGGCATATGTTTGTATTCCAAGTAATTCTTGTTGTTGTCGTGGGCTCTAGGTAGTCTACGAACTCCATAGATTCAAGGTCGGTGGATCAACCTCCGTAATGGAGGCAGTTATTGAAGAATAAACAAGTTGTGTGACCCCTTCTTGGTATATGTTTGTATTTCATGTAGTTCTTGTTGTTGTCGTGAGTTCCAGGTAGTCTACGAACTCCATACAGTCAAGATCTTCGGATCAATCTCCGTAATGGAGGCAGTTATCGAAGAATAAACAAGTTGCGTGACCCCTTCATGGTATATGTGTGTATTCCAAGTAGTTCTTGTTGTTGTCGAAGACTCCAGGTAGTCTACGAACTCCATAGAGTCAAGGTATAGGGTTCGACCTTGGTAACGGAGGCAGTTATTGAAGAATAAACAAGTTGTGTGACGCCTTCATGGTATTTGTTTGTATTCTAAGTAGTTCTTATTGTTGTCATTGGTTCCAGGTAGTTTACGAACTCCATAGAGTCAAGGTCTGTGGATCCATCTTCGTAATGGAGGCAGTTATCGAAGAATAAACAAGTTTTGTGACCCCTTCTTGGTATATGTGTGTACTTCAAGTAGTTCTTATTGTCGTGGGCTCCAGGTAGTCAACGAACTCCATAGATTCAAGGTCTGTGGATCAACCTCCATAATGGAGGCAGTTATTGAATAATAAACCTGTTGTGTGACCCCTTCTTGGTATATGTTTGTATTCCATGTAGTTCTTGTTGTTGTCGTGAGTTCCAGGTAGTCTACGAACTCCATACAGTCAAGATCTTCGGATCAATCTCCGTAATGGAGACAGTTATCGAAGAATAAACAAATAGCGTGACCCTTTCTTAGGATATGTTTGTATTCCAAGTGATTCTTGTTGTTGTCGTGGGCTCCAGGTAGTCTACGAACTCCATAGAGTCAAGGTCGGTGGATCAACCTCCGTAACGGATGCAGTTATTGAAGAACAACTGGGAAGGACGGAAGATAGCGGTTTTCTTCCAAAACCTTTTTAGAACTTAATCTATCACATGTTGTGCATATGCATAATCGAGTTTCAGACATAGTAATTAATTTCCACTCCGGGTGGCTCAATACCCGGAACATAGGCAATTAACTTTGAATGTACTTAACTCGAAAGGCGATCTCTCTTCGCTTATGTGGTCGGGTTGGGATCTGACGACCAACTGGCACAATCTCACACAACCCTACTTCATCGAGCGCCGATGGTGATGAAGCAAGTGTGTAGGAGCTCATCCTACTTGGTTGGCATTGTACAAAAACATATATGAGAGAGTTAGCTTTAAGGAAGTATTGCGAGAGTTCGGCTACATGCCCGGTGCTGTGAATTTGGTTTCATCAGTACCCGCTAAGCTGCGGAGGACGACGGAGGTCCTTCGTAGCTTAATAGGGAAAGCACCTGTCTAGCGTACTGGTTTGGTATGCAATCTATTCTATGTACCACAAAGGGCATGTAACACTTTTGAAAAAATTTGAAAGATCTTTGGTTACTCGTGTAGATCTTAAGGCCTTTTCCAGGGTTTTCTTGGATTACCATGAACTTATGCAATAAAGGCGTTCTATTCTATGTACCACAAAGGGCATGTACCAGTTTTGAAACAATCTAAAAGATCTCTGGTTACGAGTGTAAATCTTAAGACCTTTTTCAGGATTTTCTTGGATGACCATAAACATATGCAATGAAAGCGCTCTTTTCTATGTACCACAAAGGGCATAAACCACTTTTGAAACAAACTAAAAGATCTCTGGTTACGCGTGTAGACCTGAAGGCCTTTTCCAGGGTTTTCTTGGATGACCATGAACATATGCAATGAAGGCGACAGAGGACTTATCCGAGAGATTTCTTCGATAGCGCAGAACAAATGTAGTGATCACATTTGATTTCAAGATGCGCAAAGAGCATGTACCACTTTTGAGACAAGTCCATAGACCCACGGTTACGAGTGTAGACCTTAAGGCCTTACTCCAGAGATTTCTTGGATGACTCGGAACATATACTATGAACGCATTCTATGCTAAGTACCACAAAGAGCATGTACCGTATTTGAATTTGCATAATAGGCCTTTGGTTACGCGAGTAGATCTTTAGGCTTTACTCCAGAGATTTCTCGGATGACTAAGACCTCATTTAAGGGATTTTTGCATTACCCGAAAGATATACTGTGAATACCTTCAATTCTAAGAAGCGCAAAGAACTTGTAGCATATTTGAAACTGGTTGAATAGCTTTTGGTTACGCGTGTAGACTCTTAAGCCTTACTTCGGAAATTTCTTGAATAACCATGGGCAAAGGCTGTAAATCTTGACAATGGGCAAAAAGTATATGAAAAGTATATAAACTGTCAAAATTATCCAAATCGGTTGAAAATTGTTGAAGTTATGAGAATATCAATTTAGTGGAACACGGGTACCCTGTCGGCCATCCACGTGTGTTTTTTTTGTTGGCCGCATAAGGGTTAAGCCGATTAAATTTCAATCGGCGCATAGGTCTACGGCGGAACCGTTTCCGGGTGCCCCAAACATGACCAAAAAAGTTCTAAATTATTAGAGGCAAACCTGTGATTGTTCTATCTCTATCTGACATAGAAAAGGCGAAATGTGCGTACAACTAATAAATTTGGTAATGAACCTTAACTTATAAAACAAACTTCAATACTGCTTCCTTCGCGTTCCGGATGTTCCTTTATTCTGCCAGAAGTAGAATCAAGACCTAAAAAATTTTATTCTACATTTTTGTCATTGAGAATCATGAAGTTTGATATGTCGCATGCTAAGTTTTTTTAAAAACCGGATTCAAGTCTTCCACAGGATCTCCGGAAATGGTTCCAGGTGTCCCGGGATGTTTGGATCAAATGGATCAAAATTGATAGTAGGAATCTAAAATTAGTTTCAATATAACTTCCGGCAAAACAAATGCCAATGATTGATGCCTCATGATACATTTCGAAGTATTCTGATATATGTCCTCAGTTAGAGCCTCGAAACCGGTTCCAGTGTGGCCATCATACTTCCAAATTT
Organism: Armigeres subalbatus; assembly: GCF_024139115.2. Taxonomy (NCBI): domain Eukaryota; kingdom Metazoa; phylum Arthropoda; class Insecta; order Diptera; family Culicidae; genus Armigeres; species Armigeres subalbatus. The sequence goes on along the minus strand of NC_085139.1, from coordinate 305,140,492 downwards.
ATTCAGAAGCATTGAAAATAAGTTTTCTTCACGATACGAGTATAAAAAGACGATTTTGGTACGAATAACAAACATAATAGTCAAAAATGTCCTAAATGGTCACCCGACAGGTTGTAACACAGTGTTTGGTAATGTCCAGAAACTAGAAGATATGCCTAAGAGAATGTTGAAAACGTGAGAAAATCGGTTACAAATTCACTGAGATATAGCCATTCAAAAATTTAGTTACAACGGTTTTCTGAACGAATGAATCCTAGTGTTATTAATATAAATAATTTTACTATGTGCGTCTTGAAAATCAAAAAAAAAATGCGGCCATGGAAATCGATAAAGAACTCAAAAAATCTACCGTAGGGTAACGGTACCAATAGTGGAGGTATTAGTAGATCCACAAAAGAAAATATTTTTTAAAAATTGATAATTATTGAAAATATACAGTTTTAACATCTTAGCCAATAATTAAACTAATAAATTTGCTAACAAAAATGAAATTGATGTCATTTAACATCAACAACTACAAAAAATTGCTTGCACCACTAATGGGTACACTGTTCCTTTAGTGGTGGTTAACATTAATTTTGGTTCCCATAGTGGTACAGTTGCACCACTATAGGTGCAAGGGAGTCAATTCTATTAAGAAAAATCATTGTTCTCAATAGTTTTTCAAGTGAAATCTTAGGATAAGTTGCATTTAACAGGATATTTAAAGCACGACGCATCAACTAAAATCATCGTAAAGTGTATAAATATGATAAATCTCATTAAAACCCTACTACTTCCACTACTCGTGCTACCTCCACTAAGGGTGCGGTTATCCTATACCGGTAAACCTCAATCCAATCAACACACATTGACGTTTATAAGAACTTAAGTCACTAACAAATGCTTAAAGAGCATATACAATACACATCAAGTATTATTAATATATTCATGTATTTTATAGATTTTTTTTTTACCTTTGTTCGATGAAAACACTACGGTCTTCTAAACAAGCATAGCAACTTACTCTACGTTGAGGCAATATCACGCTCTTGGATTTCTAACGAATGTAATAATTTCCAATACAGTATCCGAAAAGTTTATCGATTTGACTTGTTTTAATATTTATTGTTCATTTCCACCCCTTGACTTCCCAAAAACCACTAGTGAATGTTTTTTTTTAAATAATGGTATTCAATACTTGGCCTATTTGGCCAGCTAAGTTCTGAGCATAGCGAACAAATCGTATTGAACGAATGAAATGATGAAAATCTGATCGAGCGTCTGTTCCCCTTATTAGGGCGGCTGAACATCGTCCAAATGCCTGCAACAACTGTGATATATAGTTCTTCGGCAATTCAGCGAGTTGATGTAAAGCCTTGTTAGCCAGCGTGTTTGTAAAGATCATTGGAGCGAATGTTTGGAGGTTATCATACCATTCACCAGAACAGCGATATCACTCACGAGCTGGGCTGGAAGCAGCTTCCATTAGTGATAGGTGATATACAGAGATACATGAACTGTACACTGGAGAAGCACTGATATTGATAATTCATTATACAGGATTGCTAAACGTGAGTACGATAGCTGCTCAAGATAATGCCAGCAAAATCTGCATAGGATATTCGAACGAAAGGTTGGCCAGGAGCAGTTTGAACCGAAGATTGGAGAGCTCAGCCTCTTTGCTTGATGAATGTGAATGGCCTAATTGACTTCATCCTTTCCAATAACAAGACCACCACTGTCGGAAATATAGTTAACCTGAAATGAATGGCAATCAAAATAAAAACAGAATGTGGAGAAGTTTTCAATATCTCATGATGGTACGAGCGTTAGAGGTAGCTATTCCATCTACCAACATCACACGACAGATGATTCAGCAACCCCATCAAAATCAATTAGCCAGATTTGAAGTCTCAGGATCACCAGAAGGAAGAGATTAGTCCAAGTATTGAGAAGTTCAGCGCCCATCTGCTGACGACCTGCCACTGATTTATTTCGTCGCTTCCAAGACGAAATGGCCTTTCGCGGCACTTACTTCCTTCCGTATCGGTACATCTGGAGATCAGTAGAACAGTAATGAATTTCGAATAAAAAAAACAAAAACAATGTGGAGAAAACAAAACGTCACTTTTCTTGCGGAATAATGCACCAGTGCATTATTTCGCAAGGAAAGATGTCGGTTTGTGATTTCTTCACATCAATACGCCTGCTATTCCAAATTTTTCATTTTCCTTGCCAGCTCCGTACTGTTTAAGGAATATCAGCAGAAGAATCATTCCTTGACTGCTACTTGTCCTATCTATTTGCACAGTACTTTAGAAGTCCATACCACCCTTTAACAGTCATTCAACGCTTACTGACTTTCCTCGGACATTTCTTGAGTCGTGCAGTGCCTACTTGGTTCTTACCTTGTCTTCGATTGTCGCTACTTGAACGAATCGATCCAAGTATGCGCGCCAAAAATGTTTCAGCCCTGCAAATAAGAAAAAAGCAGCACAATGAGCCCCTCGACCTCTACCAGAACACTTTGTTGCTCGGTGTGGTACACCACCAAGAAGTGTCCGAATAATCCAACGTCACGCGGTCTGCCTGTCGCATATCCATTTCAGAGTTTATCGAATTGACGGCCGTCTGTCCGTTTCGCGGCAGTGTAATCAATCAATCATAAACCTGAGACTTAATTGTGCTGTAGGTTCCGAAAACTTGGAACGAGCTCGCGGTATGCAACCTCTGTCCACACCCATCCATCCGCAACGATCGGCACGGGAGGATGAATTCCTCCCTCTCGCCATTCGACACGTGCTGTCACTGTCCAGTTCAGTCGATCGATATCCGTCCCCGCCCTTCCTTCCCAACAAGCACCGAAGAAGGCATTAATCAATTGAATTTGACGAACGACGACCGGTTCTTCAGTCGTCTGCTCCGTGTTATGCAACCGGTTCGCAAAGGCTCGTTGACAAATCGGTTACACAAACAATTTGCATGGTTTCAGTTAATTATCGCAGAGGACGCACCTACCTGCTTGGCACGGTTAGTTGGAGGCCTTGTCTAACGCACAAAGTAGGAAAGAATCGAGCGTGGAGCATTTTTCTCTCGGTGTCAGCCTCGGGTGCAAATAGATGTCTACACAAAACCCACAATCAACGGGACATTTTTATCATCCCTCTGCTTTAGGTTCGCGTAAGAACAGAACACCATTTGCCTTCTAGCGATTTGCAGAGAGGAAGTACAAAGTTAATCCACAGACAAACGGATACTGCGCTCATAATTTCCCTGCAATTGAGACCCGATGCATGTTGGAAAAAATATTCAGAGCAGCAAGTCAACATTGGTTGAGGGCGTCCCTTTGCTTATGAGTTCAAGTTCCCGGTCGTTACTATGAATAATGTGCCCTTAGGAGAGTTGTGAAGAAAAGATCGGTTAAGTGATCGTAAAGCAACGGCACATCGCTCTTGTCATGCAGATCTTAATGAGGAGCCGATCGCTGGAAGGGGTCGTCCTACGACCGTCACTAACTACGATAGTTTTCTACTCTGGCAAAGTCTGTGTTGGCTCAGGAATAATTATTGGATAATTGCAGACTGTGCGATTAACTGGCAATGATAATGCGGTGGTATAGTGCCTTAGTTTGGACGAACTTTATGGGAGGTAGTGAGAGCGAGTAGATCATAAAAGCTAATAATACGCGGTTGGAGCATTGTGCTGATAACTCAAACAGATTATGAAAAAGTTTTCTGCTTTTTATTCAATAAAATCCAATTGTGTAATTATGTCAACAACTGTTCAACGAATTGTCGCATTTTGTCATTAGCCCTCAAAGACTCCCTAGACCAATCGCCTTCCAATCGAAAAAATCGCGTATTAAAGCGAAGGAAAAAAAATCACGTACCTGAACAGAATAAGTCGAATTTCCGAAAGGAATTCATCGCATTTACGAAAGGACTTCATCGAATTCCCGAAAAGAATCCATCAAATGCCCGAGAGGAATTCATCGAATTTCCGAGAGGAATTCATCGAATTCCCGAGAGGAATTCATCGAATTCCCGAAAGGAATTCATCGAATTCCCAAAAGGAATTCATCGAATTCCCAAAAGGAATTCATCGAATTCCCAAAAGGAATTCATCGAATTCCCGAAAGGAATTCATCGAATTCCCGAAAGCTCGATGAATTGAGTTCCCGAAAGGAACTCATAGAATTTCCGAAAGGAATTCATCGAATTCCTGAAAGAAATTCATCGAATTTAAAAAAAAATCATCGAATTTAAAAAAAAAATCATCGAATTCCCGAAAGGAATTCGTACGAATTCCCGAAAAAAAATCATCGAATTCCCGAAAGGAATTCATCGAATTCCCGAAAGGAATTCATCGAATTCCCGAAAGGAATTCAACGAATTCCCGAAAGGAATTCGTCGCATTCCAGAAAGGAATTCATCGATTCCCGAAAGGAATTCATCAATTTCCCGAAAGCAATTCGTCGAATTCCCGAAAAAAAAATCATCGAAATCCCGAAAGGAATTCATCGAATTACCGAAAGGAATTCATCGAATTCCCAAAAGGAATTCATCGAATTCCCGAAAGGAATTCATCGAATTCCCGAAAGGAATTCATCGAATTCCCGAAAGGAATTCATAGAATTCCCGACAGGAACTCACCGAATTCCCGACAGGAATTCATCGAATTCCAGGAAGAAATTCATCGAATTCGAAAGGAATTCATCGAATTCGAAAGGAATTCATCGAATTCCCGAAAGGAATTCATCGAATTCGAAAGGAACTCATCGAATTCGAAAGGAATTCATCGAATTCGAAAGGAATTCATCGAATTCGAAAGGAATTCATCGAATTTCGAAAGGAATTTATCGAATTCCTGAAAGGAATTTATCGAATTCGAAAGGAATTTATCGAATTTCCCGAAAGGAATTCATCGAATTCGAAAGGAATTCATCGAATTCCCGAAAGGAATTCATCGAATTCGAAAGGAATTCATCGAATTCTGAAAGGAACTCATCGAATTCCCGAAAGGAATACATCGAATTCGAAAGGAATTCATCGAATTCGAAAAGAATTCATCAATTTCGAAAGGAATTAATCGAATACCCGAAAGGAATTAATCGAATTCCCGAAAGGAATTCATCGAATTTTCGAAAGGATTTCATCGAATTCTCGAAAGGAGTTCATCGAATTCCCGAAAGGAATTCATCGAATTCCCGAAAGGAATTCATCGAATTCCCGAAAGGAATTCATCGAATTCCCGAAAGGAATTCATCGAATTTCCGAAAGGAATTCATCGAATTCCCGAAAGGAATTCATCGAATTCCCGAAAGGAATTCATCGAATTCCCGAAAGGAATTCATCGAATTCCCGAAAGGAATTCATCGAATTTTCGAAACGAATTTACAAATTTCCGAAAGGAATTCATCGAATTTAAGAATGGAATTCATCGAATTTTCGAAACAAATTCACAAATTTCTGGAAGGAATTCATCGAATTACCGAAAAGAATTCATTGAATTCCCGAAAGGAATTCATCGAATTCCCGAAAGGAATTCATCGAATTCCCGAAAGGAATTCATCGAATTCCCGAAAGGAATTCATCGAATTCCCGAAAGGAATTCATCGAATTCCCGAAAGGAATTCATCGAATTCCCGAAAGGAATTCATCGAATTCCCGAAAGGAATTCATCGAATTCCCGAAAGGAATTCATCGAATTCCCGAAAGGAATTCATCGAATTCCCGAAAGGAATTCATCGAATTCCCGAAAGGAATTCATCGAATTCCCGAAAGGAATTCATCGAATTCCCGAAAGGAATTCATCGAATTCCCGAAAGGAATTCATCGAATTCCCGAAAGGAATTCATCGAATTCCCGAAAGGAATTCATCGAATTCCCGAAAGGAATTCATCGAATTCCCGAAAGCAAAGCATAGAATTCCCGAAAGGAATTAATCGAATTCCCGAAAGGGTTAATCGAATTCCCGAAAGCAGTTCATCGAATTCCCGAAAGGAATTCAACGAATTCCCGAAAAAAATTCATCGAATTCCCGAAAGGAATTCATCGAATTCCCGAAAGGCATTCATCGAATTCCCGAGAGGAATTCATCGTATTCCCGAAAGGAGCTCATCAGATTCCCGAAAGGAATTCATTGAATTCCCGAAAAGAATTCATCGTATTCCCGAAGCGAATTCATCGAATTCTCGAAACGAATTAATCGAATTTCCGAAAGGAATGCATCGAATTCCCGAAGGGTTCATCGAATTCCCTAAAGAAGTTCATCGAATTTCCGAAAGGAATTCATCGAATTCCCGAAAGGAATTCATCGAACTCCCGAAAGCAGTTCATCGAATTCCCGAATTGCTGTTCGAGCTGAAGAAGGATTCCACGATCAAGAGCTCGGCCTTCCGGGAGCTCATTGCCAATTCATTGGGCAGTGACGGTAACGTATGGACGGATGGAGATCGTAGTCGGAGGGCATGAAATTACATCCAAATGGTCACTGAAGCACCTGGGAGTGATGATTGATGACCTTCAACAGTCATGTCGACTACGCCTGTGAAAAGTCGGCGAAGGCAATGAACGCGATAACGAGGATCATACCTAACGTTGGCGGACCAAGAAGCAACACGAGGCATCTGCTAGCTAATGTCTAGTCATCGATACTGCGGTATGGAGTTCCTGCTTGGGTAAAAGCACTGCAAACCAAGCGGAACCGTGAAAAACTAAAAAGTGTGTTCCGGCTGATGGCCATACGGGTTGCAAGCGTGTATAAAACGGTATCGTCCGAGGCAGCATGCGCTTTTGCCGAGATGTTACCCATCTGCATCGCACTGGAGAAAGATATCGAGTGTTATCAGCGGAGAGGCACCAGAAACATAAGGAAGGTGGTGAGAATCCGTTCGATGGCGAGATGACAACAGGAGTGGGACAGTACGGAGAAATGAAGGTGGACCAACCTTCTTATTCCGAACCTGGCGACGTGGATAAATAGAAAGCATGGCGAGGTAAACTTCCACCTGACGCAGTTCCTGTCGGGCCACGGATGCTTCAGGAAGTATCTGCATCAGTTCGGGCATGCTAACTCACCGTTCTGTCCAAACTGTGATAACGTCGTAGAGACGCCGGAGCACGTAGTCTTCTTATGTCCAAGGTTTGAGGCACTACGAAGCGAAATAACCGGCTTAAGCTTGGAGAACGTTGTTGAAGAAATGTGTCGAGAGGTAAGCACTTGGAATGCGGTCAACAGGGTAGTATCGCGCATATCATCTGTTTTGCAAAAGAAATGGTGCAACGACCAAAGAGAATCGGTACCGGAAGAAATTCTTTTGTCTGGGAACTCTCCGTCGGTGGACTAGACTGAGTAGATCGCGACGAAATACCACCAGTGACGGGTAGTCAGGGCACCAGTGAACCGGAAGCCCTGCTCCACCGGAATCGCTGGACTGACCTTGGAACCCGGCTGGTTGGCTTCGGTGTGGGAGAAACTCCTTCGCCGGGAAATTCTCTGTCGGAGTAGGCTAGACCCGCCCTTGAGGACTAGACCGAGTAGATCGCGAAGAATCAGTAGTTTAAAGTCGTCGAGACACCAGCCACTTCAAAGTGGAGGCTGGGTATACCGGCGATAAGACCAAGGAGAGGTGCTTAACAGCACAACAGGCCGACTTCTCCGAAGAAAATTTGGTAGTACCGGAGAAGTGCAGGCATAGACACAGAAAGATTTGATGATAAGTTCGAATGAGCTCGTAGTAGAAGACGCATCTTGCGGTCCCGGGGAGGAGCAAAGCCAAGCTAGGAAAGGAGGTTTTTCCCTCATTTGAGGTTTTTCCTCCCATCACAGTGGAAGCAAGTTTCCATAGAAGCAAGGACTACCTAATTGTAGGTAACCTAGCAGGCGTGAACCCCAGAGCCCAATCCCCCTAGCAGGCAGCAAGGGGTGATGGTGAATGTTTCCAAGCAGTTTTGCGAGGAAGTGCAGACAGAAGTGTCATAACTCAATAAAAAAACACACACACAAGGAAGAAGAGGAGTGTGTTGAACGACGGCTGGCGTTCGTGGCTGCTAGAGCCGCTCTAAAGACTCTGAAGACTAATCTCAAAAAACCTGCTTCGAGTGCCAACGCGAATCCATGGGGTGACGCCTATAGGTTCGTAATGGTCAAGACACGTGGGGCGATTGCACAATCCCTTAGTGTAGGTAAGGCGCCAGGACCGGATGGTATTCCGAACCTGGTCATCAAATCGGTTATTGCTCAGGCTCCGGAGATGTTCAGATCTGTCATGCAGAGATGCCTGGACGAGGGAGTCTTCCCTGAAGCATGGAAAAGGCAGAGCTTGGTCCTATTGCCAAAGACGGGAAAACCACCGGGAGATTCGTCGGCATATAGACCAATATGCCTGCTTGATACGGCGGGGAAGGTGCTCGAGTAACCAGTTTGGCTTCCGAAAGGGTAAGTCGACCGTAGACGCTATCTTGTCGGTAATCAAATCCGCGGAGATAGCTTTCCAGCATAAGAGAAGGGGAGTGACTCTCGACGTGAGGAATGCATTCAATAGTGCCAGTTGAGCAGCTTTTGCAAATGCGCTCCTGCATCTTGGAATTCCCGAGTATTTGTACAAGATTCTCGGAAGCTACCTCCAGAATCGAGTACTGGTATACGACACGGAGGCGGGTCGGAAGTGCGTTGACATAACCTCAAGGGTTCCGCAAGGTTCCATACTTGGTTCGGTGTTATGGAACGTCATGTACGACGGTGTCTTGAGGTTGAAGCTCCCGGTGGGCGTGGTAATCGTCGGCTTCGCTGACGAAATTACGCTGGAGGTCTACGGCGAATCGATTGAAGAGGTGGGGTTGACTGTAGACCACTCGATCGCAATTGTGGAGGAGTGGATGAGTTCCAGGAAGTTAGAACTGGCTCACCACAAGACTGAGGTAGTTGTTGTTAACAACCGAAAGTCGGAGCAACAAGCGGTGATAAGGGCAGGCAACTGCACGGTCACCTCTGAACGCTCCATCAAACTCTTGGGGGTAATGATCGACGATAAGCTCACCTTTGGTAGCCACGTCAATTACGCCTGCAAGCGTGCCTCCACAGCTATAGCGGCATTGTCCCAGATGATGTCCAATAGCTCTGCGGTTTATGCCAGCAAGCGCAAGCTTCTGGCTAGCGTTGCTCTGTCCATACTGAGGTATGGGGGGCCAGCTTGGGGCACGGCCCTGCATATTAACTGCTACAGAACGAAGTTAGAAAGTACGTATAGGCAGTGTTGTGCTTAATCATTATCAGACGATCATGATTGCAATTTTCATGTGAAAACTTTTCACGTGAAAACAGTAGGCGAGTTGTCGCCGGCGACAACTTCTCAAATTTTGCACTCAAACGATAATAAACACAGAATTTTCATTCAATCATTAATCTTCACTAATAATAGCTAATTGTCAACAGTCCCGTTATACCTTCTATTTGGCGTTATAGTTTCATGCTAGTAAGGAAAATAGTTTAAAAGGTAACGGTAAATGCTTAAAATCAAGATACGATTTTCAAACGATTCTTAATCGCTGGCGAGTTTTAATCACGTGATAATTTAAAAGTAAAATCGCGGATGAGTTTGATCATTCTCGATTTTTCGAAAATTTGATTTTTCCCAACCCTGCGTATAGGCTCATGTGCCTAAGAGTTGCGAGCGCGTACCGTACCGTGTCGCACGATGCACTTTGCGTCATCACCGGTATGATGCCTATTGATATCGTTATCGGTGAAGACATAGAGTGCTTCGAAATGCGCGGCACGAGAGGCATCCGTTGGACTGTCAGGTTGGCCTCAATGGTCAAATGGCAGCGTGCGTGGGACAGTTCCACTAAGGGTAGATGGACACATAGGTTGATACCGCAGATAGGTACGTAGCGAATAACATTACAATTGAATCAAAAAAGTTGCAGCCCAAGGATTATTTTTTTGAATGAGGGTTAATAATGCAACAAATACAAATATTTACAGAAATTGTCAGTTTTTGATGGAAGCTCTAAGATTTCAAATAGTCCGTTATTCGTTATTCTTTAAAATCAATCCGATGTAAATGCATCGCAATTTTTTATTATATAATTTTAAGAAAGGTTTTTAGTTTTTGCCAAATGACTAACATCTTGATTTATTTTTATCTGCCATCATTCCAGAATGGACTACGTGATTCCAATGATCCCACTCGGACTCAAGGAAACCAAAGAGGTCAGCTTCATGGAACCCTTCTCGGATTTTATCCTGGAGCACTACAGTGAAGACTCGTCGGTGTACGAAGATGCCATCGCTGACATCACCGATACGAGACAGGTTAGTGGGAGTCGATCATTCCAAACCCTACAGATCTGTAAATCATATTTTTTTTCTTACCATTTCACGCAGGCCGCCAAAACCCCCACCCGAGATGTTCAGGGCGTGGCACTTTTGTTCCGCTACTACAACCTTTTGTACTACGTCGAGAGACGATTTTTTCCGCCCGATCGAAGTCTGGGGGTTTACTTCGAGTGGTATGACTCGCTGATTGGTAAGTTTCCATCTCTCTTATTTATTGCCATTACTATTAATTTATTTATTCAATTTAAAACCAGGGGTCCCGTCCAGTCAACGGACGGTCGCATTCGAGAAAGCCTGTATCCTGTTCAACCTGGCCGCCATCTACACGCAGATCGGAGCCAAGCAGGACCGCTCCTCGGAGAAGGGCCTGGACTCGGCCGTCGACAACTTCCTGCGGGCGGCTGGCGTGTTCAAGCACATCTACGACACCTTCACCAACGCGCCCTCGATGGATTTAAAACCTCAAGTACCTGATCCTTCAATGGGGATTTATTTCTGATTGTCAAACGGTTACTAACCTGCGGTGTTTCTGTTTTAGGTCCTAGAAGTGCTAGTGGCACTGATGTTGGCGCAGGCACGTGAGTGCCTGTACGAAAAACTTTTACTACAGCTAGAAGAAATGACCAATTCCGATTGCAGTTCGGTAAGCTCCGACATATTGATTACTGGACGTTAGTTCAGCATTAACTGGTATGAATTTTATTTTAGCTCCAACGCAATCTTTCCGGGGAGGCTACCCAACTGACGATGGAGTACCGGGAGATTCATCGAATAATTCAGAGTAACGAGGCGCACACATTTTTGCCGGAGTCTTGGGCAGGGCTAGTTCCCCTGAAGTCCGAGCACTATAAAGGTAAGTACTTTTTGGATAAAGTGCTCATTTGAAGCCAGATTCTAATTACATTAAACGATTGGGCTGATTCATTAATGAAATCGATATTTCGATATTTTATTTCAGCGATTCCATGAAAACAGAATATAGTGATTTTGGAGAAATGAAGATTTTAGAATATGTGGGCGAAAACTGGGATGAGGGTAATTTTTGGGTGTCTTACCCTAGATTCGTATTTTTCGTTTCGCTCCTAGGTTGACCATTTTCAGAATAGGGTGGTCAAAAAAATGGCGTTTTACAAAAAAAATCTTACCTTTTTTTAATCAATTTTGGTATTTTTTTTACACGAATGAAAAGATTTCGAAAATAATAAGCTTTCTTCTTCTTCTTCTTCTTGGCATTACATCCCCGCACTGGGACAGAGCCGCCTCGCAGCTTAGTGTTCATTAAGCACTTCCACTGTTATTAACTGCGAGGTTTCTAAGCCATGTTACCATTTTTGCATTCGTATATCATGAGGCTAACACGATGATACTTTTATGCCCAGGGAAGTCGAGACAATTTCCAATCCGAAAATTGCCTAGACCGGCACCGGGAATCGAACCCAGCCACCCTCAGCATGGTCTTGCTTTGTAGCCGCGCGTCTTACCACACGGCTAAGGAGGGTCCCAATAAGCTTTAAGATGTTTAATAAACCAACGACTATACACTACTCTGCAATAGTATGGAAGCGAAAACATAAGTAGCAACACCTGCTTTGAATATTGCAACACCCCAAAAAGTTTAGCATCACTCCAGTACTTCTATATTCGTTATATGTATCATCGGATCTTTTCCATTTTAAATTATGATACCTTCAACAAAATTGTTCACAACGTGCATTAGGAAGGAAGACGATTCAGCTTCCTAGGGTGCATTGGTCACCGGGTGGACATCCGGATGATACGGATTTTAAGACACGTGTTAAAACACCACTTCGTAAATTCATACATTCCAGCGAGAAGCAAAATTTGTTTTCGTGATAGCAATATGACAGAAAAATCAATTCTGAGTGACGCTTACTTGAACCCTGGTGGTCATCTAGTGGTCCTCCAGGAGTTCCGGAACATCCAATCAGTTCATAACTTTTAGTAATTCGTCCCAGGAAGCTGCGACATTTTCTAAACCGCTTGATGTAGCAATGTCAGAACAAAATCAATGCATGCATCACTCATTGATAGTCTTTTTGATAACATAGTTCTTATAATTTAACGCACTTTCTTTCATTCGCATACCGTTTTTTGAAAATGTAATGCTAATTTTATAGTTTAAAGTAGGGACGTTCCGATACTCCAAAATATCGATATTTGATTCGATACGATAATCGAATCAAAGTATAAACGATATATTGGAATGAAAATATCGATATATCGGAAAATCATATGATATTTCAAAATACTTAAAATATATCTGTTGTTGTTATTGTTTATATTCTATCGTATTACTCATTCATAAAAACAATTGAAAATTATTTTTCCTAATTAGTTAGACAACTATGCATCTATAGTTGTTTGCCAATCCAAAAATCATGACAATCATCGGCGACGGCGTTCATCGTTTTTGAGAAAAAAAAATTTGAATAACAGTTTGGGAAATTTTTTAATTCAAGATGAAAAAATCAATAAATAAATAAACAATGCCTCAGAGGCGCCAGAGGCGCCGTTACGTTCTGAGACGTGGGTAGGACAAACTGGATTGTCGAATCTATTGAATACTTTTAAAGACTTTCCGAAGATCCCCTAGACATTTCTAGACATTTTGTCAGACATCCTCAGATAAGTTATATATTCCCTGTTAAGACAGTCTTTAAATTTAATAAAATATTTGATGGTCTCAAGCAAATATCACTAACTTCTAAGAACTCGAACCTTTAGGTGCCTTTAGAAATATTCGGAAACAGCTACGATCTATCAGTGAAGCTTATGATCGTCCAAAAATCTCTAAGGGAGTTCTATTTACAGTACTATTTACATTTTTCCAGTTTTCTTTCTAACTTCTTAGAATTTATGCAAACGTGGGTATATTTGTGATTCCTGCAGATTCCAATAAACTCTTAGAAGCTTTCAACATTTTTCTCTCTCATAGGCTTACTACCAGACATCCGCATGGACTACAATCATTATAAAATGCATATTTCTGCGATTGTTCTCTCATATCTTTGCTTCTTTTCTCAACTTTTGGTGACGTGCTCGGCAGTCTATTTACTACCGCTTCTGCCTTATAGACAGGAGGTTTGGCGAAGACTAAACAACTACATCACATAATGTCAAATAAATAGGCTACATTTTTTTTTTAATGAATCTTCGATCCATAATTTTGGTTATCTGCCTTATCAACCCAGACAACCAGAATGCATGCATAATAGAATTGTTTTTCTGTTATGCGATGCCTATGCACACAAATTTCATCGCTTACCAGTCGCGAAAACGCTTTTTGCGTACAAAAGTGGAGGCGATATATGTGTATTTCTTATCCGACGTTGAACGGCAGTGTATGCGATATGTACGATTTTTCTGCGAGTTTGTTCGTTATACATTGCGATGTAGTTTGTGATAACAAACTCTGTTTGACAGAAAATCCGATTTCGTTTGAGTTTGTTTGCAGGAATATGCGATGTCAACATATGAAGCTGGAATAAACTCGCAAAATAGCCTATTGTGCGGGAAAGTTTATAAAACTGATGAGCTTCGCACCACAATGCGGTTTTGATGAAATTTGGATCGGTAAACGATTTTAATCGTACATTCTTATGCGATGTGTGGTTGTCTGGGAAGATAACTAAATTTCCTTTCCGTGCTAATGTTCGGATTCTGAGGTTTTCTTGGTCTCTAGTAGCAACAATAACCACACTAACATTTCTCTCCTTTCCCAACTAACTGGACCCGTATGTAGTGAATACATACCAGCCTTTATTCACTTGGATCGTAGCACAATTTACACAAGTTATGATCACGGAGAAGCAACCATTGAAAAGTACAGTCAGTCTTAGCTAAGTTAAGCTAAGCTATATTCTTGTTTAGATATTCATCTTTTGATTACTTCACCTGTCAGTCTGTCAATTCTTATAAAATTTCAAAAATTCTCTGAGCCTCCCTGAACTAGCAGAAATAATTACGTACTTCCAGAAAATGTTCAACAAATATATGGAACAGCAGAAACTATTAAAAACTTGAAGACTTCTTGGAAAATTTCAATACATCATTAAGAACTTTTTAAAATGGAAAGAATTCTTCACAGACTCTAAGAAGTTTTTCGGAATAGATTTCTCCTTTCAAATCCCGGAAACTTCCACGACTGTCAGTTTTACCATTGATTAACTGTGAAACGTTCAATGATATTTTTTAGATCTAGAAATTAAAACAGTATTGATAGTATTAGATCTTTTAGTCATCCATATGGTATTTTCATACCATAATCATGGGTAGGACAATGCTTCGACTGTCCTACCCAGGTATTTCCATGCGTAAGACATGTCCTACTTGTCCCACCCACTCCCGGCGCCACTGCTCATTTCAATCAAATTTAATTGCCTATTTTCCGGGTATTGGACCACCCGACATGGACATTGATTTACAATGTTCTGTAAACTCAGATGTGAATATGTACATTATGTGAAAGATAATGATTTGAAAAATGTATTGACACGGCAAAGGCTGGGTAAAGCGTACCATTGGTACTTCGCGTACCTGCAGGAATAAAATAGACCCCATTTCGCAGTTTAGTTTAGAGTCCCTCGCTGGCACTCGGACGATGATCAGCCGCCCCTAACATGGAGAATAGACGCTCGATCAGATTTGCACCTCCGGAGAGAAGCAAATCCCTCCTTCCCTGTCGGCATACGACTATAGTTCCCACCGGGGTTGGTTACCCGATCTTGCTCGTGGCTGGTTACGAGGTTGCTCGTATCCTGGCCAGCGCCACGAGAAGGTAGGGATACAAGTTGCTGGGTAAAAGCAAAAGGCTAATAATGTAAGGTCCTTCAGAGGTCCGAACATCGACTCGGATCACTATCTTGTAGTTGCAAAAATTCGGGCGCGACTTTCCAGCGTCACGAATTCACGAAACAACAAAACGATGCGTTTCAATATTCAACGCTTGTTAGTTGAAGGAGTTGCTGGCGACGTCAACAGATTGCGGGAAAAAAATATACACGAAGCTGTGACTACAACAGCGCAGGAACTGTTAGGCACTGCACCACGACGCCAACGAAACGGTTGGTTTGAGGAGGAGGTTGAGGTTGATGAGGAGTGCCAGCGAGTGTTGGCTCGTACCCGTTCCAACAGAGAGCGGTACAGTGTAGCAAAGGTAAAATAGAAACGAATCCACCGCAGAAAAAAAGGCAACAAGAAGAGAGTGTGATAGCTGAAGCTCAGGAGAACATGGATAGAGACGATATGCGGAGGCTTCACCCGGTATGGATGGCGCGCGGTATAAGACTGCGCCAGTGCCTGCCATGTGCAATGACCGAGAGGGAAATTTGTTGACAGACAAGACTATGATGGAAGCCAGGTGGAAGAAGCACTTCGAAGATTTGTTGAACGGTGAAAATGAAGGAGTATTAAGGAGCAGGATAGAGATAGTCGGCGACGGTTAAGCTGTGGAACCACCAACGCTAGAATAGGTTAAGAAGGCTCTAAACGAGTTGAAAAACAGTTAAGCTGCTGGGAAGGACGAGATCCCGGTCGAGTTACTCAAACACGAAAGTGAGCAGCTGCATCAATCAATCCACCACATTATCCAGAAAATATGGGAGGATGAAGAATAGAATCTATAAGAACGGGCATAGACTAGAGTGTGCCAATTACAGAGGGATCACCCTTCTGAACTCGGCGTACAAAATCCTGTTTAACAGACTGAGACCACTTGAGGAGTCCTTCGTCGGCGAATACCAGGCAGGTTTTCGTGAGGGCCGATCAACGACGGATCAGATGTTTAGCCTGTGAATGATTCTTGATAAATTCCGGGAGTGCAACTTGCAGACTCACCATCTGCTCATTGATTTCAAAGCGGCGTACGATTTAATGGAAAGAAATGAGCTGTGGCAGATAATGTCCGAACATGGTTTTCCGGTGAAACTGATTAGACGTGCAACGCTGGAAGGCTCGAAATCAAGTATTCAGATTGCAGACGAAGTGTCAACCTCGTTTGTGACCTTAGATGGATTGATGCAGGGTGATGCACTTTCGAATTTATTGTTCAACATTGCACTCGAAGGCGATCTGGCGTGCAGATGAACGGCACTATCATCACACGGTCGCATATGCTCCTGGGCTATGCGGACGACATCGACCTCATTGGAATCGATCGCAGAGCAGTAGTGGAGACTTTAGTCCCACTGAAAAGGGAAACGGCGAGGGAGACCTTGGAACGCTTGTGACATGTGACAACCCAACAAACAACGACAATCCACAAATAAGCATCTAGTTTGAATTATTGTTTATTTGTGATCTTTGTAGCTGAATAAAATGAATGCTGAATAATTCGCTAGACAGATTTCATTTCAGCATTTAATCTAACTAATATTCGACATGGTCTATTTATTTGTTTACTACCTTTATTTGAAGTCGAACTTGCGTTTTCGTTCTTTCACATTTCAGCACATTGGGGAAGTTTAACAATGTGCTGAACTAATGATTTTTAAAGTTCTCTGTTCGACTATGATGCGATGCTCTGAAAGGGTGATCGAATTGAGTTTGAATAGTAAGTTAATAAGCAAGCATTAGAAATCCTTCTTAACCTTTGGCCTTCTTAACCATTGGATTTCACATTTATCTGATCTATCGCACAGTGGGAAAAAACATTATGCTTTTTCAGTTTGAGAGAAAATCTGGATTCTAGATCTGGAAAATTTGATTTATAGGAAAATAATTATTTGTTTTCAAGACATGCTTTTTATATTCGTGATTTATTAAGCTGTCGGAGATTATAACGAACAAAACTTCTGGAGCAATGAAAAAAAATCATGCATTCATACGGAACTAAATTTACTAAAAGCCGGCTTAACGCCGTTAAATAACATCGGAAAATTATTGAATCTTTGGTGTGTGGAATGAAATATTAACGCATGGTTGTTGATATTTATTGCGGCGAAATTGGAATAATCATAATCATATCGCAACCGTTTATCAAGAGATACTGAGGAAGGTCGAATAAACATTGATTTTATTTTCATAAATTCATAGATAGCATTAAGGACGCATTTTATTTTATCGTTTATCGACATTATTTTTACGTAGTTTTTCTAGTGTGCGATGGTTATGACTGGCTGAACAATGGTTGAAATAAAAATCTTGTACAGTTATTAACAAACTGTAGTTTGACAGATCGACTATATTGAATAAGAGTCCAATTATGATTCATATTCAGCAATAAGATTATTTATGTTATGCATTGAGTGAGCCATATCTAACAAATCAAGGATGGCGTGGATGGCAACGTTACCGGCGGATGATCAAATGACAGCAGTTCGAGACCCGATTTAGGAAAATTTTAAAATGATTATAAAATGATAATTTTAAAATGAAAATAGCAATTGCTTCAAAATACGTCCATTGGAGATCTTGATGATGTTACCTTCTATGCGTTATTATTTTCGAAGAATTCGCATGTAGCTGAATTGAGGCTTAGTTAAAATGCTTATTAAAGGTTTAACGAAACAGTTAATAAAGTTGTTTTTCAAAATAAGATGTTGTAGTTGTATAACTTCGCCAAAATTGTGTGAACAAAGCTTGAACAGAAGTTGTGATAAGAAATAGTACAGACATAATTCAACACAGCGCTGAATTAAATCATCACACTGATGTTAGTTCAACTAGTGAATGTTTGTTGGGAATGACGTTACCCGTGAAATGAAAAGACGTATTTCTGCTGCGAATAGGGCTTTTTACGGATTACGTAACCAGCTTAGGTCCCGCAACATGCTGTCGGAAACGAAATATGCTCTATACAAAACCCTGATTCTACCAGTGGCCCTTTATGGACATGAAGCATGGACGTTAAAAGAAGCCGACCGGAGACCTTTCGTGGTTTACGAGCGAAAAGTGCAGCGTACAATACTCGGAGGGAAACTAGAAAATGGTGTGTGGCGTTCGGGGAAACTGAAGGAACATCGCCCAAGACCGACGATTATGGAGCTCTACAATATGCCAGGTAAAGGTGTATCGACGCTGTAGCCAACCAGATACCCAGGTAGGTATTACGCAATGCGGCCGGGCCGACTTTTGAACAGTACAACTTGCCCACAGACGCACATAGGAGTACGTAGTATAAAAGCGTGGCCAAAACTAAGTCAATCATTTGTTCTCTTTGTATTGATGTAGCAGTGATATATGACCACTGCACTATGGTCCAGGAAACAGATTTACGCGGAAAGATACGCCAAAACTATATTTTTTAGAAAAAAATTTTGTTCTACAAAATTGTTCGAAATAGTAAGGCCATCATTATGGTGCTACCAAAAAATAGGGTGGCCCATCATATAAAAAAAAATAGATTTTTTTTATTTCTCGGAATATTGACATGTTATGTTCTACAAAGTTGTAGCGCAGCTTATTCCAATCAATTTTGCTAAGAAAACTTTTTCTGTAGCTCTTAAGTTGGCTGATTTAGAGCAATTTTACCTAATTGGATTAGGGTGTACCTCAAAAAAACAGTATTTTTTATCTACTTTTTTTGTTTTAGATTTCTCGAAAAAGTCGTGTTCAGGTGACTTTTAGAGCTCAAAAAAATGCAACTTTTTATTGGTAAATATGGTCAATATCTTTTTCCGATCAAAAGTTATAATCGTTTTTCTGTCAAAATTACATTTTTTCATAAGTTGATATCTCCGGTTAGGGCGAACCAAAAAAATATATTCATACGGCATCTGAAAGAGGAACTCATATTCTTTATTGTGTCAAAAAATTGGGGATATGTTATTTTTTTATCTCAAGTTTAACCAATTTTACTAAAATCATGTTTTTTCAAATAAATTGATTTAACTCGACAACGGAAGAAGATACAGACAATATTCTTATAGCAAAACACGCGTTTTAAAAAGCCCCAAAAGTCTTCAGAAGGTGACATACGTGAAAAATAAAAATTGAAATGAGCAGATCATAAATATTGTTTTTTAAGGGACACCCTAATCCTGGTAAGTAAAATTACTCTAAACAAGTGAGCTTGAGAGCTACATAAAAAGTTTATATAGCAAAGTTGATTGGAAAAAGCTGCGCTACAACTTTGTAGAACAGTTTATGTCAATATTCCGCAAAATAAAAAAAAAAATAAAAATTTCACATTTTTATAAAATGGCCCACCCTATTTTTCGGTAACTCTATAATAAGTATCCAGAACAACTTTGTAGAACAAACTTTGTTTCTTAAAAGTATGCTTCAGACCGAAAATGCATCTTTTCTCGTAAATCTTGCAATACGATGATAATGATAAAACTTATAAAAAGTGTTAAAGCTGTAGATTTTTTAGTTTTAATTTTTCACGAATGTTATGTTCTAATGACTTTTGGGGCTTTTCAAAACGCGTGTTTTGCTATAAGAATATCGTCTGTATCTTCTTCCGTTGTCGAGTTATAATATTTTTTTTGAAAAAACATGATTTTAGTAAAATTGATAAAACTTGAGATAAAAAAATAACATATCCCCAATTTTTTGACATAATAAAGAATATTAATTTCTCTTTCAAATGCCGTGTAAAAATATTTTTTTGGTCTGCCCTAACCTGAGATATCAACTTATGAAAAAAAATGTAATTTTGACAGAAAAACGATTATAACTTTTGATCGGAAAAAGATATTGAGCATATTTACCCATCAAAAGTTGCATTTTTTGAGCTCTAAAAGTCACCTGAACACGACTTTTTCGAGAAATCTAAAACAAAAAAAGTAGATCAAAAATACTGTTTTTTAAGGTACACCCTAATCCAATTAGGTAAAATTGCTCTAAATCAGCCAACTTAAGAGCCACAGAAAATTTTTTTTAGCGAAATTGATTGGAATAAGCTACGCTACAACTTTGTAGAACATAACATGTCAATATTCCGAGAAATGAAAAAAAAAAAATTTCTAATTTTTTTTATATGATGGGCCACCCTATTTTTCGGTAGAACCATAATGATGGCCTTACTATTTCGAACAATTTTGTAGAACAACAGTTTTTTCTAAAAAATATAGTTTTGGAGTAAAATGCATCTTTCCGCGTAAATCTGTATCCTGGACCATAGTGCACTGGCGGGGTCAGTTATTGTTATTTGATAGAGCACCACTTGGCACAAGTACGCTGCCTTTGAGAACTACAGCGTGCTTGCGACGAGTGGTGCCTACCTCTGAGTATTATTTTTATGATAATCTTCATTCTTCATTTATTACTTACTAAATTCTCCGGAAAGATGTACCGTCAACTGGGGGAAGATGATCATTGAGGTGAAGATGATCATTTGATGTGTCAGTCAAAAGTGCCAAATGAAACGGTAGTCAACAATATTCTCCGTTTAAGTAATGTTACCGCTAGGTAGAAATCCGAGTTTTTCGAATATAATCATGAAAATGTATTTTGTGGAAGAAAGAGAGAGATAGTCATAAATGACGCTATTTTCGTTTCAAATATTGACTTCGTAGACTTCTTTACGTAGTAAATTCAACATTCATACAAATAGCCTAGTGTATTTTGACTACTAGGTCATAATGATTTTAGTAGAGCTGTCTTGATCAACTTCACCCCAAACACGATTACTCAAAGAATGTGTGATAATTTAATTTATTTTAATAAATGCGAATGCATTTCAGAAAACTAAAGTTGTTGATTATTGCAACGTATAGCAGTACATGTTTTGAAAATATTTGTTTCGATTTAAAATGTAAACACACATTGTTATTGCATGTTTTGTCTTAAAAATGATCATCTTCCCCCCAGTTGACGGTACTTTGTTTATTAACTTCGACTATGTAAATTTATCATCGGATAAAAGTCCCTGGATAATGCATTGATATTACACTGGAGCAGATCAAATAAATTCGAAGTGCAAATCAACCGCTTAACAACTTTTTACATCCGGAAAATGCGTATGCTTTTTATGGATCGTTCATCAAAGTCTAACTCTTCTTTGGAAGCAACCATTTATGTAAACTTAGTGGCTCAAAATCATAAATACTTGAATTGAATATTTAGAAAATTCTAACTTTTCTAAGCAAAATTCACTATATTCAAATAAAAACAAGTCACGATTGCGTGAAATGTTTTTCGTGTAGCTTATTAAGAAAACTCTTTCCGACGCTAAAAATTTGATTGCTTGATCGTTTTTGGAACCTAATCAAAATTTTTATTTTGTAAATCATATTGTAAAAAAGGTAGAAAAAAGCTACCAATTAATATCATCATTAAATATCACCTGAAAACAATTTTAGATCGAATCATGCTTGAAAACGTTTTACATACCCTCATTATTAGTACCTATTGATTTACATCTTGAAAATCTTAAAAATTCAGAAAAACACGATAAAAGGTGAATATTTTTTTATGGAAAATTGCGATTAAATTGGCATGTAAATAATTGTGAAGTTTTGGCAGCCAGCATTGCTTACAAGATTGTTCCAAAGTTGCCATGGCAAGTTAGTATTACTATTTGAGAGTACAAAAACGAAAAATAATATGGGAATATCTAAAAGAAATGTTTTTGACTTTTGGCCAGGATTTGGGCTGAAATACTCCTCAGTGAGACGGTTTGACTTTACTCCGACCGCACCAAATTTCCTGGGGGCGGAATTAAAGTTCAAGACAAAATTTTCAAAACGACTTATCTGCTTTTGTAAACAAAGATTCAAACGACGATTTGACGAATCTGATAGCTCTCCCACGCAAACCAACACCACTAATAGGTAGGTGAAGGTTTCCGCTACCTGTTGATGATGTTGGTTTGCGTGGGAGAGCTATCAGATTCGTCAAATCGTCGTTTGAATCTTTGTTTACAAAAGCAGATAAGTCGTTTTGAAAATTTTGTCTTGAGTTGTACAACATGCTGGAGCGTGTATGTGGCCTCTTATGGAACGTACACACCGTCAAGCAGTTTGACCAACATTGACTCCACCTCTCGTTTATTCAAACATCCATCAAGTTTTACCAACAGCGGCACGAACAATCAATTTATTCGACCAACAATATAACACTTGAACGACCGAAGCGCCAACTTGAGCTCAAATTATCAACAAAATATATGGGGCTTTGTGCAACTTCACTACAAATGCTCAAACATGTTCGGCGTACCTTGACTCCGCCCCCGACAACTCAAACCAAAATCAAACCGTTTTAGTTTTTTTTCAACCGAGCCGCCAACTGTCAAATGGTTGTTCGAACAACTTCACACACGTTCAAACAAAGCAGCAACCAAAGCGTTTTCTTGGGGGTGGAGTCAATGTTTGTCAAACTGCTTGACTGGTGTGTACGCTGCATTAAGCACATCGGCGAGAATGCGTGTGCCTCCGATGAAGTTGAGAGATTTGCAGTTCCTCGAACCGAGTACCCAATCGGTAGTCCCTTTTCGTCGCTGTGGTCTTCACCGATTGTTCCGGTCCTTATTCTCTCGCTGATTATTTGTTGCTTGTTTTTTTAAAGCTGGATTGCAGGGCACAGTGGCGCCGTGAGTGGGTAGGACAAGTAGGACATGTCCTACGCATGAATGTTCCTGGGTAGGACAGTCAAGGCATTGTCCTACCCATGATTATGGTAAGAAATATTATCTTGATAATTATTGCTATAGGGGGAATGACGGCTTTGGCAGGTTTTGTTCTATTATTGGCAGGTTTTTTTATGACTGACTAGGCTCAAATTTGGCCTAAGTATTCTTTGCATATCAAAGAATATTGTGGCCAAATTTCATAAAATTTGGTCGACAAAAACCCCCCTGACAATAATAGAACAAAACCTGCCAAAGCCGTCTTTTCCCCTACATACTGTCTGATGGGTCTGACTTGTATGTATACAAAAATGACATCAAATATTATGCAGCTTAACGTAGGTAGTTTTGTATGAAGTCATTGTCTGACTAGATCTGAGTGTTACCAAAGGGGATATCAAACAGAGTTCAAACACTAATCATAGAGGTTTCTGGGATCCTTGAGTAACATACTGGTGATTACTTATAAGACTCAACTGACCCCGGAACTACTCAGTGCCAAAAGAACACTGTCCTAAACCCCAAGCCGCTAGTCTAGCTTCGGCAGCTTAGCGGGGGCGGGCGCCGAAGGCCGCCGTATGCGGCTCGAGGAGGTCCAACGAGTGCGACTCACAAAAGTCGTGGATGTTGCTGACATTGACTGGCAGTGATGGATTGTCGCAAACGAGCGTTGCCGTGGTCGACGATTGCTGCCAGATTGTGCGGCTCGGGAATGCCGATGGATTGATGTTGCCGTGCGTTGCTTGGCCGACAATAATAGCCAAATGGTGCGGCTCGGGAATGCCGCCGGCGATGATAATCGGCGAAAGACCGATGGATTGATGGCGATCGGCAAGGTGGATTGTCGCCAACTATCTAGCGTTATGCAGCGTACACACCAGTCAAGCAGTTTGACGAACATTGACTCCGCCCACAAGAAAACGCTTCGGTTGCTGCTTTGTTTGAACGTGTGTAAAGTTGTTCGAACAACTATTTGACAGTTGGCGGCTCGGTTGAAAAAATTAAAACGGTTTGATTTTGGTTTGAGTTGTCGGGGGTGGAGTCAAGGTTCGCCGAACATGTTTGAGCATTTGTAGTGAAGTTGCACAAACCCCCATATATTTTTTGAGTGTTGGTGCTCAAGTTGGCGCTTCGGTCGTTCGTGTGTGATATTGTTGGTCGAATAAATTGATTGTTCGTGCCGCTGTTGGTAAAACTTGATGAATGTTTGAATAAACAAGAGGTGGAGTCAATGTTGATCAAACTGCTTGACCGTGTGTACGTTCCATTACGTGGGTGACGATTATGGCTGGATTGTGCGACTCGAGAAAGCCACTGGTGATGGGAATCGGCAAAGGCCGATGGTTTGCTGCCGCCGTGGGTTGCTTGGCCGACGATAGCCGGAACGCCGCCGGCGATGGTAATCGATACTCCCGCGAAGGCGGCGGTAAAAAGATTCCGAAGCTGGCTCAAAAAACGTGCGGATAACGAGTTTCACTGTCCCACTCCACTGAACATATAAAAAATCGTGGATTTTAACTCCACGCGGACGAACAAAACGGACTTTTTAATAAAACTTTCTCTCCTACCTCGGTACTCCGTAGCACTCTATAGCCAAATCTAATATTATATATTAACAATATAGTCCACTCTTGCTCAAAACAGGCGAACACGGCGGTCGAACTATTTCATCGAAGCAACGCGTGGCGGCGCATCGTTGCCTTCAATTCGACGCTTTGCGAAGTTCATCGTTGCTTCCGAAACAATCAAAACAAAATGAAATGCTAAACGTCATTATCTTTTCGATTTATTGGAAAAAGCTACCCTACCCTCCGAAAAATTAAATTTTTCTGACGTTTTTTATTTGGGATAAAAATTCTGATGGATATACTCGTTTTTACACACAGCCCATATAACAATTAGAAACATATAAAAAATTAGTGCTTCTGGTGGCTACCTTTCCGAAAACCTTAAATGGCTGTACTGCCGTCATACGCATATTTGTCCCATATTTGCTGGGATTCCCTATATACATGGGACAATTATGCGTATAACGGCAGTTGTACATGTTGTACAACTTTGACTCCGCCCCAGCAAATTTGGTTCGGTTCAAGTAAAGATGGACCGTCTGTGGGCAAGTTGTACTGTTCAACAGTCATACAACTTGCCCACAGACTAGACGGACTAACTCTACTCCGACCGAACTGAATTTCCTGTGGGCGAAGTCAAAGTTGTACAATATCATGTAGGAGCGTGTATGGGGCCCAAAAACCCAGAGTTTTTAATAGGTATTTACTTTGTTGGGTCGTGATCGTTGTTGTTCTTAGTTTTAACATATTCTTTTCAAAAACGTTGAGCTATCAGTAACAGCTGTACAAACCTAAGTACAAACACAGAAAAAGAGTAGTATTTATTTATTAAATATTAGTATTTATTTAATCCTGTCATAAGACGAGTTTCAACAATCCCATTGAATTCCACCACTTAATTGTATCCTGACAGATACGTATTTCGACCTCAACAGTAAGGCTAAAGTCGAGTCAAGTACAAGACACTGAAGACGGCCTTACTGTTGAGGTCGAAATACGTATCTGTCAGGATACAATTAAGTGGTGGAATTCAATGGGATTGTTGAAACTCGTCTTATGACAGGTGAAAACATTCCACTAAAAAGCTCAAAATAATTTTCTTATCATTTATTTAATACTAGCAGACCCGACGAACTTTGTTTCGCCTAAAATTGCTTTATTCTCTTATTAGTTATTAAGTTATGCAGTAATTTGTTTTTTGTTTGTATGGGAGCCCTCCCTTCTAGAGTGGGGAGGGGTCTCAAACCATCTTAAGAACCTTCCCCGGCCCCAAAAACCCCTGCATACAAATTTTCACGCCGATCGGTTCAGTACTTTCCGAGTCTATAAGGTTCAGACAGACAAAAATTCATTTTTATGTATATAGATTAAAGATTAATGTATTCGTACTTTTCAACAAATAGAAAAACATACAACCTTTAGTTCTAAGGACGCCTCCCCATCAGTCCTTCCGGGGTCTTCAGAGCCGATCTTTGTCCGGGAATCTTCCTCGGATAGCACTTGCCGAAATCGTTGCAAGGGGTCCAAAGCAATCAAATTGCGCCTAAGGTCCTGGCATCTATTCCAGTTTCTCTATTTATTAGCTCGTTACCGAAATACTTCGATGAGTCAGAACCTTTCTCAAATATTCTGTCGAGATCTGTCAACAATCAACATTCAAGGTTACTTTGATCGTTTTTACTAGAATAGTTAGACTTCTAATCATCAGTTGGCGCTGCACTACAGAAAAGTTGTTCGCCAGCGGATTGTATGGGATAATAGGGTGGTTCAAAAAATCGATTTTGCTCCACAGTGCTCATCTGATTCTTTATCATGTTCTGAGTGTCCTCTGAAAATTTGAGCTCATTTGAAATAAAACTGATTTAGCACAAGCGATTTCAAGTTTGCATGCAAATTAGTATGGGGAAATTTATTTTTTCATTATACTGTTAATAAAGCTTCCCCATGAGGCGCAGGTTAAAAGAAAACCTACATAGCTGAAAACAACAGCTTTCACCCAACGAAAACCGCATGTAGATTAATCGCCCCAATAATTAGTAATCGATTTTAATACAGGTTGCGAATCTTCAGACATGATCGTTAAACTTCATTCAGGGCATCACTGAAATGTGCAGTGCAACACAGTAGCCTGAATTTGTGTGTGCTATCTTTCGCGCCACGAGCAGCAATGTTGCCTGTTGAGGAGTTATGCAATTAACTCCAGAAAACCACAGTATAGATTAAATTCGATTACTAATTATTGGAACGATTAATTAAGATGCGGTTTTCAGTGAGTGAAAGCTATTGAGTATTCCTTTTAGCTATGTAGGTTTTTTTTTAACCTGCGCTTAATGGGGAAGCGTTATTAACAGTAGAATGAAAAAATAAATTCCCCCATACTAATTTGCATGCAAATTTGAAACAGCTTGTGCTAAATCAGTTTTAATCCAAATAAGTTCAAATTTTCAGAGGACACTCAGAACATGATAAAGAATCAGATGAGCGATGTGGAGCAAAATCAATTTTTCGAACCACCCTAATGGGATAATGAAGAGTGGGCTATCTTATCCAGCTTTCTACGCTAGCCATAATGGCGACTACTATAATAAAATCTGACAGTAACTGTTTCCGACGCTGAACTAATCTCGACGCTGGTAGCTTAGTAACCATTTTTGCATTGTTTGTTATTGTTGTAGAAAATTTAACGGCTCGAGGAAAATAGAGAACGTTTGTTGTAGAAAGCTTTTAATCTTCAATAATACTATGGTTTATATAACAAATAATGTGCATTTTTTTCGTTATATTATAGGCAACAATATTTCTAGTACGCGCGTTGGGACCCTACTGATGATTTTCAAAATAGGCATGTATAAATGCAGTGGAAAACCGATATTGAGATTTCAATACATTTATCCACTGAAATCTGCATAGTTCCGAGGAATTTACATTAAAATATGACGAGTGTCATGACCCGAGTGACAAAACCTGTGTTTGTTTCAATAGTGCATATTGTTAACATTAGCAATTATCGTATTCTGGACTCAAAGTCGCCAGCCTAATCAATCAGATTTCCAAGTTCATTGATTTGCGTATCGAGAATTGCAGCAAGTAGTCTTTAATATAGGCAACTGATCGAATGCAAAGCCATGCTGCTCCACGTCGGCTTGCCGCATTTTAACAATGCATTTAGATGTTGATTTCAGTCAAAACTCTCCATTTCTATTTGTATGAATGTCCAAAAAATCAATGAACCATTGTCGAAATTTTGTTTTTATTTGTAATACCGCTCCCACCTTCCGCAAAGATATCAATCTATCACAAAATTCGTGTTTGCTCAAGGACATTGATTCAGGCGCTAGTAATGTTCATTGTCCAATCAATCGCAGGCATGGCGAAAACGCTGAGTTGGGTTGGTTAGTGATATTCCAGATATTCCACCCTTCAGCGGTACAAACGCATTAATGGTGAATGAACTATAATAAATCACAACTTCGAAAGAAACAGAAAAAAGAGCTAAGTGAGCTACTCCAAACTGAGTGTTTGAACGCGTTTAAATTTGAATATGAATTGTTCTGTGCTACATTAGGACCTTGGATGAGAATACACAGGATTTTGTTTTTACACGATTTTTTTTCGCTCGTGTTTTTGATCGTGTGACTTCAATTTGCCACCAAACTCTTCGCAACATCTCTCAAAAAATTCAGAATAAATCAAAGCAAAATCACATGATAATTAGTATACATTAAACATTTAGGATGAGTGAAAAATTGAGAAAATGTAAATCGTGTAAAAACAAAATCCAGTGTAGTTATGTAATTAAACTTCCCCTTAACCGGACGCAGGGGCCACAAAGCACTGACAGGAATTTGTATTTCCTGGAATAATTGCTTGAATCTGAAATATAAACATGCGTATTACATTTAGGTTAAGAAGAATAAGTTTTAAGCTTTTAAGCTTATTACAAATAATTTTCTCCATTTCTTTTTTCTTAACAATAAACAAACAATGTGAAAATGGTTGCTAAGTTAAGAACAGCGCCGAAATTAGCTTAGCGTCGGAGAGCGTCGGAAGCAGTTACTGTCAAATATATTTATAGCAGCCGCCATTATGGCTAGCGTGGAAAGCTGGATACTTTAAAATCTTTGGCCAAATAAAAACTGACTCCCGTATCTCAATCCAGATCTTTCTCCCCATCTATTCCTATCCTTTTGCTTTCGAACGCACGATAGTGGTTTCCGTTTTTTAACGTTGGTTTCCACGATCGCACATATCGACCGTGGGATTTTATCCATTAGTGCGTTTCGTAATTTCGACCACCCCGTTTAAAATGACCGTTTAGCAACCTAGCCCTAATATAAATATAGCTAGCCTAAATTTCGCACGCTCAATATCAAATCAATAATAACAAATGTTACCTGTTGGTAACATACTCTCAAGGACTCAAAAAAGTAATTTCCAATCCCAAAAGTTCTCTCCAGAGAAAAAAAAAAAACAGAAGTTGTAGGACTCAGAAATTGTGAATTTTTAAAAATTTACTAAAATTTTGCCAATTAATTATAATTATAGCACGTATAATTGGA
Organism: Armigeres subalbatus; assembly: GCF_024139115.2. Lineage (NCBI taxonomy): Eukaryota > Metazoa > Arthropoda > Insecta > Diptera > Culicidae > Armigeres > Armigeres subalbatus. Next base: position 305,111,510 of record NC_085139.1, on the reverse strand, counting down.
TTATTAGAAGCATACAGGAAAAAGTGTTGTAGAAACCGGAAGGACTTATGGAAATATAAGGAAACATTGACCTCTCTAAGACCACATAAAACCAAGGATTGCGTTCGAGTCGAATAGTTTGAATGAACAAGATTTAAAAATCTTTAATTTTGTGTACATGATGATTAAGACACTATTTTCAGCAATAATTTTGGAAAGAAGCAAAATCTAGCTCATAACATTCCTCAGAGATTTCTTCCTCTTTATTTATTTTATGGTCAGCCTCTTTAATAAAGTAAGAAAAATGTTTAATGGTTCGTGCACTTTTAGTACGCGACTCTTCACAAGCCACTGGAGGGCGTGGTGTACGTGATGGAATGTGCATTGTGCAATCGCTTATCAGCCGACGTGAAACACATTAAGTGCGCGCGTTTTTTAGCCCATTTTTAGCTTTCCAAGACGATTTCCTATACACTGCTATCCCAACTAAACTAAATACTGCCCTTCTCTCTCCTTATCTTACATTGATTGTGATCAGTATCGTTTAAACGAAAAAAAAAAGACTTGAAAATAAAAAAAAATCACAAATTAAGTGAGGACTCTGACCGGAAGGTCCTTTGAAGTACACATATTTTTTTTTATTTAATAATATTATTATTATAACATAACTTAGTTTTTGTCAATATCGGCGTTTCCCCTATTTGTCCTATCCACGACTTGGAACGTGGATGTGCCTCTTGCAGGGCCTGACACCAATCCCCTAAAATGTTGGTGGATCAACCATTTCACCGTTCCCTGGGCCTCGAACGATGATCAGCCGTTCCTAACATGGAGAACATACGCTCGATCAGATTTGCGCTTCCGGAGAGGAGCAAACTCGCTCTTTCCTGCTAGCATATGACCATATTGTTTTCCAACATTGTCTACCGGGGTTGGTTACCCGATCTTCCCTAAGGTTGCTCGTATCCCGGATGGCTCCACGGGGAGGTAGGGATAGGATTTGCTGGGTAAGCGGCTAAGGATCGCGAAATTGGATATGTTTTATTCCTTCAGGCACGCGAAGTAATGATGGTACACATTATACAGCATTTGCCGTGTCAGTCGGTACGTTAAAATGGTTCAAATTTCCACGAGAAGTTTTATTCAATTTCAAAGGATTTTTTTCTAGAAAAACAATTCTCGCGCTTAGTTTCATAGGAGCGTAACTGTATTGATCGATTTCTCTTCGTCGATGTTTTCTTTTTATTATTGTACTGAATTGATTGGTTTGGTGTGATAAAGGATGGTTGTATCTTGCACCAGAGTCAATAATCACGGTTGGAGCATTTGAAACAATTGAGTTATTAACAAAATATAAAATCGATTAAGAGAAATCGATCAATACAGTTACGCCCCTATAAAACTAAGGGCGAGAATTCTCTGCTATACAAAGTTTCTCGCTTGTTCCATAAACTGACTTCAATGAAACTATATTAAATTATGAACCACGTTTGAATCGCATCCATGATTTTACTGTATTTTTGTTTTGTTTTCTAGCCCTCGCCCACTACCACACGGCCAAATCAATCGACCCGGCGCTGCATACCTTCAAAACGAGCACCCCATCCAAATCATCCAAGCAGAAGGCAGCCCTCGGCAGCACGGCCAACCTCGTCAGTCAAAACCTCTCCCAGTCGCTGGACACGTTCATCTTCGACGAGTCCTCCCTCGAGGGGGACCTCAACCCAGCGATGCTGAAAAAGGCCCACCTCCGCGAGTCCCTCTCTAGTCACGAGGAAGCCCAACGGTTGCAGCGGATGTGCCGCGAGCTCAAGAACAAAATTGCCCTCACCAAAGTGCTCACCTACGCGCTGGAGAAAAGTGCCGAAGAGTTGGAAATCCTGGACATGGAACTTGACGGATCTGGCTATCTGGACGAGGACATCGACATGATCGACGTAACGCTGAACACCACCTCCAAGTACACCATCTCGCTTACCGGACCGGACTTCACCGCGTACAAAACCGAGGACCCCTTCCGGAGGCTTGGACCGATTGCGATCTTCTCGGCAAGGCGCCACTGGACTGCCCCGCGCTGCATCCGCCTCCAGAAGGGTAACTCGATGACGATGACCGGTGGAGGCACGCTGGATCGGCGTCGGTACAACAGCGCGCGTGACGGCAGTGCCAGTAGCAGTACCGGGGCCAGCAGCACCGACGGCAGTAGCATCGCCGGTGGCAGCAGAGGCAAGTGCCAGTGCAACAAGACCAATTACTACAACGACGTGAGGGCGTGCGATGTGTGCTTCAAGGACGTGTGCACCATCTCGGATGTGGAATTCAGGGCGAGGAACAAGCTGACACAGCTGCCGTCGAGCGAAGGAAGCGACTGCAGTGGCACCGGTGGCGATAGCTTCGAGAGTTTTGGCTTCCACGTGCGAGGCGATGCGCCGGTTATGATTTCAAACGTCGAGATAAATTCGTTAGCTGATGTAAGTTTTTTTTTAAATTGGTGAATATTTTGTTTGGATCATAATCGAATTTTGTTTTATCACACAGCTCGGTGGCATCAAGGAAGGAGATTTCATCGTGGAACTGTGCGGAATCGATGTCAAGTGGTACAGCAACCAGCAGGTTCTGAAACTGATCAAGAACTGCTCCAACAGTTTGGACCTGAAGGTCATAACTCCGATGGATCGGAACTATCTTAAGGTCAGTACGAGTTTCGTCAGTAGATAGGCACATTTAACTGAATAACAAGCTCTCAATTCTCACTCAACAGCCAATGGCCTCCACCCTGTCGAAGGGATCGATTTCAACGCTGTCCGGTAGCTCGTCGGGTGTGTCCTCCGGAGCGCCCAGTCCAACAGGCACCACAACCAACAAACCGCGCTCCAAACTTGGCAAGAACCGACTCAGCAGTTTCACCTCCGGCAGTTGGAACCCGTTCCGTCGAACGCAAAGTTTGGGTAAGATTTTCTAGGGGGTGACGAGACGGCGGACGAAGCGGAGCGGGCATTAACCTCCTGGCTGGTTTGTACAGAGAGATAGATACTACTTAAACCGCTTAATTCAATTGCGAATAAGTGCATAGCATTAGAACTACTTTAGAATTTGAGGAAAAAAACTTGGATGCCATCACTAAATAAATGCAGACACACTCATCTACCTCCCCCTGTCCCTTCGGAGTGGGAAGCTGTGGATGCAAGTAGTCGAATCGGAAAGCCTAATTTATGAACCTATTCTTTACAAACTATCGTAAGGTACTATTTTAAACCTCCTTCTAGCGAAACCAGGAAGTACTATTCTCTTCGCACGGAATATTTATTGTTTTAACTGAGCATTAGTTTATTGAAGATGATTTAATTTTAGTAATCCAGACACATCCAGTCGATATTGTGTACATTCGAGAAAAGTTGGATTAGGATAATCGTTACGGTAGCTGATTTCGTGACTAGGAATTCAAATAGAACAGCTACTAATGAAGGTTGTTTACTAACACTTTATATTCTATTACGTTGTTTTAGAGTCTATCATAAAAAGTCTTAAGGAAAGAGACATATTCCAAAAATGAACTAATCCATACAAACACAAACGAGAATAAGCAAATAAGCATGAATAAAGATTCCTGAATCAGACAGCTGTGTAGGTTTTTACTATGATCCGATTAGAACCCTTCTTCATTGCTATGAATTTTGTTTTGAGTTTTTAGATAACAGTGAAACTATGGACAAGGTTTCTAAGTTAATCGTTATATGCATTCGTAAATCATGCTCCACTGGACTGCCTTTATCTGAAAAAATGACGTATACGCCATTTTTCAAAGGTGGTGTTAACGAGTAGTACTAATCGAGCTCTTTAACAGAAAAGTGGAAATCATGTAGGTTGTAATTTGGCGTATACGTCTCTTTGTCAGATTACGGCAGTGGACAGATTACTAACTCAAGGTGTACTTGGGCTCACTGGTGACCGCCGATAACGATACCAGCAGAGAAATTCGGAGACGCATCATGGCAGAAAATCGTACGTACTTTGGACTCCGCAAAACGCTCCGATCGAATAGAGTTTGCCACCGTACCAAGCTGACTATCTCCCAAACGCTTTTTAGACCGGTAGTTCTCTACGGACACGAGAGCTGGACGATGCTCGTGGAGGACCAACGCGTACTTGGAGTTTTCGAAAGGAAAGTGCTGCGTACCATCTATGGTGGCGTGCAGATGGCGGACTGCACGTGGAGGAGGCGAATAAACCACGAGTTGCATGAGCTGTTGTGAGAACCATCCATCGTTCACACCGCGAAAATCGGAAGACTGCGGTGGGCCGGGCACGTAGCCAGAATGTCGGACAGTAATCCGATGAGATTAGTTCTCGTCAACGATCCGACGGGAACAAGAAGGCGAGCTGCACAACGGGCAAGGTGGATTGATCAGGTGGAGGACAATTTGCGGACCCTCCGCAGACTGCGTGGTTGGCGAAGTGCACCGAGCTAAATGGAGAAGACTTTTATGTATTGCACAGGCCACTCCGGCCTTAGTTTGCTAATAAATAAATAAAACAAAACTCAACTATATATCGCAAAAAACACGCCTGCATCTAAGACATGAGAAGCAATGGCTAGAGCAAACTACAAGAAATCAGTAGTAAACACTACATTGCTCGCTCATAGTTGTTTGTAGTATGTTCAAAGTATGTACTGTAGTTAAGTCTCTCCAAGCGACGTTTACTACTCAAAGAGTAGTAAACTTGAACTTGCTCTTTTTTTAGGTCATTTACTTACCAAAGCACACTCGCCGATCGATCCAGGTCTGATCATCTCAGCAGCCAAGGATCTAGCACAGAAAATGGATAAACTTCTGTCCATACTTACTAACTTACTTTTTACTTATGAATCCTGTACACACCGAGTGGGGCAAAGGGCTTTGTGAAACGAGGGCTGGCAGTCTGACATTCTACTCTCTTAGTAGGGCCGGGTGACACCGACTCGAACGGCGAGTGGGCTAATGGCTAGGCTGTCTTTCGTCCCATAAAGCCGTGGCGGGCCTTGTAGCACGCTGCTCAATCCTGCCATCCAGTTTTGCCTACTGGGTGCCCTTTCCTGACTTGCGCTGATCTGGCTCTGAACACGCAAGTGTCAACCCTCGCATGGCCTCCCTGCTTGCCGCAAGGCAGGCATAGATAACCATGGGATCACTAAAGGCGACTACTCCAGTAGGATTCGGCGGCAGCCGCAAGGGGGACCCATATAGCAATGAGTCTTGAAAGACAAAAATCTTTGGAGATGGAGGTGGTGGACCCCTTTGCCAAAAGGGGTCTAGCGAGGTCCCCTATTAGAGAGGGGGAGAGCGGAGTGACGGTTGCTGCAACCAGAGCATGAAATATTCACTTTCATGAAGCACATTCACTCCGACTTTTGACATTCGTGTTTCGATTATTCAAAACATAGAATGACTTACTCAGTTTACTTCTGCATAAATTCATTCAATTGATTACCACTGAGTATGGTAACGGAGCGCGAAAAAAACAAAATTAGCCTTGATTATAGTGACATTTGGCGCTAAAAATGCCCCTCAATTGAACGTCGGGATTAGACCTATGCGTGTATTTATTTAAATCATCAAACCTGTTCGGACACGGATAGATACTAAGTTTTGAAGCAGTGCGTTTTATAGAATCAGCTCAAACTAAAAATAGAATTTATTTAGTCAACTTGATAATCAGGATTGTACAGTATGTGTCCCTTACATATTTAGTTTCCAATCCCTGGCAATTACAAGCACGATAGGCAACGTATAAACTCAGACTCGAAATAACCCTAGAATCTATACGAATACTGAATTACTAATATTTAGTAATATAAGAATATCAATTATCCCAACTTACATCTGTTACTTAATTTAGCAACAACTCAATTAGATATTCGTAGATTAATGTATTATTAAAGAGGATAACCTAAATTATTGGGCTGTATATAAGGAGGAAATAGTTAGCAACGTTCATATATAATTTTAGGTGTTGTCGTTACCAAACAATATAAATGTTCACTAGCACGAATTTGTGGTTCTAGAGAAGCAATAATTATAGCAATTCAATTATAATTCACTCTAAATCGTTCAATCGTTTGTAATCTAATTTCATATGCACATCAGAGATCCACGTTGTTCACCAATCGAATCGCTATCGTGTTGTTGATATTATACAATAGACGTTGTCTGTCACAACCAGCAATGTAGTTCAGAGAGTAGGTACGACGTCCGTTGGTAGTGGTTGTAACAAAACCTGTGTTCAGTTTTACGATTATTTAATAATTTGTGATATTCAAATAACTACTCACTGACCCATATTCATTCTGAAAATTGACGGTGCAGAGCCGAATATGAATATGTTTAGAAGTGAAGTGACAAAGGAGGCCGATGGGCTTCATAAAAAATAATCGAATATTTAAAGCTCTGTGAGATCGCGTCCGCCCGCGGCTGCGACTAAATAAGACTGAGCTGTCACCATCTCAACAGCAATCATCATCATGAACAGTGTTGCTGAACACATAACAAATGCAAGAGCTACACATTTAATGACTGTTTACATATTGTGCATTTCATCATAAATTGTACGGTAATGCGCGTCTAATATACTACAATCCCCCTTTTGATATAAAAATGGCCAACATGTTTGGATTATACATATTGAATTACTTAACAGTTTCACACCAACTCAAGATATCATCGCAAGTTATGCCAGACGAACTTCAGGCTAAATTTAAGTAAATGGTCATTGTATCTACTGTTGTCATGTGGTAAATGTCTCTAGTATAAATTCACCACCATTTGATTGAACTTGTTACCATATGATACATCATTATAGTCCAAACAGACTTGAATAAACTACAATGCACGCGTTCTAATCATTACTGCAATCCCACAAAGACTTCAAAATTAATTTCAGTGTCTTGATAATAGATTCCATCTTTAACTTCGCTTCACTTCAAATCACCAACTGAATTTCGATACAAGAACTGTCTTAGTCACGACTTATTTTACCAACCCTTATGCCATGAATGACTGGCACCTTTACAGTATAATCATATTGCTGCATGCCCTTCCTTCCTTTTCTTTCGAAATTGGCGACCATGTCCGGTGATTTTTTCACAATTAGCATCTATTTTTGAAAATTACCCCATCATCTGAATGTCTCATGAAGCGCCCAGATGCTGATTCCTGCACTATTCCTGTAGATGAAACTTTCGAATGGATCTTTCAAATCTTTTTCTGAAATTATTCAACTTTCGCTACATAAGCCTGCTTGTGATACAAATCATCATAGTTTAATCAATAATATTCACCGCTCACCACAATCAATAATGTTCATAATATTGTTAATCCAGATATTGTTAACTATTTCTATAAGTACTAGTATACCTGGCATGTTTCCATGTACTTCTACAAAAACCGTAAATAGCATTCAAAACATATCAGTATATGCAGCTTTTTGTGATTATCTTGCCTAGGGTATGAACCCAAAAGCGCTATCCAACGCAGACCACTTTTCGACCAAACAGTATCCAATGTAGTCTGATTCGATATAAAGGAAAGGACTTCTGATGAAGCAAACGTTTCATGCAACGTCTTCAACATTTAAACTTGTACCCACATTTCAAGTTATTGATGACCTAATAATTATACACAAACATAGCACAACGTGAAAATATGCTCGCCTCAGGGCGAACTCAAGGGCAAGTATAAACACCTCCTCTTCACAACTTCATATCTGTCCTCCTCGAATAGTGCGTTTCGTCAACCTATCACACAATAAATCGTATGGATTCAATAACAGTCTCCCACCTACATTGCGCACACATCAAGCCTAAACCTCCCTCTAAACCTCCGGTCATATGAAGTAAATCCGTACTTTAACCCTAACTTTGCCGTTCAAAAGTCGTACTCGACCGATGTAATCTCTTTCTTTCTTAGCTCCTCTTATGTCGACCGATTTATACACGAACAAACATGGTGAACAAGTGTTTAAAGAATACTTGCCAATATTGGAATGAATCCCCTGCTAACGTGAACTGCCCGGCATTCAATCTCATTATTAACAAACACTTGTGTAGGTATATACTACTCAAACCAAGAAACTCCAGAACTGAGTGGCAATTAGTGAATTTTAGCGCAAAACAGTAAAATGTGACGAACAAACCATAATCATACTAACACCAGCGGGCATACCTCCAACATACTACAAATTAACCCTTACACCACGACCACACACCGGTTCGAACTACTATGAATTTTTATGCATCGACTCTCATTATATACAGTTCCACGTATTTTAAAAGAAACTTTACTATATTATGACAAATGCCCTCGGATAAAGAATTCGACCCTTCTTCTACAGGGCTCAAGCAATTGCAGACAGAAACAGTCTTCTTCACAGCCACTAACAAAAATGTACTTCTCATGTGAAACTACCGAATCCAAAGATCACATTAAATCACAAATAGTCAGGTCTAGCCTCTTCGTTGCTACATCACAACCCATCTTATAACACACTTCTTCTTCTTCTTTCTCTTCAATGACTCAATATTCCAACTGGAACTTAGTATTCTATCTGCACTTCCTTAATTGGAAGCTTTTCTATGCCCACCATTGCATGAGTATGTATCTTGTGTGGAGAGCACAATGGGTATACTATTCCCAGGGATCGAGAATGTTTCGAATCGAACTCGTCATCTCCGGACTGGGAACGGTACGCCTTCGCTCGCAAGGCTGTGCTGTTTCACTACATCTTCTGAATTTTCAATTAGGATAAAACCAGTCTGACCAGCCACATAGTCGGAAAAGAACTCTAAACGCACAAATCAGCATGCCTTATCACACCTACCAACGCCATGTATCAACCGTCTCGTTGAAATGCACAACTGAAGCCACTCCCATCGAAACCCAGTCCTCATCAAGTATTTCCACAATTTCCAAGCATGAAGGTATTGCAAAATAATGATATTCACCTGCTTTTATAATACATACACTCATCGTGCAGCCTACACGATGGGGCATTACTTACCTGAAGAGCGTGTATTACAAAGTGTCGACACTGTCAGAATTAGAACAATATTCATCGTCCATTCCCATACGAAATTGTGTTCCAAACGATTAGGAGACCTGTCCAAGCGGCACATGTCAGTACTCTTCCTATTCCTACAGGACTCTACCTTTACCCACCGATGAATCTATCATTCTGGAATCCTTTACACCGGAACAAGAATCAAACACCGCCCACTCGCAAATTGCAGCTGCGTATCATATTCCTCAGCCAAAAAAGAAGCGCAATCTCCCTCTTTCCACTTTAATGACTTTACATCTCAAACCGGGACATCGTTGCCTCCAGCACTTTTCAGATATCTACATGGTGATATTCAAGAGTTTGATAATTTCCAACCTCACAAATCTCAAGATAGGGTCGTAATAGAATCCAGCCGCCTTCAACACATTCAACGTTGTAGCCATACATCTTACTGGTAATCCAAGCGAAGTTCCGAGGGTCTCAATTAAGACTATACTCAGGCGAGAAACTTCCGATTAATCTAAATATCACTTTACTTCCGAAGTGCATCTTGAATCATGCACCTCCAATCCACTTATCTTACTGCGACGACAAAGCTACCATCGCTCTTAAGCAACTAGTCACGGCACAACACTCTCCACCAAATCGAATAATGTCTACTATGCACCAAACTAAAAATTGGTCTTCAGTAAGTGAATACATCACTGTCAATTCATGACCATATTTTCTCCAAATTTCCAAAATTTAGCTTCTTAGCATTCGATGCTCAGCAATGCCTTAGAACAGAACTTTGCGAAACACACCGATAAACACCCATGAGTGCACCTCTGCACACTCTGCCATCTCTTCTTTTTTTAACCTCCAACTAATCTTTCCTCTGAAATGCAACCAAATGTCAAGAAGGCTTATGTTATGCAACAGGAGCATCTTTTAAATACTGATCTCTTCATTTTCATTGTAGTGCCAACAATGAACTTTTCCTTATGAATACTGATCCTCCACTTATCATAATTCATTAATTATTTTATTTCTTTTCTCTCCGAGGCCGACACTCACTGTCATCAACATGTATTACTCCTCTAACTTCCAAGTGCTCAGAGGAAATCCATGTAACATTTGCATGTCATTCTCATCAAAATTTTACATTTTCCTGCTTCAGTAAATCTCATTAACTCCGCGCTCTCTGAGAAAAACAACAACTATCCAAATCAACGAAACTTCATCCGGAAAACCAGAAGTCTTCCGCCCTCTCACATTTCAGGGAAACTCTCCGCACCACAATGACTACTGCAGAATTCACAGATTCCGCCTGACAACTCATCGTCCGGGAAATCCTATAAACTTCCGCTTGCTCCGCGAAAATGCCAAACATTTTCTCTATACCTTCAGAATCCACAGATTCTGCCAGATTTGCTTCATCTGGGAAATACTGAATATTTCCGCTTCTCCACGAGAATGTCAAACATTCTCTCGAACTTTGCCCCCTGGAGAATTCTTAAAATTCTCGCATCTAATACTAGGGGAATCCTTCAGATTCCCGCCTACTCCAAGAGAATCACTCTGATTCTCGCAAAGTTCGCCCCACGGAGAATTCTCGCAAATTCTCGCGTCTTTTTTCTCATCCAGTCGGCAGTGAAACTATCATTTTCACTCCGCAAAATCCAACCAAGAAAAAGGTTCCACAGGTTCCAACATTTTTCAAACGAAACCATTACTTTCGTAATATAACGGCTAACCAGAGAGCGCGGAGTTAATGGTTCTTTTTTCGAAGAAAATCTGCAATATTTACCTTTTACGATCCCATCCTCGTCGCCAGTTGTGAGATCGCGTCCGCCCGCGGCTGCGACTAAATAAGACTGAGCTGTCACCATCTCAACAGCAATCATCATCATGAACAGTGTTGCCGAACACATAACAAATGCAAGAGCTACACATTTAATGACTGTTTACATATTGTGCATTTCATCATAAATTGTACGGTAATGCGCGTCTAATATACTACACTCTGGCTGCAACTGGCAGTACCGAAAAGTCTCCAGTGGTGGTGGGGAGTAGCCCTGCTTGCACGCCTGATGAGGCACTACCAGGGATATGGGTGGTGGCCGAGAAACTCGATGACATCATAAGCGGTAAGCAGAACACCAACAAGGAGCTTAAACAGAACCTGTTGGTGCTTCGGGAAGCTGTTCGAGTCGCAAGACAAGAACAGGACGCTTATATCAGGCGAGTAGCGGGAGCAGAGAAGGTAGCCAAAGGTATCCAGACTAAGGCCATCTCCTCCCCTAGCTGTGTTACTGCGGCCAAAGAGGCGACCGACTCCGCCCTTACGGCCAGCGAGGGCAAGAAAACGCCAAACTCGAAGCGACCCAGACCCAGTGTTCTATTGTAGCTGCTATGCCCCACCAAGGTGGACAATGGAACAATTCAACCAGATGATCGACAAGCCATCGTCCGGAGCCCGTTCGTTATAGTGGGAGATTTTAATGTTTGGGCAGTGGAATGGGGCAGCCGCTGCACCAATCAGAGGGGGCAAGCCCCAGGTAACCATGATTCATATACTCTTCTTTTATGTAACCCAGTGGAAAAAATATTGAAATTATTGAGATTTGTTTTAGTAGAACCCTCGTTGCAAGACAAGTGAAAAACGCACTCTAACCCCACCGGTGGGGTAAAAGTGCGCATCGGGTGGGGTAAGAGTACGCATTTATCCAACCATGTGCTTTAAGTATATATTGACACAAATATAGTTAATAACATTTAATTGATGTTTAATGAGCATATATTAGGGAATGTTTAAAGATTACGTAACTCTTAAAGGGGGAGGGGGTCCTAAAAATGTGCACTTTCATACGAAAAACCATTGTTTTTTTATATATACAAAAAACTACAAAGGTAAAAATATATATCAGGTTACGCGTGGCGTTTACAAAGGCATTTTCCTTAAAGCAAGTCCACCAATCACGTAACGTAAAATTTGGCTATTTCATCACCCCTCCCCCCCTATCTTACACTATTTGTATGAATCCTCTAAAAATTATATGGATCCTCACACATCTCGCAACCCCTCCCAGCTAAACGTTGCGTAATTTATGAATGTTTCTTTTGATTAAATGAAATTATCATTTTGATGAAATTGTGTTTCGTACTATGTTTTGTTGTACAACAAGTCCTAATACAATTTAATTATTTCGCTTCAGTGCTTTGTTAGCTAAGTCCTTTCTAACACCGAATTACTTCAACTTATCCTAAAAACTTGTTATAATTTCGAATTCTGTCCCTTTTTTCTTAGTTGTGGATCATTACGCTTTGGAAGAAGTCTTATTTTGGCCGGAGATACGGGTTTGACATCAGAACTTGAAGATTCATATGCGTACTCTTGCCCCACCGGTTCCTGCGTACTTTTACCCCACAGTCCCAAAAATTATTCAAGTAATTGTTTTGACTTCTTGGAAAATCAATCGGATTGGTGTTCTGTACCATAAAGTACTCTATACAATAGGTTATCGAAATGGTATAATGTTCATTTGATTGAACGTATATACACACTCAGTTCAGCTCGGCATATTTTGATTCTTTTGCCGAGATCCGCACAGCCGAGCGCTCGGTTCGTGGCTTACTGCCGATAACTCAGCTGAAAAATTAGTTTGTTTACTGCGGCACTCAAAGGAGCCACCGTGAACATACGTTCATTCAGCCGATATTCCAGCAAACGAACTTAAACCGAGATTTGCACAGCCGAGATCGGTGGAAAATTTTGTGTGTATGGTAATGAAATACTAGTTGCGGAAATCCAATTATTTTTAGCAAAATGATCAAAAAGTTATCTAACTCCATATCTCCCTTTTTGTTTATTCAAATCGTTTACAATTACACATGATAATAGTTGGCCAGAATACCTGTCAAACTGATGCAGTGCTGCTAGTTTATCTTTTTTTTATTACTTCAAAAATCGAAAACGTACTCTTACCCAACGCGCACTCTTGCCCCACTCTACTCTAGCACTTTATTTCGCCTTTTCGGCTATATACGTCTATTATAGACCCGGTGTAAAGCTTATAAGCTCTGTGATAGCGTTATAGTCGCACGTACGGCTTATTTAAATGCTTACGGTTACCTGGGGCGTTACTCGAAGTACTTGTAAAACTCGACGCAGTGCTCGTCAATGACCAAGCCAGTAGCACATTCCGTAGGAATGGGGCCGAGTCGTGGATAGATGTAACGTTTGGCAGCCCCAGTCTGGTCTCTGACCTGGACTGGAGGGTAGATGAGGGCTACACCCATAGTGATCGAAATTTCATCACTATTAGACTACTAATCAGTTCAAAGTAAGTGCAGGAGATAATCTTTTCACCTCATACTTCATTCCTTATCACTACTTTCTTCTAAAACACCACCATTTTCCATAAATTTGCAAAATACTTGATTTTCCCATACATTTTATCGATTTCCAAGTACCATTCCTCCATGAGCTCATGGTGAAAATTGTGAAAATCTCAGAACATAAAGTAGCAGGCTTAACAACACAGATAGAAACGCCGGTATCGCCACTCAGTGATGAGTACGTAAACATGGTGCACGGAAGGCTGTTGCCTACACTTTTTACGGCGCCTGCACCCTGGAAGTAAATGTTGGCAAAGTAAACAGTCGGTCTCTCATGCGCTTTAGGTTTAACTATGGGATGAAGCACCAGGCCCGTGGGTGGATGTCCAACCACTTCGACAGCAGTGCGAGAGAGAAGAGAGAGAGAGAGAGAGAGAGAGAGAGAGAGAGAGAGAGAGAGAGAGAGAGAGAGAGAGAGAGAGAGAGAGAGAGAGAGAGAGAGAGAGAGAGAGAGAGAGAGAGAGAGAGAGAGAGAGAGAGAGAGAGAGAGAGAGAGAGAGAGAGAGAGAGAGAGAGAGAGAGAGAGAGAGAGAGAGAGAGAGAGAGAGAGGGGGGTATTACAATAATTAGTTAGTCCCCTCATCTACAATCATCAACGGCTCACCATGAATCTCACCTATACTTTGCACCGACCAGTCATTCGACGTCTCTTTTCTAGTGGTTTCGATTAGGCATCGAGAAATTAATATAAAAGGGACCATTCTGGACCTAGAGATTGGCCCAGAAAACCTGTGGAAGGGGACATTTTAGTTTTAGCACCAAAGTTAGTCATACAACGGCTCTGTTTTCATGGCTTTGGATCAGGAAGCGAAGTATGAAGTAGGCGGGTTTCCCGTGAGCTATCCGTAGGTCCAGACAACGGTCAGAGCCGTCAATGGTCCATTTCTTGTTCATACTTCACATTCTGATTGAAATCCATGAAAAAAGAGCCGTCCAATGATTGGTTTTTGTGCTAAAACTAAAATGTCCTCTTCCACAGTTCCCCGGAGGCAATCCGTAAGTCCTGGAAGCGGTCAGATCCATTAATGGTCCAATTTATACTCATACTTCGCTTTCTGATCAAAAATTACGAAAAAAAAAGCCGTCGAGATATTGGTTTTGGTGCTGCAACTTAAATGTTCCTTTCTACTGGTTTTCCGAGGGGAATCTGTAGGTCCTGATAGCGATCAGAGTCATCAAAGGTCAATTTTATATTAATACTTTGCTTATATTGAAGAAGAACTGTCGAATGATTGATTTTGGTGTAAAAACTAAAATGTCCCCTTCCACAGGTTCCTCGTGGGCAACCAGTAGGTTCTGGAAGCGGTCAAAGCTGTCAATGGTCCTTTTATATTTATACTTTGCTTCCTGATCGAAAACCTATAATAAGAGCCGTAGAATAACTGATGTTAGTGCTAAAACTTATATGTTCCCTTCCACAGGTTCCCCGGGGGCAATCCTTGGGTCCTGGAAGCGGTCAGAGCCGTCAATCATCCATTTTATTTTCGTACTTCGCTTCCTGATCGATAACCATGAATGAAGAGCTGTCTAATGGCTGGTTTTGGTGTAAAAACTAAAATGTCCCCTTCCACAGGTTCCTCGGGGCCAATCCGTAGATCCTGGAAGCGATCAGAGCCGACAATGGACCATTTTATATTCATACTTCGCTTCCTGATCGAAAACCATGAAAAAAGAGCCGTCGAATGACCGATTTTGGTGTAAAAACTAAAATGTCCCCTTCCACAGGTTCCTCGGGGCCAATCCGTAGATCCTGGAAGCGATCAGAGCCGACAATGGACCATTTTATATTCATACTTCGTTTCCCGATTGAAAACCTTGAAAAAGAGCCGTCGAACGACTGGTTTTGGTGGTAAAACTAAAGTGTCCCCTTTCACAGGTTCCCGGGGCCAATCCGTAGGCCCTGGAAGCGGTCAGAACCGTAAATTGACCATTTTATATTCATACTTCGCTTCCTGATCGAAAATCATGAAAAAAGAGCCGTCGAATGACTGGTTTTGGTGGTAAAACTAAAATGTCCCCTTTCACAGGTTCCCCGGGGCCAATGCGTAGATCCTGAAAGCGGTCAGAGCCGACAATTGACCATTTTATATTCATACTTCGCTTCCTGATCGAAAACCATGAAAAAAGAGCCGTCGAACGACTGGTTTTGGTGGTAAAACTAAAATGTCCCCTTCAACAGGTTCCCCGGGGCCAATCCGTAGATCCTGGAAGCGATCAGAGCCGCCAATGGACCATTTTATATTCATACTTCGCTTTCTGATCGAAAACCATGAAAAAAGAGCCTTCGAACGACCGGTTTTGGTGGTAAAACTAGAATGTCCCCTTCCACAGGTTCCCCGGGGCTAATCCGTAGATTCTGGAAGCGGTCAGAGCCATCAATGGACCATTTTATATTCATACTTCGCTTTCTGATCGAAAACCATGAAAAAAGAGCCTTCGAACGACCGGTTTTGGTGGTAAAACTAGAATGTCCCCTTCCACAGGTTCCCCGGGGCCAATCCGTAGGTCCTGGAAGCGGTCAGAGCCGACAATGGACCATTTTATATTCATACTTCGTTTTCTGATTGAAAACCATGAAAAAAGAGCCGTCGAACGACTGGTTTTGGTGCTAAAACTTAAATGTCCCCATTCACAGGTTCCCCGGGGACATCCCAGCGACTCCAGGATCCGTTGATTCAATTGGTTTGTCATTCTGGACACATTAGAGCCCTTCTAGAATAAAATCATAGTGGACGATCTATCAAAAAGCGAGATTCAAATGAAGTTGTGGCCTGACCCCTTTGATAAGTATCGATCGGAGCCGATTTTAAAGAAATGGCCATTTCTCACTTGATTCTGGTCCGATTCCAAATCTCAATATATGGTTCCAATCAGCAAGAGCCCTACTTAATTTGTGGTTACTAATATTATTCAATTTTTAACTACAACTTCTCCTAATATCCACCTCAAATTTACGGTTTTGAACCTACCTCCGAAAAACGAACAGTGGGTAATGTCTGTGACATAACCGCTAAGTGGACGTAGGACTTGACTTGACCATGCCTTTAAGATACATAATATATCAAAATATCTCACATCAACTATTTTGGATGAATAATCGGCGTATGCAACGTATTGCAACGGCGTATTCCTTGGCAAAATCTTCTCACCAAACCGACACAGAAATCAAATCTACCTCGAACAAGAATCATAAAAAAAAATTAGGGAGTATCTCTCCGGTCACGAAATATTAGCCTCGGCAGTGGCAACCTTCCTACTGAAGGACTGCCTGAAATAAACCACAAGTTGGCTCAGCAGGGGATGTAGACTGTATCTAAGCCCTTCCACTAAAGAGCCTTCTAATCCGTGCGATAGCGACTGAAGGAGAACATTATTTTTAACGGAACGTGTCGTCAAGTCGTCAAGCATTAATTCATTATTTTCAACTCTTAGAGCCTTGAAAAAGGATGTTTGCTTCGGCTAAGTGCAAAAAGTAAGAAAACGATCTTTTCAAATAACCGTGAATTTCTAGTGATGGTATAAAAAAGACTGAATGCTCTGCGAGCGAATGCACTTTTCTTTTATACCTTACTTTGAATCTTCTCTGCTTCTCAATTGGTGGGCCAATCAGCTAGTATCTTGTATCCCGCTTCTTTGTCAGCCAAAGCGTCATCATCATCAACGCGTTCGAGAAGTGCTTCTTCTTTTTTACGCTTGTTGCTCGCTGCTAGATACAGATACAGGATACAGCTAGATACAGGCCAATAAGCCGGGCAAGCGAGCTTAGAATTGCAGTTCAGGTGGGATGTACGTGTTCTTTTCTGAGACAACATTGTTAGTAGTAGAAGGAAGGAAACACCCGGACATGGGATTTCGGGTGATAAGATTTAGAATTGGTAACATGGAACGATAATTCAATCACGTTCGCTTTGTGTGCGGTCAGTATCAAACAATGTTTATCTAGATATTTCTTGATCAATGCCAAAAAATCCAACATTTGATGAAAAATCGATTGATAGTTTATTAATGTTTGAGCTGTTATCGGTGTTTTTTTATCCAAATAAGATTATGTGAGAGATTTGGACATCTTATGAATCTTTAAAGGCATGGTCAAGCGAAGTCCTTCGTCCACTTCGCGGTTAAATCAGAAAAATTATCCACTGTTAGTTTTGACGCTATTTATGAAAATCACGCATAAAATTTTAGCTCTAGAATATTGTATTTGGCACCCAAGTACAATTTCTATCCCGAAGGGTATTGAAAGTATTGATATTGATCTCTATTATTGGCTCTCTGAAGAACCGTTTGTTTTGTGGACATACATGCTGCATCATGTGGCTTTTCTTCAGCCTGTCTCGGCTCAGCACCGATGCCGGCCGGTCTCGGCTCGACTCTGCTGCTGCTGCCGGTATCTGCTCAGCATTGCTGCTTTGTCGGGTCTGTAGGGTGGACTGCTGATGTACTGGCTAGGTTTCGGCTGATGATGGTCGCTTCGATGGTGTTGAGCCGAAAAAGCGGTCGGTGCAGACTTCATTCCCTGCTAAAAGGTGTGAGTGCTGTTCAATCGATGATGCGGTTGCTTCGCTTGTCCCGGTCAGAATGAAAGGAAAAAATAGCGTTGCGCTATTTTATGGCTTCTCGGCAGACCCAGCGGCTGCTCATTTGCTGGTGTCTGCACCAATCAGAACATGGCAATGGAATGATGCAAGAGTTATGCGGTACCCATATTTATAGGTTCCCTTGATCTCAATGTTTTTCATTGAAAACAGTTTCATGCCTATTGAAACAAGTTTCTCGGGTCTTATCAAGCATGGACGTGGAAGGCATATTTGTAATCTGTCGATTGAGGGGCTTACCGCAGAAATTCGTCCACTGAGACGAAAGCTATTAACGTTTGAAATCTTTCAACACAGCGTAACGCGGTCGATTTAAAAAAATTTGAAATGACACCCGGTATAGTAAAGAGAGACGTAAGTCCTACGTCAAAACCCGGAATATCTCCGGAATCCGGTGGCCATAGTCGGTTCCATTGACATACCGTCAAACTGCATTAATTTTCTAGTTCGGGCATGCCTGAATTGTCAAAATCGGATGATAACTAAGGTAGTTACAACACATCTAATTTAACCCAAAATTTGCCTATCCTAATTATTTTGTCCATCCCCTGTACCTATAGGTTGACCATTACTAATCAACCTGTAAGTGGTAGATAATGAGGAGATCAGGGCCGGCGCTGATTGTTGCTATGAATTAATTTGATAACATGTAAGGTGCGTCGCAACTCCTAGGTGTTGCAACAGACTGATGTTTCAAAGAAGCATCAGACAAGGAATATCTCTGAGCAGACAACTGCTACTCGCACTTCCAAGAAAATAATCTCGTCCAAGCGAGGATTGATATCCTTTAAGGACCTTGTGGACCGTATTTTAAATTTGTTCAATGTACCGAATTCAATGAGGGCAATCATTGACCTCTTTATACCAACAGTAGAAACATATCTGAAGCAATTGACTGTTTCATGGCCCCTTCTTGCAGAGATTGTATCTTTCGATGGATAATACGGCCATTACACAAGATACAATCACTGTGCTACAGTGGAACTGTCATAGTCTAAAACATAAATTAGACGTGTTCAAGTTTTTGATTCGCAATAACGATTGCGATATATTTGCACTCTGTGAAACATGGCTTTCTTCTGAAGATGAAATCAACTTCCACGATTTTAACATTATTCGCCAAGATCGGGATGATAACTATGGTGGCGTTCTTCTGGGGATCAAAAAATGCTACCCTTTCTACAGAATTCCTATCCCAATTGTAAATGGCTTGGAAATCGTCGCTTGCCAAGTAAATGTAAAGAATAAAGACCTTTGCATAGCTTCAGTTTATATTCCACCAAACGCATCTCTTAATCGTCGACAGCTTTGGAGCACAGTCTCCCTCCTATCATCTCCAGTATTGATATTGGGTGATATGAACGCACATGGTATTGGATGGGGCGAAACGTATGACGATTATAGAGCACCTATCTTCTATGATTTGTGTGACGATTTCAACTTGAATATTTTGAACACAGGTGAAGTAACTCGAATAGGACCAAATGGTCAACAAAGCCGTATTGATCTGTCTTTATGTTCAAATTCACTATCGTTAGATTGTACGTGGAAGGTAATCCAAGATCCCCATGGTAGTGACCACATGCCGATAGTCACCACAATCAAAAATGGCTTTCAACGATCAGAACCAGTACAGGTTCCTTTTGACCTAACGAGGAACATTGACTGGCAAAAATTTGCATCGGCGGTAAAAATTGGTATTGAATCAACTGATATTCTTCCACCACTGGATGAATATCGATTCCTTACCGAATTGATTCATAAAAGCGCACTAGAAGCTCAAAAACGACGCGTTCCAAGTACATCTGTCATAAGAAGACCAGCCACTCCTGGATGGGATGATGAATGTACTAAGTTGTATTTTGAGAAATCTAATGCTTTCAAGGCCTTTCGTAAACACGGAAGGTCTGAACTTTTCAAAGAGTATTTGAGGCTTGAAAGAAAGCTCAAAAATCTCCTCAAGGCTAAAAAACGTGGCTACTGGCGACGTTTTGTAGAGGGACTATCACGAGAAACCTCAATGACAACACTATGGAAAACGGCCCGCAACATGCGGAATCGCATTTCAACGAACGAGAGTGAAGAATACTCCAATCGATGGATATTCAACTTCGCAAAAAAGGTCTGTCCAGATTCCGTACCAGCTGAACCGCTATTCCGAGAATCAATTCATGATCCCGGTTCTTTGGGTGGACCATTCTCTATGCTGGAACTATCTATGTCTCTTCTTTCATCGAACAACTCTGCTCCGGGATGCGATAACATCAAATTCAACCTTCTTAAAAATCTCCCAGATATCGCAAAAAGACGATTACTTGACCTGTACAACTGCTTCATGGAGTACAACATCGTACCTCCAGAATGGCGACAGGTCAAAGTAATAGCTATTCAAAAGCCTGGGAAACCAGCGTCTAATCACAATTCATACCGACCGATTGCCATGCTATCGTGCATGAGGAAATTATTGGAGAAAATGATCCTTTCAAGAATTGACCATTGGGTCGAGCAAAATGCATTACTGTCAAATACTCAATTCGGTTTCCGAAAAGGTAAAGGAACGAATGATTGTCTAGCGTTGCTCTCTTCAGATATACAGCTGACCTATGCGCACAAGGAGCAACTGGCTTCAGTTTTCTTGGATATTAAGGGCGCTTTTGATTCTGTTTCCATAGAAGTACTGTCGGAAAATCTGCACAGTAGTGGATTACCCGTTATTTTGAATAATTTCTTGTACAATTTGTTGTCAGTAAAACACATGAACTTTACTCTCGGCACTCTGACAACTTCCAGAAATAGCTACATGGGCCTTCCCCAAGGTTCATGTTTAAGTCCCTTGCTTTACAATTTCTATGTTAAAGATATTGACAATTGTTTGGAAGGACAATGCACGCTCAGACAACTTGCAGATGATGCCGTGGTCTCTCTAAGAGGTCCATGTGCGGCTGTCTTGCAAGGACCATTGCAAAGTACCTTAGATAATCTGACTGTTTGGGCCAGACATTTAGGGATCGAGTTTTCACCGCAAAAAACTCAGTTGGTTGTGTTTACTAAGAAGCGGTATCCTGCTCAACTGAAACTCAAACTGTTGAATGATGACATCAACCAATCTTTATCTTCTAAATACCTTGGGGTCGTGTTTGATTCTAAATGTACTTGGAAACTCCATTTTGAGTATTTGATACAAAAATGCCGGAAAAGGATCCATTTTCTACGTTCTATCTCTATCTTCTATTCTATCTACGTGCTCACCCGGAAGACCTCATCAAACTCTATAGAACGACTATTCTCTCTGTTTTAGAGTATGGCTCCTTCTGCTTCCTCTCAGCAGCTGATTGCCACCTGATCAAATTGGAACGAATTCAGTATCGTTGTTTGCGTATTGCTCTTGGCTGTATGCATTCAACGCATAACATGAGCCTGGAGGTGCTTGCTGGAGTCACTCCTTTAAAGCACCGCTACTGGGAGCTCTCACTTAGAATACTGATCAAATGTGAAACAAGTAACACACTTGTCTTAGAAAATTTCGATAATATGCTTGAACTGATTCGTCGGTCAAGATTTCTAAGGGTATATCTCTACTACATATCGTCAGATCTGTGTCTTCCATGTTATAATCCACCTCGAGTTAATTGCATCAACGACAGTTCTTCCATTGAATACGATCTGTCCATGAAACATGCTATTCAAGGAATACCAGATCATCTTCGAAATCTTTCCATTCCCCCTATTTTTTCTGAAAAATATGAACATGTCAGTTGCAACAACAGATATTTCACTGATGGTTCTCGCATCAACGGATCCACTGGCTTCGGTGTTTTCAACGAAAATTCAACCACTTTCCGAAAACTTCAGGAACCGTGCTCGGTTTATGTTGCTGAGCTGGCAGCAATTAACTTCGCTTTGGGGATAATTTCCAATCAGCCCGTAGACCATTATTTCATCTTCTCGGATAGTCTTAGTTCTATCGAGGCACTCCGGTC
Organism: Armigeres subalbatus; assembly: GCF_024139115.2. Classification (NCBI taxonomy): domain Eukaryota; kingdom Metazoa; phylum Arthropoda; class Insecta; order Diptera; family Culicidae; genus Armigeres; species Armigeres subalbatus. The sequence continues at coordinate 305,089,543 of NC_085139.1, read as the reverse complement.
GATGAAACCTGTTAAGCACGCATCTTACTTTCTTACAAACATAAGAGAGCAGATGCGTGATTTGGTCGAAAGATCATTCAAGATTACCTTTGTCTGGGTCCCATCCCATTGCCTAATCTATGGTAATGAGAAGGCGGACTCGCTGGCAAAGGTGGGCGCACAGGAAGGTGAAGTTTATGATAGACAATACTCGAGCAACGAGTTTTTCCCATTAGTCCGTCAGAGTACTCTTCAAAATTGGCAAATGAATTGGTCACACAATGAACTTGGACGGTGGCTATTTTCCATAGTTCCTAAAGTTCCTGCGCGAGCGTGGTTCAGAGGTGAGAGCTTAAGCCGAGGCTTCATTCGCACGATGTCGAGGCTTATGTCCAATCACTACTCACTAAACGCACATCTCTATAGAATTAACCTGGTCGATAGCAATCTATGTAGGTGTGGAGCCGGTTACGATGACATCGATCACGTAGTTTGGTATTGTACGGAAAATGACGCCTCCAGAGAGGGAAGTGCGAGGAGTTTTTTTGTGAGATCGCGATGTGATTTATATGCAGGCTATCTATGCCTTTCTTTGCTCGTCTGACATAAAAGTCTAATATTCCTTTTTTTTCTTTTTCAGTTTTTTCTTGTCTTTGTCTTATTGTTCGATGTAACACGAAGCTATAGCCATCCGGAAGATGCTCCCTGACGAACCACAACTCGAGCACGACGCCACGCCATACCGTTAATGACGTCAAATACCCGGATGAGCAGCTGTAATACCTCAAACCTAAATCCAAACCTGATCCGTCCTGAAATTACGCAATCTAACCTTGAGTCACCACGAGTATCTTGGTCTATGTCCCTTCCCCTTACTAACTGTTAATAATAATGATATAGATTGTAAATATCATAAAGAGTCTCGGCTCCGTTAAGTGTTATACACGCCTGAGCCTGTCAAATAAACACAATAGATAAAAAAAAAAAATGTTGCAACAGAGACTCCTATCCAAGCTTGAGGCTAACGCGGCGGATGAATGCACTCTGGAATCACTCATCACGGAGTCACCAACGTCTGCAAAACCTCAAGCACGACACGGCCTGGTGGAGCATAATAAATCGGTGAGTACAATCTGCGCAGTCAAGCAGAACAAGCCTCCACCGATGACACCGATGAAGAAGAAGACGAAGTCAGAAGGTCCAAAAACACCCTGCTGGCAGTGTGGCGGAATGCACTACGTCCGGGACTGCACATACACGAAGCACGTTTGTCGGGACTGCAAGCAAATCGGCCACAAAGAAGGGTATTGTGGCAGCTACACATCGAAGGCGGCACTCAAGAAGAAGAAGCACGTGAACGGAATTTTCTTCATCAACCAGGTCAGTTGCACTTCTAGACGGAAGTTCCTAACGGTGGATATCAACGGGTCTCAAGTCACTCTGCAGTTGGACACCGCGTCCGACATCACCATCGTTTCGAAGAAGCAGTGGAAGAAGAACCTGGGCTCGCCAACGCTGACTCCCACAACACGGACTGCCCGGACTGCGTCGGGTGACGCTTTTCATCTACTTGGTGAACTCCGATACCCAATTAAACTCGGAGGTGTCACCAAAACCGCAACTTTCTACGTGACCAACAACAGCATCAATCTGATCGGTCTGGACTGGATCGAGCTGTTCAAGCTGTGGGACACCCCGCTATCTGCAATCTGCAACCAGGTCCACGTTGCCGATGCTCAAGTCAATCAAATCCAAGTGTACAAAGCTGCGTATCCTGAAGTGTTCAAGAATGGCCTCGGACACTGCAAGAAGATAAAGGTCCGACTCTATCTCAAGCCGAGATAGAAAATCGATGCGGGGCTGGACTGACTTCAATCGCTGGGCATCATCACGCCTGTCGATTTCTCGTAGTGGGCTGCTCCGATCGTCGTAGTGAAGAAGCCCGGAGGAAAAGTACGAATCTGTGCCGATTACTCAACTGGACTGAACGCTGCCCTGGAGCCCAACCATTACCCGCTACCGGTTCCTGATGACATCTTTACCAAGTTCAATGGGTGTCGGTATTTCAGCGTCATCGACCTGAGTGACGCCTTTCTTCGAGTGGAAGTTGACGACGACTCGAAGCAGCTGCTCACAATCAACACGCATCGAGGTCTCTTCCGCTTCAACCGGCTCGCACCAGGAGTAAAATCCGCTCCCGGGGCCTTCCAGCAGTTGATGAACAGCATGGTTGCCGATCTCGAAGGAGTGGACACGTTTCTGGACGACATCTTCGTGGCCAGCAAAACCGAAGAGGAGCACCACAAGATGCTCAACGCACTGTTTCAACGCCTTCAAGCCTACGGTTTCGTTCTGAGGGAAGAAAAGTGCAACATTCTGCAGCCGGAGGTAAAGTATTTGGCGCACATCGTAGACGAGAACGGTCTCCGTCCAGACCCATCCAAGGTGGAAGCCATTGTCAAGATGCCACCGCCCAAAGATGTCACAACTCTACGCTCGTTCCTTTGTGCGGTGACACATAGTCCCCAACCCCCATTTTACGACAAAACTCAAAATTCAAAACCACGCAGCTCAGACAATTTATAACGGATTTTCAAGCAATCTTCTGGAATCGATCACAAAATTCCCATAGTCTTGAAAACAGTGGTTAATTTTTGTGGAATGACCATGGTATCGGATGTATTCCGGGGTACTGGGGTTACCTCCCTCCCGGATAAATGGTCCCTTGCAGATCGGCTTCGAAATCTATCTTGCGACATGTCAAACTTCATGATTTTGCAAAACGAGTTCACTGGAATATATTTCGGTGATTTTCGATCGAATTAGCTACCCTCCGGGTACTTCCAGGGCTTGGTTCCCTTGAGGAAGCGGCCAATTTCCGTTGAATCTTGGAACCCATCTTGCGACGAACCATTCAACGAACACACCGCGAAATTCTCGACAACAACGATGCGACGGGCACAAGAAAGCGCAGTGCACAGCGATCAAGGTGGATCGGTCATTTGGAAGACGATTTCGGACCCTCTACGTAGACTGTGCGGTTGGCGACGTGCATTTATGGACCAAACTGAATGGAAACAACTTATTTAATGCTGCAAAGCCTCAGTGTGAGTCTAATAATAAACAACTTCATTTCAGGGAATTTCACAACTTATTTGAAACTTTTGTTCACTAAAGTTCTACAGGTGTTATTGGTTTATTTTCGTTCATTCATTCGGTTTTGTTCGCTATCATAAAATAAAATAATTAATATTTACACATTCAACGACGAAGATCATTTTACGTTAATATAAAGATATCAAAGAAAAAGAGATTCTGAGAGAAAATATAAACCTAAAGTCGCCGAACGAATAATGTCTCATTGATAAAAATCTATCTATCAAAATGGTTCGATCTATATTAAGTAAATAATTTACAGTTTGACACAATTATTGTACACAATTTACCTTAGCTGGATTAGTTTCTTCGAAAAACTCCCAACATTAAAAAACAACGAAACATCAACAGTTTCAACAATTGTATCCTTCCCATGGCACCAACTTCCATCTCCAGAAAACTAACTTCCTCTAACGATTTTCATTCACAAAAATTTAGGCACTTGCTTTCACTAATGGAAAAGTTCAAAAACATTTCTTCGTTCCTAATCCTAAACAATAAATAACTATCGCACGATGGAACCAGGGGTCGGTTCCGCCTACTTGGTTCAGTTTTTGCACGCTCGATCGATGGCTGCGCTGTTGTAGCGGTCCACAAGGAACAGCTGCCGTTTGAGAACCATTTCAACCGTCATCATCGAGTGCGAAAAGCTGCAAAATAGTAGCTGCTTTGCAAATATTCGGCTCCACGTGCCTGCTGTAAGTATTTTGTAATGTTCCGCTTTCACTCTCACAATGATTTGTCGTTTGTTTTTGATTTTAATTGCACTACTGATAAGGTAAATTGAGATTAATTGTATTATGTTGCTTAAGTTCTATCATCAGGGGGGACAAATACAAGCGGTGAGTTAAAAAGAGTAAATCAATCGAATTGACTAGTTAGTTTTACACCTTAATGAGAAATTAAAATAAACATTCGCAACTAGTGACAGTTTCCTCAACACTCGTTTTTGACAAGACGTTGAGTCTCATCGCAATTTAAAACGAAAAATAATAATTAAATACCTTTGATCTATATTGCTACTAAACTCTCTATACTGTCTCTGTTCTCTTTCTAATGGCAGACTTCGAATTGAATTCGTCGAAGTTGAAAATAAAAATCAAAATAAGTTACCTACATACATGCTTAAGTCCAAGCGGATCTCGTGCTCTATTCGAGTTCGAAACATCAGTATATTTTTTTTTCATCTTCCTCCTGTCGTCCATTGGGGCCGCTCTGGGAACACTGCACCGCCTAATCTCATTTGTTGTCCCAGAACAATAGAGAGCCGACTGTTCTACAGTTTGTCCTCTCTATATTTCGTCGCCGACACTTTTGCATCAAAAGTTAAGCGCGTTGGATTAGCTGCTGCTGCTGTTGCCCCGTAATATTAGTTTAGTCTTCTCATCGTTTGAGAGTTTCGGAAGCATCATCTAATGTAGTCTGGTCGTTTTATAGGTGCTCGTCACCGTGGTAGTTGCCGTTGCGGTTCAGCGGTTGCCGTTCCTGCGAGTCCGAGGGCCGGTTTCGGTTGAAGAAACCGCACTGAAATTGAGAAAAAAGAATATGATGCTCATTAAAAGTAATACTGGCAGCACTGGTTTATACTGGTAGTCAAAACATTTTCCCAATTTTGTGACCGTATATTCTCGAAATTTTCCTAATAAATCAATAAACCACATTGATTAGTCGATCTTTCACCTCTGATTTTTCACCAAAAATTCTTCTGAACTTCCACGACAAACTTGTTTGATCTAATATCTCTTTTATCGCGTCTGTTCTTCTAAAGCAGCGGTTCTCAACCTGGGGTACATGTACCCCTGGAGGTACCTTCGCTGGGCCTAGGGGGTACCTCGGATAAACATGCATAATGGCGGACCGATTACAATTGAGGGGAAATTTGAAAAATCTTCAATGCAATCTACCTGATCTAAACAAAATGTTGAATAATTTGTTAGAGACATGTTTGTGAACTAAAATATAGAATCTAAAGGTTTGGAAGCCTCCGCTTGAGAGGCATGTAGGCTTTTTTTTGTAAAGCTCGGTTGCTTCGATGCAAGAGGTTTAGGAGCATCTATCTACGCTTATAGGAAGCCTTCTCCTGAGCAGCTCGAATGCCTCCTTTCAAGATGTTCAGAAACCTTTTTCGAAAGATTCGAAAGCCTCCTTTCAAGAGGCTCGGAAGCCTCCTTTCAAGAGGCTCGGAAGCCTCCTTTCAAGAGGCTCGGAAGCCTCCTTTCAAGAGGCTCGGAAGCCTCCTTTCAAGAGGCTCGGAAGCCTCCTTACAAGAGGCTCAGAAGCCTCCTTTCAAGAGGCTCGGAAGCCTCCTTTCAAGAGGCTCGGAAGCCTCCTTTCAAGAGGCTCGGAAGCCTCCTTTCAAGAGGCTCGGAAGCCTCCTTTCAAGAGGCTCAAAAGCCTCCTTCCAAGAGGCTCAGAAGCCTCCTTTCAAGAGGCTCAGAAGCCTCCTTTCAAGAGGCTCAGAGCCTCCTTTCAAGAGCTCAGAAGCCTCCTTTCAAGAGGCTCAAGCCTCCTTTCAAGAGGCTCAGAAGCCTCCTTTCAAGAGGCTCAGGCCTCCTTTCAAGAGGCTCAGAAGCCTCCTTTCAAGAGGCTCAGGAAGCCTCCTTTCAAGAGGCTCAGAAGCCTCCTTTCAAGAGGCTCAGAAGCCTCCTTTCAAGAGGCTCAGAAGCCTCCTTTCAAGAACTCAGAAGCCTCCTTCCAAGAGGCTCAGAAGCCTCCTTTCAAGAGGCTCAGAGCCTCCTTTCAAGAGGCTCAGAAGCCTCCTTTCAAGAACTCAGAAGCCTCCTTCCAAGAGGCTCAGAAGCCTCCTTCCAAGAGGCTCAGAAGCCTCCTTCCAAGAGGCTCAGAAGCCTCCTTTCAAGAGACTCAGAAGCCTCCTTTCAAGAGGCCTCCTTTCAAGAGGCTCAGAAGCCTCTATTCAAGAGGCTCGGAAGCCTCCTTCCAAGAGGCTCAGAAGCCTCCTTCCAAGAGGCTCAGGAAGCCTCCTTCCAAGAGGCTCAGGCCTCCTTCCAAGAGGCTCAGAAGCCTCCTTTCAAGAGGCTCAGAGCCTCCTTTCAAGAGGCTAGAAGGCTGATTTCAAGAGGCTCAGGAAGCCTCCTTTCAAGAGGCTCAGGAAGCCTCCATTCAAGAGGCTCAGAGCCTCCTTTCAAGAAGCTCAGGAAGCCTCCTTTCAAGAGGCTCAGGCCTCCTTTCAAGAGGCTCAGGCCTCCTTTCAAGAGGCTCAGAGCCTCCTTTCAAGAGGCTCAGGCCTCCTTTCAAGAGGCTCAGAAGCCTCCTTTCAAGAGGCTCAGAGCCTCCTTTCAAGAGGCTCAGAAGCCTCCTTTCAAGAGGCTCAGAAGCCTCCTTTCAAGAGGCTCTGGAAGCCTCCTTTCAAGAGGCTCAGAAGCCTCCTTTCAAGAGGCTCAGAGCCTCCTTTCAAGAGGCTCAGAAGCCTCCTTTCAAGAGGCTCAGAGCCTCCTTTCAAGAGGCTCAGAAGCCTCCTTTCAAGAGGCTCAGAAGCCTCCTTTCAAGAGGCTCAGAGCCTCCTTTCAAGAGGCTCAGAAGCCTCCTTTCAAGAGCTCGGAAGCCTCCTTTCAAGAGCCTCCTTTCAAGAGGCTCGGAAGCCTCCTTTCAAGAGGCCTCCTTTCAAGAGGCCTCCTTTCAAGAGGCTCAGGCCTCCTTTCAAAGGCTCGGAAGCCTCCTTTCAAGATGCTCAGGAAGCCTCCTTACAAGAGGCTCAGAAGCCTCCTTTCAAGAGGCTCAGAGTCTCCTTTCAAGAGGCTCAGGAAGCCTCCTTTCAAGAGGCTCAGAGCCTCCTTTCAAGAGGCTCAGAAGCCTCCTTTCAAGAGGCTCAGAGCCTCCTTTCAAGAGGCTCGGAAGCCTCCTTTCAAGAGGCTCAGAAGCCTTCTTTCAAGAGGCTCAAAGCCTCCTTTCAAGAGGCTCAGAGCCTCCTTTCAAGAGGCTCAGAAGCCTCCTTTCAAGAGGCTCAGAAGCCTCCTTCCAAGAGGCTCAGAAGCCTCCTTCCAAGAGGCTCAGAAGCCTCCTTCCAAGAGGCTCAAGCCTCCTTCCAAGAGGCTCAGAGCCTCCTTCCAAGAGGCTCAGAAGCCTCCTTCCAAGAGGCTCAGAAGCCTCCTTCCAAGAGGCTCAGAAGCCTCCTTCAAGAGGCTCAGGCCTCCTTTCAAGAGGCTCAGAAGCCTCCTTTCAAGAGGCTCAGAAGCCTCCTTTCAAGAGGCTCAAGCCTCCTTTCAAGAGGCTCAGAAGCCTCCTTTCAAGAGGCTCAGGCCTCCTTTCAAGAGGCTCAGGAAGCCTCCTTTCAAGAGGCTCAGAAGCCTCCTTTCAAGAGGCCTGGAAGCCTCCTTTCAAGAGGCCTCAGAAGCCTCCTTTCAAGAGGCTCAGAAGCCTCCTTCCAAGAGGCTCAGAAGCCTCCTTCAAGAGGCTCAGGAAGCCTCCTTCCAAGAGGCTCAGAAGCCTCCTTCCAAGAGGCTCAAGCCTCCTTCCAAGAGGCTCAGAAGCCTCCTTTCAAGAGACTCAGAAGCCTCCTTTCAAGAGGCCTCCTTTCAAGAGGCTCAGGAAGCCTCTATTCAAGAGGCGCGGAAGAGTCCTTCCAAGAGGCTCAGGAAGCCTCCTTCCAAGAGGCTCTGGAAGCCTCCTTCCAAGAGGCTCAGAAGCCTCCTTCCAAGAGGCTGAGAAACCTTCTTCCAAGAGGCCTGGAAGCCTCCTTCCAAGAGGCTCGAAAGCCTCCTTCCAAGAGGCTCGGAAGCCTCCTTTCAAGAGGCTCGGAAGCTTCTTTTAAAAGGCTCGGAAGCCTCCTTTCAAGAGGTTCGGAAGCCTCCTTTCAAGAGGCTCGGAAGCCTCCTTTCAAGAGGCTCGGAAGCCTCCTTTCAAGAGGCTCGGAAGCCTCCTTTCAAGAGGCTCGGAAGCCTCCTTTCAAGAGGCTCAGGAAGCCTCCTTTCAAGAGGCTCAAGCCTCCTTTCAAGAGGCTCAGAAGCCTCCTTTAAAGAGGCTCAGAAGCCTCCTTTCCAGAAGCTCCGAAGCCTCCTTTCAAGAGGGTCGGAAGGCTCCTTTCAAGAAGCTCCGGAAGCCTCCTTTCAAGAGGCTCAGAAGCCTCCTTTCAAGAGGCTCAGGCCTCCTTTCAAGAGGCTCAGAAGCCTCCTTTCAAGAGGCTCAGAGCCTCCTCTCAAGAGGCTCGGAAGCCTCCTCTCAAGAGACTCGGAAGCCTTCTTTAAAGAGGCTCGGAAGCCTTCTTTAAAGAGGCTCGGAAACCCCCTTTCAGGATGCTGGGAAGTCTCCTTTCAAGAGGCTCAAAAGCCTTCTTTCAAGAAGCTCAGGAAGCCTCCTTTAAAGAGGCTCAAGCCTCCTTTCAAGAGGCTCAGAAGCCTCTATTCAAGAGGCTCGGAAGCCTCCTTCCAAGAGGCTCAGGAAGCCTCCTTCAAGAGGCCTGGAAGCCTCCTTCCAAGAGGCTCAGAAGCCTCCTCCAAGAGGCTCAGAGCCTCCTTCCAAGAGGCTCAGAGCCTCCTTCCAAGAGGCTCAGAAGCCTCCTTCCAAGAGGCTCGGAAGCCTCCTTCCAAGAGGCTCAGAAGCCTCCTTCCAAGAGGCTCAGAAGCCTCCTTTCAAGAGGCTAGAAGGCTGATTTCAAGAGGCCCGGAAGCCTCCTTTCAAGAGGCTCAGAAGCCTCCATTCAAGAGGCCTGGAAGCCTCCTTTCAAGAGGCTCAGGAAGCCTCCTTTCAAGAGGCTCTGGAAGCCTCCTTTCAAGAGGCTCGGAAGCCTCCTTTCAAGAGGCTCAAGCCTCCTTTCAAGAGGCTCAAAGCCTCCTTTCAAGAGGCTCAGGCCTCCTTTCAAGAGGCTCAGAAGCCTCCTTTCAAGAGGCCTGGAAGCCTCCTTTCAAGAGGCTCAGAAGCCTCCTTTCAAGAGGCTCAGAAGCCTCCTTTCAAGAGGCTCAGGAAGCCTCCTTTCAAGAGGCTCAGAAGCCTCCTTTCAAGAGGCCTCCTTTCAAGAGGCTCGGAAGCCTCCTTTCAAGAGGCTCGGAAGCCTCCTTTCAAGAGGCCTCCTTTCAAGAGGGTCGGAAGCCTCCTTTCAAGAGGCCTCCTTTCAAGAGGCCTCCTTTCAAGAGGCTCAAAGCCTCCTTTCAAAAGGCTGGAAGCCTCCTTTCAAGATGCTCAAGCCTCCTTACAAGAGGCTCAGAAGCCTCCTTTCAAGAGGCTCAGGAAGTCTCCTTTCAAGAGGCTCAGAAGCCTCCTTTCAAGAGGCTCAGAAGCCTCCTATCAAGAGGGCTGGAAGCCTTCTTTCAAGAGGCTCGGAAGCCTGATTTCCAGAGGCTTGGAAGCCTACTTTCAAGAGGCTCGGGAGCCTCCTTTAAAGAGGTTCGGAAGCCTCCTTCCAAAAGGCTCGGAAGCCTCCTTCGAAGAGTTTCGGAAGCCTCCTTTCAAAAGGCTCGGAAGTCTCCTTTCGAGAGGCTCGGAAGTCTCCTTTAAAAGAGGCTCGGAAGCCTCCTTTCAAGAGACTCGGAAGCCTCCTTTCAAGAGGCTCGGAAGCCTCCTCTCAAGAGACTCAGAAGCCTCCTTCCAAGAGGCTCAGGAAGCCTCCTTTCAAGAGGCTCAGAAGCCTCCTTTCAAGAGGCTAGAAGGCTGATTTCAAGAGGCTCAGAGCCTCCTTTCAAGAGGCTCAGAAGCCTCCTTTCAAGAGGCTCAGGAAGCCTCCTTTCAAGAGGCTCAGAAGCCTCCTTTCAAGAGGCTCAGAAGCCTCCTTTCAAGAGGCTCAGAAGCCTCCTTTCAAGAGGCTCAAGTCTCCTTTCAAGAGGCTCAGGCCTCCTTTCAAGAGGCTCAGCCTCCTTTCAAGAGGCTCAGAAGCCTCCTTTCAAGAGGCTCAAGCCTCCTTTCAAGAGGCTCAAAGTTTCCTTCCTTCTTTCAAGAGGCTCGGAAGCCTCCTTTCAAGAGACTCAGAGTCTCCTTTCAAGAAGCTCAGGAAGCCTCCTTTCAAGAGGTTTGGAAGCCTCCTTTCAAGAGGCTCAGAAGCCTCCTTTCAAGAGGCTCAGGAAGCCTCCTTTCAAGAGGCTCAGGCCTCCTTTCAAGAGGCTCAGGAAGCCTCCTTTCAAGAGGCTCAGAAGCCTCCTTTCAAGAGGCTCAGAAGCCTCCTTTCAAGAGGCTCAGAAGCCTCCTTTCAAGAGGCTCAGGCCTCCTTTCAAGAGGCTCAGAAGCCTCCTTTCAAGAGGCTCAGAGCCTCCTTTCAAGAGGCTCAGGGCCTCCTTTCAAGATGTTCAGAAGCCTCCTTTCAAGATGCTTGGAGGCAAGAGGCAGAAGCCTCCTTTCAAGAGGCCTCCTTTCAAGAGGCTCGAAAGCCTCCTTTCAAGAGGCCTCCTTTCAAGAGGCCTCCTTTCAAGAGGCTCGGAAGCTTCCTTTCAAGAGGCTCGGAAGCCTCCTTTCAAGAGGCTCGGAAGCCTCCTTTCAAGAGGCCTCCTTTCAAGAGGCCTCCTTTCAAGAGGCTCGGAAGCCTCCTTTCAAAAGGCTCGGAAGCCTCCTTTCAAAAGGCTCGGAAGCCTCCTTTCAAGATGCTCGGAAGCCTCCTTACAAGAGGCTCGGAAGCCTCCTTTCAAGAGGCTCGGAAGTCTCCTTTCAAGAGGCTCAGAAGCCTCCTTTCAAGAGGCTCAGAAGCCTCCTTTCAAGAGGCTCAGGAAGCCTCCTTTCAAGAGGCTCAAAGCCTCCTTTCAAGAGGCCTCAAGCCTCCTTTCAAGAGGCTCAGAGCCTCCTTTCAAGAGGCTCAGGAAGCCTCCTTTCAAGAGGCTCAAGCCTCCTTTCAAGACGCTCAGAAGCCTCCTTTCAAGACGCTCAGAGCCTCCTTTCAAGAGGCTCAGAAGCCTTCTTTCAAGAGGCTCGGAAGCCTTCTTTCAAGAGGCTCAGAGCCTCCTTTCAAGAGGCTCAGGCCTCCTTTCAAGAGGCTCAGGCCTCCTTTCAAGAGGCTCAGAGCCTCCTTTCAAGAGGCTCAGGAAGCCTCCTTTCAAGAGGCTCAGAAGCCTCCTTTCAAGAGGCTCAGAGCCTCCTTTCAAGAGGCTCAGGCCTCCTTTCAAGAGGCTCAGGAGCCTCCTTTCAAGAGGCTCAGGAGCCTCCTTTCAAGAGGCTCAGGCCTCCTTTCAAGAGGCTCAGGAAGCCTCCTTTCAAGAGGCTCAGAAGCCTCCTTTCAAGAGGCTCCAGCCTCCTTTCAAGAGGCTCAGGAAGCCTCCTTTCAAGAGGCTCAGAGCCTCCTTTCAAGAGGCCTGGAAGCCTCCTTTCAAGAGGCTCAGAGCCTCCTTTCAAGAGGCTCAAGCCTCCTTTCAAGAGGCTCAGAAGCCTCCTTTCAAGAGGCTCAGAAGCCTCCTTTCAAGAGGCTCAAAGCCTCCTTTCAGAGGCTCAGAGCCTCCTTTCAAGAGGCTCAGAAGCCTCCTTTCAAGAGGCTCAGAAGCCTCCTTTCAAGAGGCTCAGAAGCCTCCTTTCAAGAGGCTCAGAAGCCTCCTTTCAAGAGGCTCAAGCCTCCTTTCAAGAGGCTCAGAAGCCTCCTTTCAAGAGGCTCAGAAGCCTCCTTTCAAGAGGCTCAGCCTCCTTTCAAGAGGCTCAGAAGCCTCCTTTCAAGAGGCTCAGAGCCTCCTTTCAAGAGGCTCAGAAGCCTCCTTTCAAGAGGCTCAGAAGCCTCCTTTCAAGAGGCTCAGAAGCCTCCTTTCAAGAGGCTCAGGAAGCCTCCTTTCAAGAGGCTCAGAGCCTCCTTTCAAGAGGCTCAGAAGCCTCCTTTCAAGAGGCTCAGAGCCTCCTTTCAAGAGGCTCAAGCCTCCTTTCAAGAGGCTCAGAGCCTCCTTTCAAGAGGCTCAAGCCTCCTTTCAAGAGGCTCAGAAGCCTCCTTTCAAGAGGCTCAGGAAGCCTCCTTTCAAGAGGCTCAGGAAAGCATCCCTTCAAGAGGCTCGGAAGCCTCCTTTCAAGAGGCTCGGAAGCCTCCTTTCAAGAGGCTCGGAAGCCTCCTTTCAAGAGGCTCGGAAGCCTCCTTTCAAGAGGTTTGGAAGCCTCTTTTCAAGAGGCTTGGAAGCCTCCTTTCAAGAGGCTCGGAAGCCTCCTTTCAAGAGGCTCGGAAGCCTCCTTTCAAGAGGCCTCAAATCTTCCTTTCACGTGGCTCAAAAGCTTCCTTTCATTAGACCTGGACGCCTGCTTACAAGAGGCCCGGAAGCCTTTCAAGAGGCTCGGAAGCCTCCCTTCAAAGGGCTCGAAATTATTCTTTCAAAAGGCTTGGGAGCCTACTTTCAAGAGGGGGTACCTCAATTAATGCATAAGTTTGAAGGGGTACCCCTCAAGAAAAAGGTTGAGAACTGCTGTTCTAAAGAGTAATGTTTTGTTCCAATTCAGTTTTCGAATTCAATTATCCACATCTTGTATATATGGTTATCAAGTTTTTAAACATTTTCAACTTCCACTAACCTTCGACAGCAGGTAGATGAGCAGCAGCAGGATCACCGTTCCGGCGCAAGCCGCCAGCACCACGATCCACAGCGGCACCACGTCCGGCTTGGGAGTCGGCTCCGGCGTGGCCATCACCTGGATCTCGTGCGTCTTCAGGGGCATCTCCTTCGGTCGCCCGATGTACGGTAACCGGGTGACCCGGGCCACCGTCATCGTGGAGAAGTTGATCGCCGTCCCGGAGGAGATTTTGTGCAGCGTGTGCGCAACCACGCGGGACCGCAGCGCAATGAATGCTACGTCCTTGTCTCCGATCGGACCGGCCATACAGCGGATGATGGCGCAACGTGTAGCCCGGCACTGGAGGGCATCGTTGAGGGCTCGATCGTTCTCGTCCTCCCCGCTGACGACTTGCCGCCGCTGGCGGCGATCGAAGTGCTGGTAGTACTTAAACTTCTGGTCCACGCTGTCGTGGCCCTGGTTCAGGTGACCGCTCGAGTGATGGCGATAGTCTACAAGAAAATATGATTAATTGGAAATGGTTCTAAGCTGATGGACAAAATTAAACAATTACTGGGGTCGTAAGTCCTCTGGGTGTTGTGTTCGTAGTATTCATCGTACTCGTCCACGTAGTCGTCTCCGTCATCTCCGTATGCTGAGCTCTGCTGATTGTGAGTGTATTCCTGACCATGTTGACCTCCACTTTGTTGACTATGATGGCTGGATCCTGACGAGCCATGCGAGGAACTTGAATAGGTTCGACTGGAAGACGACGACGACGATGAAGAGGACGACGAACTTCCTCCAGTGGTCGAAGACGATGAGGAGCCGCCCTGCTGTTGCCCATGATGACCAGAGCTGCTGTGAGATTCGTAGCCTGATCCACCTGAACCCGATATCCTTCCACTACCACTCCGCCGAACTTCCTCGTCGACGTTCTGACGGTTGAGTGTTCCCAAATCCAGCGTACCCGATGTGTATCCCCCTCGGCCCTGTGCGACACGTTCAATCGTTGAAATCCCGGTCACCAGATCAGGCCGAGCCGGTTCGCCATCCTGTTGGCTGTGCATGCGTCGTCGCCCACTGGACGAGGCTCCCGCCACGCTGGATTCTCCGGCATTGTGCACCACCGTGTGAGTCCGTGAACTCAGATCGGAAATGTCCTGATTTACGTCTTCGGAGCGAGCGGATTCACTTTTGTAGATTCCACTTCCCTGTCTGGACGAGGAAGATGAACCGCCGCTGCTGGCATGATGCGAAGATGATGAACCAGAAGACCGTGAGGCGTCAATGCTGGAATTCAGAATTAAAAGAATAAATATTAAAGTTTAGGTGATTTGAGGAAGACGAAATGTTGAGCGACTGAGAGGGCTAACCTCGCGTACAAGCTCGCTGCGAGCCCGGCATTCCCAGTGCAAGGCCTTTGAAAGAAATTTGCATTAGTCGAGAATGGATCGGCTCTTCAACCACGATACTTACTTTGCACTCTGTCGATATCCTCCGGATTCGGTTCGGTGCGAGCCACTTCCGGACGCGGACGAACTTCTACCGGCTTCCTCTTGTCGGTAGATATCGCTGAAGTCCTCCTTGTATATGGCTTGCCCATCAACAGCGGCTCCAGCGCCGATGCCAGCGAACGCGGCTACCGATTTCCCGTAATGCTCTGTGCTGCTCTCCGAAACCTGAACGCGCCCATCCTGTCCACGATGAACCGTCCGGTTGCGACTGGCACTGTAAGTCACCGCAGGACCTCCATTCACGCTCGATGAATTCCAACTACTCGAGTAAGTATATTCGCGGGAAGATCCTCCGCTGCCTCCTCCACGTCCTCCATATCGGTGCTCGTTGGCGACAACGCCGGATCCACTTCCATACTGTGAATGAGCCTGCGCCGAGGCACTTTCGGCCCGCTGTCGGTGGACATACGAAGCATCTCCAGTTGATTCCTGATTTTCTTCCTCATCCAGGCGACGTCGGTCTGTGTCTGTCAGAACCACTTCTCGATGACCGCCTGCGGCTGTTGCTGATCCACCACCACGTGACGAAGAGGATGAACTTGAGCTGGAGCTGGAGCTAGAGCTAGAGCCGGTTCTAGAACTGGAGCCGCTGTAGTAGCCTGAACCAGATCCTGATCCCGAACCGGAATTCGAACTGGTATGCGTATTCTGGCGAGTTATTCCGGAAAATGATCCACCACTTGACGCCCCAGAGGCACGGTATTCCGTTCGCGAAGCCGACTCGTGATGACTAGCCGATGCTCCCACCTTTTCAAGATAGCTTTTGCGGGGGTTCTCAATGGCCAGATCCCGCGGGTTGATGTAACTGCTCGGTTGACATTTGATATTACCGCTGGTTTCCGGCGGCACCAATAAGTACATCAGTGCTTCGCCGTCATTGGATTCGTAAGGCCATAAGACGTAAAATTCGGCCTCATCGATGGTCGATGGACCTTCGTTGCGGATTTCGTAGATGTGAACCACGTGAGGACCCAAGTGGTGTTCGGTTTCAGCCTCTTCAATCGTTCTGTATTCGGTGTAGTTGTAGATGAACTCTTCCGGAAGCGAAACTCCAGAGATCGATAGGTCTGTTTTGATAGTGATTCCGACGCTCTTCTCGAAAATGTTGTCAGTGTGCGTACCATCGACTTCGGGGTTGGTGGAGTTGGCTTCCATGTAAAAATCGTAGCTCGGCGCCATGCCAACCTTGATGGAAGGAGATAGCAGAACTTTGAAGTTGACGACCTTTCCGCTGGATAGGGGGTTACCGATGTCGCACTTGAGAGTTCCATTGGTAGCTCCCAGGGGTGTCGTGCAGAGAATGGGCGTATCTTTGATTTCGCCAACCTTCTCGACACGACGGAAGTTTAGTTCCGAAGGTATGCTCATGTAGAACCCGGCTTCGAAGGCGTCTTCACCAAAGTTGGAAATAAGAACATCGATTCCAAGATGTTTGCCCGATCCAAGCAGATACTCATCAACCATGTTGACTTGCAGACGAAGATCCGGTATGCAGACATTGTCTGGGCCACAGTTCTTCTGAATATTGATTGAATCCTTCTGAACAGTTCCTTTGTTTTGATCCAAAACCGGCTCGACGGTAGCCCTGCGTCTTCTCTGTTGACTGTAGCTACTCTGTCGCAGATTATATTTCATTTCCACTTCAAGGGGAGTGATCTTGTCTCGGATATTCTCTGCTATGTAGACCCGTTCGCTCTTACATTCCAACTTTCCGCGGTACAACCTCACCGATTGGTTGCGGATATTGCGACCTTCTTCATTGATGAAGAACATTCGAGGATTGCGTGATTTCTTCGAGTCCAATACCCAGGACACTTCAATATCCAACGTAGGTGGAACGTTGATGCCATTGTACTTCATACACGAATTAACGACCGTACATGGGACCTGCTTACGATCACGAAGAGTGCAGTTGCGATCCTCCAGCGAGATCAATTTGTTCTCGGTTTCAAACAGTGTGCTGGCTTCCATCACTGCTACTGGTCGGGATTTGAACACCAGAGCCTTGTCCGAATCATAAGCTCCGACAACCATATCTGGATATTGATTACCATCCAGATCGATACCTCCAGCCACCGAAAACCCGAAGGTAGAAATTTTCGATGTCCCGGATATGTCTTCAGCAAAAATTACCTGCGATGGCTTCGCCAGAGGACCATTCGCCGACCCGTGGAAGATATAAACCGCTCCCCTTCCCTGTTCTCCATCATAGGGGGCACCAACGGCGAAATCTCCGTATCCATCCAAATTGATGTCCCCGAGCGAGCACACCGACTGCCCAAACCTGGCCTTGGAATTCACGCCGTCGCGCGTTTCCACCTCCTGGAATTTGTTGATCTTGTCCTGGTAGATGATATAAACCCTCCCCGTCTCGTACTTCCCTTCGGTGTTCGGCTCCGTATACATCGGCGCCCCCACGATCAGATCGTCCAACTTATCCCCATCGACGTCCACCACGGCGATCGCATACCCAAAGTAAGCCCCGATCTGTTCGCCGGTGATGTTCTGCTGGTTGGTCATGTTCCACGAGAAGATCAGCACTTTGCCGAGTAGCCCTCCGCCGCGGGGCATCCCCACGGCCACGCCCATCGTTCCGTCCCCGTTGAAGTCACCGGTCGCCGACGAGTACCCCAGGTAGGAATCGTCCTCCGATGAGGTGCTCTCGCCCGTCGAGTAGACCTTATCCCGGGGGTTGTTCAAACTGAACGAATAGATCTGACCTGGATGGAGGGGACGATACAGAACAAACGCATTAGTGGGTTGGCATGGGCAGAGACACGTTCGAATCGTCAGCACGGAAAAATTGCTCCCGAAACGGGTTAAGTGTTGAGTTAGGAAAAGGTTTCGGATTGATTAGCGGATAAGTAGACAGAAGTGCGTCTCGCTCCTGCTGCGGAACTCGGTTCCGAGTTCCGTCGATGGTTGCAAGACGCTTGTTAGAGCGACCAGATGGCACCAGAATCCCGTATTGTTGGATTCGATTCGGGTTTGATTGGTTGAAGCGTTTGGAAGGTTAAAACGGATATGTTGAGGTAGATCTACGAACTACTGCCGAAAGCTTGACATATATAAGAGTTTTATATACCTGAAAGATTTAGACGGTGGCCAAATGGCCATCAACGAGTAGAGATAGTCCCAGTTTTGGATCGGTTTGTTTGTTGAGAGGTTAAGATTCTATTCTACTTAAACTGGAATTGGTTACTTTACAAATTTGAAGGTAGATCTACGAAGCGACAATTTTAAAGTCTAAGCATAGAGCGTGGTGTTGTAGTGACCATTTTAATTTCGAAGGCGAATAAGTGAAACTACATAAAGGATGAAGTAAGTCAATTTCGATTGAGTTTAAAAATTCAAAAGACATTATTTTCTATGTTTGATATGTATAATGAGAACATGAAAGGAATTAAAAAGATTTCGGAAACATTTCGATAACTTCTTAGATACTAATCGGTATTTTTTTGGAAATCCTGGAATTAAAAAAAGGATTTCTGGAGGCATGATGAAAGAATAATAAAAAGCCTCCCATAAGCAGAAAGAAGGAGCGCTTTTGGTAGGTTTCTGAAGAACTATGAAAGCATATCCAATTAACTCATGCGGTTTTTTCGAAAGCACTTAGACAGCTTGCTGATAACGATCCAGCAGTGCCCCACCAAGAATTCGTAAACAATTCTGAAGGATTCAACATGGAAAAATCTTCAGCGGGTTCAGGATGGAGACTTAAGTACGGATAGAATCCCGACTGGATTCCGGATGGATTCCCGACCAGATTCTGGATGGAATCCCGACCTGAATTCGGAATTCTGACCAGAAACCGGATGGAATCCCCACCGGAATCCGAATGGAATCCCGACAGGAATCCGAATGGAATCCCGACCGGAATCCGAATGGAATCCCGACCAGAATCCGAATTGAATCCCGACCTAAATCCAAATGGAATCCCCACCGAAATCCGGATGGAATCCCAACTGAATTCCGGATGGAATCCCGACCGGAATCGAATGCAATCCCGACCAGAATCAGAATGGAATCCCGGCCGAAATCCGGATGGAATCCCGACCGGAATCAGAATGGAATGCTGACCGGAATCCGGATAGAATCCCGACCGGAATCCGGATGAAATCCCGACCGGAATCCGGATGGAATCCCGACCTGAATCCAGATGGAATCTCGACCTGGATCCGGATGGAATCCTGACCAGAATCCGAAAGGAATCCGGATGGAATGCCGACCTGAATCCGGATGAAATCCCGACCGGATTCCAGATGAGATTCCAACCGGATTCTGGATGGATTCCTAACAGATTCCGGATAGAATCCATCCGGAATCAGATAAAATTCTGACCGGAAACAGGATGGAATCCCGACCGAAATCCGGATGGAATCCCAACCGGAATCCGGATTGAATCCAAACCGGAATCCGGATAGAATTCCGACCGGAATCCGGATGGAATCCCGAACGCAATCCGGATTGAGTGCCGACCGGAATCCGAATGGAATCCCGACAGGAATCCGAATGGAATCGACCGAATTCCGGATGGAATCCCGGCCGGATTCTTAATGGAGTCTCGACTGGATTCCGAATGGAATCCCAACTGGATTCCGAATGGAATCTCAACTGTATTCCGAATGGAATCCCAACTGGATTCCGAATGAAATCTCGACTGGATTTCAAATAGAATCCCGACTGGATTTCAAATGGAATCCCTACCGGATTCCGGATGAAATATCGGCTGGATTCCTAATGGAATCTCGACTGGATTCCTAATGGAATCTCGACTGGATTCCTAATTAATCTCGAACGTATTCCGAATGGAATCCCGAACGGATTCAGAATGGAATCCCGAACGGATTCCGATTGAAATTCCGAACGGATTCCGAATAGAATCCCGAACGGATTCCGAATAGAATCCCGAACGGATTCCAAATGGAATCCCGAACGGATTCCGAATGGAATCCCGAACGGATTTCGAATGGAATCCCGAACGGATTTCGAATGGAATCCCGAACGGATTTCGAATGGATTCCCGAACGGATTCCTAGTAGGAATCCCGAACGGATTCCGAGTAGGAATCCCGAACGGATTCCGAATGGAATCCCGAACGGATTCCGAGTAGGAATCCCGAACGTATTCGAATGGAATCCAGAACGTATTCCGAATGGAATCCCAAACGGATTCCGAATGGAATCCCGAACGGATTCGAATAGAATCCCGAACGGATTCCGAATGGAATCCCGGACGGATTCGAAGGAATTCCGAACAGATTCGAAGGGAATCGAACAGATTCGAAGGAATCCAGAACAGATTCCGAAGGAATCCCGAACAGATTCCGAATGGAATCCCGAACGGATTCGAAGGGAATCGAACAGATTCGAATGGAATCTGAACGGATTCGAATGGAATCCCGAACGGATTCGAATAGAGATCCCGAACGGATTCCGAATGGAATCCCGAACGGATTCGAATGGAATCTCGAACGGATTCCGAATGGAATCCAGAACGTATTCCGAATGGAATCCAGAACGGATTCCGAATGGAATCCCGAACGGATTCCGAATAGAATCCTGAACGGATTCCGAATAGAGATCCGAGACGGATTCCGAATGGAATCCAGAACGGATTCGAAGGGAATCGAACAGATTCCGAAGGGAATCGAGACAGATTCCGAATGGAATCCAGACGGATTCGAATGGAATCCCGAACGGATTCGAATGGAATCGAACGGATTCGAAGGAATCGAACAGATTCAGAATGGAATCCAGACGGATTCAGATGGAATCCAGACGGATTCCGAATGGAATCCTGAACGGATTCAGAATAGAATCCCGAACGGATTCAGAATGGAATCCCGAACGTATTCCGAATGGAATCCAGACGGATTCGAATGGAATCCAGAACGGATTCGAATAGAATCGAAAGGATTCTGAATAGAATCCCGAACGTATTCCGAACAGAATCCCGTACGGATGCCTAATGGAATCCCGAACGGTATTCGGATTGAATCCCGAACGGATTCCGAATAGAATCGAAAGGATTCCGAATAGAATCGAAAGGATTCCGAATGGAATCGAACGGATTCGAAGGAATCCGAACAGATTCCGAAGTAAATCCCGAACAGATTCGAAGGGAATCCAGAACAGATTCCGAATGGAATCCCGAACGGATTCGAATGGAATCCCAGACGGATTTCGGATGGAATCCTGACCGGATTTCGGATGGAATCCTGACCGGATTTCGGATGGAATCCTGACCGGATTTCGGATGGAATCCTGACCGGATTTCGGATGGAATCCTGTCCGGATTCCGGATGGAATCCTGTCCGGATTCCGGATGGAATCCTGTCCGGATTCCGGATGGAATCCTGTCCGGATTCCGGATGAAATCCTGTCCGGATTCCGGATGGAATCCTGTCCGGATTCCGGATGGAATCCTGTCCGGATTCCGGATGGAATCCTGTCCGGATTCCGGATGGAATCCTGTCCGGATTCCGGATGGAATCCTGTCCGGATTCCGAATGGAATCCTGTCCGGATTCCGGATGGAATCCTGTCCGGATTCCGGATGAAATCCTGTCCGGATTCCGGATGGAATCCTGTCCGGATTCCGGATGGAATCCTGTCCGGATTCCGGATGGAATCCTGTCCGGATTCCGGATGGAATCCTGTCCGGATTCCTAATGGAATCCTGTCCGGATTCCGGATGGAATCCCGTCTGGATTCCGGATGGAATCCTGTCCGGATTCCGGATGGAATCCTGTCCGGATTCCGGATGGAATCCTGTCCGGATTTCGGATGGAATCCTGACCGGATTTCGGATGGAATCCTGACCGGATTTCGGATGGAATCCTGACCGGATTTCGGATGGAATCCTGACCGGATTTCGGATGGAATCCTGACCGGATTTCGGATGGAATCCTGTCCGGATTTCGGATGGATTCCTGTCCTGATTCCGGTGGATTCCTGTCCGGATTCCGGATGGAATCCTGTCCGATTCCGGATGCAATCCTGTCCGGATTCCGGATGGAATCCTGTCCGATTCCGGATGGAATCCTAACCGGATTCCGGATGGAATCCTGTCCGGATTCCGGATGGAATCCTGTCCGGATTCCGGATGGAATCCTGTCCGGATTCCAGATGGAATCCTGTCCGGATTCCGGATGGAATCCTGTCCGGATTCCGGATGGAATCCTGTCCGGATTCCGGATGGAATCCTGCCAGATTCCGTATGAAATCTCTGCCGGATTCCAGATGGTATCCCGGATTTCGGATGGAATCCTGTTCGGATTCGGGATGGAATCCTGACCGGATTCCGGATGGAATCCTGACCGGATTCCGGATGGAATCCTGACCGGATTCCGGATGGAATCCTGACCGGATTCCGGATGGAATCCTGACCGGATTCCGGATGGAATCCTGACCGGATTCCGCATGGAATCCTGACCGGATTCCGGATGGAATCCTGACCGGATTCCGGATGGAATCCTGACCGGATTCCGGATGGAATCCTGACCGGATTCCGGATGGAATCCTGACCGGATTCCGGATGGAATCCTGACCGGATTCCGGATGGGATCCTGTCCGGATTCCGGATTCAATCCTGTCCGGATTCCGGATGGAATCACGACCGGATTCCGGATGGAATCCCGACCAAATTCCGAAAGGAATACCAACCGGATTCCGGATGAAATCTCAACGATTCCGGATGGAATCCCGAACGGATTCCGGATGGAATCCCGAATAGATTCCGGATGGAATCCCGACCGGATTTCGGATGGAATCCCCATCTCGGCCATCGAAATCAAATCCACATTCCATTCGGAATCCAGACTGGATTCCGAATGGAATCCCAACCGGATTCCGAATGGAATCCTGTCCGGATTCCGGATGGAATCCTGTCCGGATTCCGGATGGAGTCCTGTCCGGATTCCGGATGGAATCCTGTCCGGATTCCGGATGGAATCCTGTCCGGATTCCTAATGGAATCCTGTCCGGATTTCGGATGGAATCCTGTCCGGATTCCGGATGGAATCCTGTCCGGATTCCGGATGGAATCCTGTCCGGATTCCGGATGGAATCCTGTCCGGATTCCGGATGGAATCCTGTCCGGATTCCGGATGGAATCCTGTCCGGAGTCCGGATGGAATCCTGTCCGGATTCCGGATGGAATCCTGTCCGGATTCCGGATGGAATCCTGTCCGGATTCCGGATGGAATCCTGTCCGGATTCCGGATGGAATCCTGTCCGGATTCCGGATGGAATCCTGTCCGGATTCCGGATGGAATCCTGTCCGGATTCTGGATGGAATCCTGTCTGGATTCCGGATGGAATCCTGTCCGGATTCCGGATGGACTTCTGTTCTGACTTCTGGATGAAATCCTCTCCGGATACCGGATGGAATCTCGACCGGATTCCGAATGGAATCCCGACCGAATTACGAATGGAATCCCGAACGGATTCCGAATGGAATCCCGAACGGATTTCGAATGGAATCTCGACCGGATTCCGAATAGAATCCCAACCGGTTTCCGAATGGAATCTCGACCAGATTCCGGTTAGGATCCCGAAAAGATTTCAGATGGAATCCCGAACAGTTTCGAGATGTAATCCTTACCGGATTCCAAATAAAATCACGAGCGAATTCCGGATGGAATCCCGGACAGAATCCGAATAGAATCCCGACCAGAATCCGAATGGAATCTCGACCGGATTCCGAATGGAATCCCGACCGAATTACGAATGGAATCCTGACCGAATGAAATTCTTACCGGATTCCGAATGAAATTCTGATCGGATTCTGGATGGTATCTTGTCTGGATCTCGGATGCCATCCTGACTGGATTCCGGATGGAATCCTGACGAGATTTTGAACGGAATCCTTACCGTATTCCGGATGGAATCCTAAACGGATTTCGGATGAAATCTCTGCATTCCGGATGGAACTCCGACCGGATTCCAGTTAAAATCCCGACCAAATGACCAAATTCCAGATCATATTCTGACTGGAATCCTTATCGGATTCCGAATGAAAGCGTGACCGTCTCCAAACGAATTCCTGATGGAGCTTAACCCAACAAACATTTGAGACGGGTAAAGCGCTTATATAGCCAAAAATAGCTTTTCTCAGCTAAAAAACTAACTTATTCAGTTTAAATTGTTTGTTGGAAAATTGATGAGTCTCTAAGCGAATTTCGGCCAGTATTTTTAACAAACACGTATTGAACATTATTAGAGTTCGTATTGAATTTTGTGTTGATTCAAAATAAAGCCCTGAACAAGTTCTGAATGAAATCTTGAATTCGAAGCGAAGCTGCAAAACGTTTTCCAGAAGGCTTGGGAAAGCTACTGGTGCGCTTTCGCTAATGTACTAAAGCAGCTTTCTGGAAGCACATTGCAGTTTTCTATGGAAGTTTCTATAGAAGAGCTTTGCATCTACCTAGAAGTGCCATAGTGGCATTCAGAGAGCTTCGCTGAGTGTCGCAAAAGATGCTCTCGGATTCGGCAGTCTGTAAAGCTCTCGTAGATGAGTTCTGGGTGATTCTTTAGATTTTAGGTCTAAGGTCTTAGGTCTGACAGAGAATCAAACTCGCCATCTCCGGATTGCCAATCCTACGCCTTTGCTTGCAAGGACAACTGGAAACCCGAATAGCTATAGGTTGGTAAAACTAACTATACTAAATAGGAAACTATTGATCTATTGTTCTTTTCACATTATTTTCAGATAAAAAGGTGGTCCTTTTTCGGACATAAGCAAGCATATTCTTAATGAAATCAATTCGAAAAAAACCAACATTAGTCATCAAACGGTTGGTGGATTATCAAAGTAATGGTAACCCATATGATGAGAGATGAGAGCCCGAAATGAAAGTTGCGCCACCATGGGTGACATTATAAAGTGATATCGCAAGGAAACTCTGATGAGGTTAGAATGAGAGGCAGGTAGTGACGCTTGAAGTTGAGTTGAGGCAATTTGTGTACAAAAAAATAATGGTTCGCTCGAGTTTGAAGTATGAAAGCAACACGAATCCCAGCTGTCAAGTGGTTTTATATGCGCGAATTGATGAAAATGGATGAGGCCGAGTAGGAAATAATGCTGGCGGTTTTATGTTTTCGGTTTTAGAAGAGATAGTTAGCGAAGATAAATATTTGCACCATGGTTTGCTGGCAAATATTGTTTAGGTTGGTTGGTTGAATCTGGTTTCGATAGGTTACCTCCTTCGCCAAACTGACCATATCGCGGGGGTTTATAAGGGAACACAGCGCCGGTATTAATGGAATACACTTGTCCTGAAATTGATTAAGATTTGGTTTGGTTTGGTTTCGATTCGCGGCGGGGATTTGTTTGTTTTGGTTTCGGCGGTGGTGATGGTTGGTGGTGGTTTGGTTGGTATTTTGCGAGCACGTGCACAACACAGGGTGGGCAGGGGAATGGACATAGAAAACAAAAGAAAAAATATTGGTAATAAAACTTGTTGCATTATGGTGTACTTTTGTTTTCTATTGTTTCTGCGTGTATGTAGTCTAGTGTGGTTCTTGGAAAGTGTATTTTTGCAGGGAAAGCTTTAGTTCTAATTGAATGTGTAACATGTGATTAACTCCCGCTAGCTGTGATGGCAAATCTGAAAAACTAATAAAATCTCACTGCCTACTAATGTCTACGAAAGAGCGAATAACACTTTTGAACTCTGCGCATCATTTCATTGGTCACTTCAAATAACAAATACTCACCGACGAACGGGGGAAATTTTAACGATGAGGGGATTCAAAAAGAGCAATGAGGAAAAACTAATCGGATAATTGAGGATGATTAATCTAAGGAGTCAATCAAAAGGGAGAAAGAGCGGGTTCAAATCAACTGCAAACTATCATTTCCAATAAAATGCAAGAGGGGCTACTCAGACAAAACTGTACAATGAAGGAAGGCTAATGGGGCGAGCTCTAGCTGTCATAATGAACGCCGTCGTCTACGTTTCAATCAAACTAATCTCAAACCTAAAATGCGCTTTGCAAGTCGTGCCGCAGAAAACAAGAGGAAAGGGTCAACTCGAGGGTGTATAATTTGTTCTTCATTCCCAATCAGATGAAGATTGGTCCTCGTTGCTTTTGACGTATCATGTGAGACGATATAAGGTTCCCCCAAACACACGCGATGCGACAGTCGCGACGCGATTCTATCGCTTGGCGACAGCGATTCTGTCGTCGGTAATATGGAAGCGTACATACCAAATTGCTTGCAGCGACCCAACGATAGAATCGCGGCGACTAGTTGTCGCCGTCGCGGCGATGAAATCGCTTAGGTCTGGGGGAGCCTATAATCACTGAATGAATGAAGCGTCTGCTTGCCCTTCTTCGATCGAAGAATGCGCGCAGGGCATCTGTCGTTTGACGATTCTTCATCAGTCGTTGGAACTGCGCTGCAGCGAATGACGAAGAAGTCACCCGACAGATGGGTCATGAATCTTATCGACGATGGGTATGAGAACTTGTGTCAATTACCTTGCCAGTAGTAGCTTCCGGGGGCACCCACAAATACTCGATCGCCAGTCTGAAATGGAATAGAAGAGAGTGAATTATGATTAATCGTGTGGTATCTTCGGTGATGAGCAGCAATTACATAATTACTGACTGAATCCGTGGGGTGATAAATGAGTTCGTCAATTTTCACGACACTTGAGAAGGGTTATCAATGGAAGACATCAATGTGAGGCGAATAGGACCAATAGCGAAGTAAGTATTCTTGTTGGTGTAGATTGATCAACGCACGCAATGAACTGCGTGAGTGATGTGCGAAATGTGAATCTCTCTAATTTATGAAAAAATAATCCTTTTGAAATATTGAAAATAATTACAAAAGGTATTATCACATCATTTTATCAGAATTGATGATGAAACACTTGATCGCGTTCGAGAAAATAAATATCTTGATGTGATTATCTTCTTCTATATATTAATGAGATTACATTTCACATGATGCAAAAAAAATCACAAACGGATGTACCGTTTTGAAAGATTTCCTCACTTATCTATTCGTCTTGGATTTGGAAAATTTGATTTGGATTGAATTGGGTTTAGATAGGATTTAGATTGAATTTGGGTTTGAATTAGATTTGAATTTGGATTGAATTTGTTTTATAGATTTGGTACATTCAAAGTTAATTGCCTATATGCCGGATATTAAGCCACCCGGAGTGGAAATTCATTACTATGTCTAATCTGAAACTCGAGTTCCAGACATAGTAATTCATATTTGGATTTGGATTGGATTTGTTTAAGATTTGGATTTGACTTAAATTTAGATTGCATTTGAGTTGGATTTAGAATGGATTTGGATCGAATTCAGATTTGGATGAAATTTGGATTGGATTTCACACAGGTTTGGATTTGGTTTGAAATTGTATTGAATTGGATTTGAAGTTGATTTAGATTGGATTTGGATTGAATTTGGATTTGGTTTGAATTAAATTTGAGTTAGACTTGGATTCGATTCAGATTGGATATGGATTGGTTTTGGATATGAATTGGCCGGTGCTCAGCCAAACCGCACCAAGCGGCTTTTCGACTGACTTAAGTCGAAATATATAAAATATATATATAAAATATATAAATATATAAAAAAAATATATAAAATATATAAAAAATATATCACTATATATATATAAAATATATAAAATATCACAATTGTGATATTTTGATTTTTAAAGCAAAACGCAAATCTTACAACGTAAATCTTACAAAAGCAGATAAGCCGTTTTGAACATTTTGAATTGAGTTATAAGATTTATCTCTCAATCTTATAACTCAATACAAAATTTTCAAAACGACACAATTTGTGATCAATTAAATCTGCTAAACTTGGGCATAAAAGCTTGGGCAGAAAAATGGGAAACTTTGGGTTGGCCGGTCGATTAGATACGGATTCGATTTGAATTGAATTTTGACAGGATTTAGATTGTATTTATATTCTATTATATTTGAATTAAATTTGGATTGGATTTGGGTTTAGATTTGAATTGTATTGGATTTCAATCAAATTGCTCAAATATCGTATAACAAAAAAAGGCCATTGACCACATAAAGTTTGTTGCTCTCTAATCATCCAATTATTACTTAGATCCTAATTCTAATCTAAAAGCTGGTATAGAATTGTTGTACAAAAACCTCAGACTGGTTCTTGGCCTCCGGAGATATTCCGGGTTTTTAAGGCTATGTTAAAAATGCATTTTTTCTTCTGCTTGTCATTTTATGTGACGTTTACTTCCATCATGTTTCACGCTTTTCCCAGAAACTAGAACTAATATGCTGATCAATGCTAGCTGCAGATCGAAAATCCGTCACATAAACACAGAGATATGGCCATTTCCGTGAAAATGGTACGGGATTGGCCATACACCCTGAACAAATGTCACTTTCGCAGAACACCCGTAACTTGTTACAAATTGGCCAGTGAGTCTGACGATCCTCAAAATGTATCTTTAAAATAGATTTTATATTTATCGTCTTGGGAAAAGATGAATTTTGACACCCATATATGCAAGGTTCCCGATGGTTTAAAAACCGGTCCCTCGACTCTAATGCCCCTAAAACCTGCTAAAAGGATGGCAGTGGATACTATCACCCTGGGAATGTTTTTGTAATCATCGTCTCGCAAAGCCATGAAGATAGATACTCATATTAGCATTATTCCGAACTGTTATCATTTCATCATATTCCCGAAACAGTTTTTACGGAATGGCCATATCTCTGCATAATTTCCATGGATTCTCGATCTATAGCCAGTATTGGCCGGCATGTTAGTTCTAGTTTATGGAGAAAACATGAAACATGATGGAAGTAAACGTCACATAAAATGACAAGCAGTACAGAAAACGCATCTTGAACATACCTTCGGATTATCCGGAACGTCTCCGGTGGCCTAGGGCAAATCTGAGATTCTGCATGAAGACAGTATACTAGAAGAGTTTCCGCGTCCGATGGTTCCGGTTATATTAAAATCGGATTTTTTTAGGCAAAGTTATGCTGAATCGAATTTCGACAAAATTTTGCCTATCTCAACATTTTTGTCTAACCCCTGTACTGCCGCTAGTGTATCCGTCATCAACAATGTCAAAGCAGTCATTATTTAACGACGCAGCGGAGAACAACGTCGGGTATACACCCCTCTG
Organism: Armigeres subalbatus; assembly: GCF_024139115.2. Lineage (NCBI taxonomy): Eukaryota > Metazoa > Arthropoda > Insecta > Diptera > Culicidae > Armigeres > Armigeres subalbatus. Next base: position 305,061,353 of record NC_085139.1, on the reverse strand, counting down.
AAATGAGATGTAGTTCTTGAAGCCGTCTACCGATTGGGTGGCGCTAGTGTTGCCTTTCCTATTTTAAGCTCCGTTCATACTGCCGCGAGAGAATTGGCGATTGGCGCTTTGATGTTGCATGAAGAAGAAGCAGAAAGATGATAATCAAAAATATTCGCACGGGAAAACATACGAAGAAATTTTTGAAACTCTTCTTTAAAATTCTAGAAGCAATTTAATTAAAAGTGGTAAGCAGTACAGGGTTAAACTTGTTTTCTACTGCACAATAAACACAATATTTCAATTTCAATTTTTACTCTGTGATATCATACTTAATACACAGTATGAGAAAAGTCCAACCCCGTACTGTTTACCGTTTTTAATTTGATTGACTCTAGAATTTCAGAGTATCTTCATATGTTTTCCCGTGCGAAATTTTTTAAATATCATCTTTTTGTTTCTTCTTCTTCATGCAACATCAAAGCGCCAATTAATCACGTCGAGAATCACGCAACAATGCAATACATCTCGTTGAATATAATTCAACAATACAACACATGCCGCTTACGCATCCGACTTCGACATTCTGACTTCGTGTGTTTATTGCTTAACCGGCAATGTTTACATCCAGCACCATGTTGCAGCACCATGTTTTCGGCTTCAAGCGAGTTGTTCGTGGATGACAGCCGTTTCATGGGGGTGCGGGTATATGGGACAAAGTCGACGGAACGATTGGTTCGACGATGAGTGCAGACAGATTCTGGAGGAGAAGGACGCAGCGCGGAAAACACAAAGTTCTATCAGAAGCTCAACGCATCCCGTATCGAGTCCATATAAACCGAAAATAGTAGATTTTTTTCATTGAAAAACCCAACAAATAGTTCAAGATTTGAAAACGAATCTAAAAATCAAAAATGAAACAACCCTCCATGAGTCACAAATACCATCTGTAGCGGACTGAGTAAGATCTGGGACGGGACTTGCAAAGAGGAAAAATGTAACTTCAGCTGCTGCCACTCAACTGCTGTCACGAACTGTCAGGTGCAGCCAAATATTTATAAAAATATTAATAAAATATTTATAATATATTTCGCATAATTTTTGTTTTACGAAGAATTTTTCACTTTAACGAGTATTCCAAATCATCCGTTTAGCTTTTTAATAATCAGTTATAAACGTGTGTTTTGTTCCCGGTATCTTCTTCTTATTGGCATTACATCCCTAAACTGGGACAGAGCCGCCTCGCAGCTTAGTGTTCATTAAACACTTCCACAGTTATTAACTGCGAGGTTTCTAAGCCAAGTTACCATTTTGCATTCGTATATCATGAGGCTAACACGATGATACCTAATGCCCAGGAAAGTCGAGACAATTTCCAATCCGAAAATTGCCTAGACCTGCGCCGGGAATCGAACCCAGCCTTCCTCAGCATGGTCTTGCTTTGTAGCCACGCGTCTTACCGCACGGCTAAGGAGGGCCCCTCCTGTTCCCGGTATAAAAATCCTTATTAAAATGAATTTTCTATTTCGTGAATTAAATACACTTTTATTGTCCTCAGAGGAGTACACCCGGGGCTTAGGTGAAACAGTCAAGGGAACAGTTGAAACTCGATGCTCAACTGTGATGAAAAGAAGAACAAGTGTCAAAACAAGAGAAAAGAAGCAGCGTCTTTGCAGGTCTCGTCTCAGAGTAAGATGAGCGTTTTTTTTACAGTTTTGTATGGAAATCAACATTGCGCGTTATCGTGATTCATGCATTTTTAAAACGAGTCCATTAGCAGATCTGATTAATATAAAAAAAAATTTGACGATGTCGAAAATCAAAACAAAACTGAACAATAATGTTTGCTCTTTTGACATGTGGCGCCATCTCTTCGCTTATTGCCACTAGGCAATCCGCAGCCATGTTTTTAACACATGTTGGGGACTCAAGCTTGAACGTCTGTCTGCGGTATTGGTTTGCGTGGGAGTGCTATCAGATTCGTCAAATCGACGTTTGAATTTTTGTTTGCGAAAGCTGTAAGTGTTCGTAGTTCAGTGTTGAGTGTTTTTGATACTTTGTGAACTTCGTATCTTCGTCGTGAAATGTTTAAACCGAGCAACAAGGGGTGGGACGCTGAGCACAATGTGCCAAGCACACAATACATACAATTACATACAGTATGTTGGAACAACGTGGAGCAACCAATTCACAAACTGTGGCACACTATTGCACACTTTTAACATGCAAACTTCTAGACGTCAAAATTTGGCAACCCAGTCGAATATTGTCATTCAATCCTTATTTCAAACATAATCAACCATTTTGTTTTCTCGCACATATGAAGTAACAGATTTATCAGGAAGAAGCATCGGTTATTGCGAGAGGGAATGCAAGTGGTTATTTGTCGAGTCGGCAAACTTCACCCAATTCAAAACCTCAGATCTCTATCATAATCATCTCATTTCATTTTCATTTTGCAGCGTTTGGTGGGGCAATGAGAGCGCAAGTCAATCCAAGGCCGATAATAAGGAGGGTAATGGCAGAAGAGTCCTTGCAGACCACTTGAACGCCATTGGGTAGGATACACACTAAGTTTTTTTCGCCGAAAATCAGCAAAAATAAATTACTGAAAATTTCAGTAAGGTGAACTGTCATTTCGTTCGACAACTATTTACTGAACCATCAGCAAATTCAAAAAGTTTGCTGAAAAATTCAGTAGGTCCGGCCATTGCAGAATTTGACAGCATCGTGCTGATACTTTTCAACAAAATGCATAAATTTGCTGAGATTATCAGTGTTTTAACCGCGTAAATTGTCAAAACAAAACTGTAGTTTGATTTATTTATTTTTTATTTATTTGTCTGTTTCTAATGTAACATAGTATAAACGTCATTTTTCATAGAATAATGTCCATTTTGGTTATTAGAACGACCACAATCACACCGGACGTCATTTTTTTGCTTTGTCTGAAAAATATGTAAAATGATTTCACATGAATTATCTTCACTTATTTTATACGTGATGCTTTAGATTAGACATACTTACAAGACTCATGTTGTATAAAATGGACTTATTAATATATGTTTAAGGGACACAACATCAAGCAGCAGCAAATATCGCCTTTCCACAAAACTTTAAATGGCTGTTTTTTTATGTTTGACAGTTGTTGTAAAATACTGAACAATCAGTAATTCGGAAAAGTAGGGTTACTGCTCCTGGACTCCATCTCGTAGCTCCGATATTGGTCTCACGAAAAACAAAGCAATGAAAAGGTATTTTGTTTGTTTATTATTTTTGTGATTTTTTTCAGCAGTGAGCATGCATGTTAGCAAAAAGAAGCGACGAAATTGGTGCGGAATTTCTTTGTTTCGCTATGAGATGAATATATGTACAGTGAGATGGAAAACGGAACAGTTCCCCTATACTGAATTTCAGCAAATACGAATCAATTTACTGACTTTCAGTAAGTTTTGACTTTGCTGGTTGTTTTTCAGCAAAGCATTTTGCTGGAATACTTTTTAAGAAATTGGTGTGTAAGGATGGGGTAAAGTGAGGTTCGGATTTGGAATCGACTCGACACTAATGCTAGATGTAATTGAATGCAAACTAGCCAATGATCAATGGTTAAAATGATAATTTCGAAAATTCTATTACAACGTTTTTCTTGCAATGTCTTCTTCTTTTGCCTATTAGTGTTCTATTTTATAACTTTACAGAATGATAATTAATTAACTTGGTTTGTTCTGGGTGAAGGGTATGCGTTTGTCAAATCACTTTGTTTACCTAAGCCAATGTTTAGTGTTCTTTAGCTGTGTCGACACTACACGCTTAATGTAAGATATGTCATATAAAAGTGGAAACTTTTAAGGAATTTAGTTTGTTCTATTATATTTGTTTTTGTCGAGGTTGCCTACAACTTTAAATTGTTCTAACAAGAAGCCAAATATACTCTATTACCAATATAGTCCACTCCAGCTGATTTGAAGAGACAACACAGTAGCGCCGCGGTGTCACAAAAGGCAATCATTGTAGTAAAGAGACGTTCCGAGGGGTACTGAAACGTATAATTCAATATTCAATATGACATGTCGAAATTATATGCTAGAAATCATCAAATGACCCCATTTTGATATTTGAGTTTAAAAATAAAATTTCGGAAAATGTAATTCAAATTTTCTTAAACTGTGAAATTTGTGTAATTTTTGCAATTGCCGCACCCCTTGGTTATCGTTTTCAGGCGTTAGTCTCCTTTTGTGACGCAAGATGGAGTGGATGTTCTGTCTCTTGCCTAACATATGGGGATTCACGAAGTGGACTATATTGTTAATATATTATATTTGAAGAAGCTTTATCGTTGATTAATTACGGTGATTATCTATTATTCTAATTATCTATAAGTTCTAATCAAGGTCAGCTATAGGATTCACTTTTCGGTGGCAAATTAAAGCTTCATCACGCCTATTGCCTATCTATTTGTAAAAATTATCGAGAATGAAGCCGTTATAAGATTGTTCATATACCATCATTATAATGTGTGGTATTTTTTATTATTGTTCTTCGAAGTGAGGCATAACAAAATAAAACTGGCACCACGTTCCTAGTTTTGAAAAAACTTCTACTCAGTGAATCCAGCAGTCGATTCCCTACGAATGTCTTGAATACAATGTTTTTCAATAAATGCCTAGCTAGCTAAATGTAAGCGTGGCTACGACTCATCGTCACAGGGAACGCATCAGAAAAGTATTGCCGAAAAGAAGAGAACTCACATCATTATCACTGATGAAAAAGGCCTCTGCCTGACTGCACTACCATTCAAGGCTCCAAGACACGAGATCCGTTGGATCACATGCAAATGCCGTAAATTAGTGCGTCAATGCCAGATATGTAACGCGGCACCAAACAAAAATAGTCAACATGTGATACCACCACGACAGGATATGTCTTTGGTTGCCATATCAGTGCTAATGGCGTAAGCCGACCCACCGCGGCAAGGTAACATATCCGAGGGGAAGGAAATATCTATCATAATCATCTCAGATATAAACTATCGACTTGCAATCAGTGGCATTACTTAACATTGGCATGTGGATTCGACGGGTTGAAGAATGATTTTTTGCCTTTCTCGTATACTAAGTATACGGTAAAGGCTATATGATCGCTCCAAAAACAAACTTTTTATAGAAGGCCCGGAGACCCATAGTGTTATATACCAATCGACTCAGTTCGACGAATTGAGGTGATGTCTGTGTGTGTGTGTGTGTGTGTGTGTGTGTGTATGTGTGTGTATGTGTGTGTGTGTGTGCGCAAAACTACTCAAAAAATTTCACTCATTTTTCGGGCACTTATCCTCAACCGATTTGCTCGCAACAAGTTGCATTCGACGCAGAATCCTGTCCCATTGTTTCCTATTTGAAATTGGCCAGATCGAACTATGGGATCGAGAGTTATGGCCAAAATACAAATTCATACGAAAAAGTCGCGTAAAAATGTCACTCATTTTTCGGGCACTTATCCTCAACCGATTTGCTCGCAACAAGTTGCATTCGACGCAGAATTCTGTCCCATTGTTTCCTATTTGAAATTGGCCAGATCGAACTATGGGATCGAAAGTTATGGCCAAAATACAAATTCATACGAAAAAATCACGTAAAAAATGTCACTCATTTTTCGGGCACTTATCCTTAACCGATTTGCTCACAACAAGTTGCATTCGACGCAGAATCCTGTCCCATTGTTTCCTATTTGAAATTGGCCAGATCGGACTATGGGATCGAAAGTAATGGCCAAAATACAAATTCATACGAAAAAATCGCGTAAAAATTGTCACTCATTTTTCGAGCACTTATCCTTAACCGATTTGCTCACAACAAGTTGCATTCGACGCAGAATCCTGTCCCGTTGTTTCCTATTGAAAATTGGCCATATCGGATTATGGGATCGGAAGTTATGACCAAAATACAAATTTATACGTAAAAATCGCGTAAAAAGTGTCACTCATTTTTCAGGCACTTATCCTCAACCGATTTGCTCGCAACAGACTGCATTCGCCGCAAAATCCTGTCCCATTGTTTCCTATTGAAAATTGGCCAGGTCGGACTATGGGATCTAAAGTTATGACCAAAATACAAATTTATACGTAAAAATCGCGTAAAAAATGTCACTCATTTTTCAGGCACTTACCCTCAACCGATTTGCTCGCAACAAATTGCATTCGACGCAGAATCCTGTCCCATTATTTCCTATTGAAAATTGGCCAGATCGGACTATGGGATAGGAAGTTATAGCCAAAATACCTTTTTGCCTTTCTCGTATACTAAGTATTTATTAGAAGAATTACAAAAAATCACCTATTTTTTGGACATCTAACCTTGATCGATTTACACGCAACTAGTTGCATTCGACGCAAAATCCAGTCTCATTATTTCTTATTGAAAATTGGCCAGATCGGACCATGGGATCGGAAGTTATGGCTAAAACGCAAACTTTTACGAAAAAATCGCGTAAAGAATGTCACTCAATTTTTAGGCATTTATCTCTAGCTGATTTGCTCGCAACAAGTTACATTTGACGCATAATCCTGTCCCAATGTGTCCTATTGAACATTGGCCATATCGAAATATGGGGTCGGAAGTTATGGTCGAAACACCATTTTCGCCTTTTGCCTACAAAGTATACGAAAAGGTTATATGTTCGCTCCAAAACTAAACTTTTACAGAAGGCCTGGAGTTCCATAGTGTTATATGCCGATCGACTCAGCTCGACGAACTGAGATGGTGTCTATGTGTGTGTTTGTGTGTGTGTGTGCGCACCAAAAGTGCGAAAAGTTTAGCTCACTTTTTTTGGTACTTATCCTCAACCAATTCACTTACAACAAGTTCCACTCGACGCGGAATCCTGCCGTATTTAGGAAGATTGGACTATGGGAACAGAAATTATGGCCAAAATACTTTGTGTTTTAAAAAAGGCGCGTAGAAAAGCCTAGCTCACTTTTAATGCACTTACCCTTGATCGATTTACTCACAACAAATTGCATTGGACGCGGAATCCTGTTCTATTATTTTCTATTGAAAATTGGCCAGATTGGACTATTACCTTAGAAATTGGCCATAATTTTTGCCTTTCCTGTGCAACAAAGTTGTACCGAAAGGCTATAATTTCTCTCCGAAAACGATCTATCGGATGCTTCCACACTGATACGCTTCCCTCCCTCTTCATACGGGAGTTTGGCAGAAGGACGGTCATGAGATTTATATCATAACAAATATTGCTCTCCGCTCGATGGGAATGACATTTTCGTTTTCTTTTTGTGTAGAGCTTCAGTTTAACAAACATCCAAAAGTAATATCCTCAAAATATATGACTGGGTAAAATAAAACACGGGTATGTACGTCAAAAAGATTAGAAAAGGAAAACATTGTCGAAATTCTTATTAGCATATTGAAGATCAAGTTGAAAACCGAGGTCTCGCGACAATCGCATATTCTCGCATTTCCGGATGTTGCAACTGCATCGCGAGTAGTGCGCATCTGTGCCATAATCGTGCACCACTCGCGATGCAGTTGGGACATCCGGGAATGGGACAAAATATGATTTTCGGTTTTCAACTGGAACTACAACATCTTTGCTTGAAAAAAATCCGATTCTTTTTTACTCCTAGCTACTAGTTCATCTATTTTCAAGCACACACATTCTACGAAGGTCGAGAAAGGCACCATCACCGCTAGGTGGATTAATCTGGGTTTTTCTTGCAAAAATGGATGGATCGGCTTCGGGTTGATTAATTATAAGTAGAAAACGATTTCCACACGGCTGTTTCATGCGGGCGAAAGACGCAAACTTTGACTTTTCTCGAAAATATATCGTTAATAAGGATCGCTCTCAGCTAACTAGCATTGAAAACCGGTAGAGCTCCGCGCATTCTAATGGATGGAAGTGAAAAATACCATGAACAAGCTCTAATTTTTCTGGAATCAGCGGATAAAGTCAATGATTTTGTTCGCGACTTTTGCCCTTATAAACAACAATGTCGACTTACTTATTCTCCTTCTGCCTCTGGAATCTTATCCATTTTCTTCTGTACAGAATTCCTCGCAGAAATCCGAATAACCTGTACCCTCCCCCCGTCGATACCTTTTGAAAATTCAACTCAATAATAAAGAAACTCGATGCTCTTTTACAGGTCTATGCCTCAAACCTTAGATCAGCGACATTTTGAATCGATGTTTATTTGCCATCGGATTTAGATCAGCGGAAATAGTAACCAGCTGAGAGTATCCATAATGTGTGAGGATAAACCCGGTTATTATTTGTGAATTTATGTGAATTTGTTCTGCCCAGCTAGGATGATGCGATGTGGCGCGATGCTAGCTCAATCTTCTGTGTTGCGGTTCTTCCACCTCCAGTGTTGTAGAAGCTCATCTTTTCAGGAGGATTCAACCTCGGATTCAACTTAATGCTGCTTATAAAGATCCTTACGAAGCGGGCGAAATGAAAATTTGTTCCAGCATATTTTTCAAGTTTTGACAGGTCACCTGACTTAATGTTTATGCTCGAACAGAGTTGCCAAATTGTGTCATTTTGTCGAATATAAAATACGGCACATCGTGGCACACCTTGTGGCACACTGAAGCACAACTATTAAATTGGGCACGAATTGTATTGTGCTCAGCGACTCTCCCCTTGCCGAGCAAGTAGTGTACGTATCGTATTTGTAGTCCAGTTATCTCCGTATTTTGGTATTTTGTTCACCCACTATGTAGTATGCAGCCAACGCTACCTTATGGGTTTTAAAATCCCACCACCATAGTTCGCTACGGACTCCATATTGGTAGCAAAAGGATGGCAAAGAACACACCATGATGATCTTCGCTTGGCAGGTGGGGATTTGGAAGAAGAGATGAAAAAGGAGGAGTAACACGGTGATGGCGAAAGGTAGCAGATTGTCCTCCTTATTCTACCAAGCGAAATATTAAATTCCAGAATTGTAGAGTGCCCCGTCGTTTGGGGATACTACATCTTGTTGGTGTGATCCCCCATCCCCTCATCCTATTCTATTTGGGAGAGCGCCAGTTATGCGCGCCGACGAGCGAGTACACCAACATACTCGAAAAGGCTGCAGCATGGCGTACGAGTCCGCAGAGGACGCCATCGCATCGTCCTACCAAGTCGTAGCGGGGAGAAAGTGCTAGCCGCTAATTGGCGGGAAAGAAGCCTTCCCCCTTGCCTCACGGGACAGTTCCGAAGGTACGAGCCGAAGACCGAGTCCGTCTTCATGCTCGAAGTGGTTCAAGGATGGCGAACGAGCCATCGCAACGAACGTCATTGCATCACCAAGCGATTCCGTAGCGGAAGGCAGACACAGAAACGAAGGATGTGACCTCCACAGATAAGTGAAAGTCAGTTAGTCGTTTTGAAAATTTGGTATTGACATGTTCTTGGAGAATAAAAGCGCATGCATGACAGTGAACTCGTCACTTCCTGCACTGCTCTTGGAGGCACGGGTAACCCGTCTAAGCAGCTTTTGCAGAACAACGTATATTCGTCGTTGCCAATCGATGATACTGGCAATCCGCCGAAGAAACGAAAGAAGCAACAATCGCAGCTGCTGCAGGAGCAACCGGAACGGTGACGGTCACGACAAAGCGAGGAGATATCGCGACCTATCGCGACCATCGCTACCTGGTCCACCTGGAGCAGTGGAGCACGGCTCCATCACGTGGAAAGACCTGAAGTTGGTCGACGTAATAAACTACACCATCATTGACTGGGAGCGATATCGACCAGTGCACCGTAACATCATGCAGTGTACCAACTGCTTTAACTTCGGGCACCACGAACGCATGAACCCGCGCTGCAACAAATGTCGCCAACCCCATCAGACTGAAGAGTGCGACAAGATGGAGGTTGCTGATCCCAAATGCGTTAACTGCGGCGACAAACATCGGGCTACAATCAAGGACTGTCCAAAGCGGGCGGCGTTTTTGGAAATCCGGAAGAAGGCCTCCACCAGGGCCGTGCCGAAAAAGAAACGTGTTCCTGCTTTCAACGAGGCGAACTTTCCAGCCATCCTGGCTCCCTGACGAGCGATACCAATTCTTCCACCTTTGCAACCTCACAAACCCCAGCAAACACAAGATCGTATATCATAGCGAATAAGTGTACAAAGTGGAGGCCATATACGCGCATTTTGCACGCAGCCAAATGGAGGAATGCGCCTATATCGCCTCCACCTTGTACACTTATTCGCTACCATATGCGAGTTTGTGTTGACTGGGACGGCTGGTGGTCGGTCCTTCATTTTAGTTTTATTTTAAACATTTTCGTGAATTTAACCGAATGGTTCCAGTAGAATCAAAGAAGTTTGTAGGGAGTCCTTAGCATTCTTCTGCGTAGTTTTTCGTCAGTTTTCTTCGACTAGTGTACCGCCGAAGTATCAATGCAATTTTTTTGGTGGTGCATTTAGGCCGTTTACGTCACAGAGCTATTGAATTTTATATCAGAAATCGCGAAAATACTTCAAATAAAACTTTGTAAAATGTTTATTATAATTATCTTTAAAAGGCATGGTTTGATTTTTGTATTCGATGAACCTAGAAGAATCGTTTTGCTCACTGAGCAGAAAGTACAAATTTGGTAAATTTAGATTTGTTCAACGGATAGTTGTTGATAGATTGAGGTTAAGAAATCGCCTGTAAATTATTTAAAGAATAAACCGTAAATAAAATCGATATTAGCATACTCTTTCGACAGCCGGCTGGCAAGAGTTTAAATAAAAACAGGTAAACAACATAGTCTGTGGGTCGAATTGCCAGCTTGAGGCAAACCTCCATGACCTACCTTACCCTACCCAACCACCAACTCCGTAGAACTTATGAGGGCGTCGCCAAGTCGGGGGCCTCTGGTTAAGTAAGTTTTACATCAACATTTCCTTTCATATTCCTAGTTACGGTAAAGATGGGCGTGGCCGGGAGTAGTAATCCTCATGCTTATGCCATTTTTATCTTAGATTGGAATCAACGGTAATTCCCCACCTTGATTTCCGATAGCAATCTGGATAAGGATTCCATAAGAAACATGAGTATCACTAGTGTCCAATCTACGAAGTATACCGTAACAACGCTAACGCTAACGCTAACTGGGACGGCTGGCGGTCGCTGCAGCATCGTTTCAAGCTCCAACACAACACGTTCCATTCACCAGCGAATGGCCCCCACTTCCTCCTCCTGGATTCCGTCGTCAGGGCAATGAGTCCCTTCTGGCAGAGGACGACCCACCACTCTACACATTGGAGCAGCTAGTTCCCATTTTCACCCAACTGGCAACACGACTACGCGATTGCAAAACACGCTTCGACCAGATCTTCACCCTGGGCGTCATTGAAAATGGCGGCTAAGGTGGGTCTGGTCAATTGGACCGCTTGGTCACTTAAAGGAAGATCCATTAATTGTGTAACGGATTTTTTTTTTTTTTCTCAATACCCCTTCCCTTCTCTGTCAAACTTTTTATATGAAGCATCTGGACATTTTGTATGGATCGTCACACTTCACTCAACCCTTCTCCCCCTCTAAGCGTTACGTAATTTGTGGACGTTCCCTAAGAGAAAAATCATTGAGCTGGCTGATTTCCTCAACGAGAGAGAGAGAGAGATCGACGTGGCTTTCAACACGAAAACGCACCTAAAGCTCGAGGTGAGTGTACGGATTTCCGTGTGGTGAGACTCGATCGGTCCAACTCCAAGGGAGGAGGTGTGGTTAACGCACTGAGGAACAACTTCATTTATCGTCTGCTGCCAAATCTGTAACTCAAGATCATCGAGGCCGTTGGGGTAGAAGTCACCACTTCCGTCGGAGTAATCACTCTCGCGGCCTACTGCCCAACTCAAGCCAACGATGGTACATCGGCCGCCCTTCGGAGGAACATTGTCAAGCTTACGAGGCGTGAAGGTCAGTACATCATTGCCGGTGACCTGAACGCGAAGCATCAAGCCTGGGGCGACTGTCACAGCAATCGAAACGGTGCTATCTGGAGCAACGACATGAAGGAAGGTCACTTCACGATCCTGAGCCCGGAATCCCCCACTCGGGTAAGTCGGTCCGGAGTCCACGCAACGATAGACCTGTACATAACCAACATGGACGATCACATCTCACAACCGATCGCGTACCAGGAGCTCAGCTCGGATTACTATCCGGTGGTGGCCGAAATCGGTTCGTCAATCAACCGTCACCAACTCTCCAGAAGAAACTACCATCAAGTGAACTTTATTTATTTATGGAGTCGTGAATCAATTATATAGACCTAGTTATTACATTACAACTGGCAGCGGTTCCAGCAGTGCGTTGACACCACCATCGACTTCGAGGTGCGTCCGGCGACGCCAGAAAGTATCGACCGCCAGCTCAAAACCCGTTGCAATCGCTTGAGAAAAGTAATCCAGGCTAGAATGGTGGACCTCAGAAATAGTGATTTTTCCAATAAGATCCACGCTCTCCCAAACTGTGCTAAGCCGTTCTGGGAGTTGACCAAATTTCTAAAATCCAAGCCACGACTGATTCCACCTTTGATCCTATTAGACAGTAATTGCTCTAAGGATCGATTGATAACTCCTGCAGAGAAGGTCGCCGAAATAGATCGTCAGTCACTTAGTCAGCTTGCACAATCTTGGACAGAACATCATCAGTCCAGACGAAGCAGCCGTTATCGAGCATGCTTACAACGATGCTGGGTCATTAGGCCGAAGGCCATTAGGCCGAATGGTCATTAGGCCGAACGGTCATTAGGCCGAATGGCCATTAGGCCGAATGAGAACTGGGGAGTGGGAAGTGAGTAGTGCGCAATGAGGAAGAAGTAGAAAGGAAGAAGGAGGAAGAAGGAAGGAGGAAAAAGAAAAATAAAGGAAGATGGAAGAAGGAAAAAGGAAAAAGGAAAAAGGAAGAAAGAAGACGGAAGAATGAAGAAGCAAGAAGGAAGAGGGAAGAAGCAAGAAGGAAGAAGCAAAAAGGAAGAAGGAGAAGGAAGAAGAAAGAAGGAAGAAGGAAGAAGGAAGAAGGAAGAAGGAAGAAGGAAAAAGGAAGAAGGAAGAAGGAAGAAGGAAGAAGGAAGAAGGAAGACGGAAGAAGGAAGAAGGAAGAAGGAAGAAGGAAAAAGGAAGAAGGAATAAAGAAGAAGGAAGAAGAAAGAAAGAAGAAGGAAGAAGGAAGAAAGAAGAAGGAAGAAGAAAGAAGAAAGAAGGAAGAAGGAAGAAGGAAGAAGGAAGAAGGAAGAAGGAAGAAGGAAGAAGGAAGAAGAAAGAAGAAAGAAGGGAGAATGAAGAAGGAAGAAGGAAAAAGAAAGCAAAAAGAAAGAAGAAAGAAGGAAGAAGGAAGAAGGAAGAAGGAAGACGGAAGAAGGAAGAGGGAAGAAGAAAGAAGGAAGAAGGACGTCCCAGGAAGGAAGAAGGAAGAAAGAAGATGGAAGAAGGAAGATTGAAGAAGGAAGAAGGAAAAAGAAAGAAGAAAGAAGGAAAAAGCAGAAAGAAAGAAGAAAGAAGGAAGAAAGAAGGAAGAAGGAAGGAGGAAAAGGGAAAAAGGAAGAAGGACGAAGGATGCGGGAAGAGGGAAGGAGGAAGAAGGAAAAAGAAAGAAGAGGGAAGAAAGAAGAAGGAAGAAGGATGAGGGAAGGAGGAAGAAGAAAGAAGGAAGAAGGAAGAAAGAAGGAAGAAGGAAGAAGGAAGAAAGCAGAAGAAAGAAGAAAGAATAAAGAAGAAGGAAGAAGAAAGAAGGTAGAAGGAAGAGGAAAGAAGGAAGAAGGAAGAGGGAAGAAGGAAGAAGGAAGAGGAAAGGAGGAATAAAGAAAAAAGAAGAAAGAAGAAGGAAAAAGGTAGAAGGAAAAAGGAAGAGGGAAGAAGGAAGAGGAAAGGAGGAAGGAAGAAAAAAGAAGAAAGAAGAAGGAAAAAGGTAGAAGAAAGATGGAATAAGGAAGAAAGAATAAGGAATAAGGAAGAAGGAAGTAAGAAGAATGAAAAGCAGAAGGTAGAGGGAAGAAAGAAGAAGAATGAGGGAAGGAGGAATAAGGAAGAAGGCAGAAAGAAGAAAAAAGGCAGAAGGAAGAAGGAAGAAAACGGAAGAAAGAAGAAAGAATGAAGAAGAAAAAAGAAGGTAGAAGGAAAAGGGAAGAAGAAAGAAGAAAGAGGGAAGAAGGAAGAGGAAAGGAGGAAGTAAGAAGAAAGAATAACGAAGAAGGAAGAAGAAAGAAGGTAGAAGGAAGAGGGAAGAAGGAAGAAGGAAGAGGAAAGAAGGAAGGAAGAAAAAAGAAGAAAGAAGAAGGAAAAAGGAAGAAGGAAAAAGGTAGAAGGAAGAAGGAATAAGGAAGAAGGAATAAGGAAGAAGGAATAAGGAAGAAGGAAGAAAGAAGAAGGAAGATACAAGAAGGGAGAAGGAAGAAGGGGTAAGGTGAAGAAAGCACTTCTCATTTTTCACTTCTTGCTTCTTTTTGCTAATTCGGCCTAATGGCCATTCGGCCTAATGACCGTTCGGCCTAATGACCATTCGGCCTAATGACCTTCGGCCAAATGGCGTTCGGCCTAATGGCCTGACACCGCTTACAACATCCATATTATTCCCAACGACTTCTCGGAGCAGTTGGAGATCTCAGCTGGCAAATTGGCGGCTTATATTAAATCATCGAAAACATGAAGGCCCCAGGCTTCGACAGCATACTGAATTTCGAACTCAAACATATGAGTGCTCCATTCTTCACGCACCTTTCGCTGATCTTTAATCAGTGCCTCCTCAGCCACTTCCCATCGTCCTGGTAGTCAGCCAAAGTAAGTCCCATCAAGACAAAATTTTGCCTATCTCAACCTTTTTGTCTAACCCCTGTATTACATCACATTTCCGACTCTCATTATAGTCTACATAAAGCACTTTCCAATTATAAACTACAAGCACCATCTTTATAATGGGAAGATTTTCGCTTCAACTAATTTTAAAATCAACAGTAAACATATGTTGAATAGTATTATGCTGACATTTTCGGTGATATTCTACAGAATTTGAATAAGAAAAGCTCATCGCATACAATTCTGTACATTTAGCAATAGATATCTGAACGAACATTAGGTTATATTAGAAACGAACACAAGATGCTTAGTAGACCAGCAAACCACTGAGAATCACAATTTAAGGCATGTGAATGAGAATGTTTACCTAATCAATTTTTCACAATTTCGATTATTTTTGCTATCTTCGATAACTTAAAGGAAAATATTTCTGTTTAGAAAGCATAAAAAAACACAGACATGTGCAACGTTTTATTTGCGATTGGATCTTATTCATGCAACTGTTTTCTCAAAATATCTAAAAAGCGCAAAAGGAGGACATCTGATTTTTAATGAAAAAGGAGGACATGTCCTCCTTTAGGATACCATATGGTCACCCTATTCCCTGCCCACTATATATCCCCTGAACATGTTCCACCTGGGGTCTGCAAAATCATCCTCAATGGCACGACTGTGGAATGGACCAATGAGGCCGAATATCTCGGCTTGACCCTCGACAGCCAGCTTATTATCAGGCAACAGATTGATAAAACTATGATGAAGGGGGGTCGTGGGATCAAACCCCACCGAAGGGGCGGTTACCCTCAATACCTTTTCCGAACTAAATCTATCACATGTTGTACATATGCATAATCAAGTTTCAGACATAGTAATTAATTTCCACTCCGGGTGGCTTAATACCCGGCATATAGGCAATTAACTTTGAATGTACTTATGATGAAGTGTTACGTTTTGCTGAAACTTCTGTACATCATTGTCACTGAAAAATAAGTTTGCTGTCTACAAGAAAATCGTTCGTTCCGTGATCGAATATTGCATGCCGGTCTGGGAGAGCTACAAAAAAACCTACCATCTCAAACTCCAACGGATCCAAATCAAATTCATACGGATGATATCAAACCAAATTGAAAGACACATCAAAATCCCTCAACTTAATGTGAAGAAATCACCTTGTTATTTCTCAATCAGCTTAAAGAATAACAACCTCGTCTCTATTACAATTTGTTGACTAGACCACCCCAAACTTCCGACCGAAGGAAGGCTATGTCGCTGCGGTCAAGGTTGCCAACATCCTTCCCACTGCTTAACATAACTATTCCTTATTTGTACTACCATCAATAAGCTACACCGTTTGCGATGCCCCACTGCTAGCGTCACCACTAACCAGGCCACAGACTGTGGCCTCCAACTCTCATAGATTCCGCAATGATTATCGTCGTCAAGTTTTATTCATTCGGACAGAACAATGAACAATAGTGGGCCCCTATATATTTTTTTATGCTGAAAGCGCGCGAAAGGGAAGAGAAATTATGAAGCTGCTACTCGATTGCCATTGCAGCGGATGAGCGACTAATTCGCCCAGTGCAACAACGGAACATGTTCATAAAATATTTATTGGTTGTTCAATGGATTACCTCCAGTCGCATAACTTACGTTAAGTTTCTATATGCAAATTGATTGCGCAGCTCTACGAATGCTTCATCCTTTTTGGCGCCCAACCATAGACAATCGGATGTTTAGCTTCACTGCAGCCTGCTCAGTCCAAACGTACGTTTTGAACATTGGCAGCACTGCTAGTGTTCGTGGCTTATTGCTGGGTTTCTTCGATCCAATCCAATCCCGTGCCAATGTTTCGCGCATAACTCTCATCGGATTATGTGCGAACGCGCAAAATTGTCTCACGATTTCGGTCGGAACAAGCCATGTTTCGATTCTGTTTTCGGGCTTCTGGTCAGCAGCGTCCGTATCGTCCGAAACCGTTGAAAGATAAGCACACCACACTGACTGCGCGATGAAGAAGCCCCCCGACCAAAAGTGCCAGACAGAATCAAAAAGAGATTAGCATACATGGCTTTTAACATTCTTCCGGACAATGTTATCGCCGTCTTTCGGTGCGCTCCCGCCCATCCGGCACGTCCACGTCGGTCGGGGATCCCTTTTTCGGAACATGAATATTCGCTTTTCGAATTCACTTACGACCGTTTAAGGGGCGCGCTCGGTCCCAGCTCCCAAAAGAACAATAAATATAAGATGTTCAAAAGCGAAGCGATCACGAAGAAATGGGGGTGAACGGCAACCGCACCACACGGAGGAGACGGTCTTCTCTTTCGGTTGGAAAGTACAACGGATTCGTACAAAAAAACATGACAAATTGAGAACCTTTAAAATACATTAAGAGGTACGACGACATGTGAATTATATCGGGGCAGAATCGTGTCGTTCGTTCTTTGCGATCAGTTTTTTTTATTTGCGGCGATGAAGACTCAAACTGACTGTATTCTGTGCAGATGTAATGCGATATTGAGATCATTGTGATGACAATCTTTATTGGCTGGCTCTTTGGTGCGGGCGATCCTGTTCGACGAGGGGCTAGCCAATCAATTTCATCGCGATAGTTTATTTTTAACAAAGTTGGCCACGTTGCCTTATTCCACAGTGACATTTCTAGTGATTCACACTGAAATAAAATTGCATTTCGAAATCATGTTATCGTTTTACATCGCTGCAATCACCCCTGAAACCAAATCTTCGATTTGTCCATATTCGTAAAAAATGTAAACAATTCGATTGTCAATGTCCGCGCAGCGCATTTCATCGCGTCTTCGGGGCCAAAAATAGACATCCAAATATGTTTATATTTATGCGCCGCGGAACGACCTGTGATTCCCACAGCGTCCAACAGCGTCAGCACGTTACCGCCCAGACAGATATTGCGTAAAATGTTCCTCTCGGAATACAATGTGCAAGCGGAATTCCTTTTATGTTGCCATCCGCCAGTAAAAGTGAGTTCCTGCCCTGCATACTCTCCCGCGCACTGGAGCACACCGCCGTCATATATAGCGAGCGAGGAGCGATAAACTGCTTCCTCCGAACCGACTTCAACCGGAGAGCGAACGGTGCCTTTTGTTTATAAATCTACGATCATGCATCAGTGCAGGTACCCACCGTCTTCGGGAATCATCAAGCACCGCTTATAAATATTACAATTCAATATAAAAATTTATATTTATTACCTTGTCGATTGTTCCTGCTCAATCGATTTGTATACAATGCCGAAGAAGGGAATATGGCGTGGCAGTCTTCTTCATTTTTTGTTGTCAAAGACCCTTGCAGTATTGGCGGCGAATCGATCGAATATACAGCGCTGTCGTCAGCGTATTTTAATCGTAACTGTCAAAATGTACTTTTGACAGGAGGTACATACCGCGCAGAATGCGACATAGCGATGTGACGATGACAAACTTATTGTTTGTTCGCTACACGAGAGGAAGAGATCAGGCGAATCACCGCCGCTTGCAATAATGGGGCTGATGATGTTCTGTAACTTGGCAACGATTTATCGGCGAAACGATGGATGTCCGCAATAAATGAACAATAATGTGATTATCGGTGGTTATTGAGTGTGTTTATTGCTTATTTTTGCAATGTTTTGTTCACCGGCTGATTGGAAGATCCTTTAAATTGTATTGACATGGGCAATAAATTGGATATTGTTGGTTTACAAAGGTAAAAGAGGGAAACGATGTACAGTCGATTTTTCTTGCGTTCGATTGAAGTAAGGCGCAACGGGACATTGAATTGGTCGAATTGTCCCAAGTCAGAAAAAGTCAATTCACTGGAGATGACTCTACAGTTAAGGTCGACATTCAAGTAAGCCCTTCTTCCATTCCTCATGAAATCTAAGTATTCTTTCATATATTAGTACATTTATAAGGGTCTTATCATCCTGAAAAAAGTTCGTTGTTCCTTAGGTAATTAGGTCATTGCGTTTATTCATGTTAACTATTCTCGCACTCGCGATTCACAAACCTGATTGATTCGCATCAGGACCGGATTTATGGGGGGGCCGGGGGGGCCATGGCCCCGGGCCCCCACAAATCTTATATAACAAAACCAACCTTTTTTGTACATTTTGGGGCCCCCACATACCGTCGGCCCCGGGGCCCCCTTCCGGCTAAATCCGGTCCTGATTCGCATATTGATGATCTTACTTTTGTCTTCTGTCTCGCATGGAGATTGGTTTGGTAATAGTACCTAATACATACCAATGAAATAAATTTGCATTTAGTGCAAAGGACCGACGTGAAAGATTTGGGTTCCATGACAACGCCTTGATTCCTTGACATCGCCTTGACATTCTCCATTCATTCACTGAATCTTCGCCACGCGCTGTGGGTTTGGCTCTGCCTCTGCTCTGAAATCCTGCTGGACTCGAATATATGTACTTCTTGCTGACACAATTGGCCCTGACGAAAGCGAGAAACCAAAATGGGGGCCGGCTGATGCTTTTTTATTTCACCCAGGGATATAGGACGTCAATTTTAAAATGCTTTTTAAAGCGTTAAAACACACTTTAGCCTAAAATTGTTCACTTTTTTGGGTTAGAAATTTAATTTACGTTCATATAGGTAACACGAAGGTTGAATTATTTTGATTAAAAAACATGTGTAGATAAGGAGCCTAACGTGTAGTTTTTCAAAATTCTAATCCTACGTATTAAAAAGTTTTCAACATATCACTGTTAACAACATTTTAAAAGCATTTTAAAATATACTTCCTATACCATGTTGAAAAACCATGTTCCTTCACCATGTTGAAAAACAGTGATTTCACGCACACGTCCGTCGCCACTAGATGGCAACAGCGTGGCTGCGTCAAAGCGAATTCATTTCCTCTCAAACGCAGGCTGTGGTCGACCCATTGAACGGTTGGGGTGGTTTGAGCCAAAGTTTATGATAGTAAAGTTGCGAAAAGGGGATCTGCTTAGATACATGGATTCTGATTGATGCTCATGTTATTATGTTGGCAACTTTCATATCCCTTCTAAGTGACTTCACGAGAGTGTTCACTTCCAAAGCTTTTAAAAACGATAGCCATTAGTTACCCACAGAGTGCAAACAAATAAATTTCTTATTGCAATAAAATAATTGTCAACTAGTACACTTACAGCCATTTGAACACGTGCATTTCGACATGAACATCACAAATGATATCCAGTGACACTAAAACCCTGGGAGCTGCGGACTCGATCGAATCCAATTTTCAAGATATTTTGCTTGAAGCTCGAAAATTTCCTCTCGGTGTTCAATGGGCACGTTACGATTTTCTCACATCGAATTATCTTTGTGTTTTTCTTTATAAAATTCATTTAAAAGATTTCGTTAATTTACTGCCTCATATTAATTAACGTGTCGAATGTTAAATTAATTCATACCTTCCACTTACATTCTATCCGTCGATATATTTAAAATGACGCCAGAAAATTGAAATTTGTTCAAAATGAGCTATATTTAGTATGAGTTGATTTATACGTGTACTCTCTCGGCTGTGCTCAAAATGCACAAAATCTCTCTCGATGCGATGGATACTTTTTGACAGCTTGCTTTGGAGATTCGTTGACACTCGTTTTGACTCTATCCGCAGCTCCCAGCTAAAACCCATTTTCAGTGTTTACATTGCATATTGACGTATGATAGCTTTTTTGTTGGGTCATGGCCCAACCAAGGTGAATAGAAACAGGTGTAGCAGTATGCCAATTACATGATTCAGCCATCTTGGATTTTTATATGGGGCAGCCACCGAGTTTGTTTATGTTTTGCACTGAAAATGAATTTTTCACCCCCGCGCTAGTCTATCCCATCTATTGTCGAAGTGAGTGAACCCTGGGCCCAACCAGCGCACAGTGTGCAAATTCGAGTCAAAAACGGACGCAATTCAACCACGGTATGTACAAATCTGGAGATTACCTTAAAAAAAGTCACAAAAATCCAAAGAATCTGATGGTGCCGACCCCTGTTAGATGGTGTTGTTAGAATACTGGAAGTGTCCTATTTTGTCCAATTTCCCCTACAAATAGAAGATTTTGCTAATGCATATGTTCACATCAATCGAAAAGACAGGGACTTGTGTTATGGAAATATCATAATAGGCCTCCCATATATTTTTGAACACGGATAAGTGTCTCATTTTGTCTAATACTCCCTATAAAATGCTTCAGATGATACACATTTAAGATTCGAGGAGATCATCAAATGAGTTACTGTCAGTTACGGAATTCAGGACGATCAAATAGTGTTATCCTCGGAAAATTCACTGGGAATATGTTTAGTGTCTCTTTTGCCTGATGTCCCCTATAATTTAAAAATATTTTCAAAAGTATAATATCAAACTAATTTTTATTTTAGGAAAATGTACTAAGATCCTTGAAGACTATTGTAGGTATATCAAAAGGCTATTCCTTTTTGCATGGTCCCTTCAGTATCTAATTTTGTCTAATATCCCTTATACGTTGAACCGTTTTTATTCAATTTATCAGAACACACAAATTGAAAGCTCGGGAAAATTTTGTGAAAATCGACGGATTATCTGTGACTTTTCCTAGGGGGTTGAATAGTGTCTGATTTTGCCAAATATCGCCTATAGTTAAATGAAATTGTAAAATCAGCTAGAGCAAATCAATTAATAACTCTGAAAATTATATTAGCATCCTTTCTTACTTAGTGGACATATTAAAGAGAGGTTTTTTTTCTTTTTAGAGTGCATCGTCCAGTGTCTCATTCTGTCTAATACCCCCTATACAGTGAAATTCTTTTAATGCACAAAAACATCAATTAAAGTTCGAGAGAATTTAGTGAATTGTGCTAATTTTAGCAAATCACTTGAATAATAAAATAAGGCCTATATTCATTTACCTATAGGGGATATTTGGCAAAATCAGACACTATTCTACCCCCAAGGAAAAGTCGCATTTCATTGTCCAGATAATTCGCCGATTTTCACAAAATTTTCCCGAGCTTTCAATTTGTGTGTTCTGATGAATTGAATAAAAACGGTTCAACGTATAAGGGATATTGGACAAAATTAGACACTGAAGGGACCATGCAAAAAAGAATAGCCTTTTGATATATGTACCTACAATAGTCTTCAAGGATCTTAGTACATTTTCCTAAAATGAAAATTAATTTGATGTTATACATTTGAAAATATTTTTAAATTATAGGGACATCAGGCAAAAAGAGACACTAAACATATTCCCAGTGAATTTTCCGAGGATAACACGATTTGATCGTCCTGAATTCCGTAACTGACAGTAACTCATTTGATGATCTCCTCGAATCTTAAATATGTATCACTAGCAGACCCGACGAACTTTGTTTCGTCTAAAATTGATTTATTGTCTGATTAATTCTCGAGTTATGCAGAAATTGTTGGTTCATTTGTATGGGAGCCCCCCTTTCCAAAGAAGGGAGGGGTCTCAAACCATCTTAAGAACCTTCCCCGGCCCTAAAAACCTTTGCATACAAACTTTCACGCCGATCGGTTCAGTAGTTTCCGAGTCTATAAGGGTCAGACAGATAGAAATTCATTTTTATGTATATAGATCTGAAGCATTTTATAGGAAATATTAGACAAAATGAGACACTTATCCGTGTTCAAAAATATATGGGAGGCCTATTATGATATTTCCATAACACAGTCAAGGTTTTCCCTGTCTTTTCGATCGATGTGAACATATGCATTAGCAAAATCCTCTATTTGTAGGGAAAATTGGACAAAATAGGACACTTCCAGTATTCTAACGGGAAAGGGGTCGGCACCATCAGATTCTTTGGATTTTTGTGATTTTTTTAAGGTAATCTCCAGATATGTACATACCGTGGTTGAATTGCGTCCGTTTTTTCTCTCGAATTTGCACACTGTGCAGCGTTGCAGCGGAGGCCCAACTAAAAAGTGATCCAAGTATTAAAATCCCAACCAGCGAATCACGACTGTATTAATTATAGTATTGTTATTATTTGGAAACAAAATAAAAATAAACTTAGTTTGAGTTTTGTATTCTTTACAACAAATAATTTCACAATATATTTCGAGGGAAAAATTAGTAAGAATGCAATTAAAAAGCTTGCTGAGGACTGCTGGAATACAGTTAAAGCAGCCATTAACGACGCAGCGGAGAACAACGTCGGGTATATGGGACGAAGTCGACGAAACGATTGGTTCGACGAAGAGTGCAGAAAAATTCTGGAGGAGAAGGACGCAGCGCGGGCGGTCGCGCTGCAGCAAGGTACCCGGCAGAACGTGAAACGTTATAGATAGAAGCGGAGACAGCAGATCCGCCTTTTCAGGAGAAGGCCTTGAAGAAGCGGAGTGCGAGGAGATGGAACAGCAGTGCCGTTCTAAAGAAACACGCAAGTTCTATCAGAAGTTCAACGCATCCCGCAAAGGCTTCGTGCCGCGAGCCGAAAAGTGTTGGGATAAGGATGGGAGCATCTTGACGGACGAACGTGTGGTGATCGAAAGGTGGAAGCAGCAGCGAGGAACATTTGAATGGCGCTGATAGTACAGTCAGTGAAAGTCAAGGCAGCGGAGGAGATGACTACGTCAGTTCAGCGGACGATGCAAGACCTTGAGGGATGTTTAGGATGCCATCCAATAGCTAAAGACCAATAAATCAGCTGGTAAGGATGGTATCGGAGCTGAGCTCATGAAGATGAGTCCGGAAAATCTAACCACTTCCCTGCACAAATTGATAGTTAGAATCTGGGAAACTGAACAGCTACCAGAGGAGTGGAAGGAAGGGGTTATATGTCCCATCTATAAGGCAGGCAACAAGCTGGAGTGTGAGAACTTTCGAGCGATCACCATCCTTAATGCCGCCTACAAAGTGATATCCCAGATCATCTTCCGTCGTCTGTCACCATTAGTGAACGAGTTCGTGGGAAGTTATCAAGCCGGCTTCGTTGACGGCCGCTCGACAACGGACCAGATCTTTACTGTACGGCAAATCCTTCAAAAATGCCGTAAATACCAGGTCCCAACGCACCATCTGTTCGTTGATTTCAAGGCGGCATACGACAGTATAGACCGCGTAGAGCTATGGAAAATTATAGACGAGAACAGCTTCCCTGGGAAGCTTACCAGACTGATCAAAACAACGGTGGATGGTGTGCAAAACTGTGTGAAGATTTCGGGCGAACACTCCAGTTCGTGCTTGTTGTTCAACATTGTGCTAGAAGGTGTCATGCGGAGAGCCGGGTGTAACAGCCGGGTACGATTTTCAACAGATCTAGTCAATTTTTTTTGTTTCGCGGATGACATGGACATTGTCGGCCGAACAAGGTGGCAGAACTGTACACCCGCCTGAAACGTGAAGCAACAAAAGTTGGACTGAATGCGTCAAAGACAAAGTAATGCTGGTGGACGGAACCGAGCACGACAGGGCCCGCCTGGGAAGCAGTGTAGACGGGGATACCTTCGAGGTGGTCGAGGAATTCGTCTACCTTGGATCCTTACTAACGGCTGACAACAACGTTAGTCGTAAAATACGAAGGCGCATCATCTGTGGAAGTCGGGCCTACTATGGGCTCCCGAAGAAACTGCGGTCAAAAAAGATTCGCCACCTCACCAAATGTGTCATGTACAAGACGCTAATAAGACCGGTAGTTTTCTACGGACATGAAACGTGGACAATGCTCTAGGAGTACTTGCAAGCACTCGGAGTATTCGAGAGACGGGTGCTTAGGACCATCTTTGGCGGTGTGCAAGAAGACGGTGTGTGGCGGCGAAGAATGAATCACGAGCCCAGCTCAACGGCGAACCCAGTATCCAGAAGATAGCTAAAGCCGGAAGGGTATGATGGGCAGGGCAAGAATGCCGGACAGCAACCCTGCAAAGATGGTGTTCGCTTCCGATCCGGCAGGTACGAGACGCCGTGGAGCGCAGCGGTGGGCAGACCATGTGCAAAATGACTTGGCGAGCGTTGGGCGCATTCAAGGATGGAGAGATGCGGCCTCGAACCGTGTATTGTGGCGTCAAATTGTTGATTCAGTGTTATCTGTTCAGATGTAGACTACATAAATCAATGAAATTCATACTGTTATATACCAATCGGCTCAGCTTGACGAACTGAGCAAATGTCTGTCTGTCCGTGTGTATGTGTGTGTGCACACGTGGCATAAAAAACATTAGCCTATTTTTCACATAGGAATTCTAAACCGATTCACTCGTAGCAAGTTGCAATCGACAAAGAATAAAGCGTAGTTGATCACTATTGAATTTGATAACGATTGCACATTCCAAAAAATTTTAAATATTCAAATAGTTATGATATATCGTGAAAAAGTCATAAAATGCTATAAAATGCCTTGTAGAGTCAACCAATGCAAGCTCTTCTACTTGCTTTAGTACAAGACTTGAGTACGAGCCTCACGAGTTCCCCGGAACAAGTAAAAATGGCTTAAGCGCCACTCCCGAAGGAGACCATCTACCACGTTTATGGGTTGCCCGACATATGAGACCCTTATGGGGAGGGTTCAAGTTTTCCCAAAAATCGGAAGGAAACGAGTTGGCTGGCAGGGGAGTACAAGGGATTCACGACTGGAAGAAAAGACAAAGGAAAGCGTCAGTGTTCAGAATACTGATTCCCTCCGACGTCGTCAATAATGCCTTCGCGGCTGCTATCATCACCGGACGCTTGACCCTAAAACACTTCGAACGATCCAGTTCGAACAAAAAGCTATCCGTGATTGGTTTCAGGGCCAACATTCCCAGTAAATTAACCTGCTAAACTTCAAAACAAAAGACTCGAAAACGTGAAGAATCTTCTTCAGAATTCCCTCCTGAGGAACCGTCCAGATACTTCCTTGCCGTAGTGTATTTGATCACAGGATTCAAAAAAAGAAAGGATTCTACTTCATTTTACAATACAAATTTATTCCTCTTCTTTATCGACATCGATTTGTTCTTGTGTGGGTAGACCTACTCTACTGGTTTTCCCTCAATCTGACTAACGTGCGGAAACTTATTCATTTTGGGAGTACAATAGGGGTGTGCAAAGTTAATTTTTGCCGATTACCGAAGAATGGACGAACGAACGGTAGGTTCAGCTCAGGCTAGGGGCAAATTATCACCAAGCGCTTGGGAAAAAGTTTACATGCATGTATTCACGGTTTGTCTACTTTACTTCATAGGAGCTCGGCGTCCAAAGATCAGTGTTGGTAAAAACTCAAAATCTCAAAACTCATGGATGATTTAAATCAAGCGTAAGTTGAAACGCACCCAACTCAGCACCTAATAACTCATGGATGAGTTGAATCTTTTTTGACGTAGAACTACGTCTGTCTTTTCTATATTGGGGTACACTTTAAAATTGCAAAAAATCGAAAAACGTCACGAAAATATGATAGACTTTGATCGTTAATATCTCAGCCATTTCCCGACGGATTTTCAATTTTCTTGGACCATTCGATCAAGGAAGAGTCAACGCTTCATTCCCGATGTACACTGAAGGTTTTTTACGCGGTTGTTTTTTACGCAAATCGCTTTTTATGCGATTTTTTTTTCACTCGAATTTTGGGATTTCTGCGGTTCATTCAGACATACTTTGGAATTTACGCGGGGTTTAACTTTGCTTTAGTTCACGTGGCCCATATCATCCGCATAAAAAATTACTCCAGTGTATTACAATATATACGTATGATAATATTTAGTCTACGTATGATAATATTTAGTCTATTTACGTCTATTGATGCCAGTAGAGAGGCTCGGAATCTTTTTCGTTGCTGCAGTAAATGCGTTCTGGTAATCTTTCTTCGGCTCTTGGTGTCTGCTGGAGTAAATGCGAAGTCCGACTCCTCACGTGAAGGAATGATAATTATTATCAATAAACTCTCAAACTGTCAAGCAGCGGCCAAGGCAACGCAGCGGTACACTATAAGCCAGATCTTTGGAATTATCATTTGATAACTTCGCAGGTGTGAAAAGTAGGCGAGTTGTTATCGGCGATATCTTTTATTAATTGATAATTTGGATATGTGATCGCTTGAGAGTGTTATTCATCCTCGTTCATTTGAAAAAAATATTTTTATCATCCTTTTTGAATGTTAGTCTAAAATCTCACTCAATCTCAGGAGAGCAGGATAAACAGCGAAAACAGATTCACCCTGGGCTTGAAAAACGCTTGCTTTAGTCTCATCGAACAGAAAAGTCGAAAACCTGTACATTACATACAACTACGTAGTTCAACGTCACCTTTGCGTACAACCCGATTGGGCTGCACCTTTAAGTTCTTTTTTACCGTGGAATCTGTTTTTTTCCCGTGGAATCTCGTTTACAAACGTGCCGACGATAACGTGGCGACGATTATGGCGTTTTCAGCTGTTTTGGCAGAAACAAGAAACGGCAAAAAATATGTTTGCTGGGGCACGGCTGTGCGAATCTCGGTAAAAGTACAACATTTTGCTGAGATCCCGGTAAAAAAAATTAAGTGTGTACGCTGCCCTCTCCGGCCGGCCACGTGTACCGCCGGGAATGCCTCGAAGCTGGCGAGTGGGGTCGAAGGCGGTCGCTGACGGGGGTTGTGGTGTGACGGGCCTCACAACATTCGCTACCAATCTGTTCAAGACCATGCCATTGCATGACGATTATTTTCTACTCACATTGCACATTTATGTAACACCAGAATTACCTTTAGCTTCCAAAATCAACGCACGCACTACTCTACGTTACTTGCACACACTAGGCTCTCTAACTTGCCTGCCTAACTGTTTGAGGGAAATGGGGGAAAATCCAAATTAGTAAGGCAGAAAATCTTCACGTTTTTTCTAAGTCCACACCTGAACTTCACACCACGGCGCGGGAATAAACTAGGACCGCTTTCGCCTCTTCCACAGACCAGATCGAAGTGAAAGAGTCAAGTTCAAGGATCCTCAGATCAAGGCGCGGGATTTCAGATCTCTGTCGCCGGAGATTCCGCGGAAATCAACGAAGTTGATTATTCGCAAAAAGTCGAAAAAATCCCTATCCCGAGCACCGATCCTTTCCTTTGTTGAGGATGCTAATTTAATCATCTCCGAACATTTGGAGCCTATCTTCCATCTCGTTTCCCAACCAGAATACTAATTTAAAAGAGCTGGGGTCAACGATACTTGAACCCGGGTCATTGCCCGATCCCGCACATGGTCGTATGGTTGACGGCTTTACCTTTTGCGCCAGACTTTAACCATGAACTTATTTCCCTCGTGTCTGCAGCTAATGAACATCGTGAATCAATGAATTTATGAACTATGCCGCTACACGTACGCGCATGAATGAATTTCACAAAAATTACCCTCCACATGAGTGGTCTATTTACAATGGATAGTTCAATTTCAAATTTATTTTTTGTACAACTTTAAATTCAAATATTCGTGGTACTGCCACAGAACTTTTGAAAATACACTCACAAATAACTCAACATTTCAACTAATTTTCCGGCTCGGATTGTTAGATTATGTACGAGAAAGGCACAATCACTGCTAGGTGGATCAATCTGGGTTTTTTGATACCAAAAGACTCAAAATGCGTTAAACTTTGAGAATTGATGTTTTGAAAAAAAAAATCGACTGTTTTGGGACTTCGAAAAAAATTCTTATGGCGAAATTAAATACCGGACGTTACGCAAACATTTCCTAAGCTCTAAAATATGCACCTATGCTAAATTTGAACTCCATCGGACATGATTTAGGGGTGTTCAAAATCCTGCTATCAAAGTTTTGAATTTTTTGTAATTTTGATAACTTTTGAGATCAAATACGGTACCGCATGAATTCCAAACACAACGTGTAAAGATCAAGTTACAAAAAAATCGAAATTTTAATTCTTATACAAGAACAACAAAAAATTCTCAAAGTTTCATGCATTTTGAGTCCTTTTGCATCAAAAAACAAAAAAAAATCCCTCTTGTGAGAAAAAAAATGTTTGATTAAATTTGAGCACCCAATTTGATTTGATTCAGCTCAAATTTTGCATAGGGGGATAATTGTGGCTACGAAAACGTTTGCGTGTCGTCCAGTGTTAAAATTCGATGAAAACATTTTTCATCATCCGAAAAAAATGTTCTAAGAAAAAAAATCGATTTTTTTCAATTTTTTTTTTTGAAGTTGCATTTGTTAAGTCATTTGGCATCAAAAACAAAAATTCGATTTTCGACTTTTCCTTTGGTCCCCCTTGGGAAAATTTTCATGGATAAAAATTTCAAAACTTTGATGAATTTTGGGCACCTCTAAATCATGTCCGATTGAGCTCAAATTTTGCATGGGGTCATATTTTGGGGAAATGAAACTTGTGAGCAATGTCGTTTTTTGAAATTCAAAATTGCATTTTCATTGGCACCCTACTGTTCATATGTGACAAAAGATTTAATTATGCTTATATTATTGTTAGTATTTCATCAAACTCCTATATGAAGGGCCAAAAATGGTTCTCTTGCTACTCCGCTTATTTCCACCGGAGAGCATTTCTCAATTCCTTTCATTGCATTTTTCATTTGTTTCTCCTCTTTTTCAGATCATCTTGTGCTTTTGCTACTCCGTCTATTTCCACCAGAGTGCCTTTCTCATCTATTTTTTCACGAATTTTTCACCTACTTTCTCTTTTTAACACAAAAAATACCACCGCATGGCCAGCTACTAACCGCGCCAGGTCGTGGCCGAGTCGTTGGTCCTCCATTGTCCAGGTCTCGCGTCCTTAGAGGACTATCGCAGAGAGAAAAATCATAAAATATTGAACACCACTGTTTAGCGTTGAACTCACTCACTAATTTTACCTTCTGACTCAATTGAATTTTCACACAATTTTGAACTGAACGTGAGTATATATTCACGCATCTTTGCTCTTCAGCTAATTCATAGACGAAATGTTCCTAAATAATGCGCCAACAAATTTTGTTTCTTCAGAAATCACCTAACAAAATGCGCAACTACATTTTTGATCTGTTCTAAAGAGTATTTAAATAAATCGCGCCACGTGGCGCACGAAAACTGCATGTTTGTAGCTTTTTTTAGAGTTTTTTTGTAGAGTTTTTTTTTATCTATTACTATAAACAAAAATTTGGTACAGGATCGAATGATTCGTACTTCACTATGCTGATTTTGAATTTGACTAAATATTGATCGCTGTTTCCACAAATGCCGCCGAAAAGAAAGAAACTGCATTCGACATGATGATTTGCACATTCTTCCAGTAGGATTCGAAAATTCCCAATCAAGAGCCCTA
This sequence comes from Armigeres subalbatus, assembly GCF_024139115.2. Taxonomy (NCBI): domain Eukaryota; kingdom Metazoa; phylum Arthropoda; class Insecta; order Diptera; family Culicidae; genus Armigeres; species Armigeres subalbatus. Next base: position 305,031,322 of record NC_085139.1, on the reverse strand, counting down.
TTATTGTGGACATTCAGTTCCCTTCAAAGAACTGAGACCATCAGCCTTCGACCGTGTTGCATTGCAGCGTCATGTCGCACTCATTGACTGTAAGGAAAAATCGAATAGTTCACCATCACGGCACGTTTATCGCGCTTATCGTCCCATTGGATGTTTGGACAGACAGCACAAGGTCGGCTAGGGAGAGTCAATGTGGTTCCCTTCTATGCATACTTCTTTCCCGTCATCGCCTTATTACGGCTAGTTAGCACCAATGATGAGCGCTATCGGCTGTTTATGAATATGTCGAGCCACAGTGGGAAAACGTTTCGGAAAAATAAACGGAACTTTTGGGAAATTCCTTCCGGAATTCAAGGACTTTATATCCAGATGGGGTAATCCTATAAGAATTCGGAGGAACTCCTCCCGAAATTCTAAAGAATTCTTATCGAAATTATAAAAAATCGAAGCGATTTCTCCCGAAGTTTAGAGGAATTTGTAATGGAATTTGGGAAAATCCTTCCCAGAATTCATCAGAAATTCGAAGGTATTCCTCCCAGAATTTGGAAGAATTCTTTCCGAAGTTTGGAGGGACTCTTAGATTTTTATTCCGAAATTTGTTGAAACTTCTTCATACCTTATTCCTGTGAAAATTCTTCCACATTCTTTCGGAGTTGCTTTCAAACTTCTTCAAAATTGCTTCCAGAATGTTTCGGAATTCCTAGCAATTTCCTCTAAAATTCATCAAAATTGCTTCTTTTTTTGGACATGGTTGGATATTTGAATATGACATTACGTATGCATACCTGTAGATATATTCAAGAATTACTTATTTAATACTTAATTTCGACCAACAATTGTTTGAATACCCACCACCATGGTTGCAAACCGACACGCCAATAATGATGAATGATCGATTCGTCCGGTCTTCTCGTTCTCGAGTCAAAGCTGGTGCTGGTGGCGTTCCAGCGCCTGCTGCCTGATCCATGATAATTCAATTTCCTTTGCGCTGCGGCTGCCTGCTTTATCGTCGCTCGATCCCAGAGTCAACGCTTTCTTGGATCCACATCAAATCGATTACCTCGTCGCAGTCAATCAAGCGCCGTTGTTGTATCAAGAGACTATCATCGTTTGTGGTTGGTGAATTATTCCTATCCATACCGAATGATGGACGCTTTTGTTCTTCGGGAACACATCGAAGGATTCGTCCGCTAATTATCACCTACAGGGACCGCGCGGTACTGAACGGTGTCAAAAAGATTAAGGCCTATAATTAATGCTAATCGTAATCATATTTATGATAATTAGATTGATGGTTCAATCATCCGTCTTTCACATAGTGAGAACTTTGCCTAACAAAGTAACGAATTTCTTATCGAAGGTTAAACGTTCATGGAGTGCGTATCAATTTGATATCCACGCTCCTGATTATGATGTCTTCGGAAATTTCCAAGAAATTGGTCTGTCTTCAAGTCGGATGAAGTTGCACCCACGACTACGGCAACAGACGCGCCAATCCGATAATGCATTCGCCCCCTCCCTGTGCCGGTTTTTCGTTCGAGGTTATCCACAATCCGGCGACCCACTCTTCTCGTGGAGAATTGACTGAACTACGTCCGCTCGCTCGAACGACCATTTCGGTCAAATACGATTATGAATAATTCTCGCATATTAAAAACTTTGCTAGCCAACGACATAAAGCGATCCGACGCTGTCGCTGCTCCCCGTGTGTCTTTGAAAGCGATCAAGCTTCGGAATCGAACCATCTACCCAATTGGGGGGCGAAAAGTGGCAAATGTTTACATACGGCATATGCTCCCTCTTCTGCTGATGTTAATGCAGTTGCAGTTGGACGGAACATTATGGATGCATTCGTCCGTCCGTCCGTCCGACCGACCATTTGATCGGTTTGTTTATTAATATTCAGGAGCACCTTGGACGACATGTCCGATTGTGGCAATCCGCGTGCAGCACGGTTTTCGTTGCAATATCGTGTACTCGCGACCCGGGAGGATATTCCCCGGATTCGATGGTTGCCCGTGGGGGCCAAATGCCGGCCCAGTTCCAGCGCCCGAGTTGGCGGCTGCTGGTTTGGTTTGTTTGCATGCTGCACCGGAATTTGCATAAATTCGTGGAATACAAAAGTTGTCCCACCGGAGAGCGTGAACAATCGTTACGGCACGAGGTGGATGCAAATGTGCAGCGGTTTAATTTTTCGATCGCCGTTACTTTTTGGAAGTGCACGGATTTCAGAAAAAAAAATGTGGGTCTGCCAGGGTTGAAGAATGTAGATTCGTCTTGTCAATTTCCGTGTGTGAACGATTATCGTAACATTTTTTTAGGCCATTAGACGAAAAATGGACGCTTCAAACAATTTCCAAATTTTATTCAGTGGTTATTAGTAACCTTAACCTTAACATATATTATTACCCCTAGAGAACGTGCCGAAATAGATCGTTTATTCATTATTTCGAAACACTATTTGAAAAGAATAATTTCGGCAAGTTGAAGCATGAGGACTTCCAGAGCCGGAAAACGACGACGATCGACTGCCTGCCTACTCGGGATTTGGAACGCGAACGGAAACGGCTTCCAGTCTTGGATGAGATACAGACCAAGAACCGCTACAACTAACCGATCCGGAAGCGATTCTGCGTTTTCGTTTATTTGGCAAGTCCACTGCTACCGGTGCCGCTTTTAATATTAAGACGACTCCTGTCGCTGTCTGATTTACTTGTGGAGACCATAGCTTTTGAAACAATGCTTGATTTCTGTTTGTAAAATGCTTCTGGTGCAATGATTATTTCTCTTCGTCTATCTTGCGGGCATGCAATACGTCTGGGGAAGTTAGATACGGGTTGACGACAGAACTTGTACTTTTGAGGTTGAAATCATCAAATGTTGAATAATATGTTAAGAATATGCTTTTGAACTAAAATCTAGAGTCCAAAGGTTCCGAAGCCTTCATTTTAAAGGGATGAAGGCTTTTTTTTTTCCAAAAAGTTCAGTTGCAAGAGGATTGGAAGAGGATTCTTCTACGCTTCTTGAAATCCTCGGAATCTTGGGAAAGAGGCGCGGATGACGCCTTTCAAAAGGTTCGGAAGCATCCTGTCAAGAGGTTCGGAGCCCTCCTTTCAAGAAGCTCGGAGGACATCATTCAACAGGCTCGGAGGATTCCTTTCAAAATATTCGGCTTTCTTCTTTCAAAAGACCCGGAAGCCTTCTTCCATAAGGTTCAAAAGCCTTCTTTCAAGAGGCCCGGAAGTCTCATTTCAAAAGGCTCGGAGGCTTCTTTATGGGAGGCCCAGAAGCCTCCCTTTGAAAGGCTCGGAAGCCTTCCTTGAAGAAGGTCGGTGTGCAGAATTCCCACTGGGCAGTCCGACAACGTAGCAGTCACTGGGCATCTCGCCCATCAGGACGGTCTAGCCCAGCGGTTCTCAACCTTTTTAATGAGAGGTACCCCTTCGAACTTTTGCATTTATTGAGGTACCCCCTGTGTTTTGCTGTAAATGAAAATAAGCGTAACTGAAAAAAGATCTTAACACTAACGGTATATAGCGCATAGTTAACTAACAGTTTATATCCCTAACGGCTCTCCATAAAGTGAGCTGAAATGTTTATTATTCTTTCCAATTCATATTAAGTTTCACCATCAAGCTTCCTACATGACTATTGGAGGCTTGTGAGCCCCGCACCACTTGTAGGCTACTGCCACCACAGTAGGCTACTACGCTTCTTTAAGAAAAGCTTCCGAGCCTTTTCAAGGGAGGCTTCCGGGCCTCTTGAAAGGAGGCTTCCGGGCCTCTTGAAAGAAGGCTTCCGGGCCTTTTGAAAGGAGGCTTCCGGGCCTCTTGAAAGGAGGCTTCCGGGCCTCTTGAAAGGAGGCTTCCGGGCCTCTTGAAAGGAGGCTTCCGGGCCTCTTGAAAGGAGGCTTCCGGGACTCTTGAAAGGAGGCTTCCGGGCCTTTTGAAAGGAGGCTTCCGGGCCTCTTGAAAGGAGGCTTCCGGGCCTCTTGAAAGGAGGCTTCCGGGCCTCTTGAAAGGAGGCTTCCGGGCCTCTTGAAAGGAGGCTTCTGGGCCTCTTGAATGGAGGCTTCCGGGCCTCTTGAAAGAAGGTTTTCGGGCCTCTTGAAAGGAGGCTGGGGCCTCTTGAAAGGAGGCTTCCGGGCCTCTTGAAAGGAGGCTTCCGGGCCTCTTGAAAGGAGGCTTCCGGGCCTCTTGAAAGAAGGCTTCCGGGCCTCTTGAAAGGAGGCTTCCGGGCCTCTTGAAGATGGCTTCCGGGCCTCTTGAAAGGAGGCTTCCGGGCCTCTTGAAAGGAGGCTTCCGGGCCTCTTGAAAGGAGGCTTCCGGGCCTCTTGAAAGGAGGCTTCCGGGCCTCTTGAAAGGAGGCTTCCGGGCCTCTTGAAAGGAGGCTTCCGGGCCTCTTGAAAGATGGCTTCCGGGCCTCTTGAAAGATGGCTTCCGGGCCTCTTGAAAGGAGGCTTCCGGGCCTCTTGAAAGGAGGCTTCCGGGCCTCTTGAAAGGAGGCTTCCGGGCCTCTTGAAAGGAGGCTTCCGGGCCTCTTGAAAGGAGGCTTCCGGGCCTCTTGAAAGGAGGCTTCCGGGCCTCTTGAAAGGAGGCTTCCGGGCCTCTTGAAAGGAGGCTTCCGGGCCTCTTGAAAGGAGGCTTCCGGGCCTCTCGAAAGGAGGCTTCCGGGCCTCTTGAAAGGAGGCTTCCGGGCCTCTTGAAAGGAGACTTCCGGGACTCTTTAAAGGAGACTTCCGGGACTCTTTAAAGGAAGCTTCCGGGCCTCTTGAAAGGAGGCTTCCGGGCCTCTTGAAAGGAGGCTTCCGGGCCTCTTGAAAGGAGGCTTCCAGGCCTCTTGAAAGGAGGCTTCCGGGCCTCTTGAAAGGAGACTTCCGGGCCTCTTGAAAGGAGGCTTCCGGGCCTCTTGAAAGGAGGCTTCCGGGCCTCTTGAAAGGAGGCTTCCGGGCCTCTTGAAAGGAGGCTTCCGGGCCTCTTGAAAGGAGGCTCCAGGGCCTCTTGAAAGGAGGCTTCCGGGCCTCTTGAAAGGAGGCTTCCGGGCCTCTTGAAAGGAGGCTTCCGGGCCTCTTGAAAGGAGGCTTCCGGGCCTCTTGAAAGGAGGCTTCCGGGCCTCTTGAAAGGAGGCTTCCGGGCCTCTTGAAAGGAGGCTTCCGGGCCTCTTGAAAGGAGGCTTCCGAGCCACTTGAAAGAAGGCTTCCGGGCTTCTTGAAAGATGGCTTCTGGGCCTTCTGAAAGATGGCTTCCGGACCTCTTAAAAGGAGGCTTCCGAGCCTCTTGAAAAGAGGCTTCCGGGCCTCTTGAAAGGAGGCTTCCGGGCCTCTTGAAAGGAGGCTTCCGGGCCTCTTGAAAGGAGACTTCCGGGCCTCTTGAAAGGAGGCTTCCGGGCCTCTTGAAAGGAGGCTTCCGGGCCTCTTGAAAGGAAGCTTCCGGGCCTCTTGAAAGGAGGCTTCCGGGCCTCTTGAAAGGAGGCTTCCGGGCCTCTTGAAAGGAGGCTTCCGGCCTCTTGAAAGGAGGCTTCCGGGCCTCTTGAAAGGAGGCTTCCGGGCCTCTTGAAAGGAGGCTTCCGGGCCTCTTGAAAGGAGACTTCCGGGCCTCTTGAAAGGAGGCTTCCGGGCCTCTTGAAAGGAGGCTTCCGGGCCTCTTGAAAGGAGGCTTCCGGGCCTCTTGAAAGGAGGCTTCCGGGCCTCTTGAAAGGAGGCTTCCGGGCCTCTTGAAAGGAGGCTTCCGGGCCTCTTGAAAGGAGGCTTCCGGGACTCTTGAAAGGAGGCAATATGTTTTGATTGGAATTGTACGAAGTCCGCCATTACGCATGTTTCTCCGAGGTACCCCCTGCGGCTAGCAAAGGTACCCCCAGGGGTACATGTACCCTAGGTTAAGAATCGCTGGTCTGGCCGATAGGACAGATCGTTGATGGATAGGCTTGTGTGAATAGCGAAGGTAGAAATGAAAACAATTTTCATTATTCTAAAGTCCATAAAGAACATCTTATTCTATACTAAAAATAATATCGTATCGAAAATACGTGAATTTGAAACGCCTAATTTGGTTTATGTTTAACAAACATCAATAGGGTAACATTCCTTAAAAGTACAGCTGATATGATGGGCAATAATATGGAATTTATTCTAGGGATTAGTGAACTAATAACTAAAATAAATCTATAGTTTAAGCTGCTACTAAGAGCTGCTCGAAAACGGTGGTGCATTTATTAAGGTAAATCCGAACATTCAAAAAAAATTGATAACGGATCTAACCTCAAACACGATGGTAAAAGCTGGGAGCTTTACGTTAACTCCCTGTGGTGTTTGTTCGGAGGCATCAGAAACCAACGAAGGCATGGTCGGATGCGACGCTTGCGAGCTATGGTTTCACTTCCGATGCGTTGCAGTTTCGGAAGAGCTCTTGGAAGATATAGACAAGTGGTTCTGTCCATCAGAGTCCTGTCAGAAGGTGGCGGAAGAAACTCGTAAGAAGGCGAATGCTAGCAAGAAAGCAGTGAAGTCCAAGGGAACGGAGTCACGAACACAAGACGAATCGGAATCCAGTGTTAAATCTGATCACCAAACCGCTCTATCGCTGGAGAAACAGTTGAAAGCGCTGGAGCCAGAACGGAAGGTCAAAGAACAAGAAATGGAAATCGAGAAAATCTTGAGAGAGAAGCGGATCGAAATGGATAGAATCTTGAAGGAGAAGCAGTTGAAGATCAATAATAAACTAAGGGAGAAGGAATTGCAGCCGGAGAAGAAAATGCTCGAGAAGGCACTTCACGAGGAGCAGGTCCATGCTGATCGTATGCAGCAGATGCGAGAATCGTATCAAAATGCGATCGAAAATATGAAGACTATGTCCGTGAAATCGAAGAAAGCCGTCGTACAATCAAAGCTTGAGAAAGCGGACGTTTGAAAAGTCGCAGGACGTTTTCCGGCTGCAGAAGAAGGATGTTCGTATAAACAACAGAAGGCGCTAAGTACGCCGTTACGCAATCCAGGCGTGTCGTTAAGAGCACTTTCGGAAAAGCAGCGGAGACAACTCCAGGTATCGGAACTATCGTCAGACGAAGATCACGATTCCGAAATATCAACAATTCGGAGCCGTCATCTGGAGAAGAGCCAAGCGAAGAATCGGATGAATCGAGCTTTACCAAACGCGAACTACGACGGAGGAAGAAGGCAATGTCACACGGGCTAGACTTAGAGAACTTAGTTCGCCTACAGGACAGTGTTCGTCGACAATTGTTGTTGCCAAAGTCCGTACCGAAGGTGATCAACAAACTCCAGCAGCTCTATGGTCGTCTGGAACAACTTTTGAATTTCCATCTGAGAAAAGTGAAACAATTGGACCCCCCCGAAAGCAGATAGATTGGAAACGTTCATTCCTTTCGGAAACGTGGTGGAACAACTATGTGACCATTTGAAGGCAGCTGGGTTGAAAGAGCATTTGATCAATCCGCTCCTCATCCAAGATTTGGTGGACAAGTTGCCGGCAGGTGATAAACGAGAATGGGTTCGATACCGAAGTATATCCGCCAATCATCATCACGGAATCAGTAATGACGACCTCTTCAATTTGCTGAAGAAGCATTACTCTTTGAAGGAATCGGCAGTCGAAATACCGCAAGAAACAAAAGATGAGAAAAGGGCGCGTGAAATTCTGGAACAAACAACCGTTCTTGTCGGTGGCCGCTTCGAAACGGGTTTGCTGTGGAAATCGGAGGATCGTATGTTTCCTGACAGTTCTCCGATGGCACGTCGGAGATTCAAACAGTTGGAACAACGTATCAAAAAATCTCCAGAAATGTACGACAAGATCAGGAAATAGGTCGAAGACTATCAGACTAAAGGGTATGCCCATCTAGCAACATCGAAGGAGCTAGCGGAAACCGATTCGCAGAAGAGGTGGCACTTGCCACTGAATTACGTACAAAACCCGGAAAAGCCAAACAAAATTCGTCTGGTTTGGGATGCTGCAGCAACAGTCAGCGGCGTTTCTCTCAACAGCCAATTTTAAAGGGACCCGACATGCTCACGCCTCTAATAGCGGTTCTCATCCTTTTCAGAGAGCGACGAATAGCCTTTGGTGGAGATATTCGTGAAATGTACCACCAACTACGAATTCGAGATGCCGCCCAGCAGGCGAAGTGTTTCTTGTTCAGGAAAAATCCGGAGGACGCTGAACCAAGAGGGTACGTCATGGACGTAGCTACCTTTGGCTCAACGTGTTCTCCGTGCTCGGCTCAGCACGTCAATAATCGAAATGCGTCGGAATTCTCGTTACGGTACCCGTACAAGCATTATGTGGACGACTACTATGATAGTGTCGATACGGTCGAGGAGGCAGTTCGCCGTGCTGGAGAGGTGCGATTCATACACTCAAAGGCAGGTTTCGAGATACGAAATTGGGTGTCGAAATCCTCTGTAGTTCTCCACAGTCTTGGACAATAAATTCAAGCGGACGACGTGCATTTCAACGTCGATAAAACTACGGTGAACGAGCGAGGCCTCGGGATTATCTGGAGTCCAAGTCAAGACACTTTCTCATTCGCTTCCACTGACCACCGTTCTGAGCTATAGCCATATCTCAAAGGTATTCAACGACCCACAAAGCGATTGGTGCTAAGTTGTGTCATGGTATTTTTCGATCCACATGGACTTCTGGCGCCGTTCACGATCCATGGAAAGATGCTGGTCCAAGACTTGTGGCGAACGGGATGCGGATGGGACGAAGAAATAGACGACAGTGAACATCGCTGACGTTATTACAAAATAGGGGCAAGGGCGTCCACTGCAATCTAACAGCTCATGGTTCATATTTTCTGCTGCAGTCCGAAGATGAGTGGCCACTGGGACAATTTCCGGCAGTTGACATAAGTGAAGAAATGAGGGCTCAGGTCTTACATCACGACGTCTCTAACATCGGATCAATCATCAATGCTAATCCAACGAATCGTTTTGCTCGTCTTCTCCGAAGTATAGCCAACGTAGTTCGGTTCATTGCAAAATGTGGTTGAAAACTAGCAGGAAATCCGATTGCTTCTTCCTCCTTCTTTCTTCCTTCTTTCTTCTTCCTTCTTCTTTATTCCTTCTTCCTTCTTTTCCTTCTCCCTTCTTCCTTAATCCTTCTTCCTTCTTTCTTTTTCCTTCTTCCTTCTTCCTTATTCCTTCTTCCTTCTTTCTTCTTTCTTCTTCCTTCTTCCTTCTTCCTTTTTCCTTAATCCTTCTTCCTTCTATATTTTTCCTTCTTCCTTTTCCTTCTTCCTTCTTCCAATAACTTCATACTACTCATTTCTCATTTGTCTTTTCTCACTTGCATCTCACTACTAACTTCTCACTTCATAGGGAAACGTATTTCAGCTATTCGGCCAAACGGCATTCGGCCAAATGGCGTTCGGCCAAATAGCATTCGGTCAAACGACATTTGGAGGAGCTTCCAGAGGAATAACCTGAGGATTTTCCGGAGGAATTCCTGGAAAAACTTCCGGAGGAATTCCTGGAGGAACTTCCGGAGGAATTCCTGGAGGAATTCCTCCGGAAGTTCCTCCAGGAATTCCTCCGGAAGTTCCTCCAGGAATTCCTCCGGAAGTTCCTCCAGGAATTCCTCCGGAAGTTCCTCCAGGAATTCCTCCGGAAGTTCCTCCAGGAATTCCTCCGGAAGTTCCTCCAGGAATTCCTCCGGAAGTTCCTCCAGGAATTCCTCCGGAAGTTCCTCCAGGAATTCCTCCGGAAGTTCCTCCAGGAATTCCTCCGGAAGTTCCTCCAGGAATTCCTCCGGAAGTTCCTCCAGAAGTTCCCCCAGGAATTCCTCCGGAAGTTCCTCCAGGAATTCCTCCGGAAGTTCCTCCAGGAATTCCTCCGGAAGTTCCCCCAGGAATTCCTCCGGAAGTTCCCCCAGGAATTCCTCCGAGGAGTTACTCCAGGAATTCCTCCGGAAGTTCCTCCAGGAATTCCTCCGGAAGTTCCTCCAGGAATTCCTCCGGAAGTTCCTCCAGGAATTCCTCCGGAAGTTCCTCCAGGAATTCCTCCGGAAGTTCCACCAGGAATTCCTCCGGAAGTTCCTCCAGGAATTCCTCCGGAAGTTCCTCCAGGAATTCCTCCGGAAGGAATTCCTCCGGAATTCCCTCCAGGAATTCCTTCGGAAGTTCCTCCAGAAAGTCCTCCGGAAGTCCCTCCAGGAATTCCTCCGGAAGCTCCTCCAGGGATTTCTGCGGAAGCCCCTCCAGGAATTCCTCCGAAAGCTCCTCCACGAATTCCTCCGCAAGTCACTCCAGGAATTCCTCCGGAAGTCCCTCCAGGAATTCCTCCGGAAGTTCCTCCAGGAATTCCTCCGGAAGTTCCTCCAGAAATTCCTCCGGAAGTTCCTCCAGGAATTCCTCCTGAAGCTCCTCCAGGAATTCCTGCTGAAGCTGCTCCAGGAATTCCTCCGGAAGCTCTTCCAGGAATTCCTCCTGAAGCTCCTCCAGGAATTCCTCCGGAACCTCCCGGAATTTCTCCGGAAGCTCCTCCAGGAATTCCTGCGGAAGTCCCTCCAGGAATTCCTCCGGAAGTCCCTCCAGGAATTCCTCCGTATGTCCCTCCAGGATTTTCTTCGGAAGTTCCTCCAGGAATTCCTCCGGAAGTCCCTCCAGGAATTCCTCCGTATGTCCCTCCAGGATTTTCTTCGGAAGTTCCTCCAGGAATTCCTCCGGAAGTCCCTCCAGGAATTCCTCCGGAAGTTCCTCCAGGGATTTCTCCGGAACCCCCTCCAGGAATTCCTTCGAAAGCTCCTCCAGGAATTCCTCCGGAAGTCCCTCCAGGAATTCCTCCGTAAGTCCCTCCACGAATTCCTCCGGAAGCTCCTCCAGGGATTTCTCCGGAAGCCCCTCCAGGAATTCCTCCGAAAGCTCGTCCAGGAATTCCTCCGGAAGTCCCTCCAGGGATTCCTCCGGAAGTCCCTCCAGGAATTCCTCCGGAAGTCCTTCCAGGAATTACTCCGGAAGTTCCTCCAGAAATTACTCCTGGAATTCCTCCGGAATTTCCTCCAGGAATTCCTCCGAAAGTTTTTCCAGGAATTCCTCCGGAAAATCCTCAGGTTATTCCTCTGGAAGCTCCTCCAAATGTCGTTTGACCGAATGCTATTTGGCCGAACGCCATTTGGCCGAATGCCGTTTGGCCGAATAGCTGAAATACGTTTCCCTATGAAGTGAGAAGTTAGTAGTGAGATGCAAGTGAGAAAAGACAAATGAGAAATGAGTAGTATGAAGTTATTGGAATAAGGATGAAGGAAAAAGGAAGAAGGAAAAAGAAAGAAGGAAAAAGGAAGAAGGAAGAAGAAAGAAAGAAGAAGGAAGAAGAAAGAAGAAAGAAGGAAGAAGGAATAAGGAAGAAGGAAGAAGGAAAACGAAAGAAGGAAGAAGGATTAAGGGAGAAGGATTAGAAGGAAGAAGGAATAAGGAAGAAGGAAGAAGGAAGAAGGAAGAAGAAAGAAGGAGGAAGAAGCAATCGGATTTCCTGCTAGTTTTCAACCACATTTTGCAATGAACCGAACTACGTTGGCTATACTTCGGAGAAGACGAGCAAAACGATTCGTTGGATTAGCATTGATGATTGATCCGATGTTAGAGACGTCGTGATGTAAGACCTGAGCCCTCATTTCTTCACTTATGTCAACTGCCGGAAATTGTCCCAGTGGCCACTCATCTTCGGACTGCAGCAGAAAATATGGACCAATGACCAATGACCAATGGGCTTTTGGATTGCAGTGGAGGCCCTTGTCCACATTTTGTAATAACGTCAGCGATGTTCACTGTCGTCTATTCCTTCGTCCCATCCGCATCCCGTTCGCCACAAGTCTTGGACCAGCATCTTACCATGGATCGTGAACGGTGCCAGAAGTCCAAGTGGATCGAAAAATCCCGTGACGCAACTTAGCACCAATCGTTTTGTGGGTCGTTGAATACCTTTGAGGTACGGCTCTAGCGCAGAACGGTGGTCAGTGGCGAATGAGAAAGTGTCTTGACTTGGACTCCAGATAATCCCGAGGACTCGCTCGTTCTCCGTAGTTTTATCGACGTTGAAATGCACGTCGTCCGCTTGAATTTGTTGTCCAAGACTGTGGAGAACTACAGAGGAGTTCGACACCCAATTTCGTATCTCGAAACCTACCTTTGAGTGTATGAATCGCACCTCTTCAGCATGACGAACTGCCTCCTCGACCGTATCGACACTATCATAGTAGTCGTCCACATAATGCTTGTACGGGTACCGAAACGCATTTCGATTTTTGACGTGCTGAGCCGAGCACGAAGAACACGTTGAGCCAAAGAAAGGTAGCTACGTCCATGACGTACATACTTGGTTCAGCGTCCTCCGGATTTTTCCTGAACAAGAAACACTGCGCTTGCTTGTCGGCATCCCGAATTCGTAGTTGGTGGTACATTTCACGAATATCTCCACCAAAGGCTATTCGTCGCTCTCTGAAAAGGCTGAGAACCGCTGTTAGAGGCGTGAGCATGTCGGGTCCCTTTAATAATTGGCTGTTGAGAGAAACGCCGCTGACTGTTGCTGCAGCGTCCCAAACCAGACGAATTTTGTTTGATTTTTTCGGGTTTTGTACGTAATTCAGTGGCAAGTACCACCTCTTCTGCGAATCGGTTTCCGCTAGCTCCTTCGATGTTGCTAGATGGGCATACCCTTTAGCCTGATAGTCTTCGACCTGTTTCCTGATCTTGTCGTACATTTCTGGAGACTTTTCGAGACGTTGTTCCAACTGTTTGAGTCTCCGACGCGCCATCGGAAGACTGTCGGGAAACATACGATCCTCCGATTTCCACAGCAAACCCGTTTCGAAGCGGCCACCGACAAGAACGGTTGTTTGTTCCAGAATTTCACGCGCCCTTTTCTCATCTTTTGTTTCTTGCGGTATTTCGACTGCCGATTCCTCCAAAGAGTAATGCTTCTTCAGCAAATTGTAGAGGTCGTCATTACTGATTCCGTGATGATGATTGACGGATATACTTCGGTATCGAACCCATTTTTTTATTCATTTCTTTATTTGGTAGGCACTCTGTGTTAGTTAACCGCTAATGTGCCAAGATCTACTGTGGTATTCTGCAGCCAGAATCCTCACAGAATCTATTTTTAGATTTTCCATTATTCATTGTTGTTGTCGTTGCTGGTCCATCTCGTCGTGAGTCCATTGTGTTCGTTTTGCCCATGTCGTGTATCCAATAATCGTTGCATTGTCCGGTTGCCATTTATCCGGGTAACGTTGGAGGAATGCCTCCGAGAAGAACAAGTTGTCAGTCGTCATCAGGCAGCCGTCACGGTGAGGCGTGCACCCCAATACGCCACCGCATAGGCTGCGCATCCGGTGACTGACGAGGGTTTTGGTGGAGAGGCTGGGAATCGAACCCATGACGTGTAGCCAACTACATATCGAACCCATTCTCGTTTATCACCTGCCGGCAACTTGTCCACCAAATCTTGGATGAGGAGCGGATTGATCAAATGCTCTTTCAACCCAGCTGCCTTCAAATGGTCACATAATTGTTCCACCACGTTTCAAATGCAAAGTTGTTCCGGACGACCGTAGAGCTGCTGGAGTTTGTTGATCACCTTCGGTACGGACTTTGGCAACAACAATTGTCCACGAACACTATCCAAGGCCGAGCCTTTTAGGCTGTCCTGTAGGCGAACTAAGTTCTCTACATCGTTGAAACCGCATGCTTCGTTAGAGGCCGATTGAGCTTTCGTTGGACCTGCTATGCGACGCCCCAGCCCGTGTGACATTGCCTTCTTCCTCAGTCGTAGTTCGCGTTTGGTCAAACTTGATTCTTCCGATTCATTCTCCGATTCTTCGCTTGGCTTTTCTCCAGATTACGGCTCTGAATTGTTGATATTTTCGTCGGGTTTTTCGTCGTCGCTGTCGTCAATGGAATCGTGATCTTCGTCTGACGATAGTTCCGATACCTGGGGTTGTTTCCGCTGATTTTCCGAAAGTGCTCTTAACGACACGCCTGGATGGTGCAACGGCGTACTTAGCGCCTTCTGTAGTTTATACGAACATCCTTCTTCTGCAGCTGGAAAACGTCCCGTGACTTCCGCTTTCTCAAGCTTTGATTGTACGACGGCTGTCTTCGATTTCACGGTCATAGTCTTCATATTTCGATCGCATTTTGATACGATTCTCGCATCTGCTGCATACGATCAGCATGGACATGCTCCTCGTGGAGTGCCTTCTCGAGCATTTCATTTTCCAGCTGCAATTCCTTCTCCCTTAGCTCATTATTGATCTTCAACTGCTTCTCCTTCAAGATTTTATCCATTTCGATCCGCTTCGCTCTCAAGATTTTCTCGATTCCCATTTTTTGTTCTTTGACCTTCTGTTCTCGCTCTAGCGCCTTCAACTGTTTCTCCAGCGATGGAACGGATTAGTGATCAGATTTAACACTGAATTCCGATTCGTCGTGTGTCCGTGACTTCGTTCCCTTGGACTTCACTGCTTTCTTGCTAGCATTCGTCTTCTTACGAGTTTCTTCCGCCACCTCTCTGATGGACAGAACCACTTGTCTATGTCTTCCAACAGCTCTTCCGAAACTGCAACGCATCGGAAGTGAAACCATAGCTCGCAAGCGTCGCATCCGACCATGCCTTCGTTGGTTTCTGATGCCTCCGAACAAACACCACACAAACACGTAAAGCTCCCAGCTTTTACCATCGTGTTTAAGGTTAGATCCGTTCTAAATTTTTTTGAATGTTCGGATTTACCTTAATAAATTCACCACCGTTTTCGAGCAGCTCTGAGTAGCAGCTTAAACTATAGTTTTATTTTAGTTATAAGTTCACTAATCCCTAGAATAAATTCCATATTATTGCCCATCATATCAGCTGTACTTTTAAGGAATGTTACCATATTGATGTTTGTTAAACATAAACCAAATTAAACGTTTCAAATTCACGTATTTTCGATATGATATTATTTTTAGTATAGAATAAGATGGTCTTTATGGACTTTCGAATAATGAAATTTGTTTTCATTTCTACCTTCGCTATTCACACAAGCCAATCCATCAACGATCTGTCCTATCGGCCAGACCAGCGGTTCTCAACCTGGGGTACATGTACCCCTGGGGGTACCTTTGCTAGCCGCAGGGGGTACCTCGGACAAACATGCGTAATGGCGGACTTCGTACAATTCCAATCAAAACATATTGCCTCCTTTCAAGAGGCCCGGAAGCCTCCTTTCAAGAGGCCCGGAAGCCTCCTTTCAAGAGGCCCGGAAGCCTCCTTTCAAGAGGCCCGGAAGCCTCCTTTCAAGAGGCCCGGAAGCCTCCTTTCAAGAGGCCCAGAAGCCTCCTTTCAAGAGGCCCGGAAGCCTCCTTTCAAGAGGCCCGGAAGCCTCCTTTCAAGAGGTCCGGAAGCCCCTTTCAAGAGGCCCGGAAGCCCCTTTCAAGAGGCCCGGAAGCCTCCTTTCAAGAGGCCCGGAAGCCTCCTTTCAAGAGGCCCGGAAGCCTCCTTTCAAGAGGCCCGGAAGCCTCCTTTCAAGAGGCCCGAAAGCCTCCTTTCAAGAGGCCCGGAAGCCTCCTTTCAAGAGGCCAGGAAGCCTCCTTTCAAGAGGCCCGGAAGCCTCCTTTCAAGAGGCCCGGAAGCCTCCTTTCAAGAGGCCCGGAAGCCTCCTTTCAAGAGGCCCGGAAGCCTCCTTTCAAGAGGCCCGGAAGCCTCCTTTCAAGAGGCCCGGAAGCCTCTTTTCAAGAGGCCCGGAAGCCTTCTTATAAGAGGCCCGGAAGCCTCCTTTCAAGAGGCCCGGAAGCCTCCTTTCAAGAGGCCCGGAAGCCTCCTTTCAAGAGGCCCGGAAGCCCGGAAGCCTCCTTTCAAGAGGCCCGGAAGCCTCCTTTCAAGAGGCCCGGAAGCCCGGAAGCCTCCTTTCAAGAGGCCCGGAAGCCTCCTTTCAAGAGGCCCGGAAGCCTCCTTTCAAGAGGCCCGGAAGCCTCCTTTCAAGAGGCCCGGAAGCCTCCTTTCAAGAGGCCCGGAAGCTTCCTTTCAAGGGGCCTGGAAGCCTCCTTCAAGAGGCCCGGAAGCCTCATTTCAAGAGGCCCGGAAGCCTCCTTTCAAGAGGCCCGGAAGCCTCCTTTCAAGAGGCCCGGAAGCCTCCTTTCAAGAGGCCCGGAAGCCTCCTTTCAAGAGGCCCGGAAGCCTCCTTTCAAGAGGCCCGGAAGCCTCCTTTCGAGAGGCCCGGAAGCCTCCTTTCAAGAGGCCCGGAAGCCTCCTTTCAAGAGGCCCGGAAGCCTCCTTTCAAGAGGCTCGGAAGCCTCCTTTCAAGAGGCCCGGAAGCCTCCTTTCAAGAGGCCCGGAAGCCTCCTTTCAAGAGGCCCGGAAGCCTCCTTTCAAGAGGCCCGGAAGCCTCCTTTCAAGAGGCCTGGAAGCCTCCTTTCAAGAGGCTCGAAGCCTCCTTTCAAGAGGCCCGGAAGCCTCCTTTCAAGAGGCCCGGAAGCCTCCTTTCAAGAGGCCCGGAAGCCTCCTTTCAAGAGGCCCGGAAGCCTCCTTTCAAGAGCCCCGAAGCCTCCTTTCAAGAGGCCCGGAAGCCTCCTTTCAAGAGGCCCGGAAGCCTCCTTTCAAGAGGCCCGGAAGCCTCCTTTCAAGAGGCCGGAAGCCTCCTTTCAAGAGGCCCGGAAGCCTCCTTTCAAGAGGCCCGGAAGCCTCCTTTCAAGAGGCCCGGAAGCCTCCTTTCAAGAGGCCCGGAAGCCTCCTTTCAAGAGGCCCGGAAGCCTCCTTTCAAGAGGCCCGGAAGCCTCCTTTCACGAGGCCCGGAAGCCTCCTTTCAAGAGGCCCGGAAGCCTCCTTTCAAGAGGCCCGGAAGCCTCCTTTCAAGAGGCCCGGAAGCCTCCTTTCAAGAGGCCCGGAAGCCTCCTTTCAAGAGGTCCGGAAGCCTGCCTGGAGGAACTTACGGAGGAATTCCTGGAGGAACTTCCGGAGGAATTCCTGGAGGAACTTCCGGAGGAATTCCTGGAGGAACTTCCGGAGGAATTCCTGGAGGAACTTCCGGAGGAATTCCTGGAGGAACTTCCGGAGGAATTCCTGGAGGAACTTCCGGAGGAATTCCTGGAGGAACTTCCGGAGGAATTCCTGGAGGAACTTCCGGAGGAATTCCTGGAGGAACTTCCGGAGGAATTCCTGGAGGAACTTCCGGAGGAATTCCTGGAGGAACTTCCGGAGGAATTCCTGGAGGAACTTCCGGAGGAATTCCTGGAGGAACTTCCGGAGGAATTCCTGGAGGAACTTCCGGAGGAATTCCTGGAGGAACTTCCTGAGGAATTCCTGGAGGAACTTCCGGAGAAATTCCTGGAGGGACTTCCGGAAGAATTCCTGAGCTTCAGGAGGAATTTCTGGAGTTACTTTCGACTCCCTGGATGAACTTCCGGTGGAATTCCTGAAGGAACTTTAGGAGGATTTGCTGGTGGAACTACCGGAGGAATTCCTGGAGGAACTTCCGGATAAATTTCTGGAGGGACTTCCGGAAGAATTCCTGAAGGAGCTTCAGGAGGAATTTCTGGAGTTACTTTCGAGTTCCTGGATGAACTTCCGGAGGAATTCCTGCAGGAACTTTCGGAGGAATTGCTCGAGGAACTATCTGAGGAATTACTGGAGGAACTTCCGGAAAAATTCCTGGAGGAGCATCTGGAGGAATTCCTGGAGGAGCTTACGGAGGAATTCATGGAAGAACTTCCGGAGGAATTGCTGGAGATATTTTCGGAAGAATTCCTGAAGGAACTTTCGGGGGAATTACTGGAGGAATTGCTGGAGGAACTCCCGGAGGAATTCCTTGAGGAGCTTCCGGATGAATTTCTGGAGGGACATTCGGAGGAATTCCTGGAGGGACTTCCGGAGGAATTCCTGGAGGGACTTCCGGAGGAATTCCTGGAGGGACTTCCGGAGGAATTCCTGGAGGGACTTCCGGAGGAATTCCCGGAGGGACTTCCGGAGGAATTCCTGGAGGGACTTCCGGAGGAATTCCTGGAGGGACTTCCGGAGGAATTCCTGGAGGGACTTCCGGAGGAATTCCTGGAGGGACTTCCGGAGGAATTCCTGGAGGGACTTCCAGAGGAATTCCTGGAGGAACTTCTGGAGGAATGCCTGGAGGAACTTACGACGTGCGGAATGCATTCAACAGTGCGTACTGGATGGAGATCGCAAACTCGTTGCTTCGACTGGGAGTTCCGGTTGGGCTGTACAAGATTCTGAAAAGCTACTTCCAAAATCGAGTATTGATCTACGAGACAGACGAGGGCTTGGTTAGCGCCCCCATCACATCAAGTGTCCCGCCGGGGTCAATTCTGGGTCCATTACTGGGGAACGACATGTACGATGGCATGCTGAGTACGGATATCCAGGAGGTCGAATTGACTGCAACCTATGCGATCAGTCTAGTAGAGGAATGGTTGCGCAGTAAGAAGCTACAGTTGGTGCATTAGAAAACGGAGATGATAGCTGTCAACAACCGGAAATCGGTGTAGGAGGCGACAATTCGAGTCGGTGGCTGCGACATCACCTCCAAAAGATCTCTGAAACAACGATGATGCTCTACGATAAGTTAAGCTTCAAACTTCATTTCGACTACGTGTGCAAAAGTGCGGCAAAGGCGATAGCGGCACTATTGAGGATGATGACGAACGGCTCTAGGATGCGCTCCAGCAAGCGTGGCGGTTTCAATACTGCGGTACAGAGGTCTAGTCTGGTTGTCGGCGCTGAGTGCAAACTGCGACGTGCAAAAGCTGAAGAGTACACATAGGCATATGTACCTGAGCTGAATGGCTCAAGCGCATCGAAAATTGGTTATCGGAGTAGGCTAGGTCCACCACCGGAGAACGGCTGAGTAGACCGTGGCGTGCGAATGCACCGGCTTCGGGGCATCATTGAACCGGAAATTCTCTTCACCCGGAATCTTTGGATCGACCTCGGCACTCGTCCGGTCACCAGTTGAGACGGGTGGTCGGTCGGTCGGCAGCGGTGTTCTTTATGCACTTAATATGTTAATTAATAAAGTGTAACTCTTACCTATTTCCAATGATTTGCTTCGATTTATCGCACTTGAAAAATGACTAAATTTTGAAACACAAACAATTTTTAACGATTCTTTTTTGCTTGCTTGCGGCAAGAAACCATATGCGTGTGAATGCTTCGATATTGGCTCTGATTATGTATGCTGTCCAACTACAAGTTTGACATTGCTCAGATTTGTCGTATCTATCAAGTGTCAAAAATTATTTACGGTGGCCCACAACCGGGGCCAGCTAACAACCAGGGACATTCCCCTACTATTTTGTTATTGAAAATAATCACATGGTAATAGGATTGAATTCTTCGTCAAACATAAAAAAATGATTATAAAAAAAAAACAGAGTCAGAGATAGACAACTTTTGATATCCGGGCAGCATCTTCTTAACAAAAGTTCATCCCTGTCTTACTTCGATTGACAATTGACTCATCACGAGATCCAACCGAATTGATTCGACCCCATGGTTTAATGCACCCAAGGAAGCAAATGTTAATTCGATTCCTACAGTCGCGGGCAGCAGAATTGTTGATGAACTCTAAAAGTTGATTGCTTTCGGAAAGAAAAGCATCCTGAGGCATCTTTGTTTGGTTCGATCAAAGCTCAACTCACTTGGGCGTGTAATGCATTATTTAGGGTCAAATCAACGATAGTGTAAAAAATTACCAGTGAAAATTATCAATCATACAATATTTTTTGTAAATTTAGATTTTTTATATAACATTGACCATATTTCTAATTTCTGGGTTAAGACAAATTGGTCCAGAAATAAGGAGGATGCATCTATGTAAATGACTTGTGTTTTACATAGGAAACCGGTAGAAGTCCTTTTTCGTGGTCCGCTACTGTATGTGCTCAAGTGAATGCTTCCACGCCGCACAAAATTTCCACGGGAGACAGATGGACTGAAGGCGAACCGAAAAGACAGACAGAAGGTAGCCTCCTTGGTGTGCATCGGAGTTGAAAACGATTCCGTGGAAAAAGAGACACATTTCGCTGGCAAAGCCAACGCGTAACGAACGGCGGCATACGGTCGAAAAGGTCCAATACCGAAACTATACTCCGCGCGCGCTCGTTCGGTAGCTCCTCTTTCCGATCCCAAGAAAGTTCGTGTGCGACTTAGAGCCGCAGCGAGCTGCAACGATCAACTTACCTTAGTCAGTGAGGCACTGAAGCCGGCTTGACATGATCCTTGCCGGTGATAACCCCAGTACACTGGAAATGGAAGACAAGAGAAACGGTGAGAAGGATGAAGAGGTTTGTTACTTTTAAATTAAAACATATGTTTGGAAATCTCTGAAACGGCGAGGCCCGGGCGAGGTGGATTTAATGACGACGACTTAGATGACGACTTCCGAAAGCCGGATGTTTGTGAAATTCGATGGAAATGAGGAGAAAAAAAACGCGGCCCATACGGTTCAGCCAAATTACGACATGTGCAATGTGCTGCCGCTGTTCATTCAGCAAAGTCAGCATCATCCGGTGGTGGGTCCGTAGCAAAGTGGGCTACTTTTGAATCGCGTAACAGCTGAATAAACGTTTAAAATCGGGATATAGGAAATCAGAGCCGGGCATTTGTCATTCCACGCATTTGATCGACGACGAAGCGTTAAACTCATTATCTCGTAAAAAGAAAGTCTTAGCGGGACAAGTAAATATCGTCAGTCCAGTTTAGGTCGTTGAGCTGCAGAAACAATAACTTCGTAAATGCAGTTCTTAACCCACTTTCGGCGAACCGACTTTTGTCGCAAGGGATGGTATGGTATCTGATTGACGATCATTATTAGATTTATTGTATAGGATTGTTTTTGTATTCAAACAAGGAAGTTGGATTGAGCCATCCAAAATTAAGATTTTTTCCTCCATGTCCATGTCTTCTGTTTTATTTGTAGGCTTTAATCACAGAGAACGGCTTGACTCAGTTCGACAAACCGAACAAATGCTTGTCTATCCACTCAGTAAACGAATTTTAATTTTGGAATGTCATAGCTCGAACGCGGAACGAGGTAGAACTATCACTTATTTCTCCTGAAATCTCGTAAAATTAGCTTAGAACATATATACATAAGAAACGATTGTGTAAAACGACATTGAACAGAATGAAGTTCAAATAGATAAAGTCTAATTGAACTTTGCTCTGTTCAACGTCGTTTTACATCAACAAAGAGACTCTCTGATTAAAACACCTTTACCACTTGGGTCTCCTGCACACCTCTTTCCCATGAAGAACGCCATGAAACAAGTAAACATAATCCCATAAATTATGCTCGCCACCGTTCGTCGCTGATGCTCTCCATTACACTGCATCAGGAGGAGGTGTGACTAGCGTAAACCAGATCCGAAACCGATTAACACCCGTCGCGTCCGGTGAAGTGGCCCCGACCGTCGTCGTCGTCGTCAAAACAACCACTCTAAATTATCTACTGTTTGCTGGCGCAGCATGCCATGCTCGGTTCAAAGAACTCCTAACTTCATCGTTTATCTTGGGAAGCGATCTGGAGTGCAACTTCTTTCCGGTAGGTTGGAATAGCCGTGCCGTATCTCTGCCGTAGTAGGCCCGTTTGGTGGATCATCTATTTAGAATGCTCTGAAAGCGATTATTTCACCGCAACACCTCGAAGCATGCTGAGTGAAAAGTTGCGCGAGAAATTATGAGCGTCCAGCGGGGAGAATGAAACTATGCTTCCCAATGAAACCATAAACTGGGACAGATTTATGACACGTTGCAACTGGACCCCGAAACGTGGAAATATGGTGGGAAACGTTTATTCTTCAAGAAAAACGTAACATTCGTACCAGAAGCGCTCTGGAAAGGTGCACTAAATGATGACCTATGGACAGTCCGTTGAATGGAAACGACGAAAACACATTAGGGCTTGCGCTTTCGTCCAAAATAGGAAAGTGTGAATGATCGTTAGCCCTTTTACACCAGTGTTGATGCAAGTGATTCATATCAATTTAAAAGAAAAATGCAGGAGCTGTGAAGTGGAAGCATAGGCTGCATCACTCAGGAAGTGTCGGTGATAATGGAGTAGTTCGATCATTTCCGTATGATGATTGGTGTGATTTAAATTATGTGGGAGTTGGCGGCTTACTTAGAAGCGTAAATCAGTCCGGATATGACTTTGTGAATAAATTTTGATCTAATAGAATCGACCGATAGAACAGAGAATCATTTGGGCAGCACTCCCTATTCCCGTCCGCAACGTTCATTACTCGAGCGCATTGCAACCAAATTATTTGTTTCTTAGTACATGGTTTGTTTCTGTCGATATCTAGTGATGTACAAAAAATCAAGCCATTTGGTTGGAACTCCCAGGTTGGAACGCGGTCGAGTTATTAACGTTGTGGAAGGGAATAGAGGGTGCAGCCCAAATGGTCCCACTACTTATTTTCCATTATTTGATTAGTTTTTGAGAACAACGCTAGTGTTGAGTTTGGGGACTATCAAGATATTTACATATTTTTATACTACAAAATGAATTATTAAGAATTAATTAATACTTGAGGAGCTGCAGCTCCTCCTCGATGCGCCTACGCCGAATACAGTATCCTTCTCCACTGGATTCGATCCTAAGCCAATCCCTTGAGCGTTTAACGCTCTCAGGTCCTTTTCAACGCAAAAAACCACCGCGTACACAACCTTCCACGAATCCTACGGCCGGGTTCTCTACAAAATATTATTTTCGTTTGACTCTCATTAAACATGAGCATGAGCATGATTGACCGCCCACGGTCAGGGATTGCATCCCAAAGAGATTGAACAAGTCTCTCACTTATCATCTGTATACATATACGATATGTAGGATACCGCGAGAGACTTTTTTCGCAAGCTGTTATGATAGAGAACTGATTCAGGAGGCTGTAACCCATGATAAATTTCTTTTACGAAGCTCCAAATGCGGGGAGCACTGGCTCTGTGCATTTCAACTTATTTTACACAGCTGTGTAGTAACCAACACGAAATGAGCGAAAACAAAGCGAAAATCGCCATTTTTCTGTGGAGGCTGCAGCCTATCCGATTTTGTTTGCTCGCACTTGTATACAAGCTTGATAAATTTGTTATCATAGCTTGTTATGATTCGGAACAGTTTTTGCCTCTCTTTTATCGTTGTTCGTTATCTATTGAGAGCGACTTCTGCAAACCCTGCCCACAGTTGCTACTACGTTATTGCCAGGTCAGCTGTAATTACACATTTTCGCTTGACGCTCACTCAACATACGAGAAACGTGTCCAGCCCACCGTATTATGGTGTGTTGAATTAGCTTAACATTATCCATCCCTTTATGGTATTGGTCGTGATTCATGCAAAGCCGCCTGATGTCATTATCCCGTTTACCTCGGAGTATTGTCCGCAATGTCTTATGCTCAAACACTTCATTTTATGGCCAACCGGGAGAACTAGAGTAGTATACAGCCCAAATTTCGTTTTCGTTCGCAGACTACTGGACTTAAGCTGGTTACAAAGTCCGTCCCTATTCGCAGCTGCAATACGTCTTTTCCCCTCGCGGATAACAACATTATCACACGTCTCTAAAGTTCTAAGGTTCACAAATTCTTCTACCGCTAAATTTGTTCACCATCCAGTTCCACTTCAATACCACCACTACACCCAACCGGCGATTGTTAGATTTTCTAACAATTCTGTATAAGAATCTACCAAAACATGTATAAAAACTGGGCATATGCGAAATTGTTAGATTCTTATACAAAAATGTAAGAAAGGCTTACAACATTGTTAGATTCCAATATAATATTTGTATAAGAATCTAGCAATTTCGCATATGCCCAATTCTTATACAGATTTTCGTAGATTCTTATACATAATTGATGGAAAATCCGCCGGATGGGTGTAGTAATGAACCCATGTTGATTGACAGCGACCATGTACTTCGTTTTGCTGGTATTGATCGTGAGTTCAATCCTCTCTGTATCCTTCTTAAAGGTTCCCCCACATACACGCGACGAGACAATCGCGACGCGATTCAATCTCTTGGCGACTGCGAGTCGGTCGCCGTTGGTATGGAAGCTTAAAAGGAAAATGCAGCGACCCAACGATAGAATCGCGGCGACTAGCTGTCGCCGTCGCGGCAATGAAATCGCTTAGGTTTGGGGGGGCTTAAAAGGCAAGCCTCTTCCACGGCACAGCGATCAACCCCAATAATGTCGATTTCGTCCGCAAAGCCCAACAGTGTATGCGATTTTGTGATAATGGTATGGTACCGCTTCTCTGCAAACCAGCTCTCCTAATCGCTTCATCGAGTGCTATATATTGAATAGTGAATTCAGGAGTGCAGGGTGATACTTTAATCCATCAAAAGTTACAACTGATTTTAAAATTTCATCCGCAACTCTTACATGTTTGATCTGTCAAAGGTACAATCAAGTGGTGTAATAAGTTGGAATTGTACGAATTGCTCGTCTTATGATTGTTATTGCTTATCGCTTATATTGCGTCTTATGATTGTTATTGCTCTTATGACACACTCTACACTAAAAGCTCAGAATATTTTTTATCAGATGATGTGTCTGCAAAAGTACTCCTGGAATTTATCAAGGACTTGTCTAAGGGTAAACATTTGATCGGCCCTCACGAAAACATGTCTGTTATTCGTCGACAAAAGACTCTTCTTTGCATGGGCGTAGCCAGGATTTCGAGTAGGGAGGGGGCAACTTTTTTGGTCTACTGCATCGTAGTCTTATAAAAGCACATGAATATTAGTTCTTGGCACTATTTCCTTCTAAGTTCCAAAAACTTTTAAACTAAATCCACAACCAATAGTTAAGGCTGGATCACAATTGAGCGTTGCGCGTCGCGTCACGCTGGGTGTTGAAGCAACTTCTTCGGGAATGTCTTCAGGAATTCCACCATAAATTTATTCTAAGAATTGATCCGAAAATTCCACCACTGGGAGATTCTCCAGGAGTTTCTCCGGAAATTCCACCGGGCGTTTCTCCGGGAATTCTTCCAGGAGTTCCACCGACAGTTCCTCCAAGAATTCCTCCAGGATTTCATCCGGGATGTATTCCGGTAGTTCTATAGGCAGTTTCTACATGGGTTCCCCTGAAAATTCTTCCGGGGATTCATTCAGGCTTTCATTCTGGAATTCATTTAGGCTTCTTCAGGAATTTATATAGAAATTCCTCCAGAAGATCCTTTGAGAATTTCTCTGGGAGGTCCTCTGATGATGATGTTGGTCCAGCTTCATACCCCTACAAAGGTGTCAGCTAGACGAGATTTATCTATAAGATGAATTCTCCAAGATTTTTTTCCGAGAATTCTTCTAGTAGTTCCACTGGCTTTTCCTCCGGAGGAATTTACGGAATTTAAGCTCCCGGATGAACTCTCAAATGAACTTCCATAAGAATCCAGGAGGAACTCCTGGAAGAATTCTAAGATAGCCTTCAGGAGGAATTCCCGGAGGAACTTCCAGAGAAATTCTAGGAGGAACTTTTGGAGGAATTTGTAGATAAAGTCATAAAGAAAGGCTAAATGAATTCCTGAAAGAAAGCCTGAAAGAATTCCCGGAGGAACTACTGAAGGAGCTCCCGGAGGAATTTTCTGAGGAACAGCCGTAATACCACCCAAGTAACATTTTAAGTTTTATAACGCAGTTAAGTTGAATTTTGCTTAATATCCTCCAGAAATTCCCTGTGAAGTTCCAGGAGGGATTCTCGGTGGAACTCTTGAAAAAAGAACTCTTGGAGAAGCTCCCGGAGGAACTCCCACAAGGAAGTCCTGAAATAATGCTTGGAGAAGTTCCTAAAAGAATTTCCGGAGAAATATCTGAAGAAATTTCAGGAAAAATACCAGAGGGAATTAATAGGAAAATTCTCAGGTAAAATCATCAAAGTATCCCCAGATGAATTGCTGAAGAAATTACCGGATGAATTCCCGGGGGTTTGTTCTGAAGAAATTCCTGGAAGAACTCTTTGAAGATATTCTGGAGGAACTTTCAAATTAATGTTCGAATGAAATTCTGTAGTGAAGTCCGGAAAGAATTCCAGAACGATTCCGCAGACAAATTCCCAGAGAAATTCCTGAAGGTATTCCTGGATAAGTGCTTGAAGGAAAATTCCCGGAAAAATACCTGGAAGAATTTCAGGGGAAATACTTTGGCGAATTCCTGGAGAAATTCCTAAAAAAAAGTCCAGAAAAATTCTTGAAGAATATTCTGAAGTAATTGCGAAAATAATTCCAGAATTAAATCCTAGAGGATTTCGTTATTGAATTTTTGGAGGTATTCCCGGAAAATTTCCTGGAAAATATCCTGGAGGAATTCCCGGAGAAGTTCCTAGAAGAATTTCCGAAAAAATTTCTTAAAGATTAACAAGTGAAATTATGGAGCGAAATGGGAGGATTTCCGTCATAAATTTCTGAATAAACTTCTGAAGGAGTTATGGGGGGAAATTCCGAATGTATTCTTGAAGGAACTCTTGTATGCATTCCTGAAGGAAATGCCGAAGATTTTTGTGGAAGAAAAGCCGGAGAAATGTCTAGAAGTAAAACTTGGAAAGAAGAAAAGAAATCTTCATAAACTTTCCTCAAGAATTTCCTAAAAAAAATAGTCAAGGGTTTCCAAATAAATTTTTGGAGGAATTACAATTACATTAGGGGGATTTTCGAACGATTTACAAAGGAATTCGTGGATAACTTTCCGGAGGAATTTATAAAGTTCCCTGGGGAGCTTCTAGAAGGATTTCTGGTAGAAACATATTATTTCGCAGGAGGCAGAGAAAAGGAAAATACCACATTAGGTATATGAAATTCTCAAGGAGGAAACGAGGAAACGACAAAGTAGATTAAAAAAATAAAGGAGGCTATTTATGAATTTCTTAGTGAACACCTAGAAAGTCTTGAGAAAACAACTTGATAAAATTCAAAATTAGGTTGGATTATAAATTATGTACGAATCTTCAGATCTGATGACCAGATAAATACCACGTTTTGATTCACTTCAAATATGTTTTAGTGAACTATTGTTAATAAATATGGTTACAATCTCAGAAATAATAATTTAGGTGTCGATATCTCGATATTTATTTTATTTCCGTCAGCGTCAACGCGCTAAATTTGAATATTTTCAAAACCGACGCTCCCGAAGCTGTGACGGTTGATTTAGAACATTTAGTACAGCAACGCGTAACGCACGGCGCATTATTGTCCTGGTCCATAAAAAAATTGCCATTTTCAAAACAACGGGTTAACACGACGTCAGCACGACAAGCTATTGTTATTCAGCTGAAGAGTGGTTTATGATTTTAAAAACTGTATATTCTAGAAATGGTGAAAAATATAAAGACCCTCAAATAAATCTGGTAACAATTGAAAAACTCCACAATACTGAATATAGTATTATTGTTATTATTGAGTTACACAATTCTCGCGCTTAGTTTCATAGGGGCGTAACTGTATTGATCGATTTCTCTTAATCGATTTTATATTTTGTTAATAACTCAATTGTTTCATAAGCTACAAATGTGATTATAGATTCTGGTGTAAGAGGTGTTGAACTTAGTCTGTAGATTAAAAAAACACCTTAATAAAGACTAAAGAAAAAAAAAATTCTGGTGTAAGATACAATCAGCCTTTATCATACCAAACCATTAAATTATCAACGAATTATCGCAATTCTGTACAATAATAAAAAGAAAACTTCGACGAAGGGAAATCGATCTTTACAGTAACGTCCCTATGAAACTAAGCGCGAGAATTGAATAAAGAAATTTTAAACAGAATACAAACATTTCAAGGAAAATTCTTGAGCCCGAAATGTTTCTGGTTTGTTTTGATTTTCATATATATAATGGATCCTGGATACCCTAACAAGTTTTTGGGAATCTTTTGAATTTCAACCACCTATTTCTGAATATGATTGGATCGTAAACTGCACATGTTAAAGAAAATTCATTTCAGTGCCCGTTCAATGTTTCCACCATTTAGGGGGGGGGGGGAGCTGTGGGGGTTTATAGCGTGAAGTGAAGTTCGAGAAAGTTTAATTTTGAAAGTTTTCAAGAAGTAATAATAGATAAAGTGCTTGACTCGCACATAATCGCGTTCTAGAGAAATGGAGCTAAACTATAAGGAGAAACGGCGCACTCAGCTCAAGTGTAGGGGAGGAGGTTCGGTTGTGGGCACCCTTTTGAATTTTGTCCATTGGTTCTAGTTGGTATTATGTCTACATTTTTATACCAATGGGAAGCTAGATTTCATCGATTTGAAACATTTTATTGTCAATTTCGCAAATTTGGAATTTTTGGACATTTCAGTTTTGTGGTTCGGTTGTGGGCACTCCGGCTAATAATGAAGAATAACAAATGAAATCCACCCAGTTCCAAAGAAAAAGAGTATTTTATTAGTTTTAATTGTAATGTAACAATAAAAAGCCTAGATTTATCCACCTAGCAGTGATGATGCCTTTCTCATGCATTGATGAAGGGAACGAAAACAATCACTTAAGAAATGTCAAAATAGCACTTCAGGAAGATGGAATTAACTTTTTCCATCAATTTGGATATTCATTTTCATTTATTGAGTCTACATCTGAACAGATAACACTGAATCAACAATTTGACGCCACAATACACGCATCTCTCCATCCTCGAATACGCCTCACGCTCGCCAAGTCGTTCTGCACCTGGTCTGCCCATTTCGCTCGCTGCGCTCCACGTCGTCTCGTATATATTGCATTCATTTAGGGGAACAGACGGCTTTGGCAGGTTTTGTTCTATTATTGGCAGGGGTTTTGTCGTCCGATTTTATGAAATTTGGCCACAATATTCTTTGATATGCAAAAAATGTTTAGGCCAAATTTGAGCATAATCAGTCTTAAAACCCCCTGACAATAATAGAACAAAACCTGCCAAAGCCGTCATTCTATATACATTGTAGACAAATAAATATATTTTTAATTTCGAGTTTTTATTTTATACTAGCAGACCCGACGAACTTTGTTTCGTCTAAAATTGATTTATTCTTGGATTAGCTCTCGAGTTGTGCAGAAATTTCTGTTTCATTTGTATGGGAGCCTCCCTTTCCAAAGGTGGGAGGGGTCTCTAACCACCTTAAAAACCATCCCGGCCTCAAAAACCTCTGCACACAAATTTTCATGCCGATCGGTTCAGTAGTTTCCGAGTCCATAAGGGTCAGACAGACAGAAATTTATTTATTGATGAGCGCTCCTAATGTAAATAAACGACAATTTGTCAACAACTTTGGAAAGCAATGTTTAAAAGGTACAATTTTAAATGGCAAACAATGAGACTGAATTCCCCGTCAATTGCAACTTGTTGTGTGTAAATCGGTCAACGCTTAGTTCCAAAAAGCGCGGCTAAAACACAAATAAATAATAAAACTTGTAATTACAATAAATTATGGCTGAATACTTCGAAGAAATTGCATAAAAACAGCATAAAAATGTCAATATGTTTTATGATAAACTGATATTGAACGATTTGTCAATAACAAGAGGGTGCCCATAACCGAACCATTAATGGTGCCCACAAGCGAATTCAGCAGCGTATCAGGAAAGTGGTGAAAAACATTTTCGAGCTGAAATTGTGATGCCAATCGTTATTAAACCACAAAATAGACAAAATTTACCGTATGAATACGCATTGGAACTCACTTTTTCAATTCAATCACACCATTTTATGACACTTTGAAAAAGGTCAAATAAAATTTTCGTGTTGATTTTTATGTAGAACAAAAATTATTTAAACTAAAATTATTCCACTAAAAGAGCTTAATATATTTTTCTAAAAATTATTTGTTCATAGTTCAAAGTAGAGGTGTCTATCTTGTTTGGTATTCTGCACAAAACATCTTGTTTCGATAGCATCTGAGATGAGATAAGACATCTCGGAGCTGAATGCCCTCACACAAATTATCCACAATCCACGCAACTGGCAGCTCCAGTGTGACCAACTTTTTTAACTAACCTAAAATAAACCAGACGAAAAAACTTCAAACAATAATTACCGAATGCTAAGCTGTTCATTTGTACTTCATCATTGCACTTCTGACTCTGATTACAACATTTTTATTATTCATTCTATTTTACGTTAAAATGAATGAAAGAAACGTTTATTCGTGCTTACTTGTTTCTTTAGAAACTGATGTTGGTTAATCCCCGACTACTAGCAACACCGCGAAAGTAATATCAAAGCACCCACCAGCAAAATAAAACAACGCTGCACTTGCCGGTGTCTGTCAAATCTCCCAATCAAAACTGGCCTTTTCTGACAGGGAAATGGTTTCAAAAAGAGACAGTGAGATGTCTTACCTCATCTCAGGATAGCATATGAATGACAGATGTCAGAATAACAGTATCTGCTTTCTGTTAAAAGATACGAGACGGTGCCCACAACCGAACCACCTCCCCTACGATTTAGTATCGCGTGTGATTAGTGTAACAATCCACGGATGATAGTTTGTTTTTTGAACTTTATTAATGTGTTTTTTGCTTTTCTCGTACAACAAAGTTGTACCGAAAGGCAATCATTTCACTCCGAAAACGAACTTATAGAAGCCTCGGAGACCCATACTGTCGACTCAACTCGTCGAACTGAGCAAGTGTCTGTCTGTCCGTGTGTATGTATGTGTGTATGTGTGTGCACAAAAGCTAAGAAAAACATTAGACAACTTTTCATATAGTAATCCTTAACCGATTTTCTCGCAACAGGGGGCAAAGCCTAGTTGATCACTATTGAATTTGATAACGATCGATCGTTGCGTTTAAAAGTTATAAATAAAGTGGTACTTCGAACCATATTAGCACCATATAAGGTTGGTGTCTCGGCCAAATGCGAGAAAGATAGTGTCACTACTCAGTGAATTAAGCTGGGTTTTTAATCTATAGATTAAGTTCAACACCGCACGGACGATAGTGATTACCATGGTGATATCACATCGGTAGGTGACACTACCCACGTGGTACACGCCTCTCAGAAGTTCAATTGGGGTTGTGCGTCATCAAGCAGTTCCCAAAAGTCCGTCCGGCAGAACGTGCTGGTATACAACCCCATGACGGCACAGTCCATCGGAACAGAGAGTCTTAACACAATGGAGTGTTCCCTAAACAAAATAGTTTTGCCTTTCTCGTACAACAAAGTTGTACCAGAAGGCTATAATTTCACTCCAAAAGCCAAATTTTGATAGAAGGCTCGGAGACCCATAATGTTATATACCAAACGACTGAGCTCGAAAAACTGAGCACATGTCTGACTGTGTGTGTGTGTGAGTGTGGGTGTAGCCCCGAGAATTTTTTTTTGTTAAGGTGATTATACAATCAAGCCATGTGGTGAATTTCAAATTCACCACACGGATTTCTACTCCTATTATCAAAAGATCAAATCTAGCGTAATAATTTTTGTACAATGCTGAAATTAAAGTCGATTGTTTAGCATGAGTAAGCAAACGATCTACGAATGTTTCATCCCCATGGGCGTTGTGGTTCTCTCAATTCGTGCTCTTGAAAAATCACTAGAAAAAGCACGTGGTTTCCAAGATGGCCGATTTGTGGCTTTGTTGTATAACCACCTTAAACACGTTTCATATAGAAGGACTTGACCGATTCGAGTGCAACTAGTTCCACCCGACGGAGAAACTTTCCGAGTTGGACACTATTCACAGCAAAAAATATATTAATTTGCCGCGACGTAACTTCACGAGATGTACCTAATATTTCTATGTAAAACTGGATTTAACGTATTTTTACGTCAAATTGATCCATTTATACATCGCGCAACGTAAAATCTGATTGGTGAAAATGTTTTTATGTCTGCGCTAAACTAGCGTAATATTACTTGTTAACTTACAAAATATTACATTAGAGGTTATATATTGTGCTAAATATATGTAATATTACGTAACCGAATCAGAACTGTCAGTCAATCAAGCGATAAGTTCTCACTTTGAATTGTTAGTATTTCGGTCGCCGGAAGCAAAAAGAAAATGTTATTGCGGAAAAGATTTTCTAGTGGATTTTTTTTACGGATACTCGATCGATAATTTCAGCGAGGCATCAGAATCCCTTCCGGTACAAAAGAATCCATCAGGTAAGTTATCTCCGATGCACGGAAGCTCCTACAAATTTACAATTTGTTATTTTCAAGCTGTGGTTCCATTTTTGTTGCAGGACAATGATCCGGCGGAATTATGCTGCAGTTCATTTGTCGATCCCAGTTCCAAGGAAGGAATTCCTTAAGCGGAATGAAATCCAACCACAGTGTTGGAAACGGACTGAGTACGGGTAAACAGACCCAATGAGGCAGACCCATCGGATTTCCAATGCCAACCAGCAACAAACGGGTAACATCTTCAAAACAGGAAATAATTCGAATTGATCTAAAATCAATGTGTTAGGTATTTGTTTATTTTTAAGTTGTTGTTTTTTTTTGTTTTCTGATCAAATGGTCATGCAAAATCTAAGCAGCTGTTCAGACTGTAAATAAGCTTAGTTTATACCTACGTGTTGGAAACGATTTGCCGATATTTTCGAAATGAATAACACTATTGTGATGTTAATGTTAATTTCAAGTGAAGTGCTCCGCCGGACCCGCATATGAGAAGCAGGCGAAATCCAAGTTTTCTGTCAATTAAAACACGTACGCACTAAAAATTTGAAATCTTAAATTAATAATTAAAATTTATATGGAAATTTACCTTTTTATATATAAAACCAAAAAAATCATAAATTAAAAATTTAAAAACTTAAAATATAAAAATTTAAAATTTAAAAATTTAAAAATTTAAAAATTCAAAAATTCAAGAATTTAAAAATTAAAACTTAAAAAATTAAAGAATTTTAAGATTGTAATTTTGAAACGAATTCCTTTGGAAGTTTTTTCAGTAATTCCTTCGGAAGTTCCTCCAGGAATTTCTTTGGAAGTTCCTCCAAGAATTCTTTCGGAAGGTCCTCCAGGAATTCCTTCGGAAGTTCCTCCAGGAATTTCTTCGGAAGTTCCTCCAGGAATTCCTTCGGAAGTTGCTCCAGGAATACTTCCGGAAGTTCCTCCAGGAATACCTTCGTAGTTTCCTCCAGGAAATGCCTCCGAAAGTTTCTCTAGCAATTCCTCCGAAAGTTTCTCCAGTTATTTTTCCGGCAGTTTTTCTGAGAATCCCTCCGAAAGTTCCTCCAGCAGTTCCTCCATCAGTTCCTCCAAGAATTCCTCCAGAAGTTTCTCCAGAATTTCCTCCGCATATTCTTCAGGAATATCTTTGGAAGTTTCTCCAGGAATTCCTTCTGAAGTTCCTTCACTAATTCCTTTGGAAGTTCCTCCAGCAGTTCTTCAGGAGGTTCCTCCAGGAATTCCTCCGGAAGTTCCTCCAGAAAATCCTTCGGAAGTTCCTCCAAGAATACCTTCTGAAGTTTCTCCAGAAATTCCTTCTGATGTTTCTCCAAAAATTCCTTCGGAAGTTTCTCAAGGAATTCCTCCGGAAGTTTCTCCAGGAATTTCTTCGGAAGTTCCTCCAGGAAATCTTTCGGAAGTTCCTCCAGGAAGTCCTTTGAAAGCTCCTCCAGGAATTCCTTCGGAAGTTCTTCCAGACATGCCTTCGGAAGTTTCTTCAGGAAATCCTTCGGAAGTTCCTCCAGGAAATCCTTCGGAAATTCCGAAAGCTTCTCCAGTTATTTCTTCGGAAGTTTTTCCAAGTATCCCTCCGCAAATTCCTCCAATAGTTCCTCCATCAGTTCCTCCAAGAACTCCTCCAGAAGTTTCTCCAGGATTTCCTCCACATTGAAACTATATTTGACCCTGGAGTCCTGCTACGTCCCAGAAGGGACGTGCCTAAGCCAAAAGCTGCTGGTCTAGAGCCAACGGCAGCTTCCGGGGTGGGCACACAAGACCTCTTTTCTCCCGGGTCCCAGGGCGTTGCTTAGAAGGGAGAGTTTTCGGTGGGGTGGTCCTAAATAAAAAAATATTGCGTTACCTTTTAGGTTGTTTATTCGCGGGCTACGGGCGGTGGTAATGTGCAGCGGTCAGTCCAGGGGTCGGTGACAGGGCGACTCCGCGGACCGGTAGAATGGCGGCTTGACGACGGCCGGATGGTGTCTTCAACTGACCGTGGCACGCCAGAACGGATTTCACGACTGCTGAACGGCGGCCAATTTGTGGCCGATCGAGGTATAATGACGGCGTGAAGTAGCGTGGGCGGGCAGGAGGGAGCTTGGTAGCCGTTGAATGGCGGCACGTTAACGGTTGGCTAGTGGCTTGTCGGAGAACGGCGATGGCTTGCGGTTGGCAGCTTCGTAGTCGCGGAATCGGGGCTCGATGACGGCCGGATGGTGTCTTCACCTGACACGGATAACTGAGAAGGCCGTAGCGCAAATCGGCAGTGGCGCGTCAGAACGGGTTTGACGACGGCTGAACGGCGGCCAATTGATGGCCGAACGAAGGGTAGTGATGGCGTGAAGTAACGTGGGCGGACAGGAGTGAGCTTGCGAGCCGCTGAATGGCGGCACGTTGACGGTTGGTTGGTGGCTGGCCGAAGAACCACGATGGCTTGCAGGAATTTACTTTGCTGCGGCAGAATGGCGGCTCGATGACCGATTCGGATAACGGCGATAGCTGGCAAAACCTTTTGCGACAGCGGAATGGCGAACTGCTGAGCGGCGCCGATGACGAGGAAACCGATCGAAATGGTCTACAATCGCGGTGGTTGCTTGGGTTGTGGCGTAACTACCTTTCCCGATGAACCGCGGCTTTTTGCACCCGGAGCAAAGTCTCCGAAAATAGTTTTTGGGGTTTTCCGCGTGGATTTCCAGAATCCAATTATATTTATCAAAAAGACGTCCGTACTCTCGACACTGCTCACGAACACTCTGCTTCACATCTTTCTACCTCCCACCAGTCCAACTACTAGCTGTAGGAGCAACCCATTCTCCACCCGGTTCTCACTCTCGCTACATCCGCCCACCCTGCTACCACGGTTCCACTTTGTATCCAGTGTTTGGTAACCCACGTCGCCGCAGCCAAGCGAACGATTTTTAAATTGATCGTTAATAGCTAATATAATAATTTGTTCCCTACGACCCCACAAAACTTGTCAAACAGTTACCGTTCGGTAACATCCCCCTCTGGTCAGGGTAGCAAAAAGATAAAGGTAACATTTTTTTTTGGTTCAATGTAAACTAAAATTAATATCAATTCAAAAACAAAAACTGAGTAACAAGAAAAGAACTCTGAACACGGAAACATAACATTTAAACTGTACATGCCATAACAATGGGAAACATGTCACAATATCTTTTCTTCTATTGAACTTACATCGCGAATATCAAGGGACTATACTATCAAAACCTTCGATTAGCGACTTGATGATCGTACTAACAACACGCTTGTGACTTTTAGGCAGGCGTCGAATACCTAAAGGACGAAACCTTCCAATCCACATGATAACCATTTTTCGAACATTTAGTTATCGTTAATTAACAAAACTCGCGTCCGACTGTCACGCGGGACAGCAGTTACTCGCTCGAAAGAACAAATGTGACTGTAGAATACATAAATTCAAAATCAAAATAAGGGATTATTGCCTAGCCACCACTTATACCACGGCCTGAGTACTAGGACCTCTACAGGTTTAATTACTCATACTGGTAAGGGCAAGTATATAGGGTCAATGACACTTATGATAATGTGTCGTTTGTAATACATAACTACATTCAAGACGAGAACGAAGTAGTACGAACGTATAACAGTTATCGATTTACCCAGACAATCCTCGTCTGAACTGATCAGTTTTGACCAATTCAAACCTCAGTAACAAATTGGTTTTCGCTCCACATAGGAGAGAGTTTTCGCGCGCGAATAATTCCTATTCCGAGGACGTCTCCTCGAATTACCGGAGTGACTCTTAGTGATGTTAAAACCTACAGAACATCCACCTAGTACCGAAACATCATCGTGACACGCTCCGCGGAAAGCGTTTATCAGAGACACAGAGGTGTGGACTCTAGGGTAGGATTTTCTATCAATGAATAAGAAGGAACATGAGTTAATTAGTTTTCCAATACTCAGCTTTCGTCTCAAATTGCTTGTTGGGGACTGGGAACCCTATTCTCGGTTCCTCAGTCTAATGGGAACAATAACACTTGTGCTATTGTCCAGTTTTCAAAAGACTCGCCGGCCACACACCGATGTTATGACCGGTGCTATCTACTAGCTCATAGGATGATGACCCATGTCTGGCTATCACCTTACATGGCACGTATTGCGCACCGAGCTTGGCGTTATAAAATTCGTTTGCGTTCGACAACTTTGTATTCTTTTTATATACATTGTCTCCTATGGCGAAGGGTTTAGCCGGTCTACGCACTCGTAGATTATATGTTCGAGCACATGTGTTATGTGCTTGTTGCAGGTGCTTGTGCACCAGGGCGTACAGCACGGGATTTTGCTCCCTCACCCTTGCTGCCCTTTCTTGCAGCGACGATTCCTCTTCACTTTCGAAGCGCGAATGATCCGTACCCTTTAGGATGGCTTCCTCCCCCCTCGCCACCCGGAACGGCGTGTAGCCGGTAGATGAATGGATAGTAGAATTTATTACTATCTCGATCTCGGAAAGGCGTGAATCCCACGTCCTTTGGTTGTCTCTAGCATATGAGCGTATTGCCGTGTTTATTACACGATTTACGCGCTCCACGGGGTTCGCTTGTGAATGGTATCGCGAAGATAACCACTGCTGAACCTCAAATCTATTCATAAGATCGCGGAACTCCCGTGATGTGAACGTGGTGGCATTGTCAGTGAGAACGATGGCTGGTACCGAATTGCGGTAGAACCATTGATCCACCAATACCGAACAAAGGGTCTTAGAGGAGATCTTTGGGAACGCGTGAATTTGAACCCATTTGCTAAACAAGTCCATCATCACAAGGATGTATTGTTTACCATTTGTTGAGCGGGGCAGGGGACCTATGTAGTCCAGGGCCATTATTTGCCAAGGACGACAGGCATCCCGCATATCTCCCATTACGGGGCTAGTTGAGATATTCGGAGGTTTAATTAGTTTGCACTCGGTGCATTTCCGCACGTATTCCCGGACATCTCGGAACATGTTTGGCCAGAAAAACTTCTGGCGTATCTTTCCTACAGTTTTGTCGACCCCAATATGTAATAGTCCGTCATGGTTACTTGTAATGATGGATTTACGTAATTCTGGACTAGGAACGACTTTCCAGTCGAACCTATGGTCGTCCAAATCGTCATTAAATACGTATTTGAGTAATTGGTCGTTTTCTAGTCGAAAATCGGGGTACTCATCTGGCGACTTACTAACCTGCTCTTTGAGAGTGTTATACCAGTCGTTTACCGATTTTTTCGATATGGCCATCACACTCCTCGACAGGGCGTCTGGGACAACATTGTCCTTCCCTCGACGGTGTATGATGGTCATGTCATACATTTGGAGAGCCAGGCTCCATCTACTGAGCCTCGACGATGTTCTCCACTTTGAACGCTTAATAAACGTCAAAGCAGACGAATCTGTGACGAGAATAAAGTGACTCCTCCAGGTAGCCTCTAAAGTGCTCTATCGCCAGGAGTGCAGCCAGCCCCTCCTTCTCCGTGGCATGGTAGGAGCGTTCAGGTGTGGTGAGCTTTTTGGAGTAATACTCCACGACTCGCTCTTGGCCCTCCACCTTTTGCGTGAGGACAACGGCAATTGCGTAGTCACTTGCATCGGTGTGCACGATAAACTCGTGATCAAAATCAGGACTTGTTAAAATTGGAGCAGTTATCAATTTTTCCTTTATCTCCTGGGACGCCTCCTCGGCTTCTAACGACAATTTCAAGCTGTTTGACTTCGTTTTCAGAAGTTCTGAAAGGGCTGTGGTAGTCCGACTATAATCAGCGATAAATCGCCGATAATAATTGGACATCCCTAAAAACCGACGGAGTTTAGTGATGGTAGTTGGTCGTTCATACTCGACTATTGGCCTAATCTTCTCTGGGTTAACTCGCAATCCTTGAGAAGACGGGATGTAGCCGAGGAACGGAATTTCTTCCAGGCAGAAGTGAGACTTCTCAAGTTTTATCGATAGGTTGGCGTCTCGTAAACGTCGCGCCACCTCTTCGAGCAGCCGTACGTGTTCTTCAAACGTCTCTGTCACTATGACAATGTCATCTAGGTAGACAAAGACGTAAGGTTCCAGTACACCCTGGCCTAACACTCGATTCATCAACCTGGCCAGTGTTGCTGGACTGTTGACTAAACCGAATGGTAGGCGAGTGTACTGGAACATCCCCTTCCCTTGCACACTGAACGAACAGTACTTGCGCGACTTCTTGGCTAGCGGGATTTGCAAAAAGGCCTCCGAGAGGTCAATTGTTGAGAGGTAACGCGCTCGAGGTAGCCGGCTAAGTATTCGTCCAGGATGCGGGAGGGGATAAGCATCACGTACGGTCCGCTCGTTGAGTTTGCGAGCGTCAAGGCACAAACGGATCGCCCCCGATTGCTTGCGAACGGGAACGATATTGAGTGACCAATCCGAATTAGATTCCTCAATGATCCCCCGGTCCAGCAATCTGTCCAGTTCCGCGAATAGTCCCTCTTGGATTTTCGGCGCTATTGGGTATGGGTATAATCGTACGGGCTTGGAGTTCTTGAACTCCTCGCTGAGGGTGATCGTATGCTCACACAGCTGGGTGGTGTCCAGCTTTTCGTCGGTCGCGACTTTGAAAAGTTTTTTTGTTCGCTCTAACCGATTCTGTTGATCGGCAGTGAGTGACACCTTTGTCGCTTCTGGATTCGAAATAGAATCCGACCCAGCAGCAGTGATGGAGGCAATCGCGGGTAGATTCCGAATACTCGCCAGAAATCCATGCCACAGATACATTCCTTGGTCAATTCTGGAGCTACGAATGTTGAAATCACCCTGGTTTTCCCCATAAATGTGTACGGAACGAGGACTTCGCCGGACACTACCAATCGTGATCCATCGGCTGTGTGTAACTCGACTGGATTAGTTGGTTCTCTAATCTTTATCCGGCGGAATTTTTCAAGTAGGGTTCGGTTGATAAATGTCAAGTTGCTTCCACAGTCTAATAGAGCTGTGACTTCAACATCAAATATTATGATTTTTACGTGCGGACGATCGTCTAGAAAATTATGGAGTGTAATTTTGTTAATTTGTGGTGAAGTGATTCCCTCCTCTGGTTCCTCCCCAAGCAGCACGCGCAACATCTTTCAAATAGGTGTTTGTTCCTAATAAATTGCATTGAAGACACTGGCAATACATCGAGTCACATTAAAGCCACTTTCCAGTTTCAGAAAATCACAATGTTTCATTTCCGTTTAAGTGGCGTCGCAATATTCTACCCATCTGACTTCTTGGGTGGTTTAAAACTCGATGTGTTTCATATCAGAAACAAAACAGATAAGTTGCAGAATTAATAACACTTCGGTTCATTGCTGTTACGACAATGTTTCTGATATGTTGCAAAACACTTTGAGCTCAGCTGAGCAGTATTTTATTTTTGACAGTCCCCTGCATGTTCCGTATAAGGTACAATGAAGTTACAAATGACTTTGTTGTTTATGTAGTACACTTGTAGCAGAATCTCCAAACAGAATTGTTGGTGTGATGGTTATAGTAGCAGGTTGTAAATCTCAAGGTCCATGGTTCGATTCCCGGTTGGTTTTTGTGTTTTTATTTTCATTGTAGCCGCAAGATGTTGCAAATAGGCTCCACCTCTTGCGCTTTTTGTGTCACAAAGGAGTTCCAAATACGACGCGTTGAGCATAAGTGAGACCTTTAGTAAGTCACACCACAGTTGTTGTTACTCACTGAGAAACAAGAGGTGTTGCTTGGGTCCGTACTTGCGTTGTAAAAACAACCAAGTTCGGACAACCAGTTGAGGAATTCATCATCACTCTGCGCTTGTGGAAGTTCCAGCGGCTTTAGGGCTTCCGCAACTGGTTTTTTAGACAGTACGGACAGTTTTTCCTGGTGACCCCCTTGAAAGCACAACCATCACAGAAAACTCTGCGAGGAATTGGGCAGTCCGACAAGTCATGTTCATCTCCGCAATTGAAGCATTCTCCCTCCTCCGGAGGAGAGTAGTTGGCGATCATCTTCAAAAGTGCACTGGGTCGACTAGGACCAGGAAATGACTCCTTTGTTGGTCCAGGCGAATTCATTTCCTTTCCTGGATTTTTCGAACCTATCTGTGGCTTAGTTTTGAAAGATGACCCTTTCGCACTGTCGGCCTCGGATTTGGAGTTTCTCGAGAATTGGCTCGACTTGTTACTCGACTCTGACGGTTTAGTTCGAGAAAAGAATGTTTTCGAGCCCGTAGTTCCATTAGAGCTCGTGTATATTGCGCACGTCTCTCGTTTAGATGTACCGAATACCTTAGAAAACGCAGAGAAATCCGTAGCGTCCAACTCCTTGCCTATGCTCATAAGGTCCTTCAGTGTTCCCACGTTTCTCCCAATGAGAGCTTTTCGGCAATCATATCGCATATTAGTTTTGAGGACTTCGACCTTCTCTCTTTCTGACATAGCCTGGTTCATGGCTTGGAACAGTTTTTCAACCTGCAAATAATATTGTTGGAAAGACTCCCTTTGTTGTCGAGTCTGATAAATTTTGTGCGAAGCACGGAGTCTAGATCTGGGTGACGAAATTCATTTTTCAGTTCGATCACCAAGTGTTCCCAACTAAAAAGTGAATTACGGATTCGGCATGCGGTGTACCAGCTTAAAGCTGCACCATCGAACAAATGAATTGCCGAATCAAACAAGTCCTCCGCTGAGGCATGTTCGGATATGGCCAATTGGTGAACGTGTGAAAGGAAATCATTCAACCCTAGGCCGTGATCGTTTCCAGTGTACTTATTTATTTTCCACTGAGAAACGGGAGTTACTTTTCGCGATGGTACTACCGGATAGGGTCGTCGATTGACTTCACAAAACGGAGCAGCAGGGATCGGAGCGGGTTTACTCGGAATATTTTCCCCTACCGTGGATGTAAAAGACAAGTCATCCAGTCTTCGCTGAAAGGAACAGTTCAATGGTTCTGCACCTACTAGTGTAGATTCAGGAAATGCTAAGCTCTGTTTAAGTGGTGCATTTCGCCCAGAGGTTACTCTAGTACCACTTTCAAAGTCCGCCCAATTCACTCGAGGAGCGGCAGAGGTTGCCTCTGGCGCTTCCTGATACTCCAAAAATGGGTTAGTGCTGTTAAGCTTCGGAACTTGTGGGGGTGGTGGAGATTTTTGCATTTCCTTCTTAAGTCCACTTATTTGAGACGAAAGGGCTTTCATTAAACTCCCAATATCCATCATCGCCTGATTAAATTGTTCCAATCCAATGTTACATATCGAACTTCCTTTGGAATCGCTCCCAACGACCTCTGTGACCTAGGGGCTGGTGTGGGTGGTGGCGATTTACCACCAATGGCTTCATCTAACAGTCCGATATCACTGTCTGTCTCCTCGTCGGATGGTGCAAAAAACACATCATCTGTCCAGAAATGTTCTGAAAATAAGTCCAACACACTGCGAAATGCTTCGCCGGCTTTTAGTTTTAAATCACCAATTGCATGGTTTTCACCACCACCAGGCGATGGCCTAAATGCAACAACCTAGCTCTGAATACGTTCTTTCCATTTTTTGCTGTTTTCGCAAGTTTCTGTTCGAGTTCTCTGAATAGGTAAATACACGCTTCCAGGTCCATTTCAGGATCCTGGTCATAGTGAATAATAAACTCATGACCTTCCTGTTCATCTTTTAGAATTTGTTTGAGTCTTCGTCTACGTTTACACCGTGATTCATCATCACCGATAACGACGTTGCGGAGAAGGAGTTCGTAATCGAGTTCGCCGGGAGACAGATGGTCTACCCGCATTCCGCGGTAGAGAACGTTAAAATCCGGACCGGACACGGACACGCGCGGTGGCATGTTGACTATCGAAAGGGATGTGTGGTATGGAAGGTAACAATTCTATTATTTTTTTCCCAACAAAACTCGACTTCAAACTACTCAAAACACAAGTGTGTTAGAAAAATGGTTTAATCAAGTTTAACTAGTGAAAGTGACTAAATTGTGACTATTCGCGTTGTTTTCGCTAAAGATCAGACTCGCTTTCGTGCCACACCAAAGTGCATTGAGAAATCATACAATATGTTTCCGTTCCCAGAGTGACCAGAGTGGATTTTAAGGAAATACTATTTCGTGAAAACTCCCCCAACGCTTGTAAGAAAAAATATCCTGGAATATTTTTCCTCCTAGGAACCTAGATTGGTTTATTTTTCAGTTGGGCGCCAGTGAAACTTATTTGACCCCAGGAGTTCTGCTACGTCCCAGAAGGGGGCGTGCCTAAGCCCCAAGCTGCTGGTCTAGAGCCAACGGCAGCTTCCGGGGTGGGCACACAAGACCTCTTTTCTCCCGGGTCCCAGGGCGTTGCTTAGAAG
This sequence comes from Armigeres subalbatus, assembly GCF_024139115.2. NCBI lineage: Eukaryota > Metazoa > Arthropoda > Insecta > Diptera > Culicidae > Armigeres > Armigeres subalbatus. The sequence continues at coordinate 304,988,877 of NC_085139.1, read as the reverse complement.
GGAGAGTTTTCGGTGGGGTGGTCCTAAATAAAAAATATTGCGTTACCTTTTAGGTTGTTTATTCGCGGGCTACGGGCGGCGGTAATGTGCAGCGGTCAGTCCAGGGGTCGGTGACAGGGCGACTCCGCGGACCGGTAGAATGGCGGCTTGACGACGGCCGGATGGTGTCTTCAACTGACCGTGGCACGCCAGAACGGATTTCACGACTGCTGAACGGCGGCCAATTTGTGGCCGATCGAGGTATAATGACGGCGTGAAGTAGCGTGGGCGGGCAGGAGGGAGCTTGGTAGCCGTTGAATGGCGGCACGTTAACGGTTGGCTAGTGGCTTGTCGGAGAACGGCGATGGCTTGCGGTTGGCAGCTTCGTAGTCGCGGAATCGGGGCTCGATGACGGCCGGATGGTGTCTTCACCTGACACGGATAACTGAGAAGGCCGTAGCGCAAATCGGCAGTGGCGCGTCAGAACGGGTTTGACGACGGCTGAACGGCGGCCAATTGATGGCCGAACGAAGGGTAGTGATGGCGTGAAGTAACGTGGGCGGACAGGAGTGAGCTTGCGAGCCGCTGAATGGCGGCACGTTGACGGTTGGTTGGTGGCTGGCCGAAGAACCACGATGGCTTGCAGGAATTTACTTTGCTGCGGCAGAATGGCGGCTCGATGACCGATTCGGATAACGGCGATAGCTGGCAAAACCTTTTGCGACAGCGGAATGGCGAACTGCTGAGCGGCGCCGATGACGAGGAAACCGATCGAAATGGTCTACAATCGCGGTGGTTGCTTGGGTTGTGGCGTAACTACCTTTCCCGATGAACCGCGGCTTTTTGCACCCGGAGCAAAGTCTCCGAAAATAGTTTTTGGGGTTTTCCGCGTGGATTTCCAGAATCCAATTATATTTATCAAAAAGACGTCCGTACTCTCGACACTGCTCACGAACACTCTGCTTCACATCTTTCTACCTCCCACCAGTCCAACTACTAGCTGTAGGAGCAACCCATTCTCCACCCGGTTCTCACTCTCGCTACATCCGCCCACCCTGCTACCACGGTTCCACTTTGTATCCAGTGTTTGGTAACCCACGTCGCCGCAGCCAAGCGAACGATTTTTAAATTGATCGTTAATAGCTAATATAATAATTTGTTCCCTACGACCCCACAAAACTTGTCAAACAGTTACCGTTCGGTAACAACATGTTCTTCAGTTATATCTTCGAAAGTTTATCCAGTAATTCTTTCTGAAGTTCCTTCACCAATTCCTTCGGAAGTTTTTCAAGAAGTTCCTCCAGGAATTCCTCCGGAAATTCCTCCAGGAATTCGTCCGGAAGTTCCTCTAGAAAATCCTGTGGAAGTTCCTCCAAGAATATCTTCTGAAGTTTCTCCAGGAATTCCTTTTTATTCAGAATTTATTCCTTTCCTATAGGAATTCCTGGAGGAACTTCCGATGGAATTCCTGGAGGAACTTCCGAAGGAATTCCTAAAGGAACTTCCAAAGGAATTCCTGAAGGAACTTCTGGATGAGTTCCTGGAAGAACTTCCGTGAGAATTCCTGGAGGAACTTCTAAAGGAATTCCTAAAGGAATTCTTCCGGAGAAATAACTGAAGAAACTTTCGGATGAATTGCTTGAGAAACTTCAGGAGGAATTCCTGGAGGAATTTTCGAATCATTTCCTGGAGGAACTTCCGAAGAACTACCTGTACCGAGGTACTTCCGAAGGAATTCCTGGAAAAACTTCAGAAGATATTCTTGGACGAACTTCCGAAGGATTTCCTAGAGGAAATTCCGGAGGAATTTCTGGAGGAACTTCCTGAAGAACTTCCGAATTAGTGAAGGAACTTCAGAAACAAATAACTGGTTAAACTTCCGAAGATATACCTGAAGAACATGTTGAGGAAATCCTGGAGAAACTTTCGGAATTTCCGAAGGATTTCCTGGAGGAACTTCTGAAGGACAACCTGGAGGAACTTCCAAAGGATTTCCTGGAGGAACTTCCGAAAGATTTCCTGGAGGAACTTTCGAAAAAACTCCTGGAGAAACTTCCGAAGGAATTCCTTGAGAAACTTCCGAAGGAGTTTTGGAGAACCATCCGAATGAATTTCTGGAGAAACTTTAGAAGATATTCTTGGAGGAACTTCTGAAGAATTTTCTGGAGGAACTTCCGGAGGAATTCTTGGAGGGACTTCCTGAAGAACTGCTGGAAGAACTTTCGAAGAAATTAGTGAAGGAACTTCAGAAGGAATTTCTGGAGAAACTTCAGAAGATATTCCTGAAGAACATCCGGAGGAAATCCTGGAGAAACTTCTGGAGGAATTCTTGGAGGAACTGATGGAGGAACTGCTGGAGGAACTGCTGGAGGAACTACCTGAGGGATACTCAGAAAAACTTCCGGAGAAATAACTGGAGAAACTTTCGGAGGAATTGCTAGAGAAACTTTCGGGGGAATTCTTGGAGGAAACTCCGAAGGAATTCCTGGAGGAACTTCGGGAGGTATTCCTGGAGGAACTTCCGAAGGAATTCCTGGAGGTACTTTCGAAAGAATTCCTGGAGGAACTTCCGAAGGATTTCCTGGAGGAGCTTCCGAAGGATTTCCTGGAGAAACTTCCGAAGGAATTCCAGAAGAAACTTCAGAAGGAATTCCTGAAGGAACTTCAGAAGGAATTCCTGAAGGAACTTCGGAAGAAATTCCTGGAGGATCTTCCGAAGGAATTCCTGGAGAAACTTCCAGAGGAATTTCTGAAGGAGCTTTCGAATTAATTTCTGGAGGAACTTCGGAAAGAAATCCTGAAGGAACTTCCGAAGGAATTCCTGGAGGAACTTCCGAAGAAATTCATGGAGGAACTTCCGGAGGAATTCATGGCGGAACTTCCGAAGAAATTCCTGGAGGAACTTCCGAAAGAATTCATGGAAGAACCTTCCGAAGGAATTCCTGGAGGAACTTCCGAAGGAATTCCTGGAGGAACTTCCGAAGGAATTCCTTTAGGAACTTCCGAAGGAATTCCTTTAGGAACTTCCGAAGGAATTCCTTTAGGAACTTCCGAAGGAATTCCTTTAGGAACTTCCGAAGGAATTCCTGGAGGAACTTCCGAAGGATTTCGTAAAGGAATTCCTTTAGGAACTTCCGAATGAATTCCTTTAGGAACTTTCGAAGGAATTCCTGGAGGAACTTCAGAAGGATTTCGTAGAGGAACTTCCGAAGGAATTTCTGGAGGAACTTTCAAAGGAATTCTTGGAGGAAAGTCCAAAGGAATTCATGGAGAAACTTTCGAAGGAATTACTGAAGGAACTTCAGAAGGAATTCCTGGAGGAACTTCCGAAGGTATTCCTGGAGAATCTTCGAGAGGAAATCCTGGAGGAACTTCTGGAGGAATTGCTGAAAGAACTCCCCTGAAAATTCCTGGAGAGGAACTTTCGGAGGATTCTCAAAAGAACTTCCGAAGAAATAACTGCAGAATCTTTCGGAGGAATTCCTGGAGGAAGTTTCGGGAAATTCCTGGAGGAATTTCCGAAGGAATTCTTGGAGGAACTTCCGGAGGTATTTCTTGAGCAACGTCCTACGGAATTCCTGGATGATCTTCCTAAATTCAGAACTTCAGAAAGAATTCCTGGAGGAACTTTTGAAGGAATTCTTTAAGCAACTTACAAACGATTTTCTATAGGAACTTCCCCATGAATTCTTGGCGGAACTTCCGAAGTTAGTCCTGGAGGGATTTCAGAAGCAATTCTTGAAGGAACTTCTGAAAGAATTCCTAAAGGAATTTCTGATAGAATTACCTGAGGAACTTCCGGAGTAGTATTCTGGAAGAGTTTTCAGAGCAACTACTGGAGGATGTCTTGGAAGAATTTAAGGAGGTTAATCTGAAGCAGTCTTTGGAGTAATTACCTTAAGGAACTCTCGACATTCCATAAGAACTCTGCGGGAATTCCCGAAGAAAATACTATGGAAATGTCCGTAAGATCTTGAGTTTTTCCTTTTGAGCCTCTCCTGGAAGATTTTCTGAAGAAACTCTTGGAGAAATATTCGAAGGAACTCTTGGGGGACTACTCGAAAGAACACCTGAAGGAATTTTCGGAGGAACTACTGGAGAAATCCTAGGGGAATTCTCGGAGGATTCCTGAAAGAGTTTCCGGGGGGACTTGAGGAGAACTTTTTAAAGATGTTTGTTAGGCGGAATAAATCAAATATTGTCAAAAAACGTTAAATGAATAAAATAACGCCACGCCAATCCAAGCAGGCTGGAAATAATCTATCACGCCGCTGGGACAATATTTTTATAGAGTCTACCAAAAATCCGAAAATCTTGAAAAACTAATCTTTAAGCATGAAAAGCTGAAAATTTAAGAATAAAATATCCGGAAAACCTGGTACTGGAAAAATAAAGTATTGCCAAATTTAGGTACTAACGAACAAATTTTGCTTCAAAATACTGTTAGTTTACAAAAATTAATAATTTGTTATTATATTGTATATTGACGTGCAAAACTATGAGAAATAAAAACAAGTATAACATTTATTTGATATGCATTTTGGAAACATGAAAGAAAATTCCTGAACAACCCTAACCCAGCATCCAAAAGCGAGGTTTCTGCTGCCGTCGTTCATTTCATTACGTCGAACATATTACGTTTTACATCGTTTCATTTTGGCGACAAAATGCAATTACGTCATTTTTTGCTACACAAAACAGATGTAATAACACACACGAATTACGACGGCGATGATGTGCATCGAATCCGATGTAATATTACAATTTTTTTTGCTGTGTTGTTTTTGTTTGCTAATAACTCATTCGATTTGAATAATATTTCTATTTTTCTTTTAACAAATACGCTGTTTACATGCACACTTTAAGTCATTAATCAATTTAGCAATGACGCAACCCATTACTCTCATAATAATTGCTTAAAAATTACTCAATTATTGAGTAATTTACAAGCAGCATGATAGAGTTGCATCAAATATTTTAACCGCCAAGATGTAGGCAATTAGCACAGCATTTACAACATTAATTCGAATCCAACATATCGAATCGAGAAAGGCATAATCACCACTTGGGGATAAATTTAGGTTTTGCCTTTCTTTTGCCTTTCGTAAAGGCTATATGTTCGCTCCAAAAACAAACTTTTTATAGAAGGCCCGGGGACCCATAGTGTTAAATACCGATTAAATCAGTTCGCCGAATTGAGGTGATGTCGGCGTGCGTGTGTGTGTGTGTGTATGTGTGTGTGTCTGTGCGCACCCAACCAAAAAAAAATGTCACTCATTTTTCAGGTACTTATCCTTAACCGATTTACTCGCAACAAATTGCATTCGACGCAGAACACTCTGCCATTGTTTCCTATTGAAAATTGGTCAGATCGGACTATGGGCTCGGAAATTATGGCCAAAACACCACTTTTTTTATAGAAAAATTGAGTAAAAAAATGTCACTCATTTTTCAGGTACTTATCCTTAACCGATTTACTCGCAACAAGTTGCATTCGACGCAGGATACTCTACCATTGTTTCCTATTGAAAATTGGCCAGATCGGACTATGGGCTCAAGAGTAATGGCCAAAATACTATTTTTAAAATGCACGAGAAAGGCACCATTACCGCTAGGTGGATTAATCAGGGTTTTTTTTTTAATAAATGCGCTTGATAAAACAATTAGCAACAAATTATCTTGTGTCGCGAACATTATTTGCATGCTTCAAACATTTGATTTTCAGGTTGAGAACAAATTAAGAGAACAGGTAAGTCTTTCTTAGTGCGGTATTGTGCCGGCCCTGAGATCCCCAAGAGGTGAGCTGGCTCAGAACGTGCGGACTTTCATGCCACAGACGCATGAGCGTCTTTGGTAAAAAGTAACAATATGAAAAACAACACAGCGTGTAGTGCCTCCCCGGGTCCCCGGGATTTCATTGTGTTTTCGCCTGCTTCTCCGAGTTCATCTATCACCCTGAATTAAATCTCAGTTAGTTTTGAATTTCAAATCCTGCCTTAGCGTGTATTGTTTTAACATCTTTCGCGCTCACTACTGCTTAATCTTTCGTATCTACCCTATCAAAGTAGTCGTCGACGTAATGTTTTCGTAGTACGGCGTCAGCAGCCGCAGGATTCGCATTCGCTTGTCCGTACCCACTTATAAACAGTGACCAATCTGGAGGATGTCCTGTGAAAGAGGAAAATTTTTCTTGGAAACACTTGACGCGAAGCAATTTGCAATTTCGTAGGCTCAGTTATCACAATGGAATTCACCTACTGCTGGGGTCTTCTCCCCACTTCCTTACTCCGCATTTCTAGCAAATCTAATGAGAATTCACTCGTGCAATCCTTTACAGCCAGCCATGTTCGTTCCAAAATCAAACTTTTTATAGGATGACCGGAGACCATATAGTGTTATATACCAAACGACTCAGTTCGACGAACCGATATGGTGTCTGTGTGTGTATATTTGTGTGTACACACTTAATTTTTTTCCGCCGAGATCTCAACATTTTTTTGATTATTTTCCCGAGATAAGCACCGCCGAGTTTCAGCCAACATAATATCTGCCGAGATCTCAGTAAAAGTAACGTTTCGGATGCTGAGATACAGTAAATGTTTTGCCCAGAATCAGCAATAAACGAAATTTTCTGCTGAAGTTCAGTTTTGAAATTTACTGAGCTACAGCGGTGCCCAATTTTGCCGAGCTCGAAATAGAAAAAGTTAGTGTGTATGTGTGTGCGCAAAATATCTCGCCCATTTTTCAGGCACTTACCCTTAACCGCATTTCTCGCAACAAGTTGCATTAAACCCAGAATCCTGTCCCATTGTTTCTTATTAAAAATTGGCCAGATCGGACTATGGGATTAGAAGTTAATGCCAAAAACAATTATTTTAAACCAAAAACGCGCAAAAAAGTCTCGCATTTTGGGCACTCATCCTCAACCAATTTGTTCGCAACAAGTTGCATTCGACGAGGAATCATACCCCATTGTTTCCTATTTAAAATTGAAGATCAGATTATAGGCTCAGAAATGATGATCAAAATTCATTTTTATGTATGCAAAATGGGCTCCCAAAATTGTCCTATCTTACGGGCATTTATCCTTAACCGATTTATTGCAAAAAGTTGCATTCGATAGTACTATTCCATTGCTTTGGATAGACAATGGTCTATATTGGACTACAATCTTAAAAGTTATGACCAAAATGCATGTTCCTTCAGCAGATGAATGTTCCACATAGCAACTTCAATGTTCATGAAAATCGTGAGATTTTTTCCAATTGCGTTTATTTATCTTAAATTTAGAATGCAACAATAACAATAGTTCTTATGATAGCATTTTGAAACCATTTGTAGGATTAATTGGACAAGCATCAGTGTATGCGATTCTTAGTCGATTTTTAGTAACAAACTAGAGTGTGACTTACTTACTCAAGACCAGTTCTGTAAAAGGTCGTGATCGTCATGAGACAAAGAGCAAAGCGCTTTTTCTATCTCAGGCGACAAAATGCAAGAATCGTGGATTCTTCGATAATATTTCGCATTAATGACAGTCATGAAAGAATGTTGTGCTTTATTTTAAAATTAAAATTTCTAAATTATTTTAGCGGATATGTGCAAAAAATAGTAACTAGTCGATAAATCAATCATATTCATTTAATTCACCGAGTTGAGAGTGGTAATAAACGCAAAAATAAAGATATTGCACACTTTCATGCCGTGTCACGGAACAAAATTTTTTTTTAAATTTTTGTAGCATGCTATTCATCCTTCGCGTTTTTATATAGGGGCAGATATGCAATCATCACGTTACATCTCTCATTACTTCTGCAGTACTGCTCCAGACAATGACATTCATAGCATTCAGGTCCGGCAAACTCGCTGGCCGCTCTTTTTTCGAAATGATCCCCGAAAAACCCTTAGTTGGGTTTTCTTCACTTTTTGAGCCGGCGTCTAATCCTGTCGTAATACCCAGCCCCTGGTATCAAAATAACGACGTGCCTATGGTTCGACGACGTTTTGTAGAACTATGTAGTTCCTAATATTTTGTATTATATCGATTTTGACTCGAAGATGACGAGTTCTGCTTTAACTCAAGCAGTTAAAAATATCTTGTCACCCAGTTAGTTTCCGGCTTAACCCACTTCTATCTACCACTAGCTCCTCATATGCAATCGTGAATAGGCTTTTGAGCTAATTTGCCCGTAGTTTGAATTATCGTCAAACGAATTCATTAATAACAAGCTTCTGTAGTTTTAGATATCAAGTGATATAATTTTCTACTCTTTTCCTATTATTCAATGATGAAGACCCAATCAAAAATTTGTATAGGATATAGTTTGTCACAATTGCTTATCCACCACATCAAGAAAACTTGACATAATAATCAACTGCAATAAAATGTGTGAGCCTTGACATCAAGATCATCAAGTAATAAAGCTTGTAGTCTTAATAGGCTCTCAAAATAGTGTTAAATGCATTCTCAATACTTTGAAAGTACTGTGGATTTTGTTCAGATTTTTCAACAGTAAGTAATTTCTAATTTTACACTATTTTTGGCTTCTAATGTATCAAAAACCGGTTTCTGATTGATTATTTTTTCACAATGTAACTTGAAAAAATATTGATTTCAATATAAGTGCTAAGTGCCTAAGCATCATTAAATAAATAAAGATACGGTGATGACCAGATATTCAACATTTTGAGTGCCCATGGAATAAATTTTGAAAGCCTATAGTGGAAGAAGAATTATTTCTATTTTTTTCTGTCTGTATTACAAACTTGTGCCCGTATAATGAACCGTATATACATTTTTCAGCGCTAAGCCATTAATTGCTTTTTATTTGTGCTGTTTTGACCTTCCAAATGAACTTTTCTTGATACAATTTATAATGAACGAGAAAGGCAACATCACCGCAAGGTGGATAATTCTAGATTTTTAGTTTGCAAAAGAGTAATTCTCGCTGAAACCGGGCCACTATTTGCACGAGGTTCTTAAAAATGCCTAAATTTATATTCTTTCGAAAGCTTTCGGCGAGTATATTAAGGAATGGAGTTAAATTCTTCAGAAAGATGAACCCCTCGTTAGTTATACACGAAATCATTTTAATGGACCCCTCGATTTTTGTCAATTCTTGACTCATCAAAACTGTCATAACTCCAACATTTCTCAACCGATCATAGAGATAAGCATATCGTTGGAAAGAGGAAGAGTGTATCCTCAATTTGCAATAATAAAAATATAAGCAGCTATATTGGACTCGGCCGCCATCTTGGATTTCTTTTTTAAAACTTTTTTTTCGCCAGGTTCGCAACCACCAATTTTGAATATCAATGCATCGAAGGAAAGCTTAGCTTATATTGTGCAGTGTGGCCGAATCAGGTGTATGTTTTTTCTATCAAAAGTTATGTACGATTTACCAAATTATTTTTGAAAGCGCCATCGGACCAACGAACATTATTTTTATGGTTAAAATGATACTACGACGTCAGTTCCTTGATGTCATACACTATTCTAAGCCAAATATGTTACAAAAATGAAAATCATATCTAAAACAGTATTTTATTTGAAGGGCTCAAAAGTTTTGAATATAACGGAGCCGTATTCAAGTTAATATTTAAGTTATTGTATAATTCAAGAATTTTGATATTTGTAAATCGTACATAACTTTTGATAGAAAAAACATACACCTGAGATTTTTGGAAACAATGCACAATGTAAGCGAAGCTTTCCATCGACGTACTTATTTTCTAAATTGGTAGTTGCGAATCTGGCGGAAAAATAGTTTTAAAAAAGAAATCCAAGATGGCGGCCAAATTCAATATGGCTGCTTATATTTTTATCATTGGAAATTGAGGATACACTCTTCCTCTTTCCAACGATATGCTGATCTCTATGATCGGTTGAGAAATGTTGAAGTTATGACAGTTTTGGTGAGTCAAGAATTGACAAAAATCGAGGGGTCCATTAAAATGATTTCGTGTATAACTAACGAGGGGTTCATCTTTCTGAAGAATTTAACTCGGATCCTTAATGTACTCGCCGAAAGCTTTTGAATGAATATAAATTAAGGCATGAACCTCGTGCAAATAGTGGCCCGGTTTCAGCGAGAATTACTCAAAACGAATCTTAGTCAGCTTGAGCTTGAGCTTGATTGACTGCTCGTAGTTGCTACTCCATTATGACCAGATCAGCTATTCTTGCACAGGGAACCAACAGATGTTTGCTTGGGACTAGCACACATCTTCAATGTACAAGTACTGGTGATCTCATTTGTTAGGTCATACTGGCGCCTGCCACGTCAGAATGCAAGTCAATGTAGGGAAGGGGAGGAAATGATGATGCAATCACTCGCCCACTGCAAGCCGAATATACCTCTGCACTTGCCACGAGTTCATGCGGAATTTGTTGGAATTTCTGGGTTAGGTTGGAGAGGCAGAGGTCCGTCTTGGTTAACGAGCTGCCAATGTTATAGATAGAAGAAAGCAACTGATGGAATTTCTAATTGGATGTAGGACGCTTTTTAGTTCATTTCCAATTCTAGCAGATTACTGTTAGAATATTCAAGTTGAAGGTATAGGAATTGAGATGGAAACGATATGTAAGTCCATTTCTAGTTCTAGCGATTGCTAGAACATGAGAAATATAGAGAAAGATACAAAGTAGTAGAATGGAACGGACCTGGGATTGAACCCACGACCTCCTGCGTATGAGGCAGAAGCAGTAGCCATACGACTACCAAGCCCGCTCTATTCTGTCAGTGTTGCCACTCTGTCAGTTAAGTGACAGTTTTCCAAGAGACTACACGGAGAAACACGTTTACTCATTAATGGGTATTTTTTTGTTATCTTTTTCCCTTCGTTGAAAAATTTACCCATTTTGAGAGAATAAGTGGATCTACTCATTTAAATGAGTAAATCCACTTATTCTCCCAAAATGGGTAAATTTTTCAGCAGAGAGAAAGAGATAGCAGACAAAAAGTACCCATTAATGAGTAAACGATTTTACTGGTATGTGCCTCTTACTCATTACTCAAAACGAATCTTAGTCAAATGAAAAACGAAAAATCAATCAACGTAATGTCAAATACAGGAAGTTTTGTGTTCGGTGTATTATTTCTAATGTCCTCCTTTTCCAACCAAATGACCTCCTTTTTCGCCATGATTTTGGTGGATTGTCCCAAATAAATATAATATATTATAAAATAAATATAAAATATACAAATATAATATAAACAAATAGAATATAAAAGATTCCTGAATACGCGAAGCCCATTTTTGAAATTAAACGAACGGATTTCAGAAGACCTTTTAAAATAAACCTTGAAGATTTTGAGTGAATCAATGAATCACCTCCCGCAAAAAAATAAACAAAGTGATAAACACAGATCTCCGAAAAAATTGCTTCTCTCATTAAATATTACCTTAAACCTGTTTCGGTAATTTAATTTCATGTCCTATTTTTTTAAATCCGATATTTTTACCAACCAAATTCGAAATTCCTCGTGGGGACTTGAATTCTTAAAGGACGCTTATTTTACCATTTACGTAAATCCAAACACAAGTATTTTACGGTGAGGAACCTTATAGGAAGTACTTGGCGTTACCTAAATGGGATTTTGAACAAAATAAAAATGTGAAACAAATACTCACTCGTCCGGCAAGGCGAATATTCGTCAAACTGCTGCATATTGTTCCGGGCGATGTAGCACGTTCCCACCGGTTCCACTCGTTCGACCTTCCGGGGCTGCAACTGATGAAACACATATCGCGGGGCGCAAGCCTGAAACGAGGAAGAAAACAGTCCTTCAGTAAAGTCCCATCTCACGACAAATCCGGCGATAGTTTTTCGCCCAACTGGAATTTCACCGGGCAAAAATTTCACCAAAAGAAAACCCGCACCAAGAAGACAAAGTGACGCTTTTTTCCCTTCGTCCGCCAAGAGGTGGTCATCATTGGAAACAAATCACAACATCGAAACGGATGGATGGCATGCCATTCGGGTCCCCGGCCATCGCAGTGAGAAAGATATACTCCGAGGTCCGAACCGAACGTGATACCCAACATCATCTTGTTGATAAAGTAGGTAGGACGGAGAGACACAAACAGACGAAAAAACTGACCATTTTCAAATAAGGCAACCAGTATCGAACGGTATCATCATCATCGACCGCATTGGCCGGGGACCGACTGACTGATACTGACCGGTCCGAGCGCACCAGCATTGTGGCACACGGAGAACCGGCTCGGTGGACACACGGCCCTAAATGGGCAAAACAATGCGATTTTATTGTTGCCGTTGAACTGTCGGCCAGCTACTGCTGCTACTGCTGGCGAGGTTCGATCGGTTTCACCGGCACCTGACTTGACCATAAATAAAAGTCAGTGCCATCGTTTTCTTCGTCAACGTCTTCGCGGCTACCGCACTGCGCGTTGTCCACATTGCTGGTGCCGTGCCTAACTGCGATTCAGTTCGTCACCTTCGATATAGGACGAACTAACTTCGCAATTTACCAGTGTTGAAATGGGTTCTACCTACGAATGGAAAAATTCTCGACGATTTTCAGCTTTGGGAACCGTGATTTTCCCCCTGCCCCAAATTCCTGAGTTGTAATCCGATCCCACTACAATCGCAATTAACTGCGAAAAGGTGACGAAAATGTTAATGGGTCAAACGATTTATCATTCCGCGCGGTCGTCGTCATCATCGTCCTGCTGTTAATAGGACGAACTGAAACCATGACCGACAACGCAGCGGACCGCGAAGGGGCAGGGAAAACTATTCGCGATGTCAGGAACCATTATCACGTCACTTTGCCCGCCCGTGCAGTCGTATTTTGTCTGTCTGTGTAGTCTGTTGACTACCAATGCGCGGAAATGCGAAACGACAGGACGTGGGGATCCTTATGGCCTTCATAACGTTCCCAGCGGAGGTACGAAGCCGAAACGGTTGACAATATGGTCTTCCTTTATGGGTCGGTTTTGTTGAATGTCACTCAACATTATTGCTGGCGGGTTGGGACAGAGTTGCTTTATGCTGCACGTCATGGCGATGACTATCGGACTGAATTGTGTGATGGAAAAGATATTGTTTAATCTTTCCATTTTTTTGGATACGAAATTTAATGTAGAACTGAATTAGTCGTTTTAATGCCTCAGGTGGGATACATTTCTTTCCTTACTAATTGTCACAGAAATCAAATAACGGTAAAAGTGACAAAATATGCTATTTCCTAAGAAACTATAATCAAAATTATACTCAGAATTATGATTTCACTATGGAAGGTTTCTGATTCGATTTCAGTTTGAATGTGATTCGATTTTGACTCAAAACAATCAGATTGTTATCCTATTTATAATCAATTCTGACACGATTCTTAATTCAAATTGTTTCGAACCCCGTTTATACATGACAATAATCTTCTGGTAATCGTTTTTCTACCCGACTCCCATTTCAATTCTGATACAACTCAAAAGCGACTGAAATAAGTTTCTAATTCAATAGTTTGTACTTGACATAAGACGAGTTTGTACAATCCCATTGAATTCCACCAATTAATTGTATCTTGACAGATACGTATTTCGACCTCAACAGTAAGGCCGTCTTCAGTGTCTCGTACTTGACTCGACTCGAGTACGAGAAGTACGAGACACTGAAGACGGCCTTACTGTTGAGGTCGAAATACGTATCTGTCAAGATATAATTAAGCGGTGGAATTCAAGGGGATTGTACAATCTCGTCTTATGACAAGTGATGACATTCCACTAAAAAGCTCAAAATAATTTTCATAATAAAATGTAATTATTCGAAATTCATTCGATTCTGGTTTACTCTTAACGCGATTTTCATTCAATTTTGATCCAATCCAATTCAAATCCAATCCAAATCCAATTCAAAACCAATCCAAATCCAATCCAAATCCAAATTCAATCCAAATCCAATCCTAATCCAATCCAAACCAATCCAACCCAATCCAAACCAATCCAAACCAACCAAAACCAATCCAAACCAATCCAAACCAATCCAAACCCCATCCAATCCAAACCAATCCAAACCAATCCAAACCAACCAATCCAAACCAATCCAAACCAATCCAAACCAATCCAAACCAATCCAAACCAATCCAAACCAATCCAAACCAATCCAAACCAACCAAACCAATCCAAACCAATCCAAACCAACCAAACCAATCCAAACCAACCAAACCAATCCAAACCAATCCAAACCAACCAAACCAACCAAACCAATCCAAACCAACCAAACCAATCCAAACCAACCAAACCAATCCAAACCAACCAAACCAACCAAACCAATCCAAACCAATCCAAACCAATCCAAACCAATCCAAACCAATCCAAACCAACCAAACCAATCCAAACCAATCCAAACCAATCCAAACCAATCCAAACCAACCAAACCAATCCAAACCAACCAAACCAACCAAACCAATCCAAACCAATCCAAACCAATCCAAACCAACCAAACCAATCCAAACCAATCCAAACCAATCCAAACCAATCCAAACCAACCAAACCAACCAAACCAATCCAAACCAATCCAAACCAACCAAACCAATCCAAACCAATCCAAACCAATCCAAACCAACCAAACCAATCCAAACCAATCCAAACCAACCAAACCAATCCAAACCAATCCAAACCAATCCAAACCAACCAAACCAATCCAAACCAACCAAACCAATCCAAACCAATCCAAACCAACCAAACCAACCAAACCAACCAAACCAATCCAAACCAATCCAAACCAACCAAACCAATCCAAACCAACCAAACCAATCCAAACCAATCCAAACCAACCAAACCAATCCAAACCAATCCAAACCAATCCAAACCAACCAAACCAATCCAAACCAATCCAAACCAATCCAAACCAATCCAAACCAATCCAAACCAATCCAAACCAATCCAAACCAATCCAAACCAATCCAAACCAATCCAAACCGAACCAAACCAATCCAAACCAATCCAAACCAATCCAAACCAATCCAAACCAACCAAACCAATCCAAACCAATCCAAACCAACCAAACCAATCCAAACCAATCCAAACCAATCCAAACCAATCCAAACCAATCCAAACCAATCCAAACCAATCCAAACCAATCCAAACCAATCCAAACCAACCAAACCAATCCAAACCAATCCAAACCAATCCAAACCAACCAAACCAATCCAAACCAATCCAAACCAATCCAAACCAAACCAACCAAACCAATCCAAACCAATCCAAACCAACCAAACCAATCCAAACCAATCCAAACCAATCCAAACCAATCCAAACCAATCCAAACCAACCAAACCAATCCAAACCAATCCAAACCAATCCAAACCAAACCAATCCAAACCAATCCAAACCAATCCAAACCAATCCAAACCAATCCAAACCAACCAAACCAATCCAAACCAACCAAACCAACCAAACCAATCCAAACCAATCCAAACCAACCAATCCAAACCAATCCAAACCAATCCAAACCAACCAAACCAATCCAAACCAACCAAACCAATCCAAACCAATCCAAACCAACCAAACCAACCAAACCAACCAAACCAATCCAAACCAATCCAAACCAATCCAAACCAACCAAACCAATCCAAACCAATCCAAACCAATCCAAACCAATCCAAACCAATCCAAACCAATCCAAACCAACCAAACCAATCCAAACCAATCCAAACCAACCAAACCAATCCAAACCAACCAAACCAATCCAAACCAACCAAACCAATCCAAACCAACCAAACCAATCCAAACCAATCCAAACCAATCCAAACCAATCCAAACCAATCCAAACCAACCAAACCAATCCAAACCAACCAAACCAATCCAAACCAATCCAAACCAATCCAAACCAATCCAAACCAATCCAAACCAACCAAACCAATCCAAACCAACCAAACCAATCCAAACCAACCAAACCAATCCAAACCAATCCAAACCAATCCAAACCAACCAAACCAACCAAACCAATCCAAACCAATCCAAACCAACCAAACCAATCCAAACCAATCCAAACCAATCCAAACCAACCAAACCAATCCAAACCACATCCAAACCAATCCAAACCAACCAAACCAATCCAAACCAATCCAAACCAATCCAAACCAACCAAACCAATCCAAACCAATCCAAACCAACCAAACCAATCCAAACCAATCCAAACCAATCCAAACCAATCCAAACCAATCCAAACCAATCCAAACCAATCCAAACCAATCCAAACCAACGCAAACCAGTCCCAATCCAACCAAACCAATCCAAACCAATCGAAACCGAATCGAAACCAACCAAAATCCAATCCAAACCAATCTAAACCAATCCAAACCAATCCAAACCAATCCAAACCAAACCAAATCAAACCAACCAAACCAATCCAAACCAATCCAAACCAATCCAAACCAATCCAAACCAATCCAAACCAATCCAAACCAACCAAACCCAATCCAAACCAATCCAAACCCAATCCAAACCAATCCAAACCAATCCAAACCAATCCAAACCAACCAAACCAACCAAACCAATCCAAACCAATCCAAACCAATCCAAACCAACCAAACCAATCCAAACCAATCCAAACCAATCCAAACCAATCCAAACCAATCCAAACCAATCCAAACCAACCAAACCAACCAAACCATTCCAAACGCAACCAAACCAATCCAAACCAATCCAAACCCCATCCAAACCAATTCAAGTCCAATTCAAACCAGTCCAATTCCAACCAATCCAAACCAATCCAAACCAATCCAAACCAACCAAACCAATCCAAACCAATCCAAACCAATCCAAACCAATCCAAATTAAACCAAACCAACCAAACCAATCCAAACCAATCCAAACCAATCCCAGTCCAATCCTAATCCAATTGAATCCAATGGATTTGGAGTCCAATCTAATCCAAACCAATCCAAACCAATCCAAACCAATCCAAACCAATCCAAACCAATCCAAACCAATCCAAACCAATCCAAACCAATCCAAACCAATCCAAACCAATCCAAACCAATCCAAACCAATCCAAACCAATCCAACACGAACCAACACGAACCAATCCAAACCAATCCAAACCAATCCAAACCAACCAAACCAATCCAAACCAATCCAAACCAATCCAAACCAATCCAAACCAATCCAAACCAATCCAAACCAATCCAAACCAATCCAACCAATCCAAACCAATTCAACCAACCAAATTCATTCCAAATGCAATCCAAACCAATCCAAACCAATCCAAACCCATCCAAACCAACCAAGTCTAATCCAAACCAGTCCAACCCAACCAATCCAAACCAATCCAAACCAATCCAAATCCAATCCAAACCAACCAAACCAATCCAAACCAATCCAAACCAATCCAAACCAATCCAAATTAAACCAAACCAACCAAACCAATCCAAACCAATCCAAACCAATCCCAGTCCAATCCTAATCCAACTGAACCAACGGATTTGGAGTCCAACTAATCCAAACCAATCCAAACCAATCCAAACCAATCCAAACCAATCCAAACCAACCAAACCAATCCAAACCAATCCAAACCAATCCAAACCAATCCAAACCAATCCAAACCAATCCAAACCAACCAAACCAATCCAAACCAATCCAAACCAACCAAACCAATCCAAACCAACCAAACCAACCAAACCAATCAAAACCAATCCAAACCAATCCAAACCAATCCAAACCAATCCAAACCAATCCAAACCAATCCAAACCAATCCAAACCAATCCAAACCAATCCAAACCAACCAAACCAACCAAACCAATCCAAACCAATCCAAACCAATCCAAACCAATCCAAACCAACCAAACCAATCCAAACCAATCCAATCCAAACCAATCCAAACCAACCAAACCAACCAAACCAACCAAACCAATCCAAACCAATCCAAACCAATCCAAACCAACCAATCCAAACCAAACCAACCAATCCAAACCAATCCAAACCAACCAAACCAATCCAACCAACCAAACCAATCCAAACCAATCCGAACCAATCCAAACCAACCAAACCAACCAAACCAATCCAAACCAATCCAAACCAATCCAAACCAACCAAACCAACCAAACCAATCCAAACCAACCAAACCAACCAAACCAACCAAACCAATCCAAACCAACCAAACCCAATCCAAACCAACCAAATCTGAATCCAATCCAATCAAAACGCAATCCAAACCAATCCAAACCAATCCAAACCAATCCAAACCAACCAAACCAATCCAAACCAACCACATTAAACCAAACCAATCCAAACCAACCAAACCAATCCAAACCAACCAAACCAACCAAACCAATCCAAACCAATCCAAACCAATCCAACCAATCCAAACCAATTTGGAGTCCAACCAATCCAAACCAATCCAAACCAATCCAAACCAATCCAAACCAATCCAAACCAATCCAAACCAATCCAAACCAATCCAAACCAATCCAAACCAATCCAAACCAATCCAAACCAATCCAAACGCAATCAAACCAACCAATCAAACCAATCCAAACCAATCCAAACCAACCAAACCAAACCAAACCAATCCAAACCAATCCAAACCAACCAAACCAATCCAAACCAATCCAAACCTAATCCAAACCAATCCAAACCAATCCAAACCAACCAAACCAACCAATCCAAACCAACCAACCAATCCAAACCAACCAATCCAACCAATCCAATCCAAATCCAACCAAACCAATCCAAACCAACCAATCCAAACCAATCCAAACCAATCCAAACCAATCCAAACCAATCCAAACCAATCCAAACCAACCAAACCAATCCAAACCAATCCAACCAAACCAAACCAAATGCAATCCAAACCCCATCCGAATCCAATCCAAACCAATCCAAACCAAACCAAACGCAATCCAAACCAATCCAAACCAATCCAACCAATCCAAACCAATCCAAACCAATCCAAACCAATCCAAACCAATCCAAACCAATCCAAACCAATCCAAACCAATCCAAACCAAACCAATCCAAACCAATCCAAACCAATCCAACCAACCAAACCAACCAAACCAACCAACCAATCCAACCAAACCAATCCAAACCAACCAAACCAATCCAAACCAATCCAAACCAACCAAACCAATCCAAACCAATCCAAACCAATCCAAACCAATCCAACCAATCCAAACCAACCAATCCAAACCAATCCAAACCAATCTAAACCAACCAAACCAATCCAAACCAATCCAAACCAATCCAAACCAAACCAAACGCAATCCAAACCTATCCGAACCAATCCAAACCAATCCACACCCAATCCAAACCAAACATAATCCAAACCAATGCAACCAATCCAAACGCAATCCAAACCAATCCAAATTCAATCCAAACCAATCCAAATACAATCCAAACCAATCCAATCCAAACCAATCCAAACCAATCCAAATCTAATCCAAACCCAATCCAAATCCAATCCAGATCCAATCCAAATCGAATCCAAATCCAATCCGAGTCCAATCCAAATCTTATCCGAATCCAATCCAATCCAAATCCAATCCAAATTCAATCAAATCCAAATCCAATCCAAATCCAATCCAAATCCAATCCAAATCCAAATCCAAATGCAATACAAATCCAAATCCAAATGCAATACAAATCCTATCCGAATCCAATCCAAATCCAATCCATACCCAATCCAAATCCAAATTTAATCCAAATCCAATCCAAATCCAATCCAAATCCAATCCAAATTCAATCCAAATCCAATCCAAATCCAATCCAAATCCAATCCAAATCAAATCCAAATCAAATCCAAATCCAAATCCAAATCCAATCCAAATCCAATCCAAATCCAATCCAAATCCAATCCAAATCCAATCCAAATCCAAACCAATTCAAATCCTAATCCATTCCAAATCCAAACCAATTCAAATCCTAATCCAATCCCAATCTAATACAAGTCCAATTCAAATCTGATCCAAATCTTATCCAAATCAAATCCAAATCAAATTAAAATCGATTCCAAATCCAATATAAATCCAATCAAAAATCTATCCCAATCCAATTCAAATTCAATCATTTTTTTTAAAGCCAATTCAAATCTAATTCAAGTTTTAGGGAACTGGGTTTTAATCAATCGAAACAGTTAACACAAATTGAAAAATGAAATTGGCATGAAAGAGATTAGTTTTTGATTGTTTTTTATTTAGAGTAGAAAACTGATTTCAAATATGATTCGGTATCAAATAAATTGTGTGAATGAAACCACATTTCTGCATTGCTAAGTATTCTCACTTTCCATTTCCTTGAATCCGTATGCGGCATCAATTTAATTTCATCGCTTCGTTAACTCCTCAACGTCGTCATCATCGTATCCAGCCTGTCCAGCCAGGTAATTTAATCTCCTGTCATCATCCACATTCAAAAAATATTATGGTGGCAAACGATACTAAATGGATTCGTCTCCGGATTACACAACCGACAAATTATTGTTCCCGACCGGTGTCCCAATTCCAGTGCAACCGAAATTGCGGTTTACTGTCACTCAACTCTTCCCGACCGTATCAGAGAGCCCATCAGAAGTGACACTCCACTTCGGTTCAGTAACTAGCCATCGCAACTCTGCAACGCAACTTCTCGGCCATAACCGTCCATCCTCTTTTTGGCGCGGGGCAACCGTCCCGATATGGGAACGTAGCGATAGGCCGGCCGGATGCTTACCAGTTGGCGATCGCGATCGATGATCGAGTGTTCATATTCGTTGAAGGTCGCTCTCTACCCGTTCGAGAAAAATAATCATCGTCGTTCATCGTTTCGAAATCAATTGGAGTTAGTTCGATAGTAATAAGAGTTTACATTGCGGGAAAATGGTGATTCCATTCTGACCTAGATTCTAGACTGACACCGCATTGAGTGATGCGAAGCAACCACGAACAAGCAGCAAGGTCAGTCTCACCCCCTCAACGGAATGATTTTTATCGAAACGGAATCTCCTTTTATTGGGTTGGTTTTATCACTTTCCGGGCCATGTTTGCCTTTCCGCAGCGGAGCGACAAAACGAAGAGCGCAATAATGGCCAGGATGACATTTCACCAACCGTCCGCGTGAAGGTTAAAACGCGAAGGAAGTGGCATGCCAGGCGAATCAAATGTCTACCTTGGTTGGTCGGATATTCGGCAGTGCAGTGCATTCAAAAATTCGATGAAATTAAATGAAAACAGAACCATCAAACTTTTCTTCGTAGAAGTTTTTTTATTTGCAAAATGGTGAATAATCAAAAACGAATTCTGCAACCGGTTTTATCACCACATTTCACAAAAGCAATGATGCCAATTTCGCAGAAAAAAAGTATTTTTTCAAAAAAGCATTCCATCTCAAAATTAGGAGTAATAAATGGATTCATAAACCATCAAACTTCTAACGAAATTATTCGATCAATCAAGCTGATCGATTCATCGAACGTCGGGTCATTAGCACCACCGCCCATAAGCCAAATAAATCACACTACAACAACGTGAACGGGATTTTTGATGCGTGAAGGGGTGGGGACACTCCCTCGCCTCAACGCCGCCTCATCACCACAAACAAAAATAAGAATTTGCATACCTCATATTTATTTGTATGTGGTCACGCGATGATTATAATCCGCATAATGGCATATCAATGATTATTATAAGCCGGACGAACGACAGACACGATCAATTGCCGTTCTTCGTCCAGCGAGGGGGAAGAATCGCGCAAACATAGAAGCGGCAGAGCATCGCTGTCAGCACTACTCGGCGAGGTGTGGTCAGCCGACACCCGTGGACGGCATAAATTGCCGATTCATATCGGCAAATGTTGCCCGATTGTTTGCCCAAATTGAGCTTTGTTTGCTTGCTATATGGAGAGTGTACTGATTCATCATAATTTTTGGCACAGTAAAATAGATTAAAACCCACTCTAGAAAAAAAAGAACTGAAGGAATGAAGTTACCAGACCAATTCAACAACTAACAACTATTAACAAGTAACAATAGCGTTGTTCACCGCAACGGAATAAACTTTTCGTTCGTGTCGGCAACACAAATTTCTCCTTGGACAATTGACTTATCTGACAGCGATTTTAAATGGTTTTATGAAGGTACACAATTCTTCAGCATCCGTATTGCGGCCGCAACTCACTTTTCGAATGATACTTTTCAATAGCAGTTCTCATCCTATTGTTGTATTAAATTCCCCTAAACGATAGTTTAAAATCCGCTTCTTGCGTCCGATTTTGTAAGCTTCTTTCACTCGAGTTTGACATTTGAGCGAGTTTATCATCATCGTTGTTAAGTGGGTGAGCTGCTGGCTACCGAACGTTGGACGGACGTTGAATGGGCGTTGAAACGAGGCAGGAGTGCGTGCGTGGATAATGATGATTGACGAGTTAACCAGACGCATCAGCAGCCGGTCGAAGTAGACTTTCAGCAGCCATCGCCGTCGTCGTCGTCGTCTGTCACCCAAACTATAATCATTCAATTAGGCAATCCTTTCGGCGTGGCCTGTTGTTTTCTCAGGGTACTTAAGGAACGAACTCAACCACCAAGAGTATGAGAAAATTGCTTATGAGAATCGTGCATTACCGAATTTAGGTCTAGTTTAACTGGACGATACTAACAAGACTGTTTTTGTTCCTTGAAATTAATAAAACATAAAACAGAATATCATCAGCGAGGTGACCATCAGTGCAGAGATAAGATTGTTCGTTAGTACGTTTCAGACAATGTATATATAATTTGGCCTCATGCCGTTTTGCCGAAAAGCGGGAAAATGAGGAAATAATTAATATTGAGCGTCTTAGGGGAAAATGTTACAAGGTTAAAATATTTAAAACTTCCATTTACTTCCACTTATGTATCATTATGTATCATCAGATACGTATTTCGTTTTCTACTTCAAAACTTCTTTAGTGTTTTGTTATCGATTGAAGAAAAACATTGATTTCTAACTTTAAATATGGAGTACAGGTACAAAAGGTATGAATTACGTGGGTACAATTAGGGCATGTCACTTGGATCGGTTCGTCGTCGTCTTGTGGGTAGTAATTTGAAGAGCCAGGTGAATCCGTTTCCTTGATCTTTGTTTAGTAAGTTTAATTGTTTTTGTTTGTAAATTTCTAAGCTTTCTGCTACGTCAAGTTTCCAAGGATTTTGGATGTGTCTGAGAATTGATATGTTGTCTTTAGTTAAATGGTGATCTTCGATAAATATATGTTCTGCTACTTTTGATTTGAAATGATAATGTAAACCTTTTTCTGTGTCTTTGGTTGCTTTTGTGACTTCTGCCAAATGTTCTTTGAACCTCGTGTCTAATGTTCGTTTTGTCTGTCCTATGTAGATTTTGTCACAGTGAGGGCATGATATTTTATAAACTCCAGATTTTCCCAAGGCGTCCACGGGGTCTTTTGTGGTTCCAAGTAATGTTTTAAGTTGGTTGTTCCTGCTGCTGAAAACTAGTTCGATACCAAATTTTTTAAGTTTAGAACGTAATGGTCTGGTTAAGTTATGATCAAAATTTACGGATACGCGTCGCAATTCATTTGTTATTGGTGATAATGTGATGTGGTTAATGATTTTCTGTACAAAATTTTTCTATGTTTGTCAATGATGGTCTGAATAGTTCTACTTGAGTAACCGTTTAGTCTAGCTGCAACAAAAATGTAATTTAATTCCTTTTGTTTCCCTGTGGCGCTAAGTGGAAAAGTCTCGAGTCTATGTATCATATGTTGGAATGCGGCTGCTTTGTGTTGGTGTGAATGGTTTGAAGTGTTGGGTATAACTCTTTGTGTATGTGTGGGTTTTCTGTAAATTTCGATATTCATTTGATTTGATTCTCTAACTATCAGAACATCCAAAAAAGGTAATCTCCCGTCTTTCTCCTGTTCACAAGTGAACCGGATATCCCTGTGTGCACTGTTAATGGCTTCTAGGATTGATGGGAGTGCGTCTTTCTTGACGATGCTGAAGATATCATCTACATATCTCCACCATCTTTCGGGAATAGCCTCTTTTTCCTTCAAATCCTTCTCGAGGTTCGCCATGAACAGCTCACACAAGAAAGGGGACAGGGGGTTACCCATAGGTGCTCCTTTTGTCTGTTTGTAAAATTCTCCTCTAAATGTGAAATAATTTTCTTCTATGCAAAGTCTTGTCAATTTTAAATATGTACGTACTTTCGTCTTCCAGGTTGCGTCTGTTTTTTTGTCTTAGTAACCAATCTAATAATAAGAATCAATCTTTTAACAGGGTAATAGCTTCTTTCTCTGGGACACTGGGGAACAGTGCAGCCACGTCAAAAGCAAGCATTATTTCGTTTTCTCCAATATCACCTGAATTTTGCATTTTTTCAACAAACTGTTTTGTGTTTTGTACTTGTCTATTGTCTGTTTTCGTGTCTATGTAAGGTGTTGGAAATTCTTTGACTAACCATTTTGCTATTTTATGAGTTGGAGATCCTTCGGCAGATATTATTTCTCTGATTTCGTTTCCTGGTTTGTGAATTTTGGGTAGTCCTTTAATTCTAGGTAAAGTTGGGTTAGAAATTTTAAGTCGGGGCAAATTTTCAAATATAGGTTTACAATCTTTGATGGTTTTATCTACTTTTTTCACAATATCTGCTAAAGGATCTTTTCTTTGTTTCCTGACGGGACCATTGTTAAGTTTTTCAATCATTAGGTTATCGTAACTAATTTTATCTAAAATGACAATTGAATTGTCCTTGTCGG
Source organism: Armigeres subalbatus (assembly GCF_024139115.2). NCBI lineage: Eukaryota > Metazoa > Arthropoda > Insecta > Diptera > Culicidae > Armigeres > Armigeres subalbatus. Next base: position 304,964,195 of record NC_085139.1, on the reverse strand, counting down.
CTTGTTGCTTGTGTTCCGTTGGGAATCCGACACGGATTCCGTTGGATTTCCGACACGGATTCCGTTGGGAATCCGACACGGATTCCGTTGGGAACCCGACACGGATTCCGTTGGGAATCCGACACGGATTCCATTGGGAATCCGACACGGATTCCATTGGGAATCCGACACGGATTCCGTTGGGAATCCGTGAAGGGTTCCGTTGGGAATCCGACACATATTCCGATGGGAATCTGATTCCGATGGCAATCCGTGACAGATTACGATGGGAATCCGAAACGGATTCCGTTTGGAATCCGAAAAGAACTTAGTTTGGAATACGAAACGGATTCCGTTGGGAATCCGACACGGATTCCGTTGGGAATCCGACACGGATTCCGTTGGGAATCCGACACGGATTCCGTTGGGAATCCGACACGGATTCCGCTGGGAATCCGACACAGATTCCGCTGGGAATCCGACACAAATTCTGTTGGGAATCCGACACGGATTCCGTTGGGAATCCGACACGGATTCCGTTGGGAATCCGACACGGATTCCGTTGGGAATCCGACACGGATTCCGTTGGGAATCCGACACGGATTCCGTTGGGAATCCGACACGGATTCCGCTGGGAATCCGACACGGATTCCGCTGGGAATCCGACACGGATTCCGCTGGGAATCCGACACGGATTCCGCTGGGAATCCGACACGGATTCCGTTGGGAATCCGACACGGATTCCGCTGGGAATCCGACACGGATTCCGTTGGGAATCCGACACGGATTCCGTTGGGAATCCGACAAGGATTCCGTTGAGAATCCGACAAGGATTCCGTCGCGAATCCAACACAGGTTCTGATGGGAATCCGACACGGATTCCATCGGTAATCCGTCATGAATTCCGTTGGAAACACGATTTCCATTGGGAATCCGACACGGATTCCATTGGGAATCCGACACGCATTCCGTTGGGAATCCGACACGGATTCCGTTGGGAATCCGACACGGATTCCGTTGGGAATCCGACACGGATTCCGTTGGGAATCCGACACGGATTCCGTTGGGAATCCGACACGGATTCCGTTGGGAATCCGACAAGGATTCCGTTGGGAATCCGACAAGGATTCCGTTGGGAATCCGACACGGATTCCATTGGAAATCCGACATGGATTACGTTGGGAATCCGAAACGGATTCCGTTGGGAATCCGAAACGGATTCCGTTGGGAATCCGAAACGGATTCCGTTGGGAATCCGAAACGGATTCCGTTGGGAATCCGAAACGGATTCCGTTGGGAATCCGAAACGGATTCCGTTGGGAATCCGAAACGGATTCCGTTGGGAATCCGACGCAGATTCCGTTGGGAATCCGACACGGATTCCGTTGAGAAACCGACACAGATTCCGTTGAGAATCCGACAAAGACACGGATACCGTTAGGAATCTGACACGGTTTCTGTTGGGAATCCGACACGGATTACGTTGAGAATTCGACACGGATTCCGTTGGGTATCTGACACGGATTCCGTTGGAAATTCGATTTGAATTCCTTTGGAAATCCGACACGGATTCCGTTGGTAATGCGACACGTTTTCCGTTGGGTATCTGACACGGATTCCGTTGATAGTTCAACACGGATTCCGTTGGGAATCCGACACGGATTCCGTTGGCAATCCGACACGGATTCCGTTGGTAATCCGACACGGATTCCGTTGGTAATCCGACACGGATTCCGTTGGGAATCCGACACGGATTCCGTTGGGAATTCGACATGGATTCCGTTGGGAATCCGACACGGATTCCGTTGAAAATCCGACACGAACTCCGTTGGGAATCCGACACGGATTCCGTTGGGAATCCGACACGGATTCCGTTGGGAATCCGACACGGATTCCATTGGGAATCCGACACGGATTCCGTTGGGAATCCGACACGGATTCCGTTGGGAATCCGACACGGATTCCGTTGGGAACTCGACACGGATTCCGTTGGGAACTCGACACGGATTCCGTTGGGAATCCGACACGGATTCCGTTGGGAATCCGACACGGATTCCGTTGGGAATCCGACACGGATTCCGTTGGGAATCCGACACGGATTCCGTTGGGAATCCGACACGGATTCCGTTGGGAATCCGACACGGATTCCGTTGGGAATCCGACACGGATTCCGTTGGGAATCCGACACGGATTCCGTTGGAAATCCGAAACGGATTCCGTTGGGAATCCGACACGGATTCCGTTGGGAATCCGACACGGATTCCGTTGGGAATCCGACACGGATTCCGTTGGGAATCCGACACTGATTCCGTTGGGAATCCGACACTGATTCCGTTGGGAATCCGACACAGATTTCGTTGGGAATCCGACATGGATTCCGTTGGGAATCCGACACGAATTCCGTTGGGAATAACCCCCGATAGCTCAAACCAAAATCAAACCGTTTTAATTTTTTCCAACCGCGCCGCCAACTGTCAAATGGTTGTTCTAACAACTTCACACACGTTCAAACAAAGCAACAACCGAAGCGTTTTCTTAGGGGCGGAGTCAATGTTCGTCAAATTGCTTGACTGGTGTGTACGTTGCATAACGAAAAACCCTTACTGCCGCTAACCGCAAGTCGAGCACATCTGTATATGGAGGCCCATATACAGATGTGCTCGACTTGCGGTTAGCGGCAGCTTACCTCATTGAACATGAAATGTAAAACCGGGTAATATGATCCGGAATCGCACAAAGACTTTTTTAATCTGCAATGAATCGTTAATAATTTTTAAAGTTGTTGTTTTTAGAAAACTTGTTTGTTATAAAATTTTATATCTTTTTATGATTTAAAATTCATATTTTTAAGGAATTAGGAACATCAGTAAAACATATTTAGATGTACTACATTTTAATTTAAAGTTTCACCATGTTTTTAGGATCTTATCTAGGATGTAAAAATGTATAAATTGTGAAATGGACGGATCTCATTGAAATTTTTCCGTTGTACTAACCCTAGACATTATTTCTCAGAGTTAAGTTTTGTTACCCCCTAAGCTTTCATTTGAAGGTTGAGCCCTCAACTTTGTGCAATTTTGGGACAACCTAAGAGTAAAATCAGCAGTGATTCAAATCGTTCGGGGCTATCAGTTTGAATATGAATCTGAAACAGCCATTTCCCCAGCAGCTGTTATAGATTCATTGTTTATACTAGCCAACTGTCAAAAAATTAAAACTTGTATAACGCTCAGCTCAGTTCTACTTCTGCAAATTTCAACTACGAATGAATTACGAGTTTCAAATATTTTTCAATTGTTTTGGTGTATACAGAGGCGCATCCACATTCCGAGTCGTGGTTAGGACAAATGGAAAATGACGATTTGGGCTACAGTCTGGTATTAGCGGTAGCATTAAGCGATTCGTATGAATTCGCAGGTTTTTTCAAGCCTACTCTAGTAACATTTTGGTTTTATGCAGGTCATATGGAGCAAATTATGGTTTTGAAGATAATTATTAAATTACAAATGTTACTTGGGTAGACTATTGTATGGAAGAAGCATCACTTCCATCCATTAACACAAATAATGATTTTAGACTAATCACTATCTCTTAGATGGAAGCAAGGCACTCTTCAACAGTCGAGATCTGTCCTGGTCACGTTCTTGTGAATGGTGGAGGGAAAAGAATTATTAATTGGGCCATCTAAACTTAAGAAAAGAACTACGTCCTCTTATCGGTGCCACAAGAGGTTATGCAACTGGTAGTGTGGTATAAACGATAGGAATAGTTTTGGAAGAACCTGAAACACAAAAAGAACTAAAACATACAGAATAGAAAAGAGACAAGTCTGCGATCGAATCCAAGACCTTCTTATAGGCAGAAACGTTAGCCACTAGACCACTGAGCTTGCCTCCGAATTAGGCAAAAATTCTGCTAATGAGAAATCGATGCACATTCTAACTATACTATCACTGAAAGCATAACTGTTCCATGCTGATACGAAATCCATTTCGTTGCATTCCAATATAATCAATTTTAAAAATAATCAGGACTTGAAAAGTTCTTACGACCAGAATATTCATATAATTTGAGAAAATTTCCTCGATTTTCAGGACAAATATTGCTTTTCCATTATCGATTATCGAATATCTCTTTACAAGCTTCAAAAAGAAGTTAGGGTCACAGAAAATTCAAAAAAATACTCAATGGTTGTAATCAATTATTGCTAACTGCTAAGATTTCTTATTATAGAAAATGTTATGGATCTAGCTATACAAATCAAACTACCAAAACATCGCATGATTGCCAAAAAGTCTGTTTTGGGAGCTCAGAATCCCATGTGAATCAGATTTAGAGCGGACTTCGGTAAGTTACTAGTTTTTCGAATTTCAATAGATCTTTTAGATTTGAAGAAAATTTTCAGATTTTGACAACTTTTATTTTACCTCTGTGAATCGTTTAGAGTCTAAGAAGTAAAGTTTAGACATCTTTTTGCGCTTCGAGGATTATAAAATGCATGAGGTCCTAAAGAACAATCAGTCTATTACTTTAGGATCCCAAAAGCATCTTCGATAATTGTTAGGACTCTGATTACCTTCTGCTAACACACAAATTTTTACCATCGAATGTTTTTCATATGTTCTTATCATAATCATGGGTAGGACAATGCTTTGACTGCCCCACCCAGAAAAATTCATGCGTAGGACGTGTCCTACCTGTCCCACCCACTCCCGGCGCCACTGGGTGTATGAATGCGTCATTTTATCTACGGATCATTCCACTTTGCAATTACGGCGCTTTTCTTGGCGGCAACATAATGATTTTGTTTATTTGAAAATTTGAAAAACATGAATGAAACACTGCTGGGGAAACCAGCGAGTTTGTTCTATTTTGCTCCAGATTCAAACTAGAATAGTGGTCAAAAATTTGGAATGAAACTGAATCACTGATTTCACTCTAAATGAACTAAATGGTTAGGTGGAAACTGATGGAGGGGAGTGAAATCCTGTGATAATTGGCAGATATCTTTCTTGTTCAACAAATTTACGCGACACAAGTATCTCACTGGAATTTGATATCACATCGTAAAGTACACTAAGTGTACTTTAGTCTAAGTGTCTAAGTGTCTAAGTCTTAGTGTATTCAATCACAAAGATCTTACCTCTTTCCAACGTTTTGCTTGAATGTATTGCACTTAGGAAATAAAAAAATAGAAACACAAAAAAATGACATTACTCTGCAGATTTGCTGTCCAGTATCAAAAGTTATGCAGGGTGGCCCATAGGCGGAGCGGACCACAACTGGAGACATTACCCTACTATTTAACACAACTGTTAGTATGGCCAAACTGTCGACTATTTTACATCGTCATCGTCTTCATTCTTATATTCCTTTTCCACGAGGATTACCGGGAAAATCGTAAACTTAAGTGTCTCGTTTTTTGCTATTTGACCCATTACGTGAAATAATTAATACCATAAAATCATCAACAAGGAAATTTTCAACCATTGCAACATTATCTCAATTGAATCTATGACAAAATCCAGAATCACATGAAGCACCCGTGGTAAGTAGACAAGCAATATACAATTGAGCTCTTTTACGCAACCTTGTGGCCAATTCCAAAAAGGGATTATCCAGTTCAATCAATCTCCTGCTTCAATTCGCTGGGAGTGTCCGCATCTTGACAATCGCTCTGGGCCAACTTCATAAATTAAATTCCATTGAACCCCTAAAGATACCAGCGCGGTCACCTGAATGGCTCCGCTAATAAATATTGCGGGCTTGCGACGGTTATAATATGTGAATGCCGCGCAAATTGAGTTATTTCACCGCTGAAACATGTGGCTCCGTTCGGTGTGCGACAAATGGCTCCCCAGCCTCTCTGTGACTGACTGACTGACTGATGGAAAATGTTCCGTCGCTCGTTCGGTCCCAAATGGCCACCACACGAAAGTTAAATTAGCGTTCCTTTTTTCACGACGATAATGACATGTGGTCGCGGTCAGTGCTTGTGCCGTAAAGGTCGATGTACACAGAATTCGTTGGCGTTCGATATGACCAGTTTTCCCATAGGGAGGACGGTTTAGCGGAAAGCGAACGTTTTCTATGTGTGTCGGTCCTTAACAAAGAAAAATAGATTTTCACCTATTTCTATCCTAGGTCGGTCAACTCACGGAAGCTATTCAACATATGAAAAGGATATTTAACAACGGGGAATAGATTACTATTGGCTTTCTGAGGGATGGGTTCGAAGAAATCGGTCAAATACGTCGAAGAATGAGGCCAATCGGAAGCTCTTGATCGATTTTGAGGCTTCCTTTAGTGGCCTACTTGACGGGAAACTGAATTCAAATATGTAAAGAAGCAGGTTTCACGTGAGAATGATTCTGTTAGACAGATGGTGGCACTACCGCGTTTCACGTTCGGTGAAGCCGACTGCTGTATTAAATTACCATCTTGTGCGATTGGCCCGACGACTGTTGGCTTCTTGGAAGGCGGTCCAAAATTCCATGCCACCGCGTGCATAAACAATTAAAACGGAACGAAAGCAATCCCTCGGCGGTCGGTCAGAGCGAGTGGACTAATTACAATTTATTGAACCAGTAAATACGATCATGGTCGGATTTACATTCACCGTCGTCGTATCGCGAGGCGCACCTCGTCCGTCATCGGAGTGATAGCAGCTGTCACTGACGGTCACTTCGGTTGTCATGGTCGCCTGCCACCAGTATCATACCTGCCTGTCAAATCCTGATGGGGCGCAATTGCAACGAAGTAATAAATCGCAGTTAAAATCCCAATTTTATGCCCAATATCGTCAAGGATTGGCGCTACCCTGATTTAGCGTTGATCGGCGGTTTGACCTTGGTGCACATTGAAAGCCATGATCGAGATTGCGCAGCTTTTTTCGGGGCGCGGATGAGAGTGCAAGCTGTTAATGGCCGGCTGCTTTACGTTTTGGCTGATCAAGGTGAGGTTTCAAGTGCAAGTGACACAGTCTTTGCATTCTGGTTGACGTTGGTACTTTTGGTTCGAAAGAAACGCAATTCTTATCGTGAAGCGTAATCTTGTGTATGCAAAGTTGAGCTGGAGACGGTGATCTACCTGTATTAAATACAATCGCGATTCGCGAGCCATAAATCTAAGTGCGACTTGTTTTGGAAATGAGAACACGACTGGTCACGTGAGCTGTTTGTGAATTATTCGGTTATTCTAAACATAGATTGAATATGCAAAGAGATTGACAATTTAATAGGATTAAGAAAAGATATCATTATTTCAAAATTAAAGATCAAATTTTCAGCTATAAGAAATTTATTTTCGTTTGTCAATTCTATGTAAAATTTATGGGTGAACTATTGGAATCTGTGTTGGTAAAATCATAATAAATCTCAATCATTGATCGCTCCCGTCTCATCCATTGTTTGTTACGTTGAACGTTAATTTACCAAAAATTTACGAAGGAAAACAAAAGAAAATCTACGATGATTCAACTCAGCCATGATTTTTAGGTGCTGAGTGCGTTTCAACTCACGATTGATTTGAATCGTTCATGATGTTAAGATTTAGAATTTTCCCAACACTGATTGGAATACGTCAATCATTGCAGTACATTTGAATGACTAATAGACCTCCGTTCTAAATGAAACTGTCTATTGTGTTGCTTAATTGTGAAAAATGGATGGCAAAGTGTCGCATACTAAAGCTGAATAAAAAATATTATAGATTAGGGTGGCTGTACCAATAATCGCCATAATTAAGAACAACTATTTTTTTAAATAAATGGTGGAATATATTAGGCTTTCTGCGAGCGTGTACGCACACGCACATTTCACTCACACTTTTACTCAGTTTGTTTGCAACCACGAGCAGCTGTCACGGCAAAATCAAATGGGATTGTTTGCAACCACAACCGTGCGTTCGTGTTGGTGAGAAATGTCGGCGAGACCCTAATGTATGGTGTTGATCAGTGGCGTAGCCAGAAAATTGGTCTGGGGGGATTTTCTGAACATTTTTTTTGTCGAAAAAAAAATTTCTTCTAAAAAATTTGTCTCTGGGGGGGGGGGTTATGTCCAAAACCACCCCGTGGCTACGCCACTTGTGTTGATTTATCATGTGAAAGGTTTCCTTTCCTGCTCCTTAGAACAAATGTGAAAACCGCATTTAAATTCGTGATAGTACCCAAAATTGCTTAATCCATAATAGGAACGCATGTACCAGTTGTGGCACTATTCTTAATTTTGGTTCCTATTATGGCAAATCCCATTGTTTTCTTATGGGATTGGCCATAATGGGACCACTAGTGCGACAACTGGTGCAAAGGACGACAAAAATTAAGCAAAATCATTTTTTACAATTATGGTTTGTTTGATTTTTATTTGATTTGAAGATCAAAGGTGTTATCGTGTCTTATGAATATGGTTTACTCATCAAAAAACGTTTTGTGGTGATGTGATGTGCCACCTGGTGTATAATCCACTGGACAACTGGTGCTGTAGCCACGACTGGTACATCTAGCCAATTTACTATTAGAGCACATACCTTTTCTACGCCAAATAGGTCTTGCATCAAACTCGACTATCATCGATTTGAATGATACTTGGCACATGTATTTAGACGGCTAAAAAAAATCCGCTGAAGTTGTTTGAGTGCAATTAATTGCATATTATTCGGCAACTCGGCCGTACGAAAACCATTTTTTTGTTAAATATCTTGGCTGTGCATATGCACAGCATATGTTTCGAAATGGACAAATTTATATGAAATTTGCGAAAAAGAATCCACGTGTCTTGGAGGGACTCGAACCCTCAACCTCCTACACAACAAGACCACTTAAAGGTCACGTTTGCGGAAAAGCCATCAGAATCCGAGTACCAACCTCCACCTCGGTTAGCTCTCTTTTTTGCAAATTTCGGATGCTTGATTTGTCCAATCTCCACATGTGCTTTACTATTGTATATCCACAGCCAAGCGAGTGCACATTGTTTATTAAACGAGAGGATCGCACTCCATGCCCCCAGTAACTGTCTGGGCGGGACGGTATAGAATGCGAATTCAATCGCACTCTGCTGTGCCAAAGGCTTGCTTGGCAAGTCCCTCCAAGACACGTGGATTCTTTTTCGCAAATTTCATATCAATTTGTCCATTTCGAAACATATGCTGTGCATATGCACAGCCAAGATATTTAACAAAAAAATGGTTTTCGTACGGCCGAGTTGCCGAATAATATGCAATTAATTGTAATCAAGTGTCGGTCTTTCACCGTCATTAGTCGTCTGAGTACACGCGACCGCTTACGTAAAAGGCAATCAAATTCATCAAATGCTTTAGCCAAGCAAGCCTTTGGCACAGCAGAATGCGATTGAATTCGCATTCTATACCGTCCCGCCCAGACAGTTACTGGGGGGCATGGAGTGCGATCCTCTCGTTTAATAAACAATGTGCACTCGCTTGGCTGTGGATATACAATAGTAAAGCACATGTGTGTCGTGACTGGTGGCCATAACTTTATCTGTGTTCATTGTTCCTCAGGGTGACTGCTGCTCTGCTCGATGTGTTCGTCGCTGCGTCCGAATAAAGAATAAGCCGGACTGGCTACCGACCAGCTAATATATAGCCGATCGTCCCTGTGTTGCTTCACGCTTGCTCGCGCCGAAGGGTGGGAATCAGCCGGGGTGGCTGCTGCTCTGCTCTTCTTCGCGTCCGAATACCAATAAGCCTGCTCGCCTTTCTCTATCTTCTGTTCGTCGCCGCGTCTGAATAGGGAATGAGCCGCACTGGCTACCGACCAGCTAATATATAGCCGATCGTCCCTTTGTTGCTTCACGCTTGCTCGCGCCGAAGGGTGGGAATCAGCCGGGGTGGCTGCTGCTCTGCTCTTCTTCGCGTCCGAATACCAATAAGCCTGCTCGCCTTTCTCTATCTTCTGTTCGTCGCCGCGTCCGAATAGGGAATGAGTTGTTTGTATTTCTCTCGTTTCTTTTATAGTAAAGGCCCGCTTACTATCGACCAATCAGAAGACAGCTAGGAGGATCTCGATTTTAGGCCACACCCCAAGTAAATTATCAACGGTATAGGAAGAGACGTCAAACCAATGAACAACTTTTGTGATTAATTTCAATTAATTTATTACTAATAATATTTTTATTATTCTAAAGCGACAAATCAGTTTATTTTCATTATTTTATTCGTAACATTATCTTTATTCTACAATGTGGAGATTGGACAAATCAAGCATCCGAAATTTGCAAAAAAGAGAGCTAACCGAGGTGGAGGTTGGTACTCGGATTCTGATGGCTTTTCCGCAAACGTGATCTTTAAGTGGTCTTGTTGTGTAGGGGTTATCACGCCTATCTAGAGAGTAGGAGGTTGAGGGTTCGAGTCCCTCCAAGACGCGTGGATTCTTTTTCGCAAATTTCATATCAATTTGTCCATTTCGAAACATATGCTGTGCATATGCACAGCCAAGATATTTAACAAAAAAATTGTTTGAGTGATTTATGAGAAGGGAGAGAGTGATTTTTGAGAAGAATTTATTTGAAAAATCCAATCTTCTAAACCATTCCAGATAGAGAAAAACTTTATACGTAGGAGTTTGTAAAACAATATGCACTAAAACAAATCAAAATAAAATAAATTCACCTGAAATTTCAAAAAACTCGCATGAAAACCAAATTTAAAAAAAATGTTTCTGTCTTTTTATTCTCAAACACGCAGAAAAATAGTTTGCTTGCTTAACAAAACAATGGATAAAACTCGCCAAACATATTTGTTATCTGAGGGCTTACAAACATTTTATGAATTCAACCCGAATTTATTGTTGACTAAACAAATGTGATAGTTATCGCCAGCCATCGAAATGACAGCCCATTCAACAATCAATTTTGCTACTTGCCTAGGATGTGGTGGGGTTTGACAGTGGGCCCTGTTAAATTCCTATAAAAAGCTGCATGTATCCGCAAGTAGGCCCCACCAAAGCGACCGTGTGCCGCTCAAAGCGCACAAGCTCAAGTCCTGGTGTCAGGTGGGACACAAAACATACCTGACACGACGGCCCTCCGACGAGACAGGAGGTTTGCGCAGGCCCAATAAGCCGCCAGGAAAACCAATAATTACGAACAAAATAAGAGATAATGCGACTCGATATAATTGGCAAAGACCTAGGCGAATCCGTGTCGGATTCCCAACGGAATCCGTATCGGATTCCCAACGGAATCCATGTCGCATTCCCAACGGAATCCATTTCAGATTCCAGACGAAATCCATGTTGGATTCAAAACGGAATCCGTGTCGGATTCCAAACGGAATCCATGTCGAATTCCAAACGGAATCCAGGTCGGATTCCCAACGGAATAAAATTTGGATTCCCAACGGAATCCGTGCTCGTCAACAGAACCGTTTCAGACGAAATCCGTGTTAGATTCTCATCGGAATTCGTGTCGGATTTCCATCGGAATTCATATCGGATTCCCAACGGAATCCGTGTCGGATTCCCAACGGAATCCGTGTCGGATTCCCAACGGAATCCGTGTCGGATTCCCAACGGAATCCGTGTCGGATTCCCAACGGAATCCGTGTCAGATTCCCAACGGAATCCGTGTCGGATTCCCAACGGAATCAGTGTCGGATTCCCAACGGAATCCGTGTCGGATTCCCAACGGAATCCGTGTCGGATTCCCAACGGAATCCGTGTCGGATTCCCAACGGAATCCGTGTCGGATTCCCAACGGAATCCGTGTCGGATTCCCAACGGAATCCGTGTCGGATTCCCAACGGAATCCGTGTCGGATTCCCAACGGAATCCGTGTCGGATTCCCAACGGAATCCGTGTCGGATTCCCAACGGAATCCGTGTCGGATTCCCAACGGAATCCGTGTCGGATTCCCAACGGAATCCGTGTCGGATTCCCAACGGAATCCGTGTCGGATTCCCAACGGAATCCGTGTCGGATTCCCAACGGAATCCGTGTCGGATTCCCAACGGAATCCGTGTCGGATTCCCAACGGAATCTGTGTCGGATTCCCAACGGAATCCGTGTCGGATTCCCAACGGAATCCGTGTCGGATTCCCAACGGAATCCGTGTCGGATTCCCAACGGAATCCGTGTCGGATTCCCAACGGAATCCGTGTCGGATTCCCAACGGAATCCGTGTCGGATTCCCAACGGAATCCGTGTCGGATTCCCAACGGAATCCGTGTCGGATTCCCAATGGAATCCGTGTCGGATTCCCAATGGAATCCGTGTCGGATTCCCAACGGAATCCGTGTCGGATTCCCAACGGAATCCGTGTCGGATTCCCAACGGAATCCGTGTCGGATTCCCAACGGAATCCGTGTCGGATTCCCAACGGAATCCGTGTCGGATTCCCGACGGAATCCGTGTCGGATTCCCAATGGAATCCGTATCGGATTCCCGACGGAATCCGTATCGGATTCACAACGGAATCCGTATCGGATTCACAACGGAATCCGTATCGGATTCACAACGGAATCCGTATCGGATTCACAACGGAATCCGTGTCGGATTCAAAACGGAATCCGTATTGGATTCACAACGGAATCCGTGTCGGTATCCCAACGGAATCCGTGTCGGATTTCCAACTTAATCCGTGTCGTGTCGGATTCCCAACGGAATCCGTGTCGGATTCCCTACGGAATCCGTGTCGGATTCCCAACGGAATCCGTGTCGGATTCCCAACGGAATCCGTGTCGGATTCCCAACGGAATCCGTGTCGGATTCCCAACGGAATCCGTGTCGGATTCCCAACGGAATCCGTGTCGGATTTCCAACGGAATCCGTGTCGGATTTCCAACGGAATCCGTGTCGGATTTCCAACGGAATCCGTGTCGGATTTCCAACGGAATCCGTGTCGGATTCCCAACGGAATCCGTGTCGGATTCCCAACGGAATCCGTGTCGGATTCCCAACGGAATCCGTGTCGGATTCCCAACGGAATCCGTGTCGGATTCCCAACGGAATCCGTGTCGGATTCCCAACGGAATCCGTGTCGGATTCCCAACGGAATCCGTGTCGGATTCCCAACGGAATCCGTGTCGGATTCCCAACGGAATCCATGTCGGATTCCCAACGGAATCCATGTCGGATTCCCAACGGAATCCGTGTCGGACTACCAACGAAATCCATGTCGGACTCCCAACGGAATCCATGTCAGATTCCCTACGGAATCCATGTCAGATTCCCTACGGATTCATTGTCGGATTTCCAAAAATTGTCGGATTCCGAACGGAATCCGCGTCGGACTACCAACGAAATCAGTGTCGGATTCCCAACGGAATCCGTGTCGGATTTCCATCGGAATCCACGTCGGATTCTCAACGGAAATCCGTTGAGAAACCGGCACCAAAAAATCCGCGTTGGATTCCCAAAGGTATCCGCGTTTAATTCACAACGGAGTCCTTGTAGGAATGCCAACAGGATTCATATCGGATTGCCAAAATCCGTGTGGAATTCCCAATGGAATCAGTGTCGGATTTCCAACGAAATCCGTGTTGGATTCCCAACGGAATCCGTATCGAATTCTTAAAGGAATCCGTGTCACATTCTCAACGGAATTTGTGTCGAATTCCGAACGGAATTCGTGTCGGAATTCAAACGGAATCAGTTTTGGAGTTTCCCCAAACGTTAAGGGTCCTCTGGTCTAATTCCATAGCGTGGTGCCAACGTGTTCTAGGCCTACGCGTTCTCTGTTGATTATTGTTTTTGCAATACCTTTGTTTTCGTCAGTCGGATTAAGTGACCAGCCCACTGAAGTCTTCCGTAACTTATACGATTCATTATATTTTTTCCTTTGTACACTTGATACAGCTTGTGATTCACAAGCCTGCGCCACACACCATTTTCAAGTTACCACCAAAAATTCTACTAAAAATCCTTTGGAATTATCTCGTTGTAATTATATGCTATTGAATAATATAGACTGCGAAAATTTTTCGAAGTGGAATATCACTTACAAATAGTGAGAAGTAGCGTACGCCGGAGATCTCGTCGTTAAGTCTCATAAATATTTGTATGAGAATGTACGTGGTAGGAGGTCTAACAAGGATGTATATAAGACAGCGCCAGTTCTTGTGACGTCAAAGGGCCATGGAGAGAACAATAATCCTCTAAGCAAAGCAAAGTTAGGGGCCGTACACATATTACGTAAGCACTTATGGGGGGGGGGAGGTTCGGTAAATATCTAACGATTCAAATAAATAAAAAATCATTTGTATGAAAAAAAAATCTTACATGGGTGGAGGGGGGTTCGAAAAATCCAGAAAAAAAGCTTACGTAATAAGTGTACGACCCCACTACCAACGACTGACCAATCATCATTCATCACTTAATAAACTGAACGGATCGGATGGTATGAGATGTCTTCGTTCCATAGCTTAAATGTGAAAGCAAGTAAGAAATTGATTTTCAATTTAAAGAAATATTGAATAATATGTTACCACTTGTGGTTCAAACATTATGACTAGAAAAATAAGAAATAATCGAATCTGTCATTTTCCATGATTCTTTCACAAACTAGCTGTGTTAGTACGTCAAAAAAGTACATTGAAGATTTATTTTAATACACCCAGAAAGAATGTCCATTCAAATTCCTCAAGCTTTGTAGCAATTTCCTGGCAACCTTTGCTCCCAAGGCCCATTATTTCTACAGACTCTATTAATCAGTGTCGCCACAAAACAGGTCACATAGCCTCAAATGAATCCGGTTCAACAGTTTACCACAAATTACCGCCATCGAAACAATACAGGATCCGCCCAATAACGAACCGTGTGGAGTCCGGACGACTAGTTGATCCGACCGAGGCGCATACAAACTGTTGATTGATGTCTAACGTTTCGTTAAAACCACAGAAACCGCAGAGAACCGGCCTGCCTCTCGTCGACAACTACTACTAGGTGCGCACTACAGCGCATTTACAGATTTATTGAAAGCACATCGGGGCTACTTACCACCAGGGGTCCGTCCACGCCGGCACTGGCCACCGTTGCGCCGAACCATTGGTTCGATTTGGTGTCCACTTGCTCGTGTTTGTCGTTGAACGAGTTGCCTACGTTGGGGTTGGAACGAAAACGGAAAGAGAAAAAGGGGAAAAGGAAGCGATTTAATACTTTTGATTACACGATTAAGAGAGGTCGTAAAATAAAACTAAAAAATAACAAAGTCTGAAATGGTGAGCAGCAGAATCTGTTTGACGTGTGTTTCGCACTATTTGCGAATGTGACTTAGTTTAAATTGATTGGCAATAAAAGGAAAAGTTTTTACAACTAATTGGACAGTGGTTGTCGATAAAAAACGACTATAGTGCATTCTTTTAAGCATATTCACAGAAAATAGCTAGGAGGAGGTTACGATACCGACACTTTCTAATGATTGACCAAATTAAATTGTACGTAAAACTAGAAGAGAAACTTAATTAAAACATTATAAAAATGTGATCAAGTGTAGAAAGGCTGTGAAAATTCACACGATGAATGTGTTCTACTACAAAATAAGTAAATTCTTCAAATATCATATACCGTTGGTAATCATACAAATTTAAATAATGCAGTCGATACACGCAATTACGTTGCATCAAATTATGCAAGCCCCTTGTCAATCCTTCGTCATACATTTATTCCACATCTGAGATTCCTCCGACTCGTAATTTTACTAAAATTTGCATCTGCCGTCCAGAGCCAATCCATCTGCAACTTGTCAATCGGAGCAGTCCGACTAGAAGCTATTTATGACACTGATTGGCACAGCTTGACGATTCAA
The DNA here is from genome assembly GCF_024139115.2 of Armigeres subalbatus. Taxonomy (NCBI): domain Eukaryota; kingdom Metazoa; phylum Arthropoda; class Insecta; order Diptera; family Culicidae; genus Armigeres; species Armigeres subalbatus. The sequence continues at coordinate 304,948,458 of NC_085139.1, read as the reverse complement.
AATCAATTGACCACCTCTTTCTACTGCTCCACCGTCATCTGCTCGGCGATCAACAAGAACCGCGACCGAAGCTGTGCAAATATTAAACTCGGAAACGACGTAAAAGCGGGCGTAAGAGATCAGGCTCGAAAAGCAGTCAATTTCTACACCGACCGGTTTCCAGATCTTCTATACGTGGTCGCGTGCGAGTGACATTTGATACACTTTTGGGGTGCGATCTTCGATGATTCCTTCGTTCTCCTTTTCGCTCGTGATATTTATTGTTCGAAAAATATCGATCTCAATCGAATCTAGTGGTCATTGGTTGGCTGGAGTGTTGCTTCAGCAAACATTTTCAAATTCGGCGTCACAGCTTACTGCGATGAGCAGATTATTTTCGCACGGCAGCGTGTTGTTTACTCTCAAAAAATAAATTTGGAAACGAAAAAGTATGGATCAACAGAAGCAGGAAAAAAACGGCAAGCTATCCCATCCAAAGGGGGTACTACAAACCATTTTGGAAGCTGTTGTCGTGTGTGTTTTTGAGTACAATGTGTCTGCTGAAGTGAGATGTGAGCACTACCGAGATTGCTTTGTGGCAGAGATCGTTCGTCAACCCACCTTTCAGCGAGAGGAAGCACTGATCCAGACCTGCAGAACGGGAAGGGAAAGCACGTCGCATAAACAAATAAGACAGATTTTGGGTTTCAAGGGATCCTTCTACGGCGTGCGCTGCTCTACATTGCTCTGATTAATGATGATGCGAGCTATCTATCTATCTACTGGTGAGTGAAACGAGGCACCTAAAGGGCGTGTTTGGAGAATAAATTACTCAACCGACAGATGGCGCGATGTCAAAAACCAAAATCCATAAAAAACGGTCATAATGAAAGCGACAAGCGGGTGAAATTTCCCCATAAAAGCATCAAAATTAATGATGTCTAACCAAAAATGGAGGCTCACGATTTAAATGGGAAACTACCAAATGCATTCGAAGGGCGATAAATGGCGGCCACAATCATTCTCTGTTTCCAAATATTATATATTAACAATATAGCTCACTTCATAAATCTCCATATATTAGGCAACGGACAGCATAATCACACCATCTTGCGTCACAAAGGGTAACTAACGCCTGAAAACGATAGCCAAGGGGTGCCATAATCGCAAAAATTACACTTAATTTACAATGTTTAACTATTTGAATTATTTTTTTTTAATTTTATTTTCAAACTAAGGTATCAAAATGGGGTCAAAGGATAATTTCTAGCATATTATTTCGTAATGTTATACTGCATATTGCATTCTACTTTTAAACACCCCTCGGAAGGTCTCTTTATTACATTGCTTGCCCTTTGTGACACCGCGTCGCTACTGTGTTGTCCGTTGGAATCAGCCAGAGTGAACTATATTGTTAATATAGTATATTTGCTGTTTCTCAGTTAAATTTTGGCTCATGCGACCTGTAAACAAACGATGTAAACTTATCGTTTGACTATCAATTCACATAAGCCATAATTTGCTCCCTGTCAGAAATCGAACACAAATGTGACGGCTCTTCAAATTAGTTAACGAAACTTTCTTGATCATGTTTATGAAATTAAGCTCTATTTAAAACTGTCAGCAAATCAAAACACCATATGCAGTCCAAAAAAATAATGGGCCTTTTCACGAGACGTTTAAAAACAGCTGATTTTATCGTCAATTGACAGTTCTTCTATGAAAGTGACAGCTTCGGACTTGCAGGCCTGTTCAGCGGTTGTAAACAAGTGCAGTCTCGGCAGTGTCACATGAAAAGGCCTATAGGATTAGTGCTTTCTTTTGAATGGAGTTGAAAACAAAGCGTGGGATCACTCGAACAGGTTCCCACCGCCTATGCAAAACCACGATCACACCTTTGCAGAGGTTGATTTCGAAACTATTGAAGCAAAACATGGCATATCATAGAAAGAAGGTAACAAAAAATCCCAAATCGACCAACTGGTAGACAAAAATAAAGCCATTTATCAGCACTTTCGAACAAACCCAGCGTAACCCCAGACGACGACACTGAAACAAAAAAACAACTGACAAACAAAAGTGACCGTAACAAGCGCAGCAAGCCGTGGCAATATGCTGTTGTCCCTCGGAAAGTGTCCCACTGCTACTTGCCGTAAATGTCCAGCTGCACGTGGGTCAGGTTGAAAGTGAGGTTGTGCAGCGTCGTCAGCTGTATCAAACTGGGCAGCTCTGCTGGAATGTAAACACAACACGGCGCGACGTTTCGCGCAGTGTCGACTCGGATAAATATCACAATAAATACCTTTAGCTGGGTGGTTTAATGTTCTTCGTCGGTCAGGGAAGGTGTTCGTCAGCGAAAAAAGATCTTTTCTTCTGCGCTGCGCGATTGCGTCGTCGTTCGTCTTCTTAGTCGCCGTCAAAGAACAAACAAAACCGTTTGAGTCAGACGCTTTTTAGCGAGAAGAGGCAGTAGGCGCTGAAGGCGTTGCCAAGGTTACACCTACTCTACCTTGCTCATGGCGATTCCCGAGAACGGACGGGTGATCGATCGCAGCAAAACGATGGCAGTGAGTATGAGTAGGGGTACGACACCTACGCAAATGGTTCGATTTCTTGTAGCCATATGGGAAGCTGAAACCGCTGAAACGCGATCGGGATGGACTGATTGGCAAATATTGTTCTTGTGTGCATGTACGAGCGAGTGATATGTGAGTCAACCAGAGCTGACCGCGGCGAGGACATGTCCAGATTTGGTTCAATGGCTCATAAATAGCTTATTAAAGGTGGACCATATGGTGCGAGATTATAAGACGATGAATTTTTAATATGGATTGTATCAATATGAAAGTAAAATTTAATTTATTGAACAGAATTGGTCATTGTTTTACGATGTCGAAAATCGTTTAAATGTCAAATTTATTAGTTTTAGAGCAGATATATTATGAATCTAATCGTCATATAGCTGAAACAGTATTGTTGGAATCCAGTCCAACCCCTTTGACTAATAAAGAGTAGTAATGCTACCCACTTACCCTTTGTCGAAATGTGCGTAGTGGTTACCGTTGATTCAAACGACAGATGGCGATCCCATCCGTTAACTCACCGGTAAAGCGGGGCTAATGTCTAGATGATCTACTTGCTTCTGCATCGGCCAACAAATCAAATCCAACCAAAACACTCAACCAGCGGATACCAGATTTCATTGCAGTTCTTTATAGTCAGAAGAGCTTGTCCAGATAATTCCGGTACTGCGTAATCTGAAAAAGTGACGTATACGCCATTTTCCAAAAATGGTGTTAACCTGTACTACTGTACTACCTGTACTACTACTGTACTACGAGTACTACTCATCGAGCTCTTTAACAGAAAAATGGAAAACATGCATGTTGTAAAATGATTGTTACGTCACTTTTCCAGATTACGGCAGGGTAGCCGTCCCCTCCTATGCACCGTTTTTACCACACCAGAACCATCCTCGGTACTATCGATCAATCCTTTCACCTTCCGGGAAATCTCTTTTTGCAGTTTATATCCTACGGTTCTACGGTCAACCAGATTCAGAATCGTGTCTACAAGGTGCCTTCGCTAGCAGCTGCACCCACTCGGAGACCTCCAAGTCATATAGCCTTGACTCTTAACGGAACACGATGGTAGCTCTTAGAAAAAATACCTTGAGACACGACCTTCTTTCAACCACTCATTCCATCTCGAAACCAAGCCGTCCGGAATCTTATAGTCCCAGCCTGTCTGCAGACGCCATAGTTCCCGGAAAATTATCTTCAACTGTATTGTGATTAGGCTAAGCACGCCCAGCGGATCAAAAATGCCCATCATGAACTTCCAAAACTGTCGTTTCGTAGGAATACTCTCGCCAGCTCGGAAACCTTCAATTAATGTTGGGGTTCCAACGAAAACACGAACTCGTCAGAGCAAAGATCCCAAACTATGCCACTAGTGGTACTTGTATCATTCTCAGCGATCGATTCTAGATCCAGTGAATTCAGTGAATGACGAAAATTTGGCTAGCTTAAATCCGTTGTGTTTATGCACCTCGATGACTCGCTGGATAAGTTCAGCGGCAGCCTCCTCTGAGTCCGCGCAATCAAAAAAGTCTTCCACATAATGTTGCATCAAAACGGCTCGTTCCACGCCGGGGAACACTTCTTCCAACTCTTTGGCGTTGACATTTTTGATGAATTGTGCCATGGAGCGAACCATGTCTCGGAAAAAGAAACGCTAGGAGTGCTGGTCCACTCGACGATAAAGAATTTGGTGGAACATTTGCTTTATGTCTGCTGAAAAAGTAGACTTGCGCGCCGATTAAAATTTCATCGACGACGGCGTGATAGATCATTTTTAGCCAACAACGGTGGAAGCCCGGACAAAACCTCAAAATTTGTTTTGCTTGTTTCGCGAAGGTCGTATTTTTTTTAAATTTCACACTGATTCCTATCTTTGATGATTGAAACTTGAAAATTTAATTTTTGGGCTTGGTGAAATTAATGCTGTTAAAGTGTCTCCCTAACAATTATCTATGGGAAATGAAGATTTGACTAAACTTTTTTCGGGAAAGATTCAAAACGATCTGGTATCATGTATTGTAATCTATTTTTCATCTACTTTCCGATGGATCACTATGGGGAAAGTGGTGGCCAAAAATCGAAAAATTGACTTGCTTTGAATGACGTGTCTTGTATACCATTTGAAAGAAGGATAATTCAAACCTAGATTCCCAAAATTTCAGCCCTCTGTGATGAAAACTCATTGTGCCACAGACATCAAACTTAGGAAAATTGTGAAAATTGTAAAAAAAAATGCATCTCAAACAAATGCAAATTTCTCAGCGAATAACGGTCCAATTTTGGAAATTAATACACCGTTGGAAAGATAATTGTCTAAGCTTTAAAATGGGTATGCTGTTGATAAAAAATAGCCAAAAAAATGGGTAATTTTTAAAAAAATGTGTTTTTTGTCTAAGTTGGACTATATCTAACAAGCAGGGCCGAGCAGTCTCAAGAGACCACCACCACAGTTTAGTTTGGGGTCTATACTATCTGCGGAACGAGAATCCAGCTGCACATAGCTGCGGATGAGCGTCATTTTGGCACGAAGTCGAAAGAAATGGATTTTTTTTGTTAATAACAATTATCGAGCACAAACAAAAAAAAATCGTACAAATCAAATACTGCTTTAAATGTGGAACTGTTAAATGTCAAATTTAGTCTTAAAAATGTTACCCACTTTATTATTATTTTTGTGAAAATGGGTAAAAACAAACCGAAAATTATCATTTCATATAGAAACTTGATCTACTCAACTGGACTGAAAAGTTTTCAATGGTTTCACGATAACCTTGTTTATAATTCTCTGTTCATGTGCCATTTTACAATTTGTACCAACTATACTCAGGTATATTTATTTTCCTAATAAATATTATCTACCTACTTGCATTAAAAAGAACGGGGGAAACATTTTCAAATCATGAGTTAGTTTTCGGCTTTAACGCTAACAACGGGTACATTGTGTAGTTATTTAATGGTTTCCGAGCTACCATGTAATCAAGAGCATGAAAAAAGTTTGCTCCCCTTTAGCCGAGTCAATCGAAGAGTCACCATCAAAAATTCAGGTAGATATAAATATCCACATGTTTTTCTAGTACACCAACTTTAAATGTTTCTTTCTTTTCAGGTCAAATTACAGGCATCCATGAACCATACAGCAGAAATAATCATCAAGATCATTGATGCGGAAATCGTCCAACAAATGAATACCAACGATTACACAGAACTAGTGGTTTTAAGCAGCTGGGGAATGGATGGCTCTACAGGCTATTCAAAATACCACCAAGCGCTATCAATGCCAAATCAAAAGGATGACAGTGACGTCTTTTCAGTGACGACAACTCCTATACAACTTTATTATCAGAACAACAAGGAAAGCATTTTGTGGCATAACTTAACACCCCAAAGCATTCGGTTCTGTAGGCCAATTATGCTGGAGTTTATCAAAGAATCAAAAGAGATGGTACTTAACACCAAGAGATATATTGAAAATCAAATAAGTGAGCTTGTCCCAGTAAAAATCCAATTATCGAATGGCGAATTTGTTTTGGTTGATTTTATTTTCGTTATGAGTATGATCGACGGCAAAGTTCTTAATTATGTAACCGATACTTCTTCCATGTCCAACTGTCCAATTTGTGGAGCTACTCCAAATGTAATGAGTGATATAAAGGTAATACTTTTTTTTATTTTAAGTGACATAAAGATAACATTGTTTTTTTTACTTTACAGAAGCTTGAAGCAGGTAACGAATCGAACGAAGATGCTCTTCATTACGTCATATCTCTACTGCACGCTTGGATGCGATTTTTGGAGTGTTTATTACATATTTCCTACAGGATGGAAATTAAAAAGTGGAAGATCACGATGGATCTAAATGCCAAATTTCTTGGTCGGAAAAAACTCGTTACTGAAAAACTGTACGAAGCATTTGGAGTACGAGTTGATCAACCCAGGGCAGGTGGAGCAGGGACCAGCACAACAGAAAACGTATGTCGAAAAGCATATTCAAATCCTGAATTACTTTCCAAAGTTTTGGACATTGACGAAGATCTTATTGTTAGATTTCGTAATATTTTAATAGTAATCAATTGCCAAGATCCGATCAATCCTAAAAAAATGGATGACTATTGTAAAAAAACATATCGGCGATATATTAAATTGTATGATTGGTTTAAAATTCCAGCAATAGTGCATAAAGTACTCGCTCACGCTGGAAGCATAAGTTCCTCCGCAAGTTCCTACAGTAATTCCTCCGGAAGTTCCTCCAGGAATTCCTTCGCAAGTTCCTCCAAGAATTCCTCCGGAAGTTCCTCCAGAAGTTCCTCCAGGAATTTCTCCGGAAGTTCCTGCACGAATTTCTTTGGAAGTTTCTCCAAGAACTTCTTTAGAAGTTTCTCTAGGAATTTCAGATGAAGTTCCTTCAAGAATTCCTCCGAAATTTCCTCCCAGGAATTCCTCCAGAATTTATTTATCTAAATTTATCTGAAAGTTCCTTCAGGAATTCCTACGGTAGTTCGTTAAGGAATTCCTCCGGAAATTTTTCCAGGATTTCTCCCTTTTTCCAAAGGTTCATCCCGAAGGTATCTCCGTGGGGGCAGCAGGGACTATGTCCAAGGGCTTGACGACCCCTCCCCAGGCCATCTGCGAGTTGTGGCGCCTGCCTAGGATGTGGTGGGGTTTGACAGTGGGCCCTGTTAAACCTCTTTAAAAAGCTGCATGTATCCGCAAGTAGGCTCCGCCAAAGCGACCGTGTGCCGTTCAAAGCGCACAAGCCCAAGTCCAGGTGTTAGGTGGGACGCTAAACAGACCTAACATGACAGCCCTCCGAAGATACAGTGAGGTTTGTGCAGGCCTAATAAGCCGCCTTTAAAAACAACCATTACGAACGACATAGAAGATAGAATCGGCAGCGACCAAAGCGACGAATAAAGGATCACGATTGGTAACTTGGAACATGGAACTGCAAGTCACTAGGCTTCGCGGGTTGCGACAGGATAATCTACGATGAATTACATCTCCGCAACTTCGACGTCGTAGCGCTACAGGGAATCTGCTGGACAGGAAAGAACAGTGTGGAAAAGCGGGCATCAAGCGGCTACCTTCTACCAAAGCTGTGGCACCACCAACGAGCTGGGAACCGGCTTCAGAGTGCTGGGAAAGATGCACCAACGTGTGATTGGGTGGCAGCCAATCGACGCAAGGATGTGCAAGTTGAGGATAAAAGGCCTATTCTTCAACTATAGCATCATCAACGTGCACAGCCCACACGAAGGGAGACCCGACGACGAGAAAGAAGCGTTCTATGCACAGCTTGAGCAGACATACGATGGATGCCCACTGCGGGACGTCAAAATCGTCATCGGTGACATGAACGCACAGGTAGGAAGGGAGGAAATGTATAGACCGGTCATCCGACCGGATAGTCTGCACACCGTATCGAATGACAACGGCCAACGATGCATAAACATAAACGTAGCATCCCGCGGAATGGTAGTCCGAAGCACTTTCTTCCCCCGCAAGAATATCCACAAGGCCACATGGAAATCACCTAATCAAGTAAAGGAAAACCAAATCGACCACGTTCTAATCGACGGTAAATTCTTCTCCGACATCACGAACGTACGCACTTACCGCAGTGCGAATATTGAATCCGACCACTACCTCGTTGCAGTATGTCTGCGCTCAAAACTCTCGACGGTGTACAACACGCGTCGGAGTCGTCCGCCGCGGCTAAACATTGGGCGGCTACAAGACGGTAGACTACGCGCAGCAGCTGGAAGTGGCACTCCCAACGGAAGAGCAGCTAGGCGCAGCATCTCTTGAAGATGGCTGGAGAGATATTCGATCCGCCATTGGAAGCACCGCAACCGCTGCATTAGGCACGGTGGCTCCGGATCAGAGAAACGTCTGGTATGACGGCGAATGTGAGCAGCTAATTGAGGAGAAGAATGCAGCATGGGCGAGATTACTTCAACATCACCCGAGGGTGAACGAGGCACTATACAAACGGGCGCGGAACAGACAAAACTCGATTTTTCGGAGGGAAAACCGCCAGCAGGAAGATCGAGACCGTGAAGAGACGGAGCAACTGTACCGCGCTAATGACGCACGAAAGTTCTATGAGAAGTTAAACCGTTCCCGTAAGGGCCACGTGCCACAGCCCGATATGTGTAAGGACCAGGGAATCATTTTTTCTGAAATGCGCTTGCGAAACAAGCGACAAAAGAGAACCAACAACAAAGCTTTGTTTTTGTCGGAGATAATAATGACAAAGATTCGAACAATTTTGTCAGCAACAAATCCCGTTATTTTGCATTATTTCTAGAGCAAATTTCGGTTTTATGCTATCATAGTTTCTGCTTTTATGGAAATATTCAAGAATCGAACAATGATTAAAAAATTAGCATCGTATTCTCGGAAATATCAGAGCATGCAAGGTATATGATTCTTGTCATATTGTGTTCGGGTTCTGATAAATGTTTGTCGCTAGGTGCGTTTGTCAGTAACAAACTCTGTTGACGACAAAGAGTATATTGTTAGGCGTTGCTCGAATATTGATTCCCTGGTAAGGACATAACGAACCTTCTTACAAACGAGCGTGAGGTGATCCAAAGGTGGCAGCAGCACTACGAAGAGCACCTGAATGAGAGAAATTTGGAGACGCATAGTGGCTGGAAATCGTACGTACTTTGGACTCCGCAAGACGCTCCTTTCGAATAGTTCGTCGCCGTACCAAACTGACAATCTACAAAACGCTCATTAGACCGGTAGTCCTCTACGGACACGAGACCTGGACGATGCTCGTGGAGAACCAACGCGCACTTGGAGTTTTCGAAAGGAAAGTGCTGCGTACCATCTATGGTGGGGTGCAGATGGCGGACGGTACGTTGAGGAAGCGAATGAACCACGAGTTGCATGAGCTACTGGGAGAACCATCCATCGTTCACACCGCGGAAAACGAACGACTGCGGTGGGCCGTGCAGATAGCCAGAATGTCAGACAGTAATCCGGTTAAAATGGTTTTCGACAATGATCCATCGGGCACAAGAAGGCGAGGTGCGCAGCGGACAAGGTGGATCGATAAGGTGCATGATGACTTGCGGAACCTCCGTAGACTGCGTGGTTGGCGACGTGTAGCCATGGACCGAGCCGAATGGAGAAGACTCTTATTTAACGCACAGGCCACTTCGGCCTTAGTCTGAATAAATAAAATAATGTTAAAACTGCTTTCGCCGAAAAACTTCAACCTCAAAAGCACACCTTCATTCGTGAACACCCATATAACTTCTCCAGAAGCTACTATCTAAATGCCCTAAAAATTCTCGAGGTATTATCGCCAATAGATCATCAGGAATTGCTTCAGGAATCCCCCAGAGTATACTAAATAATTCACCCTGGAAATTATTCCATTTTTTCTTCCACGAGGTCCTCCAGGAATTCTCTCAGAAAATCATTCAGGATTTTCAACGGAATTCACTTCAATAATTCTTCCAGAAATCTGTCCATGTATTTTTTAGAAAATTCCATGAATGGTGCCGGGTAAATCTTCTTTAACAAGAATTCACGATATTTTTTTGTAGTAAAATCCCAAGGAGGTCCTGAAAGATTTCATGAAACAATTCCTGGAGGATTTACTGAAGAAATTCTGGAAAAAAAATCTGGTTAGAATCACTGGTGGATTGTCTGGATAAATTCTTGAAAGAATTTTCGATGTAATGTTCATCATCGGAAATGATAATAAATTCTTCAAATATATTTAAAGATTGGTGACATACTCAACCGTGCGGGAAAATGTGACCATCAAGACCATGTAGAGGGTGGCTGGGTTTGATTCCCGGTTCGGTCTAGGAATTTTTCGAGTATCATCGTGATAGTCTCATGATATACAAATGCAAAAATGGTAACATAGCTTAGAAACCTTGCAGTTAATAACTGTGGAAAAGCTTAATGGACACTAAGCTGCGAGGCGGAAAGTAGAAAGAGAACAAAAACCCAGATTAATCCACCTAACGGTGATGGCGCCTTTCTCGCGAAAAAGGTAATAAATGTAGCCTTTACGCTTACACCTCGATGATGTACAAGAAAGGCAAAACAGTTACACCGTCTAATGTTATGATAGAAAATTTACACTACTAGACGACAGATGGCGCTGCCAAAAGTTTCTCGAATTTCCTATGTTCGAAGTTTGACTTTCGGACAATTTCATAATACTATGAAACTGAACGAAGAGCATACTTACGCCTAAATGCGTGCAATACCTTTGAGCATCTTTATAGTGCGATGAAACTCTTAATGGGAAGCCACGGATAAAATATTCATAGATGCAAGGCATTTTTCATAACACATTATTGTTCTATGTGACTATGTCTCATCACTATTTTAATATTATATATTTTTTGCAATTTGCAATTATTATGAAATTCAATAGTGATCAACAGCGTTTTAGTCTCTGTCGGATGCAACTTGTTGCAAGAAAATCGGTCAAGAGTTTCTATGTGAAAATTTGGCTAATGTTTTTTATGGCATTTTGTGCACACACACACGCACACACATACACACACACACACGCACACACGGACAGACAGACATTTGTTCAGCTCATCGAGCTGAGTCGAATGGTATATAACACTATGGATCTCCGGGACTTCTATCAAAAGTTCGAATTTGGAGTGAAATGATAGCCTTTCGGTACAACTTAGTTGTACGAGAAAGGCAAAAAGAAAGAAAAAAAAAAGTACTTGGAAGTAGATAAATATCTTATACGCGTAGCTGAAAACATGTAGGGGAACGGTTCGCCACTTCATCTCATAGCTCCTATTTCCGTCCCATCAAAAACAAAGCAATGGAAAGGAATTTGGTTTGTTTATTATTATTGTGATTTTTTTCAGCAGTGAGCACGCATGTTGACAAAAAGAAGCGACGAATTTGGTGCCGTATTTCTTTGTTTAGCGATGAGATGGATTTATGTACAGTGAGATGGAGATCGGAACATTTCCCCTATTTGGGCAAAAATTACTTAGATAAAACTTTTCTAAAAATTTACGAAACCCTACTGCTTCAATAATAGTCCTTCAATAACCATCGGCGTAGTAAAAATACTCGGCGGCGACACGCATCAGAACAGCAATCAATGGAGGAACGAAGTCAGGACCCTTCAGGAACAGATCGTTGTGAGAGAAACCGTGAGATTTTGCTTTCGCATCCATAACCAGTCGAAATTTCCCGGTGGTTTCCACGCTGAAGTGTGGCAGGTACCAGGTGTTTTAATTTTCACGAATTCTTGATGCAGTCTTATATTTTGCTACAATATTTCGCAGCGAAATCAGGATTTGAATCCATTTTCTTTTTCTTGGCTTGGAAGCACCTCAAGGCTTGCGGCCCGGGAACGTAAAGTTATTATATTTATAAATTTGCCCCATTTCGAAGCGCTCTTTGCGACGCTTAACTGTGCGGTTCATAATATCGATGGCGCGTTGATCCTCGTCTGATATCTTCGGCAGTTATCAAATGATTCCGAAGCTTTTACCTTGTACATCTGCTTGATCATCATCCTCAGAGCATAGAAACGCATGATTGTCAGAATCTCCAGCACCTTTGGGTTCGATGACTCCATGTATTAAATTTTTGAAAATTCTGAAACTAGAGTTTCGTGAATCGTCAACTATCAATAGCCAGACCAGGACACAAGAGACTCTCCGGCAATCCCAGGGTCGGCTAGCTACTGGGTAATCAAGGGTTTTTTGCGGTAAACAAAACTAACACCACTGGAACTTTCACTTTACTTGTGTAATTTTATTTTTCCTAATTGTGGCGTGTGCGTGTTGTTCTGTGTAATAAATTTGTGTTAATTTGTTCTGAAATAAATTTCTGTTAATTGTTAAAGATGGTACCGGTACATACCGCTGCTGCTGTTGGTGACGGGAGAAGAATGGCCGACACAGCGGCTCCTGTCCCGCTGTGCGACCAGAAATCTCGCCGGAAGAGCGAGGGGAGCAGCTATGCGGAAGATCTTCGTCCGACGGGACCAGCGGGCGGTGGTGGGCAGGCGTCTTCCCTCGTAAGCGCGATCGGCCGGCCGTGGCTTAGCCACCTTGGACGGCCGAGAGGGGAAATCTCCTTTTCGGTTAGGGCCTACGGCCCGAGATAAAGGTCCTCCTTTGAGGATCCACGATCTTTTACGGTTAGGCGCGGAAGCCGATTGGCTTCGCGGGCCGAGGCGTGTGCTGAGCGGAATCTACCACAAAAGGTAGAGGAAGAGACAAAAGAGACGTAGGAAAAGAGGTCCTATTGGACAGATTGGTATTAATACCAGGTTTTGAAGTGCTCCTCGACAAATTACCTGAACGGTATTTCCCCAATGTTCCGTCTAGCTCCTGCTAGGAAGGGGGGGGGGGTAACACACTGTTTTCACTGCACTTTGAAAAAACACGTCTTCAGCACACGGACTACACTTTTATACAAAGCTCCCACTGTATTTTCCCGCTATTTTTCATATTCCCGCCTTTTCATTCCATCCAACATGGTGTTTTTGACATGATTGGACGTGTTTGATAGCTAGCTCATCATATTTACAGCGGTACCAAACCCTAACGCTTCTGTGGTAGTTCTGCTGGTATTACACGAGAAACGTGAAGGCTCCGACAAAACAACATAACAAAACAAAAATCAACAATTTGTAACCAAACGGTTACAATTCACATGAGCAGTTGCTGGTGGCCAGCGGTTGTCTACGCTGGTGGAGGTGGGGGGGGGGGTTCTTAAACTGACCAAAACTTGTGCACGTGGTATATGGACAGTCCCTTATGCAAAATCCCGTTCGTCCAACGGTATAGTTTACAGTGGAGGTCCGTCCCTGTAATCCAATTCGTGTCGAAACATCTGCATCTCTCATAGACAACGATGAACCTTCGTCGAATAAGGAAATACTTCTTTGATGTCAATTGGACCACAAACTTTGACTTTGTCAACACGAAGCAGAGTACATATTGATGTTCTTGCCATTTATGTTACACACGTTCGACGCAACATCCGACCAGCATGGTATTCCTGGAAACATCGTCGCTATTGACCAGATCGTGATGATTTTCGTTGCAAATTGAACATTTTTTGCAGTTTGCAGTTTTTGCAGTTTTTCCTACCGTGATCCGATAACAGGCAGACGAAGCCAACTTTGCACGATTTGGCGTTAGAACGACGTTGTGCAACCGAAAGTTTACGGAATTGCTCACATTTTTATAGACTTGAAAGCGAACTTATTGAGCACAAGGGACACTTCAGTTCCTCTTCTTCGATCTGCTCATCCAATAACAGTCCCTTTAGTTGGCTATCAGCTTTACTGAATCGCAAAGATCGGCTTGCAATCGAACGTCGAACAGAAAGATCAGCGATGCACGGAAACCAGTAACAGGGTTGTTCACCGTAACATTTTTGAAAGGGGCAGGCACTGACAACAATTCAATTTGCTGATTTGACTCACCTTACTGATGACCCGGTGTACGAAACATTGCAGATTGACTTGGAAGTCCTATGAGGAAATTTTTCAATTGCTTTGGTGGTATGCCTCAATTTTCTCGTGTAGAGCGACACTACCGTGGTTCCGACAATTAGTTTTCGAAGGATCAAAATGTACATTGTTCTGGGTCCTGCGATTGAACTGCTACAAAAGTGAGTAGAAATAATATAATACAAAATACGTATTTGAAATTAGTTCTACAAAACGTCGTCGAACCGTGGGGACGTCGTTATTTCAATACCAGAGGTTGGGTCTTACGACAGGATTAGACGCCGGCTCAAAAAGTGAAGAAAACCCAACTAAGGAGTTTTTAGGGGTCATTTAGAGCTATGAGTGGCTAGCGAGTTCGCCCTGAGCCCTATGAATTTCACTGTCTGGAGTATGTTAGAGGTCGCGGCTGCTCTGAAACATCATGTTTTTGTGCAAATCCTGAAGTGACATCTGGTGGCCTTTGGTAAAATGACACAAGACCACCTGCGGGCCTCGTATGCGATGCGTTCCTCGTTCGTCTGTCACGAGTGGTTTAAGGCTCAAGGACAAAAAAGATGAACTTTACCCATGAGCTTTTGAAAATTTATGTTTTTCTGTGAAATTGAAATGAAATATTTTTGTTTTGATCAATTTGTCTTTTCACTCTAATGTAGCACTTCAATAGCCGAACCCTGCAAGATACTTCCTGCTACATCAATCCTATTCCGCTGATGAAGTTGACGGGATACTTGGTTGGGGTCACTTCCACAGGACTTGTCACTTGTGCCCTTTATTTATTTGATTAAATACTAGTTTGAAACTTACTAAACTTTTATTTTATTTTACCAGCTTTAAATTTTGTTTTACGATTTGAAAAGAAGTTATTTTTAACTCTTGCGTCTTGCACAGCAGAAAAATGTGCGCCTAGGTCGTTGTGGTAGCAACGGTCGCATCGTGGCATTCACCGTATCCTAGCAAAAGTGACTGTACTGCTAACAAGGTTAGTAAAACCCAGCGTATAGGGAGCGTTTGGTAACATCCTTGCTTTTATTCGAAACAATCGTTTCGGTGCGCTTCTTGCGGTTTCTACAGCCCAACATATACGTTTTCATATATGCCGACGACATCCGACTAGCGGCCGTCGTAGACACATCAAGTCGCATGCGTATCAAGTCCCAATCCACAGTCAGCGCCGTCTTCCATTGAGCCTCCTCGGTAGTACTCTCAATGACTGCTAGTAAGAGTGTCCGCGATGACGTTGGCAGATGAAGATATCGGCTATCCGGGCCAAGTATTAAGCTGGGCTAGCACAGTGACCATCAACCAAGCGCTCCATTTATGGATCATTATTGACAGCAGACTCTTCTATGGGCTGGAACTCACCTGCTAGATCAACCGGAACAGACATTCTATCACCGACTTTTAATCAATAGACCAGGATGGAGAAGTATGGATCGGAGTCACTGGGAACAACTTGAGGGTTTTGAACAGCCTGCTGGACCAATATTTTCTCCGCAGAGTTTGTTGCCGCTACGTACCAATCAAGAAATCCTATCCTTACCGACTTTGATAGCATTACTTGGCGCTGCAAAGGAGTAGCCCAATTACCCCATTGATCGTCCTCGCTAATAAGCGCCAGAACACGATCCCGGAGCATTGCAGAGTGCCAGGAAACGCCGATCATCCTGCGGAAGTCGGTTATCAAGTCCGGCGCTTCATAAGATGCTATGCTATGATCTATAAATGCTCTGACAATTATTTCGAAAGTTGCCCCATCGTGCGCCAGTTCAACTCCGCCAGTGCCGATCTGTGAAGACAGCTATAGCAGACCATCCTCAGCACCCAAGCGAAGAAGTTCTGCAGATAGCAACAACTGAAGCAGAAGCGATCGTCTACTCCAGACCTTACACACCCCTGGGTATCGCGGAGCAAGATGCTCGAACACCTATCATTTCCTGTTGCTCGCAGCCGAGGGCGTTGTTTAGTCTACAACTCTGCTGGGAACAGCTGACACCAGTTTAAGGGACAGTTGGCGTCTAAAGCAGTTTTGTTACATCAGGCGTTGTCAAAGTCCTATGCAAAATTATCCTTTCCCGGATTCAGGAAAAAGAAAGGCCGCATTCCGTGCCGAAAGATCCTGCATGAACCATATTGTCACGCTCCGCATCATTCTGGAGTCGGTCAACGAATTCTAAGAGTCCCTTCATTTTGTTTTCATTTACTACAAGAACGCTTTCGACAGAGAATATGACGTAATTAGGTTCCTGAGAAAATCATCTGCAATAAAATTATGTGAGGCAAGGATGTATTCTACCACCGTTCCTCATTGATTGATAGGTGTAATTGATCGTGAACCTAACCGCTGGCTGTCAATCCTCGCTCAATGGCGCTCTGATATGCAGAGTAAGGTCAACGACCGTGCCGAGCGCTCCTTTTCGGCAAGATAAGTCCTCAACGTCAACTAAACCAAAGCGTTTGATGTGAACACGGCGACCCATTCCAGTTTCACAGAAGTCGGGCAATCAGTGGAGAATGTTGAAAGCTTCCAATATATTGGTAGCCAAATAGCGTCAGACTGCGATACCAAGATCGACATAGGAGTACGAATGAAGAAAGCAAACTACAAGGACATCTTCGCCTGGTCTCCAATCGGAATCAACCCATGTCATGTCCATATAAGTCCCTAGAGCCCTTGCGTATTATAAACAGTTCAAATTAGTTCGAATAGGTTCCACTATTCCTGGTATCAAACCGAAATCAACCCTCTATGGCTATACAAGTTCCTCGAGTTCTTAGGTATTATGTGCAGTTCAAATTAGTTTTATGCAGATGTTCTAGATCATTTGGTCTAGCAGGTCAACTACGCCTGGTATCCAATCGGAAACAACCAAGCATGTCCACACAAGTCCATATAGCCCTTGCGTATTATGTGCAGTTCAAATTTGTGTATTGCAGACATCTAGGCTCATACAGTAGGGGAACTTTGAATATCTGCATCAAACTAATTTAGATCCCATCAGAATTCCAGAACAATTTGGAGAACCTAGAGTTTCTACATTAAACTAATTGGGACTCCATACAATACGCGAGGGCTCTAGGACCTGGGATGCTGGGGTGATTTTGGTTTGAAACCAGTCGTAGTTAACCTGATAGACCAAATGCTCAGACCTTCAGAACAATTTGGAGAACCTAAACATCTGCATCAAACTAATTTGAACTGCACATAATACGCAAGGGATTTATAGTCTTGCAGGGACTAGCTGGGTTGATTTCCGTTTTGGAGTTCTTCTCAATCGGTAAATTTTACGCATATTGAATTTGGTAAATCAAAATTTTTTACATTTAAAATGACAGCATCCATACTCCAGCTGATCAAGCAAAAAAAAATAGGATCTCTAGAAACATAAAAAACTAGCAGACTCCAGAAAACTAGATGAGGTGGATAAGACAACCGTGAAAGAATTGTGAAAATCGCTTAGAAGACGCCCTGGAACCTGCTGTTTGAAATCATGATTCTAATGATTTCTTGATCGCAGTATTCGACATGTTAACCAAGAACATGTACTTCCATACAAATGCTTGCACAATTGCTCATTTATTTAATAAAAAGAAATGGGATGAAATTTGCGTAAAAATTTTAGTCACAAGACGAATCATTGCTAAAATGTATTATGCGTCTCCATATGCTTCTATGCTTATATGCTGCTGTACAGTTTTCAAAATCCTTACAAATCGTTTACCCTGGGATGCCCATTTTTGCCTGAAAAACACTTAAGGGGACATTCAGATATCATAAAAACTTGATATTTTAATTTATCTGAATATGCAATCTTGCAAACGTGCAAGTTACTTCAGCGCCGTTACAGCGATAATACCCTTCCTACTTTGTGACCAAATAATCTCGAAATTTTCCCAATCAATCAACAAACGCCAGTAATCAGTCGATTTTAGGGGTTGAGAACTACAAATGCACCACATGAGCATCGTGAATACAAACTTTTTTTTCTGATTTTGTCGTTCAGTGTTATCGTCGCTTGTTTCGCATGTGCGTTCATGAAAAATTTATTCCCTGTATAGGACCCATAAGTAAGTAAGAAATTGGTAGCACCGCAACCGCTGCACTAGGTACGGCGCGTAGACAGAGTATCAGATAAAACCGGTGTAGTTAGTTCTCGATGACGATCCGACGGGAACAAGAAGGAGATGCGCAGCGAGCAAGGTGGATGGATCAGGAGGAAGACAATTTGCGGACCATCCCTGCGTGATTGGGGACGTGCGCCCATGGACGAGCTGAATGGATACAGTTTTTGTGTACTGCAAAGGACTTAATCTCGATAAATAATAATAATAATAATTTTAATAAGATGGGAGCTCAAGTGAAATACCCTGGGCGTCCATGAAAAACCACCATTTCGAGTAGGTGGGAGCTGAAGGCCCAACTCCTAAGCACCAATGAAAAACCACCCTCGAGCGAGCACTGGCGCACTGTAAAGAATTGAATAACTTCACAGAACCCGTAGCTTCCGGGAATGAAAGCACACCCAGATATGGAGTTACGCTCAAGAAGAATACCACCCATGCGATTGCCCGAGAAGGGAGCCCCGGGGGACAGAGCGAGCGGCCAGCAGCTAGAGGAAGGAGAGATGCAACAGCGACCCTCTAATCATCGAGCTCAGCCCGTGCCGACAAGGCAAAACAGAAACGGCAGCAGAAGAAATCACCAAGGCAATGCTGCGCCTGCTGATGTTGCTGTGGTTGATCGACATCAATCACTCACGTTAACGGGCCGCCGACGGCAACGGATAATGTGAACAAGGGAGATGAATCAGTACGTGATCCATTGCTACTAAGCATATGCGGTATTTCGAAAAATTTCGTTTCAGGTGGTTCGAAACGAAATTCCGCGGAATTTCGCGGAATTTGAGCATGGCGAAATCTGATTTCTTGATTTCGTTCCGCTTCGTAAAATTACAAAAATTTCGCCAAAAAAAATTAGCTTCTAACGAAATTTAACGGAATTCCGCGGAATTTCGAAACAAATTTAAACTTAAATCATACTTTATATTATCAAAAATTTTGGCTGCGCCGCTGAACAAAATCATGAAGCTGTTTTCAAAACTTTAGTTTATACAAATTTTTCTATTAATGCTTACTACATAACCCCATTCTGAGTCAACAAATACATATGTAGTTTTCTTCTATAAAACGTCTACAGTGTTTCCAAGATTCAAATTTAAATTTTGTGATAATTATTTGAATTGCAGGTAATAACCTTTGATAGCACGCAATGAAGTTAGCTGGAATGTGTTCGAAGACAATAATATACTCTATTTTCTACACGTCACATTTTCGGTACTCCGTGTGAAAAAGTTTCTAATTCAAAATCGGAAGATCCGTGGAGCAAAAATAAAATTATTTGTTGTAAAAATAGAATCGGGTTTATCCCACAACTCAAGAAGTGGAATTGGTCATTCCTGCAAACTACATATCACAGTAATATTCCGAGCAGCAGGGACTATGTCCAAGGGCTTGACGATCCCTCTCCAGGCCATCTGCGAGTTGTGGTGCCTGTCTAGGATGTGGTGGGGTTTGACAGTGGGCCCTGTTAAACCTCTATAAAAAGCTGCATGTATCCGCAAGTAGGCTCCGCCAAAGCGACCGTGTGCGCTCAAAGCGCAAAAGCCCAAATCCTGGTGTTAGGTGGGACGCTAAACAGCCCTGACACGACGGCCCTTTGACGAGACAGGAGGTTTGCGCTGGCCCAATAAGCCGCCTTCCAAAACAACCATTACGAACGACATAGAAGATAACACGACTCGATACAATCAGCAACGACCTAGGTGACGAATAAAGGGTCACGATTGGAAGCTTGGAACATGGAACTGCAAGTCGCTAGGCTTAAACTTAAATTATATTATCAAAAATTTTGGCTGCGCCGCTGAACAAAATCATGAAGCTGTTTTCAAACTACATAACCCCATTCTGAGTCGACAAATACATATGTAGTTTTCTTCTATAAAACGTCTACAGTGTTTCCAAGATTCAAATTTAAATTTTGTGATATTTATTTGACTATTGGCACAATATGATTGCGGAATCGATCGTGTTGCTGCTGTTCATGGACCAGCAGCTAGTCCGAAAGAACGCGAAGTGAAAAAAAATTATCTCGCGTAGCAGAAATTTGTTTAACCAGTGTGCAATCGATCGTGTGGATGCTGATCACGCCAACTAGTGTGGGAGAACGCGAAGTGATAAAACTAATGTCTGAATCGAAGAGCACAACATTACAAATAAATACAGCACTCATCTCGTTGCTTCTTTTTGTTAACACGCGTGCTCACTGGTCAATCACAAAAATAAGAAACAAAACAAATTGATTTTCATTGCTTTGTTTTGGATGAGATGGAAATAAGAGCTATGGGATGAAGTGCCGAACTGTTGCCTTACCTTCTCAACTACCCAACGATTTCTTTCCGGTAGTGCTCACGGAGATGCAGAGCATTCATTGGTCTCTTAAAAAAATCAGAACGGATTGAAAGATCATTAAAATTGCTGAAAGTTCTTTATGTATGATTGCTTTCAGCTCATACTGACCATAACAGCTGTTCTCGTGCATATGAGACACATATACAAGGACACAAGGAGACAATAGCTCAGTTCGTAGAGCTGATTGTACGACTATGGGTCTGTAAAATACAAATCTGGGATACATATGTTTGTGCATTTTAGAAAAGTGCACAGGATTTTTCTAGTGAGTAAATGTATGTTATATAAGAAGTCGTTCAATATTTAGATCGAGAAGTCCGTCTGTCTTCGATTATAATATGTCTGCCACCAGTATCACAAGAGTCAGCCTTGGCGTCCAGCTAGATTCCAGGCTCAACCTCAATTTGCACATAACTACAACAACCACCAAGGCGTATGCAATGCTTGGATTTATGAAACGAAACGCTCAGGAGTTATTCATTTGTCATCTCCGGCTAGCAGGAGAACCCTTTCCAACGGTTGTTCGTGTTCGATATCCTATACCACAACATTGACTGTCCGACACTGCTGAGTAACGTCAACATCAACATTCCTGCGAGATCAACCCGCCATACAGATTTCCTACGTTTTCCAGATCACCGCACCGTTTTCGGACAAAACCGTTTGATATTTGTTGTAGACGTTTTAATGAAGTAAATTTTGATTATAATATGACCAAGTGTGTGTTTAAAAGTAGTATAATCAGCTAGTAGTATCTATCTGTACGATTAGTTCGAAGACAAGTAAGTAAATAAATAAATAAATAAAATGAGTAGACGAAGAATCTGAAGGAATAAATTTTGGTTGTTACGCTCTTTTCAAATGTTGGTCCAGTAATATCAATTCTTTATCTGTGTATACGGCTGGCAGATGTGGATACATAATTGAGTATCCCACTTAATAAAAAATAAAATCTGTGCATTCATTTTCTAATTTTGACTTAGCTCAATACTATAAAACCACGCTGACAAGACAATATGAAGTATGCTTCAGCATAATAACATAATTTTTAAGTGAACCTAAGGTTTTGAACGAAGTTTTAATCCGTATATGAAAAATCTCACAATTTCTATATTTTTACATACTAACTGATATAAAATTGATCAGATTCGGGAGAACACGCTCCACGATGAACTCCTTTTGAAGTGGCACCATTGGGGTATTACCTTATCGCCAATGGTACATAAACGAGAATGCGGCGATTTATCACAAACTGCTTCTTCTGTTATTATAACTCTTTTGTTCGCAAAACAGTTATTTGACTTCGAAAAAGTGAAATCAGAATTGCGTAAAACCAATTTAATAAAAATTCCGCGGAAAAAAAATTAAAATTTCGTTTCGTTTCGTAAAATTTCGAATTAAATTATCCTTGATTTCGTATCGTTTCGAAGTCTCGAAAGTAAATCTATATTTCGTTTCGTTTCGATCCGAATCAACATAGACATTTTAAATTTCGTTTCGTTTCGTTTCGTTAGGAAAAAGTGTGTTATCGCATACCCTTAATTGCTACTACGTTTGCACCAGGATGGAGACGGATATCTCTGGCAAACCGGCGATGCTGGAGATGTTCAATGAGGGGTTCCCTCTGTTTGCAACCCAGCTTGACCAGAAAAAGTTGTACACACGCCGGAGAGCTATTATGTCACATAATATGCTGACTCCAGAAGACGCAGAGTACATCAAGCGGAAAGTGCAGAGGGAACTAGGAGATGAGGAGGAGGCACGATCGAGCGATACGTCGAGAATGAGTTCTTTTGGGTTGGATGCATCAATCGCAAGTAACCGTCGCGACTCAATTGCACCCGCCGCTCCAGGACCAACAGTGGACAGCAATTGAAGGACGAACTAGCTAATCATATGGGCACAGCAGTTACACAGTTCCGTGGGACAGACCCTATGTCCTGACACCGGATACCCAAATTGCAGTACTCCTATCGGTACGTATCCTTAACCAGGATATTTTGAGCTGCAATTTATCGTGTATTTGGCTGCAGTGGCTGCTGTAAGAACGTTGGGATTACAAGCGCTCCCACAAGGTGAGAGTGATAGACGCGCACGCCCCAAAGCACGAAAACCCGCGTGGATGCGACGTCCAGAGACCCGCTTCGCCACACTGCGGTCAAAGGTTGGTCGATTAACACAGTAAAAGCAGGGGAATCGATCACTCCGTGATCTCACCGAGGCGAACATAACTGAGATCCTTGACACCCATGTACAGCGGTTGAGTGCTCTTGCTAAACGACTGCGACGTTATGGAGAATGTTCGAAGAGGAAGGAACTAAATCGAATGTGCAACATCAACGAAAGGGAGTTCTACAACCACATCCGAAACGACAAAGCCGACTTAGGCGAGGTCCTTCCGGAGATTGGAGAAGTCACGCAGTTTTGGTCCAATCTATGGGAGAACCCCGTCATACACAACGACGATGGGGTGTGGATGGCAGAAGAAGAGCGATATTGTGGTGGAATTGGAGACATGACCGCTATCAACGTGACCGCCCAAGACATACGTGAAGCTACCCGGTATACCAGGAATTGGGCAGCACCAGGACCCGATTTTGTGCATAATTTCTGGTATAAAAAACTCACAACGGTCCACGGGCGGATGGCGGAATGCTTCAACACAGTACTAGATAGCCCCGGGCAGCTACCGGAATTCATCACTAGGGGTGTCACTTATCTTCTGCCGAAGGATCGGAACACTTTGAACCCAGCCAAGTACAGACCAATAACGTGCCTTTCAAGTCCATACAAAGTGCTGTCATTGGTAATAGCGAGGAGAGTGCAGAACCATAGCGACGTCAACAAACTGGTGACCGAGAAACAAAAAGATTGTCGACGAAGCACATGAGGCTGCAAGAATCAGGTCATCATTGATGCAGTCGCTGTTAGGCAGGCTACCCACAAGCAAAGAAACCTTAGCATGGCTTATATCGACTATAAAAAGGGATACGACTCAGTACCTCACTTGTACCTCCTTAAGGTACTGCTGTTGTATAAGATTGATGGTAACGTCATCAGGCTAATGCAGCACGCTATGGGGATGTGGTGCACATCCCTGCACATTACCGATGGAGAAAAGGTGTTACGGTTCAGGACTCTCAGCATCAGGAGGGGCATATTCCAAGGCGATACCTTTAGTCCTCTATGGTTTTGCCTTGGCATGAACCCTCTTAGCAGAGCACTCAACCAACACAACTATGGCTATCATTTGAAGAGTGGGGAAAGGAGTACAAACATTACCCACACCTTCTTTATGGACGACTTGAAGCTGTTTGCGGAATCTGTAGAGAAGCTGCACCAATTTCTGCGGCTTGTAACGGTATTCAGCAACGACATCCGGATGAAGTTTGGTATCGATAAATGTCGACCATACATCTACACCGGGGTCACCTGGTGGATGCCGACAGTTTCCGCGTCAAAGAACAGGAGGAGATTCGAAACATGGTTGAAGGCGAAACGCCATACGCCATACGACGATCAAGAAAGAGCTGCAGGAAAAGCTCTTGCATCGTGTCAACGGTATTTTAAAGAGCCTCTTGTCGGATGGCAACAAGGTGAAGGCGATAAACACGTTTGCTGTGCCCTTGTTGACATACAGTTTCGGGGTGGTGAAGTGGACCAAGACTGACTTGGAGGCGTTAGAACGAGCAGTACGAGTGGCGTTCACTAAGCATCGCATGCGCCATCCAGAATCGTCCATTGAGAGAGTCACCATGCCACGTACAGTAGGAGGAAGAGGCGTCACCGATATACAAACACTATGTGTTTCCCAGATCCAGCAGTTGCGAAGATACTTCGTGGAAAGCCAGAACCGCCACGAAATCTATCGCGCTGTGTGTGAAGCTTACCACGGATTCAGTGCCCTGCATCTGGCGCAGGAGGACTATCAGCTGAATTGCGACATCAAATATGTCGACGAGATGATCGCATCGTGAAAGCAGAAGGAATATATCGACAAAGCGGCGTCGAATACGTGGTTGGTGCGGGGTGAACTCTTCTCAGAAACAGAAGGATTCATGGTAGCCATCCAGGACCAGGTAATTGCGACGAAGAACTATCGGCACTATATATTGCACGAAAACGTGGAGGACCGCTGCAGGAAGTGCAATTCAGTAGGAGAGACGATCGAACATATCGTGTCCGGGTGTTCAGCCTTAGCTGATTCAGCCTATCTCATAACGAAGTAGCCAAGATTGTGCACCAACAGCTTGCTTTAAAGCACAACTTGGTTAACCAGTTTGTCGCCTACTACAAATATGTGCCTGTCCTGGTTCTGGAAAATAGTTTCGTGAAGCTGTACTGTGATCGCGAGATCATAACGGATGTCCTCATTCGTGCCAATCGGCCCGATATTGTGGCCTACGACAAAAAGATGAAGCGGGTAACCATCAACGACATTGCTGTACCGCTAGACCATAATGTCCAAAAAACATTCTCCAACAAGATAACGAAGTACCACGACTTGGCGGAGGAGTTGAAGCAGATGTGGCACCTGGAGGACGTGCGTATAATTCCAATTGTTATCTCAGCAACCGGAATCGTCCCGAAATCTCTACTGAGATCCTTAGGAGAGCTAGAACTATCTTATAACCTCCATAGCATGCAAAAGACAGTGGTTCTTGAAACTTGCAGCATCGTAAGAAGATTCCTGAACCACCATAACTAATACATCCGGTGCAAACGTTTATTATAGGATTTTAAGTCAACCGGCGAATGAGATCCATAGAGCCTAATCCCCTTTGGCATTCAGATTGCCTGCGGTAGGTGAAAATTCCCAGCACGCTTGCTGTGGAAGTGCTAAAGCTGTATAATACTAATAATAATACGCCGTGAATTTCTGTTAATGAAAAAATCTGCCAATGAAAAAATTCTTTCGAACACCACCATAATATCCCACCATTACCACAAATTAACATTCGCAGTAACCCATCAGGTGGCACACTTCTCACGTACCGATGCCAAACGGACGCAATGTCTCCGCGCCGCCCGTCATTCCGGGTCCGAACGACATGCAAATTGATAAATTTATCGCAATCTTTCCATTCGCCGCCAATTCCCATTAAATTGGATCCCGTCCCGGCGTACATTTGTGTTACACATTTACATGTGTAAAAATGTGTAGCACGCCGGCTACAGTGCAATCGTATACCGCCGTGCCGCGCCGCCTACTTTGACCAGCAGCACGTTCTCCTCGTTAAGTTTGAAACGAAGCCTACTCGGTTCGGATCCGACGTGGTTGCGATTCAATTCACCGCAGAAGCAACATCGATCTGCATTTACAACACTTGGCCTATAGATGATCGTTAAATAGTTTGAAGTGTTGCTGCACAGCCGTCCATTTAAAAATGTCCCATAATCGGGACGAAATCGCACTCACGTACGACACTTTTGCCGTTGTCCTCCGCAACCCCGATGGGAATACGCACGACGACGACGGTGGGCATTTGCATTCGGATCACTCTGATTTGCTGCTGATCTGTACGGAGGAGGACGAGCGTTGCGGTGCGCGGTTGATAATCCCTCGGCGTTGATGATGGTGATCAGGAGCGGGTTTCGGACGTGGCATAATGCGAGTAAGTGCCTCTCTATGTAGGGCAATTTGAGACCATTACTCCGAAACCTCGGAAGTGGTGGTCAAGCAGCGTTGGTACGTGGCGGCAGGGCGCGGTGCGACACATATTTACGAGCCCTGATATGATCGCGCAGTCGTCGGGGAACGGATCGCTCTGTGCTGTGGAGAGATTGTCAGATTGTTGCAATGCAGTGTGTGTGCAAAGGAATTTCGTCGTCCATCGAGCTGAGCTCAGTTTGACGTTTCAATTTGATTAATTCCAGAAGCTGTGAGCCGGGTGAGTTAATGTCCGGGATCAACGTCGGACAAGACGTGGTTAATTAACGAGAGGGATTGGCGCTTGTTTGCTGAAGTGCCTCGGTCGTTGTCTTCTTCGGGGGATTGCGTAATTGGAGCTGTCAATTTGCATGGTTCAGTGTCTTGGGTTTCAATTGAGGAGATGCAAACAAATTGTTGGGCAGATTGTGGTTATAAGTTAATTGCATATTCGAATCGTTTCCTGGACTGAGATGGTTTGGAGTGCAAGTTGTGGAAATGTTTTCTACGACAGAAGATTATCAAATAACCGGTCCATAACACAATTGTTTTCGATGACAACGTAGTCAGTTTGCTGTGGAAGCTATCCAGGATTGATGAAAAAACTGAAAGTATAATATTCGTGCATGGGAGGCATACTTTTTCACTAAACTAATTTATAGGCTAAGTGCAGGCGCCACACATCCTGCATACTAAATGCCGCAAAGCACATCTGATCGACCGAAATCCAATCAAAAATCATAAAAATGCTTGTGCTTCAATAATAACAGGTATCAAGCACAGAAGTCGACTTTACTTTTTAATAATGGTCTAACTGATGGTTTGAACTGTTGACACAAGGAATAACATTTAATACGTTTCAAAGTTCTATATGTGATTATTTTCACAAGAAAGTATTTTGACAAAAAATAATTCAGTGACAGTAATGAAATTTTTCCTTAAAGTTAACTGCATTCAATAGATAGAACTTTAATTATTTATTTTTTATAAGTTTCGATAATTTTTTAAGAAGATTGCAAATTGATGATCGCATTCTTCGTTTACGTCATGAGCCTTTTTTAAAACGATATTATCGAAATATGGCGTTGGTCTGTCATTGCACACAAACGTCACGTCACACAGTTGCTCGACAACGGTGCCGGTGCAGATCGCTGTAAAATGCTCACCCCCAAAGCCCCCACATCTCCCCATCCATACGGCCACCGCGCCTGTGCCAATGCTGTTTATTATAATTATTATGATCGGTTGTTGATATTGCTACTGTCGGCCGGCGACGCGACTTCCATATATATTAAAGCCGAACCAAAACGGGCAATCGATCAAGATCGCCGATCAGAGGTCACTCTTGTGTTGTGTAAATAAATAACGCTCGCACTAGCGGTGGTCTCCGCGGTCCAGTTCTGACGGATTGCGGCGGCATTAAATGATAACGTTGCCCTAATGGCTCCAACTCAATTAGTGCTGCCGTGCGGGTTCGCATTGCAATGTGGCATTTAAACATGGGCCGTTACTGGCGGTAAATCAGCTGTAAGGTCGATCCCCGGTCTGGCAGCACTGCCATTGCGAACGAACGCCAATCTGCACCCCGCCTGTCCATTAATTGTATTCATAAAACAAACAACGATAAATTAGTGACAAATTGGTCCATTATTATTTCGCCAGCATAAGTCAGCGGCGAAGACGTTGCCGCCCTTATCTGATTTATGCGATCGTAGCAAGCTAAGGTCCCGTGGGGACCCCCTGCCCGGCAGCTGTGATCGCAGTAGCCACGCGAATGTGGCAGCACGGCCCAAGTGTTGCCCTTTCGTTGTTGTCGTTTCTATGGACACACCAAGTGCCTCTACTCCGCTTACTGAAACTGACATCGACGGCTTCGACGAAGGTAATAGCTTCTGTTGCGGCCAAAGAGGATTAAATTTCTCTATTTAGCGAATATTTACTGTCGGGATATTCTGCATTGGGCCCCCGGCCAAGTACGGTGAGAAAAAAGTGTCCAAGATAGCGAAAATTGATAGTCCGCCTAAGCGTTGCAACGTGCGGCGGTCATTTGTTATAAGGTCGTTAAAAAAGGGTTCGACATTTGGCGGCGCAGGGCGGACGAAGCAAGTCGCATTCGTCGGTTGCATTCGGAAACCTGCCGCCTATTTGGTTACAATGTCGGAAGGAAGGCGTGCAGTCAGCGCGCGAAGCGGTGGCGGCTTATCAAGATGCTGGCTGGTGTGCTCATTCAGCTTCCTAGGATTGGGGAAAGTGTCGGCTTTTCGAAGTGGCCAGTAGCGGCGGCAGCACGTAACGCCCCGTCATGGTTGTCGTCGGTCAAAACGGTGGCATTCCAACGTGCCAGGTGATGATCGATAGGAGTGTTATATTTGTATATTTTGTATGTTAGCGTACAAGCAGACTTCATGGTTAAACCACAGACAAACAGACATAACACTGAGGAAATTCCCATTGACCATGAGCTCAACGGTCGTTTTGAATTCTACTGCTTGCGAGTTTCACATCCAGGGGCGCGCGCATCGTATACCCTTGTATTTGACACCTGACGCTAGCGCCTTCTGTTGACATTGTCGTACTAAACTTTGTTTCGTACAACATGCACGTTAGGTGGTGGTAAAATAGCTGGTCGATGGATTTTAAAACAAATTGTTCTAGCTGTTACGTCTGTTTGTCTGTGGTTAAACGGTTTAGGCATTCGGCGAGTTGCAGGCGAGTTTAGATGAATTTCTTTCATATTCGGAGAATCTCTGACGAAACAATGAAATAGAATTTCTCTGAGTTTCGGAAAGAAGTTTTCCCATTTTCAGACAAAAATCTTCCAAATTTTGGACAGAAATTCTCTGAACCTCCGAACCTGGGAAAGAAATTCTTCGAACTTTGGACAGAAGTTTTTAAATTCCTATCAGAAACTCATCCAACTTCGTAGAGTTATTTTTAGAATTACGAGCAAAAATTTGTCGAATTTCGGACGAAAAATCTTTGAATTCAATGAAGAATGTTAAATCATGTAGAAAATCATTTATACAAAGTAAATAAGGAATAATATTTGAGTGTCGAGCAGAAAACTTCGAAATAAGAATAAAATTCTTCGAATTATGAACAGAAATCCTTTTATTTCCGTACAGAAGTTCTTCGAAATTCTCAAAATCGGACAAAAACTCATGCGAATTCGAACGAAAAAACTCATGTGAAATTCTCCAAATTTCGAACAGAAATTCTTCAATTTTCGAACATGAAATCCTCGAATTTGAACATAGCGGGCTTGGTAGTCATATGGCTACTGCTTCTGCCTCATACGCAGGAGGTCGTGGGTTCAATCCCAGGTCCGTTCCATTATCCTACTATGTATCATTCTCTATATTTCTCATGTTCTAGCAATCGCTAGAACTGGAAATGGACTTCCATACCGTTTCCATTACTATTCCTATACCTTCAACTTGAGTATTCTAACAGTAATCTGCTAGAATTGGAAATGAACTATAGAGCTCGTTTCCTACATCCAATTAGAAATTCCATCAGTTGCCTTCTCCTATCTATCAAATTGGCAGCTCGTTAACCAAGACGGACCTCTGCCTCTCGAACCTAACCCAAAAATTCCAACAAATTCCGCATGAACTCGTGGCAAGTGCAGAGGTATATTCGGCTTGCAGTGGGCGAGTGATTGCATCATCATTTCCTCCCCCTTCCCTACATTGACTTGCATTCTGACGTGGCAGGCGCCAGTATGACCTAACAAATGAGATCACCAGTACTTGTACATTGAAGATGTGTGCTAGTCCCAAGCAAACATCTGTTGGTTCCCTGTGCAAGAACAGCTGATCTGGTCATAATGGAGTAGCAACTACGAGCAGTCAATCAAGCTCAAGCTCAAGCAAGCAAGAAATCCTCGAATTTGAACAGATGAAATTTCGCTTTTACTTCCGGAGAATGACCAATGTCTCAGAATCCATAGTTTGATAAAATTCAAGTCGAATGCAGGTACGTACTAATTATTTCCAATTCAGCAGTGAAGAGGTGTTTAATTTTTACCGCAATTTCTACGTTGAGCATAAATTTGTAAGATTTGCGCCAAATTTTTAAAACAGCATATAACGTAGAATGGCTCCAGCTTCACTGGCAGACTTTTTCATGCTTCAATTATATTGAAATAATTCATATTTAGATCAGGTAACTCAACTTAACAAATCAAGAAAAGCTGTCCCAAATTCATTTCCTGTCACAAAATACAATTTAATTCATCAGGCAGTGGCGATGCCTCCGTCGTATATTATAGAAGATTCGTTCGTTCTAGAGTTAAGATCAGAGAATAAAGATACTGTGTTAACACGCGTATCCTGTTATCATAATACAAAATGATCAAGTACGCACTCCGATTTTCGCGAACTACGAAATTTACTTTTGGATGGATATATCTACCCCAGATTCTCTATTCCTTTCTGCTTCTTCAGAAATTCCTCCACTAGTTCATGCAGACTTTTGCTCAAAGTTTCCTTTTGGAATTCCTCCGTAAATTCTTGCTGGCATTTACCTGAAGTTTCTTTCCGGAATTCTCCCGGAAGTATCTTCAGGTATTCCTTTGAAAATTTCATCAGGAATTGCTTTCAGGAATCCATTCATAAGTTCCTCTTCTTCTTGAAGTTACGTTCGGAGCTCAGGAGCTCAAAATTCCTTCGGAAGTTCCTTCAGAAAATCCTTCGAAAATTCTTCCGAAAGTGCCTTAAGTAAATCATTTGGAAATTCATTCACGAAATCCTACTTAAATTCCTTCAGGAATTCCTCCAGAAGTACCGTCAGAAATTCCTCCGGAAGTTCCTCCAGAATTTCCTCTGAAAGTTCCTCCAGGAATTCCTCCAGAAGTTCCTCCAGAAATTCCTTCGGAAGTTCCTATAAAAATTCGTCCGGAAGTTCCTCCAGGAAATCCTCCGGAAGTTCTTCCAGGAATTTCTCAGTAAGTTCCTCCAGGAATTCCACCGGAAGTTCCTCCTGGAATTCCACCGGAAGTTCCTCCAGGAATTCCACCGGAAATTCCTCCAGAAGTTCATCCAGGAATTCCTCCACAAGTTCCGCCAGAAGTTCCTCAAGAAGTTCCTCCAGGAATTCCTCCGGAAATGCTCTAGGAATTCCTCTGGAAGTTCCTCCAGGCATTCCTCCAGAAGTTCCTCCAGGCATTCCTCCAGAAGTTCCTCCAGGAATTCCTCCGGAAGTTTCTCCAGGAATTCCTTCGGAAGTTCCTCCAGGAATTCCTCCGGAAGTCCCTACAGGAATTCCTCCAGACGTTCCTACGAAAGTTCATCCAGAAATTCCTTCGGAAGTTCCTCCAGAAATTCCCTCCGGAAGCTTCTCCAGGAATTCCCTCCGGAAGTTCCTCCAGAAATTCCTCCAGGAAATCCTCCGGAGGATTCACCAGAAATTCTTCCGGAAGTTCCTCAAGAGATTCCTCCGAAAGTTCCTCCAGAAATTCCTCCAGAACTTCCTAGCGAACCTAATTCCAACCTGAGTGAATAAAAAAACGTTTTGACAGCAGTTAAATTTTTAACTGGTTCCAACCAAGGTTGGCACTTTTTTAAAACGAATTCGACAGAAGATGCTCACGCATTTATTCAGTGAGTGCAGCACTTGTCATAACAGAACTGCTCCATTTCAATTGCTTGGAGCAAACGTCGCTGTACCTCAGCCGTCGCCATTGTTGCTGGTGGGTGACATGGAGCAAAATTTTGATTTTTTTGTAAAAAGCTGGAAAGACTACTGCCAAGCTGTCGGAATGGACCGATGGCCAGGCGTGGACAATTCCCTAAAGGTAAGTTTCCTTCTGTCGGTAATTGGCGAGCCAGCACGCAAGAAGTATTTCAACTTTGAGTTAACGACAAACGACCAAACTACAGTTGAGCAGGCACTGAAGGCTAAAGAGGATAAGGTTACAACAAAAAGAAACATCATAGATTTCTTCTCTGCGTCTTAATCTTCTGCAGAAACAATCGACGAATATTCCACTCGTTTGAAAATACTGGCCAAAACTGCTAAATTGGAAACGTTGAAAACGGAGATAGTCACATATAAAACTGTCAACAAGTGGCCGCACCTCCGTACAAAGATGCTTACTATCACTGACATAGATCTGACAAAAGCAGTTGATATGTGTCGAGCGGAGGAAATTGCAACGAAACGATCTGTAGAACTGTCGATTGCTGTAGGATCCGATATTCAAAAGGTTATCAGGAAGAAGCAGAAAGACCCCATTTGCAAGTTTTGAGCGACCATCATGAGTTTTCAAAGGGTTCATTTTGAAAAGGTTTGCAAACAAGGCTGCAAACAGTTGTCCAGAAAGCTACCACGGCGAGTAAAAGAAATCAAAGATGAAAGTGATTCCGAAGAGTTATTGCGAGAAGATAGAAAAATTCGAACGAGGTCCGACGGTCGACCATCGGAAAGTTGTTCCGCAAACGTCAAATCACTTGATGCACGGAAAATAATGTTGGTTGATTTTTTCGGTGTGAATGTTGATTATTGAAATCAAAGAAAATATGTAACTTTAAACGAGTGTTACATGCCGCTTTATTTTAAATAAGTTTTATAGTACTTTCAAGGCATTTCGGAACGTATGATGTAATTTTGAAACATTTTAGACTTCTCGAATATTATTGATATCAAGGAATATCAACACTTTTCGCACAGTGCATGTCATTTGAAGTTTCCGACACTCAGCCTGCTTCTTCTTCTTTGCTCCGCAAAATTAGAAGTTTCCTCTGTTCTCGCAATATTACACAATGATGCATCGTCCGAAGAAAATGAAAGTGAATACGAAAAAAGGGAAGACCTATGACAACACGGACAAGAGAAGAAATGTATTAGCAAAGTTGGACTTGAAGTTCTTCAATGGATGGAAATCTGTGAAGTGTGAATTGTGAATTGGACACAGGGTCCAATACCAGTTTGATTGGGTATAGATGTTTAGCTGAGCTATGTAATCAAGGGAATCCTAACATGCATTCGTCAAAACTTCGTCTACAAAGCTTTTGAGGTAATCCGATATAGGTACTAGGAGAAGTGAAGATTCCGTGCCGGAGGAAAGGTCGAGAATATTTGCTTGTGCTCCAATGGCGACCATTGCCCGCTACTCTCAACTAAAGTGTCCCGGATCCTAGGTTTTGTGAAGACTGCAAGACTGTATCTTTCGAAACATCTACAAGTCATCACAGTATTTTTTCGAATTTCGAACATAAATTCTTCAAGGGGGGTCCTGTAGCGTAGTTGGGTACACGTTCGCCTTACAAGCGAATGGTCATGGGTTCGATTCCCAGCCCCTCCACCAAACCCTCATCAGTCGCCTGATTCGCAGCCCATACGGTGGCGTTTTGGGGAACGTGCCTTACCGACAACTTGTTCTTCCCGGAGGCATTCCTCAAACCAAAGATTTTAAACCACTTCTGATTGTCGCATAATAGAATAGAAATTCTTCGAATTTCGAACAAGAAATACTTCACATCTCGAACAGAGATACTTCAAATTTCGAACAGAAATTCATCGGATTTTAAACAGAAAATCTTAATGAGACGAGCCAGCCTTGGACTGAAAGTCTCGCTAATAAAAGTATAAATAATGAAAATCTTCGAATTTCGAACATAAAATCCTCGAATTTCGAAAAGAAATTCTTCAAATTTCGAAAAAAAAATTCTTCGAATTTGGAAAAGTAATTCTTCGAATTTGGAAAAGTAATTCTTCGAATTTCGAATTAAAATTCTTCGAATTTCGAAAAGAAATTCTTTGAATTTTGAAAAGAAATTCTTCGAATTTCGAATAGAAATTCCTCGAATTTCGAATAGAAATTCTTCGAACAGAAATTCTTCGAATAGAAATTCTTCGAATTTCGAATAGAAATTCTTCGAATTTCGAATAGAAATTCTTCGAATTTCGAATAGAAATTCTTCGAATTTCGAATAGAAATTCTTCGAATTTCGAATAGAAATTCTTCGAATTTCGAATAGAAATTCTACGAATTTCGAATAGAAATTCTACGAATTTCGAATAGAAATTCTACGAATTTCGAATAGAAATTCTACGAATTTCG
Source organism: Armigeres subalbatus (assembly GCF_024139115.2). Classification (NCBI taxonomy): domain Eukaryota; kingdom Metazoa; phylum Arthropoda; class Insecta; order Diptera; family Culicidae; genus Armigeres; species Armigeres subalbatus. Next base: position 304,914,232 of record NC_085139.1, on the reverse strand, counting down.
AATAGAAATTCTACGAATTTCGAATAGAAATTCTACGAATTTCGAATAGAAATTCTTAGAATTTCGAATAGAAATTCTTCGAATTTCGAATAGAAATTCTTAGAATTTCGAATAGAAATTCTTAGAATTTCGAATAGAAATTCTTCGAATTTCGAATAGAAATTCTTCGAATTTCGAATAGAAATTCTTCGAATTTCGAATAGAAATTCTTCGAATTTCGAATAGAAATTCTTCGAATTTCGAATAGAAATTCTTCGAATTTCGAATAGAAATTCTTCGAATTTCGAATAGAAATTCTTCGAATTTCGAATAGAAATTCTTCGAATTTCGAATAGAAATTCTTCGAATTTCGAATAGAAATTCTTCGAATTTTGAATAGAAATTCTTCGAATTTCGAATAGAAATTCTTCGAATTTCGAATAGAAATTCTTCGAATTTCGAATAGAAATTCTTCGAATTTCGAATAGAAATTCTTCGAATTTCGAATAGAAATTCTTCGAATTTTGAATAGAAATTCTTCGAATTTCGAATAGAAATTCTTCGAATTTCGAATAGAAATTCTTCGAATTTCGAATAGAAATTCTTCGAATTTCGAATAGAAATTCTTCGAATTTCGAATAGAAATTCTTCGAATTTCGAATAGAAATTCTTCGAATTTCGAATAGAAATTCTTCGAATTTCGAATAGAAATTCTTCGAATTTCGAATAGAAATTCTTCGAATTTCGAATAGAAATTCTTCGAATTTCGAATAGAAATTCTTCGAATTTCGAATAGAAATTCTTCGAATTTCGAATAGAAATTCTTCGAATTTCGAATAGAAATTCTTCGAATTTCGAATAGAAATTCTTCGAATTTCGAATAGAAATTCTTCGAATTTCGAATAGAAATTCTTCGAATTTCGAATAGAAATTCTTCGAATTTCGAATAGAAATTCTTCGAAGTTTGAAATTTCCAACAGCAATTCTTCGAGCTTAAAACAGAAGTTTTTTAAATTTCGAACAGAAATTCTTCGAAATTTCAAACAAAAAATCTTTGAATTTAGAATAAAAATTTGTTGTGCTTCTAAAAGAAATTTTGTATTTCGAACAAAAAAATTTCAAATTTCCAACAAAAAATTTTCGACTTCTGAGCACAAGTTCTTCTATTTTCGAACATAAAATCTTCAAATTTCAAACAACAAAATTTTCGAATTTCGAACAATTTTTTTCGAAAATCGAAAAGAAATTCTTCGAATATCAAATAGAAATTCTGCCAATTTCGAACATAAATTCTACTAGAAATTCTTCGAATTTCGAACAAGAAATACTTCACATCTCGAACAGAGATACTTCAAATTTCGAACAGAAATTCATACGATTTTAAACAGAATATCTTAACGAGACGAGCCAGCCTTGGACTGAAAGTCTCGCTAATAAAGATATAAATAATGAAAATCTTCGAAATTCGAAGAGTTGCTGTTCGAAATTTTTCGAAAATTTCGAAAAGCAACTTTTCGAATTTCGAAAAGAAATTCTTCGAATTTCAAAAAGAAATTCTTCGAATTTCAAACAGAAATTCTTCGAATTTCGAACAGAAATTCTTCGAATTTCGAACAGAAATTCTTCGAATTTCGTACAGAAATTCTTCGAATTTCGTACAGAAATTCTTCAAATTTCGAACAGAAATTCTTCGAATTTCGAACAGAAATAATTCGAATTTCGAACAGAAATTCTTCGAAATTCGAATAGAAATTTTTCGTATTTCGATTAGAAATTTCGATTAGAAATACTTCGACTTTCGAACTGAATTTCTTCGAATTTCGAACAGAAATTCTTTGTATTTTTACCAAAATTCTGCAAATTCCGCAAACTTTTTTCTTTGAATTTCGAACAGGATTTTTTCGAATTTTGAAAAAAAAATTCATTGAATTTCGATTAGAAATTCTTCGAATTTCGAATGAAAATTCTTCGAGTTTCGGACAGAGGTTCTCCCAATTGCGTACAGAAATTCTCAAAAATCGAACATAAAATCTTCGAATTTCGAACAGAAATTGAACAAAATACCTCAAATTCCGAAAAGAAATTGTTTGAATTTCGAGCAGATTTTTATTTATTTTCGAACAGAGATTTTTTTTATGAACGAATAGAAATTCTTCGAATTTCGGATATAAATTCTTCGAATCTCGAATGAAAATTCTTCGTGTTTCGGACAGAAGCTCTTCGAATTTCGATCAGAAATTCTTTGAATTTTCAAACAAAATTCCGAAAAGAATATTTTTGAATTTCGAACTGGAACTTTTTAAAGCGGGCTTGGTAGTCATATGGCTACTGCTTCTGCCTCATACGCAGGAGGTCGTGGGATCAATCCCAGGTCCGTTCCATTCTCCTACTTTGTATCTTTCTCTTTATTTCTCATGTTCTAGCAATCGCTAGAACTGGAAATGGACTTCCATACCGTTTCCATTACTATTCCTATACCTTCAACTTGAGTATTCTAACAGTAATCTGCTAGAATTGGAAATGAACTATAGAGCTCGTTTCCTACATCCAATTAGAAATTCCATCAGTTACCTTCTCCTATCTATCACATTGGCAGATCGTTAACCAAGACGGACCTCTGCCTCTCCAACCTAACCCAGAAATTCCAACAAATTCCGCATGAACTCGTGGCAAGTGCAGAGGTATATTCGGCTTGCAGTGGGCGAGTGATTGCATCATCATTTCCTCCCCCTTCCCTACATTGACTTGCATTCTGACGTGGCAGGCGCCAGTATGACCTAACAAATGAGATCACCAGTACTTGTACATTGAAGATGTGTGCTAGTCCCAAGCAAACATCTGTTGGTTCCCTGTGCAAGAACAGCTGATCTGGTCATAATGGAGTAGCAACTACGAGCAGTCAATCAAGCTCAAGCTCTCAAGCTCATTTCGAGCAGAAACTTTTTGATTTTTGCACAGAAATTTTTAATAATTCGAACAGAAATACTTCGAATTTTGAACGAAATTCTTCGCATCTTAAGGAATGTTCGAAAAAGATTGTTCCGAACTTCAAACAAAAATTTTTCAAATGCCGAACAGAAGTTGTTCATATTTCTGACAGAAAAACATTCAATTTCGATCAGAGGCTCTCCAATTTCTACGAGTTTGAAACAGAATTTCTCCGATTTTTTGACAAAATTTCTATAATTTCTAACTGTCGGATAGTTTCTTAGTTTCCTTAGTTTCGAGCAAACTGTCTCCGAATTCGTCCAGAAATTCTCAAAATAGCGTACAGAAACTCTTCAAAATTCGTACAGAAATTTTCAGCATTTCGAACAGAAATCCTAAGAATTTCGGATAGAAATTGCCCGTACTTGAGACAAATTGTCCGAATTTCGGAAGGAAATTGTTCGGATTTCGAACAAATGTTCTTCAAATTTTGTACAGGAATTCCGGAATTTCGAAGAGAAACTCTCTGTATGTCAAACTAAAATTCTTCAAATTTTTAACAGATTCTGCTAACATAGAATAGAAATTCTCCGAATTTCAAACAAAACTTTACGATTTTTGAGCAGAATTTCTTATAATTTCAGACTCCTTGTTACCAACGATTAGTTCAATGGTAATCAATCTGATGGTGGACATTAATGATCATTAATTTGCAATGTCACCGTTTTAAAAAATATTATCATTCTTTCTCTCGCTCTTATTAACTCCTTCGATTTCGCATCCTGTCGATTTCAAGATCGTGTTTTCGTAATGATCGTGGTCGGTGCAACGTGCGTGCGGCTGTACTTGGAAATAAAATCAGCAAAAGTTTCTTGCAAATTGACAGTCATAATCAGCGCTGATTACCAGTATTGAAGTGAACTGTTTACAATTTGGATGCAGCGGCATAATTTTGCGCCTCGGCCAAACTGACTATGACGTAGGAAAGTTAGCAAGGAGGCCATGGAAATTGGTGTGCGATCGTCAAGGCATCAACGCAGTTGTCCTCAACATTTTAAAGGGGTTGCTCCACGGCCTATGATTGCATGGTTGACGTAACAACCATAACGCTTTCGCTTGTATTTGGGATGATTTAAGGACAAACACCACAAGTTTAAGACATTTCGAACCGTAAACAGAAAAATGAGGTTAAGCCTGCAATGTATCGATGTTACAGCGGATAAATTAATTACAATTGCCATAATAAACGCCCTTGAAGACGCGAGTGAAATTAGTTACGGATTCCGGGAGGCTTGTCCTTAATTGGAGTTAGTTAACAGAAATTTGAATTTGACATACCTATGTCACTGCAACAAACAACTATGTTTACAAAACAAAAGCATGTCAGCAATCAAATTAACTTGATCGAATTTGACAAATGGCCACCCAATCGAATGTCACGATTAGCAACCGGGAGATCCAATACTTGCCCAGTCCATGTAGGAACCAAACATGTCCTTTGTTCACATACCAAAAGTCGTGCATACGGTCGTTTCGAAAAACAAGTGACTTCTCACATTTCAATCAAAACGAACGTCCGCACCACACGCCACTACCCAGCGGCGCGCTTCAGCATGTAAGCAAAAAGGGTTTCGAGCTTATGACACTAATCGACGCGACACGATGGTCTCCGCAGCCAAGTCCTTTTGAAGATTTGCGCACTGTTTGTCTGACACGACTTTGCGTCGTCGCCACCACATCCTTAAATGGCGCAGAATGGCTCGGCGCTCGCTCATATGTGCGCTTCTAATCAAAAACGATCAAAGCCACCAGACGACGTGACTCAAAACCGTGTGCGCATAATTCGGTACATGGCGGTCGATGCAATGGCGGGATTCGGAAAGGGAACTTTTTCTTTTTCGTTTCACTGTGACATGGGAAGTTTGATTAATAAGGCAAACGGGGGCTTCCGCCGCATAGTTCGCAGGAATGGCGGGCGATCCACGTGTGCGCACACGAATTCGGAACAATGAATCAGAATTTATGAATTTATGTACTTTTTAATGGCATATGACCCTATGCTGTGCCTGCACAGGCCCGGACGTGACTTTCGTGTTGGAGGTGCGACATAAACAATAAACATAAGCGGGCGATGCGCGTCTACTGGGCGGTGAGGAACACACACGTGGTCTTCTAGTGGAAGTGCATCGGAATCGAATGGCAGTGTGCGTTTGATTCTGACAAAAGTATGATCCAATGTTTTCCCCTAATTTCTCGATAACCGACCACATCTGCACAAGTGTGTTCTTCGAAGTGAAAAACAGGAAAAATACTACCGAAATACCCTGAAAATCTTCAAATCAGCCTAATAGTTCAATATTTACGTGTTCAACTTGAAATACTTTCGTCAAACAATCAATCGGGGAAGTGTTGCCAGATTAATTGGTCAATTAACCTTATCGACCCCTTTCATTTCATTTTACGAAAAAAAAAATGTCTGTTTCTCGTTTTCGATGCATCTGCTTTCGATTGCCGGTTCGGTAATTGAGCGTCGACGACGCGTAATCTCATCTTAATGTTCAACAGCTTCTGCTCGAACGGGGACCGTTCGATCACCTATGAAGCACTCGAGAAGGGAATTTGAAGTGCCGCAGCCGCGGCTGCATCTTCACCGCAAATACGGGACGGGAACGCATTGCTCAATTCGATTGGAAGACAAGGGGAGACGACTCCAGCGCGGTGGGACTGCCATCGGAAATTTATGATATCGGCTTTTATTTGCTGTTTATTGTGATGGCTGTTTGTTCGTCTTCCGCGGTGTATCTATGCGACGTGTCCGCCGCTTGATGACAGCCTCAGTGATGCGGCAGTTCTACACCAGCCAAAGCGAATCGTAATTGGGGAAGTGCGGCTGTCGCCGAAAGTGGGTTTATTGTAGTAGGCTAGAAAATGAATTGACAAAGTGATGGGTAGCTGCGTCGGTGAAATGACGCTGTCACTTGTTTGACAGCCGATCACTAATTGGACCATAGAAGCGAAAGTGTGATAATTTTTCAATTCAAGCTCTATCTGGTAAAAGGGCGAATGTCGCAAGAGAGGATTCTCTTCGTCGACTTCCCCTCTTTTAAATAAAAGTGACAAGCAGAGGATTTCATCGCGGTTTATCACCTCAGCAGAATGCAAGTTTTCATTGTTTTCTTTCGTTCTGAGGGGATAAACCGCAACGAAATCATCTGCTTGTCACTTTAATTTTAAAGAGGGGAAGTCGGCGAAGAGAATGTTCTCTTGCGACATTCGCCCTTATTCCAAATAGAGCTTGAATTATGGAAAAGGGTTCGAAGTCAGTATAGGGCACTGTTTCTTTCTCGCTGTAAAGAAATTAGAAAACAACAAGGCCAGTAAACGTCAAAATTAATGAGGAACGAAAGAGAAAGAGATGTTTCCGTGCAGTGCCCTATAGGCAAACAACAGACAAACAGACGTAACACTAGAGAAATCGACATCGACCATGACTTCAACGATTAATTTGAGTATGACTGATTGCGCGTTTAACAACCAGAGGCACTAGCGTAATGTTGGGCGCCATCAGAGACTTTTTGCATTGGACACCAATCACCCCACGGAACCCTTTTGTGGGCTTTCATCGCCGGCATTAGTCGCCGGCGGCTTAAGCAGAACTGGGCAGGTAAGTTTGAAGTGTTTAAGGTCACTCCTGACGAAATCCAAGTTTCAAAGTGCTCGCGTTTTCGGGGGCACACCACTCGATACGGAAGCCACGCACAACTGTCATTTTTAATATTTCACGCATGCTGCGACGCAGCAAAGATAAATCAACAAAAATGACAGATGTGCGACGCCTCCGTATGGAGTGGTGTGCTCACGAAAACGCGAACACTTTGAAACTTGGATTCCGTCAGAAGTGACCTTAAACCCGGAGGAGGTTAGTTTGTAAAGGCTCCCATCTTTTAAGAAACAGATGAGAGCGGCGGTGTTGGGAGCGTCGTCTGACAGTGCATCCCTGATGCAGGTATCCCGTAGGTATCCCTGGGAACCTGATATTTGAGGCATTGTCAGACACGGTGTTGTCTCAGGTTATATGAGAAGGCTCCCGCCAAAATATTGCGAGAGCCCCGTGTGTCCGATTTGGGTAGGTTTGTCCCTGTTGATGTGGTCCCTTCGATTAGAGGTGTGCGCCGGTCCGAAAATCGACGGCGGCGGCGTTTGCCAGAATTTTGGTCGGCGGCGGCGGCGTTTTCGGCGTCACGCCGAAGACCATTTTAACCGGCGGCGGCGGCGGCGTTAATCGGCGTGGTGATTTTTTCATAACGTTCTCGAAGATTTTTTTTTTCATTTTTTCGTGATATTTTCAAGACATCAACGGGAGCATCTTTTTCAGAATTTTTTTTTCCAAAATATTCATTATTGGAAATTTTTAAAAAATATTCATTATTGGAAAATTCCCGAAGCAATACCTAAAGAGAGATAAGCATTTATCCGGGAAATCAAACGAATTCTATTGATAATTTCCAAAGAAATTCCTGAATTTTATTAAAATTTCCAATGAAATTTATAAAGGAATTTCCGAAGGAACCTCCAAAAGAATTGTGCTAAAGTGCTAAAGGAACTCGTAAAAGAATTTACAAAGGAATCGTCAAATGATTTTCTGAAGGAATATCCGTACGAAGTTCTGAATGGATTCCCGGATAAAGTCCCAAACAAATTTCCGGAACAATTCTTGAAGAAGTTTAAAGTTCCTCTAAAGAAAGTACTAATTAATATCCATCGAATTTTCGAAGAAATTTTAGAAGAATATCTGCAAAAATCTCCAAAGTATTTTACGAAGGATACCTAAAGGATTTTTTTATGGAATTCTGGAGGAAGTTCCGAAGGAGTCAGGGCTATAAAACAAAACCATACAGAAGGTGGCTGGGTTCTCAACCTGGGGTACATGTACCCCTGGGGGTACCTTCGCTGGTCTTAGGGGGTATTACAATTTTAATCGGAGCTTATTGATAAAGTTTTGATAATTGTGTATTTTTTTTATTTCAAAACTTTGTCTACATAATATGCATGGCGTTCAGTAGATCAAAGTCAACAGCGTATGAAGAGCTGCGGAACAAAAGATTAAACGGACAAAACGTCGAATGATCAAATTTAAAAGATCTTCAATGCAATCTACCTGATCTATACAAAATGTTGAATAATATATTAGAAACATCGGTTGCTTCGTGCAAGAGGATTAGAAACATCCTTCTACACTTCTCAGAAGCTTTCTTCAGAGTATCTCGGATGCCTCCTTTCAAGATGTTCAGAAGCCTTCTTGCAAAACCCGAGCAGCACATGTCAGGAAAAAATGGTTGCAGCAACTTTATAGTGACTAAATCTGGACACATATGAGTTATCGTAACCCATGTGGAACACCCGTGCTACTAGGGAAGGTTCGGAAGCCTCCTTTCACGAGGCCTATGTCTCCTTCCAAGAGGCCCGGAAGCCTCATTTTAAGAGAGTCAGAAGCCTTTTTTCGAAAAGCTCGGATCGATCCTTTCAAGAGGATCGGAAGTTTCTTTTTCAAAAAGCTCGGAAGCCTCCTTTCAAGAGGCTCGGAAGCTTAGTTTCAAGAAGGTGTACCTCAATTAATGCAAAAGTTCGAAGGGGTACCTCTCAAGAAACAGGTTGAGAACCGCTGTGCTGGTGGGATCACAGAGAACAGACGTTCATCTTCATTCGCGTGCTTGGGTAAAAGTTTGTACTGGTCATTTTGAAGTATGCCGTTATGCCCCCGTTGCGCGGTGCTAGTGTGCTGATAAGTAAATTAAGTTAAAATTTGCTGTGTTCTAGTTTTTAGCACAGACAAACAGACGTAACAGCTTGAACATTTTTCTGAAAAATCCATCGCCCAACTTCTCTACCACCATCTTGCGAGCATGTTACACGAAACAATGTTTCGTAAGACATTGTCACCAGAAGGCGCTGGAGTGAAATGTCAAACTCGAAGGATTATGACACTAACGCCTCTAGTTGTGAAAAGCGCAACCCATCAAATTCAAATTGATCGTTGAAGTCATGGTCGATGGTAATTTCTCTAGTGTTACGGTTGTTTGTCTGTGTTTTTAGCGTTAGTGTTCATTCCGGATTGCTCCTAGGCTCACTCCTAGGTTGCAGCACTGCATTGTTTATGTAGTGTATGCCAGCGCCATCACTTAGTGGGATTGAATTTTTACGTCGGGCAGCCTGCGTTGGCGGCGCGATTTAAATCTTTTCACACGTTTTTAACAAAATGTTGTGCGAGCATCCATGTCTGTTATCTGTGGTGAGATATGCAACATCTTCCAATAAGAAGCAAACATATTGTGAGGCCACCAATAATTTCTTTTACAAAACGTGTTTAGTTTGACTTGTTTGAATTGATTATCTTTCTGCAAAAATGTGTATATGGCACGTTTGTTTAAACTCAAAATTAATGTAGAGTACCTGAAAAAAGAAACTGGAAAAAATTGGGAATTTTCTTTTTACAATTGAGTAGACACCTTGTTTCACTAAAATTCAAAATTTATGAGTGAAATTTTCGAATTTTCACGGAAAAGGTTCAGTATTTCAACGATTTTTTTCCGGAAGGCTTTTGGATTTCTGCGGGAGGTTCTCTGTATTGTTCATAAGAAATTCTTCAAAAGTTCCATTGGAAAACATTTAAAACAGGAAAGGGTCGTCGACCAAATAACATTTTCTACCAAATAACTTTGGGCTAGATGGGCTTCGGTCAAATGATGTGCATGGTCATACTACATATTCGGCCTACCAACTTTCTGCATTGTGGCTTTCGGCCAAATTGCTTTCTGCCAAACGACAAAAATTTTATTTCAGCGAAAAATTCTTCGGAATTTCCACTCCCAGTTTTTTTAGTTTCCAACGTGATGATGTGGGGATCATTCGGGAAATTCTACGGAAATTCGTCTGAATCTTCGAAATTTCCACGAAAAATTCTGCGGACTTCTTCAAATTTTAATCGGCGTGGAAAAATATAGATCAGCGGCGTGACAAAATTTTAAACGGCGGCGCGCCGATGCAAAAATGCCGGCGGCGGCGGCGAGCCAAAAACTGTCGGCGGCGGCGGCGTGGCGCGGCGGCGCACACCTCTACCTTCGATGTCACCTAACGGGACGAATGATGTAAAACGCTGGACCTGATATCCGACTTCGGCAAGTAGATCTGCCGTGATCTTTCCAGGCAATCCGCAGTGCCCCGGATTTCAACAGAAGATAGTATTCGGTAGAATGTTTGCTAAGATGCTTTTGGAACCAGGGATGCTTAGACTGGTCGCTCTGGAGTATGGCAATGACGCTGGCAGAATCCGACAGGATAAGAATGGGTTTCCTGAACGGGTAAGTGGCGGCGATGAAAAAAGCGGCAGTTTCGGCCGAGAAGATGCTGCACGTATCCAGGAGGTTGCATGAGACAGTGAAACCAGTTGCGGTGACCCCAATGCCGACCCATCCATAAACCTGTGGTTGTGGAAATCTCTGTTAAGGAGCTCAGCCACCGCCCTTCTAAGAGTTATGGAGTTGTCACCCCGGCGGAAGTTGCTAGCTATGACCGAAGCGGCTCTGCGGCAGATAACCTCCAGCGCACGGTGACGAAAAGGCAACATGCCTACCTCGGTACAGGCAGATTTGGCCAGTGTTGAGCACAACAATTCTTAGGCGGCTCGAACTTAGAAATTACAGAGTTTCGACAAAGTTATGGGGGGCGATACAGATCAGTTCCCCACTTTTTCAACTGTTGGAAAATGAAGGGTGTCCAAGTCTTATTGAAGGCCTTGGAGATGATATCCAAGGAAACTAGATCCACACGCTTGCCGTTGTTGTAGAAGTTATGTAGTACATCTCCCAGTGCGGAACGCGTGTTGGCGAAAGCCTAACCTACCATTGGCTTCAAATTTGTCCCTCAGCCGCCTCATTTACTAACCCCTCCACGACCTTGAAGACAAAAGAAGTTAGTGAATTGGGCCGGTACTTTGAGACATCTGGGGAGGAAATGTTGTTCTTGGAGATGGGTACAACATCCGGAAAGATTTGATCCGACCATGCTTGGTTGATGAACTCCAGAGACCGGATCTTGACGGAGGGAGGAAGGTTTTTGATCGTGGGATAATCAATCCCTTCGGGACTTGGAGCTCAGGAGCGAAAAACGGAGAATTTAAATTGGCGTTTTGTGGATTGGCGGGGGAGGTATCGGACTTAAAAGTTGGAGAGAGACGAAAATCTACTGATGATAGGCCGCTGAAAGTCAGTTGGATAGTCGTCGAAGGATAAAAACCGGCAAAATATTCCGATCTTCACTTACCACCAAGTGCGTTTACTTTTCTCCATAGTTCGACTGCAGATTGCATGGGGTTCTGCAGATACCATCTACAAAAGATCGGAGCAATCCAAACCTCAAATTGCCGCTTCTGTGACGAGGAGAGAGAAACATCAGAACACATCCTCTGCTATTGCAGTGCACTCACCCAACGTAGGTTCAAAGTTCTCAGCAAGCCCTTTTTAGGGCCTGCTGACATATGGATCTTATCCCCCAAGGACGTGGTTGGCTTCATAAAGCTAGTCTCGCCAGATTGGGGAGTCACATACTGTAACTCAGGATCTCTATTCATCAATAATAGATGGTCTTGAGTTCAGTCGATACCAAGGTATCTCAGTGACAAACATGTTACTGAGATAACTTGCGTATTTCACAGTAAAAGGGTATATCACAATAGTCCTAAAATCTGGACGCAGTGATCTTCACCCGACAAACGAGGAGATGGGGTTGGCCGAAAAAAGCCTTCCACTCTTTTCTTTTTGCTTCTAGAATCACTGAACTGCATTCATAGTGTTTTTCTTTGGGCACTTGCCTTGTTAGGATGACCGGCAGGAAGTTGACTGTTCCATATTCGAAGAATTTGTGTTACATTCAGAGAATGTTTGAAATTCAGAGAAATTTTGTTCGAAACTCGAGGAATTCCTATTCTACAATTAAAGAATTTCTGTTCAAAATTCAATACATTTTTGTTTGAAATTCGAAGAATTTCTGTCCGCATTTCGGAGAATTTCTGTCCGAAATTCGGAAAACTTCTATCCCAAATGAAAAGATATTCTAGCCGACATTCAGAGAATGTCTGTCAGAAGTTCAGAGAATTTCTGTTCCAAATTCGTAGAATCTGTTTTCTTAATGCTTAGGATCTCTGTTTGAAATTCTGAGAAATTTGTTCCGAAATTTGGAGGGCTTATGACCAATTTTCATTTATGTTTTATTCTGTCTGAAAGTTCTTCTTTTCTGAAGGTTCTGGCTGAAAATCGGAAACTTGATTCAAATTCGAGGCGCGGCCGGTAATAAAGTTAATCAGTTCAGTGCGAGTTGGCTCTTGTTTCGGACAGCAGAACGATCGCGCGATTTGCCGAAATTTTGTGTTCTGCATTACGCGGCCGGTAATAAAGTTAATTAGTTCAGTGCGTGTTGGCTCTTGGTTCAGCGTCAGAATTATTGAGCAGAGGTAAGGTTTTAGATAAGTGAGAGACTTATTCATTCTCTTTAGGATTCAATCCCTGATTGTGAGCGATTTCTGCAAATCCTGTACGCGTTTAATCATGGTCCTGCTCAGTGTGTAGGAAGTTAGTTAGTTATTTCTGCTTTGAGCGGCCGAGTCATAGTTAGTTAAAATCATTGTGTTCGCGAACGAATCGCTTATCAGAGTGAATCCAGATCCAACGATCCCTACCGACTGAGTAATAATCCTTCCAGTGGTTTTTGTGGAGACGCAGTGGTAAGTATGCTCTTCAAATAGCAGAAACCACCTACAGATATTCCTTCCTCTTCCTAACTGAGTACAAGAACGTGGCCGATTCCGTTATTGATCATTTGAACATTTGATTCACTGAAACTTGCAACTACATAAGATGGTTAAGGGTCCTCTGCAAGTGTCGTTTTGAGAGTTTTCCGGCGCTGGGAAATGGAATTGTTATCCGAAACTCGTAATTCAGAAAACTTCTGTCCAAAATTTGAAGAATTTCTGTTCAAAATTCGGAGATTTTCAGTTCGAAATTCGGAGAATTTCTGTCTAAACTTGGAGAAGTTCAGACTGAATTTCGGACGGAAATTCGGAAAACGTTTGTTAAAAATTCGGAGAATTTCTGTCCGAAATTTTGCGAATTTCTATCCAAAATTCAGAGAATTCTGTCCGATTTCTGTCCGCCATACGGAGAATTCTTATCAGAAACATAGAATTAATGGAGTGTTTATCGTAAACTCGAAGAATTTCTGTCCGTAAATCGAAGAACTTCTGTCTGAAATTTGGAGAAGTTCAGTCTGAAAGTCAGAGAATTTATGTCCGAAATTTTGAGAATTTCTGTCCAAAATTCGGAGAATTTCTGCCTAAAATTTGAAAAATTTGAAAATTCCAAGAATGTTTGTCCAAAGTTCAGATTACTTTTGTCCAAACTCTGAAATTAATGAAACTTGTATCCAAAATTCGGATACTTCTGTCCGAAATTTGGAGAATTACTGTTCAAAATTCAGAGAATTTCTGTCTGAAACTTGCAGAAGTTCAGTCTAAATTTCGGATAGAAATTCGTATTTTTTTTGTCCAAAGTTCGGAGAATTTCTATCCAAAAATGTAGACAATTTCTGTCCGCAGCTCGAAGAATTCGTGTCTGAAACTTAGAATTAAAGGAATTTTCATCCTAAACTCAGAGAATTTCTGACCGTAAATCTGAACACTTCTGTCTGTCTGAAATTCAATTAACTTCTGTTCGAAATTTGAAATTAATGGAATTAATATCCGAAACTCGAAGAATTTCTGCCCGTTATTCGGTAAGCTTATGTCCAAAATATGGAGAAATTCTGTTCTAAAAATTTTCTGCTCGAAATTAAGAGATGCTCTGCACGACATTCAAAAAATTTCGACTAAAATAAAAACTCGGTTGTTCGAAATTCTAAGCATTTCAGTTTGAAACTCTAAGAATTTCCATTTTGTTTCGGAAGAATTTATGTTCATAATTAGAAGAGTTTCTATTCGAAATTTGGAGAATTTCTGTTCGTCAATCGAAGAAATTCTAAATTCGTACTCAGTAAATGCTTGGTGTGTCTAACCTTCATATCGGATAATAATTTGTGTTTAGTTTAGTAACGGTGAACTATATTCTAAGATCAAATTTGTATCAAACGGATTACATGATTGACGACAATAAATAAATGAATAAAATACATATTTTGATGAATTTCTGTTCAAAATTCGAAGAATTTTTGTCCGAAATTCAGGGAATTGCTGTCCGAAATTTGAAAATTTTCTTACATAGTTTGTTTATTTTCTCCAAAATTCCTCACTGAAATTCGGAAAATGTCTCTCCGAAATGTGGAGAATTTCTCACCAAAATTCAGAGTATTTGTGCCCGATTTCGGATTTTCTCTCACATAGTTTTGTAGAATATCTCGTCAGAACTCGGAACACTTCAAATTAAAAATTTAGAAAATTTCTCATCAAAATACCTAGAATTTCTAACTGAATTTTGAAAAAATAAATTATTCAATTCACCTAGTGTGATACTGCCTTTCTCGCAGTTAGCTAACACATCAACCTTTTTAGTTTGGTACACCATTTTCTTCATAACTTTTAAACGCAATGACCGATCGTTATCAGTTTCAATAACGATCTACAAGGCTTTACCACCTTTCGAATGCAACTGCGAGAAAAACGTTTAAGGATTACTATATGAAAAGTTGGTTACAGTTCGTTCGAGTCTTCTATAAAAAGGTCATTCTCGGAGTGGGATTTTGTGCACAATTTTGTTGTACGAGAAAGGCAAAAATGACACCATAATTCGTTGAATTTGAAATTTGGAAAAATTCTCATCGTAATTCTGGAAATTTCCAACTGAAATCCTCTCAATAAAATTCGTAAAATTTTAATAATTTCAATGTTTTAAATTTCATTCGAGATCAGGGTTGAATATTTAACCATCGATAAACCGACGTGTCACTGGCACTCTCTGATCGTCCAGCACTTTTTAACAGTCATTCGCTTTCGAGGGCGATCGCTCCAGTCAAATGAGCTAATACACAACTCCTCTACAATGTTCATACACGTAGGTTAGTGGCTGAGCTACGAAAATGTCGTGAGCCATTATGGGGTGGCGATGGTGTTTGATGATTTTTCATCATGGCGTCGTTGGCAGCAAATTTGTATTATTTTCAATCCAGTGACACGCGGGTTCCTTCAGGAGTACCTCCGGAAGTTCGTTCAAGAGATCCTCTGGATGTTTCTTCAAGAGTTCCTCCGAAAGTTTCTTCAGGAGTTCTTCCAGAAGTTGCTTCTGGAGTTCCTCCAGAAGTTTCTTCAGGAGTTTCTCCGCAAGTTCCTCCAGGACTTCCTCCAGAAGTTTCTTCATGAATTGCTCCCGGAAATTCTTCAGGAATTCCTCCGGAAGTTTTTCCAGTTATTTCTTCGGAAGTTCCTCCGGGAATTCCTCCGGAAGTTCCACCCGGAATTCATCCGATAGTTCCTCCCGGAAGTTCTTCCAGGAATTCCTACGGAAGTTCCCAAGAAACTTTCTTCAAGAATGTGTTCGGAAGTTTTTCGAGGAATTCCATCGGAATGTCCTCAAGGAATTCCTTAACAAGTTCCTTCAAAAATTCCTCCGGAAGCTTCTCCAAACATTCCTCCAAAAGTTTCTCCAAGAATTCATCCTGAAGTTCCTCTGAGAATTCCTCCGGAAGATCCTCCAAGTATTCCTTTTGAAGTTCGTTCAAGAATTCCTCCAGAAGTTCCTCCATCATTTTCTTTAGAAGTCGAGGAATTCCTCCGGAAGTTTTACCATATTTTCTGTAATGTAGAGCACTAGAAGAGCACATTACCCAGGGACTTCCGGAACCGTAATGAAAAGCAGTAGTGAGGGCAATTCACTCTAAATATAATTGGCTTGAAATAGCTCAGCTTTTCTTAGTACATTCTTTCTGTGGCTACATCCCAATGATCATCCGGTTAACCAAATTCTGAAGAACCATTTTGTTCTAATAACTGTTACCAGGGAAAAGTACTATGGGTTTTGTATATATTCAAGATTATTATTATTGTCTTTATTATAAAGGCTTGCAGCGCTAAGCTAGCTCATCCCTAATTCAAGATAAATAAACTTATTTGCTTATGGGCAGCAGGGACTATGTCCAAGGGCTTGACGATCCCTCCCCAGGCCATTTGCGAGTTGTGGGGCTTGCCTAGGATGTGGTGGGGTTTGACAGTGAGCCCTGTTAAATTCTCATAAAAAGCTGTAGGTATCCGCAAGTAGGTCCCATCCAAGCGACCGTGTACCGCTCAAAACGCACAAGCCCAAGTCCTGGTGTTAGGTGGGACGCTGGACAGGACAGAAAGTGTGGAAAAGCGGGCATCGAGCGGCTACATTCTACCAAAGCTGTGGCACCTCCAACGAGCTGGGAACCGGCTTCATAGTGCTGGGTAAGATGCGCCAACGTGTGATTGGGTGGCAGCCAATCAACGCAAGGATGTGCAAGCTGAGGATAAAAGGCCGTTTCTTCAACTATAGCATCATCAACGTGCACTGCCCACACGAAGGAAGACCCGACGACGAGAAAGAAGCGTTCTACGCACAGCTGGAGCAGACATACGATGGATGCCCACTGCGACGCGTCAAAATCGTCATCGGTGACATGAACGCACAGGTAGGAAGTCTGCACACCGTATCGAATGACAACGGCCAACGATGCATAAACTTCGTAGCCTCCCGCGGAATTGTAGTCCGAAGCACCTTCTTTCCCCGCAGAAATATCCACAAGGCCACATGGAGATCACCTAACCAAGAAACGGAAAACCAAATCGACCACGTTCTAATCGACGGTAAATTCTTCCGCGCAGCAACTGGAAGATGCACTCCCAACCGAAGAGCAGCTAGGCGCTTTCTCCTGAAGATGGCTGGAGAGATATTCGATCCGCAATTGGAAGCACCGCAACCGCTGCACTAGGCACGGTGGCTCCGGATCAGAGAAACGAGTGGTATGACGGCGAATGTGAGCAGTTAGTGGAAGAGAAGAATGCAGCATGGGCGAGATTGCTGCAACACCGCACGAGGGCGAACGAGGCACGATATAAACGGGTGCGGAACAGACAAAACTCGATTTTCCGGAGGAAAAAACGCCAGCAAGAAGGTTGAGGCCGTGAAGAGACGAAGCAACTGTACCTCGCTAATAACACACGAAAGTTCTATGAGAAGTTAAACCGCTCACGTAAGGGCCACGAGCTACAGCCTGATATGTGTAAGGACATAAACGGGTACCTTTTTACGAACGAGCGTGAGGTGCTCCAAAGGTGGCGGCAACACTACGAAGAGCACCTGAATGGCGATGTGGCAGACGAAGATGACGATATGGCGCGCAGGACATAATTCAACCGGCTCCGGATCTCCAGGAAATCCAGGAGAAGATTGGCCGGCTGAAGAACAACAAAGCCCCTGGGGCTGACCAACTACCAGAAGACCTATTTAAACACGGTGGTGAGGCACTGGCTAGAGCGCTGCACTGGGTCATTACCAAGATTTGAGAGGAGGAAGTTTTGCCGGAGTGCATGGAAGGTGTCGTGTGCCCCATCTACAAAAAGGGCGATAAGCTGGATTGTAGCAACTACCGCGCAATCACATTGCTGAACGCCGCCTACAAGGTACTCTCCCAAATTTTATGCCGTCGACTAGCACCAATTGCAAGGGAGTTCGTGGGGTAGTACCAGGCGGGTTTTATGGGCGAACGCTCCACCACGGGCCAGGGGTTCGCCATTCGCTAAGTACTGCAGAAGTGCCGCGAATACAATGTGCACACACATCATCTATTCATCGACTTCAAAGCAGCTAATGCACGAACACGGATTTCCAGATAAACTAACACGGTTGATCAATGCAACGATGGATCGGTTGATGTGCGTAGTTCGACTTTCAGGGGCATTCTCGAGTCCCTTCGAAACCCGCAGAGGGTTACGACAAGGTGATGGTCTTTCGTGTCTGCTATTCAACATCGCTTTGGAAGGGGTAATACGAAGAGCAGGGATTAACACGAGTGGTACAATTTTCAATAAGTCCGTCCAGCTATTTGGCTTCGCCGACGACATAGATATTATGGCACGTAACTTTGAGAAGATGGAGGAAGCCTACATCAGACTGAAGAGGGAAGCCAAGCGGATCGGACTAGTCATCAACACGTCGAAGACGAAGTACATGATAGGAAGAGGTTCAAGATAAGACAATGTGAGCCACCCACCGCGAGTTTGCATCGGTGGTGACGAAATCGAGGTGGTAGAAGAATTTGTGTACTTGGGCTCACTGGTGACTGCCGAAAATGATACCAGCAGAGAAATTCGTACGAAACTACGGAAATCGTACGTACTTTGGACTCCGCAAGACGCTCCGATCGAATAGAGTTCGCCGCCGTACCAAACTGACAATCTACAAAACGCTCATTAGACCGGTAGTCCTCTACGGACACGAGACCTGGGCGATGCTCGTGGAGGACCAACGCGCACTTGGAGTTTTCTAAAGGAAAGTGCTGCGTACCATCTATGGTGGGGTGCAGATGGCGGACGGTACGTGGAGGAGGCGAATGAACCACGAGTTGCATCAGCTGTTGGGAGAACCATCCACCGTTCACACCGCGAAAATCGAACGACTGCGGTGGGCCAGGCACGTAGCCAGAATGTCGGACAGTAACCCGTTGAAAATAGTTTTCGACAACGATCCGACGGGCACAAGAAGGCGTGGTGCGCAGCGGGCAAGGTGGATCGATCAGGTGGAAGTTGACTTGCGGACCCTCCGTAGACTGCGTGGTTGGCGACGTGTAGCCATGGGCCGAGCCGAATGGAGAAGACTCTTAGGGGTTGTTTAAAAATTACGTCCAAGGTTTGAGGGGGGGAGGGGGTTCTAGAATTTGTGAAAGTTTGTGACAGGGGGAGGGAGGAGTCTCGTCTTGTGTTACGTCCGACAAGAAAACATTTTAGTAACAAGTTGATTAGCAAAAAAGATTTAAATTTGCTATTAAGGGAGTTAGTTCTCACTAAGTTTCTTGTAAAAATAGTGTACGAAGAAGACGAACCATTATATAATTTACTGTTGTACGTACAGGGGGAGGGAGGGGGGTCAGTGATTTGTGACAGATTGTGACATAAATGTGGTTAAAAATGCCGAAAAATGATGGACGTAATTTTTGAACGATCCCTTATATACCGCACAGGCCACTTCGGCCTTAGTCTGAATAAATATTCTCAATCCAGTTGAAAACCGGAATTGGGGGATAGCGAAGTTGGATTTTTCTCACAATCCGTACGTTAAACCTAACTTCGGAAGTGGTGCGCTGTTTTCATATCGCGAAGCGCTATTCAGCGCACCACTTCCAAAGTTAGGTTTAACGTACGGATTGTGAGAAAAATCAAACTTCGCTAGCACCCAATTTCGGGTTTCAACTGGATTGAGTATAAATAATAATGATTTTTTATCCGAAACTCGAGCAATTTCTGTCGAAAATTCAATTCGAAATTCTGAAAACTTCTGTCTGTCTGTCAGAAATTTGGAGAATATTTGTCCAATATTCGGATAATTTCTTTTAAAATTTTTAAAATTTCTGTACAAAAATAGAAGAATTTCTGTTTGAAGACGAGCTCGGTGGTCTAGTGGCTACCACTTCTGCCTTATAAGCAGAAGTTCGCGGATTCAATTCCCGGCTCGTCCCTTTCTACTTTGTATTTCTATCTTAGTTCATTCTGTGTTTCACGTTCTATCAAAACGATTCCTACTGTTATAACCTACCACACAATCACAAAACCTCCCGTGGCACCTATGAGAGGCGCAGATCTAGGGCCACGATGTTCCTCGCATGCCCACACGACGTCGTCAATATCCTGATAATTCTCGCCGCAAACACAGAGATTACCTTCTGAGAGCCCCACTCTGAAAAGATGTGCATTTAAGGTGTAGTGATTGGAGATCAGACGACACATGGTTCGTGAATGAAGTCTCGTCCCAATTTCAATTTTTTGAACCATGGACGCTTCGACACCTGCGGGCGAATTGAATACAGCCATCTATCCAATCCCCCATTTTTCCATTTCTGATGCCAGCTGATCAAGGTTTACTGACGAAGTAATGAGAAAAATTCATCGAAGGTGATTTGTCGATCGTGAATATCCCCTTCCATAGTACCTTAGACAAAGAGTCCGCTTTCTCATTTCCCGGGATCGAGCAATGAGAAGGGACCCAAGCCATGGTGACAAGCACTCAAAGCTTTCCGTATCCCGGTTAAAAGATACGCTGAATGCTTAACCGGTTTCATTGACCGAACAGCCTCCAGGGAACATAGACTGTCGGTGAAGATGAAAATTATTTGAAGAATATTTGACCCAAATTCGAAGCAACTCTAAACGAAATTCAGAGAATTCCTCAATGAGAATCGAAAAATATCTCACCAACAGAAGTAAAATTTCTCACCGAAATGCGAATAATTTCGAATCGAGGAACTGGTCCTTTTTCATCGTACAGAACATATATATTCATCTCATTGCGAAAGAAACTAATGTAAAAAATCACAAAAATAAGAAACAAATCCTTTTTTTCATTGCTTCGTTCTTGGTGAGATGAACATGGGAGCTATAAGATCCTATGATCTATAAGAATATAAAAAAGAAATTCAAAACCGCCATTCTCACAGTGCCTATATTTGACATCATTTAAATAATTTAGTGTCATGCAAAACAATCAACTGACAAGAAGAAAAGACATTCTACTTAATTTTAAGGTGACATCATAAACTTTATTCCTGAAGATTTTGGGACATGACGACAGATATGTGACTCAAATCGAATTCATTAGATTAAAACGAAGCAATTCATCAAGTGTCAAGGATAATAAGTGACTACAAACTCCGTGTCATCTCCCTGATGAATGATCTTGAATATTTGAATTTCGATGACCCAACAGAGTATGTATTTGCACAACGTTTACAAAGCGTTTGTTCATATAATCAAAACCATCGTCACTGCTGCAAGATATACGACGGGGGCTCCTGATTCACGACAATGACTTAACTCTTCGTGGTGCAGCACACAGCAAACAAAATGTATTTACCAATCAGTCAATCGCGACTGTCCACAAGCAAGCGCGCAGACAAGACACTGACAATTGTCGTCCGCGTCTGTTTATTCTTCCGTCTCTCGAGAGACCACATTCTGTCAGTTTTAATTTCAATCGCGCCCTTCGCGACCCCGCTGCAAACCAAACAGAAGCGCGATTAATTGGGCGATGACAAATTTCTTTTTCTGCCAAGCGAAATGGCCAACTTCCCTTCCGCGCGCGCGGTTGGTGACAGTAGATACAGAATTATTGCGGTGACGACAGTTTTACCAACGCCTGAAGAATGTCGTCACACAATGAAGTAATAAAATTGCCATCCATGTTCCCTCCGATCGGGGGCGGCGGATCGATCGCTGAGATGTCGAAGGTGTCAACGTTTGAAAATTACCTCCGCTCGCTCACTCGAAGACAGCATGCAGAAGTTTCACAACGAGAACGGTTTAATCGAAGACAATCATCAACGACGGTTAAACAACTACAACAACAATAACAGCATGATCAGATCGGACGAACGCGTGCGACTTACCTTTGGAATCGAACGGAATCAGATTGCACCGGTTGTCATCGGAGATGTCACACCGGTAGACAGCGCCTCCGTTGACGACGCCCTCCTGGTAGGCCGAGGTATCGGCCGTGGGTGCGCCGATTATGACCCTGGAAGGAAACGAAAATCACACACAATCTTAGTATGCTTTGGATTTCGCATTGTTTATTGGAGGTTGACAGCTGGTAGGGTTACCAGTGTTAGTTGGAAATGTGAAAATGTAAACAGCTGACGTACGTGATGCGAGAATTATTTATCGAGTGAAACAGAGCGGAAAATCGATTGCGTCTCCCGAATCTTTTTTTTTGTTGAGAATCTGTTTTTTATATGCCCGAGTAAATCTTTTACCATTCATCGTCCACAGCCGTCGTCATCATCATCAAACACACGATCATTTGTTCTGTTTTCAAAACAAATACTAAAAATAATCCCGCACTAGCAACGGGGCCGCCACGGGCAGACAGACCGTGAGATGGCGTGCAATAATTGAGCAATGTGTGCATGCGGGTTAACTGTGTTTTCATTTCAAACGTTCCGAGTTTCAGCGTGGTGGAAAATTATACCAACACGACACGGTTGTTGATAGAACAGCGGAAAACATTGCACCGGCAATGCGATCTCCGGCGGCCTTGTCTCTTCTGTGAACGGACTTTGCACATTTCTCTTGAAACCGGCAAATTAGTCAATGGCTTTGCTGATATTCAGAACGTAAAACAGGCTATGCTTTTGAAAAAACTATTATGATTCAGTAGGTCCATTCTCGATAATCAATCTGAATATGTGCAATGGAGAAGTAATGCCAGACTATCAGAGACAGAATTTCAATGACCGCAACTCATTTTTTCTTATCACCTGAAAAAAAAACAAAATACCTCATCGTGCTTCGGTGACTAAATTAAATTTCAAAAATATAATCGAGAGTGAATAATTGACAGTGATTCAACTCCGGTTGGCTCGGCACTACGTCGCACGCTCCTGAAAATAGAAGTTGGCAACGGGCGTCCCTCTGTCAGATTTCACTGAAAATTTCCGTAAATCACGGGCAGAGTCGGCAATCTACGATGACGCAGCCTGCTGCGTTCAATGTCGCTCGATGATGTTTTGGCACGGTTAAAAGGGGCGACGTAACGTCGCGGCGGTGAGTCAGAACCATTCACGCAGAACCTAAATTACGGCACTATAAATTGCACAGCCTCGTTAGTTATTCTTCAGTGTAGGTAATACAAGTTCTTGATCGTAAATAACTATAATTTCGTACAGGGGCAAATAAATTAGAATAAGAATTGGTGCCAAATTGGTCTATGGAACCAATAATACGTTGGGCGCCAATAATCGTGTTGTTTGGGCGCCAAAAATATCAGAAATTTGTAAACTTTGAATTGAATCTGAGTCGCCTAACCCCTTACAATTTATTAATTCAAACGAAAGTACATGCAATAGTTTACCCTTGCTCGTGGCAACAAGTTCATGGACTTCCATCACAGTATGACTGTTTGGTAAACAAACTTTTTTCCCCGGTATTTATTTATAAACAAATATTGGATGAAAATCTAATGCCCTGCTTGACTATTTTATACGTCTGATGGCACTCAACTCGAACATCGTAAAAATGCATCAACACGGCTTGCATTTGTAGTCAAATATGTGGTAGGTACACCCAATATAGGTAATGTAGTCAATGTTCCGTGTCCCATTCGACAACTTTCAAGCGCAAAAGGGCCCAGCGCACATGTGTTTCTCATTTTTTTCTTCAATTTTATTTTGTAATTCAACCATGTTCCGTCATCCACCGAGCACCATAGTGCGGCTGGTCGTGTTTCTAAACAAATATCCGTCCTCCGGCAACGAGTCCCTGTGTCTGTCTCTCCATCTCTGATGGTCTCCAGTTCTAGCAATTGAAGCGAAGTGCACAACGAACTGCTCCTTGGCGGAGGTGCATTATGGAAATTGGTGCATGTCGTGAAAAACTTTTACAATGTCACACTGTCTGCTCCTCCCCCTCCGGTCGAACTGACTGGAAAAGGGAAACCCGGACTACGTACATAAATCATCACACTCCCTCTTTTATTGCCACATTTCTATACAATGTAGAAAATAGCTTTTGCGCCGCGAACAAGAAGACACAACATAACCTCACTCACATGTCGTGGCACACATGCTGCTTCCGTTGCATCCGAATCTCCAGATGATGATTTGACAGTCGGCGCAGTAGGCGCTGCACGACTAAACGTCATCCAGCAGAAGGGAGCCTACTGTGCCGTGGAAAGGTTCGACGGTTCGACCACGATAAGCCTCCTCAGTTCAGTTCGGTTCAAGTTCATTGGATGGCACTTAGTTAAATGCAATACACTGTCCCCTTGTGCAGAGGAGAGTTAATCATTTAGCACTCTCGGTAATTGGCTCTGTGACATCCCATTATTATCGGGGATTTTAACGTTTATTGCTTGAAGGCACATAAGCACAACATCGGTTTACAAACTACCGATTAAAATTTGTCTATTCCAACCACAGCAATCAAGAATATTTTCTACTTCTCTTTTTTTTGGAATCAGAAAAACTTTCAATGGAATTAAATTCAACACTAGAAATCTTCAGGTGTTTCTGTTAAAAATAATTCAGTGAGATCGTTTTATGGTAGAAACTACAAATAGGGTGTTTTGATTTGACCTGGTAGATTAAATAGTCTGAACTCCAGAGCAATTTGGAGAATCTAGAACATCTGCATCAATCCAATATAATACGCAAGAGCCGGAATAATATCAGGAGGAACTTCTGGAGGAATACCAGTAGGAACATCTGTAAGCGTTGGTTCCAATTCGTAGCTTGTTGGCTCCTCCACAAGCATCCCGCTGTCTCGTCCCCCCCTAATTTTATTAGTAGGACAGCATTACTGGTGGCGATCTCAGCTGTCTGAATGGAAAAAAATATAATCGATTAGGTCATTTATTTAATTAGCACCTGCTATGCTCATTCCCACCACTACTGACCGTGGGTAAGCTAATACGCCCACCCGTTACGAGATGGGAAGGCATAGTTAATACCCTGCGCATGATCGTACCAACCGTTACGAAGTCGAGTGATGACAACTGTCAATCTTCGGCTAAACACGAACGGATGGAAGAATAATAGATGAAAAGTACAGTAGCAGTTAGTCTGTCTTCTTTTCCGGTCGGACTACTGAAGGCAGTAGTAGTGCGCGCCGATTCAGTGAAGTTAAAACTAAAAGTAAATTTAAATTTCAAGTCTTTTTTTGTGTAAATCGAAGTGTAATAGTAATAGTACAGAAAAGGTAATTATTTAATACAAGAGAGGTTATGGTTAGAAGTGTTAATGGTGTAGCTGGTCCGTGACCATTTCCGGGCCTTTTTCGGTGTTTTTCGGACGGTTCGGTCTAGAGCCTTCCTTAGGGCCGATGCCCACGTAGCGTTTTTTCAACGCTGCGTGCCCGTGGCGTTGAAAAAACGCAGGTGTGTATCGGCGCGGCGACGCTGCGTTGCCGCCTTTTCTCGATGCCCACCTGCGTCGTTTTACCGCCGCGTGCACTCTGCGTCGAAAAGACGCTACGTGGGCATCGGGCCTAAGTAGCCGGTAGTCGAACAACCACCACGACAAACCGCCATCTTCGACACGCCGTCGAGAGTCGCCCCGCTGGAGGGCCATTGCCACTGCCAGTTGGAAATCCGCCACGACCTCCGCCATCTTCGACAAGCCGTTGAGAGTCGCTCCACTGGAAGGCCATTTGGTCATTGCCATTACCAGTCGGAACAACCGCCACGACACACCGCCATCATCGACCTGCCATCGAGAATCGCCCCGCTGGAGGGCCATTGCCACTGACAGTCGGAAATCCGCCACGACCTCCGCCATCTTCGACACGCTGTCGAGAGTCTCGACAGCGCAGTGCTGGTAGTTTTCGTGACTGTCATGTGAAATCGAAACCATTGCAATTTCATTTTCAAGAGACCAAATGAAAATAAAGCCGTCTCCCGGTCACCTGTCACATTACAAACAGTCATGATGGAAATGTTGCTTTGTTTTGAAATCTAAATTTCCAAATAGTTTTAATAGATCTATGCAAATAACGATGACCAGTCGATAAAATGATTGTATAGTTTTTGATTTTAGAGCTAGAAGTAACATTATTGAAGAAGAAAAAGGTTGTTTACAATAGTTTGATGCGCTTTCATGAAATAAAAATCCGTGAAAATTTAGCAGAATTCCTTTCATTGTTTATGTTTTCTATGAAAGCGGGAGAGAATAAAATGTAAATATCGCGTGACCTCTCTCAATGAAAATGAAAATCTCAGTACTGGTCGAGAGTCGCCCCGCTGGAGGGCCATTGACACTGACAGTCGGCGAAGCCACCACCCCACATCGATATTGTCGACACGCCGCCGCCGAGTGTTGATCTGCTAGAGGGCCATCGCAACTACAAGTCGGAGAACCCATTGCTATCGTCTGCGCACGGCCAAAAATTGCCTCTCGAAAAGCCGAGACACCATTGCTTCGACCCGACGCGGTAGAGGACGACGACGAGGCGGACGAGCGAAATCCGTTAAGCATGCCCGAACACCACGCAAGTACTCTCTAAATCATATCCTCTCATAAATTTAATGCTCCCTAATGGGGTAAATAAAAATTGAAAATGTCAACATAATTTGGTGATTCGATTTCTTTAAGAACGCAATCCCTCATTAAACCTTTTGGTTCGTTCCCGTGCCCAATTGAGGTGTTCAAGCCTTGGCCTTTTGTAGTCCGCTGTGAATAAGACGACCTCTGCCTTGTTTTTCTTCCACTTCGTTCGGTAGAACTGGTTGGATCATTCCTGCGCATATTCAGCTCCTAATAACTCCTGCCAAGGTAAGTGATAGGTGGTGCAATAGATAACAGTGCTAATTACAATTTACGACCTTTTAATCGACAAATTTCCCATCTGAACTGCCGAAGAGGCTACA
The DNA here is from genome assembly GCF_024139115.2 of Armigeres subalbatus. Classification (NCBI taxonomy): domain Eukaryota; kingdom Metazoa; phylum Arthropoda; class Insecta; order Diptera; family Culicidae; genus Armigeres; species Armigeres subalbatus. Next base: position 304,887,704 of record NC_085139.1, on the reverse strand, counting down.
TATCTTGAGAAATATCCGGAGGCACTGGAGGTGAATTTGAAGGAATACTTGGAAGAATATTCGAAAAAAAATTTGGTAGAATTCCTGGAGGAATATTTAGCGAAATTTTTGAAGAAATGTCCGGAGGAACATCCGAAAGAATAGCTGGAGAAATTTTCGGTGGAGATCCTGGACGAATTACTGGAGGAATATCCGGAAAAATTCCTGGAGGAATATCGTAACGAATTCCTGGAAGAATATCTGAAGCAATACCTGGAGGAATATCCGAAGAATTATCTGGAGGAATGTTCGAAGGAGTTCTTGCAGGAACATCTGGACAAATTTCTGAAGGAATATCCGAAATAATTCCTAAAGGAATTCCTGGAGGAATATTCGGAGGAATATCATAAATAAAGAAATCAGGAGGAGCTCCTGAATGTAGAAACCAAGGAATTTAGTGACGAATTTCCGGACAAATTTTGGTGGAATATCCAGTGGACTTCCTGAAGAAACATTCGGAAGAATTCCTGGAGGAATATCTGGAGAAGCTCCTAAAGGAATATTTGAAAGAATATCTGGAAAAATATTCGAAAAAATTTCTGGAAGAATGTCGTGAGGAATATCCGGAAGAATTCCTGGAGGAACATCTGGAAGACTTCCTGCAGGAATTTCTGGATGAATTCCTTTGGTAATATACGGATGAAATATCCAGAGGAGTTCCTGGAGGAATATGCGAAGGAATTGCAGGAAGAATATCAGGAGAAATATCCTAGGGACTTTCTGGAAAAATTCCTGGAGAACCGTCCGGAGGAATTTCTGAAGGAAAATCCAAAGCAATTCCTTGGAGAATCTTCTTCTTCTTATTGGCATTACATTCCCACACTGGGACAGAGCCGCCTCGCAGCTTAGTGTTCATTAAGCACTTCCACAGTTATTAACCGCAAAGTTTCTAAGCCAGGTTACCATTTTTGCATTCGTATATCATGAGGCTAGCAGGAAGATACTTTTATGCCCAGGGGAGTCGAGACAATTTCCAATCCGAAAGTTGCCTAAACCGGCACCGGGAATCGAACCCAGCTACCCTCAGCATGGTCTTGCTTTGTAGCCGCGCGTCTTACCGCACGGCTAAGGAAGCCTCGATCCTTGGAGAATATTCAGATTAATTTCTGGAGGAATATCCGAAATAATATCTGGAGGAATATCCGAAGGAGTTTCTGGAGGAATACTCGAAGTAGTTCCTGGAGGAATATCAGGAAGAATGCCTTGAGGAATTTCCGATGGATTCCTGGGAGAATATACGGATAAATATTCAGAGTAATTGCCTTAATGAATATCTGGCAGTATTCCTGGACCTATAGATGGAGGAATATCAGGAAATAACTATTTGGTTTATTTGTCTAATTTGTTTTATATTAGTCTTGTTTGTTTTGTTTGTCTAATTTGGTTTATTTGTATTATTTGTCTTGTTTGTTTTGTTTATCTTATTTGGCTTACGCACAAGTTTTCATATCTCTTAATCAGCTGGTGTTTATTTATTTCAATCCTCTCAATCCGTGATTGGTCGAAACTTTTTTTTTCTCGCCGATTCGCTGCACGAGTGATAAGTTTCTTCACAAAGGTTTCCAGTCCCTTTTGTTCTTAGTTTACTGAAATTCTCCAGCAATTCTAAAATCAACAATGATGACATAATTTTGATGACACTGACAGAGTTCATTTTGACGGAGTTAATCATACGATTTTCTCTCTCAAAGAGAGCTGCCACGTGCCTTTTTTAACGAATACCTTACCCAAGTAAAGACAGATAACTGGAATGATATCAAACCTTATCCAAGTAAAGACAGATAACTGGAATGATATCAAACTGATAACACGATTAGTTATCCTTATTATCATCTTGATATTTGGTTATCAATCATGTGATGAACTGATAACTGAATAATAACAAAATTTATTATCAATACAAATTTAGTATTTTCTTCAAAATTCCACGCCGTTCAGATATCGGGCTAAGCATTCTATTCTTTCAAACATATTGTAACCAAGTAACCAAACCAAGTCGGAATCGTATCAAGAACGTAAAAGACAAAACACAGAGTACACTGTGAAAAACACTTAATGCGAATCCATATACGTGCCAATTTGAAGAAAAACTAAATAAAAACATACTCATAATCCCACCCTTATTTAACCTCAAATTAACCTTGAAATTAAATGAGTTGCCGATTATTTCGGAGAAGGCGAAAAGTCAACTACGCCATTGCTCCGGTTAGCGCAATAAGGGCTAGATACTGTGAAGGGTGCCCTGGTGCTTTACAGCCTCCGTTAGCGGTTGGGTTTTTATTAGACCCCCCCTAACCATTCATTCGTAGGCACGGTAAGCATAAAGCCGCATTACACCAAGAATTAGGGGTCACCTGTATGGTAGACTTCTACCACTGGAACAGGCGACCCGTAGCGTTATTATCAGCCAGACAACCGACCACCGATACCATACGGCTATCTAGGCTGTTCGAGGAGAGAATTTGACATTGACTTTACGTCAACTCCCAATGTGGCCGAACAGTGGTAGATCGCGAATTGCATCTACTCACGCAGAAGTTCATTCCCTTGCTACAAACTATGTTGCAAACCTTAAGTTCCATGTCTTGCCACGAGTAACCGTCGCTCTTCCAACACGAAGCATTGACATCCGTTCCTGGAACGTGCCAAAGGAGATAGTCTTGGTCGATCCAATGTTCCACGAGTTTGCAGCTGCAGATCTGATCATAGGAGCAGAAGTATATCTGGAGCTAATGATTGCATTAGCATTAGCATTGAGCATTTCGCACAAATTCGTAGGTGGTACAAGCCTCGACTATTGTATGAGAGGCCCGGAAGCCTCCTTTCAAGAGGCCCGGAAGCCTCCTTTCAAGAGGCCCGGAAGCCTCCTTTCAAGAGGCCCGGAAACCTCCTTTCAATAGGCCTGGAAGTCTGTTTTCAAGAGGCCTGGAAGCCTTATTTCAAGAAGCCCGGAAGCCTCATTTCAAGAGGCCCGGAAGCCTCTCTTCAAGGCGCTCGGAGTTCATCTTTCTAGAGGCGTGGAAGCCTACATTCAAGGGGCTCAGAGGCGCTCTTTCAAGAGGCCTGGAAGCCTCTTTTCAAGAGGCCTGGAAGCCTTATTTCAAGAGGCCCGGAAGCCTCTGTTCAAGAGGCCTGGAAGCCTCTTTCTAGAGGCGTGGAAGCCTTATTTCCAAAAGCCCGGAAGCCTCCTTTCAAGAGGTCTGGAAGCCTCCTTTCAAGAAGCCCGGAAGCCTCATTTCAAGAGGCCCGGAAGCCTCATTTCAAGAGGCCCGGAAGCCTCCTTTCAAGAGGCCCGGAGGCCTCCTTACCAGATGCTCTGAAGCCTACTTTCGAGAGGCTCGGAAGCCTATTTTCAAGAGGCTCGAAAACCTCTCTTCAAGGCGCTCGGAGTTCATCTTTCTAGAGGCGTGGAAGCCTACATTCAAGGGGCTCAGAGGCGCTCTTTCAAGATGGCCAGAAGCCTCCTTTTCAGTGGCACGAAAGCCATATTCCAAGAGGCTCAAAAGCCATTCTTTAATTTTCAGTTGCTATTTTCATATATTTTATGAGTTACACTTATTTTCATTTAACAGCCAAAAAAAATAGGGTACCTCAATTTATGCAAAGGTGCGAAGGGGTACCTCTCAAGAAAAAGGTTGAGAACCGCTGTCTTAGATGGAAGCAATGCACTCTATAACAGTCGAGATCTGTCCTGGCCACGTCCTTGCGAATGCTGAGGAAAGGGGAGGATAGTTTGTTAGACACCTACTTAAGTAAGATGCAGAGAACTCTACGGCCGCTTATACATAGGTGCCACCGGAGGTTTTTGGATTGGGTGAAGGTTATAACAGTAGGAATCGTTTTGGTAGAACGTGAAATACAGAAGAACTAAGATAGAAATACAAAGTAGGAAGAGCCTGGGTTTGAGCCCACGACCTCCTGCTTATAAGGCAAGAGCGATAGCCACTAAACCACCGAGCTCGTCATATCTGGAGCTGATGATTGCAGAGCGTCAAATAAAGCTGGGATATTCTGGTTCTATTTTGCAAAATACGGTTTTGGGCTGGATAGTTTTTGGAGGAATTCCGGATGAGTCAGCTGCTTACCAGTTGTGTCAACTTGCGCTGCAGAGAGTATCGAAAAAGGATTAGCATGGTTCTTTTAGCTGGAATCGTGTAGCACTGCTAGCACATTGTCACTAGTAGAGTCAGCATGTGAGACACACTTTGAGAGAACGATCACAAGAGACCTCAACGGCAGATTCGTTGCTCAGCTACCTAAGAAACAATTTCTCGTTGATCGCTTGGGAGATACTCAGCTAATCGCTACTCGTCGCTTCATGGCTTTGGAGCGCAGATTGGATACTGATCCAACCGTGAAGAAAATGTATTCCGATTTCATCAACGAATATCTTCGTATGCAGCAGCATATGAGCAAGATTTCAGCACGAGACGTGCCGTACTTGGCGACACGTTGCCTGAAGAAGTTGGCAGAGGATTAAACGAAGAACTTTCATGCCGCCACTGACTGATGCGATTGTCTACGAGTTCTATGTCAACGACATGCTGAAGGGCGTCGAGGACCTTGAAAAAGCAGTACAACTGTCACAGGATCTTATCCAAGTGTTAAGCACAGCTGGGCTTACCTTGATGAAATGGAGTTCCAACTCTCGAGAATTGCTTGATCATATTCCACCTCATCTTGTTTAGATCTCGAACTCGAACCCCACCGTTAAGAACCTATAGGAATAAAATGGGAACCCCGTTCAGAAATTTTTCGGTTCACTGTACCTCAGTGGAAACCTGCTACTGAAATCACCAAGATCATATTGTCTGATTTCATGAAGCTTTTCGATCCGTTAGGCCTGGTTGGACCTAGTCTTGTTCCAGCCAAGGAATTTTTCCAGGAGCTTCACATGTTTTGCGACGCATTTCAGAAGGCGTACGGCGCCTTTATGGGAGGCTTCCGAGCCTCTTGAAAGGAGGCTTCCGGGTTTCTTGAAAGGATGCTTCTGAGCCTCTTGAAAGGAGGCGTCTGAGTCTCTTGAAAGGAGACTTCTGTGCCTCTTGAAAGGAGGCTTCTGAGACTCTTGAAAGAAGGCTTCTGATCCATTTGAAAGAAGTCTTCCAAGCCTCTTGAAGGAAGGCTTCCGAGCCTCTTGAAGGGAGGCTTTCGAGCCTCTTGAAGGGAGGCTTCTGAACCTCTTGAAAGAAGGCTTACAAGCCTCTTGATAGTAGGCTTCTGAGAATTTTGAAAGGAGGCTTCTGAGTCTCTTGAAAGGAGGCTCTGAGCCTCTTGAAAGGAGGCTCTGAGCCTCTTGAAAGGAGGCTTCCTGAGCCTCTTGAAAGGAGGCTTCCTGAGCCTCTTGAAAGGAGGCTTCTGAGCCTCTTGAAAGGAGGCCTGAGCCTCTTGAAAGGAGGCCTGAGCCTCTTGAAAGGAGGCTTCTGAGCCTCTTGAAAGGAGGCCTGAGCCTCTTGAAAGGAGGCCTGAGCCTCTTGAAAGGAGGCTTCCTGAGCCTCTTGAAAGGAGGCTTCTGAGCCTATTGAAAGGAGGCTTCTGAGCTTCTTGAAGGGAGGCTTGAGGCCTCTTGAAAGGAGGCTTGAGGCCTCTTGAAAGGAGGCTTTCGAGGCCTCTTGAAAGGAGGCTGAGCCTCTTGAAAGGAGGCCGAGGCCTCTTGAAAGGGAGGCTCTGAGCCTCTTGAAAGGAGGCTTCTGAGCCTCTTGAAAGGAGGCTTGAGCTCTTGAAAGGAGGCTGAGCCTCTTGAAAGGAGGCTTCTGAGCCTCTTGAAAGGAGGCCTGAGCCTCTTGAAAGGCGGCTTCCGAGCCTCTAAAAAGGAGGCTTCCGAGCCTCTTGAAAGGGGGCTTCCGAGCCTCTTGAAAGGAGGCTTCTGAGCGTCTTGAAAGGAGGCTTCCGAGGCTCTTGAAAGGAGGCTTCTGAGCCTCTTGATAGGAGGCTTCTGAGCCTCTTGATAGGGAGGCTTCTGAGCCTCTTGATAGGAGGCTCTGAGCCTCTTGATAGGAGGCTTCTGAGCCTCTTGAAAGGAGGCCTGAGCCTCTTGGAAGGAGGCCTGAGCCTCTTGGAAGGAGGCTTTGAGCCTCTTGGAAGGAGGCCTGAGCCTCTTGGAAGGAGGCTTGAGCCTCTTGGAAGGAGGCTTCTGAGCCTCTTGAAAGGAGGCTTTGAGCCTCTTGGAAGGAGGCTCTGAGCCTCTTGGAAGGAGGCTTCTGAGCCTCTTGGAAGGAGGCCTGAGCCTCTTGGAAGGAGGCTTGAGCCTCTTGGAAGGAGGCTTCTGAGCCTCTTGGAAGGAGGCTTGAGGCCTCTTGAAAGGAGGCTTCTGAGCCTCTTGAAAGGAGGCTTCTGAGCCTCTTGATAGGAGGCCTGAGCCTCTTGAAAGGAGGCTCTGAGCCTCTTGGAAGGAGGCCTGAGCCTCTTGGAAGGAGGCTCTGAGCCTCTTGGAAGGAGGCTTCTGAGCCTCTTGGAAGGAGGCTTCTGAGCCTCTTGGAAGGAGGCTTCTGAGCCTCTTGGAAGGAGGCTCTGAGCCTCTTGGAAGGAGGCCTGAGCCTCTTGGAAGGAGGCTTCTGAGCCTCTTGGAAGGAGGCCTGAGCCTCTTGGAAGGAGGCTTCTGAGCCTCTTGGAAGGAGGCTTCTGAGCCTCTTGGAAGGAGGCTTCTGAGCCTCTTGGAAGGAGGCTTCTGAGCCTCTTGGAAGGAGGCCTGAGCCTCTTGGAAGGAGGCTTCTGAGCCTCTGGAAGGAGGCCTGAGCCTCTTGGAAGGAGGCTTCCCAGCCTCTTGGAAGGAGGCTTGAGCCTCTTGGAATGAGGCTTCCTGAGCCTCTTGGAAGGAGGCTTCTGAGCCTCTTGGAAGGAGGCTTCTGAGCCTCTTGGAAGGAGGCTTCCTGAGCCTCTTGGAAGGAGGCTTCTGAGCCTTTTGGAAGGAGGCATCTGAGTCTCTTGGAAGGAGGCTTCTGAGCCTCTTGGAAGGAGGCTTCCGAGCCTCTTGGAAGGAGGCTTCCGAGCCTCTTGGAAGGAGGATTCCGAGCCTCTTGGAAGGAGGCTTCCGAGCCTCTTGGAAAGAGGCTTCCGAGCCTCTTGGAAGGAGGCTACTGAGCATTTCGGAAAAAAGGCCTTCATGTCTATTAACTGGAGGCTTTCGAACCTTTAGATTCTAGATTTTAGTTTGGAAGCATATTATTCAATATTTTGTCTCGACCAGGTAGATTACAATAAAGATTTGTTTATTCTACGTTTTGATATTCTATTTTTTTGTCCCACAGCCTTTCATACACTGTACTGCTTGAGGTGGACGAAGTTTTAGAATAGAAAAATATCAAAACTGTATCAAAAAGTCTATATTGGAATTGTAATGCCATTACGCATTTTTGTTCGAGGTACCCCCTGGTGCCAGTGAAGGTACCCCCAGGGGTACATGTACCCCAGGTTGAAAACCGCTGCTGTATATAGTCAAAAAGCTCAGAGAATGTTTGTCCCCCATAGCCAAGTCGATGCACCGCTCGTCCGAATGTCTGAAGATCTGCTGTTAATCTCTGGTTCATCCAAGGTCGAATCAAGCTCTGCTTTGTGCCTGTTCGTCAATGTTGATGTATTGCGTCAAGTATTCTGTGAGGGTTAAGGAAGATGATGATCGGCAGCAGTTTGAAGTTTTTCTGGACAGTTGCAGCCACCTTGAAGTCGGTACCATACTCGCAACTCTCGTCAACGTATCATCCGAGGTCACATCGTTGGAATCAAAGGTGGCGCATTAGCGCCTGCGGATGCGGACGGCCTCCGCAACCCTGAGAAGTCGTTTTTGCATTTGAAAATCGCTTCTCATCATATTCAAGACGTACGGACCTTGGATCCCTCAACCGAGGTCAACCGGCATTTCAAGGGAGACGATTCGAGGAGGTTTCAGCAGACGACTCTAGAAAAGAACTCAACCGGTACCACACGGACCGTGCGGGCAACAAAATATATTAAAGATCTTTCAACGGAATAATAATAAATAAATGTGCGATTGATTCGCATTCTATACCATCCCGCCCAGTCCGTTGCTGGGGGGCATGGAGTGCGATCCTCTCGTTTAATAAACAATGTGCACTCGCTTGACTGTGGATATACAACAGTAAAGCACATGTGGAGATTGGACAAATCAAGCATCCGAAAGATATTCAATTTGCAAAAAAGAGAGCTAACCGCGGTGGAGGTTGGTACTCGGATTCTGATGGCTTTTCCGCAAACGAGACCTTTAAGTGGTCACGCCTATCACGCCTATCTAGAGAGTAGGAGGTTGAGCGTTCGAGTCCATCCAAGACACGGGGATTCTTTTTCGCAAATTTCATATCTATTTGACCATTTCGAAACATATGCTGTGCATATGCACAGCCAAGATATTTAACAAAAAAAATGGTTTTCGTACGGCCGAGTTGCCGAATAATATGCAATTAATAATAATTAAATAATAAATAATATAGAGACAGTACTCCTAGTACCTCTAGAGACCGCAAGCAGATCTTCAAGGCTGATAGTCAGATGGACAGCAGAGCAACAAACAAAACACTTTATCTTATCCGACAACCAGAATCAGTACAATTAAGATCGTAATTAACAAAATCTTTCAACAAAATTTCCAAAATGAAACCTCCAGAATTTTGAAAGAAATTTTGTATGGTTTTACTAAAATGAAAAGGTAGTTCTGAAGGAGTTTACAAATGATTTTACAAGGACCTTCCCTTCTGATAGAATCTCAGAAAAAATATCGAAAAAAATCCTGGCGTCAGTTTCTAAGTTATTCCTGGAGGGGGAAGAAGAAGCTTAACTCCGCCAGTGGACGTGAGAAATCAAAAATTATGTAGAATTGATTAATTTGTTAAATTGAAAACAAATTGATGAAATTAATTTAAAATATACGACGGTGTTACCAATTCTAATTCGGTTTAACGTTCAAGAACTAAATGCAAAGAAAGCTCTCACCAACACCATCAATCAACGGTAAACGACCACCTACGCTTGGAACTTATTATCGATTCAATATCGGGCGCCAATGTAGCAATACAAATGACGGTGACATAGCGACACTAATCAAGCCGTTAATATGCAAATACCTTTACAATAAACAAAAACTGCATAATCAACAACACGAACTGAGCCTGAGCTAAGCGCAGCTCCTACGGGACCGGATATGCACCAGTGCAGTGGCGCTGGGGTATTTTTCGTTCCCCAGTCCCTTGAGGGAGCCTAATAAAACGGGAAGAGGTGTCAAGAGAGGACAAAACCAACGCCGATAATTATCATCAGTGGTGAGCCAACTCGAAGCTCGAAGATCGGTTATTCATTAGTTTGGGGAACGTCCATAAATAACGTAACTCTTATAGGATATTCAAACAAAAATAGTGGCATATGGGGATGGGGAGCTGAAATGGGTTCTTTTTTTGCGTGACGTACTTAATGAATCTTCCCAAGAACAAGATAAAGCGAGATAAACAAAGCGCGAGTCATGTCGCCCGGTAAAGCAAAAGCAAGGTAGGTGTATCGACGAGGTAGGCGGCTTATTTAGGTTAGTTGTTCGCACCTTCCTTCGCTGCGCTGCCTGCCCGGTGGTGGCTGCCATCGCTGCATATCCATGAATGAACGGATAAAGGCACAAAGGTAGTAAGGCATAACCTGCATAAAAGGTAGGTGTCAATGATGCGTGCATTGAGCAAGGTCGTTGTCGTCGTCAGTGCGGGATGATTTATCTCTCACTTACTACCTTCGACGACGGAACAGGCACCATCAGGCACGAGCCAAGGAGATCGAAACACGTGCAGCATTATTGAGTGGGAACGAGGAACGGAGAAGAACATCACCTCACAGGTAAATGGAGAAAGATGATGTCATAACTGACTGAAGCAATCCTCCTTCACGGGTATTTCAATAAATCTTCAAAGGAGGTAACCGAGAAGGAACGGGAGCTCCTTTGTGTATATGTTTAAAAGAGATAATAGGCTGAAACAGGTGAGATAAGTCGAGCTTTGTCCGACGTTGTTTACATTGTAATTCTTTAAATTGGTTCTGAAAGCAGCGTCAAACATGACAAATTTCAACAAGCCGGAAATTGACGTTAATGATCATCGTCACGGGCTACCGCGATGCACCATCTGTCATTAGAAAAAAGTCAATTGGGAAGATCCATTAATTACGTAACGCAAAAATTGGACTTTTTCAACCCCCCTCCCCCCTATGTCACACTTTTTTTATGAAGCGCCTAAAAATTTTTTATGGATCGTCACACTTCACTCACCCCCCCCTCCCCCTCTAAGCGTTACGTAATTTGTGGACGTTCCCATTTCAATGCACGGCGGTGGAAAGCGCAGGATGCCATGCTTTTTTAATTGATTATACCAGCACAGGAAGCCAGGCGCGAAAAACTAAACTCGATTTTCGAAATTGGAAAATGGGCAAATCCACTTTCGTCTGTCATCTGGCACGCGAGCGCGACATGACGAAAGCAGTTTTGCTCAACTAGTGAATAAAACGTCGCATGAGGTAGCGAATGCATCGTGGGCGTTACCAACCGGTATCATAACCTAATTCTGCTGGGGGAATCGGTGTGATATACACACTGCTGCCATGTGCACAGTGAGTTAGACGACCAACGAACGCCAGGTTAGACAACATTCGAATGCAGCGAGTGTGTCCAATGCAGTCATAAATCAAGCGAACCGACTTACACGAGCCACATGTGACGAGCAATCTAACATATCTCGCGTATATCTAACTTATGACACGGGGAAGCAGTAAGGTGATTCGTTTCACTCAGTACTGCCATCAAAGAGCGACAGAGAAAGGGTTAAATTTGGTCGGGTCATAAATTTTAGAAAAGTTTTTCAGATGTGTCAAAAAAGTGACGAATATTAGAAGAAATCCTGATATTAGAAACTCAGATAGAACGCCAACACTGCAGCCAACTGTTCATTATAGACAATATTCTTTGTATGCGAAAAGTTTTAATTTCTAATCGCCTTCGCCTTCGACCAGCAGAGGTCGTACAGTCTGAATGCTAAACACCCAAGCATCATTAGACAACTAGCAGAACATTTACACAATTGGATTTGGATTGGATTTGGATTGGATTTGGACTGGATTTGGATTGGATTTGGATTGGATTTGGATTGGATTTGGATTGGATTTGGATTGGATTTGGATTGGATTTGGATTGGATTTGGATTGGATTTGGATTGGATTTGGATTGGATTTGGATTGGATTTGGATTGGATTTGGATTGGATTTGGATTGGATTTGGATTGGATTTGGATTGGATTAGATTTGGATTGGATTTGATTTGGATTTGGATTGGATTTGAATTGGATTTGGATTGGATTTGGATTGGATTTGGATTGGATTTGAAATGGATTTGAATTGGATTTGGATTGGATTTGAATTGAATTTGGATTGGATTTGGATTGGTTTGGTTGGTTTGGATTGGTTTGGATTGGTTTGGTTGGTTTGGATTGGTTTGGTTGGTTTGGATTGGTTTGGATTGGTTTGGATTGGTTTGGATTGGTTTGGATTGGTTTGGTTGGTTTGGATTGGTTTGGATTGGTTTGGTTGGTTTGGATTGGTTTGGTTGGTTTGGATTGGTTTGGATTGGTTTGGTTGGTTTGGATTGGTTTGGATTGGTTTGGATTGGTTTGGTTGGTTTGGATTGGTTTGGATTGGTTTGGATTGGTTTGGTTGGTTTGGATTGGTTTGGTTGGTTTGGATTGGTTTGGATTGGTTTGGATTGGTTTGGTTGGTTTGGATTGGTTTGGATTGGTTTGGATTGGTTTGGTTGGTTTGGATTGGTTTGGATTGGTTTGGTTGGTTTGGATTGGTTTGATTGGTTTGGATTGGTTTGGATTGGTTTGGATTTGGTTGGTTTGGATTGGTTTGGTTGGTTTGGATTGGTTTGGATTGGTTTGGTTGGTTTGGATTGGTTTGGATTGGTTTGGTTGGTTTGGTTGGTTTGGATTGGTTTGGATTGGTTTGGTTGGTTTGGTTGGTTTGGATTGGTTTGGATTGGTTTGGTTGGTTTGGATTGGTTTGGATTGGTTTGGATTGGTTTGGATTGGTTTGGTTGGTTTGGATTGGTTTGGATTGGTTTGGATTGGTTTGGATTGGTTTGGTTGGTTTGGATTGGTTTGGATTGGTTTGGATTGGTTTGGATTGGTTTGGATTTGGTTTGGTTGGTTTGGATTGGTTTGGTTGGTTTGGATTGGTTTGGTTGGTTTGGATTGGTTTGGATTGGTTTGGTTGGTTTGGATTGGTTTGGTTGGTTTGGTTTGGATTGGTTTGGATTGGTTTGGATTGGTTTGGATTGGTTTGGATTGGTTTGGATTGGTTTGGATTGGTTTGGATTGGTTTGGATTGGTTTGGATTGGTTTGGATTGGTTTGGATTGGTTTGGATTGGTTTGGATTGGTTTGGATTGGATTTGGATTGGTTTGGTTGGATTTGGATTGGTTTGGATTGGTTTGGTTGGTTTGGATTGGTTTGGATTGGTTTGGATTGGATTTGGATTGGATTTGGATTGGATTTGGATTGGATTTGGATTGGATTTGGATTGGATTTGGATTGGATTTGGATTGGATTTGGATTGTATTGGATTTGAATTTAATTTGGCTTGGATTTGGATTTGGATTGGATTTGGATTGGATTTGGATTGGATTTGGATTTGGATTGGATTTGGATTGGATTTGGATAGGATTTGGATTGAATTTGAAATGGATTTGGATTGGATTCGGTGGATCGGATTTGTAGAGTAGAAACCAACGCTTTTTTGCAGCTGACCAAACTAACAATTGCCGCTTCGAAACATGAAGCCACTGATTGGTTTGCAACCCGTCCCAGCTAACAGACGCTTCGCTTCCATGACGCCAAAAATCTGTCATAACGATTGGAATTTATTGCTCACACTTGACTCCTACGTCTGTCAGTTGCTCGGTTTATAAACAGAAATGTCTGGTGGCGTCAGCAGCGCTACCTTCGAATCCCCGATGATGTGGCCCAGAGTACTTGGAAATAATGACAGGCCTCTGTCACTTCCTCACTATGGTTGACAGAAACACTCGCTCGCAGATGGCCAGGTGCGTTTGAATTTTGAACACCGTGTGATGGATTAGTCCACAAAATCTCCAAATTTATTGTTTACTTTACCGGCTGCGTCATCGGCGGTCAAAGTATGTCATGTAAGCCGATATTAGCCAACAAGAAAAGGAACATATTGTCCATCTGTTAGAAAAGTGCAATGCCTCGTGTTTGGATGCGTTCATCGCACGCGCCGCCGCCGCCGCCAGCCACAATGTCAAACTATGACGCAATTCTTCCATACTCGGACTCGAGATGCGGATCGCCCGTCCGTCGACCAATTCGATATCATTTGTGTAAATAATGGATCTGTTTGCATACAACCACACACAGCCGCGCGGAAAAGACGCGATCCTCGGTCCAAGGCGCCGACGCAGCCGGCGAGCGATCCTCCCTCGCTGCACACCCCTCCGTCGGCGACGTTGGTTGCTGACCAGTTCGACCATTCGTTTCCGTTCGGTTTTTGTCTGTCGAGACGACGACGCTAGGTTGCCGTTTGCTATTGTGTGCGATATCGAATTTGATGGGAACGAGGCAGGACGCGGGTGTCCGCACGGCCAACTGAGGAAGGGCAGGAGTCGAAACCGAACGGATGTGAATTGGCGAGGGGTGTCATAAATATTGGCGTGGGTAGAATTTGTATGATCGGAGCGAAATTTGGCTTCTTGTTACCGCGATCGAGAAGGAATGATTCTATAGAGTCATATGAATTGGATGACAATCCATTGATTGTAGATTGTGTGAATCATTTTTAATTTTGATTATATTAAGCATTATTTGAGAAATTATCTTTCTAGTCAGATCAAAGATTAAAAGTTTTTAGGAGATTAAAAGAATTTTAATCTTTGATCAAACGTTGTTTGACATATCTCACTTGAATCGTGTATTTTGTGTTGTATAAAAACTCCATAAGAATTTCATCCAAATTTTTATCAATGTTGAGTTACAAATTGGCGCCCTACAATGTTTTGCATGTTTTTGAATCAATGTTTACTGTAAAATGTTTTTCTAACTTTTATGAACGAAAATGTGAATCCAAAACTCTGTCGGGGCAAGGTATTGCCAAATAAACTCTTATAGTCATGTTTCTTATCAACTTCAATGGAACTCAACCAGGTTGGGCGCCATTTTTACAATTACTAATATTCTAAAAATAATTTTACAATTCTTTGCCCTTTGTCTTTCGATTATTATTACGAGTTCTAATAGAAAACAAATAAAATTGTTTCAAATAAGAAATTCCATCAATTTTGTGACAATTGATCCGTCAGGTCATAAATGAAGGTTGCAGTAGCCCTTCTCAATGCCGCATCGCCTTCGTGTAAAAATAGTCATCTAAGCAACCCACACACAAATGACTCAGTGACAGCGGTCCGCGATTCTCGCTCGATTACGCAACTCTCACGCACAGGCCTACTTTGCCGAAGTCAACCGAGTTCCCCTGCGCGAGATGTCGATCGATCAGCCGTACATATTTACAGTGAAGCACTAGTAGCGCTCACTAGCATATGTATTTATTAATTTTAATAACCCGTTTCATTCTTGCCGATTCAAATGCATTAGTATCGGAATCAAATTGAAGATAGACGCCGACTGGGGGTGAAGATCTATGCCAAGAGACGGTTTATTTGCGGTTACAATCATCTCGTGTTGTTGAGTGTTTTGTTTATTCATTGTTTACGATCGTGTAGCTCATCGCCGAGCACGCTGCCATCAAGATCGCATCGGGTGTCAGTTTGTTCAACACAACTAATTACCAATTCGCATCTCGCCGTTGATCTCGTTCCATAAGCTTTGCACTAATCTGATGATTTACATTGGACCACATTGGCGCTACGTTTGTAAACAATCGAAAAAGTCACTTCGTTATTGTCCGGCCAGCTGCTGGGCGCCCGGTGGTCATAAAATATTCCGAACCGACTATGAGAGCGATCATTGCTTGCTGCAATTGCATACACCGCGACCGGCGTTGTTCATACGTAGGAGTCAACAGTTTGCCGTCGCCGAATATGTAAATCGAAACACAACCGGCGGCTGCAGCAACTAAGTATGCGGCGGCGATCGCTAATTTTGCGGAGGAGCCGTTCACCATCCGCGGTGCCACGACAAACTCCGATGCGGAATGGATTGATTGGTGCGTAGGCTTTCCGACCTGTTTTGACGCGCGGGTGTAAGCCGAACGAATTTTTGTTTGGAAACTGATAGTTTAATTTTATGAATGAACCGATGACTGTATGGAGATTCGTTGGCGGACGCGACAGTGCACAAGCAGTGGTGCCAGATGCTTGAGTTTCTTTATACTTCGCATGGTGATTATATTCATTCGATCATGCGATTTGGGCGCCAACAAACATCCAGACGAAAATCAAACGAGATCTTCAAAAACAGTGGATCAGAAATGTTTCGAACAAATCATAGAAAACTATTCTCACTAGTGTACATGCGTTAGAGTTTCATTAATTCATGATCAATAACGATGCCGGCCACGTCCTTGCAGTCGAATTTAAGATTCGGAGATGAAAATTAGTTCGACACCCTTTGCTACAAAATACCGAGGAATCCTTTGCATCTCCGTGAGCGCCACGGGAAGAGGATAGTTGATTAGATGAGAAGGTAATCCAAAGGAAGTCGCCTTGGTAAGCGACTAAATAATTATGTTGTACGAAGTTATGTCAAAGTAATTTACTCACCCGCACAAAGCAGAACTATTAAGCATTTTGCTGATCGCGCGATCATTCACGAGCAAACGTGCACTCGAAACACGATTAATCGCGCACTGATTGATTTATATTCCAATCGGCCTAAACTGAAATAAACAACCGGATTCGCATCCGACACGAAACACATTCCATCGAAAACTAGATCAATTCTCGGGTACTTATTCAAAAGAACGTATGTGATTTTGTAAACAAAGATTCAAAAGTTGATTTCTCCAACCTGATAGCAATTCTGCATAAACCATCGTCACAGCCAGGTAGGGCGTGACTTGCGTTAGAGTGCCATCAGATTGGACAAATCGACGTAGGAACCTTTGCTTGCAAAATCACATACGTCCTTTTGAATAAGTACCCAAGAACTGTAGAATTCTGTCAATTTTTCACCGAAATTCGCCGATTTTTTTAGAATTACTCGCCGAAGCTATGAGAATTTATCACAAGAACTCGAAGAAATTCTCAAAAATATTTTGAGAAAAACTAACCGAATTTCAAAAAAACGAATTTCTCACTGAATTTGGGAGAAATTCTCACCGAAGCTTTAAGTATTTCTCACCGAAATTTGGAGAATTATTCACCGAATTCTCTCCAAAATGTGGAAAGTATCTCACAGACATACAAAGATCGTCTAATTCGATCTTCGATTAGATTCTCAGCGAATTTTGGACATATTCTCAAGAAAATTCGGAAAGTTTCTCACCGAAAAACGAAAAATTTCTCAGCGGTCTTCAATAAAGTTCTCAATGGAATTTTGAAAAATTTATCTCCGAAAATCGCTGAATTTCTCAAAGAAATACGCAGAACTAGAGGCCTGAATAAGAGAAACGCGGATAGAAAATATAACTCTGCCAACACTGCATTCAATCTTCTTCATCAAAGAACAACACATGAATAGGAAGAAATGGTTTATGTAGATGAAATCTCACAATCCGCTATTTTATGTGTCCACATCACATAACAATAGAATCCAATAAACAATGGAATTTCATTTCATAATCTATAAATGACTTGCATATATTATTGCAAACTAATGTAAAATACATTAAATTTTGTTTATTTAAAAATGGCCTAAAATCGTATTTGGCCGTTTTCAGTATTTGAGCCAACATTTTGGCTGCTTGACAGGTCTCCTGCTCGATTGGCTGCTGTTTTTTGACGGTTCGATTGGCGGCACGTACCTATCCGCGTTTCTCTTATTCAGGCCTCTACGCAGAACTTGCTACCAAAGTTCGAAAAAAAAAAACACTCGGTAAGAATTCTCATCAGAATTTGAAGGATCTCTCACCAAAATTCAAAAAAAAATCTTAGAAAAATTTGTAAAAAAAAAATCAAAAAATATTCGGAGAATTTTCAACTGAAATTCGGAAAAAAATATGTCACTGAAATATGGATAGATTCTCACGAATCTTCGACGAATTTCTCTCCGAATTTTGGAGACATTCTCACCGAAATTCGGAAAGCTTCTCAACCACAATTTCGAAAATTTGTCATTGATCTTTGTCATGAATCGGAAAATTTTCAACGAAATTTGAAGAATTTCTCACCGAGCATCGGAAATTTTCTCACAGTATATTGGAAAATTTCTCTTCGACATTTGAAGAATTTTTCGACGTGTTTTAGAGATTTACTCACCGAAATTCAAAGAATTTCCTACAGAATTCGGAAAAATTCTAACCGATATTCGAGCAAATCGTAAATTCGAAAATTCTGACAGAAAATCGAAAAATTTGTCAATAAAATTTTAACAATTTCTCAGCGAAATTTGAAAAATTTATCATCGAAAGGTGGTTCTGAATTTTGAAGGGAAACTCTTCCGAAGAGGAATTCATCCGAACTCTGACGAGGATCTCATCCGAATTCCGAAGAGGAAATTATCCAAATACCGAAAAACAATTCTCCCGAAGTCCGAAGAGGATTTCTACCGAGTTCAGAGGCGAAAATCTTTTGAATTCCGAATGCTTCAGAATTCCAAAGTGAATTCTTCAAATAACGGAAAATAGCTATTAAAAATACTTAGAGGAATTCTATCGAATAAAATATTAACCGGATTTCAGATAGA
This sequence comes from Armigeres subalbatus, assembly GCF_024139115.2. NCBI lineage: Eukaryota > Metazoa > Arthropoda > Insecta > Diptera > Culicidae > Armigeres > Armigeres subalbatus. The sequence goes on along the minus strand of NC_085139.1, from coordinate 304,869,816 downwards.
ATTGCAACCGAATGACGGATGAAATCCTGAACAGATTTGAGGTGGAATCCAGACCCAATTCCCGAATCCCGACCAGGTTAAGGATGGAATCCCAACTCGATTCCGAATGAAATCTTGACCACTGAATCCTGATCAAATTCCGGATGGAATCCTGACCGGATTACGGATGGAATCCTGACCGGATTCCGGATGGAATCCTGACCGGATTCCGGATGGAATCCAGACCGGATTCCGGATGGAATCCCGACGAGATTCCGGATGAAATCCCGACCTAATTCCGGATGAAATCCCGACCGAATCCCAAATGAAATACTAAGCGGATTCCGGATGAAATCCCGATCGAAATGAAATGCAGACCGAATCCTGATCGGATTCAAAATCGAATCTCGACCGGTTTATGAATGGAATTCCAACCGAATTCCCGATGGATACCCTACCGGAACCTGAATAAATTCCCAACCAGACTCAAGATGGAATCCCGATCGGACTAATGAAGGAATTTCGACCGGGTTCCAGATGAAATCCTGACCAGATTCCGGATGGAATCCTGAGCGGATTCCAGATGCAATCCTGTCCGGATGGAATCCTGTCCGGATGGAATCCTGTCCGGATTCCGGATATAATCCTGTCCGGCCTCCGGATGGAATCCTGTCCGGACTCCGGATGGAATCCTGTCCGGACTCCGGATGGAATCCTGTCCGGACTCCGGATGGAATCCTGTCCGGACTCCGGATGGAATCCTGTCCGGACTCCGGATGGAATCCTGTCCGGACTCCGGATGGAATCCTGTCCCGACTCCGGATGGAATCCTGTCCGGATTCCGGATGGAATCCTAACCCGATTCCGGATGGAATCCTAACCGGATTCCGGATGGAATCCCAACCGGATTCCGGATGGAATCCCAACCGGATTCCGGATGGAATCCCAACCGGATTCCGGATGGAATCCCAACCGGATTCCGGATGGAATCCCAACCGGATTCCGGATGGAATCCCAACCGGATTCCGGATGGAATCCCAACCGGATTCCGGATGGAATCCCAACCGGATTCCGGATGGAATCCCAACCGGATTCCGGACGGAATCCCAACCGGATTCCGGACGGAATCCCAACCGGATTCCGGACGGAATCCCAACCGGATTCCGGACGGAATCCCAACCGGATTCCGGACGGAATCCCAACCGGATTCCGGATGGAATCCCAACCGGATTCCGGATGGAATCCCAACCGGATTCCGGATGGAATCCCAACCGGATGCCGGATGGAATCCCAACCGGATTCCGGATGGAATCCCAACCGGATTCCGGATGGAATCCCAACCGGATTCCGGATGGAATCCCAACCGGATTCCGGATGGAATCCCAACCGGATTCCGGATGGAATCCCAACCGGATTCCGGATGGAATCCCAACCGGATTCCGGATGGAATCCCAACCGGATTCCGGATGGAATCCCAACCGGATTCCGGATGGAATCCCAACCGGATTCCGGATGGAATCCCAACCGGATTCCGGATGGAATCCCAACCGGATTCCGGATGGAATCCCAACCGGATTCCGGATGGAATCCCAACCGGATTCCGGATGGAATCCTAACCGGATTCCGGATGGAATCCCAACCGGATTCCGGATGGAATCCTAACCGGATTCCGGATTCCAACCAGACTACAGATGGAATCCCGATCGGACTAATGAAGGAATTTCGACCGGGTTCCAGATGAAATCCTGACCGGATTCCAGATGAAATCCTGAGCGGATTCCAGATGCAATCCTGTCCGGATGGAATCCTGTCCGGATTCCGGATGGAATCCTGTCCGGACTCCGGATGGAATCCTGTCCGGATTCCGGATGGAATCCTAACCCGATTCCGGATGGAATCCTAACCGGATTCCGGATGGAATCCCAACCGGATTCCGGATGGAATCCCAACCGGATTCCGGATGGAATCCCAACCGGATTCCGGATGGAATCCCAACCGGATTCCGGATGGAATCCCAACCGGATTCCGGATGGAATCCCAACCGGATTCCGGATGGAATCCCAACCGGATTCCGGATGGAATCCTAACCGGATTCCGGATGGAATCCCAACCGGATTCCGGATGGAATCCCAACCGGATTCCGGATGGAATCCCAACCGGATTCCGGATGGAATCCCAACCGGATTCCGGATGGAATCCCAACCGGATTCCGGATGGAATCCCAACCGGATTCCGGATGGAATCCCAACCGGATTCCGGATGGAATCCCAACCGGATTCCGGATGGAATCCCAACCGAATTCCGGATGGAATCCCAACCGGATTCCGGATGGAATCCCAACCGGATTCCGGATGGAATCCCAACCGGATGGAATCCCAACCGGATTCCGGATGGAATCCCAACCGGATTCCGGATGGAATCCCAACCGGATTCCGGATGGAATCCCAACCGGATTCCGGATGGAATCCCAACCGGATTCCGGATGGAATCCCAACCGGATTCCGGATGGAATCCCAACCGGATTCCGGATGGAATCCCAACCGGATTCCGGATGGAATCCTAACCGGATTCCGGATGGAATCCTAACCGGATTCCGGATGGAATCCTAACCGGATTCCGGATGGAATCCTAACCGGATTCCGGATGGAATCCTAACCGGATTCCGGATGGAATCCTAACCGGATTCCGGATGGAATCCTAACCGGATTCCGGAAGGAATCCTAACCGGATTCCGGAAGGAATCCTCACCGGATTTCGGAAGGAATCCTCACCAGATTCCGGAAGGAATCCTCACCGGATTCCGGAAGGAATCCTCACCGGATTCCGGAAGGAATCCTCACCGGATTCCGGAAGGAATCCTCACCGGATTCCGGAAGGAATCCTCACCGGATTCCGGAAGGAATCCTCACCGGATTCCGGAAGGAATCCTCACCGGATTCCGGAAGGAATCCTCACCGGATTCCGGAAGGAATCCTCACCAGATTCCGGAAGGAATCCTCACCGGATTCCGGAAGGAATCCTCACCGGATTCCGGAAGGAATCCTCACCGGATTCCGGAAGGAATCTTCACCGGATTCCGGAAGGAATCCTCACTGGATTTCGGAAGGAATCCTCACCGGATTCCGGAAGTGAATCTGGTGACGATTAATTCCGGAATTCGGTTGGAATTCCTTCCAGAATCCGGTAAGGATTCCTTCCGGAATCCGGTTGGGATTCCTTCCGGAATCCGGTTGGGATTCCTTTCAGAATCCTGTCAGGATTCCATTCGGAATCCGGTCAGGATTTCATTCGGAATCCTGTCAGGATTCCATTCGGAATCCGGTCAGGATTTCATTCGGAATCCGGTTGGGATTCTATTCCAAATCTGGCTGGGATTCCTACCTGTTGGAATTTTATTCAGAATCCGGTTGGGATTCCATTCGAAATCCGGTTGGGATTTCATTCGGAATCCAATCAGGATTCTTTTCGGGATCTAGTCAGGATTTCATTTGGAATCTAGTAAGGATTTCATTCGGAATCCGCTCAGGATTTCATTCGGAAACCAGTTAGGATTCCATCCGGAACCCGGTTAGGATTCCATCCGGAATCCGGTGAAGATTTCATTTATTAGGAATCCGGTCTGGGCTACATTCGGAATCCGGTTGGGATTCCATTCGGAATCCGGTTGGGATTCCATTCGGAACCCAGTCAAGATTTCATTCGGAATCCAGTCAGGAATTCATTTGGAATTCATTCGGAATCCAGTCAGGATTTCATTCGGAATCCAGTCAGGATCGCATCCGCAATCTAATCAGGGTTTCATTCGGAATCCAGTAAGGATTCCATTCGAAATCCAGTCAGGATTTCATATGGAATCCAGTCAGGATTCCATCCGGAATCCGGTCAGGATTTCATTTATTAGGAATCCGGTCTGGGTTCCATTCGGAATCCTGTTGTGATTCCTTTCGGAATTCGGTCAGTATTCCATTCGGAATCCAGTAAGGATTTCATTCAAAAACCAGTCAGGATTTCATTCGGAATCCTGTCAAGATTTCATTCAGAATCCAGTCAGGATTTCATTCAAAATCCGGTTAGGATTCCATCCAGAATCCGGTCAGGATTTCATTTATTAGGAATCCGGTCTGGGTTCTATTCGGAATCCGATTGGGATTCCATTCGGAATCCGGTGGGGAATCCATTCAGAATTCGGTTAGAATTCCATTCGGAATTCAGTCAGGATTTCATTCGGGATCTAGTAAGGATTTCATTCGGAATCTAGTTAGGATTTCATTCAAAATGCCGTCAGGATTTCATTCAAAATCCGATTAGGATTCCATCCGGAATCCGGTAAGGATTTCATTTATTAGGAATCCGGTCTGGGTTCCATTCGGAATCCAGTCAGGATTTCATTCAGAATCCCGTCAGAATTTCATTTGGAATCCGGTTAGGATTCCATATGGAATCTTGTCAGGATTTCATTTATTGAGAATCCGGTCAGGGTTCGGAATCCGGTTGGGATTCCATTCAGAATCCGGTTGGGATTCCATTCGGAATCTGGATTTCTATTCGGAATTCGATTAGGATTCCATTCGGAATCCAGTCAGGATTTCATTTGGAATCCGGTTAGGATTCCATCTGGAATCTTGTCAGGATTTCATTTATTGGGAATCCGGTCTGGGATCCATTCGGAATCCGGTTGGGATTCCATTCGGAATCCGGTTGGGATTTCATTCGGAATCCAATCAGGATTCTTTTCAGGATCTAGTCAGGATTTCATTTGGAATCTAGTAAGGATTTCATTCGGAATCCGCTCAGGATTTCATTCGGAAACCAGTTAGGATTCCATCCGGAACCCGGTTAGGATTCCATCCGGAATCCGGTCAGGATTTCATTTATTAGGAATCCGGTCTGGGCTACATTCGGAATCCGGTTGGGATTCCATTCGGAATCCGGTTGGGATTCCATTCGGAATCCAGTCAGGATTTCATTCGGAATCCAGTCAGGAATTCATTTGGAATTCATTCGGAATCCAGTCAAGATTTCATTCGGAATCCAGTAAGGATTCCATTCGGAATCCAGTCAGGATTTCATATGGAATCCAGTCAGGATTCCATCCGGAATCCGGTCAGGATTTCATTTATTAGGAATCCGGTCTGGGTTCCATTCGGAATCCTGTTGTGATTCCTTTCGGAATTCGGTCAGTATTCCATTCGGAATCCAGTAAGGATTTCATTCTAAATCCAGTCAGGATTTCATTCGGAATCCTGTCAAGATTTCATTCAGAATCCAGTCAGGATTTCATTCAAAATCCGGTTAGGATTCCATCTGGAATCCGGTAAGAATTCCATCCAGAATCCGGTCAGGATTTCATTTATTAGGAATCCGGTCTGGGTTCCATTCGGAATCCGGTAGGGATTCCATTCGGAATCCGGTGGGGAATCCATTCAGAATTCGGTTAGAATTCCATTCGGAATCCAGTCAGGATTTCATTCGGAGTCCAGTCAGCATTTCATTCGGAATCCAGTCAGGATTGCATTCAAAATGCTGTCAGGATTTCATTCAAAATTCGGTTAGGATTCCATTCGGAATCCAGTCAGGATTTCATTCAGAATCCCGTCAGAATTTCATTTGGAATCCGGTTAGGATTCCATATGGAATCTTGTCAGGATTTCATTTATTGAGAATCCGGTCAGAGTTCGGAATCCGGTTGGGATTCCATTCGGAATCCGGTTGGGATTCCATTCGGAATCCGGATTTATATTCGGAATTCGATTAGGATTCCATTCGGAATCCAGTCAGGATTTCATTTGGAATCCGGTTAGGATTCCATATGGAATCTTGCCAGGATTTCATTTATTGGGAATCCGGTCTGGGATCTATTCGGAATCCGGTTGGGAATCCATTCGGAATCCGGTTGGGCTTCTATTCGGAATTCGGTTAGGATTCCATTCGGAATTCAGTCAGGATTTCATCCGGAATCCAGTCAGGATTTAATTCGGAATCCAGTCAGGATTTCATATGGAATCCAGTCAGGATTTAATTCAGAATCCCGTCAGGATTTCATTCGGAATCCGGTTAGGTTTCCATCTGGAACCCGGTCAGGATTTCATTTATTAGGAATCTTTTATGAGTCTGAATTCCATTCGGAATTCAGTTGGGATTCCATTCGGAATCCAGTTGGGATTCCATTCGGAATTCGGTTAGGATTCCATTCGGGATCCAGTCAGGATTTCAATCGGAATCCGGTGAGTTTTTGCTTAACATTCGACTGATTCTGACCCAACATCTGGTACTTTTGAATTTAGTTTGTGCAAAACCAGAAGTGGTAAAATTTTAACAAAGCATTCATTTTTTTCATTAGGGTTTCGGATAAAATATAAACGGGTAAAATACTAATTGCATGACCGATAGAGAATCTTTTCTTATCATCCGTTTTTCCACGAGAAATTCTTTCAATTTTTCATGGTATATTTTTCGAGTTTTCACATAAAATTCTTTCGAACTCACGGCTGATTTTGAAACCCAGTTCACGTTTAAATTGATCCATTGGACATGTTTAAACAAATATTGACCATCTCGTTCAAATTACGGGTATTTCGAATAGATATTTTAATTACAAGATAAAGATTATCGCTGTCGTTGCTGTGCTAAATGACAATGGAGGAAAAACCCATACGATTTGACAATTCTATCGTTGTGTACCCAACATTTTTCGGACAACAGAAAAAAGACGACAATCTTTATATTGTAACTCAAATATCGTTTTTCTCTATCGCCACCGTAACATGGCACCACTGCTGCGACGATCCTGTTCACGCGCAATAATGCGAAGGAGGAGCAGAAGGCGTCTAACAGAGCAACAAACTGCATGGCACCCTTCCTTCGCCATACTTATCCACATTTAATATATGCAGATTCCGAAGGGCAATGCTAAAGATTTATGGCTGGCTTTTACGCCGCTGCTGCTGCTGCTGCTAAAAAGGCTCCCAAGATCCGATCGTAAAACTGTTTGTCAGCTTTTTCCCGCCCGAGGTGCCAATCATCTGGCTAACAGATGGCGAGATGATTTCGGGATCGAAGCTTTGTCCGTATGCAGATTTTATGGACTCGAAAAGTTCGGAATTTTTCAAATAATTAGCATCGCTAATTGAAAATGACAATTCGGTCAGCAGAGGCAGTGTTGCCGAAAATATGGAAACATGTTCCAGTACTGCACACACTCGGGAGCGCAAGTGTACTGCGATCGATCCATAGCGATCGCTTGTGGTTTGGCCTAGATCTGGGCCACCAACGAGTGTAGATCGTATTAAAACTATCAATATTAATGTGCATGCGCGGTGCACCCAGCAACGGATGACGAGCACGCCATAATTCCAGTGCATTCTTGCTCCACTTCAGCACCAGACGTTGCGCTGCTGATGCACGGTCGGAGTATCACTTCGCCGCGTGCACGTACCCAGGGGCTCACCAATAAACATCCCATTTCGTGTGTATTGATTCCTCCGCTTAAAACCGCTCAATGACAGCAGCTGCTCAAGTACGTACGTCTTGAGGACAAGCGACGGCGGAGGCGACGCTGCAATTGCACAATTTCCCCTTCATCAGTCGAAGAAAATTCGAGGGAGAACATTTGGTCGAGTACCGTTCGCACTCCTTGGTCCCGTCCGATGGGTTATTGTGTAAAATCAAACAAACAATAAGCTCGGAAATTAATGGCAACATTTTTCAAACTTTCAATTGCGAACGCAAACAAAATGCGAAGTAGGCCGGTCCTTTCCGAGGGAGTTCGTTCATTCAAAAAGCAAGACAAAGCCTACTCAAACTCATGCTCTCATGCAGCCTACCCGGTTATGAATCTTGAACACATGTTTTTCCTCCGGGTCGGGTTTATCACGCATTCAGTACTGATGGTATACGATGGATGCGGAAAGCACCGGAGATTTTCGGGAAGGAAGGCATCAGATGGATGCAGGCAAAAGAAGCGCATGCCAAAAATAGCATCCATGCGAAATTGACTCGAACGAACAGCAGTCGTCCGTCAATGGAAGGAACAGCCAGCAGCGGCGCAGTAATGGATGAGGAGCGGTAGGAAAGTACGTCAAACGCCTTCGAATTAAGTCGGGTTCGCATTACGGAACCCGGCGCACCCGAGCCAAATGGGATAACAGTGTAAACTTCCCCGTAAATAAACCAATAAACCTGGGCAACAATAATGGGACAGTAAATCAACTTTCGGGGTGTATGAAGCTATGTGAAGTGGAAAGGGACTGCATTCGTCTCTTCGGGTTGCGTCGGAAGTATTTTGCAGTTAATTTATTTCGTTTTCGGGTGATGGATGCGATGCACTTAATTTTTCTTTTTTTATGGGGAAATGGCACAAAAATAGTTTTATTACTGAGTGGTGGTACATTATAAGACAAAAGTTATGACAATGGACAGGGGGATTTGCCAAAAATAAATCAGAGATCTAATGAATTAAATAATTCTTCCGAATATCCGTGAAAAAATCCTTCTGCTTTTTCAAGGAGATCCGGAATCGGGTCAGAATTCGATCCGAAATTTCGTCAGGGTTCAATCTGGAATCCGGTCAGAATTAGATCCGGCATCCAGTCATGGTTCGATCCGGAATCCGTTCAGGATTCGATCCGCAATCCGGTCAGCATTCAATTCGGAATCCAATCAGTATTCGATCCACAATGCGGCCAGAATTCGTTTCGGAATTCAGTCAGGATTCGATCCGGAACCAGGTCAGCATTCGATTCACATCCAATCAGCATTTGATATGGAATCCGGTCAGAATTCAATTCGGAATCTGATCAGGATTCGATCCGGAATCCAGTCGGCATTTGATTCGTAATCCAGTCAGAATTCGATACGGAATCTGACCAGGATTCGATTCGAAATCCGGGCAGCATTCGATCCGGAATCCGGTCAGGATTCGATTCGGAATCCAGTCAGAAATCGATCCGGAATCCGGTCAAGATTCGATCCGGAATCCGATCAGGATTCGACCCGAAATCCAGTCAGGATTCGATCCGGAATCCGGTTAGGATTTGATCCCGAACGGTCAAGATTCGTTACGGAATCCTATCATTATTCGATCCACAATACAATCAGCATTTGATCAGGAATCCGATCAGAATTCGATTCAAAATCAGGTAAGGATTCAGTCCGGAATTCGGTCTGGATTCAATCCGAAATTCAATCAGAATTCGATCCGAAATCTGGTCAGCATTTGATACGGAATCCGGGCAGAATTCGATTCGGAATCTAGTCAGGATTCGATCCGGAGGCCGGTCAGTATTCTATCCGGAATCCGGTCAGGATACAATCCAGAATCCAGTCAGGATTCAATCCGGAATACAATCTGGATTTGATCCGGTAAGGATTTTATCCGGAATCCAAACAGCATTTAATCCGAATTCAATTCGCAATCTTGGAATCCGGTAAGGATTCGATGCGGAAACCAACCAGGATTCGATTCGATTCGGAATCCAGTCAAGATTCCATCCGAAGTCTGGTCAAAATTCGTTTGGATTCAATCCGAGATGGGGGGATTCGACCCGAAATTCGGTAAGGATTCAATACGGAATACAATCAAGATTCGATACGGAAACCGGATTCGATCCGGATTTAATCTTGACCGGACCAGAGTCTGATCCGGAAACCAATTTCCGGCACGAATCCTGACCGGATTGCGGATAGAATCCTGACTAGATTCCGAATCGAATTCTGACTGGATTCCTGACCAAATGCTGACTGATTTCCGAATCGATTCCTGACTGGATACCGGATCGAATCTTGATCGGATTTCGGATCGAATTCTGACCTTTCCGGACTGAATCCTGACTGGATTTCTGATCGGAATGAGGATTGAATCCTGACCGGATTCAGAATCGAATCCTGACCGGATTCCGGATCAGATCCTGACGGAATTTCAGATCGAATCCTAATTGGATTCCATATCGAACCATGACCGGATTCCGGATATAATCTTGACTGGATTCCGTATCGAATTCTGACCAGATTCCGGATCAAATGCTGACAGGATTTCGGATCAATCTTGATCGGATTGCGGATCAAATCCTGAATGGATTTTGGATCGAATCCTAGCTGGTGACCGGGTCCAAGATTGCGAATCGAATTCGGATCAAATGCTGACCGTGCGGATCCCGGATCAAATCCAGATTGTATTTCGGATTGATCCTGACTGGATTCCGGATTGAATCCTGACCGGACTCCGTATCAAATCCTGCCAAGATGGCGAATCGGATTCGGACCGGAATTCAAATCTGACCGATTAGATTCCGGATCGAATCCTGACCAGATTCCGAATCGAATTCTGACCGGATTCCGAATCATAGGCTGACTGTATTCCGATTCGAATCCTGACCAGATTCCGAATCGAATCCTGACCGAATAGAATTCTGACCGGATTCCAGACCTAATCCTGACCTCATTCCAAATATAAATCTGACCGGACTCTGGATCGAATATTGACCGAATTCCGGATTGAATTCTGAACGCATTCCGGATCGGATCCTCACCAGATCTCTGGTCGAATCCGGATTCCGGATCGAATCCTGACCATTCCGGATCCAATCCTGCCCGGATTTCGAATCGTATCCTGGCCAGATTCTGTATCACATTCTGACTGGATACAGGATCAAATACCGACCGGATTCCGGATCGAAGCCTGACCGGATTCCGGATCGAATCTTGATGGGATTCCGAATCGAATACTGACCGGATTCTGAGACTGCGAATCGTATTCGAAACGGAATGCAGATCAAAAATTAATCGGATTCCGGATCAAATCCTTACCGAATTCCGAGTCAAATTCTGATCAGACCCGGATCGAATTTTGACTGGATTCCGGATCGAATCCTGACTGGATTCCGGATTGAATCCTGACCAGATTTCGAACCAAATTCTGATCGGATTCCTGATCAAGTACTGACCGGACTATGGATCGAATTCTGACCGGATTCGGACCGAATCTTGACCGGACTCCGCATGGAATTCTGGGCGAATTCCGGATCGAATCCAGATCAGATTTCGAATCGACTTCTGATCGTATTTCTGATCAAATGCTGATCAGATTCCGGATCGAATCCTGATCGGATTCCGGACCTAATCAGGAATCCAATCCGGATTCGATCCGAAATCCTCACAACATTGGATCTGGAATCCGGTCAGAATACGATACGGAATCTGGCCAGGATTCGATTCAACATTCGGTCAAGATTCCAAGATTCCGATGTCTGGTCAAAATTCGATACGGAATCCAATCAGGATTCAATCCGAGATGGTCAGGATTCAGGCTTTGATCAGGAATTTGAATTTGACCAGAAGTCGATTCGCAATCTGGTCAGGATTCAGTCTGGAATCCGGTCAGAATTCGATCCGGAGTGCGGTCAGCATTTGATCTGGAATCCAATCAGAATTTGATTCGAAACCTAGTCAGGATTCAATCTGGAATCCGGTCAGAATTCGATCCAGAATCTGATCAGGATTTGATCCGGAATCCAGTCAGCTTTTGATCTGAATTCCGGTTCGAATTCGATTCGCAGTCTCAGAATCCGGTCAGAATCCGATTCGGAAATTAGCCAGGATTCGATCCGGAATTCAGTCAGAAATCGATCCGGAATCCGGTCAAGATTCGAACCGGAATCAAATTAGGATTCGAATCGGAATCCGGTCAGGATTAGATTCGGAATCCAGTCAGAATTCGATCCGGAATCCGGTCAGGATTCTATCCGGAATCCAATCAGGATTTGATCCGGAATCCAATCAGGATTTGATCCGGAATCCGGTCAGCATTTGATCCGGAATCCGGTCAGCATTTGACCCGGAATCCAGTCAGAATTCGATCCGGAATCTGGTCTGGATTCGATTCGGAATCCAGTCAGCATTTGATTCGGAATCCGGTCAGGATTCGATACAGAATCCGGTCAGAATTCGATCCGGAATTTGGTCAGGGTTCGATCCGCAATCCGATCATGATTCGATCCGGAATTCAGTCAGAAATCGATCCGGAATCCGGTCAAGATTCGAACCGGAATCAAATTAGGATTCGAATCGGAATCCAGTCAGCATTTGATTCGGAATCCGGTCAGGATTCTATCCGGAATCCGATCAGCATTTAATCCGGAATCTGGTCTGGATTCGATTCGGAATCCAGTCAGCATTTGCTTCGGAATTTGGTCAGGATTCGATCCAGAACCTGGTCAGAATTCGATCCGGAATTTGGTCCGGATTCGATCCGAAATCCAGTCAGAAATCGATCCGGAATCCGGTCAGGATTCGAACCGGGATCAAATTAGGATTTGAATCGGAATCCGATCAGAATTCGATCCGGAATCTGGTCTGCATTCGATTCGGAATCCAGTCAGCATTTGATTCGGAATCCGGTCAGGATTCGATCCAGAACCCGGTCAGAATTCGATCTGGAATTTGTCCAGTATTCGATCCGCAATCCGGTCCAGATTCGATCCGAAATCCAGTCAGAAATCGATCCGGAATCCGGTCAGGATTCGAACCGGGACGGGATCAAATTAGGATTCGAATCGAAATCCGATCAGAATTCGATCCGGAATCTGGTCAGCATTCGATTCGGAATCCAGTCAGCATTTAATTCGGAATCCGGTCAGAATTTGATTCGGAATCTAGTCAGCATTAGATCCGGAATCAAATTAGGATTCGAATCGGAATCCGGTCAGGATTAGATTCGGAATCCAGTCAGAATTCGATCCGGAATCTGGTCTGCATTCCATTCGGAATCCAGTCAGCATTTGATTCGGAATCCGGTCAGGATTCTATCCGGAATCCAATCAGGATTTGATCCGGAATCCAATCAGAATTTGATCCGGAATCCGGTCAGCATTTGATCCGGAATCCGGTCAGAATTCGATACGGAATCCGTCCAGGATTTGATTCTAAGTCCGGTAAATATTCGATCAGGAATCCGATCAGGATTCGATTCGCAATCCAGTCAAGATTCCATCCGGAATCCGGTCATGATTCGATATTTTTCGATCCAGATTACGGTCAGAAATCCAGTCAGGATTCGGTCCGGAAAGGTCAGAACTCGATCCGAAATCCGATCAAGATTCGATCCGGTATCCAGAAAGGATTCGATCCACAATCCGGTCAGGATTCGATTCAGAATCCGGTCAGAATTCGATGCGGAATCCAGTCAGAATTCGATCCGGAATCTGGTCTGCATTCGATTCGGAATCCAGTCAGCATTTGATTCGGAATCCGGTCAGGATTCGATTCAGAACCCGGTCAGAATTCGATCCGGAATTTGGTCAGAATTCGATTCGCAATCCGGTCCGGATTCGATCCGAAATCCAGTCAGAAATCGATCCGGAATCCGGTCAGGATTCGAACCGGGATCAAATTAGGATTCGAATCGAAATCCGATCAGAATTCGATCCGGAATCTGGTCTGCATTCGATTCGTAATCCAGTCAGCATTTGATTCGGAATCCGGTCAGAATTCGATTCGGAATCTGGTCAGCATTTGATCCGGAATCAAATCAGGATTCGAATCGGAATGCGGTCAGGATTAGATCCGGAATCCAGTCAGAATTCGATCCGGAATCTGGTCTGCATTCGATTCGGAATCCAGTCAGCATTTGATTCGGAATCCGGTCAGGATTCGATCCAGAACCCGGTCAGAATTCGATCCGGAATTTGGTCAGGGTTCGATCTGCAATCCGGTCAGGATTCGATCCGAAATCCGATCAGAATTCGATCCGGAATCTGGTCTGCATTCGATTCGGAATCCAGTCAGCATTTGATTCGGAATCCGGTAAGGATTCGATCCAGAACCCGGTCAGAATCCGATCCGGAATTTGGTCAGAATTCGATCCGGAATCCAGTCAAGATTCCATCCGGAATCCGGTCATGATTCGATATTTTTCCATCCCGATTACGGTCAGAAATCCAGTCAAGATTCGGTCCGGAAAGGTCAGAACTTGATCCGAAATCCGATCAAGATTCGATCCGGTCCAGAAAGGAAGGATTCGATCCGCAATCCGATCAGGATTCGATTCGGAATCTAGTCAGAATTCGATCCGGATTCCGGTCAGCATTTCATCCGGAATCCGGTCAGAATTCGATACGGAATCTGTCCAGGATTCGATTCGAAATCCGGTCAATATTCGATCAAGAATCCGATCAGGATTCGATTCGCAAACCAGTCAAGATTCCATCCGGAATCCGGTCATGATTCGATACGGAATCCAATCAGGATTCGATCCGAGATGGTCAGGATTCGATCCGAAATCCGATCAGGATTCGATCCGGAATCCAGTCAGATTCGATTCGCAATCCGATCAGGATTGAATCCAGAATCCGGTCAGAAATCCAGCCAGGATTCGGTCCGGAAAGGTCAGAACTCGATCCGGAATCCGATCAAGATTCGATCCGGTATCCAGAAAGATTTCGATCCGCAATCCGGTCAGGATTCTATCCGGAAACCGGTCAGGATTCGGCCCAGAATTGTCAGAATTCTATCCGGAATACGGTCAAGATTCAATCCGGAATCCAGTCAAGAATCAATTCGGAGTCCAGTCAACATTCGATCCGGAATACGGTCAAGATTCGTCAGTCAGGATTCGATTAGGAATCCGGTCAGCATTCGATCCGCAAACCGATCAGTATTCGATATTTCGGTCGAATTTTCGGTCGTGATTCGATCCGGAATCCAGTCAGGATTATATTCGGAATCCAGTCAGCATTAATCTACATACTGGCACATAAATATCAGTAAAGCTAAATTGTTCGTTTCTCACATAGTCTGGGTTAAAACCGCGTAAATTCATTCATTTTTGGCTGTTATATATCGGAAATGAGGAAAGGAAATCAAGTCTACCCAGTCTCCCCTACCATTGCACAGGAAGACATTTCGCGGAATATACTGTTTCGCTGTCTTTTTTTTTCAACTGAGGCGGGAATCAACCCCACACTCCGCAACAGAATGCGTTTGAATACCTGTCGACACACGACTCGGAGTCCATTTAAATTTTTAAATCGTAATCAAAATAATTACCATAATTATTATACGCCTTGTTATATTTCGAACAACACCAGTGAGAAAACATCGCTTGCTAAACGCAGCGTGAACATGATCCGTTCTTACTTGATTGAATGCGGTATTCTATAAAAGAACGCATTTGCTCGATATAATGCAGATCAGATATTGCCCAGTTTAAGGCGAACAGAGGAGATATGTCTCCTTAAAATGAACGCGTACTTAATTGTTGTTATGTAAAAGTCATTCTAGAAAAGATCTTCTAACGGGCACGAATCTAACTACATTTGTTTCCTGATATGAGAACTCCGTCACACTCTGTTCTCCAGATTATACCAATCCGGCAGCGGAACCATAATTTTGTTGTCCATTATTTACGTTTGGATTAAATAAATTTATTATTTGATTCAAAAAAGAAAGAAATATTTAAAATGTGTTTTACTGACACTTCTGGTTAATGTTGTCTCTACACACAACATAAAATTCCTAGAATGTTGTATCGCTACTGACTCAATCTCCCACACAATTCCACACAGAGAAAAAAAAACAAAACAAACAAGCAATAAAATCAAACCAATACTAACCAGCTTCGCTGTTGCTCCTGGTGCAGTACCACGCTGAACCCAAACATCGAATTGGGCGTCCCCTCGTGCAGGACGTAGTTCACGGTGTCCACGTTGAATCCCCGCACCGGCGGCACCAAAAGACACGTGGCCAGCGCCGCTAGCGCCACCGACAGGAACAGGTGCGATTTGGCATTGACTTTGCTGGCTTTACTACCGCCTTCGTTCGATCTACCACTACTGCAACAACAACTACTGCTTCCACCGCTGATGACTATTCTGCCGCCGCCAGCAGCAACGGGTCCAGGGTCGTTTATCGTTGCCATTTTTGTCTGTCGCCCCCCTTCTGTCCACTCACTGTATAGTAGCGCGCAGCTGATTATTCTCGACGATCTTCGTCGTCGCACCGCGAGAACCAAACCGATCGCAGCACCAGCAGCAGCGATCACACACAACTTGCAGAGCTCTATTCTTCTTCGACTCGCGCGAACAAATATTGACGCGATCACACTCGTCGTCAGGATCGACTATTTGGCTCACGTTGGGTGGTGCTTCCGCTCCCTCACGCACTGTGCACTTCCATTTCACGCTTGCTTGAAATCACTCGCCGCGGCTGGTTCGTTGTTTTCATTACACTTTTCGTTTCGCCAGCAGAACCTGTAGGTACGTTTCACGATTTTTTCACGACTTTCCCTCACCAAACTTCGGCGCTTCTGAAAAATAATTCGGAAATAATCACAACCTTGGTTACTGAAATATCACACGCGAATGGAACACAGTTCGATCCTCACGAAGGAAATGTTTCGCCTCGGTTCATGAAGGTCTGAGTCATCTGTGGTGGGTCACTTTTCTTCTCGGTCGCCAGGTAATGAAAGCGAATAATAATTTAGGTGTGAAGGCATCGTTTTACGCCTTTACGGGATCAGCTGGGCAAGAAGATGTGTGCACGCACGCGATTGTCAAACATCTTCTGACGCGATGCGTTATCTGTGCGTTGCGTTTAGTTGGAAGAAAGTGTTTGGAGGATTCTCCTGATTTTGCTTTTGTCGTCTGTTCGCCGGTACCAATGCCTGCCCTACCCGCCGGGAGCAAGCGAGCGAGGGCAGGCCGATCCGATAAGGATGGTAAAACGAGAAAGGCAGTGAAAGGAGAACGAGAGAGTCAAATCATCGGAAGCTTATCAACGAAAACCGTTGTCGTAACCATCCATGGTGACCCTCGGTCTGTGGTGATTAATCTCGACGTGTTGCATGTGAATGAAGTGCCAAGTAGTAGAAGGCTGCGGCTCATTGGCCGTTAGTGTTGATAATGAAGGCATAATGACGATTAAAAAGCAAAATGCAGAAAACTAATTTCGTCAATGGTATGCTTCCAATATTGAAGAACTTTTACTTGAAGCAAAGATGCACAAAAATAGTTTATAAGCATATGAAAACATGTGAGATCGTAAAACAGGACACAAAACGATACATGTGACATCCGAAGAAAACAAATCACAGTTCAGTTAGGTATAAGCAAATTCGCATATTATTGTAATCAAACCAGATTCAACTGGAAATTGAATTGAAAAAGATCGAAATAGAATCATGGAATTGGAATCAAACATGAATAGAATCAAGGGTATAAATGAACCGGTGCCAGCAAAAGTGGTAGGGTAAGACGGTATAATGCGCCCCACCTGGCCAAAACGCCCCTCTTTGATTTCTAGAAAACTACAACTAATTAAGGGTCAAAATCAGTTGATACCTATAAGTATTTGTAAACCCATCATACTATGTGAATGTGGAAGTATTTTTGTATTACACAATGAAAATAATAGCAAAATACAAAAAGTTACAGTTTTGATGTAACTTTTCATGTTTGTTTGCTCAACATTCTGGAGCGACTCTAGCATACTGTCCGCAAAACTTGCACTGGAACACTCAGTTGGGCAACAAAATAACTTTTCTCAGTGGTTAATATGATAAAAAATTGCTTCCATCTTCAAAAATGTAACGATTTTCGAAAACATGTTTCACTGGCCAAAACGCCCCAGTGTAGGCAGGACGATATGTCCTTACCAACTGGACACAAGCGCAGCGAGCCTGCAGCATTTGCTTCCAAATTGTATGAAAAATATTGAAATGTGATTCAAACCTGCTTAAATGGACTTATGTTGGTTTTTCAATGTCAAGCGCATGAGGATTTGTAACCTTTTTATTATGGAATTGATAAAATACTAATGAAGGGCTATGAAACGTCTTTGGTTAAGGTGGGGCGTATTGCCCAGGCACTTTTAAAAATCAATTTTTTCACGACTTTCCAAGTAAGCTTTATCACGTATTATCTGTTATATTTTTATATGACTACTCACGGGCAATGCATTTGCGACTCACTGAACTACCAAATAAAACAAAGTTCGCATAAATTGCGTTGAAAAGTAAAAAATTATCAAGGAGTTGGCTTAGGGGGGGCATATTATACCGTCTTACCCTACATGTCACAGTAAATTTTACAGGAGACGCATTTTCCCAAAAACTTCGAAAATAAAATTCAATTTGAAATTTTCTGCAACTCAACTGTACCAGCGTGTTATGACTGATGTGCCTAAAGGTCTTCTTCTTCTTCTTCTTATTGGCATTACATCCCCACACTTGGACAGAGCCGCCTCGCAGCTTAGTGTTCATTAAGCACTTCCACAGTTATTAACTGCGAGGTTTCTAAGCCAGGTTACCATTTTGCATTCGTATATCGTAAGGCTAACACGATGATACTTTTATGCCCACGGAAGTCGAGGCAATTTCCAATCCGAAAATTGCCCAGACCGGGAATCGAACCCAGCCACCCTCAGCATGGTCTTACTTTGTAGTCGCGCGTCTTACCGCACGGCTAAGGAGGGCCTAAAGGTAGTAATGACTAATGAGAAATACATATTCGAAGGTTCTTAACTAATTTCAAGTTAGAACAAAATGCACATGGACGACTGTACATGTATCACTATTCCTGGCAACGAAAACAGGGACTCCTGGTGCAAAAAACACAACATCGACCAAAAAAGGTTAACATACCATTTTCACTGGCACCTGTTCAAATCAGAATCGAATCTAGACCGCATCAGAATAAGATCAGCTTCGAGTTACAAATAAATAAGAATTAGAATCTATTGAACAAGAATCAAATTCAAAACGAAATTGAAAGAAGAACTAAATTTAAATCAAATCCAAATAAGAAACCAGAATCAACATGCCCACCAACATAATAATTGAAAATGTATGAATTCAAAACCTAGTCTGAATCAAATTGAACAACACATTTATTGAAATTATATCAAAATTGAACTAAAATAAAGTTGTTCCGGAAGACTATCATTTCACTCTAGAAACGGACTTTTAATAGAAGGCTCAGATACCCGTATCAGGATAGGAAAAATCAAATCAAAATCAATTGAAGAAATCTGTCACCTATTTAGACAGAAATGAGTTGAGATTTCCTTCCTGACGATTTAACTTCCGAACAGGTTGACCGATTTGCGAGATTTTCTCCCTAATCGATTCGTTTTGGGATTCGCAAGGTTTGTGTATACAAAAAGTGAGTGAATTTAACGGCGAAAGGTAAAATATCATTAGAATACAATTTTTAGTCAGCTATTGAAGAAAACAAAACATTCGCACGGGAATTGATCTAGAGTGCGGTGCTGCACATAGTTCAGTATGTGACATTTGCAGCACAAACTCTCGGGTATTTCTAATACTTAACTAGAACCGAATTAGAACAGCGTTTACGTTTACAGCGTTCAACGATCGTGTCACAAGCCACTAGAAGACTAGGATTTATATTCAAAATATCCAAAGATTTTAACGACCCGCACTGTTTGAAACTATTATACTGCTCACTTGTCCGCCCGATCCTTGAGAATGCTTCTGTTGTTTGGCTACCGCATCAAGTTTCGTGGTGCCTCCGAATTGAACGCAAGCGCTGCGAGATTTACCTTGGCGAGATCCAGTAAATTTGCCACCTTATCCGGACAGATGTCGACTACTGGGAACCAACACATTACAACGCTGGAGGAAAATACAACAGGCGTTGCTTATTGCTAAGCTGATAAACGGTGAGATCGATGCCCCAGGACTCCGATCGATGCTAAGCTTCCGTATACCGAGTAGAAATTTGCGGCATTCTACATTGCTTGTTTCCACAGGACTTCATTCGGATATAACGAACGGATAGACGCTTGCATAAGAACGTTCACCTTAGTGGAAGACCTCTTCGAGTTCAATGAGCCATCCAGTCGTTTTTTCGATAGATAAAGAAGATCAAATGTACACAGGATTTTGTTTTTACACGATTTTTTTTCGCTCGTATTTTTGATCGTGTGACTTCAATTTGCCACCAAACTCTTCGCAACATGTTTAAAAAAATCCAGAATAAATCAAAGAAAAATCACATGATAATTAATATACGTTTAACATTTCGGATGAGTGGAAAATTGAGAAAATGTAAATCGTGTAAAAACAAAATCCAGTGTATTTTTTATAAGAAGTTGTCCATGTAGACTTAAAGACCCGATGGACATAAGAAAATAAAATAAATAAATAAAAATAAAAAAAGAACCAGATTAAAACATAATCAGTTTCGAACCTCAAACAAGTCTAAGCAAGTCAAATCAGAGTCAAAATCTTAATCCAAAAATAGAAAACTTGGATCAGAAACGTATTAAAGACACTCCTTACGGAATCCAAAACTAAATGCACTCGCGTTTTCAAGGGCACACCATTCAATACGGAGGCAACGCACCACTGTCATTTTTATTATTTAAGGTTTGCTACATCGCAGCATGCGTGAAATCATTAAGAGCTGAGCAGAATACCCAAGCAACACAAGTTGAGCCAATCTTGTTGCAGTAACCATATTGTGACAGAATCCGGTTATGTATAAGTTACTGTGATCGATGTGCAATATGTTTGACGCCTTAACGTTTCTGCAGCTTTCTGGTATAATAAAAAAGCTCGCATAAAACGCGCATGCTAATAATACTTTCCTAAGGGATTTTAAAATTGATACAGTCAAACCTCCATGAGTCGATGTTCTATGACTCGATATCGACTCATGGAAGCAAATTATGCCATATTAAAAAATATTTTCTGGGTTACTGTGATGGTCCCTTCAAACGGCTTTCCAAAGATTTGCTATTCCTCATCTCAATATTTCCATGAGTCGATGGTCCCTTCAATATCGACTCATGGAGGTTTGACTGTATAACAAATTATTCAGCATTTCAACGAATTTCCCGATAATGCATTTTATTGTTTAATGTGGTTGTTTAATATTGCACGAGGAAGGCACAATCACTGCATGATGCTATTCTTATTCCAGCAAAAACGCGGAAGAATGAAAAAATATTGAAATTTTAAACTCTAAATGCAGTGAACTCTCCCTAACTCGATGTTCTGTAAGTCGATATTTTACATTACCCCTTTAGTCCATTGAATCTATCTAGCAATAAACTGCGTTCCCTCCATATCTCCCTTACTCGAAGTCGAAATAATTTTCCAATGCATTTTCACCTCGCTAACTCGATGTTGTCGGTGTTGTAGCGGTGTTGTAGCTAGAAGTTGAATGTAAAAATTGGTAAGCGAGAAGTGAGAAATAAGAGGTTAGAACTGAGAAATGAGAAGTAACAAACGAAAAATTAGAAGTGGGAAGTGAGAAATGAGTAGTGAGTAGTGCGAAGTATGAAGTTAGAATGTGAGTAGTGGGAAGTAAGAAATGAGAAATTCGAAGTGTGAAGTGAGAAGTGAAAAGTATGAATTGAATTGAATTATCTTTATTTACGAGATTTTCGGCCCTAGACCGGTTCATCTCGTAGAAAAGCATGAAGTAAGAAGTGAAAAATTATTAACCTTTCGGGACTCGCATTGTTGTAAAAAGTACAACACATTGAGTAAAAATGAGATATTCTTTTAGTCAGTTGGCCAATTTGCACCAAACCACCATGTATTCCTCAAAAAAATTGTTATCCATCACTTCAGAAGATAATATAAGTGATTCGATAGAAGGTTCGGGTAAATATAGCAAAATAAAAGGCTCAGGTGAACTGGGAAATTGACCAGTAATGAATTATTCATTTATTTACTTAACAAATCATTCTAAAGTAGCGCAATTTCTTTTTTATTTCTGACAATAACCTTGGAGTTAATTCGCAGTTCTTACTCTGCTATGACCGTAGGTGGCCACCAGATGGCCTTTCGGATAATCCAGAACGTCCGTAAAAATGGTCATTTTGGGAAGTTTGTCCTAGAGCAGCGCCTTTTTTTTTAAACCATATCTGATATAGATATTTGGGCAATAACACATTTCTCACCCTACTATGATCGAAGGTGGCCACCAGACGGCCTTCCGGATAATCCGGAACGTCCCTAAAAATAGTCATTTTGTGAAGTTCGTCCTAGAGCAGCGCATTTTTTTCTAAACCATTTCTGACGGTGATTTTGGAGATATTTCACAGCTCTTACTCAGCTATAAACGCAGATGTCCACCAGACGGCCTTCCGTACAATCCGGAACGTCCGTAAAAATGGTCATTTTGGAAAGTTTGTCCTAAAGCAGCGATTCTCTACCTGGGGTACATGTACCCCTGGGGGTACCTTTGCTGGCATCAGGGGGTACGTAGAACAAAAACGCGTTATGGCGGATGTATTACAATTAAAATTGAAACTTATTGACAATATTTTGATAATTGAGTAAGAGGCTCAGAAGCCTCCTTTCTTGAGGCTAGAAAGCCTCCTTTCAAAAGTAGCCTCGAAAGCCTCCTTTCAAGAGGCTCGAAAGCTTCCTTTCAAGAGGCTCGGAAGCCTCCTTTCAAGAGGCTCGAAAGCCTCCTTTCAAGAGGCTCATAAGTCTCATTTCTTCATGCTTTGAAAACCCCATTCTTGAGGCTCGGAAGCCTCTTTTTAAGAGGCTCGGATACATCCTTTAAAGATGCTCGGAAGCCTCCTGGAAGCCTCATTTCAAGGGGCTCGAAAGCTTCCTTTCAAGAGGCTCGGAAGCCTCCTCTCCAAAGGGTCGGAAGCCTCCTTACAAGAGGCTCGGAAGCCTCCTTCCAAGAGGCTGGGAAGCCTCCTTTCCAGAAGCTCGGAAGCCTCCTTTCCAGAGGCTCGAAAGCTTCCTTTCAAGAGGCTCGGAAACCTCCTTTTAAAAGGCTCGGTAGCCTCCTTTAAGAAGCTCGGAAGCCTCCATTCAAGAGGCTTTCTTGAGGCTCAGAAGCCTCCTTTCTTGAGGCTCAGAAACCTCCTTTCAAGAGGCTCGGAAGCCTCCTTTCAAGAGGCTCGGAAGCCTCCTTTCTAGAGGCTCGGAAGCCTCCTTTCTAGAGGCTCGGAAGCCTCCTTTCTAGAGGCTCGGAAGCCTCCTTTCAAGAGGCTCGGAAGCCTCCTTTCAAAAGGCTCGAAAGCCTCCTGTCAAGAGGCTCGAAAGCCTCCTGTCAAGAGGCTCGGAAGCCTCCTGTCAAGAGGCTGGGAAGCCTTCGTTCAAGAGGCTCGGAAGCCTCTTTTCAAGCGGCTTGGAAGCCTCCTTTCAAGAGGCTCGGAAGCCTTATTTCAAGCGGCTCGGAATCCTCCTTTCAAGAGGCTCAGAAGCCTCCTTTCTTGAGGCTCGAAAGCCTCTTTTCAAGAGGCTCGGAAGCCTCCTTTCAAGCGGCTCGGAAGCTTCCTTTCAAAAGGCTTGGAAGCCTGCTTTCAAGAGGCTCAAAAGCCTTCTTTCTCGAGGTTCAGAAGCCTCCTTTCTTGAGGCTCGGAAGACTCTTTTCAAGAGGCTCGGAAGCCTCCTTTAAAAGGCTCGGAAGCCTCCTTTCAAGCGGCTCGGAAGCTTCCTTTCAAGCGGCTCGGAAGCCTGCTTTCAAGAGGCTCAGAAGCCTTCTTTCTCGAGGTTCAGAAGCCTCCTTTCTTGAGGCTCGGAAGATTCTTTTCAAGAGGCTCGGAAGCCTCCTTTAAGAGGCTCGGAAGCCTGCTTTCTTGAGGCTCGGAAGCCTCCTTTCTTGAGGCTCGGAAGACTCTTTTCAAGAGGCTCGGAAGCCTCCTTTAAGAGGCTCGGAAGCCTCCTTTCTTGAGGCTCGGAAGCCTCCTTTCTTGAGGCTTGGAAGACTCTTTTCAAGAGGCTCGGAAGCCTACTTTAAGAGGCTCGGAAGCCTCCTTTCTTGAGGCTCGGAAGCCTCCTTTCCAGAGGCTCGAAAGCTTCCATTCAAGAGGCTCGGAAGCCTCCTTTCAAGAAGCTCGGAAGCCTCTTTTCAAGAGGCTGGGAAGCCACCTTTCAAGAGGCTTGGAAGCTTCTTTTCAAGAGGCTCGGAGGCCTCCTTTCAAGCGGCTCGGAAGCCTGCTTTCAAGAAGCTCAGAAGCCTTCTTTCTCGAGGTTCAGAAACTTCCTTTCTTGAGGCTCGGAAGACTCTTTTCAAGAGGCTCGGAAGCCTCCTTTAAGAGCCTCGGAAGCCTGCTTTCTTGAGGCTCGGAAGCCTTTTCTTGAGGCTCGGTTGATTTTTTTCAAGAGGCTCGGAAGCCTCCTTTCAAGCGGCTCGGAAGCTTCCTTTCAAGCGGCTCGGAAGCCTGCTTTCAAGAGGCTCAGAAGCCTTCTTTCTCGAGGTTCAGAAGCCTCCTTTCTTGAGGCTCGGAAGACTCTTTTCAAGAGGCTCGGAAGCCTGCTTTCTTGAGGCTCGGAAGCCTCCTTTCTTGAGGCTTGGAAGACTCTTTTCAAGAGGCTCGGAAGCCTCCTTTAAGAGGCTCGAAAGCTTCCATTCAAGAAGCTCGGAAGCCTCCTTTCAAGAGGCTCGGAAGCCTCTTTTCAAGAGGCTGGGAAGCCACCTTTCAAGAGGCTTGGAAGCTTCCTTTCAAGAGGCTCGGAGGCCTCCTTTCAAGCGGCTCGGAAGCCTGCTTTCAAGAGGCTCTGAAGCCTGCTTTCTAGAAGCTCAGAAGCCTTCTTTCTCGAGGTTCAGAAACTTCCTTTCTTGAGGCTCGGAAGACTCTTTTCAAGAGGCTCGGAAGCCTCCTTTAAGAGCCTCGGAAGCCTGCTTTCTTGAGGCTGGGAAGCCTTTTCTTGAGGCTCGGTTGATTTTTTTCAAGAGGCTCGGAAGCCTCCTTTCAAGCGGCTCGGAAGCCTGCTTTCAAGAGGCTCAGAAGCCTTCTTTCTCGAGGTTCAGAAGCCTCCTTTCTTGAGGCTCGGAAGACTCTTTTCAAGAGGCTCGGAAGCCTGCTTTCTTGAGGCTCGGAAGCCTCCTTTCTTGAGGCTTGAAAGACTCTTTCAAGAGGCTCAGAAGCCTCCTTTAAGAGGCCTCAAAGCTTCCATTCAAGAAGCTCAGAAGCCTCCTTTCAAGAGGCTCAGAAGCCTCTTTCAAGAGGCTGGGAAGCCACCTTTCAAGAGGCTTGAAGCTTCCTTTCAAGAGGCTCGGAGGCCTCCTTTCAAGCGGCTCAGAAGCCTGCTTTCAAGAGGCTCAGAAGCCTGCTTTAAAGAAGCTCAAGCCTTCTTTCTCGAGGTTCAGAAACTTCCTTTCTTGAGGCTCAGAAGACTCTTTTCAAGAGGCTCGGAAGCCTCCTTTAAGAGCCTCGAAAGCCTGCTTACTTGAGGCTCGGAAGCCTGTTCTTGAAGCTCAGCTCATATTTTTCAAGATGCTTGGAAGCCTCCTTTCAAGCGCCTCCAAAGCTTCCTTTCAAGCAGCTCGGAAGCCTGCTTTCAAGAGGCTCAGAAGCCTTCTTTCTCGAGGTTCAGAAGCCTCCTTTCTTGAGGCTCGGAAGCCTCCTTTAAGAGGCTCGGAAGCCTGCTTTCTTGAGGCTCGGAAGCCTCCTTTCTTGAGGCTTGGAAGACTCTTTTCAAGAGGCTCGGAAGCCTCCTTTAAGAGGCTCGAAAGCTTCCATTAAAGAAGCTCGGAAGCCTCCTTTCAAGAGACTCGGAAGCCTCTTTTCAAGAGGCTGGGAAGCCACCTTTCAAGAGGCTTGGAAGCTTCCTTTCAAGAGGCTCGGAGGCCTCCTTTCAAGCGGCTCGGAAGCCTGCTTTCAAGAGGCTCAGAAGCCTTCTTTCTCGAGGTTCAGAAGCTCCTTTCTTGAGGCTCGGAAGACTCTTTTCAAGAGGCTCGGAAGCCTCCTTTAAGAGGCTCGGAAGTCTGCTTTCTTGAGGCTCGGAAGCCTTCTTTCAAGAGACTCGGAAGCCTCCTTTCCGAAAGCTCGAAAGCTTCTATTCAAGAGGCTCGGAAGCCTCTTTACAAGAGGCTCAAAAGCCTCTTTACAAGCCTCCTTTCAAGAGGCTCGGAAGCCTCCTTTCAAGAGGCTCGGAAGCCTCCTTTCAAGAGGCTCAGAAGCCTCCTTTCAAGAGGCTCAGAAGCCTCCTTTCAAGAGGCTCAGAAGCCTCCTTTCAAGAGGCTCAGAAGCCTCCTTTCAAGAGGCTCAGAAGCCTCCTTTCAAGAGGCTCGGAAGCCTCCTTTCAAGAGGCTCGGAAGCCTCCTTTCAAGAGGCTCGGAAGCCTCCTTTCAAGAGGCTCGGAAGCCTCCGGTCAAGAAGCTCGGAAGCCTCCTTTCAAGAGGCTCGGAAGCCTCCTTTCAAGAGGCTCGGAAGCTTCCTTTCAAGAGGCTCGGGAGCTTCGCTTCAAGAGGCTTGAAAGGTTGGAAGCCTCCTTTCAAGAGGCTCGGAAGCCTCCTTTCAAGAGGCTCGGAACCCAAGCAGCACGCGCAACATCTTTCAAATAGGTGTTTGTTCCTAATAAATTGCATTGAAGACACTGGCAATACATCGAGTCACATTAAAGCCACTTCCCAGTTTCAGAAAATCACAATGTTTCATTTCCGTTTAAGTGGCGTCGCAATATTCTACCCATCTGACTTCTTGGGTGGTTTAAAATTCGATGTGTTTCATATCAGAAACAAAACAGATAAGTTGCAGAATTAATAACACTTCGGTTCATTGCTGTTACGACAATGTTTCTGATATGTTGCAAAACACTTTGAGCTCAGCTGAGCAGTATTTTATTTGACAGTCCCCTGCATGTTCCGTATAAGGTACAATGAAGTTACAAATGACTTTGTTGTTTATGTAGTACACTTGTAGCAGAATCTCCAAATAGAATTGTTGGTGTGATGGTTATAGTAGAAGGTTGCAAATCTCAAGGTCCATGGTTCGATTCCCGGTTGGTTTTTGTGTTTTTATTTTCATTGTAGCCGCAAGATGTTGCAAATAGGCTCCACCTCTTGCGCTTTTTGTGTCACAAAGGAGTTCCAAATACGACGCGTTGTGCATAAGTCAGACATTTCGTAAGTCACACCACAGTTGTTTTTACTCACTGAGAAACAAGAGGTGTTGCTTGGGAAGCCTTATTTCAAGAGGCTCGGAAGCCTCCTTTCAAGAGGCTCGGAAGCCTCCTTTCAAGAGGCTCGGAAGCCTCTTTTCAAGAGGCTCGGAAGCCTCCTTTCAAGAGGCTCGGAAGCCTCCTCTCAAGAGGCTCGGAAGCCTCCTGTCAAGAGGCTCGGAAGCCTCCTTTCAAGAGGCTCGGAAGCCTCCTTTCAAGAGGCTCGGAAGCCTCCTTTCAAGAGGCTCGGAAGCCTCCTTTCAAGAGGAAGAGGCTCGGAAGCCTCCTTTCAAGAGGCTCAGAAGCCTTCTTTCAAAAGGGGCAGAAGCCTCCTTTCAAGAGGCTCAGAAGCCTGCTTTCAAGAGGCTCAGAAGCCTGCTTTCAAGAGGCTCAGAAGCCTCCTTCCAAGAGGCTCAAAAGCCTCCTTTCAAGAGGCTCAGAAGCCTCATTTCAAGAGGCTCAGAAGCCTCCTTTCAAGAGGCTCAGAAGCCTCCTTTCAAGAGGCTCAGAAGCTTCCTTTCAAGAGGCTCAGAAGCCTCCTTTCAAGATGCTTGGAAGCCTCCTTTCAAGAGGCTCGTAAGCCTCCTTTCAAGAGGCTCGGAAGCTTCCCTTCAAGAGGCTCGGAAGCCTCCTTTCAAGAGGCTTGGAAGCTTCCTTTCAAGTGGCTCGGAAGCCTCTTTTCAAGAAGCTCGGAAGCCTTTTTTCAAGAGGCCTCCTGTCATAAGGCTCGGAAGCCTCCTTTCAAAAGGCTCGAAAGCCTCCTTTCAAAAGACTCGGAAGCATCCTTTCAAGAGGCTAAGAAACGCCCCTTAAATATGCTCAGCAGCCTTCTTTGACACCGCTCGAAAGCCTCCTTCAAGCTGCTCGGAAGCCTTCTTTCAAGAGACTCGGAAGGTTTCCTTTCTTTTCAATGAGGCTTGGTTCAGAAGTGTAATTCCAAAATGCTCAGAAACCTCGTTTTAAGAAGCTCGGAAGTTTCCATTCAGTTGGTCGGAAGCCTCTAATCAAAAGGCTCACAAGCCTCCTTTCAAAAGACTAGGAAACCCTTTTTAATAGTTCTCAATGTTTTTTTCAAAGTGAGAAGTGAGAAATGAATAGTGAGAAGTGTAAAGGTAAAAATGAGAATTGAGAAATTTAAATGGCGAAGTAGTAGTGATAAAAAAAATATCGAAAATTACTTAAATTTTGAACCGTTGAATATTTAGAACAGTTGTGTATCCCAAAATTTTAGTAGACAAAACAAAAAGTGTTAACATTGCATATTTTCTAATTTAAAGTTGTCCAAAATTGAATTGAATGTTTAAAAAAAAAACTTTCATGAATATTGAACATTATGGGAATTTATAATAGAAAATTAAACTTTACAATTGCTAAAATAACAAGAGACTTAAATTTAAACACAATAAAACAATATTTTTCTAACAAATCCTCAAATATTGGCATTTTAAAAATGTTAAGTTGCTATTCCAACAAGTTTTAAATATTTCAAAAACTATGAAAAAATATTCCGAAAATTTTGAGCATTACTAAAATGTGGTAGTCGTAATAAAAAGTTAAAGGTTAAAAGTAATAAAAACTGCCCAAAATTAATAAAAAATAAAAATTTCCAAAATGGTTTTCATATTTTTAAATTCTATTTCAATAAAATAAAATAACAAGCTAGGCCAAAAAAGTTCAATTGTATCAAAAGTTTGTAAAATTCAAAAATGGTGTAAACTTTTGAAAACTCTTTTTTCATTTTTCAAAGAAATTGTAATTTTGAATTTTAAATAATTCAAAAATTGTTCTAATCTAAAGAATTAAAAAAACAAAAATTTCCATCGGTGGCTTCAGCAGAGATAGCTAGTAGGAAATTATCGAGCAACTGACTGCAAAAAGTAGATTCGCAACGATCGCGTTGATAGCGATCCCAGCAGAAATGCTTTCCGCCGTTGTACGCTGCAGAACATTAATTTGCATCTGTGGCGTCTGCAGCGAGTGAGAAAATATCGAGTGGCCCTTGAAATTGCCTGCAAAGTACAAAACAGCTCCGAAATTGACAGCAGCAGCGACGGATAGGCTGGATCTAATAGATGGAGCAGCTGATTTCTGCGTTTCACTTACGTTTATTGGTGCCAGTGGAGGCACTCGCAATCATCTTCGCTGCAGCAATCTACCAGCTAACTTGCATATACTCAGTGACTGAGTAAAATTGTATTGTCGTCTCTTTCCTTCCCACGGAAATTTTACTCAATTTCCGTCAAAAGAGAGACTACTCAAAACTATGAGTAATCCTGCTTTTTATTGCTTCCTCTGGCAGACCCAGAGTAAAAAGGGCTTTTAAAATTCCATAAAATAATTCGAAAAAAATATACATGCGAAATTGTAAAAATGAAGAGGTTCAAAAATATTTTAAATATAAAATTTTTCGGAAAATAAATTTCAAAAACATCTAATTAAAAAAATTCGAAATTAAACAAAATTCATTTTTATTTTCAATTAGCCTTCAAAAAATTCTATAAAAAATTAATTAAAAAAATAAATGAATAACATTTTTTTTCAGTTTTTCAAAACTTTAAAAATTTCAAATTTCTTTCTATAGATTTGGGAAAAGAATAATGAATTATCAACGTAATTCCAAAATTTTCTAAGGTTTTATTTACATGAAAACTAAAAAAGCTCAAAATATTTTAATTATTTCAATAACTTGAAAAATAATAATACATAAATACTTTTTTAATGGTACTCAACGTGTCATGTTAAAAGCAATTTGATTTGAATCGACCGGCGTGGCGATTCGTTTTCCTTGACTCTGCCTTCCCGAGAAATATTTGAGTTTTTTGGTTCAAGATTTTTGAGGGGTTTTTTCGTTATTTTTTATAGTAGTTCAGATTTACAGAAAGAAAAATACATATTTGGAATTTCATTGAGAAATTCTTCTTTATATTTTCAATAATTCTCATGATTTTCGAAGGAAATTATTTTAAATTTTCAAAGGAAAATGTGCAGAATGGTTCGGTGAAATTCTTCTTAATTTGTTCTCCAAATTCCTCTGATTTTTTTTTTCATGGAAATGCTAAAAAATCATGAAAATCCTTCACTCAAAAATTGTATTTGTAAGATTCTTTAAATTTACTCCGAAAATTCTTTCATATTTTACGAGCATTCTAAATACCAATAAAAATTTAAGCTAATTCTGAACTTTTGTTTTCTTCAGATTTTTTGAAATTTTCCTTGCGAAACTGTTTCGAAATCTCTCGGTAAATGCTTCAGTATTAGCCCGGGACATGAATTTCATCGAAAATTCTTTCGATTTTCTTCTGATTTTCTCGAGAAAATGTATGAATACTCATGATAAATTTTTCTGAATTCCCACAGAAAATCTTCCTGGAATTCCATAAAAAAATATTAATTCAAAAAAAAATCTTTTGAGTTTTCTCGTGCACATGCACTTATCAAATCAATTTCGGAACTAAATTCTAATTCAGAATTATTTCACAATCAACCAAGAAACTTAACCTAATTGTTTATAAGCCCTTCGCCTATTGATGTACGATTTTTCAATCGACGGATTGCTTTTGATATATCCATTTTCCTTTCCTTGCAAAGATACATTTGAAACCGATTCGAAACGAGCTGACGGCGATGCCGATGACACAATTTATTTATTTCAAAACTAATGGAAACAGTGTTCAACCGAAAAAGCAAGACGAACAAATTTGTTGTTCGTCAAATTAGCAACTATTCGCTAACTAGGCTGTGGCTTAGACAAAAGGCAGTTCACCGACAAGGGTAAAAAACACTAATTTCTACATTTTAGCGCCACACGTATCCAGCTATCCGCAATCGCTAAATGGAGCTTGCTTTAGCTTAAGAATTTTTCAATATTTGTTATTTTTTGTCTATCTCGAATTTTTGGAATTTCAAAAATCCCCATCATCTGTATTTTCCGGTGTTATTGAAAGAGAAAAGTTGGATTCGAAGACGGATTATTATAAAGCCTAGCCCAACTAATGAGCTTTTAACCAACATGTAACACAGATAATGCAAAATCTACATTTTTACGTTTTCTACGGCTTTATAAATGTTTCGTAAAATTCTTGAACTAAATAAACACAGCTCCTAGATTGTAACTCTCAATTCCTCTTCACTCCGATATTTCCGTCCGCACCCAACAGATCACCCCGCACTAACACGGACATTGCATAATCCTTGGCTTGCTCAATGCTGAACACCTTCTTCTATCCATCATCCTCTTCACCCGGGTGATCACGATCAAAGCAACTCACGAAATAAACACAAAACCCCGAAAGCAGATCACTGCCAACTCGGATGCAATACACACAAAAATTTCCCCGCTCGAACCGCACCGAGCAAGGACTGCGCCTTCCTACGCGCGCCGGCATCGGCGACGACAAATGCGTTGGAGGATTAGTCACTAGTCACAATGTACATATATCTGTAGGAGGACCACACCACGCACGTGGGACGACGCTACGCAACACCCAGCATCCGTCAGCATCCCTTGCTTCAGACTTTGGCGCGCGCCCTACGCACATGTGTTCACCTCAAACCGTGCGTGATGCGTCGCGACGCGACCGTCAAGTGTAACGGAAAAGCGACGGCCCTCTGTTGCCATCACCCCCATAATGTTTCACAAAACTGATGGAGTGCCGTGCTTTCCACGGCTTTTCCGCCCGAACACAATCTCTGCAGCAGTAACAGCACCGTGTTTTCGTTTTCGTCACAGAACCGTCGACGTCGTCTGTTATTAATAGAACATGATTTTCTCGCACACAAACGACGACGACGACGGGAGTTTTGCACTTTTCATGGCCTGCTTCTCACTCGATCTTCGCCCATCGTCTGTGGAAAATCTAAATTTTCTTTCCGCACCTGCACACAACTTGCTGCCAATTTGTACCGATAATTGATCAGTTGCACCAATCAGCACCACAATCATCGATCCATTGGCCGAGAACTCGGTACTGACCGTCTTCACCCGTTACTCGTCTTCGATTTAGCACAAATTCGCTAATTATTACTAAATAAGGCAAATCAACTGCGAGCGCCCACCACATAAGCAGCTTCCAGTGTCACTCCTCAGAACCCAGTGAGCACAGTTTCCAGTTATTGGCCAGTGGCGTAGAATCCACTTAGAACCGCACCCCGCACTAAGTGCTGAGCTCGCGCGATCACCACAGCAGTCCACCTTCCAGCGCACTATACCACTGCGAATATATTGAATAATTTTCTCACTACTCACATCACACTACACCGATATTCTATCCACCTAGAATACCCACTCACTGGCGTACTGCCGACTCCAAACCAACGGCTTCTCACACGCGTCCAAACTTCACGACGACCAGCAGGAAACTAAACTAGCGCTCGTCCCGCGCTCGAAAAAGAATCGACCGAGCGGAGCGACCGCGCGCACAAAGATGAATCCAGCCCGACCGGCAGCACCAGCTGCAGCAGATCCCGACGCACATACGCGGACCGTCGGCGTCGCGACGTAACCAGCGGCGACGACGACGACCGAACCGACTGACGACGCTGTTTGTTGTTGGCTGGCAGTTTAAAGGGATGCCGACTCGCGGAAACAGATGCTTCTTCTTCTTCTTTTTCAATGGATATACTTTCCAACCTGGAACTTGCCCTGCCTTTCAATTTCGTATTCTTTTGGCATTTCCACCACAGTTGTTAATTGAAAGCGTTTCTATGCCCGCCAAATTGCATGAGTATATATTATCTTGTGTGGCAAGTACAATGGATACACTATGACCAGGGAGTCGAGAATGTTTGCCACCCGAAAACATCCTACCGGACCGAGAATCGAACTCACCATCTCCGGATTGGCAATCCAACGTCTTTGCCCGCAAAAATGTAACTGGAGAAACAGTTGCTGACTGCAGCAATAATGAAGGAAAATTTATTAGCGTGTCCGGCATGCTGTGGGTGCCACTGGGACACCCCAAACGGCAGCCACTCAAAATTGATTTCACATCCATCTAATAGTTTTCCCTACATTACGATCTTTATGATTTATGGAAAATAGTTCTTAATATCTTTAAAAGAATCATTGCTTTTATTAAAGGATTATTTAATTTAAACTAATTTACTTGCATTGCACTTATTAAACAAATTAATCGGATTCTGATTAGATAAGTTTAGCGTGGAGATTTGCTGTGAAGATGTAGGAATATTGTTGCGCTAGCGTCCGATAGATGGCAAATATGTTTCACGGTACTTTTCATTGCACAGGCAACCTCGAGTATATGGGGCCTCGATTATACTAATGACACACCTGTGGTACTTGTACCATGGTACAAGAGGACAAGAAAATTATTTCAAGACTATCTTTAATAAAGACAATAATCGGTACTATAATGACATAATGACATAGAACGGACGAATCTCTTTACTATACCTACCGGGTGTCATTAAACCAACCGCGTTACGCTGTGTTGAAAGGTTTTAAACGTTAAAAATGTCCTTCTTGTTTCGGATATCTATATGGTAAACTTCCTAATCGACATATTTTTGCTCCTAGAATTCATCTCATGGCTCTGATATTCATCCCATCAAAAACAAAGCAATAGAAAGCAATTTGATTTGTTTATTATTTTTGTGATTTTTTCAGCAGTGAGCACGCATGTTGACAAAAAGAGGCGACAAAATGAATCGCCTGCTTTGAGCGTAATTACAGCGGCACACTAGGAGTTAACTTTCTGAAATCAGTATGGCGAAAGGCATCTAAGGTTCGATTTCTCAAAATTAAGCCCCTTCATCGAAAAAAATATTTGGTAGGCGTAGTAGCGGACACCTTCCTACATAACCGGTACCAAATAGTTTTTCATGAAAAGTTCCTAATTTTGAGAAAACCCGCGTTAGATGTCTTTCGCCATACAAATTTCTGGCGGTTAACTCATGCTGGCTATTTGCGCATATACGATAGCGCCTGAATGTGGAAGCGGCGAGTAGAAAATCAGCCACTGCCAATAATTCATTGCTGCTGTATTTTTTGTTTCACAATGAGATTTTCTTTTTTTATCTAATTTTATTTCCTTTTTGTCATAAGACGAGTTTGTACAATCCCATTGAATTCCACCACTTAATTGTATCTTGACAGATACGTATTTCAACTTCAACAGTAAGGCCGTCTTCAGTGTCTCGTACTTGACAAGTGAAGACCTGGGCGGTGCGAATAGAATCGATTTGGTTGTCAAACTGAAGCCAAACTTTTCTATTGTGCCGGAGCCAAACATTGAAGATTGTGGTTATGTTCGTTTCAGATCCTATATTGAGAAGTATTGTTATTATTTGGGAAAAAATAAAAATAAACTTAGATTGAGTTTTGTATTCTTTGTAACAAATATTTTCACATTATATTTCGAGTTGAAAATTAGTAGGAATGCAATTAAAAAGCACTCGTTACGAAATTTCACAAGATTCAGCAGCTGGTTGGAGCAGGAATGTATGTAAACCATCGTAAAGTCATGTAGAGTCTCGCGCATTTGTGCGCCTTCATGCAGCGCGGGAAGAGAAATTCGAAGAGCGGGAAATGTTTGACAGCCAAGAAACTGCAAAATAATATTGCTTATGTGACTGATTTCAAAATATCCATCTACTCGCTTGAGAGCAGAAAAGCGGCTCTATCCGCAGCACCCAGGTGAAGACATTCCACTAAAAAGCTCAAAATAATTTTCTTTATTTTATTTGCTAATTATCTAACACATGCATTCATCTCTTAGACTAGATGTTTCGTGTTTTTTAACACTATCATCCTTATTTGATATGGTATACTTTTAGTTATTATTAACACTTCCTTAGCCGTGCGGTAAAGACGCGCGGCTATAAAGCAAGACCATGCTGAGGGTGGCTGGGTTCGATTCCCGGTGCCGGTCTAGACCATTTTCGGATTGGAAATTGTCTCGACTTCCCTGGGCATAAAAGTATCATCGTGTTAGCAAATATACTATATTAACAATATGATTCACTCTCACGAAATTTTGGCGACACCACATGTGGCGCCAACTCGCGTTCAAAAAGGTCGATACACACTATAATTGAACTATCCAAAATATGGCGATCGTTATACACACAAAAAATAGGGATGCCGGATGTTTTTTTGGGAAATTAATCGACTAAATTTTATCAAATTCTAGCCGAAAATCAAATGTTGTAGCAGAAGTGTGGTAGCCATTATTTTTGTCAAAATATATAATAAATTTGAAATTGCTCGTTGAACTATATCCGACGGAATGGTACCGCTGCTGGTGTACCTTATCGAAATTGAAGCACGGTGAAACAGGTTGCTGTTAAAGTTACCATTCTTTATTGGCAGTCTAATGCATGAAGAAGAAGAAACAGAAAAGATGGCATTCGAAAAAAAATTGCACGGGCAACCATACGAAGAAAATTTTGAAACTCTTTTTAACAATTCTAG
The DNA here is from genome assembly GCF_024139115.2 of Armigeres subalbatus. Taxonomy (NCBI): domain Eukaryota; kingdom Metazoa; phylum Arthropoda; class Insecta; order Diptera; family Culicidae; genus Armigeres; species Armigeres subalbatus. The sequence continues at coordinate 304,834,531 of NC_085139.1, read as the reverse complement.
AAGCAATTTTATTAAAAACGGTTAGCAGCAGCATTTTTTTTTCGAATGGGCCTTTTCACGAGACGTTTAAAACAGCTGATTTCATCGTCAATTGACAGTTCTTCTATGAAACTGACAGCTTCGGACTTGCAGGCCTGTTCAGCGGTTGTAAACAAGTGCAGCCTCGTCACATGAAAAAGCCTATATCATCTTTATGCTTCTTCTTCTTCTTCATGCAACGTTTGTTCGCCAATTCACTTCTCGCATTGTAGTTGCTCTCTGCTCTTACACTATTTTGCTGTTTTTCGGTTTGGTTCCTACATCTTCAGCTCGTCTCGATGCAACACTTTTTAATGTTTAAGTTTTGATTTCTTTTAAATATTTAGAGGCATCAAATAATATGGTTCTTTGCGAAATTTGACTTTAAATAGGTCAATGACTCGACTGGTACAAACAATCTAAATATCGAACACTAGGCGTGAGAGAAAAATCATTTAGCTGAACAAACAGCGATTGTCCGGTAAAATAATTGCGGAACAATTCGCTCATAAACTCGGCGATTCTTTTTGAGGAGAATCTGAGCGCATTGTGAAGTTTTTGGTATCATGCATACTCTTAATTTATTTGATCTGGCAGAGAGAAACGAACGCTTCCAATCTGGTCTAATGGCCTCATATTCGTATCTACAAGAAAGGGCACAGTCTCGATTTACGAGATGTACGATCAACAACAAACCAGACGTTCAAAATAAACAGGATCACTTGCTTCGATCAGAGGTCGCACAGACTGAACACTTAACATTTAGCATGAGCAGGGTTCATAATGCTCACTCAATCTCAGGAGCACATGATTTTCCCTCACGAAAGTTTTCGGGGAGAAATCGCTTTTCGGGAAAGAAAAACAGCCTGGAGAGTGATAACAATCTTTCGCTCACTTCGATTGCCGCTAAATGTTGGTTTGCTCTTTTTCTTTCATATTCGAGTCTTTTCGAGGCATCATCAATGCAAATGGTAGTAGCTTATGTGGAACAAATAACTTAACGCTTTCATACGGATAGCATGGTGGTGTGGCTAAAGTAAGCGCATCCCCACAGCTATTATTGTTACTATTCTGGGTTCGAATCCCGGCGCGGCCATACAATTTTGTAATTGTTCTGCGATAATTCTCGCGAAAAGTGAGTGAGAGGTGAAAATAATGAAACGAAAAAGGATTTTCATCTAATAGGCAAGATTTTCGTTTATCTTCCAATGCTAATTCTAGAGAAAAGATTGATGGGTGAAAGATGATCCTCAACATAAACAACGAAACAAGATTTTCCCTTGGCCCGAAAACGCTTACTTTGGTCTCATTGAAACGAAAAGTCGAAACCCTGGCATGAGACAACGGACAGGACATTTACACAACACCCAGTGGACCAGTGGAGAGCTTTTCGCTTTACGAAAAGTTTTCTCCTTACCGGGGCGGAAACCGAACCTACACTCCACAGCACATGCATCTAGAGATTGACGTAGCTAACCGCACGGCTACGAAGCCCAGTCTGCGGCAAATCCTTCCGGGAACACAACTTTCCAAGTCTTCATCTGTTTGTGGACTCAATTGTGTACGAAACGTGAAATGATATGAACGAACGGTGGAAGATAATGCAAGACCACGGCTTTTCAGTAAAGCTGATTAGGCTGATTCGTGTGTCACCAGATATTCTGATGCTCGATCAGTATTGTAAATTCATCTTATGTAAAACTACTACACAAGCTCTAACTACTTCCAGTACTTTTGATAATAAAAAACTAGCAAAAACTACCCAGCTTTGCCCGGGTGTTCCGTGTTTCAAATGACACATACTGAACTACCTATCTGTACCACCGCACTCTAGAGATCAAATTCTGTGCGATTGTTTTGTTTTCCACAACAGCTGACCTAAAATTGTATTGGACGTCTAAACTTTTGCTCGAACTTTTTATCATTTGGAAGATCCAATCCAATAATGGTTCGTAGTACCGAAATGAAATTCTAGGGAAATTGCCAGTATCATCCGAAGGGAGGCCTGTGACCTAAGGATCAGCTCTCGCAAGAACCATCACAAGTACCGCGATGGTGACACTTCAAAGAGCCTCTGCTTCGTCTTCGGCTTTCGGTCTTCGGCGTCCATGAATCATCTCAGCATCAATGACAACAGCAGATCTTGACGGACCAATACAGCTTGCGGAACATCTTACCAATATTCCGAAAATTACACCAAGGTAGCACTGTGCTAGATAGCACGTTGATGCGAAAACCTTCACCTGTGGCAGCGAGTGAGGCTGTCAAGAATCTTCCAGATATTGAACCAGATGATCGAATCGTCCAAGTCAGTATATTCATTCGTCTCGGACGAGGTTTCCAACGTTAAGGTCTGCTCATGTAAGTAATTCTTCAAAAATTCACGACAGAAATGAACGCAACTACCAAAGAAGCTTTTAAACTATCCGTCATCAACAATGTTCGGTACCGACGACCGCCGCGGTACGACCTAGAGCGACTGAAGCAACCTGATGTCGCCACTGCATACGCGCAGCATCTCGAGGCAGCGTTGCCGGAAGAGGGTGAGCTCGATGGGGCCCCTCTTGAGGACTGCTGGAGTACAGTTAAAGCAGCCATTAACGACGCAGCGGAGAACAACGTCGGGTATATGGGTCGAAGTCGACGGAACGATTGGTTCGACGAAGAGTGCAGACAGATTCTGGAGGAGAAGGACGCAGCGCGGGCGGTCGCGCTGCAGCAAGGTACCCGGCAGAACGTGGAACGTTATAGACGGAAGCGGAGACAGCAGACCCGCCTTTTCAGGAGAAGAAACGAAGCCTGAAAGAAGCGGAGTGCGGTGAGATGGAACAGCTGTGCCGTTCTCAAGATACACGCAAGTTCTATCAGAAGCTCAACGCATCCCGCAAAGGCTTCGTGCCGCGAGCCGAAATGTGCCGGGATAAGGATGGGAGCATCTTGACGGACGAACGTGTGGTGATCGAAAGGTGGAAGCAGCACTACGAGGAACATCTGAATGGCGCTGAGAGTACAGGCAGTGAAAGTCAAGGCAGCGGAGGAGATGACTACGTCAGTTCAGCGGACGATGGAAGCCAACCAGCCCCCACCTTGAGGGAAGTTAAGGATGCCATTCAACAGCTAAAGACCAATAAAGCAGCTGGTAAGGATGGTATCGGAGCTGAGCTCATCAAGATGGGTCCGGAAAAGCTGGCCACGTGCCTGCACAAACTGATAGTCAGAATCTGGGAAACCGAACAGCTACCGGAGGAGTGGAAGGAAGGGGTTATATGCCCCATCTACAAGAAAGGCGACAAACTGGAGTGTGAGAACTTTCGAGCGATCACCATCCTTAATGCCGCCTACAAAGTGATATCCCAGATCATCTTCCGTTGTCTGTCACCATTAGTGAACGAGTTCGTGGGAAGTTATCAAGCCGGCTTCGTTGACGGCCGCTCGACAACGGACCAGATCTTTACTGTACGGCAAATCCTTCAAAATGGCGTGAATACAAGGTCCCAACGCACCATCTGTTCGTCGATTTCAAGGCGGCATACGACAGTATAGACTGCGTAGAGCTATGGAAAATTATGGACGAGAACAGCTTCCCTGAGAAGCTTACCAGACTGATCAAAGCAACGGTGGATGGTGTGCAAAACTGTGTGAAGATTTCGGGCGAACACTCCAGTTCGTTCGAATCGCGCCGGGGACTAAGACAAGGTGATGGACTTTCGTGCCTGTTGTTCAACATTGCGCTAGAAGGTGTTATGCGGAGAGCCGGGTGTAACAGCCGGGGTACGATTTTCAACAGATCCAGTCAATTTATTTGCTTCGCGGATGACATGGACATTGTCGGCCGAACATTTGCAAAGGTGGCAGAACTGTACACCCGCCTGAAAAGCAACAAAAGTTGGACTGGTGGTGAATGCGTCAAAGACAAAGTACATGCTTGTGGGCGGAACCGAGCGCGACAGGGCCCGCCTGGGAAGCAGTGTTACGATAGACGGGGATACCTTCGAGGTGGTCGAGGAATTCGTCTACCTCGGATCCTTGCTAACGGCTGACAACAACGTTAGTCGTGAAATACGAAGGCGCATCATCTGTGGAAGTCGGGCCTACTACGGGCTCCAGAAGAAACTGCGGTCGAAAAAGATTCGCCACCGCACCAAATGTGTCATGTACAAGACGTTAATAAGACCGGTAGTCCTCTACGGACATGAAACATGGACAATGCTCGAGGAGGACTTGCAAGCACTCGGAGTATTCGAGAGACGGGTGCTTAGGACCATCTTTGGCGGTGTGCAAGAAGACGGTGTGTGGCGGCGAAGAATGAACCATGAGCTCGCCCAACTCTACGGCGAACCCAGTATCCAGAAGGTAGCTAAAGCCGGAAGGGTACGATGGGCAGGACATGTTGCAAGAATGCCGGACAGCAACCCTGCAAAGATGGTGTTCGCTTCCGATCCGGCAGGTACGAGACGGCGTGGAGCGCAGCGAGCGAGATGGGCAGACCAGGTGCAGAACGACTTGGCGAGCGTGGGGCGTATCCGAGGATGGAGAGATGCGGCCTCGAACCGTGCATTGTGGCGTCAAATTGTTGATTCAGTGTTATCTGTTTAGATGTTAACTAAATAAATGAAACCAAAGAAGCTTTGGTTAATGGATGATTTGTGCTTATTTTACATAGAACTGGTGGATTTTAGTCTTTGGTAAGAAAGGAATGGGGGGCTGCAAAATGGTGGGTTGACATCAAGGAAGGAGCGCCCAACAGAGCTCTGGTCCCCACAAGTCCCTATTTCACGCTTCCAAGGGTCTTCCGATGACAAAAGACCGCCAGCTAAGGGTTGTGTACTTGTGGTAGTGCAGCCTGGGTACTGTTGTCCTTCTGACATCAGCTAGAGTGAGAAGGTATGCCTCGAGCGTCTGTTCACCAGGAGGTGCGGCTCAAACAGCGTCTGCCTGGTACCCAGCGGCTGATTAACGAAATGCTGTATCGCGTCAGCTATACCTAAGGTGGCAGCCTCGGCATCATCGCGATGTAGGTAACGCGACCCCGGTAAGGTAGCTTACTGAAGCCCCTCAAATACCACGAAAAATGGAGATAGAAGAAAAAGAGAACGTTATTTTTGGCAACCGACCCGGCAACGAAATAAGGACTATGATTGGAAACTCGGTACCTGGAATGTCAGGACCCTAAATGAACCTGGACGAGTGAGCCTTCTGGCTCGTGAACTGCAGAAGGTTGGAGTGAACGTGGCTGCTATTCAAGAAGTCCGATGGCCTAGATCCGGAGAACGTGAATTCCGAGCCGTGGACCCCACGACCAATACTGCATTCAAGTATAACATCTATCACAGCGTCGGTGAAAAAGCAGAGCATGGAGTTGGTTTCGTAGTGATGGGCAAGCAGATGAAGCGAGTGATGCGGTGGAAACCCATTAGCGAACGAATCTGTGTGTTGAGGATACGGGGCAAATTCTTCAATTACAGCCTAATCAACGTTTACGCACCGACAAACGATAAATCCGACGATGTGAAGGACACGTTTTATGAATGTCTTGATAAAGCCTAGGGAGAGTGTCCAAAGCTTGACGTGAAAATTGTTATCGGAGACGCAAACGCTCAGGTCGGTAGAGAGGACTTTTTCCGCCCTATAATCAGTAAGGAGAGCCTTCACTCCGCTACCAATGACAACGGTCTACGGCTAGTAAATTTTGCGGCTGCCAGAGGGATGGCCATCAGTAGCACCTACTTTGCACGAAAGAACATCCGAAAGCACACCTGGAGACACCCAAATGGTGAAACTTGCAACCAGATAGACCATGTTCTGGTGGATGGGCGCCATTTCTCGGATGTTATCGATGTGCGGGCATTCAGAGGTCCGAACATTGACTCTGATCACTACCTCGTTGTCAGTAAAATTTGATCACGGTTGTCAACTGTATCGAACGAAAGATCACAGCGAACGATGCGTTACAATATCCAGCGATTGCCGGCGGAAGGAGTATCGGCTGAGTACCGCCAGAAGCTCGACGAACGGATAAGTACAATCAACGTTAGCGACAACATCAACGATCTATGGGAGTCGATCCATGGAGCGGTGAGCACAACAGCACAAGAAGTGATAGGCACTGCACAGAGGCGACCCAGGACGGGTTGGTTCGATGTGGAGTGCCAGAGAGTGACAGACGAGAAGAACGTTGCCAGAAGCCGGATGTTGGTGTCAGGTACCCGATCGAATAGAGATCGGTACAAGGAAGCAAGAGCAGCCGAAAAACGAACTCACCGCAGGAAGAAAAAAGAGTACGAAGAACAAGTTATTAGTGAGGCGCAGGAAAAATGGAGCAGAACGCTATGCGGAGGTTTTATGAGTCTGTCAATGGCGTGCGGAGAAAGACAGCGCCATCTCCCGTCATGTGCAACGACCAACAAGGGAATTTGCTGACAGATAAAACTGAAGTGGCTGCCAGGTGGAAGCAACACTTCGAGACTTTGTTGAATGGAGGAAGTGACGGTGCATCGGTGAACAGAATAAATATTAGCGACGATGGACAAGCTGTGGAGTCACCTACACTAGATGAGGTTAAAAAAGCTGTCAAAGAGCTGAAAAACAATAAGGCTGCGGGGAAGGACCAGCTCCCGGGTGAACTTCTCAAACATGGCAGTGAGCGGCTTTATGAAGTTCTGCACCATATTATGTCGAAAATATGGGAAGACGAGGAAATGCCTGCTAGCTGGTTGGACGGCCTCATTTGCCCTCTCTTTAAGAAAGGGCATAGACTGGAGTGCGCCAATTACCGAGGAATAACCCCCCTTAACTCGGCGTACAAAATTATGTCCCGTATTCTGTACAACAGATTGAGACCGCTTGAAGAGTCCTTCGTCGGCGAATACCAAGCAGGTTTTCGTGAGGGCCGATCAACGACGGATCAAATGTTTACCCTGAGACAAATCCTTGATAAATTCCGGGAGTACAACTTGCAGACACATCATCTGTTTATTGATTTCAAGGCGGCGTACAGCCTGGGTACTGTTGTCCTTCTGACATCAGCTAGAGTGAGAAGGTATGCCTCGAGCGTCTGTTCACCAGGAGGTGCGGCTCAAACAGCGTCTGCCTGGTACCCAGCGGCTGATTAACGAAATGCTGTATCGCGTCAGCTATACCTAAGGTGGCAGCCTCGGCATCATCGCGATGTAGGTAACGCGACCCCGGTAAGGTAGCTTACTGAAGCCCCTCAAATACCACGAAAAATGGAGATAGAAGAAAAAGAGAACGTTATTTTTGGCAACCGACCCGGCAACGAAATAAGGACTATGATTGGAAACTCGGTACCTGGAATGTCAGGACCCTAAATGAACCTGGACGAGTGAGCCTTCTGGCTCGTGAACTGCAGAAGGTTGGAGTGAACGTGGCTGCTATTCAAGAAGTCCGATGGCCTAGATCCGGAGAACGTGAATTCCGAGCCGTGGACCCCACGACCAATACTGCATTCAAGTATAACATCTATCACAGCGTCGGTGAAAAAGCAGAGCATGGAGTTGGTTTCGTAGTGATGGGCAAGCAGATGAAGCGAGTGATGCGGTGGAAACCCATTAGCGAACGAATCTGTGTGTTGAGGATACGGGGCAAATTCTTCAATTACAGCCTAATCAACGTTTACGCACCGACAAACGATAAATCCGACGATGTGAAGGACACGTTTTATGAATGTCTTGATAAAGCCTAGGGAGAGTGTCCAAAGCTTGACGTGAAAATTGTTATCGGAGACGCAAACGCTCAGGTCGGTAGAGAGGACTTTTTCCGCCCTATAATCGGTAAGGAGAGCCTTCACTCCTCTACCAATAACAACGGTCTACGGCTAGTAAATTTTGCTGCTGCCAGAGGGATGGCCATCAGTAGCACCTACTTTGCACGAAAGAACATCCGAAAGCACACCTGGAGACACCCAAATGGTGAAACTTGCAACCAGATAGACCATGTTCTGGTGGATGGGCGCCATTTCTCGGATGTTATCGATGTGCGGGCATTCAGAGGTCCGAACATTGACTCTGATCACTACCTCGTTGTCAGTAAAATTTGATCACGGTTGTCAACTGTATCGAACGAAAGATCACAGCGAACGATGCGTTACAATATCCAGCGATTGCCGGCGGAAGGAGTATCGGCTGAGTACCGCCAGAAGCTCGACGAACGGATAAGTACAATCAACGTTAGCGACAACATCAACAATCTATTCGAGTCGATTCATGGATCGTTGAACACAACAGCACAAGAAGTGATAGGCACTGCACAGAGGCGACCCAGGACGGGTTGGTTCGAAGTGAAGTGTCAGAGAGTGACAGACGAGAAGAACGTTGCCAGAAGCCGAATGTTGGTGTCAGGTACCCGATCGAAAAGAGATCGGTACAAGGAAGCAATAGCAGCCGAAAAACGAACTCACCGCTGGAAGAGAAAAGAGTACGAAGAACAAGCTATTAGTGAGGCGCAGGAAAAAATGGAGCAGACCGATATGCGGAGATTTTATGAGTCTGTCAATGGCGTGCGGAGAAAGACAGCGCCATCTTCCGTCATGTGCAACGACCAACAAGGGAATTTGCTGACAGATAAAACTGAAGTGGCTGCCAGGTGGAAGCAACACTTCGAGACTTTGTTGAATGGAGGAAGTGACGGTGCATCGGTGAACAGAATAAATATTAGCGACGATGGACAAGCTGTGGAGTCACCTACACTAGATGAGGTTAAAAAAGCTGTCAAAGAGCTGAAAAACAATAAGGCTGCGGGGAAGGACCAGCTCCCGGCTGAACTTCTCAAACATGGCAGTGCTTTATGAAGTTCTGCACCATATTATGTCGAAAATATGGGAAGACGAGGAAATGCCTGCTAGCTGGTTGGACGGCCTCATTTGCCCTCTCTTTAAGAAAGGGCATAGACTGGAGTGCGCCAATTACCGAGGAATAACCCCCCTTAACTCGGCGTACAAAATTATGTCCCGTATTCTGTACAACAGATTGAGACCGCTTGAAGAGTCCTTCGTCGGCGAATACCAAGCAGGTTTTCGTGAGGGCCGATCAACGACGGATCAAATGTTTACCCTGAGACAGATCCTTGATAAATTCCGGGAGTACAACTTGCAGACACATCACCTGTTTATTGATTCCAAGGCGGCGTACGATTCAGTGAAACGGAATAAATTATGGCAAATTATTTTTGTACATGGTTTTCCGACGAAACTGATACGGCTGATTTGTATAACGTTGGACGGGTCGAAATCAAGTATAAGGATTGCGGAAGAAATATCGACGTCATTTGATACCTTAGATGGATTAAAGCAGGGTGATGCACTCTCGAATCTACTGTTCAATATAGCGCTCGAGGGAGCGATTAGGAGAGCTGGTGTGCAAAGAAGCGGTACCATTATCACAAAATCGCATATGCTCCTGGGATTTGCGGACGATATCGAAATTATCGGAATTGATCGCCGTGCCGTGGAAGAGGCTTTTGCGCCTTTTAAGAGGGAGACAGCGAGGATTGGACTCACGATCAATACCAGCAAAACGAAGTACATGGTCGCTGGCAATCAACGTGGGTTCATTAGTGGTTGTGGTAGTGAAATGGTGCTCGATGGTAAAAAATTTGAAGTGGTAGAAGAATTTGTGTATCTTGGAACATTAGTGACGTGCGATAATGATGTTACCCGCGAGGTGAAAAGGCGTATTGCAGCTGCAAATAGGGTTTATTACGGACTTCGTAACCAGCTTAAGTCCCGTAGTCTGCAAACGAAAACAAAACTCGCGCTGTATACTACTCTGATTCTTCCGGTGGCTTTATACGGCCATGAGACATGGACGTTAAAGGAGGCTGATCGGAGAGCTCTCAGGTGTTTGAGCGTAAGGTGCTGCGGACGATACTCGGCGGTAAACAGGAGAACGGTATCTGGCGGCGTCGCATGAATCACGAATTGTACCAGGTGTATAAAGGGCTGGATATTATTAAGCTTATACAACACGGCAGACTACGGTGGGCTGGTCACGTTGTTCGTATACCGGAAGAACGTCAAGCGAAGATAATATTTAGTAGAGAACCCGGAAGAGGCCGCAGGCTTCGTGGAAGGCCGCGTACACGATGGCTTTTTGCAGTTGAAGAGGACCTGAGGGCGCTCAATGTTCAGGGCGACTGGAAGCGATTGGCCCAGGATCAAGTCCAGTGGAGAAGGATACTCCATTCGGTGTAGGTTCATCGAAGAGCTGTAGCCCATCAAGTATCAAGTAAGGAATGATGGTTTGATTGATTGGTAAATGGTTTTATACCAAATACTTTTCCAATAAAATGCATCCAATTATTTTGTATTCCTCTATATGTATACCGAGTTGTGTCCCGCGATTTCAAATGCTATTTATATACTTGATTCGTATGTCATGTCTGAAATGCTCTATTGGCCTAAAAAGTTTTAAAAACGATATTTTATACAGGACTACTTTCTGAATAGGATAGTTCATCGCATCGGCTTCATCTTTCGTCTTCATATTCATCGTCGTTTTTTGTTTGAAGAAACACAACGTTCAGGATAGTAATCGTTTTGTTATAAAAGATTTTTAATTCCACTTTAGTTTTGAATAATTGTGTGCTGATTAACGTAAGCTGCCGAACGCTATGTAATAAAATAATTTGTAATGGTGTATACTTCGAATGTTCAAAACTTATAAAAATTGCGTATGATAATGAGATTCCTTCAGTAAAGCCATGTTCAGTGAAGGAGGTCCACAAACATGTGAGTGATTCGTTCAGCGGGTTCATCTCACATACATACCCTAATCATTTACTTTAAGAGCGTTGTATATTTTATAAACATTATTATTCATTATTGTATGAAATATACTCATTAAGGTCCGCTCTACTTCAATATGCTTATATTTTCATATATTTTTGAATATTTGTATGGCTTTCATATTTCCATAATTATAATTATCGTACTAGCTTACTGCTCATCTAAATTCTCATAGGGAGCATTCATAAATAACGTAACGCTCAGAGGGGGAGGGGGTTGACCGAAGCTCATACAAAAAGTGTGACATAGGGGGTTTTGAAAATTGCCATTTTCTGCGTTACGTAATAAATAATAATCTTATACTTCCCATACTGTTTCTTCCAAACCATTACGCGGAAAGCATCCCGTGTGTTGTAAACCTTACGTTTTTCTTTTCAGAAAATCGGTATTTTTTTGAGTTTGTGTGAGAAAATTTTTCAAATTTCCAGGTAAATTTCTTTGAATTTCAATTGATTTTGTTCGGGAGATTCTTCCGAATTTCATTAATTTATATGGATTTTTTGTCTAATTTTTTAACTTTTTCGGAAAACCCTTCAACACATTAATGAGTAGTTGTAACAAGCTCTCACGAGATATTATTTAAAATTTCAACTGAAAGTTCTTCCAAATTTAAATAGGAAACTTCTTGCCAATGTTATGTTTTTTGTCTTAAATTGTACGAGAAAATCTGCCTCATTTACACAGGAGTTGAACCGAAGCTCCTAGGAAAATTGTACCGAAATTCCACGCGAAACTCTTCCGAATTTCTATAAGTGTTTCTGATTTTCCAAATCACATTCTTTAGGATTATCACGAGAAATTCTTCCGTGTTTTCGGGTTGTTTTTTTCTTACAAGTTTCTTCGAAAACTCTTTCTTATTTGGATGACATTCTTAGAATTTCTTCCAAATTTAAATTGGGAATCTCTCTAAATTTTAACGGGAAAGTCTACAAACTTTTTTTTTCCAAGGAAGTCCATAGGAATTACTTCCTAAAATATCCAAATCAAATGATGGGGCGTAAAATGAAATTTTCGTCAGCAAACCTTTCGAAATTCTTTTCAATTGATCAGAATGATATATTAATTTGAATTAAAAAAGCATATGGGGGGAAAGGGTTTTAATTATTTTTTGCTCTTTTTCGTTTTAGAGAGCGAGTAGAGGCGCTTAAATAGACAATATAATAAGTATATAATAATAAGTACATAAGGTCAAATGTGGATGCAAACCCTGAAATGAACATTTTTCATAGAAATCTACGAGGAGTTTCAGGAAGTTGTTTAAATATTCCCTACAACTTTTTGTTGAAAATGTGTTTTAAAAAAAAAATTCATGTTAAATGTTAACTATGCGCATAGCTCAATTTAAATGTTTCTGCTATATTATGAAAGTTCGATAAAAATATGAAATATTGTAAGTAAGTTGTGCTTTGACGGATATAAAGATTCCAACCACGAAAAATACAGAGCTATTGTAAGTAAACGGGTATATTTTTATGGTATTTTTTTTTGCTAGTATTAATCCTGTTTGTCTCCTTTTTGTCTCGTTATACTTTGACTGTCTTTAGTTAGCCTTGTGAGTAAAGAGGTATGGGGACCCCGACCCGAGGCATAGTGTATCCATTGTGCTTGCCACCGAAAAGGACGACACCTTCTTGATTTTATGATGATTTTTTTAAATAACTAGCATGCATAACCCCAATTTTGAGACCAAATCGTTATCAATTTTTTAAATGATCTGACAGAGAGAAACGAAATTTTGTGAGCAATCTGCTCGATATGAGAGTCTGAGACAAATGCAGTTCAAACATAATTACGTTTCTGGTACAATATATTGATGAAAATCGGTTTTTCTTGCAAAATTATCGAAAAATAATCAGTTAAATCCCAAAAAATATCTGATACTGGATACGAAATCGAGAACACCCAATAAAATATGCTTAATTAAGTTTAAGGTACACCGGGGCAAGTTGAAATGCGGGGTAAGTTGAAACGGAAGCTGTAATTCAGATAAGAAACGACCGAATGCTCTGATAATTTTTTTCAACAAACGACTCGCCTAAACGCTCCTTCTGACTGCCATTCCCGAAAGATTGCAGCTTCCAAAAGCAATCCCTGCCATTATTTATTTATCCCCTTTTGCAAAATCCAAACCAACTAACTGACGTGCCAATGAAACAGGTCTCAAAACGATGTTTGGAAGAGTTTTTTCATCAAATTTTCACGGTAGGTAATCATTCAATGTTGAATAAGCATAATGATTATGAAAAATCGATGAAAGACCCATTTTAATTTTTGTATTTTGGTTGTTTGATATTGCTCTGCATGTTCAACTCATCGGTGCAAAAAGAAATGCATGGTGCGGGGCATAGTTGAAACAACGATTCAAAATGTCACCCTCGCAATTAAAAGTAATTTTTTTCAGAATTCAACATGGTCCGTAAATACATACATTCGAAAATCATAAATTTATAAAAAAAACATGCAAACTTCTGAACCTAAATTTAATAAATTTCTGCCCATTCCGTCATGAATGCAACCCTCCTACAATCTCCACTTGAATGAAAAGGGGTCATGTTTAAACTGCAGTTTTGAGATTTTTAATCTACTGAGCACTGACTCTCAGAAAAATAAAACATAGAGTATGTAAACATTTCGTTAACTCCACCTTTCACTTCCCCAACTGCCTATTTCTACAATAGAAGAGTTTATGAGAGATCTGGTGGCTGGTTAATTAATGTGCATTTATGAAGAAGCCACAAACAAATTAATCAAGTGCACAATATACAAGTAAACCAAATAATGAAGCATCCTGAATAGTAATCCGAGTTGTCACCAGTAGCAGGAAATCAATTTGATAAATTTTCAGCGTAGTGCGTTCTCCAGAATTTGGTCTTTGAAAATGAATTTATCAAACTTGTTTTACATGTAGAAATACAAAAAAAATCTAATAAATTGAAAAAAAAAATTGGTATCTTTCCAAAAATTGACATAATATTCTTTATCCGTATTGTCTTTGTCCCACAATTAAATGGACCACACTTAAATTTATTTTTGTGTAAAAGAATGCCTATCAAAATCTAGAATCTGATGAGAGTAAATATCAAGATGAGACAACAAAAATGGGATTTGTTTTCAAATTTCTAGAACAAAGCCTACTATTTTATAAGTTTTTCATAAACAGAAGACAATTTTAAGCTAATTACTGAAAGAAAATCAAAATCGTCAAAAACTGACATGGGACTCTTATGCGAATTCTGGCAGTATTATAGTCACCTTTACAACCTTGTGCTGCTTGAGTCTCACTGAGTACATACATTTTGTTATTAATACCGCAAAATTAGCTTACGTCTGAATATAACGCAGTGTTTCAACTTGCCCCGATTCGCGGGGCAAGTTGAAACGATGCACATAAAAAAATAAATTAAATATAAAAAATATTTATAAAAAAGATTGTTAAGGTTGCTTATTTTTTATGTATAATATTTGGACGGAACTACCAAACACCGCAAACGGATTCAAAATATATCAAAGGGTGATTTTTTTTTACAGCACTTCGAATTTCAACTTTGAAAATACCGTTTCAACTTGCCCCGGTGTACCTTAGTGGAAATATCTCACTGAAATGCTACGTTTTGGAAGGGCAAGTAAATTGAACAACTTAGTTGAATGTAATTGACTTGCCAAGAGTTGAACAGGTTCAACTTTCTGTCCGTTCAAGTGAGTTGAACGAAGCTGTTTGGACGCGTTTTATCCAAGCGTCTTGTCCAATTCACTTTCCATGTCTAAACGTAACATAATGGTCATACCCATTATAGACTAACGCAAAATGAACTCCCCCAAGAAATTATGACGTTTGAGCGGGTCGCATAATGAACGCAAAATGAACTTTTGTTCGAGAAGACGACCCGCTCAAATGTCAAAATCCATCGGGTGAGTGAATTTCATGAACTCCTGCACAGGTCTATAGACCTTTGCAGCAGTTCATCAAATTCACTCACCTAATGGATTTTGACATTTGAGCGGGTCGTCTTCTCGAACAAAAGTTCATTTTGCGTTCATTATGCGACCCGCTCAAACGTCATAATTTCTTGGGGGAGTTCATTTTGCGTTAGTCTATGATAAGCGCCACATAACAAAACGCAATCGGATGAGTATCATTTTCCTCGCTTTCCACTCAAGATACATATATTCATTCAATGGTGGGCAGTGAAAAATTTTCAATTCATATTAGGGAAAATGTTAATAAAACAATAAGTTGAAACAATAAGTTGAAAAAATATTTTTTTTAATAAAGTTTAAAAAAAAATAAAATAAGTTGAAATGCAGGTGTCAAGCTCCATTAGGAATTTAGGACACCGAAGAGGAAAAAGAACGATACTGGAATAATATCGATAATATTCATAAAGAATTAATCAAATTTTTTCCTAGGGCTCAAAGTCTCGCTAATAAAGACAAAAAAATTAATCGAATTTCTTGCTGAAGAAAATGATTGAAATGTTGACAGTGGAACAATCATTTTAATGTTTTTCGGAACGGCTTTCACAGTTTGAACGATTACAGCAAAATTATAGTTTGACTGCATTGCATTGCTTCTTCGCAATATTTACAGTAGTGTTTGCATTTAACAAAGTCGATATTTCGGTAATCGATTTATTGAAAAATGTATGGACATCCCCACACTGTAAAATGTCATCGAACAACTGTGTAACTACTCACCGTAAGATGGCAGGAGGGTTTTCCCGCACAAACTAGAAAAAAACATGTTTAGATCCCTCTTTGTTTGCTAGATGATGTTGCTATCACCGGCAGATGGTTCGCCATTTCGATGTATGGGAAAACTCGAAGTGAACCGTATTGTTAATATAATATATTTGCCCCAAGGGTCAGCGTCAGCTTCGTGGCACAACTGCTTGAAGCAGTTGGACTTGCTTTGATCACCCGTTTGAAAACTGCTCTAGCTTCCCGGGAAATTATCTTACGCTCTTCTCTTACCGTTTCAGACCTTGCCCTCTGAAAACGTCTCCTGGCTCTGGCTCAACACAAAGATTGACAAGAGATTCGTTCCACCAGAAATTTGGGTGTCGGCTATCCAATGGCTCTAGTTTCCTTGACATCGACACATCGCAAGTCCTCGCTAACGTTTCCGTCAGTTCATCTGCTTCCAGATTTGTTGCACCGCTGTCAACTCGAAGTGCTTCTATGAAAACGTCCTTGTAAAAGTTCTTCGTCTTCCATCTTCGCCCGGTAGTCCTTATCTCTCTCCGAGTCGTCGGTAGCCGTGTATCAACACTATACCGGATCGCTTGGTGATCGCTATAAGTGTAGTCCTCATAAACTCTCCAGCTCATGTTTCTCACCAGCGACGGGTTGCAAAACGTCACGTCGATGATGGACTCCTTGCTGTCAATGCGAAATGTACAAATGATACCTTCGTTGCCCAGTCTGACTTCCAGCTTTGCAAGTGCCTCCAGTAAACTGTAACCTCTGGCGTTGGCAGGCTGACCAACCACTGCTCAAACATTGAAGTCGCCTCCGATGATTACGGGTTTTAGGCCGATCAGCTTCTCCGTGAGTGTATCCTTGGGAGTGCGTAGCAGCTACACACAAAAATCCCGTTGGAAGGGATTCGATCAGGCTCAACAATAATTGCCACGTCGCACATTGCTTCTGTTGTCGACTGCCACAACAGTTGCTGTGCGGTGTCGCAATGATTGAGATTCAACTGGATGATCTCCGTTAATCCCGGCCCGCCAGCGCCTTCTTGTATGCAGGGCATTGGAAGCCACCCGTCGTATGGTCGTTTCCATCCTCCGGTTTGCAGAGCAGGCATCTCGGTTGCTTCGTACAGTCCCTAGCAACATGTCCTTCTTCGCCACATTCTCTACATAGACCGGATATATCCGGACCTTTGCAGTTTCGCGCCTGGTGTCCAAACACCATGCATTTGAAGCATCGCTCCATCTCTTTGGTGACGCGGAGTGAGTCTCAACGGGCACACCACCCATCCGACTTTCACCTTGCCCACCCCCACTATTTTGTTGGCAACAACTGTTGGTAATCGTATCGCTGCTACTTGTGTACCACCGTATGCTTTCCTCAGCCGGATCGTCATCTGTCCCTCACTCAGCATACATTGCGAGACAAGAGCCTCCCTCAGTTCGTCTTCCGACGTAATCTCGTCCAGGTTTCTGCACTCGACTACTGCCTCTTGTGTAAGAGCTCTTACGTTTGCTTCACCGCCTAAGGAATTGGCAACGAGCTCCTGGAAAGCCGAGCGTTTCTTCATAGGATGTTTCTTCAGCTCGAACAGCAACTCCCCCTTCTGGGTACGCCTAGTCCTCACTACTTTCTTACCCAAGTCCTTGAGCTCCGAGATTTCTCTCACTTTCCTTAGAATTGACGCCTATTGTAGATAGTCGCCTTTTGTGCCTTTTTAAACAGTGAGCTCCATGCAAGGGTTGACTCCGGTGCCTTATTGCACCGTGTTCAGGTGATTATAGATTGAAGCCCGTGGTGAATTTCAAATTCACCACACGTTTATCTACATACATTTCCAAAACCCCAAATCTGGCGTAATAGTTTTCTTACAGTACCGAAACTCAATTTATGATTGTTCAGCATAACTAAGCTAACGATCTACTATTATTTCAGCCCCATACGCGTTATGGTTCTTTCATCTCGTGCTCTTGAAAAAAATATTGGAAAAGCACGTGGTTTACAAAATGGCCGATTTCTGGCTTCATTCTATAATCACCTTCAGAGCCGCCTCGGGGTAAATCAGGAATAGTGCATCTGAACCTACTACTCAATGGTATAGGTGACAGATCTTGAGCGTTACTGGAGGCCTGCTAGGTTGTTTACCTTGACGGAGGCAGTCGAACATTAGCCTGCTTGCCATTTCAAGAAGGTGTCACCCTTTTTTACCCAGGAAACAGAATAGCTCGACTGTCAGCCCATATACGCCTAATCCTATCCATAAGCCGAGAATGTCCAATGTCGTTTGCCGTGACCAGTGTACCATAATCAGGATCTTACTGGAATTAATCCTGATGTGCCGGTTGGGACTTGGGTTGGCGGTTGGGGCTTGTGTGCTTTGATCAGCACACGGTCGCTTTGCTGCCCGTGTATGTGTGTGTCTGTGTGTGTGTCTCCGTGTTTTTTTTTTATAGATGAATGAAGGCAAATCTGCATACAGACACCTGAAATTATCACTCAGGGAGTGGGGTTGGCGCGGAAGGCAGAAGGCCAGCCCACCCAAGCAACAGAAGGTTACTTGAGTTACCCTCTCTACTAATCCAGTTTTCCGTGAGCGGTAATGGCCGCCAGCTTGCCTGCGGGTTAGTCTCTGATTTGACATTTCTGGAGGTCAACTGCACCCACCGCTCCGAGCATTCTGACCAATGTGGCATAAAAGAAGGTGCTGATTAAGTGAATTCAAGCCTTTTTATATACCACATTTATCAAAATGCTCGAACGGTGGGTGCAGTTGACCTCCAGAAAAGTCAAATCAGAGACTAACCCGCAGACAAGCTGGCGGCCATTACCGCTCGCGGAAAACTGGATACCCTGGTTCCCCCAGGAACTGCCTCCCAGCTTTGCTTCTGGGGGATAGGCAGTACTTAATGTACTCGCTCATTCACGCTCACACAGGTACTCATCCCGTATGAGTCTTACTTGGGTGCTCTCTCTAACACACCCTCTGACACACCCTGACACTCTTTCTGACGCACCATATGAGTCTTACTTGGATGCTCACCACTGACATACCATGTGAGTCTAACTTGGGTGCTCACCCTTTACGCACCATGTGAGACTAACTACGTCTACTGGCACACACCTAGGAACTGTTGGACATCATCATCGATAATGCCGCAACAGCAGTCTCTTGCACGCGTAGTCGACATGGCTGGCGAAGGTCAGCTTTGTCGTGACCCGGACGAGCGTGCCAGACTCGACCGTCCGTCTTAACAATACTCAGCAAACTGACTTTTTTTTTGTTATTTCGTTTTGTTACGATCTTTCTCCGCAAATTGATCGGGCTAAACCGTACGTCACCGAATTTAAGTTAGCCCTCTACACGTTTACTAAAAACACGCCAAAACAGAGCATAACATTTCCGCAAATTATAAAACTGCTAAGAATAATTTTTAAATTTATTTTACGGCTACGCAGTCTTTAGTTTAGAAACAGGTTTATTCGTTGCCCAACGTTTCGACAAATGGAGCTCTTCTCCATTTGGAGCTCTTCCATCTCTCAATGGAGAAGATTATTTGTCAGTTGTGTGATACCACGATTCGTAGTGATCCGTAATAATGTACCAACATAAAATAGTTCAGACAGTTATAGTAAGACGAAACGATAGACGTGAAACGACACAAATAATTACCCCCTGAGGAAGACACAATCCCCGTGTCGAAACGTTGGGCAACGAATAAACTCGTTTCTAAAACTAAAGACTGCGTAGCCGTAAAATAAATTTAAAAGTTACAGTCGATCCCGCATCAATAGCTAAGAATAATTAAGTGACAATAATCATTTCTGGGCAAGTATTTTAAATCTGTTCTTGTACCCATCTCATTCTCCACAAGCTTGTCGTCTATCACGACCCCAAGGAGCTTCAAACTCCGCTTTGATGCAATCGCGACTTCACCCACGTGAATCACTGCATGTTGAACCGACTTGCGGTTGTTGACGATGACCACCTCCGTCTTATGTTGAGCGAGCTGCCGGCCTCTAGTGCTCATCCAATCCTCCACCGTGCTGATCGCGTGTGCTGCGGTCAGTTCTACCTCGGAAATTGACTCCCCGTAGACCTCCAAGGTTACGTCATCTACGAAACCGAAGATCTTAACTCCAGGAGGGAACTTTAGCTTCAGAACCCCGTCATACATAAGGTTCCATAGTACCGGGCCCAGTATTGAACCTTGCGGAGCTCCTGCGGTAAAAGGTACGCTTCTCTGGCCGGCATCGGTCTCGTATAATAGTACACGGTTCTGGAAACAGGCTAAGCTGGTGTAGCGAGAGTGCGATAGCATCCCAGCTTGCGCTGTTGAATGCGTTCTTTCCATCAAGTGTCACTAACGCACAGTATCGAATACCTCGCCTTTTCTGTTGGATCGCTATCTCGGCGGTTTTTACCACCGGGTTAATAGCGTCCAACGTGGACTTACCCTTGTGAAAACCGAACTGGTTGCTAGACAGGCCGTTCGTACCCTCTGAATATGGGGTCAGCCTGCTAAGGATGATCCTCTCTAGCAACTTGCCCGTCGTTCTGTCTTTTCCATCTTTCGGGGAATCTACACTCATCTAGGCATCTTTGCATAGCTAGCCTGAACATGTTCGGGTTCGCTATGATTGCTGCCTTAAGAGCGCTGTTCGGAACTCCATCAGGCCCTGGAGCTTTGTTCGGTACCAGGGATTTGGACACCGCGAGTAACTCTTCGTTCGTCACCGGAGCCACCATTTCGGCCGCACCCATATTGCCATGTGGTGCAGGAGGCCAGGGACTTGTGCCTCGGGACGGGAATAGTACCTCGATAATCCTCGCCATCCTATCCAGAGACCGTTCAGGGAGTGAAGAGCTCCCTTTGGTCTTGGCCATCACTATCCTGTAGGCGTCACCCCACGGATGCTTTTGATGGCCTTGTTAAATGCCAGTTTCGCAGCTCGAAACACTTCACAGCGGTCCGCTCTTTCATCCTCGGTGCGGGCACGTTACATCCTTCGTCTAGCCTTGAGACAGGTTGATCGAAGGGCCGCAATCTCGGGACTCCACCAGTATACCGGGCGTCTGCCATTTTTCGGCAGGGCTTTCCTCGGCATGGTGGCGTCACACGTGCGTGATAGGACAGCTACCAACACATTCCCGCTTAGACCTTCAGTGTTGGCTTCCAGTCCCAGGGCCGCGGTGAAAACTTCGCTGTCGAAGTGATTGGTTCTCCACCCCTGGAGCTGACACGGATCCCCGGACCTCGGATATTGCACGCCATAGTTGATCTTAAAGCGAATTTCTAGATGGGTGGAACCCTCGTAGACCCTCCAGTCCAAGTTTGGTGCCAGACCAGGACTGACAAACGTTACGTCAATCCATGACTCGACCCCGTTCCTTCTGAACGTGCTATCGGAACCATCATTGACTAGCACTGCGTCGAGCTTCGCTAGCACCTCTAGTAACGCTTCTTATTCTTCTTCTTATTGGCATTACATCCCCACACTGGGACAGAGCCGCCTCGCAGCTTAGTGTTCATTAAGCACTTCCACAGTTATTAACTGCGAGGTTTCTAAGCCAGGTTACCATTTTTGCATTCGTATATCATGAGGCAAGCACGATGATACTTTTATGCCCAGGGAAGTCGAGACGATTTCCAATCCGAAAATTGCCTAGACCGGCACCGGGAATCGAACCCAGCCACCCTCAGCATGGTCTTGCTTTGTAGCCGCGCGTCTTACCGCACGGCTAAGGAGGGCCCACGCTTGACCCCTTTGATTGGTGCAGCGGCTGCCCAAGCGTTAAAATCTTCTGCTATGACGACCGGCTTACGACTCACTAAGTCAGACGATAGCCTATCTATCATCTGATTGAACTGTTCTAATTGCCACCTTGGTGAGGCATAGCAACTACAATAGAACATACCATTGATCTTAGTCCGTCAAATTGCCGCCATCCTAGACCCGTCCGCCACCCAATTGCCGTTATCGACGGGGACGTTGTACGGGGCGGACAGGAGGGCGACATCAGTCCTCGACTCCGAAACCGACTGCCACAACAGCTGCTGCCCAAGCAACCAGAAGTTCGGATAAGAAGGGCTATTTTGGCTTAATCAGCTCTCATTTTAAGTAATTTTTTGTATGGTGGGAGCGTAAAAGTGAACTTTAAAGTTCCGTTAAGGATGCTTGGAACTTGATGTGAACCATAGTGAACCAATTAGTTCGGTTAAGAGTAAATTTGAGTAAAATCTGAACTTCTGGTTGCTTGGGTGGGCAGTTGCACAGTGGTTAAGATTCAGCTGTGTTACTTGCACGGCTTATTCTTATTTTTCTCTCTGATGGGACACGAAGACTCACCCATAACGTGGTTACAGGCTTGCTTTTTGCTGGCGCAGATAAGGTACTTTGGTGCCTTATTACATTCATGCGGCTTGTGTCCTTCCTCACCACAACGACGACACAGGTTGGTATGGTCTGGGCCCTTACAGTTGTAGGGCTTATGTCTCAACTCTAAGCACCGATAGCACTTGTTCACTAAAGGCGGCTGGAGTTTGCTCACTGTGTATACTGACCAGCCGATCTTCAACTTCCTTCGCTCCATTACCGTTTTGGCTTCCGCAACCGGTAACCTAAGGTAGGCTACCTGCGTGCCAAAGGGACCGCCTCTTAGGCGTCAAGAGGTTTTCTCGACCTCTGTACCGCACTGGTCTCTGACGACGTCGCGTCGTCCGCGTTCGTGACCTCGTCCAGTTGCTTGCACTGGAGGGTCACTTCTGCCCCCAACGACCTCACCTCGGCGTCGTCACCCAAGACCTCTTGGGCCAGCTTCCTGTAGTCAGTCCCACTAGCCTGCGCTCCGCGTTTCAGAACCAAGATCATTTCACCGGTCTTGGTGCGTCTGACGCTTCGCACATCCTGACCCAGCGCCGAAAGCTTTTCGGCCGCCCGCATCGATTTAAGGACTTCAGCGTACTTTTCCTTATCAGTTTTCACCAACAAGGCCTCGCCTCTGTCCTTAGCTTTCTTTGCGGGTCGAGATGCGTTCGACTTCCGCTTTGCCCTACTGACCAGCTGCCAGGGATTTTCGGTCCCTTGTGCCGATGGCACAGGCTGGCTGGTACCCTCTTGCGGCCCGGCGACTTGCGCCTGGTTGATGCCTTTCGCCTTTTTGGGCCGAGAAGTCACCTTCTCGGGTCGACGCCCTTCGGGCTCCTCTGCACCCCGATCTGCTCCACCCAGACGACGTTTGGCCTTTACGGTTGCACGTCGTTTGGCTTTGCTCTGAGCGCCTTCGCCGGATTGCTGCCTGAGCCGTTTCGGGTTAGGGTTAGGGTGTGTGGGGGCCAAAAAAGGTTGGTTTTGGTACATAATATTTGTGGGGGCCCGGGGCCACGGACCCCCGCCCTTCCCTTCTAAATCCAGCCCTGATGTCACCCGGCTCTACTAAGAGAGTAGAATGTCAGACTGCCAGCCCTCGCTTTCATATTATTACTATATCCAAGACAAGGTCCGTTAACACGCGGCCAGAATGCCATAATCAGGATGTTGCTGGCATTGATCCTGATGTGCCAATTGGCACTCCTTGGGCTCCTGTGCGCTTTGAGCGGCACACGGTCGCTTCGATAGGGCCTGCTTGCGGACACATGCAGCTTTTTGTAGAGGGTTAACAGAGCCCGCTGCCAAGCCCCACCACGTCTTAGGCAGACCCCCTAACTCGCAGAGGCCGTGGGGAGGTGTCTTTAAGCCCTTGGACATAGTTCCTTCTGCCCCCAAGATGATGTCTGTATGTGTGTATATATGTATGTGTGTGTATACAATTTTGCATTGGCCGAATTACTCGCAACAAGTTCCATTCGACGGGGAATCCTGTCCCATTGTTTGCTACTATTTTCTATGCGCAAAACACGCTAAAAGATACTCACTCATTTTTTTTTTGTTTTTTTTTTTGCACGAGAAAGGCACGGACACCGCTAGGTGGATTAATCAGGGTTTTATCCAGTTTTCCGCGAGCGGTAATGGCCGCCAGCTTGCTTGCGGTTCAGTCTCTGATTTGACGTGTCTGGAGGTCAACTGCACCCACAGCTCCGAGCATTCTGACCAATGTTGCATATAAGAAGGTGCTGATTCAGTGAATTCAAGCCTTCTTATATACCACATTGATCAAAATGCTCGAATGGTGGGTGCAGTTGACCTCCAGAAACGTCAAATCAGAGAGTAACCCGCAGGCAAGCTGGCGGCCATTACCGCTCGCGGAAAACTGGATAGTATTTTTTACTAAGAATCACAAGACGTATACAATTCAAATCATTATTTGGTATCTCTAATTCTCTGGAACCTGTGGAAGTTCAAAAAAGTGTTTAGTAAGGAAGATAGGGAGTCTAGGATTGTCCAAATTAGCGTAAATAGGTTTGTAAATAGAGCATAAGAAAAGTAAAATTGGTGAATATACACGAATAAGTTCACTTTTTTCCAATTTTACATGGTATCTATCAAAAATGCTTGTCAGCAAGTAGAGCAGGTAGTGGGATTTGGGGATGATTCAAATATGACGTATACTACTTTTTACGGTTTTCATTCACCCCCCCCTTCCCTATGCACATTTTGATATGCCAAATAAATGATCTTAGAAACCCTCCCCCTTACATTTTGAGCGTCATTTATAGATAACCCCCTGTTCAGCACTGTATCTTATCCTGCCTGAAATTGACAAAAACACCAAACCCAGATTAATCCACCTAGCAGTGGTGATGCCTTTCTCGTGTATTATCAAATATATTATAAAAAATCCATTCGAAAGGTAAAAAAACACTTTAGAGAAATAGATCACATTTTTTGATCATTTTGCACGTTTTTGCAATGATTAAAATGGGTTCCAAAATTTTTGAAAAAAAATTTCGGTTTTCAAAATTGAAATATATTTTTCGATAATTCCAAAATGCAATGTCTGATCGGGCCATTTTTCAATAGCAAACAATGGGATCGCAATGGGATAATGCTAAATTCCAAAAAAGTGTGTCTACAAAATTTGTACACATACACACATACTTACACTCATACATACATCACCTCAGTTCGTCGATCGGTATATAACACTATGGCCCTCCGGGCCTTCTATTCAAAGTTCTTTTTTGGAGTAACCACATAGCCTTTCGGTACAACTTTGTTGTACGAGAAAGTCAAAAATTTGCAAATAATCAAAAAAAAAGGATGATTTCCGTTCAGCAGGATCGGGCATATCATAACGTAGCCATTATTGATTGCTCGAATTTTATATCAACTGATCTTTCTCAAAGTTGGGTTTATCTTGAACTTGAGCTGAATACGCCCTAATCATAATACAGTTTTGCCTGATGCAATTAACGCATTTAACATCCAAAAGTTTTTTACTTGCAAAAATCACTTTTCCACAAAATTCTTTCAATTTGAGAAATATCCAACAGTCCCGTTACGTAATTAATAATCGCAGTTATTCAGAAAGGCCATTTCCTTTTACAATGTGTCATAAAATAGCTGCTCATCATAGCAGCAGAACAAAGCGCAAAATGTACCAATTTCGCTGGGGGAAAAGATTCAAACACATTCGGATATTGGAACGCACTGAATTGTGATAATTTTCTTTCAGAAAATAGCTTTTCTAGTCCCCAGCGAAACAGAATAAAATCAATTTTTCTTTCAAACAGCAGCAGCCGCGACGGAGGATTCTCTCGTGCCAGACATTTTTTTCCTGGGTGGGCTGGTTCATCGACTCTCGTCGATCGAGGGTGCACACTCCGCAGTGCGTGTCTTGGCTTGTCTCGGCTTTGCTAGTTCGTCGACAGACGCGACCAGTTTGAATATCGGCTGAGAATCGATGATGGCACACTTGGAGTGTTTTAGATATTTGTAAATTCATAATGAATTATTGACCCTTCCATTAAAAAAAATGCATTCGCTCAATCGATTCTTCAGTTTATTCATGATCATTTTTCCCAAAAAGATTATTTCTTGCTCGATTTCTTGTATCTAATTTATTTAATTACTTAGCTTACGAGAAAGGCAATCTATTCTGAATAACGCAAAAAATATTAATATGTCGTCAATGATTTTTGCCTTTCTCGTTAGTATACGCACTTAATTTCAATTCCGGCTCGGTAAATATTTTTACTGCACACCCGTTTCAAATCACTCAGAGACTGAGTGAAATTGTATTGCCGTCTCTTTTTTTCCCACGGAAAAGTTACTCAATTTTCGTAAAAAGTGGAACTACTCAAAATTTGAGTAGTTCCACTTTTTACGAAAAATGAGTAAGATTTCTGTGAGAAAAAAAGAGACGGCAATACAATTTCACTCAGTCTCTGAGTGATTTGAAACGGGCGTGTGGTTTTATTCTGTAAAACTCAGATTGATCCACCTACACACTTAACTCAGCATTTCAATGTTCGGTATTTTGTTTGCCAAGTTTCAACTACAAAATTTCTTTTTTACTGCAATTATAGTTTTTTAGTAAACCAACGACGATTGTCTCGGTAAAAAATTATGTTGATCATGTTGACGATTACTTATTTTTACTGAACAAAAATCATTAAATCCGTGCATTAGCAAAAATGAATAGCAAAAAAAGTCAGTGGAAATTTATACAGCACCACCGATGAAAAGTGAAAACTTACCGTCTCGTTTTTGAAAAAAGTGGTTTCTTGCTCTTGTTTTGTCGATTATTTCTTGACTGTGAGCTAAAAACCATTTTATAAATTATTTCTGTCGTGGTGGTTGGATAGACACTAATAAAAATCCACTCATTTTTATTGGCAAAAATCTAAAGAAATTTACAAATAAATTTTATGTGTGCGTTTATAACCAGGCGCTATAGGAGAATCCACATAAAGGTTATTAGTTAAGGTGAAGGTGGGTTGAGTACCAAAACAAAGCTTTGAAAGTATTGGTACAATAAAAACTGTCATATACTGTAGTAGTATTGGTGACGTATTTATAAAAAAAAAACAAAGAATATTAGTAGGGTGGTTCAAAAAACGACCCAGCTCCATCACGCTCACTCGATTCCGTCCCATGCTCCGAGTGTCCTCCAAAAACCGATTTGAACAAAAACTGGTTGAGCACAAGCCGGTTCAAGTTTGTATGAAAACTAGTAGGGGAAACTAAACCTTTAATTAAACTGGCTACAGCGCCTCCCCTTCAAACGCTGGCGAAAAGAAAACCCACATAGCTAAAAGCATGTATGAAGTATCTGCCCCTGGTGCGATAGATATCACAGACAATTTCTGGCTATTTTGTTGAATTACACGTTTCACTCTGGGAGCTGCGGATAGAGTCAAAACGAGTGTCAAAAAATCTCCTAAGTAAGCTGTCAAAAAGTATCCATCGCATCGAGAGAGGTTTAGTGCATTCGGAGCGCAGACGAGAGAGTACACGTATAAATCATTATTTATTTATTTATTCAGACTAAGGCCGAAGTGGCCTGTGCGGTATATAAGAGTCTTCTCCATTCGGCTCGGTCCATGGCTACACGTCGCCAACCACGCAGTCTACGGAGGGTCCGCAAGTCATCTTCCACCTGATCGATCCACCTTGCCCGCTGCGCACCTCGCCTTCTTGTGCCCGTCGGATCGTTGTCGAGAACCATTTTCACCGGGTTACTGTCCGACATTCTGGCTACGTGCCCGGCCCATCGCAGTCGTCCGATTTTCGCGGTGTGAACGATGGATGGTTCTCCCAACAGCTGATGCAATTCGTGGTTCATTCGCCTCCTCCACGTACCGTCCGCCATCTGCACCCCACCATAGATGGTACGCAGCACTTTCCTTTCGAAAACCCCAAGTGCGCGTTGGTCCTCCACGAGCATCGTCCAGGTCTCGTGTCCGTAGAGGACTACCGGTCTAATTAGCGTTTTGTAGATTGTCAGTTTGGTACGGCGGCGAACTCTATTCGATCGGAGCGTCTTGCGGAGTCCAAAGTACGTACGATTTCCAGCCACTATGCGTCTCCGAATTTCTCTGCTGGTGTCATTTTCGGCAGTCACCAGTGAGCCCAAGTACACAAATTCTTCTACCACCTCGATTTCGTCACCACCGATGCAAACTCGCGGTGGGTGGCTCACATTGTCTTCTCTTGAACCTCTTCCTATCATGTACTTCGTCTTCGACGTGTTGATGACTAGTCCGATCCGCTTAGCTTCCCTCTTCAGTCTGATGTAGGCTTCCTCCATCTTCTCAAAGTTACGTGCCATAATATCTATGTCGTCGGCGAAGCCAAATAGCTGGACGGACTTATTGAAAATTGTACCACTCGTGTTAATCCCTGCTCTTCGTATTACACCTTCCAAAGCGATGTTGAATAGCAAACACGAAAGACCATCACCTTGCCGTAACCCTCTGCGGGTTTCGAAGGGACTCGAGAATGCCCCTGAAGCTCGAACTACGCACATCACCCGATTCATCGTCGCTTTGATCAACCGTGTCAGTTTATCCGGAAAACCGTGTTCGTGCATTAGCTGCCATAGCTGGTCCCGATCGATTGTATCATATGCGGCTTTGAAGTCGATGAATAGATGATGTGTGGGCACGTTGTATTCGCGGCATTTCTGCAGTACTTGGCGAATGGCAAACACCTGGTCCGTGGTGGAGCGTTCGCCCATAAAACCCGCCTGGTACTGCCCCACGAACTCCCTTGCAGTTGGTGCTAGTCGACGGCACAAAATTTGGGAGAGTATCTTGTAGGCGGCGTTCAGCAATGTGATTGCGCGGTAGTTGCTACAATCCAGCTTATCGCCCTTTTTGTAGATGGGACACACGACACCTTCCATCCACTCCTGCGGCAAAACTTCCTCCTTCCAAATCTTGGTAATGACCCAGTGCAGCGCTCTAGCCAGTGCCTCACCACCGTGTTTAAATAGCTCTCCTGGTAGTTGGTCAACCCCAGGGGCTTTGTTGTTCTTCAGCCGGCCAATCTCCTCCTGGATTTCCTGGAGATCCGGAGCCGGTAGAATTATGTCCTGCGCGCGTTCTCCCAGGTCCATCACCATACCGCCATCTTCGTCTGCCACATCGCCATTCAGGTGTTCTTCGTAGTGCTGCCGCCACCTTTGGATCACCTCACGCTCGTTCGTAAGAAGGTTCCCGTTTATGTCCTTACACATATTGGGCTGTGGCACGTGGCCCTTACGTGAACGGTTTAACTTCTCATAGAACTTTCGTGTGTTATTAGCGCGGTACAGTTGCTCCGTTTCTTCACGGTCTCGATCTTCCTGCTGGCGCTTTTTCCTCCGGAAAATCGAGTTTTGTCTGTTCCGTGCCTGTTTATATCGTGCCTCGTTCGCCCTCGTTCGGTGTTGCAGCAATCTCGCCCATGCTGCATTCTTCTCTTCCACTAACTGCTCACATTCGCCGTCATACCAGTCGTTTCTCTGATCCGGGGGCACCGTGCCAAGTGCAGCGGTTGCGGTGCTACCAATGGCGGATCGAATATCTCTCAAGCCATCTTCAAGAGACGCTGCGCCTAGCTGCTCTTCCGTTGGGAGTGCCACTTCCAGCTGCTGCGCGTATTCTTGGGCTAGTCTACCGTCTTGTAGCCGCCCACTGTTAAGCCGCGGCGTCCGACTTCGACGCGTGTTGTACACCGTCGAGAGTTTTGAGCGCAGGCATACTGCAACGAGGTAGTGGTCGGATTCAATATTCGCACTGCGGTAAGTGCGGACGTTCGTGATGTCGGAGAAGAATTTACCGTCGATTAGAACGTGGTCGATTTGGTTTTCCGTTTCTTGGTTAGGTGATCTCCATGTGACCTTGTGGATATTTTTGCGGGGAAAGAAGGTGCTTCGGACTACCATTCCGCGTATAAATCAACTCATATTAAATATATCTCCTTTTTAGCAAATTTCAATTTTACGGCGTCATTTTAAATATATCGACGGATTCAACATAAGTGGAGGGTATGAATTAATTTAACATTCGACACGTTAGTTTATATTGTGTATCCGGAATAAATTTATACCGCTTTTTATACCGAAGTTGGATTTTTCTCCAGATACAGGCAACTTTCTCAACTTCGGAAGTAGTGCGCTGGATTCCCCTAAAGATGCGCTAAACAACGCATCCATTAGTTTGACAGATAAAACTTCGGAAGAAAGTTCGGTTCGGAAGTCCGGACTTCCGAATTCTAAGTTGGTGCTACGCCGACAATACGATGCAGCAAATTGACGAAATCTTTGTAATTAATTTTTAAAGATAAACATAATGATAATTCAATGTGAGAAAATCGTAACGTGTACAGTGAACACTGAGAGGAAATTTGCGAGTTTCAAGCAAAATATCTTGAAAATTGGATTCCATTGAGTCCGCAGCTCCCAGCTTTCACTGATGCCTTCTGAGAAGCCTAATTATCATGCTAAAGATTCACAACCTCGATTAAAATCGACATCCAACTATTGAAACGACCATTCAATATGCATTTGCTATGGAGTTAAAGCTCAGCATGGTCTTGCTTTGTATGCCCAACCTACAATAAAAGGGCACAGACTAGAGTGTGCCAATTATAGAGGGATCACCCTTCTGAACTCGGCGTAGAAAATCATGTCGCGTATCCTCTTTAACAAACTGATATCGCATGACCAGTGGCTCTTTATGGATATAAAGCATGGACGTTAAAAGAGGCAGATCGGAGAGCTTTCGGGGTTTTCGAGCGAAAAGTGCTGCGTACAATACTCGGAGGAAAAATAGAAAATGGTGTGTGTCGCAGACGCATGAATCGTGAGCTGTATCAAATATACAAAAAAAGAAAGTATTGTGAATCATATAAAATGCAGCAGACTTCAGTGGGTTGATCACTTAGTGCGAATTTCGGAAGAAAGAATAGCGAAAACAATATTCAACAGAGAACCAGATAGGGGGTCGGCGACTTCGTGGAAGGCCACGGACACGCTGGCTGCACGCGGTCGAATTGGACCTGGAGACCCTGAACTTTAGGGGAAACCGGAGGAAGATCGTCCAAGACCGATGATTATGGAGCTCTACAATATGCCAAGCATTGGTGTATCGACACTGTAGCCAACCAAGTATCCAGGTAGGTGATATTTATAATTGACCTTTCCCGTCGAAAATTGTATCTCGTTTTATTGTCTCAGTCGATTCTTTGGCTTATTTAAGGTCAACTTTCCCAAAGAACTCGTATGTTTTACGCATCTAAGTATTTTTTAAATTTAAAACAGAAAACCATAATAGTGCTGTTTTTCAAGATTGGCCTAACATTTACCCGATTTTGAACGAACATCGGGTGAATTTTTCAGACCGGTTCACACGTGCAGCACTTTTTCGGTTTTTGTTTTCGATTTTTAAAACAGTTAGAGGCTTCATAAAATGTAGGTTCTTTGGGACAGTTGACGAGATACAATTTTTGACGGGAAAGGTCAAATGGGATACCAACTCATGCAAATGATTGCCGCGGCCAATATTTCGCGTAATATTTTATGGCTCTGCCACGAATATCCATACTGCAGTTGATTGTATTTGTCTCCGAAACTTTCCGAATCTCGGATTAGCGGACAACTCGCACACTGCCTGAGTTTTAACTTGCAGATGATAATTCTGCTGCTCGCCATCTTGTCGATCCACGCTTTCCCAGCTCGGCTATGAATCGTGATACTGCACAAGATACTGTTGATATCATGCGCATGCCACAAGTTATCAAGTGGCCAACTAATGATTATTTAAATTGATCAGTAAATCAGTGAATGGTGAATGTGTTATGTCTGTTTATCTATGATTATTGACCTCTCCCGTCAAAAATTGTATCTTGTTTTATTGTTTTAGTCGATTATTTTTTGGCTTATTTTTTGAGGTCAACTTTCCCGAAGAACACATATTTTGAAGGTCCAAACTATTTTAAAAATCGAAAACAAAAACCGAAAAAGTGCTGCACGTGTGATCTAGCCTGAAAAATTCATCCGATGTTTGGGAAAATGTTAGGCCAATATTGAAAAACAGCACTTTTTCGATTTGTTGTTTTAAATTATAAAAATACATAGAGGCGTTAAAAAACAAGGGTTTTTTGGGAAAGTTGTCCTTAAATAAAATAAAGAATCGATTGAGCAAATTTTTATTCCTTTGGTATTTTACCTCTTATGCAAGGCTAGTTTGTCGGCTTCTTCTTTATTCTTCTTATCCATCAACAGGCTTAAGATAGCCCCAATGATGTTGGTAATAATATAAAATAAAAAAAACAGATACAAATCAGGTCAGCAAATAGAATAGAAAATAGAACAGAAATAACAATCAATAATCTACATTCATCTTCACAGTATCACGGAGACCTGTTAGAAAAGAATGACGAAAACTTATGACGAAGCATATCACGTGTACTGTTGAAGTCGAACAACGGTGCCACTCTATTGAAGATCCGTTGTAAGCCACTAACCCCTCCTTGCAGGCCATAATTAGTACGTCGTAAAGGCAACCGAAGCATTACGTTGTTGCGAAGCGTGCGTTGCTGAACGTTAATATCAATTCGCTCCAAGATGGCTTCACAATCAATTCGACCCTGAAGCGTGTCAGCAATCGTCATTGCCCTTGCTGTATCTCTTCTGGTGCGGAGCAGCTCGAGATCTATTAAACGACATCTGCTCTCGTAGCTCGGCAACTGGAACGGATCCCTCCAAGGAAGCTTTCGAAGCGCGAAACGAAGGAAGCGACGCTGGACGGATTCTACTCTATCAGATCCATTGTTGTAGGCCGGGCTCCAAACTGCTGCACAATATTCCAGTGTGGAGCGAACGAGGGCACAATACAGGGACTTCAGACAATATATATCGGTAAAATTTTTCGCTGTTCTGAAAATAAATCCCAGCGTCTTTGAAGCTTTCTCGACGATATACGACACATGCTGCTTGAATGTTAATTGCGAGTCTAAAATAACTCCCAGATCCTTCACTTGATTCACGCGCTCGATTGTCGTACCATGCAGGTTGTAGGCAAATGTGATCGGTTGCCTCTTTCGCGACGGAACACTTGGTAGGATTCAGTGTCAAGCGGGTTGGCAGGCACCAACTGGCGAAGAGATCTAGTTGTTTTTGGAGATAGTAGCAGACAGTGATTGACTGAATCAAAGGGAACATTTTCTCGTCTGCGTACGATAACCGCGGGCTCTTTATGATCAAGTGCGCATCGTTGAAGTAGAGTAGAAAAATCAGTGGACCTAGATGACTTCCTTGTGGTATACCGGATGTTGCATAGAAGCAATCAGATCTGAAGTCTCCAATCGCCACCATCAAATGTCGGTCGGACAAATACGATCGAAACCAGCGAAGAAGGTTGCCGCAAATACCGAATCTGTCGAGTTTTGCTATCACGATGACATGGTCTATCTTATCAAATGCGGCGGATAGGTCGGTGTAAATGACATCTGTCTGAGCCCGTTCAATCATAACGTCCAGCAGTACAACCGTGCTGATCTGAGCAGAGGTGTTGTTTGCAATGCGAGAGCAATGGTTCCATGATAATCAGCTCGAAGAGCTTCGACAACGCACTCAGCGAAGTTATGCCTCGGTAATTGTTAACGTCGCGCTTACTGCCTTTTTTGTGTACAGGAAACATGTGGGCGTGTTTCCAGCAGGATGCAAATGCGCCGCTGAATAAAGACGAACGAAACAAGCGCTGATGGAGCGGTACTAATAAGCAGGAGATATTTTTCTTCAAGAACGATGCTGGAATCCCATCCGGACCGGGACTGTTCGATGATTTCAGTTGAGATGCAGCCTTGGAAATTGCATCAGCATCCACATCAAATGTACCAAGCGTTTGTCCAACCAATGGCACGTTCCTAGCAGCGAGGGTGGCTTGGTTATCACTTACAGTTTCATTGTTAAATACGCTGGAGAATTTTTCTGCGAATAGACGACACGTTTCTTGGGTGGAAGTGGCTATTTCGTCATTCAGGTGCATCGAGGACGGAAACCCAGACTCCTTTCGCTGCTCATTGACATATTTCCAAAAACGTTTTGGGTGAGAGCGTAGCCTACGCTGAATATTTTGCTCGAATTGGAAAAAAAATCTTCGATTGGCTCGCTTGTACTCGTAATTGAGCCTGACGTAATGATTTCTAAGCGGTACTGTACGGTGATGAGGTTTCGGATGGACTAAGAGGAAGACCGAATAAACCGGAAACACAGTTTTAGTATTAGAAAAGAAAAATGAATTTTTATTCTCTCGTGTGTTTAGCATGTACTGATATTACACTGTATGACCGTTCTAGCTGAAGTGCCGCAACACAGCAGTGGGGGCAAACCGTACAGTGGTTGCAATCCCATCACCCCTGCTCAACCATGGCAAGGTTCAATTCCCAGCGCCGACCGTAATTTTCTGAAAGAAGGCGACGGCAAGGCCTTCGTCATAATATCCGCCTGTTGATCCGATGAACAGACGAACTTAACTGCAATTACCGCTTCTTGTATTAGCTCCCTTATGAAGTGGAACTTTGTATCCACGTACTTAAGACGTCCATGGTCTCGAGGATTCTCAACAATCCGTATTGTCGACTGATTATCCCCCAGTATCACTATGGGACCGGTAGGTCTTTGACCCAGATCCAGAAGAGCACGTTTCATCCAAAGAGTTTGACACGCCGCTGTAACCAATGCTGCAAGCTCGGCTTCTGTAGATGACAGTGAAACTGTATGCTGCTTTCTTGTAGTCCAGCTGACTGTACACTCGAAGACCTTAAATACACATCCTGTCATAGATCGCCGATCGATGAGATCATTCGCCCAATCTGCGTCTGAATAAACTTCCAGCATCTCAGCTCCCACCTCTGCTTTAAATGTTAATCCGTAGCCCACAGTCCCCTTTACGTATCTTAGGACCCGTTTAAGATGCACCCAGTGGGCAGGCCTGGAACTGGCTGTAGAAGTTCACGGCTGCTGACAAGTCCGGCCGGGCAGTGAGCGAAGCATACATCAAACAGCCCACGAGTTCTCGGAATGGCTTTTCCGTTCTTCGCTCCTCAACTCCCTTTTCTAACCGTAGACGACTCTCCATCGGCGTCGATATTGGTTTACACTCCGTCATCCGTCTCAATAAACTCTCACGATCTCCGCTCTGGCTAATCTTCATGGTTCCATCTTTGACGTTCCTATCAATTGTCATTCCGAGAAACTGCTTGACCACTTTAGCATCGGTCATTTCAAATTCTTGGCTGAATTCCTGTTAAATTACCACCTTACCTTTTACCATCTCCAGCGACGCTCCGACGATCAAAACATCATCGACGTACACTATTATGATGATCCTTTCTCCTCCCTTTCCCCTGGTGTATAAACATTGGTCATTGGCACTCTGCCAGGAACTAAAAACCGGGACGCGACACTAGGATTTTTTTCGTGTTGCGCTTGAAGTCTCCATCGTTGTGTAGAGTTCTAGGTATACAGTTGAAAAGACACTAAGTCACACGCTATAATTTGTCAACTTTTGAGCATATCTTTTTCACCGTGCATAACTGACAAATGAATTTCTTTTTGTTTTTCTCGACCTTCACTTACGTAAATAAAATATCGAAATTCATAAATAATGCCTTTATTTTTTCATGTCGGCCGACCACGATTTTACCAAAATTTTGTATATTCGCAATTATTTAACTAAATATAGACAATACAATTTATGGAGTTCCACGATTTGGACAATCTTTCGATTACGGATACAGGTAAGTAGTTGCCCAAAAATGCAGTAGAAAACTCTTGAGATAATTTGGATGGGATCTGCTTTGTTTCCAGTTTCTAAAAACATTCCACTTATGCTCCATCCTCCATCTCCGATTTATGGAATTCCGTCATAATTTCGCGCTTCTGCGGTACAACAAGGCAGAATGGATACGTTTGCACGGGTTTGAACAGTTTTCCATTGGGGAACTGTCTTCTCGTACGCAATAAAGTATCAATTCTGATTGGCTTTTTAGTGTTTAAGAAATACTTTGTCATCTTCTCAATCATCGTCTCGGTCCTTTCAGATCACACCAGCATGACAATAGTCCGAGGCTGGAGGCCACGTCATCTGATGATGTGCAGGATCAATGTTTTTCCGACACCAAGTTATCCCACCAACACCAGCGTACCGTTTATGCTGCTTAAAAACGATACCACAGTTTCGGTATCATCGACAATGCAGTCTTTATTATCTATTTCAGTTGCAGCATAATTATACACCCGAATCGCTTTGATTGTAACAGGTGAGTTGTGTTCATTAATTTTTTCTTAAACAAAGTTTGTGTTATCATTCGTATTTTCAGAAGATTTTTCCATAGAAATATTGCATAATTGCTACCCAAAAGATAAACAATTCAACACAAAACAAAACTTAAATTATCAAAATTATATTCCTTTTTTGCAGTTGCGTGAGCCCGTACGGTGACTGCCTGTTTCTAGATTCCCGGATGCAAAAGTTATCTGTAAACAAACAGGATCATCCCTGTTTCGTCATGAACCCCATTCAATCCGGTCCATAAAGTATCACTCAAGGGAATTCTTATTCTGATGGACTCGACGGATAGCAAGGGAACAAAACATTCCTGCGATCAAGATCGGAATCGTCTACAAACTCAATCCACAATGAACGACAAAGGACAATCTTCAACGGAGATACTAAATCCGACAATAGCTGGAGCTTGGAAAGGAATTCGGACCGGTAAGTTTAATAGTTTGTTGTTGATAAATACTAGTGTCAAAGCCTCTTTCAAGGGATAATTTTGTCTGCAGAACTGTTCTAAAAAGCAAAAGCATTTTTTTTAGTAAACTCTAATTACCACGTATGTGATAACATGAAGCTCGATATGCACGTAGCGTGTTTTTAAACGCCACCTCCACGCAGCGTTAAAATAACGCAGGTGTGCATCGGCACCGTTTTTCCCGATACACACCTGCGTCCTTTTAATACCGTGTGCACGCAGCGTTAAAAAGACGCTATGTCGGCATCGGCCTTAATATTGTAGATCCAGTTGAAAACCGAACTGAGCCCTCGCGACAATCGCATCTTCTCCCATTTCCGGATGACGCAACTGCATCGCGAGTAGTGCGCATCTATGCCATAGCCGTGCGCCATCATGCGCACCACTCGCAATGCAGTCACAGAGCTCAGTTCGGTTTTCAACTGGATCTACAATACTATGGTGCAGGTAGGCTTTTGGAGACGTACACTAATTACGTAAGCAATTTTTCTGGGGTTTTCAACCCCTCCCTCATGTAAGATTTTTCCCATACAAATCAAT
This sequence comes from Armigeres subalbatus, assembly GCF_024139115.2. NCBI lineage: Eukaryota > Metazoa > Arthropoda > Insecta > Diptera > Culicidae > Armigeres > Armigeres subalbatus. The sequence goes on along the minus strand of NC_085139.1, from coordinate 304,797,792 downwards.
TTTTATTTATATGGGACGTAAGAAAATGCCCGTCCCCTCCCCCCATAAGTGCTTACGTAATTAGTGTAGATCCCCTTTGAAGCAGGGTTGCCATTATGCCAGATATATCTGGCACTGCCAGACTTTTGGCAGCAAAAGAGAAAAGAGAAACCACCCAAAATGCCAGACTTTTCAAATTTCAGACAGATTTTTTTAAAATTATAATCTGCATGTTCAAACATTTCTAACGAGTCATTCGGTTATTATTTTCATATTCATTCAATAACTGAAATCTGACTCGCTTCCAAAAACTCATTTTTGAATCAATTTTATCTTTTATAAATGAAGTGAAAGATCTGGATTGCAGTTTGGTCATGTTGGTTTCCAGAAATCGGTTTTGAAGTCTTTCAAGGCTAATTTTTGGCATAATTTCTTGAGCTTCGAGTTCTGGAAATGCTTAAAACATTCTGTAACAATGATCTCAATAAATGTAACCATTGTCTAATTCCATGACTTATCACATTTCCTGGTTATTCGTCAATTTGGCATCCTTCTGGAAGAACCGAAACATCATTAAACTTCTTTCGATGGACCTTATAGGGATTCGGGGCATACGTGTAAGTAAACAGTTCATAAAACTCATCCGTCTCTGAATAGCGAATGATTGACGTGGTCCATTCTCATTAATCTGAGTGGCCACCAAAATTCCTCCGGAAAATTCGGAACCTCCGTAAAAGTGGTCAATTCACGATACTCATAGCGCAATTTTGTTCAAATCTTTTCAATTTCATATTCTGAGTAACAAATGCTTGTCTTAACCCCTTTTCATGAACTTGTTACGCTCCGGAAAATCAAAATCCTCTGCTACATATTATGGACATTCTTAAAAATTATGATGGCACTTTTAAAAATAATCAATTATTAACTATGCTTATCAAAATTCTTTTGGAATACCAAATACGAGTACCATAGACCATTTTTATTTGAGCTCCGTTTGTTTGTTAATCGATCAATTTAAAAATGGTTTGAGTTTCATTTAGTGTTACTTAGAAATTCAAAATAAAAGCGAATCCCGTTATTTTGAATGAAGTCAAGTTTCACCAATAGGGAAACTGTTCCAATCTCCATCTCACTGAACATATATTAATCTCATCGCGAAACATAGAATTACGGCACCAATTTTGTCGCTTCTTTCTATAAACATGCGTGGTAACTGCTGAAAAAATCACAAAAATAAGAAACAAATCAAAGAATGGAAAGGTATTCTTTTGTTATTAATGGGATGAAGATCGGAGCCATGAGATGAAGTCCCGTAGACGTTCCATTAATTATTTATATTCTTTTTATAATTTTCAGATATTTTAGAGCCAATCTAAAATCTAACAATCAATTCAATCTGAATTGTTTAAAATTGTATGATTTCTAAGAATCTCATTTTTACATATATTGAATTGTTTAAACGAATACCTTAGGCGGAAAAAGATATTCTTTTTAAGAATAAATTTTGATGAACATAGAGCAAAAGCAAAAAGAAGGGCAAAACAGAACTTTCTAATATTGGTAAAAATAATTAGAATAGATCACATTTATAGTTAAAATTTCTTAATTGAAAAATAAATAAAAATTAATATCAGAAATTTAAAAAGCTTAAAAAAAGACTTAAAAAATGATAAAGACGAATTTCTTCGCCAGATTTTGCCAGATTTTTAAATTGTAGCATGCCAGACTTTTCCCAAAAAGTAGTGGCAACCCTGCTTTGAAGTTCTACACAAAAAAGGCGATTCTGAAGGAAGGTTCAAAAACCTTATGGGAAAACAAATTTATTGTAGTAATACATAATATAATATAATATCATATCATATATGAGTGACGGAGTAAAGATTTCAAACTATTTTACCTCGTATTTTACGCATTTAGTGAAAATGAAAAAAAATACCCCTTTCAATCTATTTTTTTTTAATTTCATTATTTTCCTCTTTCTTCTACAGAAATAAATTAATATGTCGAACTTCTCGCACCCCATCAACTGCTTCAAAAAGATCGGACTGGTAATATTAATTGGAATTGATGCTTTAGATTCGCTGAACATAGTTACTATTCGTAAGTCATTACGCTCGCCATTACGTTACCTCTGTCATCTGATGATACCGATTCAACTATAACAACAACCGCGGTACAATCCCTCCTGCTTCAAACTGCAGGCAGCATTTCTGAAGGAAGTCTCACAGGAAAAGCCGGCGCAAAATATCATGCGATGAATGGTAAGTTATATTGTTAATATATTTCTTCTTCCCAAAAATTATACTTGCTTAAACTTAAACTGTACGCATTGTTCTAGTCACATATCTTCTTCTTCTTGGCTCGACATTCCAACTGGAACTTTGCCGGCTTTTCAACTTAGTTCTATCAACATACCCGCAATTGCATGAGTATGTATCTTGTGTGACAAGTACAATGGATACAATATGCCCAGGGTGTTTCCAACCCGAAAACATGGAGGGTTCGTATAAACCATTATTAGGGGTTTAAAATAGAATCTTGAAGACAAATATTTTTTTTCCGAAATTCTTCAATCTGAAGACAATACTTACAGGAATCATTGGAAATTCCCAACTGGTTTTCTTTAGAGAATCCTATAAAATTCTTCTGAATTTTTGAAATGTATCTAAAATTGTTTAGAAAATAATTCTTCTAGTATGTACTTCGAAGGGAATCCTTTTGGCATTCCGAAGGGAATCTGCGATTTCAAGCAAATTCCAAACAGAATCTTCCAGGACTTCGAGGTAATTCTTCTGGGATTCTTATCGGAGTTCTTTTGGAATTCCAAACGAAATTCTTCTGGGATTCCAAATTCTATTCTTCTGGGACTCCGAAGGGAATCCATACAGATTTAATTGAAACTTCCAGAAGAATCCCCGGAAGACTTTGCACCGAACATCCAAATTGATTTCTATAGCGATATTTCATCAGAGTTTCAGAACGATTTCAATCGGAATCCCAGCAATATTCCAATCCGAATTTAAGAAAGATTTCCAATTGAATCCCAAAAGGATTCTATTCGAAATCCCAAAAAGATTCCGTGGACTTCATGATCACATTAGTCTTTTTGTACGTACATTCCAACTCCTCAACATGCTCTTGTCCCTCGGCCACGTCCGGAATGTAATGTATGTTTGAAAAGTTAAACCCTGGTACATGAATTGGACCACTGGGAGAAGAGGATTTGAGGTTGGTTTCGGATGTAGCGAAAAGTCATAATGATTTTTATCTAAAATAATTTTCACACCATCATTGGTTATTGGTTCCTGTTACGAAGGTAATCATTTCAGGATTCCAAAACACTTTCTGAGATTTCAAAGGACACCTTCTGGGATTCCAAAGGAAATCCTTTCTGGATTCTGAAAGGAAGCGCTCCAGGACCCCGATAGGAATAGTTCCAGGATACCGAAAGGAATCGTTCTATGAATACGAATGGATGCAATCCGGGATTCATGAAAAATTCGTTCCGGTATCATGAAGAGAATCCTTCCTTGATTACGAAGGAATTCTGAGATTCCAAAGAAACATTTCCCGGATTCCGAAAAGAACCCTTCTGGAATTCCGAAGAAACCCATTCTGGAATTACAAACGCAACCCTTATGGGATGGCATCGAGAATTATCATGAGATTCCAAAGAAAATTATTGCTGGAAATCGAGGAGAATCCTTGCTGGATTCGAAGGGAATGGTTTCAGGATTCGAAGAAAATCGTTCCGTGATTTCAAAGAAAATTGCCCAAGATTACGGTGGTAATCCCAGAGGAATTCGCTTTGGTATCCCTGAAGGTTTCCCTTTGAAATCCCAAAAGGATTCGGACTCGCACCGTTGTAAAAAGTACAACACATTGAGTAAAAATGAGATAACTTTTTAGTCAGTTGACCAATTTGCACCAAACCATCATGTATTCCTCAAAAAATAGTTCTTCATCAATTGAAAAGATAATAAAAGTGATTCGATAGAAGGCTCGGGTAAATATAACTAAATAAAAGGCTCTGGTGCACTGGGAAAAGTGACCAGTAATGAATTATTTATTTATTTCATTAACAATTCATCCTAAAGTAACGCGATTTTTTATATATCATTTCTGATAATATCCTTGGAGTTGATTCGCAATTCTCACTCACCTATGACCGCAGGTGGCCACCGGAAATGCCGGCCACAGGAAAACCCGGAACGTTCGTAAAATGGTCATTTTGGAAAGTTCGTCCTAGAGCAGCGCAATTTTTCTAAACCATTTCTGATGGGTATGTTTGAGTTAAAACACATTTCTCACACTGCTATGACCGCAGATGGCCACCAGGCGGCCTTCCGGAAAATCCGGAACGTCCGTAAAAATGGTCATTTTGTGAAGTTCGTCCTAGAGCAGCGCAATTTTTCTGATGGTGATTTTTTAGATATTCCACAGTTCTTACTCTACTATAACCGTATTCTTATAATCCGGAACGTTCGTAAAAATAGTCGTAATAGAAGGACGAAAGAAGACGGAAGAAGGAAGAAGAAAGAAGAAAGGAGAAAGAAGGAAGGAGGAAGTAGAAAGAAGGAAGACGGAAGAAGGAAGAAGGAAGAAGAAAGAAGAAAGAAGGAAGACGAAAGAAGGAAGTAGAAAGAAGGAAGAAGGAAAAAGGAAAAAGAAAGAAGGGAGAAGGAAGAAGGATGAAGAAAGAAAGAAGAAGGAAGAAAAAAGAAAGAAGAAGGAAGAAGAAAGAAGGAAGAAGGAAGAAAGAAGAAGGAAGAAGGAAGAAAGATGAAGGATGAAGGAAGAAAGAAGAAGGAAGAAGGAAGAAGGAAGAAGGAAAAAAGAAGAAGGAAGAAGGAACAAGGAATAAAGAAGAAGGAGGAAGGAAGAAAGAAGAAGAAAGAAGGAAAAAGAAAAAAGGAAGAAGGGGAAAGGAAGAAGGAATTACAAAGAAGATATTAAGGGGAATGAAGAAGGAAGAAAGAAAAAGGAAGGAGAAAGAAAGAAGAAAAAAGTAAGACGGAAGAAGTAAGAAGAAGAAGGGAGAGGGAGAAGGTAAATTTTTTATTAACTATTCGGCCAAGCGGCATTCGACCAAACGACCCGTTCGGCCAAACGGCATTCGTCCAAATGGCCGGACACCCAAAAATATATGTACTACGCAAACAAATGAATAATGAATTCTATCATAATAATAATGCTATCATAATAATAGACAGGGGGAGATTACGGAATTTTTGTTCTACTTAGTCAGTAATTGAACTAATTAGTGCGCGATAGTTAAACTATAGGTTATACACAGCATGCCGTTTACCAAGACGAAGCGACTTTCGCGACGGAACACTTGGTAGGATTCAGTGTCAAGCGGGTTGGCAGGCACCAACTGGCGAAGAGATCTAGTTGTTTTTGGAGATAGTAGCAGACAGTGATTGACTGAATCAAAGGGAACATTTTCTCGTCTGTGTACGATAACCGCGGGCTCTTTATGATCAAGTGCGCATCGTTGAAGTAGAGTAGAAAAATCAGTGGACCTAGATGACTTCCTTGTGGTATACCGGATGTTGCATAGAAGTAATCAGATCTGAAGTCTCGATCCAATCGCCACCATCAAATGTCTGTCGGACAAATACGATCGAAACCAGCGAAGAAGGTTGCCGCAAACACCGAATCTGTCGAGTTTTGCTATCACGATGACATGGTCTATCTTATCAAATGCGGCGGATTGGTCGGTGTAAATGAAATCTGCCTGAGCCCGTTCAATCATGCTATCAGTGATAAACGATGTCAGTCCAGCAGTAAAACCGCGCTGATCTGAGCAGAGGTGTTGTTTGCAATGCGAGAGCAATGGTTCCATGATAATCAGCTCGAAGAGCTTCGACAACGCACTCAGCGAAGTTATGCCTCGGTAATTGTTAACGTCGCGCTTACTGCCTTTTTTGTGTACAGGAAACATGTGGGCGTGTTTCCAGCAGGATGGAAATGCGCCGCTGGATAAAGACGAACGAAACAAGCGCTGGAGCGGTACTAATAAGCAGGAGATATGTTTCTTCAAGAACGATGCTGGAATCCCATCCGGACCGGGACTGTTCGATGATTTCAGTTGAGATGCAGCCTTGGAAATTGCATCCGCATCCACATCGAATGTACCAAGCGTTTGTCCAACCAATGGCACGTTCCTAGCAGCGAGGGTGGCTTGGTTATCACTTACAGTTTCATTGTTAAATACGCTGGAGAATTTTTCTGCGAATAGACGACACGTTTCTTGGGTGGAAGTGGCTATTTCGTCATTCAGGTGCATCGAGGACGGAAACCCAGACTCCTTTCGCTGTTCATTGACATATTTCCAAAAACGTTTTGGGTGAGAGCGTAGTCTACGCTGAATATCTTGCTCGTATTGGAAAAAACATCTTTGATTGGCTCGCTTGTACTCGTAATTGAGCCTGACGTAATGATTTCTAAGCGGTACTGTACGGTAATGAGGTTTCGGAAGGATTAAGAGGAAGACCGAATAAACAGAAAAACACCGTTTTAGTAATAGAAAAGAAAAATGACTTTTTATTCTCTCGTGTGTTTAGCATGTACTGATATTACACTGTATGACAGTTCCAGCTGCAGTCCCGCAACACAGCAGTGGGGCAAACCGTACAGTGGTTGCAATCCCAACACCCCTGCTCAACCAAGGCAAGGTTCAATTCCCAGCGCCGACCGTAATTTTCTGAAAGAAGGCGACGGCAAGGCGTTCGTCATAATATCCGCCTGTTGATCCAATGAACAGACGAACTTAACTACAATTACCGCTTCTTGTACTAGCTCCCTTGTGAAGTGGAACTTCGTATCCACGTGCTTAAGACGTCCATGGTTTTGAGGGTTCTCAACAATCCGTATTGTCGACTGATTATCCCCCAGTATCACTATGGGACCGGTAGGTCTTTGACCCAGATCCAGAAGAGCACGTTTCATCCAAAGAGTTTGTAGATGACAGTGAAACTGTATGCTGCTTTCTTGTAGTCCAGCTGACTGTACACCCGAAGACCTTAAATACACATCCTGTCACAGATCGCCGATCGATGAGATCATTCGCCCAATCTGCGTCTGAATAAACTTCCAGCATCTCAGCTTCCACCTCTGCTTTAAATGTTAATTCGTAGCCCACAGTCCCCTTTACGTATCTTAGGACCCGTTTAAGATGCACCCAGTTGGCAGGCCTGGAACTGGCTGTAGAAGTTCACGGCTGCTGACAAGTCCGGCCGGGCAGTGAGCGAAGCATACATTAAACAGCCCACGAGTTCTCGGAATGGCTTTTCCGTTCTTCGCTCCTCAACTCCCTTTTCTAACTGTAGACGACTCTCCATCGGCGTCGATATTGGTTTACACTCCGTCATCTCAAACCGTCTCAATAAACTCTCAAGATATCCCCTCTGGCTAATCTTCATGGTTCCATCTTTGACGTTCCTATCAATTGTCATTCCGAGAAACTGCTTGACCACTTTAGCATCGGTCATTTCAAATTCTTGGCTGAATTCCTGTTAAATTGCTTTTACCATCTCCAGCGACACTCCGACGATCAAAACATCATCGACGTACACTATTATGATGATCCTTTCTCCTCCCTTTCCCCTGGTGTATAAACATTGGTCATTGGCACTCTGCCAGGAACTAAAAACCGGGACGCGACACTAGGATTTTTTTCGTGTTGCGCTTGAAGTCTCCATCGTTGTGTAGAGTTCTAGGTATACAGTTGAAAAGACACTAAGTCACACGCTATAATCTGTCAACTTTTGAGCATATCTTTTTCACCGTGCATAACTGACAAATGAATTTCTTTTTGTTTTTCTCGACCTTCACTTACGTAAATAAAATATCGAAATTCATAAATAATGCCTTTATTTTTCATGTCGGCCGACCACGATTTTACCAAAATTTTGTATATTCGCAATTATTTAACTAAATATAGACAATACAATTTATGGAGTTCCACGATTTGGACAATCTTTCGATTACGGATACAGGTAAGTAGTTGCCCAAAATGCAGTAGAAAACTCTTGAGATAATTTGGATGGGATCTGCTTTGTTTCCAGTTTCTAAAAACATTCCACTTATGCTCCATCCTCCATCTCCGATTTATGGAATTCCGTCATAATTTCGCGCTTCTGCGGTACAACAAGGCAGAATGGATACGTTTGCACGGGTTTGAACAGTTTTCCATTGGGGAACTGTCTTCTCGTACGCAATAAAGTATCAATTCTGATTGGCTTTTTAGTGTTTAAGAAATACTTTGTCATCTTCTCAATCATCGTCTCGGTCCTTTCAGATCACACCAGCATGACAATAGTCCGAGGCTGGAGGCCACGTCATCTGATGATGTGCAGGATCAATGTTTTCCGACACCAAGTTATCCCACCAACACCAGCGTACCGTTTATGCTGCTTAAAAACGATACCACAGTTTCGGTATCATCGACAATGCAGTCTTTATAATCTATTTCAGTTGCAGCATAATTATACACCCGGATCGCTTTGATTGTAACAGGTGAGTTGTGTACATTAATTTTTCTTAAACAAAGTTTGTGTTATCATTCGTATTTTCAGAAGATTTTTCCATAGAAATATTGCATAATTGCTACCCAAAAGATAAACAATTCAACACAAAACAAAACTTAAATTATCAAAATTATATTCCTTTTTTGCAGTTGCGTGAGCCCGTACGGTGACTGCCTGTTTCCAGATTCCCGGATGCAAAAGTTATCTGTAAACAAACAGGATCATCCCTGTTTCGTCATGAACCCCATTCAATCCGGTCCATAAAGTATCACTCAAGGGAATTCTTATTCTGATGGACTCGACGGATAGCAAGGAACAAAACATTCCTGCGATCAAGATCGGAATCGTCTACAAACTCAATCCACAATGAACGACAAAGGACAATCTTCAACGGAGATACTAAATCCGACAATAGCTGGAGCTTGGAAAGGAATTCGGACCGGTAAGTTTAATAGTTTGTTGTTGATAAATACTAGTGTCAAAGCCTCTTTCAAGGGCTAATTTTGTCTGCAGAACTGTTCTAAAAAGCAAAAGCATTTTTTTTAGTAAACTCTAATTACCACGTATGTGATAACATGAAGCTCGATATGCACGTAGCGTGTTTTTAAACGCCACTTCCACGCAGCGTTAAAATAACGCAGGTGTGCATCGGCACCGTTTTTCCCGATACACACCTGCGTCCTTTTAATACCGTGTGCACACAGCGTTAAAAGACGCTATGTCGGCATCGGCCTTAATATTGTAGATCCAGTTGAAAACCGAACTGAGCCCTCGCGACAATCGCATCTTCTCCCATTTCCGGATGACGCAACTGCATCGCGAGTAGTGCGCATCTATGCCATAGCCGTGCGCCATCATGCGCACCACTCGCAATGCAGTCACAGAGCTCAGTTCGGTTTTCAACTGGATCTACAATACTATGGTGCAGGTAGGCTTTTGGAGACGTACACTAATTACATAAGCAATTTTTCTGGGTTTGTCAACCCCCTCCTCTCATGTAAGATTTTTCCCATACAAATCAATTTTTATTTATATGGAGCGTAAGAAAATGCCCGTCCCCTCCCCCCATAAGTGCTTACGTAATTAGTGTAGATCCCCTTTGAAGCAGGGTTGCCATTATGCCAGATATATCTGGCACTGCCAGACTTTTTGGCAGCAAAAAGAGAAAAAGAGAAACCACCCAAAATGCCAGACTTTTCAAATTTCAGACAGATTTTTTTAAAATTATAATCTGCATGTTCAAACATTTCTAACGAGTCATTCGGTTATTATTTTCATATTCATTCAATAACTGAAATCTGACTCGCTTCCAAAAACTCATTTTTGAATCAATTTTATCTTTTATAAATGAAGTGAAAGATCTGGATTGCAGTTTGGTCATGTTGGTTTCAGAAATCGGTTTTGAAGTCTTTCAAGGCTAATTTTTGGCATAATTTCTTGAGCTTCGAGTTCTGGAAATGCTTAAAACATTCTGTAACAATGATCTCAATAAATGTAACCATTGTCTAATTCCATGACTTATCACATTTCCTGGTTATTCGTCAATTTGGCATCCTTCTGGAAGAACCGAAACATCATTAAACTTCTTTCGATGGACCTTATAGGGATTCGGGGCATACGTGTAAGTGAACAGTTCATAAAACTCATCCGTCTCTGAATAGCGAATGATTGACGTGGTCCATTCTCATTAATCTGAGTGGCCACCAAAATTCCTCCGGAAAATTCGGAACCTCCGTAAAAGTGGTCAATTCACGATACTCATAGCGCAATTTTGTTCAAATCTTTTCAATTTCATATTCTGAGTAACAAATGCTTGTCTTAACCCCTTTTCATGGACTTGTTACGCTCCGGAAAATCAAAATCCTCTGCTACATATTATGGACATTCTTAAAAATTATGATGGCACTTTTAAAAAATAATCAATTATTAACTATGCTTATCAAAATTCTTTTTGGAATACCAAATACGAGTACCATAGACCATTTTTTATTTGAGCTCCGTTTGTTTGTTAATCGATCAATTTAAAAATGGTTTGAGTGTTATTTAGTGTCATTTAGTGTTACTTAGAAATTCAAAATAAAAGCGAATCCCGTTATTTTGAATGAAGTCAAGTTTCACCAATAAGGAAACTGTTCCAATCTCCATCTCACTGAACATATATTAATCTCATCGCGAAACAAAGAATTACGGCACCAATTTTGTCGCTTCTTTCTATAAACATGCGTGGTAACTGCTGAAAAAAATCACAAAAATAAGAAACAAATCAAAGAATGGAAAGGCATTCTTTTGTTATTAATGGGATGAAGATCGAAGCCATGAGATGAAGTCCAGTAGACGTTCCCCTAATTATTTATATTCTTTTTATAATTTTCAGATATTTTAGAGCCAATCTAAAATCTAACAATCAATTCAATCTGAATTGTTTAAAATTGTATGATTTCTAAGAATCTCATTTTTACATATATTGAATTGTTTAAACGAATACCTTAGGCGGAAAAAGATATTCTTTTTAAGAATAAATTTTGATGTACATAGAGCAAAAAGCAAAAAGAAGGGCAAAACAAAACTTTCTAATATTGGTAAAAATAATTAGAATAGATCACATTTATAGTTAAAATTTCTTAATTGAAAAATAAATAAAATTAATATCAGAAATTTAAAAAGCTTAAAAAAAGACTTAAAAAATGATAAAGACGAATTTCTTCGCCAGATTTTGCCAGATTTTTAAATTGTAGCATGCCAGACTTTTCCCAAAAAGTAGTGGCAACCCTGCTTTGAAGTTCTACACAAAAAGGCGATTCTGAAGGAAGGTTCAAAAACCTTATGGGAAAACAAATTTATTGTAGTAATACATAATATAATATAATATCATATCATATATGAGTGACGGAGTAAAGATTTCAAACTATTTTACCTCGTATTTTACGCATTTAGTGAAAATGAAAAAAAATACCCCTTTCAATCTATTTTTTTTTTAATTTCATTATTTTCCTCTTTCTTCTACAGAAATAAATTAATATGTCGAACTTCTCGCACCCCATCAACTGCTTCAAAAAGATCGGACTGGTAATATTAATTGGAATTGCTGCTTTAGATTCGCTGAACATAGTTACTATTCGTAAGTCATTACGCTCGCCATTACGTTACCTCTGTCATCTGATGATACCGATTCAACTATAACAACAACCGCGGTACAATCCCTCCTGCTTCAAACTGCAGGCAGCATTTCTGAAGGAAGTCTCACAGGAAAAGCCGGCGCAAAATATCATGCGATGAATGGTAAGTTATATTGTTAATATATTTCTTCTTCCCAAAAATTATACTTGCTTAAACTTAAACTGTACGCATTGTTCTAGTCACATATCTTCTTCTTCTTGGCTCGACATTCCAACTGGAACTTTGCCGGCTTTTCAACTTAGTTCTATCAACATACCCGCAATTGCATGAGTATGTATCTTGTGTGACAAGTACAATGGATACAATATGTCCAGGGTGTTTCCAACCCGAAAACATGGAGGGTTCGTATAAACCATTATTAGGGGTTTAAAATAGAATCTTGAAGACAAATATTTTTTTCCGAAATTCTTCAATCTGAAGACAATACTTACAGGAATCATTGGAAATTCCCAACTGGTTTTCTTTAGAGAATCCTATAAAATTCTTCTGAATTTTTGAAATGTATCTAAAATTGTTTAGAAAATAATTCTTCTAGTATGTACTTCGAAGGGAATCCTTTTGGCATTCCGAAGGGAATCTGCGATTTCAAGCAAATTCCAAACAGAATCTTCCCGGGACTTCGAGGTAATTCTTCTGGGATTCCTAACGGAGTTCTTCTGGAATTACAAACGGAATTCTTCTGGGATTCCAAATTCTATTCTTCTGGGACTCCGAAGGGAATCCAAACAGATTTCTTTGAAACTTCCAGAAGAATCCCCGGAAGACTTTGCACCGAACATCCAAATTGATTTCTATAGCGATATTTCATCAGAGTTTTAGAACGATTTCAATCGGAATCCCAGCAATATTCAATCCGAATTTAAGAAAGATTTCCAATTGAATCCCAAAGGACTCTATTCGAAATCCCAAAAAGATTCCGTGGACTTCATGATCACATTAGTCTTTTTGTACGTACATTCCAACTCCTCAACATGCTCTTGTCCCTCGGCCACGTCCGGAATGTAATGTATGTTTGAAAAAGTTAAACCCTGGTACATGAATTGGACCACTGGGAGAAGAGGATTTGAGGTTGGTTTCGGATGTAGCGAAAAAGTCATAATGATTTTTATCTAAAATAATTTTCCCACCATCATTGGTTATTGGTTCCTGTTACGAAGGTAATCATTTCGGGATTCCAAAAACACTTTCTGAGATTTCAAAGGGACACCTTCTGGGATTCCAAAGGAAATCCTTTCTGGATTCTGAAAGGAAGCGCTCCAGGACCCCGATAGGAATAGTTCCAGGATACCGAAAGGAATCGTTCTATGAATACGAATGGATGCAATCCGGGATTCATGAAAAATTCGTTCCGGGATCATGAAGAGAATCCTTCCTTGATTACGAAGGGAATTCTGAGATTCCAAAAGAAACATTTCCCGGATTCCGAAGAGAACCCTTCTGGAATTCCGAAGAAACCCATTCTGGAATTACAAACGCAACCCTTATGGGATGGCATCGAGAATTATCATGAGATTCCAAAGAAAATTATTGCTGGAAATCGAGGAGAATCCTTGCTGGATTCCGAAGGGAATGGTTTCAGGATTCCGAAGAAAATCGTTCCGTGATTTCAAAGAAAATTGCCCAAGATTACGGTGGTAATCCCAGAGGAATTCGCTTTGGTATCCCTGAAGGTTTCCCTTTGAAATCCCAAAAGGATTCGGACTCGCACCGTTGTAAAAAGTACAACACATTGAGTAAAAATGAGATAGCTTTTTAGTCAGTTGACCAATTTGCACCAAACCATCATGTATTCCTCCCAAAAATAGTTCTTCATCAATTGAAAAGATAATAAAAGTGATTCGATAGAAGGCTCGGGTAAATATAACTAAATAAAAGGCTCTGGTGCACTGGGAAAAGTGACCAGTAATGAATTATTTATTTATTTCATTAACAATTCATCCTAAAGTAACGCGATTTTTATATATCATTTCTGATAATATCCTTGGAGTTGATTCGCAATTCTCACTCACCTATGACCGCAGGTGGCCACCGGAAATGCCGGCCACAGGAAAACCCGGAACGTTCGTAAAATGGTCATTTGGAAAGTTCGTCCTAGAGCAGCGCAATTTTTCTAAACCATTTCTGATGGGTATGTTTGAGTTAAAACACATTTCTCACACTGCTATGACCGCAGATGGCCACCAGGCGGCCTTCCGGAAAATCCGGAACGTCTGTAAAAATGGTCATTTTGTGAAGTTCGTCCTAGAGCAGCGCAATTTTTCTGATGGTGATTTTTTAGATATTCCACAGTTCTTACTCTACTATAACCGTATTCTTATAATCCGGAACGTTCGTAAAAATAGTCGTAATAGAAGGACGAAAGAAGACGGAAGAAGGAAGAAGAAAGAAGAAAGGAGAAAGAAGGAAGGAGGAAGTACAAAGAAGGAAGACGGAAGAAGGAAGACGAAAGAAGGAAGAAGAAAGAAGGAAGACGAAATAAGGAAGTAGAAAGAAGGAAAAAAGAAAAGGAAAAGAAAGAAGGTAGAAGGAAGAAGGATGAAGAAAGAAAGAAGAAGAAAGAAAAAAAAGAGAAGGAAGAAGAAACAAGGGAGAATGAAGAAGAAAGAAGAAGGTAGAAGGAAGAACAAAGATGAAGGAAGAAAGAAGAAGGAAGAAGGAAGAAGGAGGAAGGAGAAAGAAGAAGGAAGAAGGAACAAGGAATAAAGAAGAAGGAGGAAGGAAGAAGGAAGAATAAAGAAGGAAAAAGAAAAAAAAAGGAAGAAGGGAAAGGAAGAAGGAATTACAAAGAAGATATTAAGGGAATGAAGAAGGAAGAAAGAAAAGGAAGGAGAAAGAAAGAAGAAAAAGTAAGACGGAAGAAGTAAGAAGAAGAAGAAGGAGAGGAGAAGGTAATTTTTATTAACTATTCGGCCAAGCGGCATTCGACCAAACGACCTGTTCGGCCAAACGGCATTCGTCCAAATGGCCGGACACCCAACAATATATGTACTACGCAAACAAATGAATAATGAATTCTATCATAATAATAATGCTATCATAATAATAGACAGGGGAGATTACGGAATTTTTGTTCTACTTAGTCAGTAATTGAACTAATTAGTGCGCGATAGTTAAACTATAGGTTATACACAGCATGCCGTTTACCAAAACGAACCCTGCTACAACCCTTACCTTATATATCCATCATCCCAGTGATTTCTCGTGGAAATGTAGATGACTCGTCGGCTTCCATCAAAACGAGTATCACGTCAACATTTTCCTACCCATTCCTTAATTGACCTGCATTCGGACACGGCCGGCGCTGGTATTGCTTTATATTGGGTCACCAGTTTTTACACATTAAGGATGAAGCTAGTCCCAAACATCATCTGTTGGTTCTCTGTGTAATTACAGCTGGCCTGGCAATAACGGAGTAGCAACCATGGGCGGTCAATCATGCATGCATGAATTTCCAATATTAACAGTTACTGTTAGACTAGTCAAGTTGAAGGTACAGGATTGAAATGGAAACGCTACGGAAATCCATTTCCTGTTCTAGCGATTGCTGTAACATGAGAAGTATACAAAAAGATACAAAGTAGGTGAATGAAATGGGCCTGAGATTGAACCCAAGGCATCATATGTATGAGGCAGTAACGGTAGTTATATGACACACTTTTCTGAACATATTGGTTTTCAAATCCCAAATAACTGTAAATGACGGCACTTTTAAATATCCTGCGACATCTAACAATACCGTTTGATCCATATATCACCACCCAGCGGATGTAATCCAAACTAAACAGTTTTTCAGAATAATGGTTTTCATCCTCGAGTAGCTGTGAAGAAGACGGTCACTCCTTAATATCACAGCTCCGGGGTTATATAATTAAACTGGTGGTCTCACATGTACTATCACTACTCTACGGATGAATTTTAAATTTCACAATATTTAAACATATTGGTTTCCAATCCCCGAACAACTTTGTAGAAAACGGCAATTTTCTAAATCCCCCAGATCCCAAGATATCGAAGAACTGATATATCATATGCAGTAGCACCTCCTTGCGGATAAATTTTAAATTATTCTGTTTTTCAACATATTTTCTAAATTTCACAGATTCCGAAATATCGAACTAAACTGATCTCTCATATACACTAGCGTCGCCTTATGGATTAATTCTGAACTTAACAGTTTCTCAACATATTGGTTTAAAATGCTAGAACAACTTTATAGAAGATAGCAACTTTCCAAAACCAATAGATCCCGAAATATCGAACCAAACTGATCTCTCATATACAGTAGCGCGGTAGCACCACCTTGCGGGTGAATTCTAAACTAATTAGCTTCTCAACATATTGATTTCCAATTCTCGAAGAACTTTGTAGAAGACTGCAACTTTCTAAATCCTACAGACCCCGAGATATCGAAGAACTGATCTCTCATATACAGTAACGCCTCCTTGCGGATGAATTGTAAATTATTCAATTTCTCAACATATTGGTTCTCTGTACTCGAACAACGTTGTAGAAAACGGCAATTTACTAAATCCCACAGATCCCGAGATATCAAACTATACTGATCTCTCATATAAACTAGCGCCGCCCTACGGCTCAATTCTGAACTAAACAGTTTTTCAACATATGGACACAGATGGGTTTCCAATGCTTGAACAACTTTATAGAAAATGGAACTTTCCAAAACCAATAGATCCTAAGATATCAAACCAAACTGACTTCTCATATACAGTAGCGGCTGGTTGCGGGTGAATTCTAAACTAATCAGTTTCTCAACATATATTGGTTTCCAATCCACGATCAACTTTGTAGAAAATGGCGACTTTCTAATTCCACAGATTCTAAGATATGGAACCAAACTAATAACCCATATACACTAGTGCCGCCTTGGGGCTAAATTCTGAACTAAACGGTTTCTCAACATATTGGTTTCCAATCCTTGAGCAACTTTGTAGAAGACGGAAATTTCCTAAATCCCATAGATCTCGAGATATCGAACCAAACTGATATTTTCATGTACACTAGCGCCGCTCAGTGGGAGAATTCTAAATCATTTTTTTCTTGACTCATAGGGCCGCATGGGATTATAGATGGATTTAGATTTTTTTCAGAGTTTTTAGAATTCTTATAAGAAACATTGCGCCATTTATTGTGAAGATGGACTATTTTCACCGGTGTTCCGTTGGTTCCGGATCTTCCGGAGGACCAGCAGAAGATCCATTGGACTTAAAAAAATTTCCTCAATGAGAGAATATATCCCCTTTATTATTTTCCCGAAAAAATCACGTTCGTATCATTTGAATTGGCTTCATTATAACGGATTTTAGAACTGTTGTACTTTTTACAACACGCGAGTTCTCGTCTTATGAAAGTTGAAGCGAGTTGCGGAAGGTTAAAGACCCAAAAATATTCACTCATCATATATCACCGTTGTAATCCCGAAAGGAATTCGTTTGGAATCCCAGAATGATTCATTTGATAAATCTTCCACTCAGTTAATCCAAAATTCAATTACCTACTTATGTCGATATATTTGTTCAAATTTTCTAGTGATATCTACCTATCTAGCTAAATTCAAGCGCGTAGCTACTTACTACTCATCAGGGAACGTATGAGAAGAGTAATGCTGAAAAGAGATCTCACGTCATCCAATCTCCGAGGAACAAGCAAAGCCTGCCTTACTGGACTACCGTTCAAGGCTAAAATACACGGTATATATTGGATCACATCCGTAAAATCAGTACCAGATGATATGTGATGCGGCTCTAAACAAAAATAGTCAACATGTGCTACCACCACGACAGGATGTCTTTGGTTGCCATCTCAGTGCTAATGGCGTAAGGAAGCCGATCCACCACGACAACATATCCGAGGGAGAAAGTGTAGGAATCATTTTGATGTAAGAACTTTACTTTGGGTGTCGGTCGATACTGCATAATTTTAAATAGCTTGCTTATAATAAAATATATAAAATTATAGATTTCGTGAATAATGCTACACCGGAGTTCGTGCAACGTAACACTGTGGCAGACATTCGCCCTGAGAATTGTACAAATGGATATTAAAATAAAATACCTACCTATATTTTTCTGTGTTTAACCATTTTGTATGTCACCCAAAAAAATTGGAAACTCTTGAATAAAAAGAGTTTCTGGTAATATGGTAATATCAACGCACCCTCTGACCGCAGCCTATCTGCGTTGATATAATTACCGCTAAGCGATACGTCTGGGGATCGTTCAAAATTACGTCCAAGGTTTGAGAGGGAGGGGTTCTAGAATTTGTGACAGGGGAGAGTGGGGGGGTCTAGCAGTGTGCAAAGAAGACGAAACATTATATATTTTAAAGTTGTACGTACAGGGGGAGGAGGTCAGTGATTTGTTACAGGACGGGGGAGGGGGGTTCAAAATGCCGAATAAACGATGGACGTAATTTTTTAACAATCCCCTACCTGGCAACTAAAAAGTTTGAGTTTGATACTAAGGACACACCTGTGGTACTTGTACCATGGTACAAGAGGACAAGAAAATTATTGCAAGACTATCTTTGATAAAGACAATAATTGGTATGGTACTCATTTCAAGATTCCTGTACCATGGTACTTATACCACCAGTGTGTCATTAGTATGAGATCATATTTTTCTACCAGAGAGTGGCCCTAAAATTCGAATCGTTTTTCTGGCCCGAGTTGTTTCATTACGATTAGGGAAGATTCATTAATTACGAAACGCAAAAATTGTCCATATTTCGTCACACTTTGTATGAAGCATCTGAAATGTTTGTATGGGTTCACACTTCGAGCAATCCCCTCTTCCCCTCCAGACGTTACGTAATTTATGGATGCTCCATTAGAGTATTTTAGACGTCTTCCAACTACTTTTTCATCATAAGGCCCAATGTCCACGTAACGTCTACTCAACACTGCGTGTAAGCGGCGTAAGAAGGACGCAAGTGTGCATCATGAAAAAGCGATAACGCAGCGTCGCCGCGCCGATGGCACTTGCATTATTTTCATGCTGCTATATATAGTTATGGCGTAAAGTATTTTTGAAAAGGGCCAACTTCCAATAAGAAACTTTTTGGAGTGGACACAAACCTATCTCGTCCCTTAGATAGAAAACAGTGCAGACAACTTACAAAACGAATAGTTGTAATTCTTCTCAAGCCGCAATACAAAAAATAGTTATCCAAAGTTTGATTTTATACTCTTGTCACTCATTATTGGTAAGTATAAAAAGTTCTTATCACCATATTTAATACAATCAGTCAACAAATAACTTTCTACCGATAAAATTCTATCATCACCTTATCATCCGTGCCCCCGGATGTGGTATGTGGAAGTTGGCAATGTATTCCCTATTGATACGCTGCACGCTGATTGCAAACTGCTCCGTGAGGTGGAACGCGAACGCCACCAGCCGTCGCGATCCAGAGCTCGGCAGTTGAATTTGACCTCCAGCGTAGATTCGGAACTTGAGCAAGCCAGAGTCTCGGGCAAAGAATCGTATGGGAAACTCGGCGCACGCTTTAGGTCACTCCATTGCCGAAACCCATTTGTCGTCGAAGCTGAACAAAATAAGGTGCAGGTATGGAGAGCTGCTGTAGCTTTGTGCACTAATTGGCAGGGTGACCAGGATCCGTTTGGTGGCCATTTGAACTCCTCCGCCACGATTATCGTTTGCTTAAAACGCTGATGAAGCAGATTGCTGTAGATGTTGTTCGCTAACGAGCTGATAAATTGCGTTTGATGTGCCAGGTCGGCATTCCTGAAACTGTCACAGAAGTTCTCATACAGATACAAAAGCTCCGGGTATTGATTGCCGTAAATTCCTATTATCGTATTCTTCCAGATGTTGTAGATCACAAACGGGCTGTTGCGAATATTTGGTTCTTGAATCTCCAGCCTAACTTCGTCCTCGCTAGAATATTTGATCAACAGATGATCATCATCCAGTAATTCCATTTTCCACATTCGGAGGATTCGAAACTCATCGAATCGACGATAGAATTTTCTCAACGCAAATCTATCTTCGCCAATCGACTGCTGAATATGCGCTTGGCTGAATACCAACCAACATACGATGCTTAACACTATTGATCGTTCGCTCACGAAGCGCTCGCAAGTTTAAAATGTTCCCCGTTGTTCTACCTCCGGACGTTCACATACTGTACAGCATTCCTTCATCTCGACAACAAAACCTACCTATCGTACGTTCAAGTTTGAAGGTGCCTTCAGCTATCGAAAAGATATGAGCCGTTTGTTGTTGAATCGACAGAATGGCTAACGCGACGCTGTAAAGGTAAACGCCTTGTATTTGGTCGACATTAAAGTCCATCGAGTCGGAATTACGTCCATACGTCTGGCAGTGTTTGTGTACAATTCGTAAATCCAAGGATGATTATCTTCTGGTATGAATGATCCAGCTCCAATCACGTATTTCCCATCGTTGGTAAACAGGCTGCATTCGCGGTTCAGTTGATTTTGTTGAATTTCCATGTTAGCTGTGTGCCTTAGCTAAAATAAGCAACATTGGTCATTGGTCTGTCTTTACCAGCCTCGCAAAATCTCACCTTTTTTTTCTTTGTTATGTCTGTTGACAGACGGCTGGGACCAATCATGGTCCATCTCGCCAAAATCTCACCTTCAAAGCTATAGTCATAAATTTGACTCCGAATCTCGTAGCTTCGGCCTCCGGTTCCATCGTTGAGAAAAACAAAGACTGATGGTAGAAAACGTAAACATAAACAAAAACTGACAGGAATAAAGTCTACACTCCACAAAACACTTTCAAATAAATTTACCATAATATGAGTAAAATACACTAGCGCCTCTGGCGGTGCTGGTCTCGTGAGCTCATCTGGGTTGCACGAATTTTTAATCGGTTCTTCGGGACTCACACGTCCCGGTTATTAGTTCCTGACTCTGCTTCATCCCCAGCTTCTTGGTGAACTCGTGGAATCTCTGGTTCCATGCATGGAATGCTTGCTTTAGCCCGTAGATGGAACGATGCAAACGCCATACCAGATTTACCCCCTGATGAAATCCATCAGGCTGCGTAATGTAAATCTCCTCACTTAGCTTACCGTTTAAAAACGCCGTGCGCAAATCCATTTGATGAACATGCAAACCCTCACGATTCGCCAACGCTAAAAACATATTTAAACACTTCATCACCACGCTTGATGCAAAACACCCACTTACAGGTAACCGCTTTCCTCCCGGGAGGGAGTTCAACCAATGTCCATGTGTGATTTCGCTGCAAAGAATTCATTTCCTCTTCAATGGCAACTTTCGATCTGTCCCAATCATCTCGCTTTTTCAGTTCCGCAATCGTACTCGGGATGTTAACAACGTAACTCATTGCATTCAGTGCAAATCCGGCATAATCCATTTCAAATTCATTGTGCCAAGCAGGTGGAGCACGATTCCGATGCGGTCTTGCTTCATCCAAACGATTATCCACCACGTCGTCATCCGTTCCATCAGGCTCCCGGTCAGATTCCACCAGATCATCATTCACGAAACTGTTGAATTTCTCTCCCGACGATTCAGCGCCATCCGAGGCGCCCTCCGCATAACTAGTCTTGTTCCTCTGGAACAAAACTAGATGAAACTCGAAAATACTGATCAACTGCTGTTTGCTTGGGGTTCTCTTTGGTGTGCATCTCCACAAAATCTACATCCCGAGCAGATACAATCAAGGGCTTCACCGGGAGAATAGCCGACAAAAACTCCGCAGTACAACTTGGAATCCAGCTTCTTCCGCAGCTGCGATGGCACGTGCACGAACACGGAACACCCAAACACTTTCAGCTTCAAAACGTCCGGCTTCTTGGATTCCCACAACTCGAACGGCGTTTTCTTTGATTGCACAACACAGGTGGGACTTCTGTTCAGTAAATAAGCAGCTGTCTGCACAGCCTGGCCCCAAAACTCCTTGCTTACACCCGAATCGATGATCATCGCCCTGGCTTTCTCAATGAGAGTGCGGTTCATCCGCTCGCTGACGCCGTTTTGTTCGGGGGTCTACGGCACCGTCATCTCCAGCTGAATCCCCTTTTTCGCACATTATGTTATAAAAAGTTTTCCGGTGTGTTCACCTCCGTTATCACATCGTAACAGGGCTTGGAAAATTCGTTCAAAAACGAACGAATGCTTCGTTTTTAGCCCACAGTGAGGTTTTGATTTCGGTGCACCGGTTGATGTTGCCTCGATGCCGTGCTGCTTACTGCACGAACAATGGAAGAGGCAAATACAAAACATTCGTTTTATGCATTGAAAGAGGGGCGTTTTGAACGTGGCATCTTCACAAGCCGGGTACTGCCGAAGAGGCATCGTTCAGAAGGGAAGCGTGAAATGAGGATGCTTCCTTCGTTCATCGGCAGTGTTTCATATGCGAGTGAGTGTTGTGTAAATACAAAACCTCATTAGCGGGAAAGAGAGAGCTTGCATCATACCCCTCTCTTTTACACATTCATTCCAACAGAGGCAAGGCGTGAGGCAAGAGAGTTAAATATTCTCTGCACAAGCGGGTGCTTGATTTCACTCTCCAACTGTTTCGTACAGCAGTGCCATATGGAGCGAGGAAGCATTCTTCACTAAGCACTTTGAAACTGTTCTCTCATGAAGCTACCTTCCTCGGGATCTGGTGCAGAAGCATCGGTCCTCATCTTCATTGCTTCATTCATCCAAGCCCTGCATCCTAATCGGGATATTTTCTGTCCGAACTTGGCTGCCGCCAACGCCTCGTACTTTTTTAAACATTGTAGCACCTCACTCTTCGACTCCATGTTAAAATGTGCCCAATCGTCGATGAAGGTTACGAAAAACGTTGTGTTGGACAGTCCCACCGGCGTCACGGGACCACAAACGTCCGAGTGAACGACTTCGAGCACCCACGACGATCGTATCTCTTCATTCCTCGCGAACGGTTTTCTCGTTTGCTTCCCGGCAACAAATGACTCGCAAACAACTAAATCACTCTTCTGCTTATCAATATCCACTTTGAGTCCCGATACCATGTCATTGCGAATAAGCACTTCCAGATTCTTCTCGGATATGTGGCCGAACCGCCGATGCCACAATTCGGAGTCTTTTCAAATTCGACCGCACGACAACAGCGACGTTTCGTTATCACTTCGCTTAATCGGTTGGAAATCTAGTTCGTACAACGACTCGCGTCGTGTTCCACTAGCCACGAGTTCGGAATTGCGATAGAATAACGTTTTTCCTCGTTCAAACACTGCACGCATACCGGCTTGTTCGACTCGTACCACCGAAAATAGGTTGTATCGCAAATTCGGTATGAAGAGAACATTTTTCATCGTGCACTCAATGTCGCTTCCGTTAACCATCGAAAGTACCTTCACTTTTCTGATGTGTTCAGCGATAATCGACTCACCATCTTTCGCGGCCGCAATTTGAACCGACGAAGTTCCGTGAAAAATTCTCTGTCCCGAACCAGATGGTCTAACGCTCCGGAATCGATGAACCATTTCGTTTGCTGTGCCTGTTGCGCACCGCATCCTATGACACCAACAAAACAAACACCATCCCGCTTGTTAGATTTGTCCATATTCGCCTTCGGATGACGGTGCCCCTTCTGTTCTGACGGCTTCTTCTTCTCTGGACAATCGACCAACTTATGACCTTCCTTCTTGCACCGGAAACATCGGATCTTATTCGTTTGTTTTGCTCCCGAAAAAGCAGCTGAATCACTGTTGGAGGGAAACTTCTCCGAATTAACACTTCTTTGCTTCGTTTCCTCATCCAATAATCTGCACTTTACGAATTCCATGGTGAGATTCTCTTCTGGCATGGTTTCAATAGCTGTGACAACAATAGAATACGCCGGACCAAGAGTCAACAGCAGATGGCATACTGCATCCAGCTCCTCCATGTCCGCACCAGTTCCCCTAAACTCTCGCAGCAGCTTGTGAAAACGAAGGAAGTGGTCCTGCAGTCAAATCGCATACTCAACATTCGCTCGTGCTTCTCCAGCAACACTTGAACTCAAAATTTCCACGCGCCGTAATTTGAACCGTCGAACAAAGCAACATGAAAACGGTCGTTTTGCACTTCCTCTGTCATCGCGTCGTTTTCACTTTTTCCGCGAATTGAAACGTCCGGGGCCCACAACCTCATGAAGACCGAATAAACTGGAAAACACAGTTTTACTATTAGAAAAGAAAAATGAGTTTTTATTCTCTCGTGTGTTTGGCATGTACTGATATTACACTTACACTGTATGACAGTTCTAGCTGCAGTGCCGCAGCACGGCAGTGGGGGCAAACCGTGCAGTGGTTGCCATCCCAACATGGGCAGCTCGTTTAGTTGATTTCAGTTTGCGTAATGAAGTCGTTTGCCAGGGACAGTCGGTTTTCCCATCTCTCACAGTCTTTGGAACATGTCGATCAATAACGTAAGTTAAAATATTTGAGAAAGTTCGCGCCGCAGTTTCGACGTCCTCTTGTTCCAGAATACTCTCCCAATCTAATGAAGACAATAACTCATCGATACTTCGATTATCGGCTCTTGAGAAATTGTATGAAACAGTTACTTCTGAGGCATTGGAATCATGCGCCGCATTATGAGCGATCGTTACAAGCAATGGGAGGTGAAGAGCAACCGATTTTACCAGAGGAGCAAAAGCTTGAACTACGGACGGAGCATGATCTTGATCACTGGCAAAACATAGGTCCAAAATACGGTTGTTTTCATTGACGAATTCATTTGTAATAAAGTGGCGGAACTGTAGCTGTCGAGTAGAGTCTCCGCACCAGCGTGGAAAGTGCTATGTTCAGTGTCCGGGAATAAAAAACCGGTAGGTGAAGATTTCCAAGAGATTTGCGGCATATTGAAGTCCCCTAGCACGATAATTTCGTCGATTGTGCTGGCCGTTTCGATAATTGAAAAAATTGATTGACAATGAGCATTAACGTACTCAACGTCCCGGGTTCGATCAGGAGGAATATACAGCGCGCACAGAAAGAGATTACGGTCATCAAGCTGGATTGTCATCCAAATCTGCTCAAGACTCGCCCATGCGGTTTTCGCAACGATTCGCGCATTCAAGCCGGTTTTTGCAGCAACCAAAACTCCACCACCTGTTGATTTCCGACTATTGTCACGGCAACGATCGCATCAAAAAACTTCGTAGTTCGAACCGAACACCTGGCTGGAAATCATGTTCTAATTGAGCCAAGTCTCAACCAGAACAATGACGTCGTAGCAATGGTCGGCGACTGCAAGGCGATAGTCTTCGACGAATGAGTTAATTCCACCAACATTTTGGTAATACAGCAGTAAGTTGTGCAGTAGACCGTGGCTGTAAGTTAAACAAATATTAGACGGCGGAGGGTTCACTGGCTTAATATACTTGCCTGCGGAAATTTTTCGGAAAACCCCTTCACCTGACTCAAGCACAGGGCCGGAACGGCTGTTGGTCGCTGGCTGCAAGGGCTCGACTGTGATGAGTTGGCTTGGGGCTTCCTCAAGGCTACAGGCAGTTGTGCGTCCCGGTGGAGAAGACATCGTGGAACAGCGTAAACCATGATGAGAGGCGTTCGAAGTGTGGCCAGCAGCCGTTTGATGAACTAGTGCTGAGTTGTTCAGTTGTAGATCAGTACTATAAGTCGAAAGTCTTATAGCCGAGGAGCTGCTCGATAATGCGTCGTACTTGCCTTCGAAAGAAGAGCGGAAGACCCCTTCACCTCGCTCATACACAGGGCCGGGACGGCTGTAGGTCGCTGGCTGCAAGGGCTCGACTGTGATGAGTGGACTAGGGGCTTCCTCGAGACTGTCGGTAATTGTGCGTCCCGGTGGCGATGTCGAGAGAGAGATAGGGGTAAGGACCGTCCAGGTACGTCTAACAGTCTAACAGGATCGATTGTAGGAAGATGGCTGAAATCGTTGTTGTTCAGCGAAAAACGGTACTTGCCTGCGAGTTGATTTTGGAAGACCCCTTCTCCGCACTCAGACACTGGGCCGGGATGTCTGATGGTCGATAGCGGGAAATACTCGACTGTGCTGAGAGGATAGTGGACTTCCGAGATACTTGAGGCAGGTGTGCATCCCGGTTCATAACAGAGTATGGTATCAATAACAGAATTAGGTATTATTGAGCCAATTTCTCCTGCTCGGGTATAGATTCAGGAACTACTGATTGGCAGAGGTTATTTGGGCCGGGTAGGGTTCTAAAGATGATTCGAGCCCTTCCCCTGTTGGAAAGGGGAACACCAATTTCTTCATAATTCGAGAGTTAATCAAGTAAATGAAACCAAATGAGGCATGTGGATCTTTCGGAAGGGAAACAATGTTTCTGTGGTGGTTCGAAACTTCTCCCCCTTCCGAAAAGGAGGGCTCCCATGGGTCTGTTCAAATATTACGTAACGCAATAGGGGGTGGCCATTGCTTGAATTTTACGCTACGTTACGCAAAGTATAGGGAGTGGGGGTCCTTTGAAATATTGTTACGCGTAACAAGTTATTTGCGTAGAGAAAAAATATTTTTGAAAAAATAAAAAATATTCACTTGTCATAAGACGAGTTTATACAATCCCATTGAATTCCACCACTTAATTATATCTTGACAGATACGTATTTCGACCTCAAGAGTAAGGCCGTCTTCAGTGTCTCGTACTTGACTCGACGAAGGGATTGTACAAACTCGTCTTATGACAAGTAAAGACATTCCACTGAAAAGCTCAAAATAATTTTCTTATCAAAAAATATTCATTATCTTTGAAAAAGCATGAAATACACAATAGATAATAATTAATTGCACCGTCCTTTAAATTCTACTAAAATTAAGATCCTTTCAAAAAATGATTTTGTTACGCGTTATGCATAGGGGTGGGGATGGTTATAAAAATTGTTACGAGGGGGTGGGGGGTTCTTAAAAACAACGTTTTTCGCGTTACGTAATATTAACAGGCCCCCATACAAATGAAACAGAAATGTCTGCATAACTCGAGAGCTAATGAAAGAATAAATCAATTTTAAGCGAAACGAAGTTCGTCGGGTCTGCTAGTTTTTAAATAAAATTAGAAAATGATGGAATCCTAATTTTTTTCCCAATTTGCTCGCAACAAGTTGCGTTGGCCGTTCTTAAAATGAGTACGACCAAATGAGAACATTTGGCTGTACTTCTTACAGTGCTGTTTAGACCTTTCTTATATGCAATTATATTGCACGAGAAAAGCACTAACACCGCTAAGTGGATTAATCAGGGTTTTTTATTTTTAATATGATCAAATTTCACTAAAATATCACTTGTTTTAAACATTTTTCAGTTTTTGTATCAAAAGAAAGACGTGTTTTAATTAACCACAAAAAGTAAGCTTTCACTCGATTTTAGGATCCTGATTATTTGAATTTTGGCATATTCTTTTCCCAACATTTACCCTTTGTGCAGTGCCAATCTCTTATGATCGATTTCTCGATGAAATTATTTGCGAGTGTCGACAAAATTTATTTCAGCACGGACAAACACCGCCCATCGATTTCCCAGCTCTCGTCGATCTCGAGAGGGTGCGCCCCGTTTTTTCCATCTGGACGGCCAACTCATTTCGCCCACCGATTTGTTTCGATAATTTTCTTCGTCGAATTTTCGATTTTCACTCCCAAGACCACTATTTTGCGTTGAAATCGCGTGGGAGTTCGAAATAATGCGACGAAAATTTGACGTCAATGGTTGAACTTCGGTGATTTTCGTATCGTGTTGGTCGATACGTCCAGAAGCTTCGGCGGGGCGCAGTCTCATTCTTGTGGTGTCGACCTGGTGACGGTGGCGCCGCCATGCGGTTCATCGACGCGCATTCGTCATCACGTGAGCAACTTTTTCTTTTTCTGCCGCGGCGCGGCAGACATTTTCCTTTTCGATCAAACTCTGGGGTGGCTTTGTTGGTCGATTTTCGTTGCTGGCTGCGATTGCTCTCTCGATTTGTGGTGGCGTGCGGTGAGACGTGTACGATGCTAATTTACTATCTCTTTTGTTCCCACGGTGAATTTGGTGTTTAGGAGCGTGACGTCACAGCTGGTTTTAGTGAGAGCAAGCGAGATGGGTGGACGACGTGAGAGCACCTGTGCGGCTGCGAGTACCTAAATCGACGGAGAGTGGCGAGAGAAGAGTGTTGGTGTTGGATCACAAAACGCAGCAGCAGTAGCAGAAGCAAAAGCACGGCAAGCCAAAGCGGCCATCGGATTCGGTCAGTCAGTATCGTGAGTGAGAGCGAATCCGCAGCCAGCCAAAAGCAAAAGCAGCGCTCCTCCTTGTGTCGTTTGTGGCAGCAGCATTCAGCAGAGCAGCGACGATTCACACAGGCAGGCAAGCAGGCAGGGCCCATCGCAGCAAGCGCTGAAAGGAAAGAGTGTGTGTTGTTCGTTCGCCTCATCAAACAGCCGCCATTTTGACTTGTTCGCGACTTTGGTTTCGGTGGAAGGTTTTTTCGCTGGACCTTCCGTGGCCGATTATGGGTCCCGGAGTGGCACCAGGTGGGTCCGGACCGGATTTAATCGACGCGCGCCGACGGTCTCGTCCGATTGAGACCAGTTCCGGGGGTATCGCCGGTAGTGAAATTTCCCGAAAATTGCGTTAGAAATTTGGTGCTCGGATTTTCTTCTCGTCGACAGTGGATTCGATGGCGGTGCGCAGCGCCTGGTCGATGTTGGCCCAATGTTGGGCAATTTTCACGTCGCGACGATGGTAGAGAGCAGAAATACGACGAAGCAGACTCTGAAATCGAAACCAAGGCGAGGAGGGTCGCGCATTTTGGAGGAATCCTATTTCTCGAGGAATATCCGCTATGGACTACATTGACCGAAAAAAATTCCCGGACTCAAAATGTGTTGAAAAAATAAGTAGTGAACAATTAAAAAATAAATTCTAGTGACTTTTGAACTGAAAAATTCAAAACAAAAATAATTGTAAGAATTGGACGCAATCCCTTTTCGGGGGCCAGCTCCCCGGGGCAAAATGTGGCCATTCAATGTGTTCGTTCGCCGCAGGGCAACCAAGAAGAAAATCAAGTAATCCAGTTATTCAACGACGAGAAAACGGATTGTTTAGCGGATGATAAAATTCTGTGTTGTGTTTACGTTTCGCGACGTTCGTCGTCTTCTCTGCTGTTGTCATTTTCAAAGTGTTTTAGGCGAAGTGACAGCGCTTAATTGCGCGAATAAAAAACAAATCGTATCCGATATTTACTTTACTCAGCTGACGAATTGTGTCAAGACGTTTCATAAAAATTTGTTTACGTCGTAGTCGTCGTCGCCATCCAGTGATTATTCGCGAAAATCGTGCATTTTTTCTCCTTAGAAAGTGTGGCACAAAACAACAAGAACGACGGCGAAGGATTGCTTCCAGAATCTCCGGAAGTGCTCCCGACAGTCAAAAAAAGAAGTAGATTCATCGTAGAAAGTTTCGGAAAATTAGGAAAAATAAAGCAGAGACTGTGAATCAAGCTGATAAGTGCGGTGGCCAAAGGCACCAAAAAAGTGTCGAAAGCCGGAATCGCGCGTTGGCAGAACAAAAAAAAAAAAACTGAATCACAAACCGAAAGGATTTAGTATCGCTTTTTGTGTGAAGACAGAAAGTGCCGTTTCCCATCAGCGGAGTAGTGTTTTTAGTTTTGTTTCGTTCGCTCGGGCGGGAGGAGCGCAAGTGCATTTTCTGTGCTACTTTCCTGTGTCGTGCGTTTGTTTTGTTGTAAAATTCGACGGTGGTAAACAATGGCCGATCACATGGAGGAACCGCCGATGAAACGGGCCAAGATGCGAGACGGTAAGTTCCGATTTTTCGTGGGGCCATTGTTGGGGAACGGAATTCCGAGTGAGCTTACGCTGTGCTTCCAGTCTGCCAGCCAGCAGCAGCAGCAGCGAAGGTTCGTCCGGATCGGTCGGATTTTTTGTGCGAATGAGCGAGTGTGAGTGTGAGTGCGATTCTCGGTTGTGAAAAGAGTGTCCAGTAAGTGGGAGAGAGATTGCATTGCGCTAATGAAATCTCTCGTGCTCACCTGTTTTGTGTTGATCATCGCCGCGACCAATCGCGAGCGCGATTACGCACACCATGGTGCGTGGAGGCGCAGTCATGAGAGGAGAGAGTCACCGAATTTTGAGGGGAAGTTGTGAGAGTGAGTACTCTCTTCCTTTTCCGAATGGTGTTCACTCGCTTGATTGATGAAGGGGAAAACAGAACGCCAGATGACGATGGGAGGTTGACAAGCCCAATAGGATATGAATCTGGCTCTGGCCAAATTTAATAGTGTTTTGGTGTCAGAAAGGTTCGCTTTTTTTACATCTTTGCAAAAAACGGTTAATTGGAAGAAGTCTGTAATTAAAACAAATTGACTGACTAAAATAGGGTAAAATGCCCAATAGTGGACCCCCTAGTAGCGGAATTTTGCTCTTCCTGTCATACGGCTTTGAAATTTTCAAAATATTAACTCTGCTTGATATCTAACAACAAGCTCTGCATCCCCTCTTCACGATACATACATAAAACACCCAAATTCACGACGTTATTCGTTGAAATTAACATTTTAGTCTAACTGAATTCGTCCTATAGTAGACCCCCTGGGGGTCCATAATAGGAAATTGCTTCCCTATAGTCGACACTTCATTTGATTTTCATGTCCCGTTTCAGGACGTTCTTCTTCCTATTATGGACCTCCAAAATATTCCAATAATGGACACTCTCGTGTTTATTATTTATAGAATTGTTAAAAATCATCTAATTTGACTTTCCATAGCATTTCCAACGCATGTAATCAAATCGTAGGACTGTAAGGTAGGTTTTCCTGATAGAATTTCATAGCAAAATGTTGACATTGTGCAGTAATAATGTAAAAATGGCTGGAGGGTCCATCATTGGTTGGGGGTCCACTATTGGTCACTTTACCCTATAAGAAACATGAAAACTTCAAGGTGTCAACCATTGGAAAACTTTATTTTCGATGCAAAATTATTTAGATATTATTGGAATAATTGTCAACCTGAAAAAGTCAGGCAATTATCACTGAATTTGGGGGGCAATCAGGGAAATCAGCAAGAGACAAAGTGAAGATATTGTATTCATATCTTTTGTTCTAAGGTTCAAATAAGGAATCGAAAATTCACGTCTTAATCTAAGCATACCTACATGAGGCTTATTCTACAGGGCTACGCAATGAGCTACAGACAAGATGTCAAACATCTAGCCTTACAACTGAAGAAGAAGCAGTCTATAAGGTTTTCTGTTGTTTCATGTACTTTAAGTGCAAGAGAAATAAAATTTGTTTTTGTTGGGCTTGAACACTGGCAGAATTAAACTGGGGCACATGACTCACCGAATTAATTTTTTTTTTCTAATATTTGAATACATTCGCAAAAATTTTTGGATGAATTTTCAAAGAAATTCCCGAAGGATTTCTTGGAAGCATTTAGGAATATATTTGGAAACTCCAGTAGGAATTGCTTCGGAAATCCTTAGAATTTCTTTCAAAAATCTCTTCAGGTTCTCCTTTATCTTAAAAAAAATCTTCAGAAACGTTTTTAGCAATCCTCAAGTAATTGTTTGTGGAATTCCTCCAGGAAATTAGTCTTGGAATAATTAAGAAAATTCATCCAGCACATTCTTTATAATTCTTTCCAGGAAATCATTTGGAAGTTTCCCCTCTAGGTGTTATTTTCGAATTTCCTTAAACAAATCTTTAAGGTTTTCCTTTATAAATTTCATGGGTTGCTCCTATCGGAATTCATTTCAAAATTCTTTTAATAATCCCTTTGGAAATTTATTTAGAATTTCCTTCTAAAAGTTTCTTCTAAAATATTTTTTGAAGGAATTCCTAAAAAAAATTACCGGAATTCTTAAATTTTACTAGTAACCGGCCACTCAGTCTGCAATTTAAAGGAACGAGTAAATTTGTTCACCCAACGTTTCGACACGGAGATTGTGTCTTTTTGCCTTTCTCGTACAACAAATTGAAAATTGGCCCAATCGGACTATGGGCTTCGGAGTTATGGCCAAAATATATTTTTTCACAAAAAAAAAATACTAAAAAAAAGTTTTTACTCTTTGCTGATTTACTCGAAACAAGTTTTATTTGACGCAGAATCTTGTCCCATTGTTTCGTAGCGAAAATTGGAAAATTGGTTTTTGAAGTTATGGCAAAAATTCATTTTTTACATAAGAAACGCGTACAAAAATTTCTGTTGGTTGCGCTACGTCGAAACCCGTCGAACCCATCATGCCCCATTGTAACCAACGCTGAACCAACGCCGACAAGGGCCGCACCCAGCACCTATCTAGGGGATTGTTACCTAGCAGAACGAACAATAGTCTAAGGCAATCCAGATCACGGGACAACGGCTAGATGAAAAGGCACACGTTTGCGGTTGAAAATACAAATTGTGTAGAATTTGATACTATTTAGATTATAAATACCCCCATTGAATTTGATATTTATAGGCAAACTATTTCCCCTATCAGTCGTAGTGCTTATACTGCAAAGGTACTGGAAAATCAATGATTACAAATATGATATCTGTAACGTTGTATTGTTTACAGATAATCTAATGAAATCTCGGTACGGTAGTTGATAATAGATGCTTATTATTGCTTACGGCCTTATGAATGGTAGGTGTTCGAATTGTTCGAACTTCATGCATTAATTGTTAATATTTTATAGTTAGCAGTTTCATGGAAAATTCCACAGTGCTTGAAATCAAAAATAATATCGGCCCATGGTGATGGGACTGGAAATCGGCCCATGGTGATGGGACTGGAAAATTCTGGAATACAGATAACAGGTGACATCATCAAAACCAAGTTGCTCCAGGAGACGGATTTGTCAGCGCCTACTATGGAACCGGCGTTTATTTCGGCAAAGAAATATTCACACGGTTACCATAGCAACGCGAGTACCAACGTAAAGGGTAAAGGACCGAGATGTCGACGTTGTGAAAAATATGGTCACATAGCGAAAAATTGTCAAGCTAAATTACCACCGAAGCGAAATCAACAAGAAAGAAAGGAGATGCTTTTTGCACTGTGCTGTGCTGTTCGTGGAGCTGCCACGGACAACAATTGGTATTTTGATTCGGGATCTGCCAAACATCTTACCATCAATGGAAGTCTGTTAGAAAACATGTGTGAAGCGGAAGGCAGTATCTACGCGGCGAACAAAAATTTGATGAAATTGTTGCGGAAGGATCTGTCAAGCTACAGCCCAGCTGTAATCCAGATACGATCGAAGTGCAAAACGTCGAGCTGATTCCAGAACTGGCTGTAAATTTTCTGTCAGTAGATAAGATTGTTGGCCAAGGTCATACTATTACCTTTAGAAAAACTGGTTGCGAAGTCATAAACCCCTGCGGAAAATTAATCGCTACTGGATGCCGTTCGAATGGGTTGTTTAAGTTAGAGCAAAAGTACTCTGAAGTGCTGACGTGTTCATCTCAAGCGACTGCCAAGCTGTGGCATCAACGCATGGGACATCTGAGCCCTGGAGGATTGGCAAAACTCAAGAATGGACTTGCAAGCGGTGTCAACTACGATGGCACAAATGGTGGAAGTTGCAAAATTTGTGCCGTTGGAAAGCAAACACGATTGCCCTTCAAACACGTTGGATCACGGGCCAAGGAGGTACTCGAACTGGTCCACTCAGACATTTGCGGACCAATGGAAGAAGCATCTTTGGGAGGAGCCCGGTACTACCTATCATTTACGGACGATAAAACTCGTAAAATTTTCGTATACTTTTTGCGCACTAAATCAAAGGAAGAAGTGCTGCTAAAATTTAAAGGATTCCAAAATATGGCCGAACGTCAAACAGGAAAAAAATTGAAGATTCTGAGAACTGTTGGGAATTGAAGATCTGGAATTTTGAAAACCATCTCAAGGAACTGTGTATCAGTCGTCAAACCACAGTACATTCCGGAGCAGAATGGACTCGCTGGACGGGTCAGTCATACAGTTGTAGAAAGAGCCAGATGCATGCTATATGAAGCCAAACTATCGAAAGCATTTTGGGGAGAAGCTGTGGCTGCCGCTGTATATCTGATCAACAGATCACCAGCGAAGGGGATCGAAACGACTTCGGAGGAAGCCTGGACAGGTCATAAACCAAATCTGTCTCATATCCGAGTATTTGGTACTACGGTTATGTCCCATGTGCCGAAGCAAAAACGAAGGAAGTGGGATCAGAAAGCGAACGAGTGCATCCTTACCGGCTACGACGAGGAATCGAAAGCTTATCGTTTGTTCAATCTGAAGACTAGGAAGATTTTCAAAAGCCGTGACGTTTCTTTTATTGAAGAAGGGGTCATAACTACTGACCTGACAAAAGCTGAAAATAACAACCAACATCAAAATTTTGTGAGGCTCGAATTCAGTGAAGATGTGCTTAACAATCCATCACCAAGAATGGCTATTACTAATAATCCAGATCAAGAAGAAGAAGAAGAAGAAGAAGTAAACTCGATTGGCGATGAAAGCAATGAATCATTTCAAGATGCGAACGATTCATCTGACCCTGCGCTCCCACCGCAAACATCTTCAAAATCGCCTGTGGCGTTGAGGCGCAGCGGTCGGGAGCGCTTTCTCTCAGGCAAGTATAAAGATTTTCAAATTGTGAACAAAGGCTTGCCGTCTTCAAAATTTACAGATTCAATAGATGAACGTACTATGCCATCAACATCCGTGACTGAGAATATCGTTGCGCCCCCGTCGTGCTCAAATCAAAGGCCTGCTAGCGGTAATATGCAACAGCGGTTGATGCTCTGCGATAGGGGCGCTTGCCCCAAGGCAAGTATTCAAATGATATTATTTTGAATGTTCCGATACTGGTGCCAAATATCCTCAGACGATCCCGGATGAGCCGATGACACACAATGAAGCTTTGTCGCGAGCCGATGGTGAGCACTGGAAAAAGGCCATGATTGAAGAGTATGAGGCACTCATCTCTAACAAAACGTGGACGCTGACAGAATTATCGGCAGGAAGGCAGCCCATAAAGTGCAAATGGGTATACCGTAGAAAGACTGATGCAGATGGAAATGTTGACCGATACAAGGCCAGACTGGTCATTAAATGATATTCGCAGCGAAATGGATTGTGAGGACACCTATTCCCCGTGGTCCAATATAGTTCCCTGCGATATCTTTTTGCCCTGGCAGCGAGATGGAACCTCGAGGTGGACCAAATGGACGCAGTAACGGCATTTCTGCAAGGCGAGCTTGAAGAAGAGATTTACATGGAGCAACCACCCTGCTTCGTGGACGGTGGCAAGAAGTCCAAAGTTTGCCGCCTTAATTAAGCTCTCTATGGGCTAAAACAATCCAGCCGTGTCTGGAATTCCAAGCTAGATGCTGCCCTCCGCAAGTTTGGCCTCGAATGTACCATGTATGATCCCTGCGTATACTATCGTATATGCAATGGAAAAATATTGTTCGTTGCAATATATGTCGACGATGTCCTCATTTTCAGTAATTGCAAGCGCTGGAAGAAAGAAATTAAAATTAAGTTAAGTCAGGAGTTTAAGATGAAAGACATTGGACCAGCGAAACACGTCCTGGGTATACGGATCGAGAGAACCAACGAAGCTATTACTTTGGATCAGGAATCGTATATCAATTCGATGCTTGAACGGTTTCAAATGTCTAAGTGCAAATCAGTCAGTACACCAATGAATGTCAGCGAGAAGTTGACGAAAAAAATGTGTCCGTCAACTACAGAAGAAGAAGAACGAATGAAGAATGTTCCATATCGGGAGGCTGTGGGGTGCCTAATGTACCTAGCGCAAAGTACACGTCCGGATATTTGCTATGCGGTTAATGTGCTTAGCAGATTCAATTCCAATCCTGGCGAACGACACTGGAATGCAGTGAAACATCTGATGCGGTATGTAAAAGGAACCTCCATATATCGCCTAGTATACCGTCGCAACAAGCAGTCAATAATCGAAGGATTTTCGGATGCCGACTGGGCTTCAGACCATGATGATAGGAAGTCCACTACGGGATATGTGTTTACCGCTCAAGGTGGAGCCATATCGTGGTGTTGCAAACGGCAACAAACCGTGGCTTTATCCACCTGTGAGGCCGAATATATGGCCTTGTCGGCTGCGGTTCAGGAAGCTTTATGGTGGAAGCGATTGCGAAGTTTGTTCGAGGAGGAGCAGTCAATTATGATCCATTGTGACAATCAAAGCGCAATATCCGTGGCAAAGAAAGGTGGGTATCAACCAAGGACCAAACATATCGATATCCGTCACCATTTTATCCGTGATGCTTGGGAGAAGGGCGAAGTTAGGATTGCTTACATCAGCACAGACAAGCAGACCGCCGACGGATTGACCAAACCATTACCAGCTGCAAAGATGGATTTATGTCGTGAAGCTATGGGATTACAACGACCCATGGGTTGAGGAGGAGTGTTAGCAGATGCAAATCTACATTCGTAGCAACCCATGACATATGTTTATTATTTGTAATTACAATATACTAATTCATTACTAGTTTGTCCGTTACCTAGAACACACGCGTCTTTTATTAGCTCTGCCCATTAGAAACATTATTATATTTAAGAACTAAACATAAAGTTTAAGCACTACGTATTTGCAGATAGATCAATTAGACAAATCTACATACAACGTGTTGTTGAATCTTTGTTGTGTAGTAGCGTATACACTACAGTGAGTATCGATAATTTATCACTAAGGCAAAAGTCTAAACCCTTGTTTCTTCAGGAATTTTGTAATCTATTATTACAATAAAATTACAAAATCAACCACACCTACCGCCCAACAATTTCACTCATTTTTCAGGCAATCGATTTGCTCGCAACAAATTGCATTCGACGCAAAATCTTGTCCCATTGTTTCGTATTGAAAATTAGCGGAATCGGACTTTAGAATTCGGAGTTATGGCCAAAATACATTTTTTTCAGAAAAAAAAGTCTCTAATTTTTGGGCACTTACCCTCAGCCGATTTGCTCGCAACAAGTTGCATTCGACACAGATTCCTGTTCAATTGTTTCGTATTGAAAATTTGCCGGAACGGACTATGGGCTCAAAAGTTATGGCCAAAATACTTTTTTTTTATACCAAAAGTGCGTAGAAATTACTCACTCGAAAAAAACGAGAAAGGCATCATCACCGCTAGGTGGATTTATCTGGGTTTTTGCCTTTCTCGTATTATTGTTTGGTCTAAATCAAGATGTTATCGATCATTTAGTAATCTGCCTTTGATCATTTAGTAGTTTGTCAATAACTCATTCCAGAGGCTAAATTTCAAAATGTGTTGTCCACCATCATCTAGTGCAAAGGTTTTTCTACAACTCTGCCTAACAGTTCGTTGTTTGAATTTTTCTAATAACGGAGCTATAGCGCTAGTAGCAGTAACTTAGATTAAATGATTGGATATTTTGTTATCACTTAGTTTAAGTATAGAAACTAGCACCGTAACTCCTTTAATAGTGGAATTCGAACATCGACCTGTTAAGGAGCGTTGTAGAAAAACCTTCGCACTAAAAGTCCACCATACAACACATTTTGAAATTAGGCCGGTGGAATAAGATATTGACAAACTACTTAATGATCGAACCCAGATTACTAAATGATCGATCACATCCTTGGTCTAAATGCAATACCAAATTTTTAAAACGACTTATCTGCTTTTGTAAACAAAGATTCAAAAGACGATTTAGTGATTCTGATAGCACTCCCAAGCAAACCAACAGCATCAACGCGTAGCAGAAGCTGCCTTGCCGTTTGAGTCTTTGTTTACAAAAGCAGATAAGTCGTTTTGAAAATTTGGTTTTGAATTTATCTTACGGTTGATTTTTTGGTAGGTACATTTTTTTGGAGCCACAGTCATTTGTAAATTTATTTACTTGCTGGCAATGGCGCTATTTTTAATGGTAAGCTGTATAAAAGGGTTAATAACATACTCGTTTCACTAAATATTTAGACTAAGTAGCCGCCTACAACTAAAATTCCGAAAAAAGTCGTCACACAAAAAGTAGAATTATGAAATCAAAATCCAAGAGTATCCAAAAAGGAATTTCGGCTGGAATTCCTATAGATGTGTGTGTGTGTGTGTATCTTCAATCTAACTCCCACTGTCTGGCAGTGGTATTATGGAAGAAAGCTGACTGTAATAAAGTCAGCTTTAGCCCGGGAGTTAGAAGGTGTTAGCTCTATCGCAGCTCCAGTGACCCATTTCAGACTGCCTGGTAACTCACGTCCAGTCCGAGGCCACTTTCACTTACAATAAGCCCCGCCTGTTTATGCTACCATTATCAATTGGATAATGGATCCATAAACAAACTTCCGGATTTTCATGACAGCGCGTATTTAGTTTTGGAATCATATAAAAACATATTGAAACAATCTCACCAAATTGATCCAATTCCGGTTCAATGAACTGAGGAAACGATGATCATTTCTAGTGTCCACAAATAATTCACTTCACTCTTCCAGATCTATTCTGAGCAATGTATGTATGTTCATGTATTTCTGATATTATCACTCAGCCACACATATTGCACCAAGGACGTCCCCATATACAAACTACTCAAACGATTTCGCGCACTCAATTAAGAAACACACTTCATTAAACTTTAACTATAAATAAACTCAAATAAACTTTTTTTCTTCTAGAGCATATATGCAAAATATAGACATCAGCCAAATCTATTTGTTGCGGGAACGAACAAAAACGTGACAGCAAATTCAAAAGCAACCATCCGCGCTTCGGTTGGAATTCCTATAGGATATTTCCAAAATAATTCCTAAAGGGATTCACGAAGGGATCTCTGAAGGAACTTTTGAATGAATTCCAAAAAGAATTACCGAAGGAGCTCCTAAAGCAATTTTAAAGCAAATTTCTGAAAGAATTTGCAAAGGAATTCCTTTTTTTCCGAAGAAATTTCTAAATAAATTTCATTAAGAAACTACTTATGGTTTTATCTAAATGAATTTCAGAAAAAAAATCTGGATCTACTTCCGAAAAAAAATCCGAATGAGTAAATTCTAGACCTGTGCGCCGATTGAAAATTTACCGGTGGCGGCGTGGGTCGGCGTGAGCTTATTTCAAGTTACAGAAAATTTTCAATTTTTTTTTCACAAATTCCTCCGTAAATTCCACCAGGAAGTCCTCTGAAAGCTGCTCCAGGATTTGCTCCGAAACTTCATCAAGGAATATCTCCGGAAATTTGTCCAAGAATTCCTCCAGAAGTTCGTCCAGGAATTCCTCCGAAAGTTCCTCCAAAAGTTTCTCCAGGAATTCCTCCGAAAATTCGTACAGGAATTCCTCCGAAAGTTCCTACAGGAATTCCTCCACAAATTCCTGCGAAAGTTTCTCCAAAAATTCCTGCGAAAGTTCCTCCAGGAATTTCTCCGAAAGTTCCTACAGGAATTTCTCCGAAAGTTCCTACAGGAATTCCTCCGAAAGCTCCTCCGCAAATTCCTTCGCAAGTTCCACCAGAAATTCCTCCTGAAGTTCCTCCAGGAGTTCCTTCGGAAGCTCCTCCGGAAGTTTCTCCAGGAGTTCCTTCGGAAGCTCCTCCGGGAGTTCCTCCAGAAGTTCCTCCGGAAGTTCCTGCAGGAGTTTCTTCGGAAGCTCCTCCAGGAATTCCTCCCGACGCTCATCTAGGAGTTCCTTTCAATGTTCCACCAATAGTTCCTCCAGGAGATTCACCGGAAATTCCTCCTTTAACTCATCTTAAAGTTCCTCCAGAAATTCCTCCGGAAGTTCGTCCAGGAATTCCTCCGGAAGTTCCTCCAGGAATTCCTTCAAAAGAACCTCCAGGAATTCCTCCGAAAGTTCCTCAGGAGTTCATCCGGAAGTTCCTCCAGGAATTTATAACTTTGGGACAAAGAATTACATTGTTATCTGGCGTTCTGATATAACTGAAAAATCTTTGAAATACTTTTACATATCCTCGAATGTACCAGGAAATATGTCTACAAACAAAATGTCCTAAGCTGAGAT
The DNA here is from genome assembly GCF_024139115.2 of Armigeres subalbatus. Lineage (NCBI taxonomy): Eukaryota > Metazoa > Arthropoda > Insecta > Diptera > Culicidae > Armigeres > Armigeres subalbatus. The sequence goes on along the minus strand of NC_085139.1, from coordinate 304,758,133 downwards.
ATGTATCCAAAAATATCTATGTGATCATAAGACATAAATTGATCGTGTTTTGAATAAACGTAAACTATTCCAAGGTCTCCAAAACGCCCTGTAGTTCAGAACACGTAATACACTCGATCAACCAAGTCCAGAACGACGTTTTCGTGCATTGTTGAACATCTTAGCAGTGTATCGCTGAACATGTGTATCGCTAACCATTCCAGCAGGTCCGTCGAGCCGATAGAATGGTACATATTGCTTTTACAAGCTACTACAAGCCTGTTCTGTTCTCCAAAACATGCGATCTACCCGATCAACCAAGGCCTAAATGATATTTCCGTGCATCACTGAACATTCCAACAATTCCATCGAGCTGGTAGGATATCACTTTATTTTCACGCTTAGTATCATAGGGGCGTGACTGAAATGATCGATTTCACTTAATCGATTTCTGTCTCTAACCTTAGAAAGCTTTTCTATGCCCGCCATTGCATGAGTATGTATCTTGTGAGGCAAGTCCAAAGGAAACACTATGCCCAGGGAATCTAGAATGTTTCCCACCCGAAAACATCCTAAACCAGACCGGATCTAACTCACCATCTTCGGATTGTCAATCCTACGCCTATACTCACAAGTCTAACTAGCGACGCCCCTAGGACATCTTACACACTTGATTTTTTTTACCGGGATCTCAGCTTATTTTTACCGAGATTCGCACAGCCGAGCCCCTGCAAAGGTTTTTTTTGACGAGATTTCTGTCGAACAGCTGTGCAGATTTTGGCGAGCTGCAGAAATCAAAACTGAGTGTGTATGCTCATGGAAATTAGGATCCTATGCTTTTTTAACTGGATTTGGCACATACTGACGATGAGGACATTGCAAAAGTCATGATTGATCTAGCTCTAGCAGATACTTGGAACTGAACTCGAAAACGTTTTGGAGTACCATTTTTATTTATTTATTACCAGACTAAGGCCGGAGTGGCCTGTGCAATACATAGAAGTCTTCTTCATTCAGCTCGGTCCATGGCTGCACGATGGATTACCATGAACACCTCGTATTCCAGAAAATCGGGTTTACATTATTCCTATTGGATATATCAAGTATATGCCAAAGATAAGAACATTCGGTTCAATCAAAGTTAATTGCCTATGTTCCGGGGGTATTAAACCGACGCACTGAGGGTCGTGGGTTCGAGTCCCATTGAAGGGAAAGTGGTTACCTCCAATACATTTTTCAAATTAAAATCTTCCACATAACGTACATATTCTCATCTGAGTTTTCAGAACATTGTAAATAAGAACATTAATTATTCCCGGCAGCTACGTCTGTTCGTTCGTCTCATTTTCTGTGCGTTTCGTTTGCTGCTACGATGTTGATACTGTTGTAACATGTGGTGTGTCTGTCATTTCGAGATGTGTGAGATTTTCGCGTTTTTGTTCCGTATTATAAATGTAGTAAGACACCAAAAACACATTTGAATATGCGTGAAGCATCACAACCACCCATCACCCACCGGAAAGGATGCAGCCACACCACAAACCAGTTCCGCTATTCACCACCAGTCGCAGCATCACGGAAAAATGGGCGGCCATTGGGGGGTGGCGTAGAAGGCGCCATGATAAGCGAAAAGCTCGGAGGGTAAATTAACTTGGTCGAGGGTTCTGGAAGGATATACGCCATTGCTTGGAATCATTTTTTTAAAGCGATATCCAAACACGACAGACCGACAGACGTTTAAACATTTATAGAAAGCATCAATTAGAAGCAAGTGGAAGGAAAGCCTTGTGAGACAGTGAAAGCTGTGAAGTTGAAGAAGCCATCCAGGACCCCTTTTTGTTCTTCGGTTGAATTTTCCTTGGTTACCTGTGTCTCCGGACCGTGTGGGCTCGAAGAACGTCCAGTGACGAGTTATAGTTCCGGCCACTAGCGCGGTACTAAGTTTCGAGCCGCTATTCCTGCTCGAGAAGGTCCGCAGAAGCCTTGTCCGTGGTAGCCGCCATTTTGCTTGAAGGGCCGTGACGCCGTCGAACCCATCAGCGAGCGACTCGGTCAAGGAGCAGATCCGCTGCAAAGGGACAAGCGATCATCGCCTGCTTGGAGAAGAAACGGTGGAAAGGCGTGTGAAGGTGGTGAAACGGTGAAGGGGCCCCGTCAACAGAAGAAACGTAGCAAGAAAAGATAGTGAGAAGGTAGGGGATAGCCATTAAGAAAGGGGGAGTGAAGGTACATGTGTGCTACGTCAAATGAAGTGGGTTGAACTGCTAAACGGTATTCAAGTGTTTTATTGGTCACGAAGAGTCAATCGCGTATGCCAACCCTGAGGTATTGAAGAGAGGAGTCTCATGTGTGCCGAAGTGAGAGCTGCCCCATTAGTTATACTGTAGTCAAGAGGTAACTGTTGGCTAGGTAACTGCTACAGAAATATCCAGATTTTATCAACCCCGAATTTTGGCGAATTTTGGGCTGCCTTGGCTGCCTTGGAAAGATTATGCCTTGGAAAAATAAAATGCGTGAATGGAACCCGTTATTTCTTGTCGAAAAGGCTTAAAAAATCCTTGACAGGGATTCAAAAATGATTTACAGTGGTGTTCGTATTAATAGCAGCAAAACAATCATTTTTGTTCTGAATAGATCTTTTGTTTTGTATAGGGTCCTCCTTAGCCGTGCTGTAAGGTGCGCGGCTACAAAGCAAGACCATGTTGAGGGTGGGTGGGTTCGATTCCTCTGTTCGATATAACATCATTTATAAATTCAACTCCTTTCGCTTTTTGAACAAATCTAGCTTAATTAACATGCACCGTGACTCATAAGATGGTAACGGTTGGTACGACCAGGCTAATTTTCTTGAAGCAAACAACAACACCTCTTTTTGAACTGACTATACGATTGATATGAATCCCTTTGCAAGCTCTTCCAGGAATCGCTCCGTAAATTCCTTCAGGAATTGCTCCAAAAGTTCCTTCAGGAATTGCTCCGAAAGTTCCTTCAAAAATTCCTCGGGATATGGAAATGCTAATATCATCTTCCAAACTTGGACGTACATGTTCATGATAGAATCCGTTAGGATACGGCAGGCATGAAGAATGTTTTTTATAGAAGTCGAGTGCCTTTCTCTGCTTTGTTCTCTCCGAGGCAGCCAAGTTGGTTGCGACGAGACGGACGCAATGAGAAAACAGAACTGTGCAATAAAAATCCTATTCGACTAAATGCTGATGTCATTAGAAATTTGGAGACAGTACTCGTCGAAGAAAATCCCGCATGCGATGGCATATGAGCAAGTCAAACCACCTTCCTTTTGCCAGTGGAGATATATCAGGTTCCACACTGATATTCTTCCCTCCCCTTCATACGGGAGATTGGCAGAAGGAAGGTCGTGTTATATGTGCCATCACAAATATTGCCCTCCGATCGCTTTCAAATCGACTTCTATAAAAAACATTCTTCATGCCTGCCGTATCCTAACGGAACTATCAATTCTATACTTTCGCCTCTAATTCTATCATGAACATGTACGTCCAAGTTTGGAAGATGATAATAGCATTTCCATATCATTGTAAATCGTTTAACTTCACGTAGAAGTAACACACACGAAATCATTAATTTATTCCTCGGGAAGTTTTTGCAGGAAATCCGTCGGAAGTTCCTTTAATAATTTCTCTTTAAGCTCTTTTAGGAATTCCTCCAGAAGTTTCCAGGAAATCCTCGAAAAGTTCCTCCAGGAATTCCTCCTGAAGCTTCCCCAAGAATTTCTCCGGAAGCTCCCCCAGGAAGTTCCTCTATGAATTCCTCCGGATTTTCCCTCAAGAATTCCTCCGAAAGATTCTTCAAAAATTTGTCAAGAAGATCAATCAGAAACTCCTCCGGAAGATCCTTTTGGAATTCTTCCAGATGTTTATTCAAGAATCCCTCCGGAAGCTCTTCCAGGAATCTCTCCGAAAGATCCTTCAGAAATTCCTCCGAAAGTTTTCGCAGGAATTCCGTCGGAAGTTCCTTCAATAATTTCTCCTTAAGCTCCTTCAGGAATTCCTCCAGAAGTTTTCAGGAAATCCTCGGAATGTTTCTTCAGGAATTCCTCCGGAAGTTTCTCCAGGAATTCCTCCAGAGGTTCCTCCAGGAATTCATCCGGAAGTTCCTTCAAGAATTCCTCCGGAACTTCCTTAAGGAATTCCGCTGAAAGTTCCTTCAGGAATACCTAAAAAAAATCATTCAGAAATACCTCAAGAAGTTCCTTCAGGAATTCCCCAAAAAGTTCCTTCAGGAATTGCACCGGAAGTTTTTCCAGGAGTTCATCCGAGGAACTTCCTGAAGGAAGGCCAAGTTGGTTCCGTAAATCTTTCACGTCCATTCGCTGATGCTCAAACGTCTGGAGGGCAATTTCCATTCGAGGTGCGCCTGCCAACTATTTCTCTGCCGATCGTCAAAGGAGACCGGACGCAATGGGCTTCCTTCAAAGATCTCTACGAAAGCTGCATTCATTCAAAAAATTCGTGAAGCTTCAGTACCTGCTTTCCCACCTCGACGGAGAGGTGAAACAGTTGGTTCGTTTCGTGCATTCTTTGTGACCGACGCTAACTATGTGGAAGTATGGGACCAGCTAAACGAGTTTTATGATAAGAAAAAGTACACTGTCGCAGCTCTTATCAAAGAATTCTTTGATCAGCCGCCGATTACTACACCATCTCTCGTCGGACTTCGTAAACTTGTGTCAACGTCGGATGAAGTTATGCGGCAGCTCAAAGCTCTCGGAGAAGAATATGAATCCCGAGATCCCTGGCTGATTCATTTGCTTCTAGAGAAACTCGATCGTGAAACGCGAGGAGGATTTCCCCAGCTTCAATGATTTTGTCACGTTCCTTGAACGAAGGTGTGATGCGATGGAAACCTGCGCATCATTTTCCAGAAAAGGGGGAGAAACCACAATCAAAAAGGATCTTGACCGTAAAGCAGACCAAAATATGAGACCGAACAAGGTGATTCAAAGTTTCCATGCAATTACGCAGTTATCTTGTCCGCAATGTGCTGAAGCTCACACCATATATCAGTGTGCCAGTTTCAAAGGGATGTCGGTGCATGACCGGCGTGAATTGATTCAGCGAGCCAAGCTCTGTTTCAATTGTATGAAAGCGACTCACATTGTGAAGAACTGCACGTCTGCAGGAGTGTGCAAACAGTGTAAACAGAAACACCATTCACTGCTCTGCACAATCGGTACATCTGATTCTGGCCAGCTCCGCGAAAAAACGGCAGCTGCAAAGAATCAACAAACCACCAAATCAGACGAACCGAAGCAAGCGGATTCGGTGGCATCGTATGTCACGGATCTCAAACCCAACTGCTCGCTAAACTTTCTCAGTTTGCTTCCAACGGCTTCCATTAAAGTATTGGGCAAGAACGGTGTCTTTCATGAAGCACGGGCAATGGTGGACTCAGCCTGCATGAATTCACTAATCAGCAAACAAGCATTCGAGCGTCTTGGCCTGGAGAGGCGCAATGCCAGCATTCTGGTGAGCGGAATCACAGATGGAAAATCCAGCAAGACGTCGGGAGCAGTCACATTGCAAATCTCATCGCGATTCGACGATCGTATCATCATCGTGGTAGAAGCTTTGATCCTGAATCATCTGGTTTCGGATCAACCGAGTCAACAATTTGACATCGACACTAGTGCCTTGGCCGAAGCGCCTCTTGCAGATCCAGACTACAACAAACGCGGTAAGATCGACCTTTTATTGGGAATAGAAGCATTATTTTCCATTTTAGAACCGGGAAAGCTGTACGACGATCAAGGCGTTCCGATTGCACAAAATTCTGTCTTCGGCTATTTGGTCGGTGGCCAATTCAAAACATTACCCGCCACCAGCGGTCGCCCGATGCTCGGCCTAGCGACTACAATTGATCTGGATAAAACGCTCCGGAAATTTTGGGAGGTGGAAGAAGTGCCTAAAGCTAAGCAGTTCACCCCTGACGAGTTACGTGCTGATGATCACTTTCACTCTACTTTGTCCCGTAACGAAAAGGGGCGATACGTAGTTCGCCTTCCCTGGGATAGTTCCAAGCCGGAACTAGGCGAATCTTCTACCGCTGCTATTAGGCGGTTCCAGGCAATGGAGAGAAAATTTAGTGTCGACTCGGAATTACAAAAACACTATCGACAGTTTATGTCTGAATATGCTGCTCTCGGTCATATGGAAAAAATACCTCCATCGGAAGTGGTGGTAGCACCGGAAAAATCGTTTTATCTTCCGCACCATGCCGTATGGAAGGCAGACAGCTCCACGACTAAGCTTCGCGTCGTATTCGACGCTTCGAGTAAGAGTGCATCTGGAGTGTCACTCAATGATCGCTTGTTGGTTGGACCGAATGTGAACGAACCGCTTTTCAATGTGTTTACACGCTGGCGCACCTACAAGATTGCCTTTTGCGCCGACATCGAAAAAATGTACAGGCAAGTTCTAGTTGCCAAAGAGGATACCGATTTCCAACGAGTAGTGTGGCGTGAAAGTCCAGAACAACCACTGGAACATTATCGTTTGCTCACTGTTACCTATGGTACGGCAAGCGCTGCATATCAAGCAATGGCTGCTTTACGACAGGTTGCTGAAGACAGCAAGGAATCACATCCACTCGCAGCAGAACGGATTCAGAAGAATTTCTATGTCGATGATTTACTCTCTGGGGCGGATTCCATCGACGAAGCAGAGTTCCTCCGCAACGATATCACCGAGGTTCTACAAAGCGGTGGTTTTGTCTTGCGTAAGTGGAGCTCCAACACACCGCAGCTTCTCAAGTGTGATGCAATGCCAGACGAACCCATTTCTTTGAAGCTTCCGCAACAAGACGATGTCGTTAAAGCTTTGGGGATCAGATGGTCACCTGAGGAGGACACTTTCAGCTTTAAACTCACGTTCGATATCGACGGCACAAACACCAAGCGTCAACTATTGTCCGATTCATCGAAGTTTTTCGATCCATTCGGCTGGATCGCGCCGATCACTATTCGAATGAAGATATTGTTTCAGCACCTTTGGCTTTACGATCTCGGATGGGACGATCCACTTCCCGCCTTTATTCTAGAGGAGTGGATTACGTTGAAGGAAACGTTACACTATATAGAAAAGATTCGAATCAAACGATGGCTTCCACACTCTGGAGGTAAGTTACAACTGCATGGATTCGCGGATGCATCCGAAGCGGCATACGCCGCTGTCGTGTACGCACGCACCATCGGCCAAGATGGTAGGATCGACACAAATCTGGTAGTGGCAAAAACCAGAGTAGCTCCAATTCAACAGATTTCATTACCACGCTTGGAGCTAATGGCAGCCGAGTTACTTGTCGATTTAATGAGCAAGGTGATAGAATCATTTACCCATTTGGAGGTGGAAATGTTTGCGTGGGATGATTCCGAGATCGTGTTGCACTGGCTCACGTCGCTACCGAGGAAGTAGAAAACATTTGTAGCCAATCGCACTTCCAAAATCCTACAGCATCTCCCGAGAAATCATTGGCGCCATGTACCGTCAAGAGATAACCCGGCCGACTGCGCCTCAAGAGGCATCACGCCATTGGAATTGGTTACACACCCATTATGGTGGAGGGGCCCCGGTTGGCTGTCGGAGACAGAAGACAATTGGCCTGCTCATTCTATTCGTTCAATTGACGAAGATCAGCTCGAGAGGCGAACCACGATGACATGTCTAACCAGGGATGCCAGATGATATTTTCAAATGTCTTCACAGTCGTTTAGAAATGTCTTCAAATGTCTTCAATATTAAAATATTAAAGTTATGATTATTAGCGAGAAATTTCAAAATCAATTGTAAATTCACTCAAGTCCTTATTTTATTGATGTGGAATAATGTTTTTTTTTACATTCAAATTGTTAGAATTTTAGAGAATATTTTTTTAAATATAATTTATATAAGTTTTAAATATTTATATTTAATTTAAAATTTTCACGAGGTAGTGTATAACGAATTTCCCTGGATTTTTATTCAGTCTGGTTAAAATTCCGCCGGATTTTTATCCAGACTGAATTTCCACGTGGAATTCTTCCAAATTTATTTTTAAAGAATACCCTGTAGGGATTCAAAATTTACCGTGATTTTTTTTTTGAGGAACTTCCGGATAAATTTCTGAGCAACTTCCGTATAAATCCTTGATGGAGCTTCTTATTACTTAAACTATTTTTTTCTGGATGGAGCTTCTAATTACTTCTAAGACTCCTGACGAAATTTCCCGATGAATTCCTGTTGGAACATCCAAAGGATTTATTGCAGAAACCTCCGGAGGAATTTCAGGAGGAATTCTTGGAGAAACTTAAGAAGGAATTCCTGTAGGAACTTCAAAATAAAATCCGGAAGGATTTTCGAGAGAAATTCCTAAAGGATTCTCCTGATGAATTGCTGAAGGATATTCCTTAGGAATTACTGAAGGAATTTCCGGTGTTCAGGAATTCCATTGGCAATTCCTTCAGTAATAATATTCTTCAGAAATTCATCAAGAAAATCCTTCAGGAATTTTTCCAGAAAATCCCACTGGAATTTATCCTGAAGTTCCTACAGGAATTCCTTCTTGTTTAGAAATTTCTAAACAAACTACTCGAGGAATTCTTGGAGGATCTTCTTGATATATTGCTGCAGAAATTTCCGAAAGAAATCCTGAAGGAAATACCAGAGAAATTCCATAGTATACTTCCGGAAGCATTCTTAGATAATCTTTCGGCAACATTATTGGAGAATCTTCCAGAGGATTTTCTGGAGAAACTTCCGGAGTTATCCTTGGAGGAGCTTCCGCAGGAATTCCTGGGGAACTTTTGAAGAATTTCTAGACGAACTTCCGGAGGAAATCCTGAAAGAACTGCTGGAGGAATTCGTGAAGGAACTACCGGAGAAATTCTGGAGGATCTTCCAAAGGAATTCTTGGATATACTTCCGCTGGAATTCTTGGACGATCTTACGGAGGAGCTCTTAGAGGAAATTCGGAAGGAATTTCTGGAGGATTTTTTTGAGAAATCCCTGAAACTTCCGAACAAATTCCTGGAGGACATTTTGGAGGAATTTCGGAAAGAATACCAGAACGATTTTTTGGAGAAATTCATAAAATTATTCACAAAGAAAATACCAAAGGAATTCAAGGAAGAATTTAACGAAAGTATGTAACAAGTTTCCTTGGTTTTTTTAGGAACATTTTCCTGTAGTAATTTACCATGGAAGTTCTGAGAAATATCCATTTAACATCAAAACAATTTTCCGCTTAATATTTGGAGGATTTCATTTATTTCTTCTTTACGGAAATTGTTATAAATTTCATCGATAATTTTATCTGAATTTTCAATTTCAATTCTCTTAAATTTAGACAAGAAATTCCTCATCGGAAATTCTTCTTATTTTACACGAAAAAAACTACAGTAATATCCCGATTTTATCACCCCCCCCTGGTGAACTTTGGGGTGATAAAACAGGGTATGTGACAAAATTGGAAAAAAAATATTTCCAATTTTTTAAATTCATTCCACAAATATGAATCATTTCATGTCTTGGAAAGGCCAAATGCGTGAACGGTACCCGTTATTTCTTGTCGAAATTGCTTGCAGAATGTTTTCCAGGTATTCAGAAGTCGTTCGTAATAAACTACAGGCGGTAAATGTTATTTCATGAAAATCAGTGTTGTTTGTGGTATTATTTACGAAAATAAAAAGAATGCCAAAATTTTTTGGGGTGACAAAATCGGGTCGAAAACGTGACAAAATCGGGACGTGATAAAATCGGATCGAAAACGTGATAAAATCGGGGGTAGACAAAATCGGGGAGTGACAAAATCGGGTCAACACTGTATTTAATTTTCACTGAAAAATTCTTTTTAAAATCCACGGGAAATTCAAAGAGTTTCTTGACGGATATTTAGGGGAATGTTGAATGATGGAATGGAAATGCCGAAAAGATCAGATCAATTCAGAAGGAATTTAGAAAAAAAAATCTGGTTGTAGCTCAACGGTTGCGTAGATTAAATCTAGTCATAGACGAATTCTTTCTATGTTTGCCGCATATTAGATCGGCCATTGCGTTCCGATGTAATGATCGAAATACATTTTCACAGACACATCAAAAACGATGCCGCCGCCAAGGAAAATAAGGCCCGATGCCCACGTAGCGTCTTTTCAACGCTGCGTGCACACGGCGTTAAAAGGACGCATGTGTGCATCAAGAAAAGCGGTAACGCAGCGTCGCCGCACCGTTGCACAACTGCGTTTTTTCAACGCCACGTGCACGCAGCGTTGAAAAAACGCTACGTGGGCATCGGCCCTAAACAAATGCTGTCATCGAGAATTTTTTAATCAACGCACAGCTCAAAGTAAAGCGTATGAGGTCTAAAATGCGTTGCAGTTATCAACCGGCTAGTGTGAATGTATTTTTATGTTTGAGATTCTATGCCCGAGACAAAGACTATTATAACTTTTGTAATATTTATATAGTCTACATATTGAGGTCGCAGAATTTATAAGTAAGTAATCAAATTGTATTTACTATTCGCTGGGTTATTGATTGTCTTCAAGTATCTTCTAATAAGTATATAAGTCTTCAAATATTTTGAAAAGTCTTCAAAATGTCTTCACAAAATAAATGTCTTCACAGACATTCAAATGTCTTCAAATTGAAGACATGTCTTCAAATCTGGCATCTCTGTGTCTAACATTAAATGTTACTCCACCTGCCAACGGTTGCCATGAAATACTGACGTTTCTGCTCAATCGATATTCGGATTTGGCTCGTATTCGACGCATTTTGTGTTGGATAAACCGCCTGCGGCATAATGGTCTGGCTCGTCGAAATGGTACAGCCCGCCTAGTAGGACCGCTCACACCAAAGGAGATCAACGAAGCTTGCTTGCAACTGGCGCGAGCGGCTCAACGCGAATGTTTCAAGAAAGAACTCGATTGTTTGGACAGGAACCTTCCTCTTCATGGAATCAGCAAGCTCAAGACATTGTTTCCTTTCATTGATGCTGATGGTACTCTTCGAGTTGGTGGTTGTCTTCACAATTCCAACCGTCCGTACGACACCCGCCATCCAGTGATTATACCGAAGGAACACCGGTATACAAACTTGCTTCTGTCAGAAATTCACCTCCGCAATTTGCACGCAGGGCCAACTTTGATGATTGCGACGCTCAACCAGCGATATTGGCTCGTTGGCTGCCAAACTGTGGTGCGTAGCTCTGTGGCGAGTTGCATGCGATGTTGTCGAATGAAAGGTAAAACTGCAACACAGCTAATGGGAAGCCTACCTTCGGTACGAACTACAACGGCTCGCGCTTTCGTGCATTGTGGGGTAGATTATGCGGGCCCAATTCTTCTACGTTCCTCCAATCTTCGGACAGCTAAAACGGTAAAAGGTTACGTGGCTGTTTTTGTTTGTCTTGCAACAAAGGCAGTCCACCTTGAAGCAGTTTCTGACCTATCCACAAATGCTTTTATGGCCGCACTCAAACGCTTCTGCGGTCGTCGTGGGCTTTGCAGCGAAATCTGGTCTGACCATGGAACGAATTTTGTGGGTGCAGACCGTGAGATCCGGAAGCATTTACAGTCACCCGAGTTCAACGAGGCTGTAAGTCAATATCTATCGAACCTGAAAGTGAAATGGACTTTTATCACACCAGCTGCTCCCCACATGGGAGGAATTTGGGAGGCGGCTGTGAAGAGCATGAAAAAACATCTTCGAACAACGCTCGGAAATGTGATGCTGACATACGAGGATCTATCTACTGTCTTGACGCAAATTGAGGCTTGTTTGAATTCACGCCCTTTGTGTGCGCTCTCTTCCTCAATTGATTCCTGCGAGGCCCTCACTCCGGGGCATTTTATTATCAACCAACCGCTCAATCTACTACCTGAACCAGACATCCGTCACATTCAGGAGGGTCGTTTAAACAGATGGCAACGCATTCAACGCTACGTAGACGAGATTTGGGCTTGTTGGAGAGACGAATACGTTGCAACACTACAACCAAGAAACAAGTGACAAGCAATTCAGCAAAATTTGGTTCCGGGACAGCTGGTGCTGATTAAAAATGATAATACGCCGCCTGCAGCATGGGAACTTGCAAAGATTATCGCATCCCATCCGGATCAGTACGGTGTTGTGCGCACTGTTACCGTACGTCGTGGACAACATGAGTATCAACGAGCGGTGCACAAATTGGTTCCGCTTCCTCTGGATTGAGGCATTCGCCTCAAGGCCCGGGAGGATGTTACCGTGCATTTCAACCCTATGCGCAGTCCTATCCCTCACGCAACCTATTGCCAAGCTGTCGTCACCACACGCTGCCAACCTTAACTTCCTGTTTCGTGCACAGCAACGAGAAGATTCTATTCAAGAAGAAACCGTCAGAGTGAGCAGTTAAAAACGTGTCTTTACGCAAACAAAAGAAAAAAAATAAAGTACAGTCCGCTTAGTTATTAAAAATAGTTCGCCGCGTTTTATTTCGTTCCGCCTTCTCCCTCGCGTACACAACGTATAAAGCAAATCCTGAACAAGCTTCGTGAGGAACTTCTGGAGAAGTTCTTGAACGAACTTTCAAAGGATTCCTTGAGGAACTTTCGGATAAAATCTTGTAATGCAGAAAAAAACTCTAGATGAATTTCCAGATGATTTCTTTGAGGAATTTCAGGATGAATTTCCGGAGGAAAACCGAAGGTATTCGTGGCGGAGTTTCCGGGGAATTGTAGGCATTCTAGTTGAAATCCTGAGGACTATTTGAGATAATTTCTGTAGGATTTTTTGAAGGAATTCTATGCAGAAACTTTATTCGGAACTCTTGGGGAATTTATCAGTTCAATGGAGTCCCGAACAAAAATGGTCGCATTCTGGATTTTATCCTCGTCAACAATGCAGCTAAATCTATTTGCACCATTCGACGATGCTTCTGACGTTCACCAAATGTACGATTACCGCCGAGCTGATTGTGATCGTATTTGTGATGCTATCTTCATGTATTGACTGGCCACCCATCGAGCTTGACGTCTGTGTAGATGATGCTCAGTGGCGTAGCCACGGGGGTGGTTTTGGGCATAAACCCCCTCCCCCAGAGACAACAATTTTAGAAGAAATGTTTTTTTCGATGAAAAAAAATGTTCAGAAACCCCCCCCCCCCAGCCAATTTTCTGGCTACGCCACTGGATGCTGTTATATATTTAAATTTTCACTCGCCAAATTCGTCGTATAATTGCGGAGCACGTGCCCCTGTGTCGTCCGAAGCCTAAGCCTCCCTGGTCGAACAGTCGTCTGCGTCGGCTAAAGCGAAGTAGGGCAAAAGCATTGCGACAGTACTGCAAGAATCGCACGCTGATTACGAAACAGGAGTTCAACCGTTCCCGTACTGCATATCGTGTATACAATCGATTCCTTTATCGTCGTTACGCGTTTCGAACGCCAATCATCACTCCGTAGAAACCCCAAAAGTTTTTAGTCGTTTGTTAACTTCAAACGAAAGGAAGTAGGTCTGCCGTCGTGCTTGCATCTTGGAAAAGTAATTTGTTCGTTCGACATTTCCTAAGTACCTTCAATGCCACCAGGGCCACCGCCGATCAAATAGCCTAGAAATTACAGAGGCATCACATCCCTATGTTCTTGCTCCAAGGTAAGGAATTTTATAGAGTTTGTTTCGCTGTGTGTTCGTACCATGGATTCCGGTGTTCAAGTTGATCAGTTTATACGGATTTGAAAGCAGCGTTCGACCGCGTCGACCATGGAATCTAGTGTGCTGACTGCTGGCTCAAATCATATCTGTCAAACCGTTTACTTTCTGTCAAAATCGGATCTTCGCAGTCTGAATACTTCTCCAATACTTCCGGTGTACCACAAGGAAGTAATCTGGGGTCTCTCTTGTTCACGCTGTTTATCAACCAACTCTCTCGACTTCTACCTCCTGGTTGTCGTTTGCTTTATGCGGATTATGTTAAAATGTTTATGATTATCAACAGCATCGAGGAATGGGAAGAACTGCAATCCCGTGTGGATAGGATGGCTAATCTCCTGACGTTCAGTATTCAAAAATGTAAAGCTTTTTCCTTTTATCGGAAACACAAGCCGATAGTTTTTGACTATTGTACCTCTGGTACTACCCTTGAGGGAGTGAATAGGATTAAGGATTTGGGAGTCACACTGGATCAAGACATGACATTCAAGCCGCACTAAAACGACATCATCGCAAAAGCTATTATCGGCAACTCGGATTCATTTTCAAACTTTTTGAAGACTATTATCCTTGAGCTTTGTGCTGTAGTTTGGAGCCCTTATCATAGCGTCTGGATCTCAAGGCTAGAAACCGTGCAGCGTAGATTCGTGCTTTATGCACTTCGGCACCTACCATGGAGGGATCCCGCTCATCTTCCCGCATATGAGGACCGATGTAGACTACTTGGTATTAACACTCTTCAAATGAGAAGGAATAGATGGCAAGTTGCCTTCGTGGCCAAAATCATGACTGGTGAAATTGACTCTCCGGAACTTCTCATGAGGTTAAATCTTTATGCTCCGATACGAACAATGCGTCAACGAGATTTCCTGCACCTTTCTCCACGTTATCGAATGTATGATTTTAACTTACCTATTAACTATTTTAGTTCATGTTACAACATGACCTTACCTTAGGTTGATTTTCACTGCAAGCATGGTAAAATCAAATGGATTTGTTAACAGCCGAAAATCGTTGGTGGATATTCTTAAATATAATCCTCGAAATGGTAATTTCAACCGCTACGTTTGTTTTTGTATGTCCCATCTTTGTTGGGTACTGTAGAATACTAACTGAAAGCTTTTAATAGTTTTTATTGATGCAATACAATTGCATAGTACTTTTGAAAGGGATTAAAATTAGTTTTTTTTTTGTAATGTGAAACAACATCAATGTGTTTTGTTAGGGTATCCGGGTGAGAGTATGGCGATTGAGTGCACCGCGACGCGACGACGTTGTTGTTGTTGCAAACGAATGAACATTCTCCTGCTCACCTGTTTTGTGTTGATAAACGCTCAGCCAATCGCCAGTGAGGCTACACGCACACACCTTCGTGGCAGCATCTCTGCTCCGAGAAAAGAGAACACTGCAGTTGTATTGGTTTTTGGAAGGGGAAGTATGAAGAGAAAAGGAGAGAGAGAGAGAATGAGAGTGAGTGTCTTCTGTTTTGATCAATGGAGTTCATGCGCTTGCTCGGCTGTTTCTGTCAGGTTGTTTATCAGACGGTGTGAGGAACTAGGCGTTGCAGGTTCTGCTTGGATCTGGAAAACTGGTCATGATTGCCGTCCTATTAATTTCTCAAGTTTTAATTCAGATGTATGAAATGAATATGAAAAGGTAGACAATAATCGTTGCCCAAAGTTTGCTAATTTTCCTTAGCCGGATTTCATTTTGTCCTTTGTTCTTGGAAGTCTTCCATTGCGTTTTCTTGGAACAATCTCAAGCTCAACACGCCTATTGAATGAATTTTATCTATATTCAAAGACCATTCTAAATAACATCCATTCTTGTTCTCTCGCGTCTTCCGCAGAAGTCATCGCATCGATCGACCAGATTCTCGATCTGGAGAGCCACCTCCCGGACGAGCTGATGGGCGACAACACCTGGGTCGATGCCCTGGGCGGTGGCAACAAACCACCAGGACCGGGTCCGGGACCGCAAATGAATGGCGGCGACGACCCCGGGGGAACGTCCAACATGGCCCAGCAAATGGCGCTGCGGCAACAACAGCAGCAACTGCACCAGCAACAACAGCAGCAGCAACTGCATCATATCATGCAGCAGCAGGTATGTCTATTGTTCTCTATAATGGCTTCAATGATCCGCTCAATGCATTTTTCGATTCGCGTCCTCCCAGGGTAACAAAAACATGGCCGGTCAGCAAATCATCGGGATTGGGCCGATGGCCAACAAGAGCCCAAACCTGATGCCGATGAACCAGAGCATGGCGAACAACGTGGTGGTGGGCTCGATGGGCAGCGGGGCAATGCTGGGAATGAACAACATCGCGCAGAACAACGGAGCTGGTGCGATTATGACGAACGCCACCATGGGTCTGAGCGGAGGAGTGATGACCGGCGGTGGAATTGTGATAAACAACAACATGAAGCCAGGTGGACCGAATCCGGGCCTGATGCATCAATTGCCAAACGCGATGCAGAACGGACCGTTGAATAATCCAGGCCGAATAGGAATGCCAGGTCAGCCAGGACAGCACATGGCGCGGGGGCCTGGGCATATGAATCAAGGCTTAAGGAATCTGATGCAGAACCACAACGTTGTAGGAATGGGAAACCAAATGAATCAAATTGGACCGGGAGGACCCTTCGGGGGCTACCAGCAGCCGAATGTTAGTGTAATGAATCCAGGAGGAATAGCACCGGTACGGGTATCTCCGCCAACGATTAACAGGATGCCCAACATGGCGATGGCCGGAGCGAGGATGGGAAATCCCCTCGGGGGTAATATCATGCCAGGAGCAGGGATAGGAATGAATGTAGTCAATGAAGGAGGAGTAGCCGCGCAGGCGCAACCTCCTACTCCTTCACCGGCGCAACCGCAATCGGGAATACCAACGGCCGCTATCAGGCCTCAATCAGCTACTCAGAACCAGCCAATGAATCAAATGAATCCGACAGGTCCGGTGGGAGCTGCCGGAGTAACTCCCGGCACGGCCGGGCAGCAACCAGGCCCAGCTCAAAGTGGCTCCGGTTACCAATTGCTTGCGGATCCGGAAAAGAAAAAACTCATCCAGCAGCAGCTGGTGCTACTGCTGCACGCTCACAAATGTCAACGAAGGGAGGCGGAGAACCCCAACAACAATAATTGTGCCCTGGCACACTGTCGGACGATGAAGGAAGTCCTGAAGCACATGCAATCCTGCCAACTGGGGAAGAACTGTCCCAAAACGCACTGTTCCTCGTCGCGACAAATCATCAACCATTGGAAGACCTGCGCTCGACAGGACTGTC
Organism: Armigeres subalbatus; assembly: GCF_024139115.2. NCBI lineage: Eukaryota > Metazoa > Arthropoda > Insecta > Diptera > Culicidae > Armigeres > Armigeres subalbatus. The sequence goes on along the minus strand of NC_085139.1, from coordinate 304,741,166 downwards.
CGGTTTGTTTACCTCTGCGGGATACCAACAAGTACAAGCAGGGCCCACAACAACCCGGACAGCAACAACAGAATCAACAACAACAGCAAGCGCAGCAACAACAGCAACAAAACCAGCAAAATCAACAAAACCAACTAAAGAACCAATTGCAGCAGGGTGTCGGACAGGATCCTAACCAACAGCAGCAACAGCCCGGTCAGCCAGGGCAAGTTCAACTCGGACAGATGCCCGGACAGTTCAATCAACTTGGTGGAAATCAAGTCCAGTGCCCGTCCTCTACGGCACCGAATGCGATGGGCGGCAATATTCAGATGCCTCCGCAGGTGGCCGGTGGCATGCCTGGTCAACAACAGCAACCGCAACCCGGTGGCCCTGGAATGGTCGGCGGCATGCGAAGTATGCCATTGGGTGCCAACCAACCTCAAGGAGCCGTGCGAATGATGATTCCTCCCAATCAGATGATGAACAACGTACTCCCGAATGCCACCAGTGATGCCTCTAGTGTTGGTCCAGGGGGTGGACTTCCTATCACCAGCCAAGCTCCAGGTGGATCAAACCAAAGCAACCAAGTAACGCAGATGGCTGCCGCCCTTCAGCAACAGCAGCAACAACCGAACGCTCAGCTGCAACAGCAGCAGCAAGGGCAGAATCAATCTCAAAATATCATTCCATTACCAGGCAATGTCTTGTTCAATCAGGACGGCCAAGGTCCAGTTCAGCAACAGCAGCAGCAACCCGGTGGAGCCAATGCCGGCGGACCTGCTGGCGCTGGGGGCAACTTCCCGGCCAACCAGATGATCGCTGCTCCAGTGCAAGGCACCAAAGATTGGCACCATTCCGTAACGCCTGATCTCCGAAATCACCTCGTCCATAAGTTAGTTCAAGCCATCTTCCCATCACCTGACCCCTCGACTATGTTCGACAAGCGCATGTACAACCTGGTGGCGTACGCGAAGAAGGTCGAAGGAGATATGTACGAAATGGCAAACTCCCGGTCGGAATACTATCACCTGCTGGCGGAGAAGATCTACAAAATCCAGAAGGAGTTGGAGGAAAAACGGCAAAAGCGAAAAGAACAGCAAATGCAGCAACAACAACGGCAAGCGGAAGCGCAACAGCAGCTCCAGCAACCGGGTGGAAACGCTCAAATCCGACCCATGAATCCAAATCAAGCTCCGGGAATGATTGGTCCAAACATGGGGGCCAACAACGTCATGCAGATGCCGCGTCAAGTTGGACCAAACATGCTGAACCAGAACAACCTCATGCAACAGAATCGAATGCAAATAAACGCCGGACAGCAACCTCAGCAGCAGCTCTTCGTCTCTCAGCCTGGACCAAGTCCAAACAGCTTGGGACAACAGCAGCAAACGGTGCAACCGGGCGGTCTGTCTCCGTTCACGTCGCAACAGCAAGGAATGAACAATCACCCGCCAGGAATGACGCCGCCATCATCGCAGCAAAATGCCTCCCAATTCATGAATGGTCCCTCCATTGCCGACAGTTCACCAAGTGGGTTACAGCAATTCGATGCCATCATGAAGGCAAAGTGGGCCAACGGCGGTCAAGGTGCAGTGGCAGTTCCTACACCTCAAGGGAACTCCATGGCCGGGTCCACCGGTGGCATGAACCAAACCGTCACACCTCCCATCCCATCACCCTTCGGTAGCAGTGGGTCCAACTCCATGCAGCCGAATAACAACACATTCAACGGCAACCAAATGATGAGCAACAACTGTTCAAACAATGCTCAACAGCAGAGGAATAGCCTGGGTCAAATGCCGACCACCCCAACCAGCGGCGGAGATCTCATGAGCTCCGCCGGAAACAGTGTTCCAATTCCGTCGCCTTCACCAAGCTTAACTCCAAATGGACCGATTCCGCCTCCACCCGTGAGCACTCCAAATACGCCGAATGTGTCGGCGTTGATTGCTTCCGTGCCGGAACCGACCCCTCCACCTCCAATCTCGTCACCCATCCCGATCTCGACGCCACCTGCCATGGGCGCCCTATCCAACAACAGTAGCATGCCAGCGACGACATCTGCTGCTTCCGTAACCAGTACAGCGTCTAGCGGGCCTACGACTACGACGACGGCTTCCTCTGGAAGTACTGGCAGCACAACGCCATCTTCATCCATCACACCTTCCACCACCACCATCACCAGCAGCAGTACCGTTAATCGTTCCTCATCGTCGTCACTGAGCTCTCAAATGGCCGCCCTGGAAGCAGCAGCGCGGGACCAGGACGAAGACTCCCAGCCGGGCATTGCAAACACGTCTGGAAACGAATCCAGCGCCAAGGGCGGCAAACTGGAGCTGAAACAGGAACAGGACATCAAATCCGAACCGGACATCAATCATATGGACACGTCGGACAGCGGCTCCGGAGCGGGCGCCGGTGGTGGCAAAAGCGTCAACAACGACAACTGCCCCAGCATCAAGCAGGAAATCAAGACTGAACCCATGGATACGAACGAGAGCCAGGATGGAACCGAGCAGGGCCGTTGCGGCGGCAGTAGCAAGCTGGACCTGGTCAAGTGCAAGGACGAACCGATGTCGCCTTCGAGCGGGAGCGTTAGCAGTGCTACCGTCAATGCAGTGGTTAAAAGCGAACCGAAGGTCTTTCCCGAACCGATCCAGTCGGATCCGGCCGACAGCAAGAAGAAGTGCTGTAAGTAATCTGACTTTGTTTTAATTGCATGGTGGAAACTGATTATTTTTTTATGCTTTGTTAAAACAGCCTTCAAACCGGAAGAACTGCGTGAAGCGCTTATTCCCACGCTGGAAAAACTCAATGCGCAGGAGCCGGAATCGATGCCGTTCCGCATGCCGGTGGATCCGACGACGTTGGGCATTCCGGACTACTTCGAAATTGTGCGGAAACCGATGGACATTAGCACGATCCGAAAGAAGCTGGACTCCGGCCAGTATTCGGACCCGTGGGAATACGTGGACGACGTGTGGCTCATGTTCGACAATGCGTGGCTGTACAACCGGAAGACGTCCCGCGTCTATCGGTACTGCACAAAGGTGAGTTTTGGTATTTGGAGAAAGTCGGAATGCTTAACGATGGTGGAATGTTTTTGTTTCTTTTCGCAAAAATGTAGCTGTCGGAAGTGTTCGAGCAGGAGATCGATCCGGTGATGCAATCGCTGGGTTACTGCTGTGGTCGGAAGTATACCTTTAATCCCCAGGTGCTGTGCTGCTATGGCAAGCAGCTGTGCACAATCCCGCGGGATGCCAAATACTACAGCTACCAAAATCGGTAAGTGGAAAGATTTTTTTTTAAGTTTCGGCAATTCATCACATTTGCATTGTGTAGACATCTAACATTGTATTCCCTTTAGTAATGAAAGAAGCAGTATTCTACCTGTTCAATGGTTTATATCTTTCAAACAAAAGGTAGTTATTGACCGTTTACTTGGAGTATCAATTTTGTTATGCAATCGCTTTACGGCATCAGAAATGGTTCTCTGAGACATGTTTGAGCATCTGAAATAATTAGATATTGGAGGATTATAAACGATTGAGCTCCAGAAATGCGTCTATTTGTCTGCCTAAAATCGGTTAACAGGCGTTTTTGATGGTTTGACGGATATATTGTATTTATTAAATAAATTATCTCCTTAAGCAAAGGCTGTATGGTATCGGACATATCTTATGACACTTTTATTCCCAGTTAGATTGATAACATTCAAATGCAATGTTGTGCTGCTCAATATTCAAAAAATCCAGACGCGCATTGCTGTCAGATTTAATTCTACGAGAAATTAAATCACCCAATCAATCTAGTTGAATCGGGTAGTGTGCAACAGTTTTCATACTTCCCAACCATCCTCTAGTTTGAAGGCGATCGTCATAACCCGCCAAAAATGTCGGCACACTCTTCGGCACCTGTCCAAAGGCGCCCATATAAACTCGATTGTATATCGAGTGTGCGGTTCCAACCAACCAACATCCAACCCTTCGAAATTATCTCTCGCACCCCGACGAGACGACCGCCTGTGGATAATGGTTGAGAGGCTATTAGAATGCTCGTTTTTGGCTACGTGCTGTACACCTCATCTCGTATAGATACCGAATCATACCGATGGCAACTGGAGAGAGTGAGCGCCCAAGCAGTCAACAGAGCAGAGTTGGGCAACATAATTTTGACGAAAACGTATGACTGCAAGTACCGAATAGTCAATTTTGGATGTGCTCTTTGATTTTTTTCCTGCATCTAAAAAAATGGTTTCACACATACCTGTGCATCCTTCGAGTATTCTCTCAACTCAATTTGTTTTTACTTTGTTTTCAAGTAAAGAGAGAATTTGAAGTTCTCGAAAAAAAAAATCATTCGAATGAACGTCGGCCTCTCATTGCGTTGGGGTAATTGGGTTGAAATTTGGAAAATAAAAATGAAAAATTAGTTCCATTTGATAAAAATATCCGAATTCGAACATTTGTGGGAAACGTTTTAAAAAATGTGATTTCAAAATATTTAACACAAGGTTTGAAAACACTACGATTTTCATCAACAAGAATAGTAACTACTCCAATGCGGGAAATGATAAGAGCAAGGTGGAAAAAATCATATCATAAACCAGAAACTATTCGGTCGGTATCGGCACCGGAATGGAAAATCGAACAGGCGACGGACTGCTATAAAGACGTTTGTGTGTGTGCGTCTAATGTCCATTACGAGTTTGAGAGAGGCGAGAAAATGAAGATATTTTCTATTTGGGGTGCTACATTGTAACACCTGTGGAAGTACGGACCGCCGATTTCATCCTGATTTTATTTAGGGTAGCGAGAAGGAATTTCTTACATTCTTGCATCCGAAGGCCGGTGATGAGCTGGAGAGCGGCACATTATTGGCTTTTGAGGCCATTGACATGTGTCTACTCTATATTTTGCACCACTCAATATGACGAGCACACATCACGATAAAGAGCGTCTGGGAAATTAGAAAGGATATGTGAATATGCCGACAAAAATCTTGAAACAGAAGAGATAACGTTGTGCACTTTATTTTTCATTTGTAATAACATCATTGAATTCATCGTCAAGAGTCTGGACTTTCGGACTGATGAGCACTGATGAAGTAGGAGATTTAATCATTGCTCTATAACTAAGTATACAAACCTCTTTCCCCTTTTTTTACTGATCTGGATTTCGAGCCACTTTAAAAAAGGCATTTAAGCCTCTTGAAAGAAGAATGTCGAGCCTCTTGATGGAAGCTTCTTGAAGAAGGCTTACGAACCTCTTGAAAGGAGCCTCCCGTGACTCTTGATAGGAGCCTCCCGGTTCTCATAAAAGGAATTTTTCGAGCCACTTGAAAGTAGGCTTCCGCCCTTCTTAAAGAGAAGCTTCTGGGTCTCTTAAAGGGAGAGTTTCGAGCTTCTTCATAGGCAGCTTTCGAGCCACTTGAAAAAAGGCTTCTGAGCCTCTTGAAAGTAAGCTTCCACGCCTCCTAAAAAAGGCTTCCAAGCATGTCGAAGGGAGGCTCAAAACCTCTTGACAGGCGGATTTCAAGGTATTTGAAATGAAGTTTTTTCTTTCGAGCCTTGAGCATCTTGAAAAGACGCTCAGAAGAAGAATTCCGAGACTCTTGAAGAAAAGCTTCCGAGCCTCTTAGGAGACACTTATGACTTCCGAGCCTCTTAAAAGCACCATAGCAGCACACATGTTCCGCCCTGGTTACTACAGCTCATATAAGACCAAATTCAGTAACAAGCAAGTTGCTGCAACCACTTTTGTCTGACTTGTAGGGCAGACTTCCGAGCTTATTGAAAGGAGCCTTCCGAGCCTCTTGCAAGGAGGTTTCAAAACCTTGTAACCTGCACACGTCCGACGGCCTCGCAATAGCTGCAAAACAATTCTATCTACCGTGTAAATCACATCACACACATTATAACGATTACCTGTAAAATTATCGATGAAATAGAAATTTGTGAGATTTTAAATCAATATAGAAATACCAATAACCCATTAAATACGTTCACTCGATTAGAGAGATCTCTTTTTTTTAGGCCGTCTGATGATAGAGAATTTATATAAGACTTAAATATTTGAAAAAGCTGTGGACCTGATAACTTATGTCGTTTTCGTTTTTGCGGTGTAGCTACACTCGTGCTACACTTTTGCACTAAAAATGTTCGTTTTTGATTTTTATTTTTTTGATTTGAATATCGTAGTTACCCATAAATTTGAAAACTAAATAAATGTTATTCTGTTACTAAAGAGTCTATCAAACAGTCGTGTTTTATTAGGTTATGAGCCCAGTCATGCTTCCATAGTAACCGAGAAGACAAGTAAAAACAAATTCAACTGTAGTCGAGAAGCAAGGCGAAATGAGTCAATTAGATCAAAGCAAACTAGTGCAAGCGATGGTGCGTTTGTCAGTCAGCAGCGTAAAAAGCAGACTGACAAATCCAGTGTCAAGTGTTTCAAGTGTCAACGTTTGAGTCATTATGCCGCAGAATGCGTCAAAAAGGAATCAAAGGTCAAGCATGAAAGAAAAGGCGGTCGTCAAGCAGCACTGGACTGTATATTTGATTCTGGCGCAACCTCTCATATGTGCAACGGTGATGTGGTACTGGAAGATACGAAGGAAGTTTCGCAAAGGATAAACGTGGCAAACAATGGTGTGTCATGCATTGTTGCCACTGGAAATGCAAAGCTAGAAGCGGCAGTTGATGAAAATGTATGTTGATTGACAATTTCTAACGTTCTTCAAGTTCCTGATCTAGCGATCCACCTTCTATCGGTGAGCAAGATCTATGTTGGAATTTGCCAACTAATTACGAGGGTGATTTCCGAGATAACAATACCACAAAAAACGACCGTAGAATTAGGCTTTATGTTTGAGGTGGATATTATTATATTCCTGTAATGGAATGCATTTTAGGGTTAAAATTTACATCTTTTTTATCTTATTTGTTACACATGTGTTTATCGATCATTCAATGTTTTTGCCCTGCCATGACTTACGTTTAGTCCCGTTGTGCAGATTTGCGGGTCATCAGGTTCACAATGGTCGAACTAATATCACTCGTTCTGGCTCGTATCACCTGTGAAAGAAAGTATCACCTGTGAAAGAAAAGCCAACAATGCAGCTACATAGCAATGAGCCGAATGTTATTGATGCTGACAGTCAAGAAACAGAAGATGAAATTCAGTCTGCAGACGAAATTAGAATTGCGAAAGAAACAACTGACGACGAGACAGATTATGACAGTGCTAACGATAGAATTGTGACTATTGCTGCAGACGCTGTTGCGCTCCCTCCGCAACAAGAAAACACACTCAAGCGATCCAGTTCAGATCCCGGCGTGTACTATCATATGGATGGTGAACGAATAATTATCATAGCATTATCATTAACGACCAAGAATGGATTATGTATGTTAAGGATCGGTTAATGGCAACGTTTCAAATGAAAGATCTAGGAAAAGCTGAACAAATATTAGGAATAATGATTACACGAAAAACGAATGCTATAATGCTGGACCAAGAAAGGTATATCGAGGAATTGTTGGATCGATTGTGTCCAACAAGGCAAGTGGACTGTATAGACGATATTCGGATTCGGTAGCGAAAGAAAAACGCGTGTTTCTTCTACCGTCAACTGCACAGAAACTATAGTATATTTAATCAATAAGTTGTCTTGGGAAATACAGTTTTTAAACAGGTATCGATACAATGTTGTTGGCTCTACATTAACGACGTACATCTTCCCCCCGTTGAAATGTAATATTTCAATCCCTAATCTTCATCCAATGGCAGTAGGCATATTTCAGTTACTGCTCTCTTACATTCTCCCTTCATCGTTCTCAATGTAACCACTCGAATAACATTATCCTGGCCCGGATGAAGAGCGGTGATTCTGCCGAGCTGCCAGTACATAGGTGGAGTATTTGGCTCGATGATTAGCACTAGTGCACCGAGTCGTATCTTGGTAACCTTAAACCATTTTTGACGATTTTGTAGTTCTGGTAAGTACTCGGAGGTCCATCGCTTCCAAAACTGCTGCTGCATCGCTTGTAGAAGTTGCCATCGTGATAATGTAGATTCCTTCAAGTTGATGTAAGATGGTTCTGGGATACACTGCATTTCTCTACCAATGATGAAGTGCGCGGGAGTGGTTGCTGTTAGATCATTGGGGTCATCACTACATTGCGTCAGCGGTCGAGAGTTAAGTTGAGCCTCGATCTGCACCTGCATCAAGTGAAATTTAACAGATTTCACACCTGCTTCCCATATCCCACCGAAGTGGGGCTCCTCGGCGGAATAAAGCTCCAATCTATCCCTTGCTGCAGCAAAACTCGTTCACCTTCCTTGCATGTTGCTCCTCGGCAAATAGCTTTGCAAGCTGCTCCAACTCAGTTTGCGAACCAACAAAATTAGTGGCATTATCGGAATAGATTTTGATCACCAAACCTCTACGACCGATAAATCTTTTCAGCGCCGCAAGAAAAGCTTCTGTTGTAAGGTTTGACACCACTTCGACGTGTATAGCGCGGGTGCTCATACACACAAAGAGGCAGACGTATCCCTTCGTGATGACCGCTTTTCTCAACCCGGTGTGTGACTTAATGTGGAAAGGTCCAGCAAAGTCGACTCCAGTATGAGCCATCAGTTGAGTAGTTTTTACTGGATTGACCTTGAAGCAGGTGATGCATTCTCTAATAACCTTCCGGATGGTGGATTTTACATTGAGCGGCCAGTATCGTTGACGGACTACTGCTAACCGTGTAGGTTTTCTTTGTGTTGGTGTCGAATCAACGCTTCAGTGAAAGGATGTTTCGCAGGTAACAAGATCTGGTGACGACTTTCAAACGGTATAAACGCCCGCTTAATGCGACCGCCAACTCGCAAAATTCCATCCTCAGGGTCCATGAACGGGTTCAGACTTCGTAAGCGGTGTTTAGTTTCTGAATCATTGTGTAGCGCCAATATTTCTGGTCGGAAAGCTTCACATTGAACCAGTCGCACAATAAGTTTCAAAGCTTGAGTTGTTTCCTGAACAGTCGGTAGCCCTGTCACTATTTTACGCCTTTTCGAAATGATGTAGTAAGCAAAGCGCACGACGTAAACCATACAACGCTGCATCTTCATAAAGTTGCTCAACCTCCCAAAGATTGGTAGCCTTTCTACAGAAGTTGTTACTGCCAAACAGGAACTTGGTCGTATCTCTGGTAATTCACTTTCCGGCAGCACGGGTGGTTGAACAATAATATCATCATGACTTTGCAAAATTACAGGACCGTTCCACCACACGCATTGGTCGATCAACTTTCTAGGACGCTCACCTCGTGATATTAGATCCGCTGGATTATGGTTTGTAGGTATGTACCGCCAGTTGTATTGCTTCGTGAGCTGCTGTATCTCACTGACCCTGTTCGATACAAACTGCTGAAGTGTAGCAGGAGATTTCTGAATCCAGCTAAGAACGATCGTAGAATCGGTCCACAAAGTTATCGAGAAGAAATGAAGATCGATGGCATCAATAACTTTGGCTACCATACGAGATAATAGGACAGCTGCCATTAGCTCCGCTCTAGGGGTAGTTATAGCTTTGGCCTTACCAGCCTTTTTTGGTAGAAGTCGGGATTTACTGTACACAAGCTTCATGGTAACAGCACCGTTGTTTTGCACAAGGCGCGTATAGAGACAGGCCCCATACGCATCGTCAGATGAATCTCCGAATCCGTGCAGCTCCAGACGATCCATGTTTTCGCAGATGATCCACCGTTGTATTTTCAGATTGTTCAGTACGTAGAGCTCCTCTCGAAAATTACGCCATCGCTTTGCAAGATGTTCGGGCACTTCGTCATCCCAATTGATGTTCAGCATTCCAACTTCCCGAAATATCAACTTGGCTGCAGTAATTACTGGACCCACAAATCCCAGCGGATCAAAAATTTCGCTATGTTCCTCAAAATCTTCTTACGGGAAATACCTTCGCTTTCGTTCCTTGCTGGCTCCACCTGCATAGTAAACCAGTCCTCTTCCGGATTCCATGAAATGCCGAGTGTTTTGATGACATAAGAGGTGTTTCCATCCTTCACATTAAAATCGTTTCCTCTCAAATCAGTTGGAATATGCTGTAGAACCTTCTGCGTATTAGAGCACCATTTGTGCGCTTCAAATCCACCAGAATGTAGCAGCTTCTCGAGTTCTGTGCATAGCTTTACCGTGTCCTCAATTGTATGGCCACCGCTTAAAGCATCATCGATGTAACACGACCGCTTGATAACTGCTGCAGCCGCTGGAAACTCTTGTTGTCCGTCTTCCGCAAGTTTAAATAGTGACATGGTGGCCAGAAACGGCGATGAAGCTAAACCGTATGTAACAGTTTGCAACTGGAAAATCTTAAGTGGAGAAGTGCGCTTCGTTCGGTACAGTATACGTTGATATGGAGTATCGCTAGCATGGACCGAAACCTGTCGGAACATTTTTAGAATATCTACAGTGAAGACATACCGAAAGACTCGGAAATTCAATAGAATAGATTCCAGATCGTTTTGCATGGTACACACTTAATTTATTTCAACGGGCTCGGTAAACGAATTACCGATTTCTCAACAGCTGAGCTCTCGGTAGCCGCTCAGTAAAAAAGTTCAACAATTTACCGAGTCCTCGGTTTGCGCTCTCGATGATAACATGTCAAATATAACTGAGGTAATCTGTAAAAACTACTGAGCGCTCAGTACGAAAATACTGAATGATCTGTAAAAACCAAAGCAGACCTCTGTAATAAATATTACCGACCAAAATGTAATTTTGCATTTTTGGTATTTCATGGATAAAAAAAAATAGAAGTAAAACTTGTTTGTTCGAAAATATGTTTATTTTACAAAATTGTCATTTCCGCAGTGTTTTAAACAAAACCGACTAAGTCGATGGAAATGATTTTAAATATTACCTTATACATAGAACGGAACGGCGATTGAAGGCATGATTAGAAGTGCTTTCATGCCAAATCCTACCGTTACCGTCACCGTTCCTTTTCATTGCGTTCGGTACTTGATCCAATGGGTACAACGGTGCGTATCGGGTAATGTGAATCGAGGAGGAGGAAGATCAGTTTCAGACCTTCCGTAGACGGCGTGTTGGCGACGAGCAGCAACATTTTGATTTCCTCTACCCTCGGTACGCGGACGAAACAACTTCAACGATGCAGCAAACTTCTTAAAATTCAAGTAATGGTTTAATATATTTTATATTTTGTTCGGTTACTTCTATACTTACCGGATTATCCCCCAGCAAAACATGTTTTGGCTGCACATCTAAACAAGCGCGCAAACTACGACTTAAAATCCCGAAATCTTCAATACACAATATGGCGTCATGCATGAGTCTACTGGGACACGAACTCGGTAGAAGTAATACCGTAAGCTCAGCAGAGCACATTCGTTTTACTGATTGCTCGGTATTTTTTGTTGACATCTATAAACAGAGTTTGTTGAACAGAGCAACTCGGTTATTTAATTTACAAATATCCTGTAAACTGTATTACATTGCTGATAAGTCGGTATAATATATTACAAACATCAGTAAATTCTTCAAAATTAACCGATATCTCGGTTCAAATTCATGATTACCGGGCAAAATCGGTAAAAAATATTACCGAGGCGGAATTCTCGATTTAAGTGTGTAGGTCCAACTTGCAACACATCGTTTATCGAAACACCTGTGGATGTTGGCGCTGACCCATCGAAGACGACTCTTAATTTGGTCGTAAGGCTACCTGGTCGTAGCACGCAGTGGTGTGGCAAATAATAATTGGACCCTGGAATTTCATTCACGTTTGCTTCAATTTCTCGCATATGGCCGAGATCTTCGTATTCCTTGATAAACGCAGAATATTCCTCTTTCAATTCCGGATGATGGTCTAACCTACGTTCCAAACCAAGGAAGCGCCTTTTCGCCATGTCGAATGATTCGCCTAGTTCATCCTTTCGTTCATTGAAAGGCAACCGTACAGTAAATCTGCCTTCGGAATCTCGCTCGTGGGTACGCAAGAAATGTTCAATGCAGTCATTCGGTATCTTTGTCGTCACAGTACGAAAGTTGTCTGCTCCTTCAATACTCCAGAAACGCCGCAAAGTGGCATTTAAATCTTCTTCTTCGATTACGTTACAGAACATTAATGCTATGATTGATTTCTTTTCGGATAGCACACCTCCGACTACCCATCCAAGTTCGGTAGCAGAGAGCAATGGAAGATTTTCAGCCAGCTTCATTCGTCCTTCTTTCATCAAATCCCAGAATGTTTCCGCACCCAATAGCATATCCACACGACTCTTCTTATTGAAAGTTGGGTCGGCCAGTGCGAGATGTGCAGGCAAATTCCAGTGCGAAATGTCGAACGATTTCGACGGAAGCTCTTCGGTGATCTTCGGTGCGATTAGAAATTCAAGCTCCGCCGAATACTCCGATTGGCGAGACTTGATCGTAGTTCGTAGAACATGACGGATTCTAGTGGATCCACCATTCAAGCTGCTAACTTGATAATCCGTAGCGTGCTTCTTCAATGCCAACAAATTGGCGAACCTTTCGGTGACGAAATTATTCTGCGAACACGAATCGATTAGCGTTCGACACAGAAATGGCACGCTGCTTCGACCGTAAACTAGTACCACGGCCGGAGTAACCATCGTTGTGCACATTGTGACATTCTGTTCACTACGATCGGTTTCGGACGTACCAATAGAGGGCAGCTCAGAACGAGCTCTACGCTCGTCTGTCAAATGGGAACTCGAATCATCCGGGGACGTTTTCACCTACGTTTCATCATGCTTCTTCTCTTCTGGGTGCAGCAAGGTATGGTGCCTCTTACTGCATTTCCGGCAAGAGTTCGAAGAAGAGCAATCGGTCGTACGATGCCCTTTCTGCATACAGTTAAAACACAATCCAAACTTTCGGAGATGGTTGTACTTTTCATTAACACTGTTCTTTTTAAATTGTTCGCACTTATACAGTTCGTGTTTGTAGTCACACATAGTACACTTCTGTTCACTTGTCATAGCTAGAGTTCTCGATTTCACTGCCGGTCGAATCGGCTTCATATTGTCCACTGTTTTAGAGTTGGCTTCCATTTTCTCCAGGATCCGGCACTGCTTTTTCAGGAACTCTATGGTTCCGAGGTAATCCAGAAGAATACCGGACTTCTGTTCTCCTTCCCATGCCTTTCGTGTGTCATTGTCCCATTTAGACGACAGGAGATTCAATTCCATTCGTTCCCCTAAACCTGGCATTGGCGGACCTAGTTTCTTCAACGCTTCAACAATTTTCACACACGTGTCCACAAGCTTTCGGAGATCTACCGAGTTTTCCTTCTGAACTTTCGGTAGGGTAAACAGCGCCTCGATGTGTTTATCTTCGATCAGACGTTTATCCTCGAACCGCTCAGTCAGAATCGCCCACGCCGCTGCATAATCATTATTATTAATAATGTCTTGGTCAATTATGCCGGCTGCTTTGCCGATGAGGGAATTGCGTAGATGGTACAATTTAATTGCGGACGATTCTTTATCGTACCGTGCCATAATCGTTTGAAACATGTACTTGAACGAAAACCACGATTCATAAGTTCCGTCAAACGTTGGAAGTGGTGCTTTCATCTGAGGGAAGCTTTGGGACACTGTTGGCATGGATGTGGAGGAATATGGTGCGGTAACAGAAACGGTAGCAGTAACAACTGGTGTTTGCTCCGATCGACGCTCTTCATCCAAGAACATCGCAAGTCGGATGCTCAAATCGTTATATAGCGACTCAAAATCAATGAATCGCTGTTCTTGTTCACTTCTCCGTTCATCAGACAGGGCGAGGGCATAAATGGCATTTTGCAGTTCATTATATTCACTATAGCACAGTTCAACTGTTTTTAGGTGTTGTTGCAAAAAATGCACATTGCTCAGGTTAGGGTTCGGTTCTTCATCATTGGCTTCGAGTGCATGTTTAATGCGTGTCAACTTACCCTTAACCGCGACTCTCTAATGAATAAGCACTTTACGTTTTTCTTCCATCATTTTTGTTTTTTCCTTTTGTTGTTGTTCACTGATTTGTTCACCAATGCTGAGTATTGGGCTATTCACTCCCCTATTCTTATTCTCCAATTTTGAAGGCGTTCTAAACATTCTTCGCCATACGCACACACTAATACGAGCGAGTGCTACGAGCCGCGCCGACGAGGCCGAGCCCCACTACATTCGGCTGTTGCGTCAGCCAAATGCTCTGGAATAATCTTTTCCGAGAAGGATCGCGATTTTCGCGTCAAAAATCACGTCAATTGGTCACTGCGCGATGTAATCATAATATCCGGCCTAGAAGGACCACAAATTATGTCCAACAAGGCAAGTGGACTGTATAGATGATATTCGGATTCGGGAGTGAAAGAAAAACGCGTTTTTCTTCTACCGTCAACTGCACAGAAACTATAGTATATTTAATCAATAAGTTGTCTTGGGAAATACAGTTTTTAAACAGGTATCGATACAATGTTGTTGGCTCTACATTAACGACGTACAGATTGTAATACGATTGTAATCCGATCCGATTGTAATACAAGCACAAGTCCATCTCACAAGTAGCGCTCAAATCAGTGCGATTTTATTTGCTGGCTCCTGAATCGGTTCCGGACGTCATTAAAACACTAAAGGTTCTCTATGGACGTCCTGAGGTAATAATAAACAAGCTTATTCGAAATGTACGGGATTGACCGACGTCAAGAAGTGGCAAGCTGAAAGCATTGATCAATTTCTGAATGACTGTGTGCAATCTTACACACCATCTCATCGCCGCTGGACAACATGCTCACCTCTCCAACCCGGTCATTCTACGGGAAATGGTGGATAAGTTGCCTGCCAATGTGAAACTACAGTGGGCCCAACACTTGCTCTATACACCAGTGGCGGATCTGCATACATTCAGTGATTTCATGTCTTCTGTGGTGGAATCTGTAAGTAAGGTGGTCGTCTATGTCGATGGCCAAAGCAGCAAATTAGAGAAGGCCAGACCCCGTGACAAGGGATATCTTCACGCACATGCGGAGATTGATGCACCTGAGAAAGTGGCGAATAGGAGAAAAGATTTCGTGAAATCATGTCAGCTGTGTGGAGAAGATGGGCATCGCATAAGAGACTGTGGTAGATTCAAGGAAAGCAGTGTCGAAGAGCGCTGGAGAAATGTACAAACACTAAAACTGTGTAGAAGCTGCTTGAACTTTCATGGTCGTAGAGTTTGCAGAAGTTCCACCCAATGTGGAATTAACGGATGCCAGTTCCGCCATCACCCTCTACTGCACTCTAAGCCTTCGGACGTTAATGGAACAAACAATTCTACGTCCGCAGAGAATCACGCATATCATCACTGCGGGCAGTCTATTCTTTTTCGGATCATTCCCGTCACTCTTCACGGAACATCGAAGTCAATTAACGTGTTCGCCTTTCTAGATGAAGGGTCCTCCGGTACCTTGATTGAACAAAACCTACACTGAGGATACTGGCCGTAAGATTTTCATACGACCAAACTTATGAGAATGTTTCATACGAATAAAACTATGAAAATCGTAGGATCCTTTTCGATCAATTCTAACTTTTATTGGGTATCCAACAAAACAGTTTCTCGAAGCGTCGATGGGCATGTGGTGTGAACGCACGCCTCCTAACACTCTAAATAATCATCACGTCATATTCACGTGAAAAATCACGTAGCTGATCTATCTTGAACAAACGACGATTGTTACTTGATGTTAGTAATGTTCACCTGAAATTCACGTAACTTTTACTAAAAAATCCTGGTGAATATGTTTGTATGTACTCGTAAACAATTAAAGTGAAATTGTGTTAGTGTGATTGCAGCTTCGGTTTTTGCGGAAAACTAGCATTGTAACAATCTTCATGTCAGATTTACCTGAAAACAAATATGGTTCTCATCCACCATACTTTTCACGTGAGAGTGACTTGATACTCACGTAAGAATGAAAGACACATAACCTAAACATAATTATAGGATTTGCAGAGGTAAGCGATATTTCATGTGCAACTAGGCGGGGATTTTCCGAACCTGCATGTTCCCTCCTTGGAAAAAAAAATCAGCGGAAGTCGGATAAAATTTATAAGATTGGTAGAAAGTAATATGGACGAAGATGAAGCCTATAACTACCGTTTTCGGTAGCGTTAGTAGAAAATTTCTATTCCAGATTTCAACTGCCAAGACTGAACTACTTTTTGCTTGATTTAACAGCGGAAATAGCAGCAATTTTTGAGAAAGAAACTAGTTTCATCTTTTTCTACAAATCTAATAAATTTTATTCGACATTTTTCAGTAACTGATTTGTTCTCCAACAGTGTTTTCCCGAAGCGCAATGGCCGAATGACAGCATTTTCTGTCTAATGATAAAAACATCATTCTGCATCAAATGCAGTTCAACGCATCAAGTGCATCAACAATGCGAAGAAGTCTCCTGTTTACGGCTGCAGGCAGTCACTAGCTTATTTTGCATTCATTAAAAAACAATTTTGCAATATATTTCAAACCATGTAGTGGTTACCTGATGTCATATAGCTTTTACTGAAATTTCACGTAACCAGTACGTAGAAATCACGTAAAGTTCACCTGATCAAACACGTAACTACTTTCAAACTTCACGTCATTAGTACTGGAAAATCCAGTCAGATTCACCTGATAAATCACGTAACTCAACGAGGTAAAATTTTGTTCAGGTTACATGCCATTCAGGTCACTCTTACGTGAAAAGTATGGTGGATGAGAACCACATTTGTTTTCAGGTAAATATGACGTGAAGATTTTTCAGAGTGAATCACGACGTCCATGGTTCGAACCCGGGTGACACTATTGACGTAGGACTACGTCTGTGTTTTCTATATTGGGGTACACTTTACGATTGCAAAAATCGGGGACCGTCACGAAAATATGATAGACTTTAAACTTTAATAACTAAGCCGTTTCTCGATGGATTTTCAATTTTTTTGGACCATTCGATCAAGGATGAGTCAACGCTTCTTTGTATTTATTTGAAAATTCTGATTTTTAACTACTTATTATCGATAATTGATAAAAAGTTTAGAAATAGGTAAACTAACCAATCACGTACATGCATCACTAGCACAGACATCAAAAATCAATCACTTGCGGGTGTGGATCTAATCCTCAGTTTGAACAAGATTTTACGCATAGCAGACGCATCAAAGCTATCGTAGCGGAGCGGACACAGCATCACGGAGGCGCTAATAACATTTTAAAAGAAAATCCATCGCATTTGTGGTGGTGCTCGATGTGTTGCTGCAGATCATTCAACCTCAACGAACCAGAATTTCATATGACGGAAAGGTTGACCATAAAAATAGCACTGTGGCGAACCCGCACCACTAGTGCCGATACTGAAAATTTATAACAAATTGTGGTGTCAGTTAGTTGGAAAGGAACATTGGGAAAAGAAAATTGGTTCTTCTCAGAACCAACATTTTATGAAAAGAAAGAGGTAATTGCGAAAATGGACTGTTCCGGTGGGTTTGACGTGGTAGCTTGGTTGCTGTTAGTGATCCCATCCATTAAAATTCACTACATCATCTCCCTCCGACGCGCTATCAAATTCGCTATTTACGATTGAGTTTTGAACTTTGAAGAAAGTTTATTTCGGATACTCGGATCAACTTTCTTTTGTATAAAATCAATGAAGACGCCACCTTTGTGGAAACTATCTACCTACAGCAACTACCCATTAGTGAACGTCGCTTGGACAGACAGATGCCAGAAGATAATGTTTTGTAATATGAAGAAACTTCGTCTTGAGTTAAATTTCTGTTGTCATTCCTCGCAACAATACGCATCTTAGATAAACAACATCTCATAACCAAATTCAGAATCTTGCGAGAAAGTTTCATTTTATTCTTAGAATTCATCATTCTCCGAACGGTCCGTTGTCTGTGGAAACCCGATCGAAATGGCTCACGCGCGCCGAAAAGCAGCTTTCTTATATCTAATGAAGTAATTCCATTAGCCCCGCCCCTTCATTAATCGTTATGAGTGCACATTATATTTACATCATATAAGCTCTCAAAGGGGCGGGGCTTACGGGTTTAATTAATTAAATACAAGAAAGCTGCTGTTCGGCGCGCGCGAGCCATTTTGATCTGGATTCCACAGAAGGCGGTTCAACATTCGATGCAGCGGAGCGGACACAGCAGCACGAAGTGGGTGGCAGGGTGGCAATGCTGCAAATTTATTTCAACCTTTGGAGGCTCAGCGAAAAACCATCAAGTGGCGGTCGGACAGTTGCAACGCAAGGTGTCGACAAGCGTGTGGATGCAGTTAGTTATTGGACAGAAGGCGCATTGGGAAAAGAAAATTGGTTCTTCTCAGGACCAACATTTTATGGAAAGAGTTAATTGCGAAAATGGACTGTTTCGGTGGCATCGGGTTTGGCGTGGTAGCTTGGTTGCTGTTAGTGATTCCATCCATTCAAATTTACTGCATCATCTCCCTCCGACGCGCTATCAAATTCGCTATTTACGATTGAGTTTTGTACTTTAAAGAAAGTTTATTATGGATAGTCGGATCATCATTCTTTTGTATGAAATCAATGAAGACGCCACCTCTGTGGAAACTATCTACCATCGGTGAGCGTCGCTCGGACAGGCAGATGCCGAAAGATAATGTTTGGTAATATGAAGAAATTTCGTCTTGAGTCAAATTTCTGTTGTTACTCTTCGCAACAATACGCATCTTAGATAACCAACAGCTCATAACCAAATTCAGAATCTAGCGAGAAAATTTCATAAGATTCTTAGAATTTGCCATTCTCCGAGCAGAGCGGACACAACAGCACGTAGGCGGTCGGCGGTCGGACAATTTCAACGCAAGGTGATGTCAAGCGTTTGGATGCAGTTAGTTATTGGAAAGACGCATTGGGAAAAGAAAATTGGTTCTTCTCAGGACCAGCATTTTATGAAACGAAAGAGTTAATTGCGAAAATGGATTGTTTCGGCGGCATCGGGTTTAGCGTGGTAGCTTGGTTGCTGTTAGTGATTCCACCCGTTCAAATTAATTGCATCATCTCCCTCCGGCGCGCTATCAAATTTCCTAGCTACGACTGAGTTTTGCTCTTCAAAGAAAGTTCTTATCGGATTGTCGGATCAACCTTCTTTTGTAAGCATAAAGACCTTTTTGGAGGACACCATCCTCAAAAATGGTCGAAATAAAGGAGAAATAATCAGAATCAGAAGTGGCGTGAAACCAAACGCAAATAGATTTATATGCAACGTTTGGTTTTCACCCGCGATGTAAGCGTTCGTTACAAAGTAAGGATTGTGATGTCCCCGACTGAAAGCCAGTCGAGTGGCTTCAGCGGACAATAAGTCAAGTTAATTACACGGTTAGAGACTTCCATCCAACTGGGAACAACTATTCGACCTCTTGATTCAGTTGGCCTCCGAGCAGTTTGCTCAATGTTAATAAAACGACACACATTATTATGGCAAATACTATCAATTTCGAATAGCTACGTAGTCCTACGTCACCTTTGCGTACAACCCGATTGGGCTGCACCTTTGAGATTTTTTTTAACAAACTGAAAATATTTTATAAGATTGTCGTATGAAATGCATTCCATAAGAGAATCGTATGAAAATCAATACATTTTCTTGTGGTGAAATTTCAAAAGAGAAACGTATGATGTTCTTACGACCAGTATCCTCAGTAGCTGAGCAGTTGGAAATCAAAGGCCCAAACATGCCACTATGCCTTACGTGGACGGCGAACATGACACGCGCTGAGAATAAATCGCAATTGGTATCACTAGAAGTTTCAGGACTTGGTCGACAGAAACGCTATCGTTTAGAAAATGCTCGAACCGTAGAATGTCTCAACCTTCCGACACAAACATTACGTTTCAGCGAGCTACAAGATAAGTTCCGGCACCTTGTAGGATTACCCGTCAGTAGCTACGAAAACGCCATGCCGCAATTGTTGCTGGGTCTTCGTGATTTATCTCTAGCAATACCAAGGAAGATTAAAGAAGGAAATGGTGGACCAATTGCTGCAAAAACGAAGTTGGGGTGGTGTATCTATGGCAATCTCGGTGGCGAAAACACAATTCAGCAGTATAATTACCATATTTGCGAATGCGAAGATGAAAGCAAATTGGATGACTTGATGAAGGAGTACTTCAATTCCGATCACTGTGAAGTTGCCAGGAAAGGTGCGGCTGGTGTGGGATGCGGCCGCTAAAGTAGATGGTATCTCGCTGAACTCACTACTTCTGTCGGGTCCTGATTTATTAACGCCGTTGCCTTCTGTTTTATTTCGGTTCCGACAATTTCCTGTCGCAGTTACCAGCGACATACAAGAAATGTTCCACCAGTTGCGCATCATCGAGTCCGACAGAAATTCTCAGCGATTCTTGTGGCGAGAGAAGCGTACAGAAGAACCCCAGATTTTTGTTATGGCTGTTCGGAGCCACTAGTACGCCTTCCTTCGCTCAGTTCATCTAGAGCCGTAATGCCATGGAGTTACAAGAGAAATTCCCGAGACCGTCGATGAGGTGAAGGCAGTCTCGAACATTCGTAATTGGTCATCCAATAGAAAGGCAGTACTGGAGCATCCGGGAGAAAAAACGAAGGTAACGACTAAACTTCTTCCTGGTGGTAGTAAAAACACAGAACGCGTTTCGGGAATGTTGTGGGACCCTGAGAACGACAGGAGAGTATTTCCGAGTCATCGATCCGAAAGGGTCTGTCGAGGGTGCTTTAGTAACAGCAAAAACCAAAGTGGCTCCTCTAAAGAATGTCTCGATTCCACGGCTTGAATTAATGGCGGCGGTTCTTGGGACTCGTATTATATCATCTGTTGCGGAAAGTCACACGGTTCCCATTATTCGAAGACACTTTTGGACAGATTCAAATACAGTACTGGCTTGGATTCGCTCCGAGCACCGGAGATATCGCCAATTTGTTGCCTGCCGTGTTGGGGAAATTCTAACAACCACCAGAGAGAACGAGTGGCGATGGGTGTCGAGTAAACTCAACGTGGCGGACGAAGCCACCAAGTGGGGCGAAGGACCCTGTTTCGAGATTTCAAATCGCTGGTATAAAGGACCTGATTTTTTGTACGAGGATGAACAATTCTGGCCACAGCAATTCGAGCGAGTGTGCTCCACCGAGGAGGAACTACGTCCCTGCTATGTTCATCAGCTAGGACCGACATCAGTATTTGAGTTTGAGCGTTTTTCTAATTGGAATAGATTACTGCGAGCAACAGCTTACGTTATACGATTTGTCAAGGCTTGTAGACGAAACATGCAGGAACGTTTCACCAGAGGAACACTTTCTCAAATGGAGCTGCAGGAAGCTGAGATCCAATTATGGAGAGCTGCACAATCGGATGGATATGGAGAAGAACTTGCCACAATCAGAAGAAACAAAGGGGTGTCGGTAGAGAAACGGGTCCCACTGGAAAGAAATAATGTGTTGTGCAAGCTGACACCTATGCTGGACGATCATGATGTACTTCGTGTTGATGGTCGTATTGGTTCCCTAAAAATAGCTCCAGTGGATACAAAATACCCTATTATTCTTCCACGACGCCATCGAGTGACCTTTCTGCTCGTAGACAGCTACCATCGTAAATATCTTCACGCTAATTCGGAGACAATCGTTAATGAGTTGCGACAACGTTTCTACATACCGCAATTACGAGTGCTTGTGAAAGCCGTTGCAAACCGCTGCTTAAAATGCAAAATTGAAAGAATAAAACCAACTGTTCCAAGGATGGGACCCTTACCATTAGCGAGATTGTCACCTTTCACTAGACCGTTTAGTTATGTTGGGTTGGACTATTTCGGACCTGTCACGGTCAAGGTCGGTCGATCAAACGCAAAAAGATTCGACTTATCTACGCATTGTTGCATTTCTTGCATTCGAAGGTTTATTGCTCGAAGAGGTGCACCAGTCGAGATCTACTCGGATATTGGAAGAAATTTTGTCGGTGCTGGTCGTGTTTTAAAGGAGCAGATTGCGTGCATTCACGGAAGGGCAACTACGAAGTTTACCAACGCAAGGACACAGTGGATATTTATTCCACCATATGCATCGCATATGGGAGGCTCATGAGAGCGTTTAGTTGCCATGGTCTGTCGCAAGTGCAAAAATTAGACGACGACACACTGCACACCACAGCAGTTGAGGCGAAATCAATCGTTAACACGCGACCATTGACTTATTTGCCCCTGGGTTCGGAAGAGCAGGAGGCTCTCACCCCGAACCATTTCTTAATGGGATCATCTAGTGGCATCAAACAACCAGTAATGGAATCTACAGATCCTGGAAAAGCTACTCGTGATACATGGCACTTGATGCAGTATAACATCGACCACTTCTGGGGACGTTATGTCAAAGAATATCTGCCCACCTTGACCAGAAGAACAAAGTGGTTCGGCAAATCAAAACCAGTGCAACTTGGTGACCTAGTCGTGGTAATCGACGCAACGAAGCGTAACGGATGGTCTCGGGGTAAGGTATTAGAGGTAAACCCTGGGAAAGATGGCAGAATAAGGCAAGTGACGGTTCAGACATGCGACGGAATTTTCCGGAGGCCAGTTTCCAAGTTGGCCCTACTAGAGGTAAAGCAGAACGGTAAAGCTGAGGATGATGACCATCTTTACGGGGAGGGGGATGTTCCTACTGGCAACCCTTTCGTACCAAATGAGCTGAAGTCTGCCGCTATGGGAAAAAAAACTGTCATCATGACGGATGGGTAGCAACGTCAGAAACAGAAACTGATAACAAAACATAAAGGCAATGTGTTTACTTGCTATGGTGCAACGAGACTTGGGACAAATTTAACTTATCAGTGCTTATTCATTCAATTTTGTTTCATTTAAACATAAATAAGATCTTTGGTAAGGATTACTTAAAACTTTTGCATTATATACATTATATACAATTACTTCTTATTACCTATAGGGAATTATTTTTGTCTAACCTAAAAGTGAATTTGTTCGAGGAGCAATAGAAACTAGAGGCACTGAATTTGTAAGTAGATTTCCTTCTCAAAAAATGATATAGGTTAGAGAACCATTTGGGCAGCACCCCCTATTCCCGTCAACAACGTTCATTACTCGAGCGCATTACAACCGAATCACTTGTTTTTAGTACATGGTTAGTTTCTTTCGATATCTAGTGATGTACACACAATCAAGCCATTTGGTTGGAACGCGGTCGAGTTATTAACGTTGCGGACGGGAATAGGGGGTGCTGCCCAAATGGTCCCGCTCTCAACTTCAAATAATTACCAATTGCAGCTTGAAACATTACGCTGAAGAGAACTGTGTTCCGATCTTGTTCCCGAACAAATAAAATTATGGATTGAGGAAAATATATTCCCGAGTAGCACGCATGTTACACATAGATCACAGTAACTTATATATGACCAGATTCAGTCACAATTGAGTTGCTGCAACCAGATTTGCATGACTTGTGCTGCTTCTGTTGCTTAGAGCTTCTTGGCCCGAAAGCCGCTCTTAATTTCTTCTTGGACAATAATTCCTACTGAAAATTGGCCGGCCTCTCAACTCATATTATAAAGCTTCCTGCTTTTTTTTTGTGCTTAATGATAGTTTTGATAAATAGCCCTTTGTATTTAATTCATTTTTCGAGGATTATGCCAAATGGTCATTATGCCAAATGGCCTCGAGGTACCCAACAAATTATGCCAAATGATCTTTATGCCAAATGGCCTTTAGACATTTAAATCGTTATATCAAACGGCCTTATGTCATATGGGCTTCCCCCTTGAAGAAAGCCGCAGATGACTAATACCTACTCGTCAACGAAAACAGCTCATTGTACTTAAGAAGTTTTTCGTCACTAATACAAAAAAAACTATTGTGGCCGCAAAGGCGTGCATACAAAAAAAAAACTCTGAAATAACTCGCTATAATGATAAATAAATTATAGACCTTTTCAAGCGATTATCTTCGCCATGCCAATAAATCAGAATTTATTCTCCAAGCAAGAAAGTTCCTTTATAGTCGCCCTGAGTGTCATGCAATATCTTTGGCTTTAGAAGAAAATCTTATGACAAACTAATTAGGACGTTGACAAACCGAACCCAAGCTTTATTAGAAATCGTAATTAATTTGCTTTCTGCAGATGCAGATAACGGTATTTTTTTTTTCAAATTACTACAAGAATATTTTGCAAATCGTAATCTTGATTGATATTCTACAGTATTTTCTAGTCAAACAGGAACCTGCCAACTTCGAGCAGATATAAACCGATAGAACAGGTCTGTGATTCTGCGTAGTATACCGGTTAATCAAAAGAAAGCTATTAACAGACAAACACGACATCAAACCATCATCAAATACACGTCAGAGGGGGCTTGTTTTTCTGAGTTAAGGAGGAAATGCAACTACGGCAACTGAGTTCTCAATGTCATTGAACAGAGAAGTCGCGAAAACATAGCCATGAACAACAAACAAATTGCAGTACAAACATCTATACGCGATGTGAACTGATTAGTATAGCATTAGTATTGTCTTTCCCATTCGCTACGGAACGAGAATCTGCGAGGATCACAGTGATTTGCACTATGACGAAGATCAATGAACAGTCGATTTGAAGCGCCGGATGAATCGAAAACCTAATTCGAGGGGAACTACCAGTCCGTGAGAGCTTCGCCATTGAAGAGTGGGTGCACAGATGGAACAATGATGTGTAGGAAGCGAAACTTTCTCTGGGTGGGTTGTTTGTGTGCGAACACTGCTGCTCAAGAAGCGAAGCGTGGTGAGATACTTCCACCTCCTATGAAATTTAATACTGCTTATTTATTTTGTTGCGAGCACAAGAAGCGTATGAATGAATGGGTTTTTGCTTGCTGCGAGAGATTGCGATGCGCTCTGAAGCGCATTTGTGTCAAGCGAACGTCTCTCACAACTGGAGGGGCACGGCACCCGAATGAAAAGTGGATTTTGCATCACAAAAATTGTTATAATATCTTGAATTTATTCAAGGTGCTTTAACAAACTTTGTAATTGTTGAAACATATTTATTGTTTTTTGTTTTTCTTGTAAAATACATTAATCAAATTTGTGACGGTATGAATCGGAACATTTCGTGTTTCTTTGAGTCATTTTAACTGTGAGCGGTTCGAATTTGGAGAACGTATGAACTCTAAATAACTTGAAAAGTGAACATTCGCTGAGTCCCATTTGTGTCCATGCTCTCGTATCGACCGTTCTCTTGGTTTCGATATTTTTCTATCACATCTGTGTGTTGTAGGGGAATTCCCCGTCGCGAGAAAGAACCGACGAAAATCGGAATACCTGCTACCACTAAACCATCCAAACAGTTATTATTGCCTTACTGCTGGGTTGGCGTTGAAAACAAAGAGTTAACAGCTCTTTTCTCTCCACGACTAAAATTGTGTGAATTGGCATTTATGAGTCTATCTTTCTTGTCATTGTGAATAGAAGCAAGATTTCTCTTTTTGGTTTTCGACGGGGAATCGTCTTTTTATGAGATGAAAATTGTTTAAAAATGATTTTTGTTTACCAACATTAATTCTGTTTTGTATTGAGTGATTCCTTCATCCAATCCCGAAATGAGTTCCATCCTCTGGAGATACCTTTGTATTGATTTCAAGAATCAGACCTCCATTCTAACTTGTATCATTAGAGCAGCATGACATACAACTTCTGGATCTTTAACTGGCCGATACTTGAGTGGGATTGCTTGTTCCAATATTCGTTTGAAATATCGAAATGTTATTAACTGATGACAGTACTGCTTCTTTCATTACATAAACAAAAAATAATCTTTAATCATCAATAGATTAGTACAAAACCCTGACTAACTCTCCCTAAGGCTTAGGCTGTGAACCATTCCACCAGATTCCACCGATTCACGACCGTTGGAAAACGGATTTTGATTTGGACAATCACAAAGCGCGTCGAGAAGACCGCTGGAAAACGGATTGTGGTTTGAAAAATCACACAAATTTGAAAAATAATTTTAGTTAAAATTTGACAGTTCGATAGTTATTTCGCCGTGGTTAAAAATAACCCTGCTCCGGAGCATGGTTAGATTTGACAGTTCGATAGTTAAACTTTGTTCGCGAGAAAATTGGCGCCAAATCCATTTCGTTCCGAATAACTATCAATCTGTCAAAAATCAAATGGGTCGGCTTCGGAGTAAAATTTTAACCACGATGGGAAAATAACCACCGAAGTGTCAAATTTTAACTAAAAGTTAAACGAATCGGTGGAATGGTTCACAGCCTTAATCATCCTCGCAAGTAACACCCCTAATGTAATTAATATCTTATTTCTTTTTATGTACTTCATCTATCATATATCTGTGTGTGTATTACATTCTGCGATCGCGTCCTTTCCATTGCGCTAACACCTCCCACTAATACCGGACTCGCGCACCTGTCTTCTGCACCCTAAACGCTCACACCACAATTCTTCATGTAATATAAATAACAAAAAAAAATCATCACCACCATCATATCACATATTCCGCCCCGCGTTTGATGATTGATACTAAAGATCTTTTGGACCGCTATCTACCAGATATACGTACTGCCAGAAGTGTTTCAACGATATCCCAGGCGACATGGTGACCCTCGGGGACGATCCGTTGCAGACCCAAACGTAAGTAAAGCAAGATTTCTCCGCGGGATCATAGACCTAATCGAATACCACCCCCCTCTACTTCTACCCACCAGTCAAATCAAGAAGGACCAGTTCAAGGAGATGAAGAACGATCACCTGGAGCTGGAGCCGTTCGTCATGTGTTTGGACTGCGGCCGGAAGCAGCACCAAATCTGCGTTCTCTATTTGGAGTCCATCTGGCCGGGTGGTTTCGTGTGCGATAACTGCCTCAAGAAGAAGGCCTCCAAGCGGAAAGAGAACAAGTCTAACGCCAAGCGGTTACCTACGTCCAAGCTGGGCACCTACATCGAAACCAGGGTCAACAATTTCCTCAAAAAGAAGGAGGCTGGTGCCGGAGAGGTGCACATCCGGGTTGTGTCCAGTTCGGACAAAATTGTCGAAGTCAAACCGGGCATGCGAAGTCGGTTCGTCGAGAACGGCGAAATGTTGCCGGAGTTTCCGTACCGGGCGAAGGCCCTGTTCGCCTTCGAAGAAGTCGACGGCATCGACGTATGCTTCTTCGGTATGCATGTGCAAGAGTACGGTTCGGAATGCGCCGCACCCAACACGAGGCGAGTCTACATTGCCTATCTGGATTCGGTGCACTTTTTCCGACCGCGACAATACCGTACCTCGGTTTACCACGAGATTCTCCTGGGCTACATGGACTACGCCAAGCAGCTCGGCTACACGATGGCTCACATCTGGGCGTGTCCCCCGTCTGAAGGCGATGACTACATCTTTCACTGCCATCCACCGGAGCAGCGAATCCCTAAACCGAAACGCCTCCAGGAGTGGTACAAGAAGATGCTCGACAAGGGCATGGTCGAGCGGACCATTCAGGACTACAAGGACATCCTCAAGCAGGCAATGGAGGACAAGCTGCAGTCCGCGTCGGAGCTGCCGTACTTTGAAGGTGATTTCTGGCCCAACGTGCTCGAGGAAAGCATCAAGGAGCTGGACCAGGAGGAAGAGGAAAAGCGCAAGCAAGCAGAACGCGAGGAGGCCGCTGCCAATGTAAGTCGCTCAGTCTCCCAGTTCTCAGGTTCTGCCCTCATTTCATACCGGTTTCGTTTTGTTTTTTTTTCTGTTTCCCAAACAGATCATGTCCATGAACGATGACAGCGACACCGGCGTGGACGGCAAGAAGAAGGGCGGCCAGAAGAAGGCGAAAAAGTCGAACAAATCGAAGGCGGCCCAGCGCAAGAACAACAAGAAAAGCAACGACCAAAGCGGGAACGATCTCAGTGCGAAGATCTTCGCCACCATGGAGAAGCACAAGGAGGTGTTCTTTGTGATTCGGTTGCATTCGGCGCAGTCGGCAGCCAGTTTGGCGGTGAGTAGTTTGGACATTCGCTTATGACAGTTTAATTTTGTCTGTGGTTTAATTGTGATTTTTTTTTTTATTGGAATACTCATTGCTATTTACGAACAAATATTCTTACCCAAGAAGACTGTCAATACCAGAGTCTGGAAGTAACTTTAAAACACAGTCCAATTCCCTTTATGTGTGTCATTTTTAACCAGTATCAGTTGGAAAGTGGAAGTATTCTCTCGAGAACGGATGGGTTTGTTTGATATTTCCATATGCGAAAATCACGTGTAAGATTGAGTAAATCGTGAAAAACTAAAATTAAGAATCGTATGGAAATTTCGCATGGACAGTTTACAACGCGCATTCTTGCCTACTATGCAGGACAACGTCTGCCGGGTCGACTAGTATCGAATAACATGTAATAAACATTTTTGTAGTAATATTTGCAAGCATCAGAAGTATCAGATTCCACTCATCTTGAAAAAACATTGAGAGCTAGGAATGTACTGCCGTGAATCGCATATCTGTCCCATCTTTGCTGGGTTTCCTATTCATATGGGACAAATATGCGATTCACGGCAGTGTACCTCCGTCATACACATATTTGTCCCATGTTTGCTGGGATTCCTTTATACATGGGACAATTATGCGTAGAACGGCAGTAGTAATTGTCGCTGAAAAATGCAAAAAACAAGCAACAAAAGAGAATAACGATAAGTCTTTGTCCTCATCTGCAGAGGATAAAGACAATGTTGCGTTCCGTTTTGTTTGCAACAAACATGAAGAGAAGCTGACATTATTTGATTACGATGATTCCCTGATTTCCGAATTCTAATCCCCTTCCTTCCTTGAACATTGTAAACCTAACCTCGAGTCATCACGAGTACGTTGGCTTCTACCTCTGTCTTACTAACTTCATAATAAAAGGATATTGATTGTACATATCACAAAAAAACCATGGCTTAGTAAAGTGTTATACACGCCTGAGCCTACCAAATAAACGGAATTGAAAAAAAACATGGAGTGTTACTGAGCAGCAAGTGAAAACAATAATTTAGGTATTAGGAGCAAGCCAGATTTTTTTTCTTCTTTATTAAAGAGGCTTTCAGCTCTTGGCTGGTTCACCTCTGGAAAAAGAGAGGAAAAAAAAGGAGGGGCCAGAAGGGCTCAACCTTCGCTGTCAGTCACTGTCATTTTCAGCTAGTCCGTGGTTTCGTGCCTTGTCAATATCTTTTAATCCGTGGTGATCCATGTTAGGTGTTTATCTTTTTCCGTGCCATTGTCCTAGTTAGTTTGCTTTGTTCGGTGTACAATTGTAGTAATTTTGTTGTTTCCAGTGTATATCGATGTCCTTTTTTCGTTAGCGTGGG
This sequence comes from Armigeres subalbatus, assembly GCF_024139115.2. NCBI lineage: Eukaryota > Metazoa > Arthropoda > Insecta > Diptera > Culicidae > Armigeres > Armigeres subalbatus. Next base: position 304,711,811 of record NC_085139.1, on the reverse strand, counting down.
TCGTGTGTGTGATCCGGGTTTCTTGTTAGATGTCCTTGTAGATGTCTGCATCTTTCAAAAAGCGGATGATTGCTGTCTCGTATATCGGGTCGTTGGATAGTGCATCCCTTATACTACCAATCGGGTACCGCGACCTAGGGGCCTCATAGAGGGGGCACTCACACAGTACATGCTCGCTACTGTTCCTTACTTGACAGGTGTCACACATCCGGTGGAACGGACCCTGGCCGGAGAAGTCATTGCTCAGCCTGGAGTGGCCCGTCATCTAGGAAATTCCGCAGAAAAGCCAGCATATTTCCAGTAATGCCCCATTTCTTGAGTTTCTCCAGGATCCCCGTAGTCCACGCCCGATTGTAGGCTTTCGCCAGATCAAGGGATGCAAGCTCAACATGCTCGCCATCCTTCAAGCAGCCGTCCAAGATCTGGCCAAGGGAAGCCAGGTACGTCCCAGTGCCAAGGCCAGGCCGGAAAGCATGCTGTCTGAAGTCTAGTCGTTTGTGTTGTACAAGGTGGTCCATTAGTCTGCGGTTCACCATCCTCTCCATCACCTTGATCTTCCAAAGATCCTTGATCACCAAAGATCTTGAAAATGGTCAGCTAGCGCGTCGGCAATAATGGCTTGGTCCCTACAGGTAACGCCGTTTATTTTTAGGGCCATACCATTCATGCGCCTTTTGCCCTGGATGCAGTTTATTCTCCTCCAGAGCTCTGAAGACGAGAGGTTGGGATTCAGCTCGTCCAGAAATTCCGTCCAGCCACTGGCCTTAGCCTCCTGGATGGTTTTGCGGCATGCGTTGCGAGCTGCTCGGTAGGATTCTAGAATTTGTGTCCTATCCGGGTGATCTTCTGGCATTTTCCTTTTGGCCCTTTTTGTTGACTCTCAGCGCTTTCCTACGAGCATTTACCACTTGCCTGTTTTTTTCACTCCACCAGTACAGGGCTCGACAACCCGCATTGGGAGATGTCTTCGGGATTGTATCCGACCCAGCGTTTTGAATGCTTATAGAGAGGTGCTCGATCGAGATGGATGGCTGGAGGTCAAGTTCCTCCTTAAGTACTATATGGAATTCCGGCCAGTTGGCTTCGGCGAAGCGCCATCGGGGGCGCCTAATAGTTTTTGGAGTGATGGTATTGGCCAGTTTAAATCGAATAGGTAGGTCACCCGTAACACGGTAGATCACTTTGACGTAGTGTGTTGCGGTGTAAGATCTACCAAACAGAGTCCTAGCTTAATCCATTTTCTAGCTAGGGCAATGAGTTGTGGTAATTAAGGATTCATCGTATTTAGTCCCCGCTACCAACAGCAGTCTCAGAAATAAAACATAATTAATGTTACCTTGCAGACAGTGGAAAGACTCGAATTCCTCTCGTTTGAGGCTAAACTGTATGCAGCGGAAACAACTTTTCAAGCAATTAGTTAAAAAACCTCGGTACCCGTCCCTAGGCTGAACTGACTGCTGGAAAAATCGAGTTAGGGGTTTAAATACGTACTAACTCTTCTTGAACTGGTGAACAATGGTAGTGAGAGGAACACACGGAAGTTCTTATTAAAGAACAAATTCTCTTGCTTGAAATGGTCTTGTAGACAGAGCTAAATCCCGGGTTTGTAGCTTTACTGGTGATATTCTAGAAGCAAGACAAGGATGTGGCTAGGGCTCCGATGCATGGCCAAAAACAGTATTACTGTTCTGTTTTCTCAAGACAGGATTGATTTCCTATTGATAAGGGGCGCGCCTTCAATGGGATTGCTCTCTGTGAAGGGTCTAAATAGCGGGACCTTGTCATGGTGCACTTGAGAAAACAAAACAACAACTGTATCGAAACCGATACTGCATTGCTTATCAATAGTAATGGAGTAATTCGACATGCACTTAAACACTAAGGATACGGGTAACGCTACAATAGATCTAATAACTGGTCGCAGTGGAACACCCGAACAGGAAAAAAAAAAAAAAAAAAGGGAGGTGATCGCTTCCCATGGGATCGTCTTCCACGCACCACAAAAAGCGGCTTGTCACAGAGGCAGTGCAAAGCGAGACGTCAATAGCGGTGTCTGTTTGGCCACGAGAGAAAGTGGATGAACCGTCGTTCATGATTGTCAGGTCCCTCTCGCTGGCAATGCTGGTGATGGTGGTACCTCTAGCGTTGGAGCGTCGGCTGCCCCAAGCTTTGTGGTGTCCGTTTACGTCACCAAGGACTAGCATTGGCTGGGGGATTTGATCCAGCACTGTTTCAATCCGGTTTCGGAAGTTGTCCGACTTTCCATTGGGTAAGTACCATGATACTACCGAGAGCGGAAATGGCCATGATATTCGGACGGCGATGAACGGAATGTCCGATTTAATGCTGATTGGCTGAGCTGGAAGTTCCGCGGCAATTCCAATGGCAGCGGACTGGAAAATGTTCGCTCCGGTGATGGTGTGCCATCGGAACTTGTGACCCATGGTGTTATTCATGGCGGATGGTGTGGCCCTATGCGTCTCTTGAAGAGCGAGCACCGCTGGCTGATATTTCTGTTCCAGAATTTCCAGATCCGCGATATTGTGGAAGAAGCCGGTCATGTTCCACTGGATTGCGAAAGTTGATTGGGTGCGAGGCGTCGCACCGTTGGCAGAACCGACAGAGCTCCACCGAGCGCAGGCCCTGGTGGAGAACCCACTCGAGGCAGAGGTGAAGGAGCTGCGGGAAAGATGTTGAGTGTAGGCCCCCGTAGCCCCCCGATAGATGCGCTACTGGGTTTGGATGGTACAGCTGCCAGGGGTACTGGAGTTACTGGATCTCTAGTGCAAGCCTTGGAGTTGCCAGGCTTGATCACTGCTGTTGGTCCGTAGCAAGTTTTGTGTAGGACATCGTAGACGTTCGCATCCGTTGCCTCTTCGTGTGAAAGAGGGGCAAAGAAAGGCGCTGAAGGCGCCGGTGTCAAAAGATTGCGGTAGTTTCGGTATGGATTCCTTCTCAGGTACGGTCTGGGAATGTTCTGAGTAGTCCCTTCGGAGCTCGGGGTAGAGGGATTCATGTCGGGATCCGAGCAAGGCGGAGCTTCCCTCGTGACAGGTAACAGCGTGTCACCTGCAAAAGACGATGCCCGTACGGAGCTATTATGGGTAGTTAGCTTGCCGTTATTGATGTCAGAAGTAACAAAGAATGGTGCTACGGTGTTGGGCGTGCGGCGATTCGATGGTTGGTCTTGCGAAAACCCATGCTTGATCCTAGAGCGTCCCGAGCTTCACCCAGTGCTGGGTCGATCTTGCAAATCCTGTTTCTTGAAGCTCATCGGGGGATAGGGAGTGAAACCCTCTATGCGTCCCGCTTCCAAATTGCCCATTGCGCCCAGGGGTGTTCCCCAGTTCCGGTGAGGCAATGACTTCCGCACTGAGGGGGCCAAGGCTACTGGGGGGGGTTGTTGGGATCTTCGGCTGTTTGCCATCTTCGTCCGGCAGGCGTCGAAGTCGACCCGGCCGTTCCAGTTGGGAAAAGACGTCTGGTCGGCCGGCGCCTCGGCTACCTGCGGCACTTTCTTCGTCAGGGTTTGACATGGGGGTTGGACATCTGGGTGTAGAGGTAGCTTGCTCAGTCATTTCCTGTACCATTGGCGTGGTGAACTTCTCTGGAGGGGTGAAGAGAAGAGTAAAATGGGTTCACTTGCTTGAATCACTTAGATTTTTAGGGCGACTGAGCAGCGATTGGTTCGAATCTAAACAGTGAGATCCATCGACTCCGCGGAGCTATTAGCTTTTGCCTTTCGCTTAGCGTTGGGGGAGCCGGTGGAGTCGTGGCTGGTGGTGGATTTGGTAGTCGATCGTGTCCGTTTCGATTGATGAGAGGAAGTGGACGTAGTGTCTTCGTCAGAATAAATTTCGCATTTTGAAGTTTTCTTCTTTTGAGACTTCGCCTTTTTCTTCTTTCCTTTTGCTGGTGCGGTGGCTTCGTTCGTTTCGGACATGTGTTTTTCGAACCATTTTTCTATGCTCTCTACGGTTGTAGGCGCGTTACCTTGTCTGGACTGCGGCGTTTCGGGGATGGTGAATTGTGAGATTAGAGCGCGATTGCTGTCATCAGACATAGTATCAGCGGGGGCAATGGAGTCAGCCTGATTGATCAGCCTCCTGATCGTCTCATCCTTCCTCACAATCAATTCATTCCGTTTTTCAAGGTCATTCTGCAGGTTCTTCACTGTGGTTGAAAGTTCAGCAATCTGCCTAACCAACTCCTCGATTGTTCCGTGCTCCTTTACTTTGTCCATTCGGTCGCCGACGCTTTTGTGGTGAAGTGCCTTCTCCATTTTCGCAATCCTTTTGTCCTTGGCCTTGGAATCGGCAAGGCTGCGACCATGGCTTTCAGTTCTCCGATTTCGGTGTCCTTGCTGTTGGCGACTACATTGGCGTACGCATTTGGATTCCGGTTGGTGGCTCCGATTCGAATTTCGTGTTCCCGGCGGGCTTGTGGGTACGAGATGCCAAGATCCACACGGAGATGTTGGATAGCAACCTCCTTTTCGTATACCGGGCACTTATGGCTTGATACTGCGTGTTCATCGGTCTTGCACAATTTACAGTAGGTCGGGTTTGTGCAGGGCGGTCGTTCGGAACGTTGTACCTGTGCGACAGTTGCGGGGGAAGAGGCCTGGTCGGTAGATGGGGATTGTTCTGGCATCAATTCACGGTCCTCTTCGTGCACTTGACTGTATTTTCCGCACACTCTGGATGGATGTGTGCATCTCTTGCCGGTGTGACCGTACTCCCAGCATCGGAAGCACAGCATCGGGGACGGATAATAATTGCGGGTTCTGCATCTTGTGTAACCAAAGTCGATATGTGGGGGAATGATTGTTCCAGCGATCGTAAGGATAATCCTAGCCGTGTTTTCGAAATTACCGCCAGGCATGCGACGTTGGATGCGCCGAACCTCCATGATGCCTTGAGGCGCCATCTGCTTCTGGAGATGATCGTCCTTTAAGGCGACGGAATCGAAGTTTGTCACAACGCATTGCCTTTTATTTAGTTGGGGGTGTCCGGAAACATGGATGGCTGTACCATCGTGCAACTTCTGCATCGTGCATAACTTTTCGTACTGTGCCTTGCTGCGAATTTTCAGGACGTAGCTCATGCCACGATTCTCCTTGAAGGCTCCGTCGATGGGGGTTCCCAGGTATTTTTCGACGGAAAACCTTAACAAGAAGGGGTCTTGTGGCATTGGGCCATTGGTTGCCTCCATCCTGAGGTACTGCAGGGGGCCTGCGGTACCATCGGGGTCCATAAACGCCGGTAGGCGTGGTCCAGTGAAATCTCCGTTGATCCAGTTGCTGCTACCATCGGGATCCCCAGGGTCACCCGGGCGGATGTGTTGGCCGCTCGCCAGCGCCATGCTGGCAGAACGGAACGGATATCGTTCACAAGAGCATTCGCACCTAATGCACGTATGTCTTTATATTGGTATTTCCGTTGGTGTCCACAAAATTTTGTTCCACACTGTGCTCAGACACATGCGGGACACACTGTAGTACGCCTTATGCGTCAGTTGACTACTTGAGATTTTTTCGTATTTTCGAAAACTTTCCACCACTTTTTTTTTTAGAAAGTTTCCTTCTGGCACATCGCAACCCACATTACCAAAAGAGTGAACGAAATAACGTCACCCGGGCGGCTGGACAACTTGTTGTTTTGTTTCTCGAGGCACGTGGAGCACAGAATAAACTCGCGTTTTCGAATGTTTTTGCACCGAATTTCGTTAAACCTTCACTGTGGATCACTTCTGCGGTACTTTATGAACTAGCACAGAGAGGTTACGACCGCCGCGATCGCGAAAAATCGGAAAATTCGCCTAGATTTTCTTGAGCGCGCGCGCAATAAGAACCGAGTTAACGACCATCAAAAACGATTGAGAGCAAGCCAGAGTAAACGCGACGTGCGATGCGACGCGACAGTGCAATTTGACAGCCTGTTGATAATGATTGTTATACTTTTACGTGAGTCGCATCGGGTCGCATCACTCGTCGCTACTCTGGCTTGCCCCTTATAGGGTTAAAGAACATCAAAAAAACATTTCTGAAGCATTTTTTTTCTAGATTCTAGAGTTATTTCTAGAAGGTTGTTTGAGATCAATGCTGCCTTGGAGAATTAAGAGGCAAGGTCAGCCTTCAAGTAGATATTGTCTTCTTCTTCTTCTTCTTCTTCTTATTGGCATTACATCCCCACACAGGGACAGAGCCGCCTCGCAGCTTAGTGTTCATTAAACACTTCCACAGTTATTAACTGCGAGGTTTCTAAGCCAGGTTACGATTTTTGCATTCGTATATCATGAGGCTAGCACGATGATACTTTTATGCCCAGGGAAGTTACCGCACGGCTAAGGATATTGTGCTTCTATTTTTTTTATTCTAATAAAAGTTTTGTAGGAATTTCTTGAATGTGGTCTTCAATTATTGAAATAATTTCATGTGGATTCTAATTCATTTGGGTTCAAATATGACAAAAATGGAATTGATTAATACTGAACGGGTCTAAGAGCCTCCTAGTCCTCCCTCCAATAAAATGAACAATGATTTCCTATTTTTATTCGCTAATATAATGTTAAAGTACCAGTTACGCCAACCGGGAAAAAATCGGGAATCTGAAAATCGACACCCTGAGATTGATTTATTATGTGAAGGTGTAAGGCTTTGTGGTGCATCTAGCAACACGTCTTTGCATAACGGTCGTCGGTCGTCCCGGTCGTCGTGCTCTCAGATGGTGGTCCGAGGAAGCTCGACGTGCAGTCAAGGCCAGGCGAAAAGCCCTTCGGGCATTGAGAAAGCTAAGCATCAACCACCCTCTCAGGCCAGACGCCCTGGACTGTTACAAGGAGAAACACCGACAGTGCAAGATTATCATCAGGGAAGCCTCTTTCGCTGCCACTACCTCAGGTGAAGTCAGGATCCCTCTCCTCGATGAGGCTGACCGGATCCTGAGAAGTGTAGCCGGTACTAGCCTCCCCCCAGTGGCGCGGGTCCACTGGCACGGAGCGAAGGGATGGCTGACGCCTTCAGTAAGCATCGACCGCACCATCTCTTCGCGGTTTAAAAGGGGTGACAACTCAGAGGAACTCCGACGGTCTGTATACGCGCTTCCGGAACAGCGAGATCCGGTACACCGATGGTTCCGTATCCAGCCGAGGAGTCGGCTTCGGATTCTATGGACCCAATCTGGCCATGTCGGAGAGCCTGCCATGCCAGTGCAACATTCTTTCCGTTGAAGCCGCCGCTGTCTTTGTTGCAGCCACTATCCCAGCGAACAAACCAATCGTGGTCCTTACGGACTCCGCGAGCGTGGTTTCTGCCCTCCAAAGCGAGACACCCAAGCACCCTTGAATCCAGGGAATACTATCTGGGATGATCACCGGTATCACCTTTGCCTGGATCCCCGGCCATTGCGGCATAAGAGGAAATACCGAGGCCGATGCCCTGGCGAGTGTCGGACATGAGGGCCTACTATACACCCGTTCCGTCCCGCTGGCCGACGTTAAAAAATGGACGAAGAGCGTCGTCGGCCAGGACTGGGCTCGGATATGGAGCAGCAATAGAGGGGACTTCCTTAGAAAAAATAAAGGAACCACCGACTCATGTAATGAACCAGCCACCCAGAAAGAGCAGCAGGTCATCTCAAGGCTCCGCACCGCCCACACAAGGGTCTCCCACAATTTTGGTGGGGGCCCTTTCCGGTCCCGTTGTGATCTTTGTGACACTGAAAATAGTGTGGAGCACTTTGTCTGTCGGTGTCCCAAATACGACTACCCCCGAAATCTTTATGGAATACCGGGTAGCATTCGGGACGCACTTGCGGATGATGAAGCTGCAATGGCTGCCATCTTTTGCTCCCTGAAGGACGCTTGATTATTCCATGAAGTCTAGCACTCCGATAGCCCCATAACATCAAGCTTCGGGAATGAGGCCTTTCACAACAGGCGAACGGGCATCTAAATAAAAGTTCCCTCCCCCCGCGATCACCATTCCGATTTGGCTGGGGGGGCTTCGACCTACCCCATCCACAATTATACCTCGCCAAACCAACAGACATCCCATGCCAATTCGCATTCGATTTTTGTTCATTCCTTTATTGAAGGATATCGATAAAAAGCCATCGAGCATTTTTTCAGGCTCCCTCCGAATTTTTCGGTTTCTGAATACCGCCACATTTACCAAGTGGCGTTCTGATCCTTTCCTTAAAAGAAAGGCCGAAAAAATAAAAGGACTTCTGTTAACTTGGCAAGGAGTTAATGGATAAGGCCTCACCACAACTTCAATCCTTCAGAGGCAAACATTACCACCGGAGAACAGCGCATCATTAGGACCACAGCAGGATATCAAAATACGGCTAAATTCAGGCAGGAGCCCTGAAGGAGAATGCAGTAGTCGTAGGAGAGCAAAGTAGGAGGTCAACCCTCACAGGACTGATCAGAACCAAAATAACTCTATCCACGTCGGAATCCCGTATCTAACTCGGCTTGTGTGTCATCATTTTATCTTATTATTGTTTTCAACCGTGCATTTGTTTTTATTATTTTACTTTTACCCCAACATTTTAAAGTGTTAGGATTAATTAGTTTTAGTGAAATTACAACGCCATCTGGCGATGCCCTTGGTTGGCACGCAGAGCAGCCCCTCTGGCCGACCCTCTCTTAAATACAGCTCTGCTACATCACCATCGGCGAAACCCAAGGCTGGCCCGCAAAGGGAACTCCTCAAGTTTCCTTTCATCCCTGTGTTGAATTTAATCCTAGAATTAAAAAAAAACACATAAATTAAGTTTAAAAAAATAATAAAATTGCATGAAAACTGGAACGAATCTTGGAAGGGAGCTAGAGGTGATGATGGTTTTCCGTAGCCTTCCGATTTTTTTCAGTACCCTCACGACGGCTTTGGACTGCCGTAAGGAAGAAGAAATAACCTTAGAATTAGTGAAGCAAAAGGTCATGGATGAAGTGATGAAACGCAAAGGGGACGAATAAAGTGAGAAAGCATAATGAAGGTGATCGAAAAATTGTCGGTCAAGAAAAGTGTTATTTGTCAACTGTCACAAAGTTAGACATAAAAAGAATGACTGTCGAGTAAAAAAAAAATATCATGACATTACTCGTAACATTGCAAAGCCAAAAAATGCACAAATGAAGGTTGCATCCCATATGGAAGAAGAATATGCATTCGCGTTCGCTGGTGGTGACTAAATCGGTGAGCGAACAGATTGTACTTGTTAAAAACACAAGAAAAATCAACCACAGCAGTGGCCAAGAGCCATAACCCATTATGCATTCATGAATGGCATCAAAGACTAGGGCATCGGGCATTTTGAACTGGAGAAATGTGATCTTGCAAATGGCTTTCCTATCCAGCCATGTGGTATTCGAGCAGTGTGTGAATGTTGCCTTAAAGGCAAGATGGCGAGATTTCCATTTCCGAAAAAGGCTGACCTGAAATCTTTCGTCATTAGTGCTGTCCAATGAGAGCTTGAAGTAGCTCAAAGTTTCTCCCTGTCCTGCTCATGCCCATTTGTTGATAAAAAAGAACGAGCAGGACGGGAACAACTTCGAGCTACTTCGAGCTGCTCATTGGACAGCACTATTTTTTATCTTATCCATTAGTGATGCGTCATTCCTCAAGTTATATAGTCCGCTTAGTTATTTGAAAATAGTTCGCTGCGTTTCATATCGTCCCGCCTTCTTCCTCGCGTACTGGTATTAATGGATTTCATTGAGCTGTTAAAGACCTTCAGAAACACTTTCCAGGAACTTTTAAAAATGATCTGCCTTCAATACGAATTTTCATGGAAGATTTCCAACAGTAATCAGCGACATTTTGTAATTGGCATGGCTACTATACGTTCAGAGATCCCTAGGAATTTATGTCCAGAAATTACAACGTTTTTTGTCGAATTCTGAAGTAAAGTATCATGGTATGAATATCCGTCAATTGAATCAAATCCCATCTTTCCACAGCCCATCCAAGATCCGGATCCGCTCATCAATTGTGACCTGATGGACGGCCGCGATGCCTTCCTCACGCTAGCGCGCGATAAGCACTTTGAGTTCTCGTCGCTTCGTCGAGCCCAGTTCAGTACCCTGTGCATGTTGTACGAGCTGCACAACCAAGGCCAGGACAAGTTCGTCTACACGTGCAATCACTGCAAGAACCACGTCGAGACGCGGTACCATTGCACCGTGTGCGACGTAAGTTCCCTTCTGTCGGATCCGCTCTTGGTCATTATCCTAACTCGCTCCCACCATTCCAGGACTTCGACCTGTGTCTCACCTGCAAGGAAAAGGTCGGCCATTCGCATCCCATGGAGAAGCTGGGATTCGACCTGGACGACGGTTCATCGCCGACGGACATCAAGCAGACCAACCCGCAGGAAGCCCGCAAGCAGTCCATCCAGCGGTGCATCCAATCGCTGGTGCATGCTTGCCAGTGTCGCGACGCCAACTGTCGCCTGCCAAGCTGTCAGAAGATGAAACGGGTGGTGCAGCACACGAAGCACTGCAAACGGAAGACGCACGGCGGTTGTCCGATTTGCAAGCAGCTCATTGCGCTGTGCTGCTACCACGCCAAGCACTGCCAGGAGGCTAAGTGCCTGGTACCGTTCTGCCCGAACATCAAGCACAAGCTGAAGCAGCAACAGCTACAGCAAAGGTACGTTTGAATCCAAATCGCCACTTGAGCTACCATTCACAAAACATTTTTTTTTACAGGCTACAACAGCAACAACTATTGCGGCGTCGTATGGCAGTTATGAATACAACTCGAGTGGGAGCCCCAACGCAATCGATGGTGCCGAGTGGTGCCAGTTCGCTGCCCGGAACCAGTGGGCCGCCGAGTGCTGGTGCAGGAGGCATGAGTCCGGTGGGCCCGAACGGAATGGGTGGTGCCGGTGGTGCAGGTGGAATGGGTCCCAGTGGAATGACCGGTGGTCCCGGAAGTGTCGGATCGGTAGGATCCGCTGGTGCAGGCGCCGGCGGAGGCATGGTCGGTCCGGGCAGTGTAGGTCCCATCGGAACCCCAGGTGGGATGAGCCCGTCGGCCGCGCCAAGTCCGGTGTCGCAAATTGGCGGCATGGGCAGTCCACATCCGCCGGGCTTGGCTATAAAACAGGAAGCTCAACCACCGCCCAATGTGATGCAAGCGTTGAAGCAGGTAAGAAGTTTATGGGCGATGGAAAAAGAAACGGATGAGGTTAATGATAATTTCTTATTTTTGTGAATTTATCCACAAATCCAGGTTCAGGAGGAAGCGGCGAGACAGCAGGCACCTCACGCCAGCTTTGGAAAAGTGAACCCAGGTGGAAGTCAAATGCCGCCGCCGGTGATGCAGCGGGCGATGGCAGCCGGTGGACACATGGGTGGAGTCGGCGGAGTGTCGGGAGTTACAGGAATGGGCGTTCCCAATCAACAGCAACCGGGTGTCGTTGGTGGCGTTCCGATGGGAGCCGGTGGCCCCGTTGGTGCCGGTGGACAAAACGTGATGAGTCAGATGGATCAGTGGGGTAACCCCCGGTATCCGAACGCCGGTGGGCAGCAGAATCCTCCGGGAATGAGGCCGAATCTGCCCGGCATGATGCAGGGCCAACAGCAGCCGCAGCAACCGAATCCGATGCAGGGTGTAAGTATTTTGGATCAAAGTGGGATTAATTCTATACAATTTAAAATTGTGTTCTGATGGTTTTGCGATATTTTCAATAATTTCAGGGCATGATGGGTGCCGGCGTGGGTGGAAGCCAAATGATGGGCGGAATGCGACCGGGACCGGGTGGCGTTTGTATACAGGGCCCCGGTGGAATGGTTGCCAATCCGCAGCAGGTCGGTCAACAGCAGGGTCAACCATCGCAGCTTCAACCAAAGGCTGCGATAGCCCAGCTGATGACCGCACTAAAGAACCCGTCGGCCGGTCCAGAGCAGCATCAACAGTTGATGTCAATACTGAAAGCCAACCCACAGCTAATGGCGGCGTTATTCAAGCAGCGGCAGCAAACGGTAAGTTCTGCTTCCTGAAGTGCGACAAGCCAGACTAATCGAGTCCCGCATTACAGGCTCAGAATCAGCAGAACCAGAACCAGGGTGGAATGCCCCAACAACAACAACAGCAGCAGCAGCAGCAACAACAACAGCAGCAACCTCACAATGTTATGCAGCATGCGGGTGCTGGCGGTGTCCAGGGCCAACAGCAAGGCGGTCCGGGTCAAGGACCCGCCGGAATGCCATACAATCCTGCGGCGGCTGGTGGCCCTATGGGTCCCAACCGTATGCAAGGCGGTGTCCAGGGCATGGCTGGCGGTGGAAAACCCGGAGGGGGTAACCCGCAGATGCAGATACCGGTGAGTAATTTTATTTGCGCCAATTCGGTCCATAGAGGTCGATTTATTTATTTACCAAGGTCTCGACATAATTAGGAAAAATCGTCTAATATTCGGAAAAAATGTTTTCTAAAATTAAATTTAGATTCAACAGCAAATGTGGTACAAACAGCAACAGCAGCAGCAGCAACAACAGCAGATGATGCTGCAGCGACAGCTGGCGATGGGCGGTGGCAACATGCAGCCGGCTCCTCCGTACCAGCAACGACCTCGACCTCAGCAGCAGATGGGCGTTGGCGGTTACGGCCAAGGTGGTATGTTCCCTGACCAGCAGCAGTACATGCAGCAAGGAATGAAACCAAACCCGGGCCAGCAGGGTGGCGGAGTGGGCGTCAATGTGCTCTCTCAGCAGCTCCAGCAGGGTCCCGGGGGCCAAGTGATGGGTCCTCCGACCCCGCAGCACACGATGCAGCAGCAGCTGATGCAAACCGTGCGATCGCCGCCCCCGATTCGATCTCCTCAACCGCAGCCATCTCCGCGGGCCGTTCCGTCGCCGAGGGCACAACCGTCGGCGTCGCCCCGGGCGCAACCATCACCACACCATTTGCCTTCCCATTCGCCAGCGCCGGCCGGTCCCGGTGGTGAAATGCACAATCACATGCACCCGCATCAGTCACCGGTTGGCGTCGGTCCCGGGGGCGGTGCCGGTGGCCCGGGCGATCCCAACCAAATGGGACCGGGTGGACCCGGTGCCGGTGGTCCCAACGATACCAGTCCACTGACCGCGCAGGATCAGCTTACCAAATTCGTCGAGCAGTTGTAGTAGTATCATGTCTACTAGCAGCAGGGACCTTAGAAGCTCGACTGCAGCCTTATTACCTTTTTACCACTCAACAGACAGAATCAGCAACATATTGGATGTAAGTAAAAATGGCATCGACCTTCTGTAGTAATAACTTTGCTAAGATGTAAAAACAAAAACTCAATGTAAATATGAAGAAATCTTTAAACCCAAAACAAAAAGTAAGTTCTAATTTAGAGACCATACCAATTGTGGAAGAGTATGCTTAATTTTTTAGCAGCAATCTAGGAGGACGCAAAGATTTGCGCTTCGGCACATAGACAGTTATTTATTTCCCGCTCCCTTTGAAGTAATTCGATAGAGAGTTAAAGATAAAAAAAAATCAAGAATCAAATTCTAACACAGAAAAAAAAACCAATGAACTCTATCATCATTATTATCATTATCGTCAGTATCATTACGCTGGTAAACAAAACAAATACAAAAGGGGAGTGAGCGAACGTGGTGCGCGTCTATTAAACTGTAATAGTGAATGTTGATTGTGATGTATGTACGCTACATTCGTCGGTTTAGTTAGTTAGTTAGTTAGTTAGTTAGGGCATCAGCTACCCCTATCTTATCATCCACAAGCCGGAACTAGGTTAGGTTAGGAGTTGTAATAAAAGGAAAAACAAACAAAAATTATGATCAGAATAAATAAAGGATAAAAAAAACTTACGAGGATTGAAAAAAAAATCGAAAACAAAAACAAAAAAAAAGCTACTCTTTTCTCAATGCTCCGTGAAGATTGCTTGTTGGAAATGACGGAACGGAAGTGGCGATCCGTTTTTGTTTTTCGATATGAAACTGTGCCGTTAGAATAGGTGGAGATGCTGGGTACGCGGTGGAGATTATTGGACGGGGCGGAGACTTCGATAGGTACTATTTAGGGGGTAAGACAGGAAGACGACAAGCGAGAAGCTGATAAAAAGTATAACACAAATGTAGAAAAAATGTATAAACAACTTTAGTATTGTTTTTTTTTGTTCTTATGAATTATTTCGTTTAGTTGTGGTTTGAACAAAGTTTCGGAATCAATCAGTGATAGTGTTTTCTGTGTGAGAATTAGGCTGCGTGGCGGAGATAGAATTTCCTGTTGTGTTCCTTTCCGAGTCTGGATGTGTCGTTGACTAAAAAGCTGGTTGAATTCGCTATTCAAAATTTTTCATTTCGAAACTACTTCCAATAATTCGAGTTGTTTAAATATATGGATTTGAATAGAAGAAGCCTTTTCTTCACTGATTGCACAACTAACGATTGCTCGAATATCTCGTTAAACATACATCCGAATTCTAAAGGGGCTACCCCGTTTGGCATGATGATCGATTGACATAACTCGTATGCAGTGTCAAAAATTAACGCCGTTTGGCATAATAGCCATTTAGCATAATTCGTATGCGGTGCCTAATTTAAAGCCATTTGGCATAATTCACATCAGTCTTCGCATAGATGGGGCATAACTCACGGGGCTATCCCGTTTGGCACAATCGTCATTTGGCATAATGGTCGTTTGGCATAACGCAATTATTTTCAATAATCATATTCTATACGCAACTTAAAGCTGGACTTCACCATAGACTTCTTGATGTAGACAATAAAGAAGACGCATGCTTTCAAAGAAGGCTTCATCAACTCTTGCATTATTCCGAGCAATCGCGTAGTTTTAAAGAAGGAATGATCTCCTTTTTTGCATTGCTCCGAACAAACGCGTGAAGGCATCATCAACTCTTTTGCATTATAAAAGGAGGCATCATCAACTGTTTTGCATCATCGTGAGCATTTATTTCGGGCACATGCGTACCTTTAAAGAAGGAGTCATCTACTCTTTTGCTTCATCCCGGGCAAATGCATACTTTTAAAGAAGGAGTCATCTACTCTTTTGCTTTATCTCGGGCAAATGCGTGCTTTTAAAGAAGGAGTCATCTACTATTTTGCCTTATTCCGGGCAAATGCACACTTTTAAAGGAGTCATCTACTCTTTTGCTTCACCTCGGGAAAATGCGTGCTTTTAAAGAAAGAGTCATCTACTCTTTTGCCTTATTCCGGACACATGCGTACTTTTAAAGAAGGAATCATTTACTCATTTGCCTTTTCAGGCAATCTTTTCCTATATTCCGGGAGTCATCTTTTCTAAAAATGGAAACCATATATTCTTACGATTAACCTTTTTTGTGCCAAATGGTCGTTATACCTAATGGCCCATTGTATTTGATACATCTTTTCAATGATTATGCCAAATGGCCTCGAGGTACCCAGTAAATTATGCCAAATGGCCTTTAGACATTTAAGTCGTTATTCCAAATGGCATTATACCAAACGGCATTATGCCAAATAGCATTATGCCATATGGGCCTCCCCTCCAATACCTTATGCTAAATGGCCCTTCAGACATTTAACTCGTTATGCCAAATGACATTATGCCTTATGCTAAACGGCATCATGCCAATTGGCCTTCCCCCGCATGTAGGGCCAAACTACCCTTTTAGAACAGCATGTAAATTATGCCAAATAGCTTTCTATACCACATTGTATGTAGAGGTGTTCAAAATCTATCATGCCGCTGATCTATACTTTCTCACGCCAGTTAATATTCCGAAAAAGTTGCCGATGAAATATCGAATAATTTTCCGAGGAAACTTAGAAGAATTTTCGGAGGGAATTGCAAAGAATTTAAAGATTTTTCTGAAGAATTTCTAAAAAAAAATTGCGAAGAAATTGCCTATAACATTTGAAAAACATTTTATATTTCAATTTTAAAAAGATTGTTTGGTGACGTCTTCATTTACGCCTTTCATGATGCGAACACGACGTTCGAAATTTCATAGCGCCATGAAAATCGTCAGCAATAAAAGTCATCAATACGATTACGATTTCCAAAGCCAAAACCTGTCTAAACGTTCTTCCACAACGATTAAAAATGTTTTAAATTCGAACGAATGTTCTGTTCGAAATGCAAGGCTTCTTATTTTCGTTCGTTCGAGGGCCGAAATCCGTACGAATGTTGCTTTTCAATGAAAATAAGCGGTATTTGAGATATTATTTTTTTTTTGGCACGGAAGAATTGTTCTACCTTTTCTGGGTCAGTATTTTTTACGTCCGGTTGCGCTTTCGTTGACACTGAAAAAAAAGAAGAAGGGATTTAAATAAATAGGTCTGAAGATTCAGTCCGCAAATTTCAAACCAAATCAGTTCAGTAGGTGCTTTTAAGGGAATTATTCAAATGATTGAGATGATTGAGAGTCCATCTTACAATACGAACGGTAACGGCTGTGTTCGGAAGTTTATTCGTTTTGCCTCCACGCCAAACTGAATTCATTTTTTGGTACTGAATATGAAGAAATCTTTTGAATAGCGAAATCGTACAGTTATCAGACACTCATGAATCGGTTTGAGACTCATACGCTCATACTCTTGTTTCCGTGTTCGAATACTCTTTCGAACGTAAGTTGACAAAAAATGATTCGAACGTTCGAAAGCATTGTTCGTCCGTAAACAAGAACACCGATGACGAACACACAAACACGCGTGCACCCCTCAAATAAGTGTAATATTTAATCTAATTATTGTTTCAAGTAAAACAAAATTTATGGAACAAAACAAATCCGCGAAATTATTCGAAAATGGCTGTGCTCCGATAGAGGCGGGTGCCGCTGTGTGGTCACTGATTTGCGCATGAGATTTGTGATATCCTCTCACTCCTATTGCTGCTCTGGTGGAAAATGCGAAACATTCGAACGGCAATTTGTTCGACAGTTGCACATTTGGCGTTCACGGATCCGACTGCGGATTCGAACGGCATAAATGGATTCGTTTGTAATTTGCAAATTGCCTTCAACAAGAATAGGAGGGAAGATTCGAAATCAAATCAATGTAAATAGCTTTGTTCGGGTCAACTTTTCCGATTCACCAAACTTGTTATGTGTAAAATTTATTTAATGTTTATAGTTTTTTTGTGTTGCCCAATTAGTTATCCACATAGTTTAAGTATAGATTTTTATTTCTTTCCATTAGTAGTGGAAAACCTTCGTAAGATCTCTCTTTATTGAATAGTTTTATATCGAGATAAAAAAATGAAGTTGCCTCATTATCTCCATCTAAATCATTTGGATGGAAGCAACATTTTTCGGACGCGAGTTTCTGCCAGAATCTCAATCTGCAACAGGCTCGAGAGGGGATTATTGAATGTATATGTAGTACCAAGGCTGGGAGGCGGCCTTCCCAGTCGGGGCGCGCCGGGCGACGTTCCCCCCATCCGACAGGCTGTGTCGGAGTCCCGCCCGCGCGAGACTACCCATCGCTACCAAACAGAGTGTAGTGTTCGAAAGCAAACCGGTTCTTCGTCAAGTATTAATATATTTAATTAGTTTTTAATTGGTTCTTTCCTGGTCCCCGCAAAAGAAAAAAATGCTTTATAGTACGTTTTTGTATAGAGAAGATCGAGGGATGGGATGGGCGCACAGGCAAACCCAGTATGTGCGTGGTTCAGGTGTGGCAACGACACAGTCAAAAACACACACACACACTTATATAAATATTCTAAGAATATATTTGAGAAACTAAAAGAATGCATAGAGGAAGACGCAATTTTACCCCACACTGAGCGAAATTGTTGTTTTAAATATCCAAGAGTAGTTAATCAATTCAGTGTAAAAGTGCAACAGTCGCAAACAGTGGCGGCAACGGCTTTTTATGGACGGTGAAACGATTCACACTCAAAAAACCAACGCGGAGTTGAGCCTCAAGCGAGATATTTTTAAATAAATTTGATTAAAAAAAATGTATAAAGCTAGCCTAGCCCATCAGTTCTGTAGTTAGAACACAAATGGGAACTGAGTTAGGGAAACAGTTACTAAGCAAACGGTTCATGTTTTGTCTTTAATTTATTTTAGATTTAAGGCAAATCTAGACGTAAGTGTCTGTATAAAAACCAGAGTAAACACACACCCACACCCATACTTCTTACACTAATTATACGACTTATATGTAAGAAACTTTGATATAAAACAAATAAACAGAAACTGATGCTTGCGAGACAGTGTTTCAATCACCCAATGGACATAAAACAGGAACGGCATCGTGTATTGAATGAAATCATCCTCACCTAGGCAACACTCGACTCAAGCAAGAAGCACGAAGCACGCCGCAAGCTGATAGGGAAATAGAAAACGATGAGTATAATAAGCAAAACAAGTACATATTTTGTTTGAGTGTATAAAAGCAAGTAGAATAAAACAGGAACGAAAAACATAAAAACTGAAAAAAAAAACAAACACAATGCGCAATGTATCTTATTTTAGAGCAAATGTTTGAGCGAACTGGGAAGGAAAAAAATTGGCTCACGTGAGTGTAGATTAGGACGGGCCAGACCGTGAGTAGCAGAATGATATATGGATGAAAGAGGTGACGAAATGTAACCCGCAGTAGTACGGAGAGGCAGGCATAATGCAGCGTTTAGTAATTTAAATAAAAGCAGAAAAAAAAATAAAAGAGTAAAAGAAACTAGGCAACATACTATTATTAAATATTATCATTATTATTATTATTATTAGTGCGGATTAATGCAAGCATATAATTCACTATTGATAATAGAGGAGATACAAGAGCGGTAACGAAGATGCAAGGAAAGAAACGGCTACCCGAAAATAGTAAGCGAAAATCCAAAAGGACAAACAAAACTATATTTGAATGTATAAAGTAAATGAAAAACAAGAAAATCTATTGAAAATAAAAAATAATTATATAAAAAAATTCTGTACTATTGTGGGAATAGAAGAAAAGAAAATACCTGACGGGTGAATGTGAGATCTCTCGCTCGACCTCCACAACGGTCTTATTGACATCTTTAGAAAAATGTTAAGCTTAGCTTGATTGATTGATGATTGATTGGGTTTCACCCTTGCTAAAAACACTCTAGTTGGTGCCCTTTTTTATGTAGCGTACACACGCTCAAACACGTTGCAACAACATTGACTTCGCTCCGAAAAAAATGCTTCGGTTACTGCAATGTTTGACCGTGTGGTAGTTGGCGGCTCGGTTGGAAAAAATCAAAGCGGTTTGATTTTGGTTTGGCCTATATCGGGGGGTGGAGTCAAAGCTCATCGAACATGTTTGAGCGTTTTACATTGTGTGTAGTGTTGTTGTACTACACTGTTTTGCCGCTAACCGCAAGTCGAGCATATCTGTATATGGGCCACCATATACAGATGTGCTTGGCTTGCGGTTAGCGGCAGTGTTGCTTTTAACTCTTCTGGAATCTGGTTTCCATTTTCAATATCTAGGAGCGCAGCAACGCATTATGGGAAAATTGATATACTTCTGTTCAGGTAGCCAAGCCGTCGGTCGTCATTGTCCCTGCTTGCTGTCTACAAGCAAATCTTCCTCCCTGTGATCGAATATGGCATGCCGGTCTGGAAGAGCTCCGCTAAAACTCATCACCTCAAACTTCAACGGGTCCAAAACAAATTCCTAAGGATGAACCTCAACACACCTCCCAGGACAAGAACATCCGAGGTCCACCGTCTGGCCTGGATAAAAACCTTACATGAACGCTTTGGTGAGTGTAAAGAAAAGTTTAGGGTTCGTTGCTTGCATTCGGATCAGGCTTCAATTAGGGCGAGTTGCAATCTAGGTTACGCCCTGGGGGATGCCTGCAACGATATTGTGCGCATTGGAACTCGCTCCGCTGAAAGAGACTCGGAATGTCCTTGCCGACAGGTAATTGTTGATGATTTCACCAGGTACCTAGGAAGATTGTAGCGTTGTGTGGTTCTAGTTTGTACACCAGGCCATCATGTCATACATTGCCTTCTTGACATCGAGTTAGGCCATGGCGGATGTTTTAGAGACAAACTTGTTCCGTCTGAGGACGTTGGTAACTCGAGTCAGTTGGTGTACGGTTGGCCGACCGCGACGGAAACCAAACTATTCCTCGAGCAAGATTTTCGGCAGACTCAAGTAACCGGTGATGAATAGCTTTTTCGAATAGCTTGGATAATCCTGAGAGAAGGCGGATGGGACGATAACTTTTGGGGGAGGAAGGATCCTTCCCAGGCTTCCGGATGGGGATGACTTTCGCTGACTTCCAGGACGATGGGAAGTAGCTGAGCCGGAGACCCTGATTAAAGATCAGCGAGAGGTGCTCAAAGAACGGAACACTCATGTGTTTGAGCTCGAGATTCAGGATGCTATCGAAGCCTGGGACTGGGGAATCAAATCTTTGGTTGAGTGTATCAATATTTAAGGAGTTGCTTACCTGCCGAGCCGTCGGTACATGTTGCTCCCGGGCCACCGAGATGGCCTCCTCGATAGCGCACAACTGGCGGTCGATACTTTCCGGCGTCTCCGGTCGCACCTCATAATCGACGGTGTTGTCGACGCACTGCTAGAACCGCTGCCAATTGCCACTCGATGATAGTTTCGCCTTGTTAGCTCGTGCCGATTCACTGAAGTTCCAAATTCCGCCACCTTCGGATAGTGGTCCGAGCTAAGGGGCCGTACACATATTACGTAAGCACTTCGGGGGGTTTGTCATTTTCTTACGCACCATATAAATAAAAAAATATTTGTATGAGAAAAATCTTACATGGGGGGAGGGGGGTTGAAAAACCCAGAAAAAATGTTTACGTAATAAGTGTACGACCCCTAAGCTCTTGGAAGACGACCGGCTGGCAGACGTTATCGTGCATGTTCGTGATGAAGTTGTCGAGCATAGCATGGGCCCCGGACCGTGTCAACCGGGTAGGGCTGTCAGGGCTCAGGATGGTGTAGTGGCCCTCTAGTTCGTCGTTGGACCAGACGACTCCGTTCCTGTTGGAGACGGTGTTTCCCCACGATTGGTGCTTTGCGTTCAGGTCTCCGGCGATTATGAACTGCCTTTGCCGCCGAGTAAGCTTGACTATATCCCTTCGTAGCTCGGCTCGACTTTGGCTTGTGTGAGACAGTAAGCCACAATGAGAGTGACGACTCCGACGGAAGTGGGGACTTCCAAAGGCTTCGATGCATTTGAGCTTGAAGTCCGGCAGCAAGCGGCAGGCGATGTTGCTTCGCAAGGCGATTGCCACTCCTCCCCCTCTGGAGCTTGTTCGATAAAACCTCACCAGCCAAAAACCCGGAATTGTTGAACTTACCTCGGCTTCAGGTGGGTTTCGGTGATGAAAGCCGCGTCAATCTCCTTCTCCTGAAGGAAATCGCTGAGCTCGATGATTTTGCTCTTAAGTGAGCAAGCGTTCCCATTGATTGAACAGACCAACCCTAGCAGCCATTTTCAATGACGAATATGCCCAGGTGAAGATCTGGTCGAAGCAAGTTTTGAAGCGTAGTCGCGTTGCCAGTTGGGCGAAAATCAGAACTAGCTGCTCCGATGTGTAGAGCGGTGGGTCGCCCTCGGCCGAAAGGGGCTCATTATCCTGACGACGAAATCCGTGGGAAGGAAGCGGGGCCATTCGCTGGTGGATGGGGCGTGTGGTGTTGGAGCTTGAACTGATGCTGCAGCGGCCGCCAGCCGTTTGTGTGGCTGTAAAGGTGGAAGAATTGGTATCGCTCGTCGGGGAGCCGGGATGGTCGGAAAGTTCACCTCGTTGAGAGCAGGAACTAGGTTCTTTTTCGGCAGGGACCTGGTGGAGGCCTTCTTCATAATTTCCAAAAATGCCTCCCGCTTTGGGCAGTCTTTGGTTGTAGCCCGATGTTTGTCGCGGCAGTTGGCGCATTTGGGATCAGCAACCTCCATCTTGTCGCACTCTTCGGTCAGATGGAGTTCGCCACATTTATTGCAGCGCGGCTTCATGCGGCAGTTCCTGATACCGTGCCCGAAATTGAAGCAGTTGGTGCACTGGCCGATATCGCTCCCAGTCAACGACGGTGCAATTTATAACACCGACCAGCTTCAGATCCTTCCACGTGGTGGAGCCGTGCTCCAGGTGGACCAGGTAAAGCTGGTCGCGATATCTCATCGTCTTGTCGTGACGATCGATCTTGTGCACGGCCAATGGCTTCAATCCGCAACTTTCGAGCTCAGCTTTTAGCTCCTCTTTCTTCATGTCGTGGAGTCCTCGCAGCAAAGCCTTAAGCGGCTTCGTATCGGGGTGGTCATTGTACTGTCGTAGGTGATTCGGATTCACTTTGTAGACGCACGCGTCCACTCGTCTAGCAGTCTACTATACTATTGTGTACTGCAAAAGCAAATCTGAAAAGATTATTATAAGAGTGCATGACAGCAGTGTGCGCTGTGCGCTACACTGCTGTCAATTTCATAAAAACAATAAAACAGACCAGAAGGTCTTTCTGTTTCAACACTCGACGACTCCGCATCTTTAATCATTCTCGCTCCCGAAACCAACCCCAAGCTACAGGCACCGGATTTAATAGTGGCGACGAGGACAATCGGTAGCGGTGCAGAAGGTTTCAACTGACCGCAGCGAAGGAAACCAGCTCTGGACTACCTCGGCACCAGAATTCAACAAAAATAAAAAACGAGGTAACAGTGCAGTGAAAAAAAAATCGTTTGTGATAATTATCATTTTTCGGCATTTGATTGGCGATATTATTTCGGTAGTGACGAAGCGACTTTGTCAACCGAAACGCCATTTGCTTTGGTAGCGTCGGTTTTGGGCAACAATAGAGTGATTAATTAGACGACTAATTGAAAATTATATTTTTCAAAATAGTGCTCTTGGTGGTTTACAAAAGTTTTTGACCAGATAATAACAGTGCTTTTTCTCTTATTTTGGGGAGTTTAGTGGCATCAGGCTGTGCAGGTTTGCGCTGCAACAATCGGCTTTGCAGCAGGGAGTGTCATTCCGTTCCACCGGGAGGTTTTGTGTTGCTTATTCGTTGGCATCGAGTTAAGAGTCGTGGTGAGTGTTGCATGTACCGGGTGAGTATCTAAAATTTGTGATTTATTGGCGTTTTGGTGTACAACTTTATTTGCACTGTTTCCAAAGAAAAGGCGCTTTAGCATAATTGATTGAAACAAAACATTGCACAAGCAAAGTGGCGTGTTAAATGTAAAAACTTGATAAATACTCTTTGGTGATTTTATTTTTCGCTTATTTTAAGAAAAGCTGTGTAATTAATTAAAAATTAATTAAACTAAATTGGTCATTTAGCGCATTTATCAATTCGAAGCGCAGTGAACAGTGATGCTTTTTGGCTTTATTTACTAGAAAAAAAGAACACAATAGGAAAACAATATAATAATAATCCTGATTGTTTGTCAGTGAAAGCATTGAATGTAATCATTATTTTGATTGATTGTCAGTGAAGGTATTGAAATTATTGAACCATTGTATTGTTTTATTTGCAATTTTTGTTGTGTATTGGTTTAAAACATTGTGTGTATCGTCTTTTTGCAAACATTTTGACAAATATGTCTTACATGGTAGCTCCCAATATTGAACCTTACCGTAAGGGTCAATCATTTGCTTCTTGGACTAAACGTTTATCATGCCATTTCCGAGTGAATAAAGTTGAAGAAAATGACAAAAAATACCAGATGTTACTTTTGGGAGGAGATTTTCTGTTCAATATGGCAGATAAACTCTTTCCTACAGATGAATTGTTGGAAAAAGTTTCCTATGAAGTGTTAGTTCAAAAGCTTAAGGAGAGACTTGACAATAATGATTCAGTCTTACTCCACAGATATAATTTCGGTAGAATGGTGCAACAACCTGGTGAATCAGCCGGTGAATACATATTTTCGCTGAAAATTCTTGCGGCAAATTGTGAGTTCGGTGATCAAAAGGATTACCTTATATTGGATCGCATTCTTGTTGGTCTACAAGATGGCTCACTTAAACATCGCCTTTTGACTGAAAATAACTTAACATTAGAACAGGCTGAAAGGATTATCGCTTCTTGGGAAATGGCGACTTATAATACAAACCTGTTGGCTAACAATAATGTTGACTTTGTGGCTTCAATAAGTGCCAAGTATTCATTTTGTGATTCGAATAATGAAGATTATAGGCATAACTCGCAATTTGGATTCCATTCTCAGAAGTTTAGGTACCGTGCTTCGTCTGCTAGCATATCTCATCGAGGAAGCATAATGGATGGTAACCAATGGACTGGGAACCAGCGTATCTGTGATTACTGCGGACAGCGAGGACACGAGCGAAGAAGGTGCTACAAACTTAAACAAGAGAGAAACGATGAAGTTAATCATGTTGACATCAAAAAACCTAGCCCGTTTATGTCCGAGCAACTGGACAGTTTGAGGGAAATGGATGGTGACTCGGATAACAATAATCCAAATGACTTCGAATTGGAGTGTATGCATATTTCTCTCATCAATAAGTCCAGCGAGTCTTGTTTGTTTGACGTATCTGTTGAACGTAGTGCTTTTCAGATGGAGATTGATAGTGACTCTTTGGTAACAGTGACGAACAAAAATTTATTTGCTTCTGAATTCAACCAACCTTTATGTAATAGTTCAAATGAACTGATTGTGACAAATGATTCCAGCGTCAAATTTTCTGATGAAGTTGATGTTACGGTTGAATTTAATGGGAGAAAAATCATTTTAAATTTGTTAGCGCTTGACTGTGATTACCAGTTTATTTCTTTGATGGGTAGAACGTGGTTGGATGTTTTTTTTTTCAACTGGACTAATATTTTTGGGGCTTCAAGGCCATTAAGCACTAATTGCAGTTGATCAGATTAAACTTGTTGATGTATTTGTCAATTATTTTAGTAAACCTGTGTTTAATGATGGTTGTGAAGCAAAAATGGCTTTGAATAGTAATTTTCCAAATAACAATAAGAATTATGACATTCCCTACAGCTGGAGGGAGAACATTTTTAAATTGTCGGTGTTTGATTCCAAAATTCAGAATAGACTTTCGTTGTGGATTTATTTTGCGAATTATTTTTCGAGAATTAATGTAAATATGTCAGCTCCCACAGAATATGATGAATATTTGGATAGTGAAATAAATAACATACCTGCCAAATCTTTGGTCAATGCCAGGGAAAACATGAGTAATAATATTGTGCAAGAAGTGATCTATTCTGATTGGCTTGGGAAAACTGATAATGTGAGAATTTTGGAAAATCGACAAATTTTAAGACTTTTTGACGTGTGTTCTTTGTTCCATGACAAAGTGAATATACCGCAGACAATTCAAAAAATTTTAAAACTTTTACATGGCAGCAAGTTTGATGTCTTTAGAATAAAACGATCAGTAAAACACGCGGTGCACTTTGTTGGAATAAACACAAATTTTATTGATTCTTGTGATGTCTATGCAAGTGTGGCAATTAATCCAAAACAACACATTATTATTAAAATTTTAAAACGTAAACCTGCTACAAATTTTTTGGCAGTGAATAATTTCTTCCAAAGGGTGGAGGTAAAGTGGTTGATGAAAATTTACAACTGCTTAGTGATTTTGGCAAAGTTAATTCAACTTATTGCTAGTTTTGGATTGCCAGACGTTACAGTGATTGACAAAGGTCTTCTATACATAAGATGCTTTGAAGACCTAACAAATGTATGTTTGTTTCCTAATAACTTGACATTGAAGGACAACTTTCCTTCAGAAAAAGCATATTATCACGTGAAGTGTGTGTTAGTCTATTTGATTAACTATAAGAGGCATGACGTGCAGCATGTACGCGAAAAGCTGAGTAAAGCATTTTTCTTAAAACATGTCTCTAAACGCTCATTACAGATCATGGTTGAACACAAGGAGATAACCACCGTCCATCCAATTCAACTCAGAATCGCTAACGATGGACGCGGCATGCCAAGGAGATCGATGCGTGTTGTCGAGACTGGTCGGCCGGTACTGACTGATGATGACGACGACACATTCGTGGTTGGTCGGCCGTTACTGACTACCGCAGTATCCATGATGGCATTTGTAGAAGATATCACTATCTGGCATTTACCAGCTATGAGCGCGATGGCACCCGTACCCATGATCGAGAACGATGTCTGGCAGTTACCAGATCGGAGAAGTTCGACGCAGTCTGAAAATAATGTGTTAAGTGGAAATAGAAATAGGAAAAGAAAATTTCCTTCAGAGTTGGTAGTGCTTTCTGGCATACCTTGGCGTTCTGAGACAGCTATTGTAACAAGAATAGATAATAATTTCGAATATTTTTATTTGATGAATTATTGTTCATCTTTCCGAAGGGGGAAGAGCTATTGTGTACTGCAAAAGCAAATCTGAAAAGATTATTATAAGAGTGCATGACAGCAGTGTGCGCTGTGCGCTACACTGCTGTCAATTTCATAAAAACAATAAAACAGACCAGAAGGTCTTTCTGTTTCAACACTCGACGACTCCGCATCTTTAATCATTCTCGCTCCCGAAACCAACCCCAAGCTACAGGCACCGGATTTAATATATACAACTGATGATTCTTTATTTCCTGACATGAAAGGTAGGTATACACAAATACAAAGGTAGGGCATAAGTATTAAATATAAAGGTAGGTATACACTTAACAATGTCCATATGTAATAAACTCGGTAATAAACTGTCGGATACTACATTCCTCTTTTTCTTTACCTTAATGGATTGTATTCATCGAGTAATCGTTAAAATGCGAAGGTCGCTTCATATGACGTTTTGGTTGCGAACAGTCTTTATCGGGTAGTCTATCCGTAGTTGATAGCTTCTGTAGCTGTTGAGTTTCCGATCCATTTCCGGCTTCCTTCGTTTCTTCTTGTCCAAACTCGGTAGCGTAGAGTTTCTTCAGATGAGAGATGTTGCGATGAATGATCCGTCCAGACACCGTCGACTTCAATGTTACGTCGGAACCCTTTCGTGCAATGACGATGTACTCCTCCGGATCGAATGTCGTTGATAGTTTGTTATCTTTTTGGATACGTTTGATTACTACCTTATCTCCTTCTTCTAGATCGTCCGACCTAGCTCCGCGTCGTTTATCGCTATATTCCGCCTCCTTCATCTTCTTCTCATGGTCCCGATCCCGAATTTCTTCCAGTATATGTTCGTCTTTCATCATCAGCCCCGGCAGTTTATCTTTGAGTTTTCTTCCAAACAGCATGCTAGAAGGGGCCACCCCCGTTGTTGAATGCGGTGTTGAATTATACATCAGAACAAATGTTCTTAGGTCCCACTGCCAGTCTGATCCTGTTGATTCATGACTTATTTTTAATCTTTTGCCTATCGAACAATTCAGCCTTTCCACTTCACCATTGGCCTGTGGCCAGTAAGGTGTAGTTTTTACATGGTCGATGCCAAATTGCTTGCAGAAGTCGTGAAATTCCGAGCCAATAAATTGGGGTCCGTTATCTGTTTTGATCGACTCCGGCATTCCGAATCGGAAAAATGTTTCGTGCAGAGCTTTCACTGTAAGAGTCGCCGTAATTTGTTTCATTATGATTACCTTAGCAAATCGGCTGAAATAATCGATGATTACTAAGAGATTGTGACCGGATGGTAACGGTCCTACAAAATCGATTGCCAGATTCGCCCAGGGTTTTGTAGGAATCCTGGTACGGATCATCGGCACTGGAGGATCACAGGATGCTACCAGAGTACAAGCTTTACATGTTTTTACACAATTCTCCACTTGTTTGTCCATTTTTGGCCACCATACTTTCTGGCGCATTCTGCGTTTCATAGTGACCATTCCCGGATGTGATTCATGGGCAATTTCAATTACACGATCTCTCAATTTAATAACATTTTGAATGTCTGCATCTTTGAGCGTATGTTCCTCTACTTCTCGAACTGTCACTGCTGTTGGAAAACCTGCCAGAATTAGTTGATAAATGCATGCCTCGTATGAACCCTTGAATTCCACAGGATTTATTACTGCTAGTCTTGAAAGAGCGTCAGCTAAGTTGCTGGAACCAGGCTCGTAGACGACATCGTAGGAATAGCTCTGTAGACGCATAACCCATCGCTCAATTCGAGCACACGGCTTTGCTCGTTCTTTGAATAAAAAATGCAACGGTTTGCAGTCGGTTACAAGTTTGAAACGCTTTCCCAGTAGATAGAGTCGAAATCTGTCAACCGCCCAAACCAGAGCCAACGCTTCCCTTTCGGTTTGGAAGTATTTTTTTTCGGTATCGGTTAATGCCTTACTAGCAAACGAAATAATTCTTTTCAGGCCTTTTGTATCTTGCTGTAGCAGTACAGCTCCAAGACCGCTGGGACTTGCATCTGCAATAACAATACACAGATCTTGAGGATCATAATAACCCAAAAATGGCGTTTTGCATAGTGCTGATTTAATCTCCTCGAATGCTCGAAGGTGTTCAGTTTTCCATTTGAACTTTTCTCCCGTCCGTAGAAGATTTCTGAGCGGCTCTGTCTTATCCGCCATTGTTGGTATAAATCGCCCCACATACGTAACCAACCCTAAGAAGCTTCTTAGCTCACTGACGTTCTTTGGTTCTCTAAAAGATTTGATTGCTGCAATCTTGCTTTCCGCTGGCCTAATCCCTTCACTTGACAATTCATGACCCAAAAACTCAAGACGAGATGCATTAAAAACGCATTTCTGTTCGTTTAATGCGATCTCGTATTGCTGCAAGCGAATCATTAGTTGAGCCAATCTTTCATCGTGCTCCTGCTGGGTTCGACCCGATACCAAAATATCATCTAAATAAACCACTATGCCATCGAGTCCTGCAACGATCGATTCCATAACTTTTTGGAACAACTCAGGGGCGCAACTTATTCCAAACATCAGTCGTTTGAATCTATACGGGAACAATCAAACGAAACAAATTTGAAGATTTATGTTTTTTTAATTGGATGAAAAATATCGAAAGAAAACAAACAATTTCATAAACACAAATAACCCATATTTTATTTATTAAAGTTCTCGTACAACATTACCTGAAAAGGCCTTGTTTGGTAATAAAGGTCGTGATTCCCCTGGAACGCTCGGAAATTTCGACCTGATGATAAGCTTCTTTTATGTCGAGTTTTGAAAATCTGGTTGCTCCCGTGATACCTCCAAACATCTCTTCCACAATAGGCAATGGATGCGTTTCTCTAACGACGGCTTGGTTTGCCCTGCGCATGTCTACGCAGAGACGAACTTCTCCATTGTCTTTCAAGATCGGTACGATAGGAGAAACCCAGGGGGATGACTCTTCGACCCGCTCGATAATATCTTGATTCAGTAGGTATTGCAACTTGTCGGCAATTTTATCCTCCAATGCGAAAGGCGCTCGTCGGTATGGCTGCTGTACTGCTTTGACATTCAAATCTATTGGAATTTCCACTAAAACTCCTTTGATTTTAGGGAATGGTTTAGGATGTTGGTGAATTGATGCTACGCCATAACCAATTTTCAACACTTTGAGTTGCTTCGCTGTTTCGTCTCCAAGGAGACATTCCCGGAGAGTTTCCCGTTTTCTGCAATATAGAACACAGCTTCTACCTTGTGGCCTTCCGCTTCAATTTCCGCTGAAAACATTCCCACCATGTTCAGAGGGCGTTCAGTGCCGTACGCCTTGAACGAACGGTCGACTTGTCGGCTGAATTTTACCTTGGCGCCATCTCTCTGCAGTCTAGTCCAGGTCTGAAGATCAATTAAGTTGCCAGCTGCACCAGAATCTATGGTCATCAAGATTCCAATACCGCCCACTTTGAATCGAAAACGATTTTCGCCCATGACGTAGCAAATATCTTTCTCAATTTCATGGACTGCTTGACCTTCGGGGAATTTTGCCCGGTCCTTGGAATCGTAAACAGCTTTAATGCGTTTCGGCGTTGGTGTATCTTCCGCTTGATCTTCATTTGGTCTCTTTGTGCACCACTTAGCAAAATGGCCCATGTTTCTGCATCGGAGACACTGAGCGTTCTTAGCTACGCATTCGGGGCCGCCTTTGAGATGGCCACGACGACCACAGCCGAAACAAATCCTAGTGTCCTGGTTCGGTGGCCATTGTCTGGCCGGAAAAGAAGGTCGGTCTTGAGATCGGTATGATCTGTTGCTGTATTGTGTTTCTGTGTTCTCCCTTGCGTCGAATCTGAATGGCCCGTTTCCTGTTGATTGACCTCGCCCATACTGGCGTCGGAATCCCCTTTGCGGGACAAAGTATCTGTTTCCACTCGACTTCAACGAGCCTCGCTGTCCTTGGCCATGTGGGCAGTTTACTTTGTTAACCGTCTCCGGAAGGTTTTCACCAGCTTCACTTTTGTTCGCCAACTCTCTGCACTGTTGCTCAACGTCTTCAATTGTCTTTCCAATTGCTACCACCTCTTCCAAAGAACGATCTTTTTCCAAAATTTTCTTCCGCAGTGTGGATGAGAGACACTTTTCCGCAATTTGATCGATTATCATTGTTTCCATCACAGAGCCTCCGGCGAGATCGAAATCGCAGCGGCTGGCTTGTACCCGAAGCTTCATGACAAAATCACCGAAACGCTCTCCAGGTTGCTGAGCAATCTGCCGGAAGATATGCCTTTCGTAGGTTCGTCTGCGGCATGGTTGAAAATGTGAATCCAATTTCTGAATAGCAATATCGTAGAACGGGGGGTCCGGTGTCACATGAGGAACATCATGTACTCCTGGCAAATTATCGAAAATATCCTGTAGATCAGGACCTCCGAGATGAAGTAGCTGGTTACGCATTTCTCGTTGTCCCATAATTCCTGAGGCCGTTAGATAATACTCAAGGCTTCGCTTCCATTTTCTCCATTCTGTTGCTAACTGGGATTGGTCCACCTTAGCATCAAATTGTTTCACTGGTCTGAGCGCATCCATGTTCTAAGAAAGAGTGTTATTATATATCACACATGTCATCAAAGACAAACTTTTATGTTCACGAGTGCTTTTTCAGTGTTATTTTTATTAAATTATGTTTATTTTTTTTAAATGTTAAAACCAACTTTTGAATAAAATAACATTTCTGGTCAGATTGATGCATGTCACCTCAGATATCATATACCATACCATAATCGTCGATAATAAGAGTATGAATATAAATCTTTATTTGTATTTGGTAATAACCTTTAAATTTGTTTACCTGTCAAATGGAATCACTCTCAAGGACTCTTCAAGAAAAATCACGTGCCTGTCCTTTTTATTACACCGTTTTAAAACTTGAGTCTCTCCACAGCCGATGAATCCGGAATTTAGACTAAGGTTCAAACTAAAACAACTTTTCAATTATTCAGATTTAACCATTATTTGATGAATCCGGAACTCGGCCCATTTCATCTAGAAAAAGTCATTAATAGGATCCGGCATTCAGCCCATTCCATTTTCAGTGAATCCGGAGCTCGTCCCATTTCACTTTATATGAATGCCATTTTAAAATCAAACAGCCATTACATCATATAACTTACGAAAACATCCGTTTAAATTTATGTTTGAATTATCTATCATTTTCTTCTCTTTCAGCCTTGTATACATGCTGTATTGTCTACTTCTTCATCATTACTAGTAAATCAGGAACTCGTCCCATTTCATCTAAAAAAAAGTCATTAATAGGATCCGGCATTCAGCCCATTCCAATTCAGTGAATCCGGAGCTCGTCCCTTTTCACTATTATTATTGCGTACCCACAATACTCTCATATTGCAGTCTATAATCATCTATTCAGTAGTCGAATGGTTTATGACTCAGTGTTGAGAGTTTTGGAGAATGAATTTTCAGAAATGACTTACCCTTTTGCTGAAGGCCCCGTTTTCGATCCAATCTCTAAACATTTTCTAAATACTCACTTTGCTTCATTTATCCGAGTTATTAATGCCCCTGTGATGGCTTTCACGGATTCATAAAACAAAAAAATAATCTTATACACCTTTTATGCTTCTAATACCACACATTTTCATTTTTTCCGTTTCTTCAATTCAGGCGTTCCATAAATTTCCCAAATACTCGCCAAACGCCGATCATTAAATTATTTTTGATTTTTTTTTTCAGCCCACCATACATTAGCATTGTTTCGTCAATGCTTTTTCAGCTTGCTCCATATACAGAGCACTTGAAAACGAATAGTCCTCTCACCAATACAACGACACTACGATGAATCTTCATACAACAAAGCCACAAATCGGCCATCTTGGAAACCACGTGCTTTTTCTAGTGATTTTTCAAGAGCACGAATTGAGAGAACCTCAACGCCCATGGGGATGAAACATTCGTAGATCGTTTGCTTACTTATGCTAAACAATCGACTTTAATTTCAGAATTGTACGAAAACTATTACGGTAGATTTGAATTTTTGGTAATAAGAGTAGAAAACCGTGTGGTGAATTTGAAATTCACCACATGGCTTTATTGTATAATCACCTTAACTGTATTTTATTCCATTTCGTTTGTTTTCGCCCTGCTTCCTTGAATCACTGTCACACTCACACATCCAATCATTGTGCTTCCTCAATTCCACTGAAATTCCAAATGCCGCCATTTTGTACGCTTCTAGTTTCCAAGCAGGTTTTTTCATTTTTTTTTTGCAAAGGTTTTCTTTTCATTTTGAAACACCCTCAACACTAATGCATCCATTCCACCACTTTTGATATTTTTAGCCCAAAACAACTCAATAATGCGAATCAATTTATCGTATCAATCTTCCTTTTCACTATCCTCTAGGCAAATCAAAATTGAGCCTCCGCCATTTTATCCTCCAATAAAAATTCCAAAGAAAATGCACTTTTGAGCAACTTCATTTATGTTTGCAACAATCTTGAACTTCTATGTCTGAAACTTGATTATGCATATGTACAACATGTGATAGATTTAGTTCGGAAAAGGTATTGGAGGGTAACCGCCCCTTCGGTGGGGTTTGATCCCACGACCCCAGTTCGCATGACAGGTGCTTTCCCTACTAAGTAGCTTAGTACATTTCAGCCCTTTAGCGATCAGCTGGCGAATTTTTGGGCGCAAATCCAGCGAATAGCCCTTCACAAACACGGGCGGGCACTTCTCCTTCCGCTCCGGTTGCACCTGCGGCAGTTGTGATTGCTGCTTCTTCCTCTTTTTCGGCGGATTGCCGGCGTCATCAAGTGGCAATGGAGAGAACACGTTGCTCTGCAAAAGCTGCTTGGAGTGGTTACCCGCGCCTTCGAGAGCAGTGCGCTTAGGCACTTTTCCAGCGACCGAATCGGCCACCGAGTCTCACATGACGGGTCCGGGAGAAAATAACGCCAACGCGACGAAGCGAAAACGTAAACAGCGAACGAACGAGAGAAAACACTTGGAAGAAATGTGCGAGCTAAAAAAACGTCCGTACGTGCTGCTGTCTCGAACTGAATGAAGTACGGCAAGCGCACTTGTATTTATACCCCTTGTCTGCCGTATTTGTTGCGTCGCACATGCATGCGACATTCATGTACCTATGTTGCACGTTTTGTTTTGTTTTGACATTTGCACAAATAGCGCTTGCTGACGTTTAGTCATCTTTCTCTTGCACGTGCACACGTGCACGTGCTTCGGAAGCCATGCGCCATGAGTAAACGTCAGCTCTATAGAATTGGACATCATTGATATTTTTTGAGAGTATCTTTTTCAAAATTTAAGATTTATTCGTGCATGTTTTGATTTATATATTTATTTCAGCGTTCATTTTTGTTTTAATAAATATAATTCGATGCTGATCCTACAAACAGTAGCTAGGCTACACTACCAACTAAGTACGCAACCCTTAGCTGGCGGTCAATTGTAATCGGCAGATCCGTGCAAGCGTTTGAATTAGAACTTGTGAGGACCTGAGCTATGTTAGGTGCTCCTTCCCGGATGTCAACTCACCACTTCGTAAACCACTCTTGACGGTAGACCGACCTCTTTTCTTTTCGTATTGACGAACGACCAATTTTCCTGCGACACACATACCGCTTTTAAAGATGCTTGTTGCGGCGATAACAATTGCTGGCGATTGAAAATTTCGTTTAGTGATGACACAACGTCGATTAGTCAAAGCACGAAGAGCTCTAGTGCGTTCCCGTTTGAGGTTACGTAGAGTAGCGTTAGTCCATTAAGATTTTCTTGAAGGTGCGTACTTTAATACGGAGGCAAATACACAGTCACTAAGGAAACAGTTAGAAAGGCTAATGTCCAAGTAATTCAAAGCATTCCAGTCGAATCGGAATAACTTGCGTCGCAGTAGTTCAAAATCTGTCTTGCGAAAATTTAAATTGTTAACATTCGAGCTATATAATGGGAGTTAAATAAAATATGTGTATTTCAATATTTATGTACAAGCTTTTGCATATTAATATTCAATGCTGTTAAGGAAACGGAGATAAAACTATCCAGGATTCAACTAGACACCTCCTATCGCGACAGCATGTAGCTGCTTGCGTTGAATCGCCGACTTTCAATCTGCCCATCAATCCAGGTTCGAAAGTGCGCTACATCAACGTAAACACCGGGAATCTCTCCACCGCATCCAATACCCCACGATACGATGCCAACTTGCTGATAGCTCGGAGCTGACCCTTCAATTGGGCACACAAGCGGGGATCCGCCATCACCTTTGCATGCATCTCGCCCCTCGACCCCACCGGCGCACAGAAAGCTGGGATGCAACATGAATTTCGGACCCAATCGGGTTGACCTGAGTGCCGTTTGACACTGCTGATGCGGAACGATGGGAATTTCCACCTTCTTAAGTATGGCCTGATAGGCTCCTGCTTTGCCGAATAAATCTTTTCCCCAGCCGGAGACGTGACAACGCTGGTAGTCGAACCTTGCGTTCGGCGGTGGCAGACAAATCGTTTGAATTCCATCGTTCAGTTCGATTGGTGTGTCCAGCACCAACAAGGCGATATCGTTGTATAGTCCTGCTTTGAAGTAGTCCGGATGGATGACGATTTCGATCACTTGACGATCCTTTTGAAAACATAAAATGAAATAAAAAGGTTAAAAAAAATGGAGAAATGGTTAACCAAACAAGATTTTACCTGATGAGCAAAGAGTTCGTTCTTGGTTTGAGTATCCCATTCCCCTGCGCGAACTTTCAGTTGATTTGGTGACTTGTTTAGAACGCAATGGACCGCTGTTAGAACTACGCTGGGATTAATCAAAGAACCACCGCACACGTAGACATTTTCAACGTGGTCCCTGACTTGTTCTTGCTGCAGAATTGCAACCATCCATGGGAATTCCCCATATTCGGACTCATCCTTTCCTCCGGCAATTCGAAAGCCAATTCCGTCCGGGTTTCGTTTTCCACAAGTTGGATTGTCTAGCACTGGTACGATGGGTGGCTTGGAGATCTGTGGAAGGGAGAAACGCTCGTAAGTGTACGTGTTTTGCAATGCAATGATTGATAACTTACGTCTTCTTCCAACCCTCTGAACCTTCTGCTAATCAACTGTTGGATCGTTGGAGAAGCTGTTAGAGCAGGTGAAGTGGTTCTGGATATGATGATGGTTCCCGAAGTTAAGATGTAAAATGCGAACACTAACAGCGCACATGGTAGTCGATGTGGGGCCATTCTGATCGTTAGTTACAAATCAACTGTAGGCGATTAGTTGTTCTTCAATATTGTACCTACTTCGTAAAGTTTAATATTGAGCCGAATATGTTTACTTCACAAAACTGATAATGTCCGATGATACCGGACGTTTTTATAATATGATTAGGTATGAAACTGGGTACAGTTATTAGTTAATTTGCTAAGTAGGTACATTTTCGTATAGACGACGAGACGAAAATTGAAGTCGATAATGTGCGTTGGGTGAACTGCTATTCCAAACTGACAGGTAACTAGTATTCTTTGTTCTTCACGATTTACACAATTTTACTCGTGATTTTTATATGAGACAATTATACTGAAAATTGCATATTTGTAACATTGGCATTTTGGTTGATTTTGTAAATCGTTTGTCAATCCTCCCCACAAACTCAATCATTTCCAACTTATCACAGATAAGCAAGATAGTACCTTCATCCGCCCCACGTTCAACTTGGTTGGGATCCAATTCCACTCGCATACCTCGGTAGCCTCAAGAATTTCGCCAACTCTAACCGCAACGAATGAGCTGTAACGTCGGTGATCACTTCTAATCCAGCACACTGTGTCTTTCGAGTCTGACCAGAAATAACGCTCCCTAATTTTTATCTGGTGTGACTCGCAGATTTTCTTCGCCAGACGGGATCCTATGACGGCAGCTTGCAATTCTAGACGCGGTATGAACAAATACTTCAACGGAGCCACACGCGTCTTCGCACCGACCAGTGCACACTCAATTATGTCGTTTCCCTGGAACCGTAGATAGGCTACTGCTGCGTATCCATTCTCGCTTGCGTCTACAAATACGTGTAACTGAATTGAGTTGGTTTCTCGGATCGTAGTCTTCACACGATAGCAGCGTGGCACCTGAATTTTTTCGATTGTTGGTAAAACTTGTAGCCAAAGCTTCCCCTTTTCGACCAGGTGGATAGGAATTTGTTCATGCCAGCCTAAACCGGATCGCCAAACTTCTTGCAAGAGAGCGAATTTTCAAGTATATCAAGAATGACGCCACCAATCCAAGGGGATCGTAGATGGACATGGAAATACTCTAGACTTAACGTTTCGTTGGTATCCTGCGTCCGGAAAGCAATTCTGCATGTATCCGTGCACAATGGTCGGATTCGTCAAATTTCACGACATAAATCGATAACTCGAAAACCATCAGTGCTAGAGTTTTGACGTCTTCAGAAGAAATGATCTACCAGAACAGATCTATTTTTGGTGTAAATTGTCATTAGGGTGGCCCTTCGGTGAAATTTTTTTGGAAATGTATTTTTTTACCCTTTTGAGTTAGGAGTTCATATAATTCTACAAAGTTGTAGAAAATTTAATGTTGAGTATTTTTGCTTAATAAACATTTATTTTATCTCATATAGGTGATGTTTTATGACAAAAATACTAAATTCAGATAGGGTGGTCCCAAAAAAAATAGTTTTTAGCTTCCACTTTCATCAATTCAGAATATTTTCAAAAACTGTCTTAGCATCGCTTCACGGTCTTTGAATTGCGCATCTTTTGGTTACATAAGATGGTTGATAGCTTCTTTTTTTTTTTTTTTTTTTTTTTCCTTTGTTTATGTGAATTTTTAAATTTTTAAGTTCTTCACTCCGTTGATGATGATAGCTTAATTTTGAAGCATGTTAAAAGCATTTTTTCATGTGAAATTGTTATTTTCTAGCATTCTACTGCAGCTAGTAGCAAATATTAGCAAAAATTTCAATCGTTATCTTAAAGTATGCATGCAGGCCCATCAAATCCATGGTATTTCATTTGTCCATGTTTGTCCACTTTTGTTTGATGATAGTATTATTTTTTGTACGAAAAATTAGGGTGAAACACATATATCTTCTAGATTCTCGTAATATTTGGTAGAATAAAAGACAAGAACACCGTCTCGACCAGGGGTCGTACAAACTGAACACTTAACACCTAGACAACTGACAGAACACATAATACCCAGTGGACCGGTGGAGAATTTTTCGATCACGACAAGTTTCCTTCTTACCGAGGCGGAAATAGAGCCCACACTCCATAGTCCATGCCTCTAGACTATTGACGGCGCTAACCGCACGGCCACAAAGCCCACAAAGAATCGTTCTTTATCTAAAATATTTAAATCAACTCTTTTTACACGAAGTCGAAAAAATCATTTTGACATTTTAACTACTGGAACGATTTTCAAGGTGTTCTCGTGAAATAAATGCTTAAGAGCGCTACTTTTGGGGCGAAATACAAAATCATAAAATTCAAGTTGGTTTTTCATGGCTAATTCGCAGAATAATTTTATTTTCACAGTTTCTAAGTGAAGGTCGGAAATGACTACATGAGATTCCATGAACATTGATATTTGGTCCAGTAGTTCAAAAATTATGTTTTGAAAAAATATTTTTTCAAAAATGTTGATTTTTTCGACCACCCTGGATCGAAATCGAACAAAATTAAAAAGTGAGTTTATTTATTTTCGAAAAAGAATGATTCTACCAAATATTGCGAAAATCAGAGATATGGTATATGTGTTTCCCATCGAATAGCTGATTTTTCATACAAAAACTAATATGATTATCAAACAAAAGTGGACAAACATGGACAAATGAAATACCATGGATTTGATGGGCCTGCATGTATACTTTCAGATTACGATTGAAATTTTTGCTAATATTTGCTACTAGCTGCAGTAGAATGCTCAGAAAAATATCACTTTTTAATGAAAAAACACTTATAATATGGTTGAAAATGAAGCTATCAACCATCTTATGTAACCAAAAGATGCGCCATCCAAAGACCGTGAAGCGATGCTAAGACAGTTTTTGAAAATATTCTGAATTGATGAAAGTGGAAGCTGAAAACTATTTTTTTCAGGACCACCCTATCTAAATTTAGTAATTTTGTCATAAAACATCACCTATATGAGATAAAATAAATGTTTATTGTGCAAAAATGCTCAGCATTAAATTTTCTACAACTTTGTAGAATTATATGAACTCCTAACTAAAAAGGGTAAAAAAATAAATTTCCTAAAAATTTTCACCGAAGGGCCACCCTAATGACAACTTACAACAAAAATAGATCTCTTCTTGTAGATCATTTCTTCCGAAGACGTCAAAACTCTAGCACTGATGGTTTTCGAGTTATCGATTTATGTCGTGGAATTTTACGAATCCGACCATTGTGCCGTGATGAGAGCTTGAACGTGTACATATCTTTTTCAGTATCCCACCACAATCTCAGAATTTTCTCCGCAGCGATCTCCGATCCTAGTTTTAAATTTCTCTTGGCAGTCCAAGTTTCGTCCACGCACTCCAGAACCTTCCTTGAATTCGACAACCAATTACATAGCTCGAAATCACCTTGACAATGTGCACATTTTTTGCCAAATTTACTGCTTCTTCCTCGTATTCAACACTAACCAGCAATTAATTGAATATTATTCGGCAACTCCTACTAGGAGGTTGCGGGTTTGAATCCCTCCAAGACACGTGGATTCTTTTTCGCAAATTTCATATCAATTGGTCCATTTCGAAACATGTACTGTACATATACACAGCCAAGATATTGAACAAAAAAACTAACCAGCATATCATCTACGTAGTGCTCTTCCTTGATACACCGGACTGCTCGCGGAAACTTTTCTTGGAACCTGTCTGCATTGGCGTTTTTAACATATTGTGCGCAGCTGGGAGAACAAGAAGCTCCGAAGGTCATTACTTGCATCTCGTATACGTCAGGTTGACGACTGCGATCACCGTCTCTCCACATGATCTTCTGGCCACGATAGCAATCTTATCCGTACATTCAAAGTTAATTGCCTATATGCCGGGTATTAAGCCACCCGGAGTGGAAATTAATTACTATGTCTGAAACTTGATTATGCATATGTACAACATGTGATAGATTTAGTTCGGAAAAGGTATTGGAGGGTAACCGCCCCTTCGGTGGGGTTTGATCCCACGACCCCAGTTCGCATGGCAGGTGCTTTCCCTACTAAGCTACGAAGGACCTCCGTCGTCCACCGCAGCTTAGCGGGTACTGATGAAACCAAATTCCCAGCACCAGGTACCAGCCGATCTCTCGCAATACATTTTCAGAACTAACTCTCTCAAATGTATTTTTGTACACATGTCAACCAAGTAGGATGAGTATTTAGTATTGTCCGGCTCCTACACATCTGACGACCTGATGGGATCTGACGACCAAACTGGCACAACCTCACACAACCCTACTTCATTGAGCGCCGTTGCTGATGAAGCAAGTGTGATAACTTTGTCCAGTATATGCCGACTTCTTGTGGAGAGCGTAATCAATAATTGACTCGTATGTCACTTTTACTGGAAGCTCACTCCTGCTCATTGCCAGCAGATAAGGATCTTTCCCGATTACCGCAATCTTCTGGACATACCGATCGAAGTGCTCTGCTGTTAACGAGGCTGCATACTTGCTAAAAGTGATGTTACCTGGAAAATCATGTATGAAAAGAAATGTATATAGTTTTAGGAAATTATTTGTTACCTGGTCCCGCGACTATTGCAGGGGTTTTCAACAATTTTGCCGCAATATGTTTTGGAGCTGGGATGGCAGTTCTTTTCGGAGGCATTTTCACTTTCGTTCACCACAACTTGCTCCACATAGCATTAGTAATTTATCATCGAAAATGATGAATATATTTA
Source organism: Armigeres subalbatus (assembly GCF_024139115.2). Classification (NCBI taxonomy): domain Eukaryota; kingdom Metazoa; phylum Arthropoda; class Insecta; order Diptera; family Culicidae; genus Armigeres; species Armigeres subalbatus. The sequence continues at coordinate 304,671,593 of NC_085139.1, read as the reverse complement.
CAGCAAAAATAAACTGTTTTTTTTCCTCAAAACAACAACAACAAAACCGTAAACAACAACAACAACATGGTTATGAGCGGGCCACCATCAAACGTCATTGAAACGTCTCGTAAAATGCCTTATTGGACTAGTGAGACCTAGACTTTTTTTTATTACCAACACCATCAATAGGTAGGTGAAGGATTCCGCTACCTGTTGATGGTGTTGGTTTGCGTGGGAGAGCTATCAGATCCGTCAAATCGTCGTTTGAATCTTTGTTTACAAAAGCAGATAAGTCGTTTTGAAAATTTTGTCTTGAATTTATTGTACTCGTTTATAGGGGAGGAGAAGACCACCAGCTGTCATCGAGAGAAAAAGTAGAATCATTGAAATTTCACACGGTGTGGTATAGGAAATGAAGTATATTTTTGTTATAAAGCAAAAATTAAGAACGTTTCTCAAAAAAATCCTGGTTTATGGGGTTAGAATCAGAGCTTTAAATATTCGATTATTTTTTATGAAGCCCATCGGCCTTCTTTGTCACTTCACTCCTAAACATATTCGGGGCCGTCCAGAAACCACGTGGTCATATTTTTGAAGATTTTCAACCCCCCCATGACCACGTGGTTTTTTCAAAAACAAAAAAAAAATTGAAAAAAAGTTATATAACTAAAACATATGGTTAACCCGATCAATTTTGAAGACGCACAACAACAGTAATTTCAACTGATTCAAAATCAAACTGAACCCAGCATGGAAAATATAAATTTTTATGATTTACATTTTGATGATGTTATCATGTTGTAATCTGTATCAGGTATTAGGATATCTAGAACTCGCACACCTTCGATGCATAAGGATACGAAAAAATGTGGACTCGCGAATATGTTATAAAAATTTCTAATGGCTTAGAAACTTTCCAAATTATCCCTATATTTTTTAATTTTTTGGCATTGAATGCTAATTTTCATTTTATATCTACAGTCTTCAATATCTTTGGGTTCCTTTTGGCATTCTAGAATTTATTGTTATATTTTGCTATTTAACCCTTTCAGGACGATTTTTTTACATGGATTTAACGTACATATTTAGGGTTTTCCACTCGATCTTGCCAAAACTAGTATAGTACGAAATGAGTCGTATTTTTTTTCGGGTGTCATAGGCCAAACTGCTCTGAAGGACATATCCTTGAAAGTATCAAAAATCATGCCATGAAACAAAATGTCCTGAGTTGAGAATATATCCACAAATATCTATGTAATCATGAGACATGATATTACGGAGTTTTGAAACGACCCGATCAACCAAGTTCTGAACGATGTATCCGTACACGGAAGAAATAAACTACCCAATACTGAGTTTAATTCACCCAACCTCGAACATCCGAACGGGAAGCCAAAATTGAGTAAGTAGGGTCGAAGTAGTTTGGCTTTACTCTCATGTTAAAAAAGTACCCAACGGAAAATTTATTGACCCAAATTTAAGTTTAATTCACTCAATTTCGACCTCAGGTAATAAAACTCAAAATTGGCTTCCCGTATTGAACTGGCGTCGTTGGATTGTTTGGCTCTTTTGTTTTGACAACAAAAGAAAGAGTGGATGAAAGCGAAGAGAAAAATAACTCAAAAGTAAGTTTAAAAGTACTCAATTTTGGGTACTTTTTTCTTCCGTGTACATCGCTAAGCATCCAAGCAGGTCCATTGAGCCGATGCGATTTCATTTATTACTTTCACAACCTACAATAGACCTTCCATGAGTCGATGTTCTAAGATACGACATCGTCTGAAGTAGAAACCCTGCTTAAAAAATTATAAAAAATTTTCCATAACAATTAGGAAATTTCCAATAAAGAAATCATGGTCCTATGAACAATTAAAAATATTAATTTTTCTACAAATAATGCAAAATTTTCATAAACAATTAAGAATTTTCCACAAAACAAATAAATTAACACTTTGAAAACCAAAATTGCAATTATGAAAAAAAAAATTCCATAATGAATTCAAAATGTTCCACGAAAAAAATACAATCATTCCATAAATAAATCAGTATTAGCAATAAATAGTTACAAAATTTTCCACAAAATAAATATTTTTTTTTACCAAAAATTAAAACCTTTCCACGAAAAAATCAATAAAGAGCATTAAAAAAAGGATATTTTCCATGAAAGAATATAAAATAATATATAAATTGAGCATTTTTCAGTTGATAACCTATTCTTTGGAAGCGTTTGAAGTTCATGGAAAATGTTATCAATTTGATTGCTTTTTAGTATTTTCTCAATGTAAATTTTCTTATTTTTGCGGATCCCAAAACGAATCGATTAGGGAAAAATCTTGCATATCGGTCAACCCGATCGCGAGTTAAATCGTCAGGAAGGAAATCTCAACTCATTTTTATTATATAGATATTTTGTGGAAAAAATTTTTTTTTGTGGAAAAGAATATTTTTTTTCTGATAACATTTGTAATTGCTTATTGCTAATATTGATTTATTCATGAACATTTTGTTTTTTTTTTCATGGAACATTTTGATTTCTGTGTGGAAATTATTATTTTATAATTGCAATTTTTGCTTTTACAAGTGTTAATTTATTATTGTTTTGTGGAAAATTTTCAACTGTTTACTGTTTTGCATAGAAATTTTATATCTATTTAATACTCATGTCCTGATTTCTTTATTGTAAATTTATTTTATTATGTAAAATTTCTACTTTTTTCTTTATTAAATAGATTTTCAGTCCAGAGCTGGTTCATCTCTCAAACCCAGTGCTTCTAGAGCCCTATAAAAAGTTTGCGAACAAACCTCATTGTCATTGTGCAACTTGATGTTGACTCAATTTTGGGTACCTTGTCTCTTGGATATCATGTTAATGGAAATTAGGATCATATGCTTATTGCATCGGATTAGGTATATACCGATGATGAAGACATTGCTGATAGATATCGTGGGCTGAACTCGAGAACGTTTTGGATTACCTTGAGCATCTCGTATTCCTGAATATTAATCACTGGCTTAACGTTCAGGATGACCCATCTTATATAAGTATTCAGAATGATGAAACAATGTGGTTTACGATTCAAACATTTCAACTTCATTTGCATGCTCTTAGAATCGAAATCTTCCCAAGGTCTCGGATATCTGAGTTTCCAGGGTCAGTCAAATTTGAGCTCCCATATTTTTTTCTGTAAAGCCAATATCTAGATGAACAATTTTGCTGAAGAAAATGGTGGCCTATAGCTCTCTTTTGTGATTTTATGGACAATCTAAAAATCTGGACCTATATGGCCCATCCGTCTTGAAAGGGTTGAGATTTGTTTTGGAAATGAATTTCAATCGTTATTATAACACTATTATTTAAACTAGGCTTCTTAAGCCTAAATTATTGCCTAAATTTGTTGTTGGTTTAATTTTAAATTCCAAGATCTTCTGAATTTTCAAGAATAATTATTCTGGAGTTGCAAGGGAAACCCTTCAGAATATTGACAAGAAATTCTTCGGAGTCTCAACGGAAAAATCTTTAGAATTTTTTTTTCCGAAATTATGGGGAAGGGTTCCGAAAAATGTTCGGTAGAAATTTTGAAGAACTAGAAGAATCCGTAGAAGGATTCGAAATGCATTTCCAATAAACATCAAATTCCGAAGAATTCCCAGTATAAATTAGAAAAAAATTCCAGCTGACTTTTTTTTTTACAGAATTTTTAAAATTTATTTTCGAAATCCTGGGCAACATTAATGAATCTACAAAGGAAATTCTTCTAAATTTCCAATGGAAATTTTTTGACGTAATATAGGGGGTGATCATTCTGCAGAATCAAATTTAAGACCGTCACGAAAATTGGTCAGGAAGTATGTACTAATAACTCATCCGATTTTGATGATTTTTTTGTCAATCGATCAACAAACTGTTTAAGATTTTGCACAATCATTAGAAACAATTAAATAAAGGCGCTAAACTATTGAAAATTGAATATCGTCAGGAACTGTTGAAAACTTGTTATACACAGTTCATTGCCTACATTTCGTAAAAACATGAACTCTCATTGTACGTTTTGTAAAAACATGAACAATTTTCAAAATTGTAGTTGCAGTCCGCTGATGCAAAAGTGTCGGCAGCGTGATGCCAAAAACCATCTCAATTTTTTTTATATTTTCCCATTTTTCCTTTCCAAATTTTGTCTCGAACTTGTTTTTGAGCCTTTTCGCCATTTGTTGATAAAATTTTATTTCCCTCTTTAAGCGCTGGAATTGGCTTTTGAGGTTTTTTAAGAATTTTCGTTAATTTCCAAAAGGGTTTCGAACTGGGATCCAACTTCGAGACTATCCAGCTTTCCACGCTCGGTAATGGCGGCTTATCGGTGTGCAAAAATCAATTGGTCACTGTACTGTTTGACACTAGCTGGAGGAAAGCCCACTGGCGTTCCTGGGTGAGGGGAAGGAAAAAAAGGCCTTTTCGACAGTGAGTTTTCCTCCAGCTAGTGTCAAACAGTACAGCAACCGATTGATTTTTACACACCGACCAGCCGCCATTACCGAGCGTGGAAAGCTGGATATTCTCAAAGTTGGTATTTCTCAGAATAGCGAAACGTTTTTTAATTTCATTTTGCAAATCTCGCCAAATAACTTTCAAAGCGGGATCGCGAGTTCTTTGGTATTGCCTTCGCCTCACATTTTTAAGACGTTTAAGAGCTGAAGATCGTCGTCAATAATAATGGAGTCGAATTTAATTTCACATTTAGGAATTGCAATGCCTCTGGCTTCGACAATTAAATTTGTCAAAGATACGAGCGCATTGTCAATATCACTTTTGGTATCTAAAGGAATATTAACATCAAAATTCCTATCGATATATGTTTTATATAAATCCCAATCAGCGCTATGATAATTAAAAGTAGAGCTGATTGGATTATGAATGGCTTCTCGTGCGATTTCAAATGTCACAGGAAGGTGATCAGAGTCAAAGTCAGCATGAGTTACCAATTGGCCACACAGCTGATTTGAATCAGTTAAAACCAAATCAATTGTCGAAGGATTTCGAGTGGATGAAAAACAAGTTGGGCCATTGGGATATTGAATAGTATAATATCCCGCAGAACAATCTTCAAATAAAATGTGGCCGTTGGAATTGCTTTGAGCATTATTCCATGAACGGTGTTTGGCATTGAAGTCACCAATTACGAAGAATTTTGATTTGTTGCGAGTCAGAATTTGAAGATCAGCTTTCAACAAATTCTTTTGTTGCCCATTCCATTGAAAAGGCAAGTAGGCTGCAATGAAGGAAAATTGTCCAAAATTTGTTTCAACAGAAACTCCCAAGGTTTCAAAAACTTTGGTTTCGAACGAAGAAAATAATTTATGTTTGATACGTCTATTAATGACAATGGCAACCTCACCACAGGCGCTGTCAAGACGATCATTTCTGTAGATATAATAATTTGGATCTCTTTTAATGGAGAGTCCTGGTTTTAAATAAGTTTCTGTTATAATGGCAATATGCACAATATGCTTACCCAGCAACTCCTATCCCTACCTCCCCGCGGTGCTGGCCGGGATACGAGCAACCTTAGGGAAGATCGGGTAACTAACCCCGGTGGGAACTATGGTCGTATGCTGACAGGCAAGGGGGGGTTTGCTCCTCTCCGGAGGTGAAAATCTTATTGAGCGTCTGTTCTCCATGTCAGGATCGGCTCACAACAGCATCTGTTCTCCATGTTAGGGGCGGCTGATCATCGTCCGAGTGCCAGCGAGGGACTCTAAGTGAAACTGTGCACCATGGTCCACCGGAAATAAGGAGGAATGGTCCTCCGGAAATTTAGGGGGTTTGGTGTCAGGCCCTGCAAACCAGCCTTAAAAAAATCATAAGCAACGAACAATCAACAAGAGAGTACGGACCGGAACCATCGGCGAAGACCACTGCGACGAAAAGGGACTAGCGATTGGAAACTCGGTTCGTGGAACTGCAAATCTCTCAACTTCATCGGGAGCACACGCATACTCGCCGATGTGCTCAAGGACCGTGGATTCGGCATCGTAGCGCTGCAGGAGGTTTGTTGGAAGGGATCAATGGTGCGAACGTTTAGAGGTAATCATACCATCTACCAGAGCTGCGGCAACACACACGAGATGGAAAAATCTTTTATAGTAATAGGCAATATGCCAAGGCGCGTGATCGGGTGGTTGCCGATCAATGAAAGAATGTGCATGTTTAGGATCAAAGGCCGGTTCTTCAACTTCAGCATAATCAACGTCCATAGCCCACACTCCGGAAGCACTGATGATGATAAGGACGAATTCTACGCACAGCTGGAACCTGAGTATGACAGCTGGCCAAGCCACGACGTCAAAAACATCATAGGAGATTTGAACGGTCAGTTTGACCAAGATGAGGAGTTTAGACCGATTATTGGGAAGTTCAGCGCTCACCGGCTGACGAACGAAAACGGCCTACAACTAATTGATTTCGCTGCCTCCAAGAATATGGCCATTCGCAGCACCTACTTCCAACACAGCCTCTCGTATCGGTACACCTGGAGATCACCACTGCAGACAGAATCACTAATCGACCACGTTCTGATTGATGGACGGCACTTCTCCGACATTATCGACGTCAGGACATATCGTGGCACTAACATCGACTCACACCACTCTATGGTGATGGTGAAACTGTCCCTAAAACTATCCGTCATCAACAATGTTCGGCACCAACGACCGCCGCGGTACGACCTAGAGCGACTTAAGCAACCTGAACGAACTGCATACGCGGAGTATCTCGAGGCAGCGTTGCCGGAAGAGGGTGAGCTCGATGGAGCCCCTCTTGAGGACTGCTGGAGTACAGTTAAAGCAGCCATTAACGACGCAGCGGAGAACAACGTCGGGTATATGGGTCGAAGTCGACGGAACGATTGGTTCGACGAAGAGTGCAGACAGATTCTGGAGGAGAAGGACGCAGGCGCAGGACGCAGGAAGGACGCAGGAAGGACGCGGGCGGTCGCGCTGCAGCAAGGTACCCGGCAGAACGTGGAACGTTATAGACGGAAGCGGAGACAGCAGACCCGCCTTTTTCAGGAGAAGAAACGCCGCCTGGAAGAAGCGGAGTGCGAGGAGATAGAACAGCTGTGCCGTTCTCAAGATACACGCAAGTTCTATCAGAAGCTCAACGCATCCCGCAAAGGCTTCGTGCCGCAGCCGAAATGTGCCGGGATAAGGATGGGAGCATCTTGACGGACGAACGTGTGGTGATCGAAAGGTGGAAGCAGCACTACGAGGAACATCTGAATGGCGTTGAGAGTACAGGCAGTGAAAGTCAAGGCAGCGGAGGAGATGACTACGTCAGTTCAGCGGACGATGGAAGCCAACCAGCCACCACCTTGAGGGAAGTTAAGGATGCCATTCAACAGCTTAAGATCAATAAAGCAGCTGGTAAGGATGGTATCGGAGCTGAGCTCATCAAGATGGGCCCAGAAAAGCTGGCCACTTGCCTGCACAAACTGATAGTCAGGATCTGGGAAACCGAACAGCTACCGGAGAAGTGGAAGGGAGGGGTTGTATGCCCCATCTACAAGAAAGGCGACAAGCTGGAGTGTGAGAACTTTCGAGTGATCACCATTCTTAATGCCGCCTACAAAGTGATATCCCAGATCATCTTCCGTCGTCTGTCACCATTAGTGAACGAGTTCGTGGGAAGTTATCAAGCCGGCTTCGTTGACGACCGCTCGATAACGGACCAGATCTTTACTGTACGGAAAATCCTTCAAAAATGTCGTGAATACCAGGTCCCAATGCACCATATGTTCCTTGATTTCAAGGCGGCATACGACAGTATAGACCGCATAGAGCTATGGAAAATTATGGACGAGAACAGCTTCCCTGGGAAGCTTACCTCACTGATCAAAGCAACAATGGATGGTGTGCAAAACTGTGTGAAGATTTCGGGCGAACACTCCAGTTCGTTCGAATCGCGCCGGGGACTAAGACAAGGTGATGGCCTTTCGTGCCTGTTGTTCAACATTGCGCTAGAAGGTGTCATGCGGAGAGCCGGGTGTAACGGCCGGGGCACGATTTTCAACAGATCCAGTCAATTTATTTGTTTCGCGGATGACATGGACATTGACGGCCGAACATTTGCAAGGGTGGCAGAACTATACACCCGCCTGAAACGTGAAGCAACTAAAGTTGGACTGGTGGTGAATGCCTCGAAGACAAAGTACATACTTGTGGGCGGAACAGAGCGCGACAGGGCCCGCCTGGGAAGCAGTGCCAAGTAACAATTTCCATGCTTGTTGGATTTATTCAATTCTTATAGTGGTTTTATGACAGCAGTTTTTGGCGCTCTTATTACTATCAAAAAACCACTCATAAATCTGCTGGAAAAGCTTCAAACGTCAAATTCCGATTGATCTTATGATGAACTCTACGGTTGTGCTGAAGAGCTTAATAAGCCATATTTTTTATAAAATAAGAGCAACATTTTTCTGCTCGGAATGCATGATGGCCATATTGGAAAAGAAGAAGTATTTTCAAGTCAGTGAAATTTATCGCTAAAATCCATAAATAAATGATATTTTCATCGCGTAGAACACTTTTCTTGCTAAATGATTGGAATTGGGTGAAACATCAACAGATAAGGGGGATATTTACGATGTTGATGTTTTAGGTATTTTCAATTTAAAGCACTAAACTACATTATTTTGCCGGCGCGTGGTATACTATCTTATTTTTTACCTAGCTTTCACCATAAAATCGAAAGCGTAGCTTATTTCATAGAAAGCATATTGAAAAACAAACCTGATAAATATTATTTTGTTGACATCCTCGTCATGAATTTCATCATCACTCCTTTTTGTTATTATGCCCCGCAATGTTTTTTCCCTTTTTAAAACAAGATTTTTGACAGCTGCCGCAGCCAAATTCCCTTTTTTGCGGGTGGTTTAAAAAGGGTTTTTAACATACTCTTATAAGAAGTTTATAGTGGTTATCTAGAGAGGGCCACTAGGCCATATTTTATTCTTATAGTGGTCATCAGAAGGTTGTCGTGTAGTTATGAGTTTTATTTTTAGTTCTTATAGTTTGATCTTGAAAACCATTCCAAGAGTGGAATAAAACTTGAAATGTTACTTGGGGTGTTACGATAGACGGGGATACCTTCGAGGTGGTCGAGGAATTCGTCTACCTCGGATCCTTGCTAACGGCTGATAACAATGTCAGTCGTGAAATACGAAGGCGCATCATCTGTGAAAGTCGGGCCTACTACGGGCTCCAGAAGAAACTGCGGTCAAAAAAGATTCGCCACCGCACCAAATGTGTCATGCACAAGACGCTTATAAGACCGGTTGTCCTCTACGGACATGAAACATGGACAATGCTCGAGGAGGACTTGCAAGCACTCGGAGTATTCGAGAGACGGGTGCTTAGGACCATCTTTGGCGGTGTGCAAGAAGACGGTGTGTGGCGGCGAAGAATGAACCATGAGCTCGCCCAACTCTACGGCGAACCCGGTATCCAGAAGGTAGCTAAAGCCGGAAGGGTACGATGGGCAGGACATGTTGCAAGAATGCCGGACAGCAACCCTGCAAAGATGGTGTTCGCTTCCGATCCGGCAGGTACGAGACGGCGTGGAGCGCAGCGAGCGAGATGGGCAGACCAGGTGCAGAACGACTTGGCGAGCGTGGGGCGTATCCGAGGATGGAGAGATGCGGCCTCGAACCGTGTATTGTGGCGTCAAATTGTTGATTCAGTGTTATCTGTTTAGATGTAGACTAAATAAATGAAATGGCTGCATCAACCATCGTCTGGACTATGCTATTGTTCCCTTATAGCGATCGGCGATCAGAGCGATGGATCAGTAAAGATATAAACAAGGCGCCGACGCATCGGTAGCAGTGAACGATGATGTGGAGCAATAAGTTGTTGGTCAGGGCTGTTGAGCACAGGAGATTACCTGAGCGGTAATTGTTGATTATCTCTCCTGTCTCCTGCAAGTAGTGACGTCATCTGTATATCTTGGACAGTGGTGAATACAGGAAACGAGAGGAATACTCGCAGGACCGACGGACTAATTAATCATCGCATAGAGCGATCAGGGTTTTGATCTGGACATCGGAAGAGACAGAGTTAGTTACCTCTTGACCGGTCTGCAACATACATGGGCAACGGGAGTCCACGCGGTTAGAATTTTAATGTGTTAGCTTTAGTTACTCGATGTTAGTCTGTAAGTGAAAATAAATGTAGTCTGCAAGTTTGGTGTTTGTGATCTGGAAAAATGTGATTTGTGTTCGATTTAACGGAAAAAATACTTGGTGGGAAAAGGAAGTATCCCGAATTTGACTATTATCCCCGTTCGAGCCGCAATTGGGATAGTTTGATTGAACCGTATCGACCGACCTCAAGGTCACACATATCATCGAGTGTTGGAGAAGCAACCTATGGAGCTGTCGAAGTGAAACTTTGTTCCCCAACAATAACCTTCTGTGGTATTTGAACAACTGTCTGTATACAAACGAGGTGTGCCACCACCGTGATACCTATCGGCAGATGTGGGACCCTACAATCGGAAGCCTTCTTTCAAGAGGTTCGGAAGCCTTCTTTCAAAAGGTTCGAAAGTCACCTTACGAAAGGGTAGGAAGCCTCCTTCCAATAGGCTTGTAAGCTTCCCTTCGAAAAGATCGGAATCCTCCTTTCAAAAGGCCTGGAAACCTTCTTTCAAGAGCCCGGTAGCCGCGTTTTAAGAGGCTCGGAAGCCTACTTTCAAAATACTCAGAAGCCTTCTTTTAAGAGGCTCAGAAACCTTATTTCAAGTGGTTCAGAAGCCTTTTTTGAAGAGGCACGGAAGCCTCCTTTCGAGAAAAATTTTGTGTTTTGCATTGCGCGGCCGGTAATAAAGCTAATTAGTTCAGTGCGTGTTGGCTCTTGTTTCGGACGGCAATTTTGTGTTTTGCATTGCGCGGCCGGTAATAAAGTTAATTAGTTCAGTGCGTGTTGGCTCTTGTTTCGGACGGCAGAACGATCGCGCGATTTGCCGAAATTTTGTGTTTTGTTTTGTTTTTCCCTTAGGACGGTTCGTAAGTAAATTGATGAATATATTTTGTTACTTTGGGCAGCAGGGACTATGTCCAAGGGCTTGTCGATCCCTCCCTAGGCCATCTGCGAGTTGTGGGGCTTGCCTAGGATGTGGTGGGGTTTGACAGTGGGCCCTGTTAAACCTCTATAAAAAGCTGCATGTATCCGCAAGTAGGCCCCACCAAAGCGACCGTGTGCCGCTCAAAGCGCACAAGCCCAAGTCCTGGTGTTAGGTGGGACGCTAAACAGCCCTGACACGACGGCCCTCCGACGAGACAGGAGGTTTGCGCAGGCCCAATAAGCCGCCTAGAAAACCAATCATTACGAGCAATATAAGAGATAATGCGACTCGATATAATCGGCAAAGACCTAGGCGACGAATACAGGATCACGATTGGAAGCTTGGAACATGGAATTGCAAGTCGCTAGGTTTCGCAGGTTGCGACAGGATGATCTACGATGAATTACATCCCCGCAACTTCGACGTCGTGGCGCTGCAGGAGATTTGCTGGACAGGACAGAAAGTGTGGAAAAGCGGGCATCGAGCGGCTACCTTCTACCAAAGCTGTGGCACCACCAACGAGCTGGGAACCGGCTTCATAGTGCTGGGTAAGATACGCCAACGCGTGATTGGGTGGCAGCCAATCAACGCAAGGATGTGCAAGCTGAGGATTAAAGGCCGTTTCTTCAACTATAGCATCATCAACGTGCACTGCCCACACGAAGGGAGACCCGACGACGAGAAAGAAGCGTTCTACGCACAGCTGGAGCAGACATACGATGGATGCCCACTGCGGGACGTTAAAATCGTCATCGGTGACATGAACGCACAGGTAGGAAGGGAGGAAATGTATAGACCGGTCATCGGACCGGATAGTCTGCACACCGTATCGAATGAAAACGGCCAACGATGCATAAACTTCGCAGCCTTTGCAGCGGAATGGTAGTCCGAAGCACCTTCTTTCCCCGCAAAAATATCCACAAGGCCACATGGAGATCACCTAACCAAGAAACGGAAAACCAAATCGATCACGTTCTAATCGACGGTAAATTCTTCTCCGACATCACGAATGTCCGCACTTACCGCAGTGCGAATATTGAATCCGACCACTACCTCGTTGCAGTATGCCTACGCTCAAAACTCTCGACGGTGTACAACACGCGTCGAAGTCGGACGCCGCGGCTTAACATTGGGCGGCTACAAGACGGTAGACTAGCCCAAGAATACGCGCAGCAGCTGGAAGTGGCACTTCCAACGGAAGAGCAGCTAGGCGCAGCGTCTCTTGAAGATGGCTGGAGAGATATTCGATCCGCCATTGGTAGCACCGCAACCGCTGCACTAGGCACGGTGCCCCCGGATCAGAGAAACGACTGGTATGACGGCGAATGTGAGCAGTTAGTGGAAGAGAAGAATGCAGCATGGGCGAGATTGCTGCAACACCGCACGAGGGCGAACAAGGCACGATATAAACAGGCGCGGAACAGACAAAACTCGATTTTCCGGAGGAAAAAGCGCCAGCAGGAAGATCGAGACCGTGAAGAAACGGAGCAACTGTACCGCGCTAATAACACACGAAAGTTCTATGAGAAGTTAAACCGTTCACGTAAGGGCCACGTGCCACAGCCTGATATGTGTAAGGACATAAACGGGAACCTTCTTACGAACGAGCGTGAGGTGATCCAAAGGTGGCGGCAGCACTACGAAGAACACCTGAATGGCGATGTGGCAGACGAAGATGGCGGTATGGTGATGGACCTGGGAGAACGCGCGCAGGACATAATTCTACCGGCTCCGGATCTCCAGGAAATCCAGGAGGAGATTGGCCGGCTGAAGAACAACAAAGCCCCTGGGGTTGACCAACTACCAGGAGAGCTATTTAAACACGGTGGTGAGGCACTGGCTAGAGCGCTGCACTGGGTCATTACCAAGATTTGGGAGGAGGAAGTTTTGCCGCAGGAGTGGATGGAAGGTGTCGTGTGTCCCATCTACAAAAAGGGCGATAAGCTGGATTGTAGCAACTACCGCGCAATCACATTGCTGAACGCCGCCTACAAGGTACTCTCCCAAATTTTATGCCGTCGACTAGCACCAACTGCAAGGGAGTTCGTGGGGCAGTACCAGGCGGGTTTTATGGGCGAACGCTCCACCACGGACCAGGTGTTCGCCATTCGCCAAGTACTGCAGAAATGCCGCGAATACAACGTGCCCACACATCATCTATTCATCGACTTCAAAGCCGCATATGATACAATCGATCGGGACCAGCTATGGCAGCTAATGCACGAACACGGTTTTCCGGATAAACTGACACGGTTGATCAAAGCGACGATGGATCGGGTGATGTGCGTAGTTCGAGTTTCAGGGGCATTCTCGAGTCCCTTCGAAACCCGCAGAGGGTTACGGCAAGGTGATGGTCTTTCGTGTTTGCTATTCAACATCGCTTTGGAAGGGGTAATACGAAGAGCAGGGATTAACACGAGTGGTACAATTTTCAATAAGTCCGTCCAGCTATTTGGTTTCGCCGACGACATAGATATTATGGCACGTAACTTTGAGAAGATGGAGGAAGCCTACATCAGACTGAAGAGGGAAGCTAAGCGGATCGGACTAGTCATCAACACGTCGAAGACGAAGTACATGATAGGCAGAGGTTCAAGAGAAGACAATGTGAGCCACCCACCGCGAGTTTGCATCGGTGGTGACGAAATCGAGGTGGTAGAAGAATTTGTGTACTTGGGCTCACTGGTGACTGCCGAAAATGACACCAGCAGAGAAATTCGGAGACGCATAGTGGCTGGAAATCGTACGTACTTTGGACTCCGCAAGACGCTCCGATCGAATAGAGTTCGCCGCCGTACCAAACTGACAATCTACAAAACGCTAATTAGACCGGTAGTCCTTTACGGACACGAGACCTGGACGATGCTCGTGGAGGACCAACGCGCACTTGGAGTTTTCGAAAGGAAAGTGCTGCGTACCATCTATGGTGGGGTGCAGATGGCGGACGGTACGTGGAGGAGGCGAATGAACCACGAATTGCATCAGCTGTTGGGAGAACCATCCATCGTTCACACCGCGAAAATCGGACGACTGCGATGGGCCGGGCACGTAGCCAGAATGTCGGACAGTAACCCGGTGAAAATGGTTCTCGACAACGATCCGACGGGCACAAGAAGGCGAGGTGCGCAGCGGGCAAGGTGGATCGATCAGGTGGAAGATGACTTGCGGACCCTCCGTAGACTGCGTGGTTGGCGACGTGTAGCCATGGACCGAGCCGAATGGAAAAGACTTTTATATACCGCACAGGCCACTTCGGCCTTAGTCTGATAATAAATAAATAATAATAATTTTATTACTTTTACAGCATATACTGTTATTGACAAACGCTCTATATTGTCGAATAGAGCTCCCTATTATTTACCTTTCCCACTAACACAAATTTTCCTTCCCGAGACATCTATGAAGGTAGTATGGGTTCCCTGCATCTTCACTAGTAGATGTTGAACTAACATTCCTTCCCTTCCTTCCGTGATTGTAAGGACGAGGCCTGGTATACAACTGCTACTGTATAGGAAAAGGTACTAATCCCAAGTACCAATTTGCGACAATATGCAGTAGATTGCTCAATTCAAGCTCTGTCTGGTAAGGGGGCGAGTGTCGCGGGAGAGGGTTCTCTTCGTCGACTTCCCCTCATTTGAAAGAAAGTGACAGGCAGGGAGTTTCTTTGCAGTTTATCACCTCAGAATGCAAGTTCGAATTGTTTTCTTTCGTTCTGAAGTGATAAACCAGAGAGAGATCTACTGCTTGTCACTTTTGTTTAGGGGAGAGGGGGTCGACGGGAGAGTCTTCTCTTGCGACATTCGCCCTTATTCCGGATGGAGCTTGAATTGAGCATTGTATAGCCACCCACGATTTGTACAATCACATATGCTATGCTATGCTATGCTAGGCACGGAAGCCTCCTTTCGAGAAACTACTAAGTCTACTATCAAGAGGTTCGGAAGCCTTCTTACAAGAGGTCTGGAGGCCTTCTTTCAAGCGGCTCAAAAACCGCCTACTTTTAAAAGGCTCAGAAGCCTCTTTTCAAGTGGTTCGGAAGACTTCTTTCAAAAGGTTCGGAAGCCGCCTTTCCAAACGGTTAGAAGAGGCTTGGAAGCTTCCCTTCGAAAAGATCGGAATCCTTCTTTCAAGAGGCCTGGAAGCCTTCTTTCAAACGGCCCGGAAGCCTTTTTTGAAGAGGATCGAAAGTCTACTTTCAACAGGCTCGGAAGCCTACTTTCAAGACACTCAGAAGCCTTTTTTCAAGAGGCTCAGAAGCTTTCTTTCAAGAGGCTCAGAAGCTTTCTTTCAAGAGGCCCGGAAGACTACTTTCAAGAAGCCTACTTTCAAGAGACTAAGAAGCCTTCTTCAAAACAGCTCAAAGGCCTCCTTTCAAGAGGCTCGGAAGCCTCATGTCAAGAGGTTCGGAAGGCTTTTTATGAAAAGGTTCGGAAGCCAGCTTACGAAAGGGTTGAGAGCCTCCTTCCAAGAGGCTTGGAAGCTTCCCTTCGAAAAGATCGGAATCCTCCTTTCAAGCGGCCCGAAAGCCGCATAATAAATCTGTTACACTGGCGCCCAACGTGGGGCTTGTTACACATTTCAAGAGGGTTGAAAGTCTACTTTCAAGGGGCTCGGAAACCTACTTTCAAGAGGCTCAGAAGCTTCCTTTCAAAAGGTCAGAAGCCTCCTTCCTATATTCTCAGAAGCTTTCTATCAAGAGGTTCAGAAGTCTCCTTTCAAGAGGCTCGGAAGCCTCCTTCCAAAAAGCCTACTTTCAAGAGACTCAGAAGCCTTCTTCCAAACAGCTAGAAGGCCTCCTTTCAAGAGGCTCGGAAGCCTCCAGTCAACAGGTTCGGAAGGCTTCTTTCAAAAGGTTCGGAAGCCAGCTCAAGGTAGCCTCATACTTCGGGAATTTGGTCTGCGGATTTTTTCCCCATACATTTTTGTATATGCGATGTTTTCGAGATTTGGGCTCGAAAAAATCAAAACCCTGGCCCCATTTAAAATGCACGGGGTGCAAAATCCGGCGGAAAATTTTCCCGAGGTGTAACGCAGCCTTTACGAAAAGGTTGGAAGCCTCCTTCCAAGAGGCTTGGAAGCTTCCCTTCGAAAAGATCGGAATCCTCCTTTCAAGCGGCCCGAAAGCCGCATTTCAAGAGGATGTAAAGTCTACTTTCAAGAGGCTCGAAGCCTACTTTTAAGAGGCTCAGAAGTCTCCTTTCAAGAGGCTCAGAAGCCTCCTTTCAACAGGCTCAGAAGCTTTGTTTCAAGAGATTCAGAAGTCTCCTTTCAAGAAGCTCGGAAGCCTCCTTTCAAGAAGCCTACTTTCAAGGGACTCAGAAGCCTTTTTCCAAGCAGCTCGAAGGCCTCCTTTCAATAGGCTCGGAAGCCTCCTGTTAAGAGGTTCGGACTTGGAAGCTTCCCTTTGAAAAGATCGGAATCCTCCTTTCAAGGGGCCTAGAAGCTTTCTTTCAAGCGGTACGGAAGCCGCGTTTTAAGAAGGTAGATATTCTACTTTCAAGAGGCTCGGAAGCCTATGTTCAAGACACGCAGAAGCCTTCTTTCAAGAGACTCAAAAGACTCCTTTCAAGAGGCTCAGAAGCCTCTTTGCAAGTGGTTCAGAAGTCTTTTTTTCAAGATGCTCGAAAGCCTCCTTTCGAGAAACTCGAAAGTCTACTATCAAAAGGCACGGAAGCGTTCTTCCAAGAGGTCTGGAGGACTTCTTTCAAGCGGCTAGAAAACCGCCTCTTTTCAAGAGAGTCAGAAGCCTTCTTTCAAGAGGCTCAGAAGCCTCTTTTCAAGTGGCTCGGAAGTCTTCTTTCAAGAGGTTCGGAAGCCTTCTTTCAAAAGGTTTGAAAGCCGCCTTACGAAAGGGTTGGAAGAGGCTTGGAAGCTTCCCTTCAAAAAGATCAGAATCCTCCTTTCAAGAGGCCTGGAAGCCTTCTTTCAAGAGACCCGGAAGCCTTTTATCAAGAGGATGGAAAGCCTACTTCAAGATGCTCAGAAGTCTCCTTTCAAGAGGCTCAGAAGCCTTCTTTCAGGGAGCTCTAAAGCCTCCTTTCAAGAAACTCGGAAGTCTACTTTCAAGAGGCCCGGAAGCCTAATTTCAAGCAGTGTTGGTAAAAACTCAAATTCTCAAATCTCATCCACGATTCAAATCAAGCGCGAGGCAAACTTCACCTGACTCATGGCCCAGAGAATCGTCCATGATTCGACTCTCGATTTGTATCATTGTGTGGTTTTTGCAAGTTCTTCTTCGTAAAATTCATCGGAATTACTCTCTTTGCTTAAAAAATGGATAACAAATTCATGCGTCAACATAAAATACGCTTCGATTGGGTATTGACACTTTTTAGAGCGAATTCATTTTTTGGCGAATGAGCGAAATGATGCGATTCTGCGTGAAAAACTCATGCGTGATGCTCGCTATGCGGAATCGCAAGCGAGGCTTCGGTGAGTGAGATTTGAGCATGATTCTACCAACACTGCTTTTAAGAGGCTTTGAAGCTTCCCTTGAAAAGATCGAAATCCTCCTTTCAAGAGGCCAATCCTTATTTCAAGCGGCCCGGAAGCCGCGTTTCAAGAGGGTCGAAAGTCTACTTTCAAGAGGCTCAGAAGCCTTCTTTAAAAAACTCAAAGGTGCAGCCCAATCGGGTTGTACGCAAAGGTGACGTCGAACTACGAGGCAGTACTGGTAATTTTCGTGATTGTCTGCTGAGATTAAGTGAGCATTACAAACCATGGTGATGTATATAATTTTTAGACCAAAATTTGAAAAGGATGATGAAAATAAAATTTTCAGATAATCGAGGATGAACAACACTTTCAAGCGATCACATATCCAAATTATCAATTGAATAAAACTCCCTAGGGAGTAAAAGTCGTTCGATAATTGTATCTCGATTCGAAGCATTGGTGAATGCTACTTTTGAACTTATTTTCCTTATGCTAATAGATTACTAAAAGCTATGGTAGAAGAAGCTTGCGATGCACTTACGAGTTTGACTGATTCACCAAAACCAATTGCTAAACTGTTAGTAAGTGTTCAGTAGTAAATAATAATACATAAATATTGTAACACACTGGAGTCAGCTTTTACGCGGAGGATATGGGCCGCGTAAATTAAAACAACGTAAAAAACCGCATTAATTCCAAAATATGTTTAAATAAACCGCGTTAATCCCGAAATTCTAATGAAAAAAAATTGCATAAAAAGCGATTCGTGTAAAAATAAAACGCGTAAAAACAAATTCAGGGTACATCGGGAATGAAGCGTTGACTCTTCCTTGGTCGAATGGTCCAAGAAAATTGAAAATCCATCGTGAAACGGCTGAGATATTAACGATCAAAAATCATATTTTCGTGACGTTTTCGATTTTTGCAATCGTAAAGTGTACCCTAATATAGAAAAGACAGACGTAGTTCTACGTCAAAAGAATCGGAATCCGCTATACGAAAGAGTTGGAAGCCTCCTTGGTGAAAACTAAACACCACTTTTTATTTCACATGACGTTTCGGCCTACTGCCTTTCAGCCATCATCAGATTTGCAATAAATCAATTCTCGCGCTGAGAATCATAAGAGCGTAACTACGTTGATCGATTTCTTTTCGTCGATGTTTTCTTTTGATTAATGAGGCGAATTGCGGTAGTCTTGCGAAGATTTTATTGTTTGGTGTGATAAAGATTGATTCCATCTTGCACTAGAATCAACAATCACGGTTGTAGCTTTTAAAACAATTGAGTTATTAACAACCCAGTCAACACAAAATCGTATATGATGTTACATAAGATGCTAAAGTGGAGGCGATATACATACATGTTGTATGAGGAAGTACCTATATGGCCTCCACTTTAGCATCTTATGTAACATCATATACGATCTTGTGTTGACTGGAAAAATACAAAATCGATTAAAAGAAATCGATCAATACAGTTAAGCCCCTATGCTTCTCAGCGCGTGAATTGCTCACCACCAGTTTGGTTTACAAACTCCTTTCCAAGGTTCCACGATCCAAGGTTCCCTGGAGAACAAAATCCGTAAAAATCCGATGCTACAGGAATATGTCTTTTGGCAAAGCAGAAAGGGTGCGCACATGGCGCCGAAGAACTGACAGGTACCCCTTCCGATCTGGTCTGGTATCTGCCTCTCAACATCGTCCATAACTCGAAGAAGCCCGGAAAGATCCGTCTCGTTTGGGACGCTGCTGGAGCGACAGTGAGATGTGTTAGCATTAACTCTCAGTTTCTGTCAGGACCGGATATGCTCGTTTCACTAGTCAATATACTTTCCGTGCAATGAGATATTTGAAGCAATCAGATAACATTGTTTGTTGCATATGTTTGGAGTTTGACAAGAACAATAAAACCCCTTGTTCGCATGTGAATGTCTCGAAATCCCTCTTCTAACTCCAAATCAGGCTTTGTTGTCTACCTTATCTTCATTCACGAAACTACTCTCACAAAAACTTAAACCACGTGATACCATGCGGACATAACGGGTTTTTTACTATCTCCATCCTACCGCAATCACAACGATGGACTGAATCAACCCCAAAAGGACATGGCTGATGGTTCCATGTGAAGACATCATTGTTGTTGGTTGGTGGCAATGATAGTTTCGGCCGAAACTTTTCCTTCCGAGCACCACGTGTTTGTTCTGGATATTTTCGGAACCAACCGCTCTGCTAGCGGGCTCCCGGTTGGAAGATAATATGCTGCGGTGGCCGATTTTTGATTAGGTCAGTAATTTAAAACTTGTTCACTAATTGGCAAAAGTTTCTCTCCACATTAGTGGAAGTTTCGTTTTTTCCATAGTATGTGCGCACTTTGTTATAGCAACACGCTCGTCCTTCTTTCCTTGATTTCCCATATCATTGGGAATAATATGCGGTTGAAGCCATTGCTGTTTGAACAAAGTTTGAAGGCTTTGTTTTTGCTGTTAGCTAACCGACGCGTGAACTCTAAGAGAATCGAAAGTTCTATTTTTTGTGCAACCTGCTGCATAACAAGCACAAGCAATTTTCACCACACTGATTAATAAACATAAGTTTTTTTCATTTTTAATATATGTATGCATAATACAGTGGACGTCCGATAGCTGCAATTCAATAGTTGCAATAACTTTACAGGAATTGTAACTTGTGCTCATTTTGCCATAGTCAGGCGAGTAGAATAATGAGATCACATAGTGAATGACAATGTTGTAAAAAAATGATACAAATATTAATAATATTGATTTATGTAAATGTTGAAGAGACTTACAAAATAAATGCAATAAATTAATCAATTTTTGTTTTTCTATCGCTGTTGACAGAAATGGATGCTTGAACAAATGCAAAAGTCTTTGAGGCGAATTGAACTTTTCTCCGTGATGACAGTGTTTGTTCAAGATAAACCAGCGGCTAGTCTGTGGCAAAGTGAGTACATAGTGCAACCCATTCGTACATCTGCCTAATGGACATTTTAGACGGATCAACATCATCGGTCACTAGAAAAGAGGAAAGGGTCAATGAACAATACACCTCGGGCGTTCTTAGCGGTTCTATTCCATTTGCACTCCATAATACTGCTTCCTGTTGTTTGAGAAGGAAAACAGCAAAAACCTCATTTGAATTTTAATTTTTCATGTTGCATGTGCCACATCGTTGCGGAGTTTCTGATGTATGCAACGAAACGGAAAAACACACCCCTGGGGCCGTACACTAATTACGTAAGCAATTTTTCTGGGGTTTTCAACCCTCGCTCCTCCCATGTAAGATTTTTCTCATACAAATCATTTTTTATTTA
The DNA here is from genome assembly GCF_024139115.2 of Armigeres subalbatus. Classification (NCBI taxonomy): domain Eukaryota; kingdom Metazoa; phylum Arthropoda; class Insecta; order Diptera; family Culicidae; genus Armigeres; species Armigeres subalbatus. The sequence goes on along the minus strand of NC_085139.1, from coordinate 304,650,732 downwards.
TATGAAGCGTAAGAAAATGACAGACCCCCCTCTCACCATAAGTGCTTACGTAATTAGTGTACGACCCCCCTGGTACGTTGCCTGGCAGTTTGCGTTAATTGTCAATATGCAAAATGCTTATATTTGTTGCTAAAATATGCCCGAATTAACATATCTTAGTGGTAAAAATAAAGCATTTTCTTTTCGTTCACCTTTGCGTTACTAATCGCTCTAGAATAACATGTATCAATTTACACTGTCAGCTGGACAATACCTTTTTATATGCATAGAATTTTCATATTTTTCTTTAATCAGTAGGGTAAATGTTCCGATAGTTGTTAGTGTAGTTGTTACGAAATCTATGAATCACCAATTGATGAGTCATAGTTTAAAGAAAAACGTCAACGGAATTCATTCAAAGCAGGTAAATGTTCGCCCAATTTCCTTGAAATTTTCTGTTCCCTGCACTAATAGTAGCAGTAGTTTTCCTAAAGTTGCTTGTCTCTTATGAAAACAATGGGATTGGCAATTAAAGAAGCACATCAATTATGCCGGACTGGAAAAATACGCGTCTTAGGTTGTTTACTTGACAAATGGTGATCAACTTACAAGATGCGAATTTATTTAGCTAATAATAATTATTAAATAACTAGTCGACCCGGCAGACGTTGTCCTGCATAGTAGGCGAGAATGCGCGTTGTGGTTTGCCCATGCGAAATTTCTATTCAAATCCTAATTTCAGTTTTTTAACGATTTACTCATATCTACTCGTGTTTTCTACTAAAGAAATATCATATAAACGTCGGAAACTGTAAAGGACGTTTCTGCTGAAGGAATAAATATGATCCATCCAACCGTTTTCGAGTTATGCGGATACGAACACAGACCATTTCATTTTTATACCCAGGAGAAGCAGATCGACGTTATCGGTTATCGAGCCCAACGATGTGTTGGTCGGTTTCGTTCTGCTTGTAAACCAACCCGTAATCCAATGCAAGCATTAGCTCCACCATCTCTATGCTGCGCAGATCCTTCGAAATAATCAATCGTCCACGTATAATAGAAAATAGACTGGACTGTTGCTGCAGTAGCGCACATAGAGACAGCTATCTTCTTCGCATCTTCCGAACCCGCAGTTGGCCATGAATTCATCGAAGCGGTCGTTCCATGCCTTCGACGCTTGACGCATCCCGTAAATGGATTTGAGCAACTTTCACACCTTTTCTCCCTCCTCGAAACCTTTGGGCTGGCACATAAAAATATCCTCCGTGAATGTACCGTCGAGGAAAGCGGCCGACACATCCATTTGATGCACGAACAAACCATGCTGATTGGCATATGCAAGCATAGCACGAACGGTACCTATCCTCAGGACCGGCGCATAGGTTTCGAAAAAATCAAATCCGTGCTTCTGTGTGAAGCCTTTGGCGACGAATCTCGCTTTTCGCTTCTGCAGGGATCCATCCGGGATGTGCTTCGTTCGGAAAACCCACTTACAGTCGATCAGCCAGCGCCCCGCAGGCAAGTCTACCAGCTGCCATGTACCGTTGTCAGCCAACGACTGCAACTCGTCATCCACGGCTCGCTTCCACTGTGACCAATCGACCAATTGCTGTAGCTCTTCGATGGTTTCCGGGATACTCTCAACATAGCTCTCCGCATTGAGGACATGTAATAATTTAGCTTCGTGGGCGGTTTTCGGTTCCGTTCACTTCGGCGTAGATTGTTGGCTACCAGCGGCTCCGGTTCATGCTCCGCACCTTGTTCTCCTTCGATCTCAGCATCGGAAAGGTCGTCTGCCGTTCCCACCGCCTGGAAATGCTTTTCGACTTGAGTCAATGGTTCATCACACTAGCCCTCCACCGGTCCAGCAAGCTGGAGATCATCATCAGCTTCTACCAACGGCTGAACGCAACCACCCGATGAATTTCCCTCCTGTCCCGGAACAGCCAGATCTTTGCAAACGCTTTTTCCGAGGAGAGGTGCCGGCACTTCGTTCATCACCACATCACGGGCAACGAATATCTTCTTACCATCTCATCCATATCCGACAAAATGACTAGCCTTGCTGCGGGCTTCCAGCTTACTAAGCTTTTCTTGCGGAATAAAACTCATAGCCAAGCTGCCGAAGATTCGCCACATATTCGCCCCCGTTGTCGCAACGCAAGCGACTGATACTTGTAGCACAAAACAGATAGACATCATAGAACAAACTGCAAATTTCAAAGTAGGCTCTTTGTGCATCAACAATCGACGAACGGCACTCCCGTATATCCAGGGCTACAGAAAGAGAAAGCAAAGCATGCGATGCTGCTCTGTCTTATGCGCGTTGTTCAGTAAAGCTTGACTTCCACCGCTAGGTTCGCTAGCGTTCCAAAATCATCGAAGGACCACATTCCACGGCAAAGATGCCTATATGTTATGTGCTTGTAGCCTAGCCGCAGCTCACGGTAGGGAATTCTCCACTAGGATAAGTATGTTGAGACAGGGTCGTTTATGCTGCCAGTCGGTTACACACACAATCATCCACGTTTATTCGAAAGGGAACAAAAAGAGAAAATTGCCAGAAATTACGTAACGCTGGAAAAGGCAAAACAAAGTTCCCAAACACTGAGTGCTCACAAGCCACACTTGTGGACCCTTCAGAACTGTCCAACCAGGATGAGGCCTGGAACTCTTTTGAGAGCACGGAAAACGAAAACAAGGCAGAACTAGGTGTAAACTATTTAACCCCAGGGATCACTATCACTGGCAGAGCCAGCGATTGTTTTTTGGTGGGGCACCACTAAGCGCAAGAACAATAGCCTTCGAGCACAATGGTGTGATTGCATCGCGTGGTGCCCCACCTCTGTCTCCGCCAGTGATCACTATATATAAAAACTGGGCCAAACACTATACCCATTTAACAAATGTTTATTACCCTAATTCGATAGGCCTAAATAGTGACGTCACTTTATCGGTTTGTGTGGTACTTGCGGTTTCGTTTTAGATGGATCGTTCGGTGCTCGGTGGCTGGCAGATGTTGTACGGGAACTGGTGGGGTGCGGGCTGCGATGGTGGATTACGATGGCTGTTGTGCGGTTTATGCGGTGACCGAATTCACGCCGGAACATGATCCGGTCTGAGATGTTCGGTTTAGATGATGGAGAGCAATGGCGGTTTGAAACAGCGTTCTAATTAGCTGGACCGAATTTACGCCGTAACGTACACCGGTTGGCTGACTGGGTGAACCTCAGTGGAACATTGGGCTGGATGAGGCTTCTGTCCGTTCTTGGGGGCATTCCCGATTGGAATTTGGTAACGGATTCCAATCCTTCAGCCTTCTCGACGACGTTCCGAGGGTTCTGTGGAAGATGGGCTTGCCAGATGACGATCTGGACAAGGACTCGCAAAAAGGACAAAAAAGGCCCGTTGGACGGACCTGTCAAAGCAGATTAGCACATTATCACTCATAAGTTTGCCCATCCCGCCAGTACCACACTTTTACCTTTTTGTGGCTGCTTATTGGTGAACTTTACAATGCTGTTCACGCTTATTGTTGTATATTGTATTCTAATATAATGGAAACAATAGAAAAATAAAAACAATATAACAAACACTCTTGTTTTTCAACTAACCATACTACAACCATTGACGAATACATAGACCGAAATGTCCGATACAAAGCCATCAGAAAATCGGGCACCATGTCTTCTTCTTCATTTTGAAGAAAATACCCCTCGTGGGTGACGAATTACATAAATATTTTACGAGCGCTGACTTACCCCTCTTGACGTTTTGACAGTTTGTCTGTTTGTTTTTCTCCCTCACCTTGCGACGTCGTTTCGGTTTTGCATCGTGCATAAATATTAATCCAAGACAACATTTTCAAAACGACTTATCTGCTTTTGTAAACTGATGTCAAACTCAATGACAGCTGCATTGCGCTGCACATTTAGATGCACTTTTATTGCATCTGACGTCGATTGACAACCGTTTGACGTCTAGAATGCGTTGCAGTCAGGGTTGTAAATATTCGGCAGCACTGGATGAAGGTGATGTTTTTTTATATCATTTTTTTTTTCTTCCTGCTTTGAAATCAACCTCACATTCCCGGAGAGGCAGAAAAGTAAACAACAGAACTCACATCACCCACAGCGCCGCGAAGATGAAATTTACCACAGCAAAATGTACACATTCACCCAGCAAATTGAAAAAATTCACCACGCGTTTAAATGGGCCACTCACAGTCATACGGTAAGGCGCGAACTGAGCAGCATGTCAGAGCGACTTGTGAGTGGCTGAATGCGAAATTGAATAGTCGGTGTTGGAAATGATATTTCGGCTGCACCCAGTCGCACTCACCACGGCGGCAATGAAGACGACAGCAGATTTTACTGAGATCCATGTTTTTCACTGCATTGACTGTGAAATATTTCTACCCTGGTTGCAGTTATCGAACGGCATTCGTTAACTGAAAAGTAAACATTTTGCAGTTATCGAACGGCTACTGTATCTGATTCGTCAAATCGTCGTTTGAATCTTTGTTTACAAAAGCAGATAAGTCGTTTTGAAAATTTTGTCTTGAATCCGTATCGAAAACATGACATGAGCGTGAGTTCGACCGTTTTGGTGCCATCAAAAAGATCGAATATAACAAAGGGGACACCCAGGCCTGCCAGGCCTACATTCTGTATGATTCTTTTGATGCTGCTACGGCTGCTGTGAAGGAAATGCGTGGATTCCTGTTGCACCGGATCGTCGTTTCCGTTTCGATTTTGCTGATAACGGAACAACACCATCGTTCTCGAAGAGCAGTGGAGGTTTTGAGGAAGGCGGTGAGTATCGTCGCGGCCCCGACTACGAATATCCGGAAGGCGGTGCACGAGGCGGTACGAGGAAAATTCATCGTATGGCTATGGTGGAAGACCGTTCCGCGGCCTTGGAGGATTCCGCGGATGTGGTGGTTTCCGTGGCGGTTTTCATCGTGATGGCCCCACCGCACCACGGGGACAATGATGAATGGCGTCGATCAGGAGCCGATGGCGAATATGATTCACGCCGTCGTTCTGGATCACGTGAACCAGGAATCGATAGATCTCGCTCCCGTTTACCGAGGCGACGCAGTCCGGCTGATTTTGATTCGTCTTCTTGTAGGAATGGCATGTTATCGAATGCAGGAACGTTACCAGAAGTGGCACGGAAATCTACCACAGTCTGGCAAGGGGCGCTGATTTTGAAGAGTTCACTATTCCCCGCCAAGTTGCACCTAACGGATGGAGACAACGAATTAGTGGACAGCCTGATGAAGGACGAGGAAGGTAAACACCACCTTCGTATTATTCAGCGACTACGCCTCGATCAACCAAAGTTGGAAGATGTGCAGAAGCGCATATCGACGTCATCGTCGCACGCAATCTTCCTCGGCCTGCCGGGATCGACGTCATCGGTAGCATCGTCGGATGATGCCAGCGTTCAGACGCGTCCACTGCGTAATCTCGTGTCCTACCTGAAGCAGAAAGAAGCGGCCGGCGTTATATCCTTACTCAATAAAGAAACGGAAGCAACCGGTGTGCTCTACTCATTCCCGCCATGCGATTTTTCTACAGAATTGTTGAAACGAACATGTCACAACCTCACCGAGGAGGGAATGAGGGAAGACCATCTGGTAATCGTGGTGGTCCGAGGAGGAACAATCCTCTGAAGAGCCTTCTTTCTGGTATTGCAGCAACTAGTCCATATTGGCACAGCATACAACATGGCTGGTCTAAAAATTTGTTCTTAAGACAAAGTTTTGATTTTGTTACATTTGGCTTGAAGGCCTTCAATGTGATTTTTAAAAGTTAATTTTTGATCTAGCAGAAGTCCTAAATATTTAGAATTCTGATAGATGTTTACCTGCAGTGAGCGATCTGATAAATAATTTTGGATCAATTTAATAGCTGGTTGGTTGTTTGCTCATTGTTTGTTGGTTGATTGATTGGTTGCTTGATTGGTTGGTTGGTTTATTGTTGGTTGGTAGAATGATTAATTGGTTGGTTGCTGCTTGATTTGTTAGTTGGTACAACTGTTGTACGGTTGGTTGCTTCACAGTTGGTTGGTTGCTTATTTGGTTGATTGGTTGTTTGACTGGTTGATTGATTGGTTGGTCGGCTGGTTAGTTGATTAGTTGTTTTGTTGGTTGCTTGAATGACTGATTGTTTGGTTGCTTGGTTGATTCGTTGGTTATTTGGTTACTGCTTGATTTGTTAGTTGGAAGAATGGTTGATTGGTTGGTTTCTTTTTTGTTTATTGATTACTTGATTGGTTGGTAATTTGGTTGATTGGTTGCTTGACTGATTGATTGATTGGTTGGTCGGCTCGTTAGTTTATATGTTGTTTTGTTGGTTGCTTGAATGGTTGATTAGTTGATTGGTTGGAATATTGCTTGGTTGATTGGTAGTTTGCTTGAATGGTTGGTTAATGATTGCTGCTTGATTTGTTAGATGGTAGAATAATTGATTGGTTGGTTGATTGCTTGCTTGATTGGTTGGTCGGCTGGTTAGTTGACATGTTGTTTTGTTGGTTGCTTGGTTGGTTGATTAGTTGATTCGTTGCTTGATTGATTGGTAGCTTACTTGAATGGCTGATTGCTGGATTAGTTGGTTGGTTATTTGATTGATGGGTTACTTTACCGTTTGATTGAATAGTTGGTCGGCTGGTTGGTTGATTAGTTGTTTTGTTGGTTTCTTGATTGGTTGATTAGTTGATTGATTGATTAATTAGTTGATTGGTTGGTTGTTGCTTGATTTGTTAGTAGGTAGAATTGTTGATTAGTTAGTTCCTTGATAGTTGGTTGTTTGGTTGCTTCATTGTTTGTTGGTTGATTGATTGGTTATTTAGTTTTTGGTTGCTTGATTGGTTGGTTGGTTGGTAGAATGATTAATTGGTTGGTTGCTGCTTGATTTGTTAGTTGGTAGAACTGTTGAATGCTGAATGAACTGTAGAACTGTTGAATGCTTCATAGTTGGTTGGTTGCTTGATTGGTTGGTAATTTGGTTGATTGGTTGCTTGACTGGTTGATTGTTTGGTTGGTCGGCTGGTTAGTTGATACTGTTTTTTTGCTTAATTGGTTGGTTGCTGGATTAGTTGATTGATTGGTGCTTGGTTGATTGGTTGCTTTACTTGATTGATTGGTTGTGGTTATTTAGTTGATTGGTTGCTTGATTGGTTGGTCATTTCGTTAATTGGTAAGTTGTTTAGTTGATTGGTTAATTAGTTGGTTGGTTACTTGATTGGTTAGTTGGTTGCTTGATTGGTTGGTTAGTTGGTTGCTTGATTAGTTGGTTAGTTGGTTGCTTGATTACTTGGTTGATTATTTGGTTGATTGCTGCTTGATTTATTAGTTGGTAGTATGGTTGATTGGTTGGTTGCTTAACAGTTTGATTGATTAGTTAGTAAGCTGGTTAGTTGATTAGTTGTTTTGTTGGCTGCTTGGTTGATTGATTAATAAGTTGATTGCTAGATTGGTTGGTTATTTAGTTGATTGGTTGTTTGATTGGTTATTGGTTGGTTGCTTGATTGGTTGATTAGCTGGTTGGTTGCTTGATTGCTTGGTTGATTGGTAGCTTGCTTGAAAAGTTGGTTGGTTGGTGTACCGTGGACCCCCGGTAATATGACCGCTTTTAATCTGAACACTTTTTAATTTGAACCCCGTTGGTTTGAACATCGTTCAAATTAAAAATGGTTCAAACGTCATTTAGCACGTGGAATCGAGAGAAGATAAATGAAACATCGTGAAACGGAACGCAAAATCAAAACAAAACAAGTAAAGAGAGCGACTAGAAACCAGTTTTTCTGATGCAAATAGAGTAACCAGAAGTTCAAATTAAAAATGTACCCCGTTAATTTGAATGAGGTACCGTTCAAATTATCGGGGGTCCACGGTACTGGTTGATTGGTTGGTTGCTTGATTGGTTAGTCGGCTGGTTAGTTGATTAGTTGTTTGGTTGGTTGAATGGTAGCTTGCTTGAATGGTTAGTTGATTGATTGGATAGTTATTTGGTTGATGGGTTGGTTGGTTGCTGCTTGATTTGTTAGTTGGTAGAATGGTTGATTGGTTGGTTGCTTCATTGTTGGTTGATTGATTGATTGGTTGGTAATTTGGTTGCTTGGTTGATTGGCTCGTCGGCTGGTTAGTTGATATGTTGTTTTGTGGGTTGCTTGGTTGGTTGATTAGTTGAGTCGTTGCTTGATTGATTGGTAGCTTGCTTGTATGGCTGATTGCTGGATTATCCAATCAAGTAACCAATCAACTAAATAACCAACCAAGCAACCAACAAACAATTAAGCAACCAGCCAACTATGAAGGAGCCAACTAATCAACAGTTCTACCAACTAACTAATCAACCAATCAAGAAACCAAAAAAAACAACTAATCAACCAATCAGCCGACCAACCATTCAATCAAACGGTAAAGCAACCCATCAACCAAATAACCAACCAATTAAGCTACCAACCAACTAATCCAGCTATCAGCCTTTCAAGCAAGCTACCAATCAATCAAGCAACGAATCAACTTATCAACCAACCAAGCAACCATTGAAGCAACCAACAAAACAACATATCAACTAACGAGCCGACCAGCCAATCAACCAGTAAAGCAACCAATCAACCAAATTACCAACCAATCAATCAATCAACCAACAATGAAGCAACCAACCAATCAATCATTCTACCAACTAACATATCAAGCAGCAACCAACCAACCCTGTCCAGCAGATTTCCTGCAGCGCAACGACGTCGAAGTTGCGGGGATGTAATTCAGCTTCCAATCGTGATCCTTTATTCGTCGCCTAGGTCGTTTCCGATTGTATCGAGTCGTATTATCTTCTATGTCGTTCGTAATGGTTGTTTTTAAAGGCGGCTTATTGGGCCTGTGCAAACCTCCTGTCTCGTCGGAGGGCCATCGTGTCAGGGCGGTTTAGCGTCCCACCTAACACCAGGACTTGGGCTTGTGCGCTTTGAGCGGCACACGGTCGCGTTGGCGGAGCCTACTTGCGGATACATGCAGCTTTTTATAGAGGTTAAACAGGGCCTACTGTCAAACCCCACCACATCCTAGGCAGGCGCCACAACTCGCAGATGGCCTGGGAGGGATCGTCAAGCCCTTGGACATAGTCCCTGCTGCCCACGACCAACCAACTCATCAACCAAATAACTAACCAATCAAGCAATCTAGCAATCAACTTATTAACCAATCAACCAAGCAACCAGCAAAACAACTAATCAACTAACCAACAAGCAACCAACCAATCAACCAGTCAACCAACCAACCAATAATGAAGTACCCAACCAACAATCAAGCAACCAACCAATCAATCATACTACCAACTAACAAATCAAGCAGCAACCAACCAATCAAGTAAGCTACCAATCAACCAAGCAATCAAGCAACCAACCAACCAACCAACTAATCAACAACCAAGCAACCAACAAAACAACATGTCAACTATCCAGCCGACTAACCAATCAAGCAACCAATCAATCAACTAGTCAAGCAACCAATCAACCAAATTACCAACCAATCAAGCAATCAACCAACCATTCTACCAACTAACAAATCAAGCATCAATCAATCAAATAACCAACCTTTAAAGCAAGCTACCAATCAACCAAGCAATCATTCAACCAACTTACTAATCAACCAATCAAGCAACCAACAAAACAACATATGAACTAACGAGCCGACCAACCAATCAATCAACCAGTCAAGCAACCAATCAACCAAATTACCAACCAATCAAGGAATCAATAAAAAAAAAAGCAACCAACCAATCAACCATTCTTCCAACTAACCAAATAACCAACGAATCAATCTTACTAACTAATCAAACAACCAACCATTCAAGCAAGCTACCAATCAACTTATTAACCAATCAACCAAGCAGCCAACAAAACAACTAATCAACTAACCAGCCTACTAACCAATCAATCAACCTGTCAAGCAACCAACCAATCAACCATACTACCAACTAACAAATCAAGCAGCAATCAACCAAATAATCAACCAAGCAATCAAGCAACAATCCAACTAATCATGCAACCAACCAACCAACTAATTAACCAATCAACTAAACAACTTATCAATTAACGAGACGACCAACCAATCAAGCAACCAATAAACTAAATAACCACAACCAATCAATCAAGTAAAGCAACCAATCAACCAAATAAGTAACCAACCATCAATCAATTAACTAATCCAGCAACCAACCAATCAAGCAAGCTACCAATCAAACAACTAACTAATCAACCAACAAGCTAATCAACCAAACAAGCAACCAACCAATCAACCATTCAAGCATCCAACAAAATAACTAATCAACTAACCAGCCGACCAACCAATCAATCAATCAGTCAAGCAACCAATCAACCAAATAACCTACCAATCAATCAATTAGGCAACTAATTAACCAATTAAGCAAATAACAATTCAACCAACTAACAAATCAAGCAACCAACCAACCAACCAGTCAACCAATCAAGCAACCAAATAACTAACCAATCAATCAACTAACAAATCAAGCAACTAATCAATCTACCAACCCCCCAACTAAGCAACCAACAAATCAATCAAGTAACAAACCAATCAATTTATTTTGAGCTTTTTAGTGGAATGTTTCACTTGTCATAAGACGAGTTTGTACAATCCCATTGAATTTAACCACTTAATTGTATCTTGACAGATACGAACCTCAACGGTCGAACCTCAACAGTAAAGCCGTCTTCAGTGTCTCGTACTTGAGTCGACTCGACGACGAGTGGAATTGGAGTTCAATGGGATTGTACAAACTCGTCTTATGACAAGGGAAACCAATCAACCAACCAACCATTCAAGCAAGCTATCAATCAACTTCCAACCAATCAAGCAATTAAACATTTAACCAACTAACAAATCAACTAATCAATCAATCAACCAACCAACTAATCAACCAATGAAGCAACCAAAAAAACAAATAATCAACTAACCAGCAGACCAAAAAATCAAGCAACCAATAAATCAACCATTTAAGCAAGCTACCAATTAACTAACCAACCAATAAAACAATTAGGCATTCAAGCGATCTACCAACCAACCATTCAACCAATTAACAAATCAACCAACCAACCACCCAATTATTCAACCATTCAAGCAAGCTACCAATTAACCAACCAACTATTCAAACAACCTAGCAATCCACCAGCCTGTCAACCAACCAATGAAACAACAAACTAATCAAACAGCCTACTAATCAATCAAGTAACCCAATCAACTTTTCAAGCAACCAACATAAAAACCATTCAAGCAACCAACAAAACAATCAATCAACCTTTCAAGAAAGCTACCAATAAACTAAATTGGGCAACCATCCTATTAAACAACCATCCTATCAAGCATCTTACCAATCTACCAAGCAACCAATCATTCAACCATTCAAGCAAGCTACCAATCAATTGAAAAATAAATCAAGCAACCAATTAACCTATCAAGCAACTAACCAACCAATTAGGCAACCAACCAATCAAACAACTAACCAATCAAGCAAACAATCATTCAAGCCCACTTCCAATCAATCAAGCAACCATTAACCAATCAAGCAACTAACGAATCAAACAGGCTATCAATCAACCAACTAACTTATCAAGCAAATAATCATTTCACCAACTAACAAATCAATCAATCAACCAACCAACTAACCAATCAACCATTCAAGCAACCAACAAAACAACTAATCAACTAACCAGCCGACCAACCAAATAACCCACCAATTAATCAAGCAGCCAACCAATTAACCAACTAACAAATCAAGCAACCAACCAATCAACCAATCAAGGGACTCACCATTCTACCATTCAAGCAAGCTACGATCAATCAAGAAACCAACCAACTAATAAAGCAATCAAGCAACTTAGCAATCAATTAGGCAACAAACCAATCAATTAATTTATCGAGCTGAGTCGATTGATGTATTATGTGGATTTCCGGATATCCTATTAAAAGTTCGTTTTTAAATGATCCTAAGATATGTATTCGTAATAATTAAGGGCCCTCCTTAGCCGTGCGGTAACACGCGGCTACAAAGCAAGACCATGCTGAGGGTGGCTGGGTTCGACTCCCGGTGCCGGTCTAGGTAATTTTCGGATTGGAAGCAATTCTCGTCCAAATATTTTATATTGTACGGGAAAACTTGCACAAATATGACCTGAACCTCCAAGCGGTCACTCCGCCGACAAAAGGGATTACGATCATCGTCGCCTTCTATCATATTTGTGTGTTTTTCTACCGAATTTGATTTGTAAAACATCTTCGTTAATGATTGTATACGGTAATAATTGTATATTTTTCTTTTGTCTCTTGGTTGATTATTTCAAAGAAAATCCGAATTCAGTAAAACGGTCCAGGTAAATCTGAGTAAACGAACGTGATCGGGGGAGCGATCCAAGCCGGAGGCAGCGTTACAAAACATGTTTCTTCCTAGCAATAGTCTGAATGTGTGTTCTATTCTTACCCATCAAAAACAACAAAGAGAATGACACAATTCACACAAGGTTCTCAAAAAATCGGAGATCCATTTTTGCGTACAATCCACCTACACCATACACACAGCCGCTTCCGCTGTCGTTGCTGGTGGGGGCAGGGTTCTCCGCCGATTGGCGTTCGTGATACTCCTGGAAGCAGGGCGCAATGCACAAGTTCGTCTGGCACTCGGGGCAGTGGTACTTGGGTTTTTGTCGCAGTATCCTCCTTGTGTTCCAGCAGAAATTGTAACCCAGCGCGGGACCCTCCCGTACCACCGGACAGTGGCTAGACCGTTGGCTGTCCAGGCCGGGTATTTCCTTCGATCGGCTGCTCATCTGTATGAGAAGATAGATCAATTCACATTTAAGTACAAAACAAAGGTAAATTTTGATTCAGGAAATGTTAACACTTACCAAAGGAGATGAAGCAGACCGCGACAATTCGTCGCCTTTTATGCGAATTGAACTCGTCGTTGATTGTGTTGTTTCACATGTTCTTGCAAGATATGGTGAGATGATGTCCACCGTGTGAACGATCCGTAAGTGCTGATGCGCTTCCAGTGGAGACGATACGGCCGGCGATGTTGGAATGATCGGTTCGGAAATTTGCCTTTCAAAATGATGGTGCGCCGGAATCGTCAATAGGTTTTGCGGGTACATTCGTTACGTCCAAGTGTCCAAGTCGGACCCGTACTGCTGACCGGAAGAGGATGAGTCACTTCCTTTCTTTATCCGCTGCTGGCTGATCAGTAGACGACATCGTTTAATTAACGCTTCCGAAGCGTTTTCCGATGAAAACAAAACCCATTCGTTCTGTGCGCGTGCAAGAGAAAGATGACTAAATGAAACTAAACAAACAACCAAGGTAATTGCACATTTTACGTGGCGTTCACCGATAAGGAGCATTGAAGATGCCGCCGAGATCCCGGTAAAGAACGGAAACTACTATCTTATTCTGGAAAAAACTATCTGCCTCGGTGCGGTTTCAGATTGCCCGTATTGACTCTGATCGTATCCAAAAACATCAGAGGTAAACAAAAATGAAAATGACAACTGTTGTCAAACTGACGTGGTTCGAATTGAGGGGCTTCTCAATGGTCGAGTGATTGTAATAATTGTAATCCGTCACTCCCCAGGGGTATATAGTGGTGCCCGGAAAAATGGCCACCCCTCCGTCTATGTATTCGTCAATGCTACAAAGAACTGTGATAATAGTTTTAACGTTTTACTGCTATCGTAATTTTAAGTTTTCAACCTACAATGACACCAAATGATTAAACAATTTACACCAAATATATTTTAACAATTAACACTAACTTTAACTTTAAGGATCACGTCGCGCACTTCTAATTACTTTGATGGACACGGACAGAAAGGACGACATCGGTTTAGGCCAAGCATATAAATTCTAAAATTTGGGAAATGGATACGAACAAAAACGGATTTTTCGGATAACGTCCTTTTTTGTCAGCTTTCGCACTTTCTTGCAAACAAGTAAAAGTTTAAACCGCTGCAAACAAACAATACGACAATTGGGTGACAGACATAACAGCATAAACGTTTGAGTTCTTTTGACAAGGACAGGGTCGAACTACTAAACAAGAAAAAACTCACGAAGGATAAACAGGAAAACAAGGAATATTTGTTTGTGGTGGAGCTACAAACTGCATTTTGTGACCAACGGTTACATACTGCTGTCAAAGTGAGCTTCGGCCATTGCCACATATGATTTAAACGATTCCAGCACTTCGTCCTTTTCTGTGCAAGACGTAGACCACACAGAAGTGGGTGAAGTCATAGATATAGCTTACCAGTAGCTTACCAGCTTTTCATCGCCAATGCAGCTGCTGATGAATGTCACTTCCGACGACTCGCTGACGTGCGCCTTCTCGTTCTTATTCACCTTCTTCTTCAATTTTCCCTGCTTCGCAACGTTGTGATCATGCCGCCGGGGGCAGTCGGCGCGCTTGTATCCAAACCTTAGCTTTCTCACTTTACCTGCGAATGCCGTCGACGAATTGCTTCCACAGCTGCCACCGTTGTTTTCACGCTTAACGCTTTCGCTCAACGGATGAGTTTTAACAAAATCCAGCGTACATTGTTCCGTCGACAGGGTCTCCAGCACGGTGACTAGCTGATCATATGACCTTGGCATCGTTTGTAGAAGGTGAAACACCGCCAAGTGCTCGTGTATCTTGATTCCGGCCGAATCTAGGTCTCGAACCATCCGGTCGAAAGCAAGCAAATGCGCCTGCATTTATGTTCCATCGTTCTAGTTCATTGCCGAAAGCCGCTTCAACAGGTGAAACTGATGTGAAAACTCATATGTGAATATGTACGTTATGTGGAAGATATTGATTTGGAAAATGTATTGGAGGTAACCACTTTCCCTTCGACTCGAACCCATGACCCTACAGTACGCTTGACTGGTGCTTTAACCAACTAAGCTACGAAGGACCTCCGTCAGCCTTCGCAACCTATAGACGGCTACTGAACGAGCTCGAGATTCCCAAATTAGACGCATAGTCATATCACTCGCAATCCATTTGTCAAGCCAACACTTCCACATGTGTATACTGCCGTAATCTGAAAAAGTGACGTATGCGCCATTTTCCAAAAATGGTGTTAACGAGTACTACTCATCGCGCTCTTTAACAGAAAAATGGAAAACATGCATGTTGTAAAATGGCTGTTACGTCACTTTTCCAGATTACGGCAGTATAGTACAAGTTCACATTAGAGGAGCGTGAGTATCTACAATGTACAGCAACTGTACTGATCAAGTGGGGTTGTGTAAGCTATTTGCCAGTCCGTCAAGCTCAGACCCAACCCGACGAAAACTTTTTTTTTTTCGTTCTAGATTTTTGCATTAGAGTAGAGTGGGGCAAGAGTGCGCGTGGGGTAAGAGTACGTTTTCGATTTTTTGAAGTAATAAAAAAAGATAAACTAGCAGCACTGCATCAGTTTGACAGGTATTCTGGCCAACCATTATCATGTGTAATTGTAAACGATTTGAATTAACAACAAGGGAGATATGGAGTTAGATAACTTTTTGGCCATTTTGCTAAAAATAATTGAATTTCCGCAACTAGTATTTCATTACCATATATACGTTCAATCAGGTGAACATTATACCATTTCGATAACCTATTGTATAGAGTACTTTATGGTACAGAACACCAATCCGGTTGGTTTTCCAAGAAGTCAAAACCATTACTTGAATAATTTTTGGGACTGTGGGGTAAAAGTACGCAGGAACCGATGGGGCAAGAGTACGCATATGAATCTTCAAGTTATGATGTCAAACCCGTATCTCCGGCCGAAATAAGACTTCTTCCAAAGCGTAAAGATTCACAACTAAGAAAAAAGGGACAGAATTCGAAATTATCACAAGTTTTTAGGATAAGTTGAAGTAGCTCGGTGTTAGAAAGGACTTAGCGAACAAAGCACTGAAGCGAAATAATGAAATTGTATTAGGACTTGTTGTACACCTAAACATAGTACGAAAACACAACTTCATCTAAATAATAATTTCATTTAATCAAAAGAAACATTCATAAATTACGCAACGTTTAGCTGGGAGGGTTTGCGAGATGTATGATGATCCATATAATTTTTAGAGGATTCATACAAATAGTGTAAGAAAGGGGGGGGGGGAGGTGTGATGAAATAGTCAAAATTTACTTTCTTTAGGGACTTTCTTTAAGGAAAATCCCTTTGTATACGCCACGCGAAACCTGATATATATTTTTACCTCTGTAGTTTTTTGTATATATAAAAAAACAATGGTTTTTCGTATGAAAGTGTACATTTTTAGGACCCCCTCCCCCTTTAAGAGTTACGTAATCTTTAAACATTCCCTAATATATGCTCATTAAACAACAATTAAATGTTATTAACTCTTATTTGTGTTAATATATACTTAAAGCACATGATCGGATAAATGCGTACTCTTACCCCACCCGATGCGCACTTTTACCCCACCGTTTTCACTTGTCTTGCAATAAAGGTTCTACTAAAACGAATCTCAACAATTCCAATATTTTTTTCACTGGATAACATAAAGGAAGAGTATATGAATCATCGACACTGATTTGATATGCAGAAGCTTGCTTCATAAGGGCCACATGATCGATTGAAAACTAAGTGCGTACTCTTGCCCCACTCTACTCTACCATTATTTTTTGACGTAGGACTACGTCTGTCTTTTTCATATTGGGGTACACTTTACGATTGTGAAAATCGGGGACCGTCACGAAAATATGATATTCTTTAAACTTTAATATCTCAGCCGTTTCTCGATGAATTTTCAATTCCAAATTCGATCAAGGATGAGTCAACGCTTCTATTTTTTAACTATTTATTATCGATAAATAATTAAAAATTTAGAAATAAGTAAACTAACCAATCACGTACATGCATCACTTTGGATCTAAACCTCAGTTTAAACAAGATTTCACGCAGAGCGGACGCATCAAAGCGATCGCAGCGGAGCGGACACAGCATCATGCAGGCGCTGGTAACTGAAATCCATCGCATTGGTGGAGGTGCTCGATGTCTTGCTGCAGATTATTCAACCTCAACGAGCCAGCATTTCATATGACGAAAGGGTTGACCATAAAAATAGCACGATGGTCACGAATAGCACGAATAGGCGATCCCGCACCGCCAGTGCCGATGTTGAAAATTTATTACAAATTGTGGTGTCAGCTAGTTGAAAAGTAGCATTGGGAAAAGAAAAAAGAAAAATTGGTTCTTCTCAGAACCAACATTTTATGAAAAGAAAGAGTTAATTGCGAAAATGGACTAATTCGGTGGCATTCGGTTTGGCGTGGTAGGTTGGTTGCTGTTAGTGATTCCATCGATTAAGATTCACTGCATCATCTTCGTCCGACGCGCTATCAAATTCGCTATTTACGATTGAGTTTGACACTTTGAAGAAGTTTATTTCGGATAGTCAGATCAACCTTCTTTTGTATAAAATGGTGGCTTCACGGTGAACGTCACTCGGACATACAGATGCCGAAAGATAATGTTTTGTAATATGAAGAAACTTCGTCTTGGATCAAATTTCTGTTGTCATTCCTTGCAACAATACGCATCTGAGTTAAACAACATTTCTTAACCAAATTCAGAATCGGGAAAATTTCATGGGATTCTTATAATTTGTCATTCTCCGAACGGTCCGTTGTCTGCGGAATCCCAATCGAAATGGCTCGCGCGCGCCGAAAAACAGCTTTCTTATATCTAATGAAGTAATTTCATTAGCCCCGCCCCTTCATTAATCGTTATGAGTGAACATTATATTTACACCCATATCAGATCACAAAGGGGCGGGGCTAAGGGGCTTAATTTATTAAAAAAAACAAGAAAGCTGCTGTTCGGCGCGCGCGAGCCATTTTGATCGGGATTCCACAGAGAGCGGTTCGACATTCGATGCAGCGGAGCGGACACAGTAGCACGAAGTGGGTGGCAGTGTGGCAATGCTAAAAATTCATTTCAACCTTTGGAGGCTTAGCGAAAAATCATCAAGTGGCGGTTGGACAGTTGCAACGAAAGGTGTCGACAAGCGATTGGATGCAGTTAGTTATTGGAATGGGACTTGGGAAAAGAAAATTGGTTCTTCTCAGGACCAACATTTTATGAAAAGAAAGAGGTTATTGCGAAAATGGACTGTTTCGGTGGCATTGGGTTTGGCGTGGTAGCTTGGTTGCTGTTAGTGATTCCATCCATTAAAATTCACTACATCATCTCCCTCCGACGCGCTATCAAATTCGCTATTTACGATTGAGTTTTGCACTTTGAAGAAAGTTTATTTCGGATAGTCGGATCAACCTTCTTTTGTATAAAATCAATGAAGACGCCGCCTCAGTGGAAACTTTCTACAGCAACCACCCATCGGTGAACGTCGCTCGGACAGACAGATGCCGAAAGATAATGTTTTGTAATATGAAGAAACTTCGTCTTGAGTCAAATTTCTGCTGTTATTCCTCGCAACAATACGCATCTTAGATAAACAACATCTCATAACCAAATTCAGAGTCGAGAAAATTTCATAGGATTCTTAGAATGTATCATTCTACAAACGGTCCGATCAAAATGGCTCGCGCGCGCCGGGAAGCAGCTTTCTTATATCTAATGAAGTAATTCCATTAGCCCCGCCCCTCTATTAATCGTTATGAGTGCACATTATATTTACACCCATATCAGATCACAAAGGGGCGGGGCTAACGGGTTTCATTTATTAAATGGCGTGCGCGAGCCATTTTGATCGGTATTTCACAAGGAGCGATTCGACATTCGATGCAGGGCCAGTCACGTTGAACCGGTCGACGCGAGTAGACGTATATTTTTTGCTCTTTGGTTTTCTTTCGTACGACTATTCTGTTTCCGCTGCTCAGTATGAGCAAGCGACACCGTCGGCGTTCGAGCAACGGCTCGAAGCAGAACAGCCCGCTTGCTGTCAAAAAATCAAAAGGCTCTTCGCCTCAATCCAACAACCAGAGAAGAAGCTCCAATGAAAACATCAGCACTGCCATGCCATCCAACAGTGGCTCTACTCCGCAACCCATCAACCAGAGGAGAAGCTCTGCATCCGTAGGCGGCCTGGCCGGTAGCGTCATTACCGAAGCCACTGCGGAAAATCAAAGCGATCTCGACGGGTTTGGCGACGACGGTCTGGCTGATGACTCTCGCGAGCCAAATGTCATCCCGGCCAGCCAGCCAACCAGGATCCCACCCCTAGTGGTGAAGAACATCCCCTCGATCAGATCAAACAGGACACCAAGGCGAACGGAATCAATGCCCAGTTCAAGCTCACACGAATTGGCATCAAGATCGTGGTCCATACCATGGCAGCATTGGTAGCAACCAAAGCGTACCTCAAACGCAAGAAAGCCGAGTTCTTTACGCACGATGTTGCTGAGGATAAACCATTCAAGGCCGTGGTCCGCGGTCTTCCAATCATGGAAAAGGATGAAATCAAGGCTGAGCTCATCCAGCGGTACAAGCTTCAACCGGTGGCAATCCATGTCATTGCAAGGAAGTTTAGTGAAGGGGACTATCGTGACTGTCTGTACCTAGTCCACTTCCGTAAGGGAACCACCACGCTGAATGCGCTAAAAGCAGTTCGTTCACTCAACGACATGATCGTGACATGGGAAGCTTACCGAGGATCATACCGCGACGTAACTCAATGTATGCGGTGTTTGAACTTCGGCCACGGAACCCGTAATTGCAGCCTCAAGCCGCGGTGCAACAACTGCGCTCGTCCACACATCTCAACGGAATGCACCCATGAAGAAGAAACAGCGTTCCAGTGCGCAAACTGTGGCGGTGCACACAAGGCATCGGATAAAATCTGCCCCAAGCGCGAAGAGTACAAGAGGATTCGGAAGGATGCAGCCACGAGGAATCTCCCCGGAAGAAGAGCTCCTGATGACCGTCATTTGTTCCATCAAGAGGATTTTCCAGCCCTACAGCCAGCGTACAGTCAGCGACAACAGCATCCTGCTCCTCCCACCTGGCCGGGGCGGGCGCAAGCGAGTGCCATTCCAGATGCACATCACCACCCAATGGCTTATCGACACCAGCAGCAGCCCGTCTCTTCCTGGCACGGGTACCCAAGACCAAGTGCCCCTCGGGATTCATCATTCCAGCCAGCTGACCTACAGGTGAGTGAAGGTGATGAAAACGACAAATCCGCCCCGCAAAGTGCTCCGCTGTACTCCTCGGAAGAATTGGTTAGGATCTTCCTGGACATGTCGGACAGACTCAAACGTTGCCGTTCGCGGCATGAGCAAGTCGAAACGTTGGGAGTTTTTCTGATCCAGTATGGTAACTAGCTCTATCCAAATTGTCACCTGGAATGCTAGGTCCCTCCGACCTAAAGCGATTGAATTTGGACAATTCCTCACCAATCGGAATGTCTCTGTGGCCTTGATTACGGAAACTCATTTGGCTCCTAACATCCAGCTGAGTATTCCCAACTTCACTATAATACGTTGTGATCGTGTAAAATCCAAAGACGGCGAAGTTGCAATTGCGATCATTAATTCTTTAAAATTTAGATCATTGCCTCACTTTGGCACCAAAATTATTGAAGCCATTGGAGTAGAAATTGAAACCTGTGTTGGAAAAATCCGTCTAGTCAGTGCATATTTTGGCCGACAAGCTAGAGGAACGGATGACAGCAAACTCTTGTTTAGTCAGGATCTCAAAAAGCTAACCCACACCAGCTGTAAATACATCATCGGCACTGATCTGAATGCTCGGCATCTCAGTTGGGGCAACCAGAGGTCCAACAGTAACGGGAAAATCCTATTCGACGATCTTCAACTTGGGCTCTACAGTATACATCATTCACCTTCCCCTACCTTCGTCCCCCCGAGAGGAGCGCCATCAACCCTAGATATCTTTCTATCCAATTTGTCTTCCGGAATCGGTGAACCAGAAGCAGTCAGAGATTTGGATTCTGATCACTTGCCAGTAGTTGTTACAGTAGGAGTCACTGGTACGTCGCGACCAAAAACAACTAGAAGGAATCATCATCGCGTTATTTGGGACCGCTTGCGTAGGCGAATTGATAACCAGATAGATTCGAATGAGGTTATAAATACTAGAGAGAACATCGATGAATCGTTAGATAATTTCATTCAGGCGGTTCAAATAGCGGTAGAGGAAAATGTTCCCGAGGTCCCAGTCCACTCCAAAGTCTTGGAGATAGACAGGTTTACTAAACTCTTGATAGGTAAAAGAAACGTCTACTCCCGGCAGTACCAGAGAACTAGGAACAAAAAATTTAAGTACTACGTTAATCGCCTAAGAAAGATAATAGCCAAGCGTCTAGAAGATCTGAAAAATCAAAACTTTCAAGAAAATTTAGCTAAACTTAGAGACCACTCCAAACCATTCTGGAAAGTTGCAACAATCTTAAGGTGGTTATACAACAAAGCCACAAATCGGCCATTTTGTAAACCACGTGCTTTTTCTAGTGATTTTTCAAGAGCACGAATTGAGAGAACCACAACGCCCATGGGGATGAAACATCCGTAGATCGTTTGGTTACTCATGCTAAACAATCGACTTTAATTTCAACATTATATGAAAATTATTACGCTAGATTTGAACTTTTGATAATAGGAGTAGAAAACCGTGAGGTGAATTTCAAATTCACCACATGGCTTGATTGTATAATCACCTTAAATACCAAACCACCAACCAGTTCCCCACTTGGAAGTTGATGAGATAATTCTTTTAACACCAACTGAAAAATCCAATGCAATAGCCAAACACATTGAAAAATCACATGGAATAGGTCAAACAATGGTTAGCCCCATGGAAAATATTGTAAAACAAATCATAGATACACTCAGTAACGTCAATAGTTACTTGCCTGAAGAACAAAAATATACAATAGACGAGATACAATCCACACTAAAATGCATGAAAAATATGAAAGCACCCGGCCAAGATGGTATTTTAAACATTACACTAAAGAACCTTAGTGAAAGCAGTGTTAAACATCTTCTTAAAATATTCAACAAATGTCTCGATTTAGGCTACTTCCCTTACTGCTGGAAAACAAAATCCAAAATCATACCTATTCTTAAGCCAGGAAAGGATCCAACGAGTGAGAAAAATTATAGACCCATTAGTTTGCTTTCATCGATTAGTAAACTTTTTGAAAAACTTATTCTAAACAGAGTAGATAGCCACATCCAGAGGAACAATATCTTGATGGATGAACAGTTTGGTTTCCGAAAAAGCCACTCGACAGTGCATCACCTAGCCAGGGTAGTTAATAGAATAAAATCGAACAAAGCAGTAGCTTACTCAACAGCAATGGCGCTACTTGATGTAAAAAAAGCGTTTGATAACGTGTGGCATGATGGGTTGGTTCATAAACTAGTTCGTTACAATTTCCCAACATACATTGTAGAAATTCTTCAGCTATTTGAGCAATAGACGTTTTAGAGTTTTTCTCCAAGGTTGTTACTCGGATGAGTATGCAATAATAGCAGGTGTCCCTCAAGGGAGTATACTTGGACCTGTACTCTATTCTGTCTTTTTCTCAGACATTCCACCACTTCCAGATGGAGTATTATCACTGTTCGCGGATGATTCTGCCATACAAGTTAGGGGAAGAATAACCCGTCATATTATAACAAAAATGCAAAATTGCCTTAATTCTTTTATAGACTACACCATTAACTGGAAGATTAAAATTAATGCTGCTAAGACACAACTAATCTTGTTCCCATTGAGCCAATCACCGAAACATAAACCAAACTCAAAAATAGTTATACAAGGTAATTCAATAGAATGGTCACCACACGTAACATACCTTGGTCTATCAACAGATACAAAACTTTTGTTCAGCACACATGTCGGAAACACAAGAAACAAATGCCTTATACTTTTGAAAAAAGTATATCCGCTTATTTGTACAAATTCTAAATTAAGCTAGCAGTGTATAAACAAATAGTTCTACCTGTCATAGATTACGCAGCACCAATCTGGGACATGTGTGCTAAAAGCCACAAAAAGAAACTCCAAATCATACAAAATAGATTTTTAAAACTGATAATTAGTCTGAATAGGAACATTAAAACATCTACTATACATGTAATGGCTCAAATGGAATTGCTGGAAACACGATATCAAAACATTAAAGAACAGTTTATAAACAAGACAAGATTGTCTGAGCACGAAACAATAAGAAATATATATAATTAGTAGGTAAATTAGGATTAAATTAGGGTTAAGTTAGGTTAAGGTACAAAAAATTAACAGAAACGACCTGTTTCAAACGTATTCATATATACAATGTGTGAAAAATAATCTTAAACAGCCGGACTTAAGTTGACATGCCTAGTTGGTAGCTCTCTTAAGATGTAAAATTAAGCCATGTATTTAAAAGCTGAAATAAAAATATATTGAACAACAAACATTCGATGCAGCGGAGCGGACACAGCAGCACGAAGGAGTGGGTGGCAGTGTGGCAATGCTGAAAATTCATTTCAAATTTTGGAGGCTGAGCGAAAAATCATCAAGTGGCGGTCGGACAGTTGTAACGTAAAGTATCGACAAGCGATTAGATGCAGTTAGTTATTGGAAAGGCGTATTGAGAAAAGAAAATGGGTTTGGAACAACATTTTATGGAAAGAAAGAGTTAATTGCGTTAATGGACTGTTTCATGAGCAACATCGCTTAGGAACGTCTGTGTGACCAGTGGCCTGGCCAGAAAATGGGTCTGGGGTTTTTTTTTCGAGAAGGTTCGAAAAAAAAATTTCTTCTAAAAAATTTTTCTCGGTGGGGGGGGGGGGGTTTATGTCCAAAACCACCCCCGTGGCTACGCCACTGGTGTAGATTAATCGCAAGGGACAGCTGCCATTGTAACCAACACACAAAAAAAAACTCAAAGTTTCATGCATTTTGAGTCCTTTTGCGTCAAAAAACAAACAAAAAAATTTCCCCCTTGAGAGAAAAAAGTTTTTTTTTAAATTTTGAGCATCCCTAAATCATGTCCGATTTAGTTCAAATTTTGCATAGGGGGATATTTTTGGTTACGAAAACGTTTGTGCATCGTCCAGTGTTAAAATTCGATGAAAATAAATTTCATCATTGTTGGGGGACGGTTCGACGGTTAGATGTACTTCCCTACGTTGTGCACCTCCTTGCAGTAATCCTTGATTACGTTAGATAGCCTTTCCTTTCTTGTCTATAACCATTCCCTTTCTAGGAATTTGGACGCCCAGTCCTTTAAGGCACTTCCTTTCTTCCACCAGTAAAAATCCGTATCACAATTCCGTTAAAAAAAAACTGCACAATTTTTTGGGAAACTGATAAACCAAATTTATTATTTTTTTACAGGAAACTCGCGCGCGCATATATTTTAGGTCTATATATTTTGGCTATCGGTTGGCTACTAATATGATTTGTGTTTCGTGTGCAGTGGGCAGTGTTCATTTGTGTAACATATTGTGTGAGAAGTCTGTGAGTGTCTTTTACATGTGTTAAGTGTATAATTTAAGCTAGGGTGATCGTTTTATTAGTTTTACATTTATGGTATCTAGGGTAACTTAAAACTATGGACCGCAAACAATCATCTTAAAAAGTCCCAAAAATGTTCTAAGAGAAAAAATCGATTTTTTACAATTTTTTTTTAAAATAATGTCAGATCTTGACGTTTCATGCATTTTTAAGTCATTTGGCATCAAAAACAAAAAAACGATTTTCGACTTTTCCTTTGGTCCCCCCTTGGAAAAAATTTCATGGGTAATAAGTTCAAAACATTGATGAATTTTAGGCACCCCTAAATCATGTGCGATTAAGCTCAAATTTTCCATGGGGTCATATTTTGGGGCAACAAACTTGTGAGCAATTTCATTTTTTTTAATTCGAAAATGTCGATAATGATTTACTAACGCGTTATTAAACCTTCATTACCATTTAGATGCATTCCCGTGTACGTAGGGTAAGACGGTATA
Organism: Armigeres subalbatus; assembly: GCF_024139115.2. Taxonomy (NCBI): domain Eukaryota; kingdom Metazoa; phylum Arthropoda; class Insecta; order Diptera; family Culicidae; genus Armigeres; species Armigeres subalbatus. The sequence goes on along the minus strand of NC_085139.1, from coordinate 304,625,743 downwards.
ATATGCCCCCCCCCCTAATGCAATACTATTTTTACTATTTACTTTTCAACGCAATTTATGCAAACTTTGTGTTATTTGGTAGTCCAGAAAATCGCAAATGTATTGCCCTTGAGTAGTCATATAAAAATATTACAGATAACACTTAATACAGCTTTTCTCAAAGTGGTAAAAAATGGATTTCAAAAAGTGCCTGGGCAATACGCCCCCCCACCCAGCCAAAGACGTTTCATAGCCCTTCATTAGTATTTTATCAATCCCAGAATAAAAAGGTTACAAAATGTGTTTGACGTTAAAAAACCAACAGTGCATTTAAGCAGGTTTGAATCACATTTCAATAGTCTCAATATAATTTTTAAGCAACTGCATGCTGCAAGCTCGCCGCGCTTGTGTCCAGTTGGTAAGGGCATATTGTCCTGCCGACAGTGTGGCGTTTTGTCCACTGAAATTTATTTTCGAAATACGTTAATTTTTTTGAAGATGGAAGCAATTTTCTGTCATATTATCCACTGAGAAAAGTTATTTCTTGCCCAACTGAGTGTTCCAGTGCAAACTTTGCAGAGAGTATGCTAGCGTCGCTCCAGAATTGAGCAAACGAACATTGGAAGTTACTGTAACTTTTTGTATTTTGCCATTATTTTCATTACTTAATACAAAAATGATACACATAGTATGATGGTTTCACAAATAATTCACAAATAAATAAAGATATTAGTTAGTTATAGTTTTCTAGAAATCAAAGGGCGGCGTTTAGGCCAGGTGGGGCGCATTATACCGTCTTACCCTAGTAACATACTACTGGCGACTGGTGATCACTATCACATCAAAACAACCCAGCAGAGAAAAAAACACGCGATGAAACGCAGTAGAAAATTATTCCTTAGCAGTCGAAGAACGCAGAGGAAAAAATATATAATGCAAACTTTAAAACTCCAAGCCGAAGCCAATCCAATTCAGTCCGATCGTTAGTGCCCGCTTGATTTATGATGACACTTGTTTCTCGCGTTTATTTTCCTTCTGATTGGTGCTGCACAAAGAGTGCGACGCGGCGCGGCAGTCGAAGCTGGCCATGAACGCACGCTCACCTCACACTCGCACGCTAAGCGGATCTTCTCGGATCGGAGTGAGAAAACTCATCGACAACGGCTCACCTCACGCAGGCAGGCGATGCATCATCATCGCATAGCCAACCGACGACCCCACTCAGCTCGCTCCGATTGTTGAGTGGGCGCCGTCCGATGCTCCTGCATATTGCATTAGCAACAGCAGCACTCGGAACGGAAGCAGCACTCATTTTCCGATGGTTTGCTCAGATAGTGGGATATGGTTGCATGTAGGCTAACTCAATAACGCACTGCCTGATGGGCTGAATGCTTTCAGAATAGATACTGCGCCTGCGTTCTCTCTTTGCAAGTCAACTCTCAATCTTTACGTTTTGGGAAATTCGATTTGCTCTATTTAGCGACACGCGTTCTTGGCGATTTTACACATCAAATTCCAACATTTCACGGAAATGATGAAATATTAAAATTCAATCATTTCCTTTTCAATAGTATTTTGATGAATGTAGAAAATTTCACCATGATTTATGCTCATAAAAAGCTATGAAACGATTACATCTCCGAAAATCTGTTCCAAAAATGCAGCCCGCCACTGGCGGAGAGGAGCAGAGAAAATTCCTTCACGCTATCCTTTCTCGGCCAGTGCAAATTGTACCGTCGAGCAAAGTGGTCGTGTTTTCCGCAGCCTTGTGGAGTGTTCTTTGTAAAAGGTTTCCTCCTTTTCTGACCCGATTTGATTAGTGGTCTTAACCCTGAACGATCGACAGTTTATCACCATCTACAAAGTGCGATCACCATCACCCGATTGCTTCGATTGTGTCGGACATTCTGAACTACATTGACCACCGAAGCATTTTCGAGAAATCGAAAAATTTTCATCCTACGGAACAGCTTAAATTTCACATGATTCCCCACGGTTCTGTGGAGGCGCGTTTGTGGTCGTGAGTACCCACCGAACAGCAGCAGCAGCCAACGACAGTGTGAGTGTGCGAGCAGCTTTCGGGGGGTTTGGGAAAATGTTCCACCTCCCGAAGGACAAGAAAGGCCTGGCGCTTTGTATTGGGAAAAACCGTGTCAAATCTCTTCCCAGCCAGTATTGATTGTCACAGCAGTCGGAGAAAAGCGCGAATCGGTGGGCGTGTGTGTGTGTGTGAGTGAGTGTCATCCAGTGGAAAAGTTCTCGCTCTCTCTCTCTCTCTCTCTCTCTCTGCGTGAACCGACCTGACGGGTGGGAAATGACAAATGGAAAACAGTGCGGAGAAAAATGAGACACTGGGTCGCCTTTCACTTTGCCGCTAAGTAGGCAGTGTCAGTGAGGTGAGAGCAAAAAGTGTGTGAATGAGGAAAAGGCGTGAGATTTTTCAAGATGAATGCAGTTTTCTCACTGTTGTCGGATGCGGAGTGTAAGTTACACTTTTCTTTGGGAATAAATTATCGATTAATTACCATAACATATGATGAGTTTTTGTGCTCATTGATTTATTGTTTATGACATGTGCATAAATGTGAGCGCTAAGATAATTTACTAACGAAGCGACACTATTTGGATGTTTCAGCTAGATTTCTATAAACAGGAGTTTTCAGAAAATTAGTATGAATTTTCAGAAATTAATTAAATTTCTTAAATGTCCCTATTCAATATTTGGTGTAATTATTAAAGAAGTAAAATAAAAAGTGAAATTTATGTATTTTCTGATAGAATGATTTCTGTATTTTTTAAAGAGCTTCTAGTGAAGATATTGTGGCAAAATTTTAGATCATTTTCAGTTTAAGATGTTCTTGGAGAATCTTAAATGAAAAACCATGAAGAAAACCTTGTAGAAGTTTCAATATGGACTGAATAAATTTACAAATAAAATCATTGTGAACGCGTAGGTATACGTACGTTAGGCTTCCGTTAGGCTTCTTAAAGACGATCATCACGGAATCCAAAACTGAAAGAACTCGCGTTTTCAAGGGCATCCCATTTGAAACGGAAGCCACGCACAACTGTCAGTTTTATTATTCCATGCATGCTTCCAAAATGACAGTTGTGCGTTGCTTCCATATTAAGTGTTGTGCCCACGAAAACGCGAGTACATTTAGTTTTGGATTTCGTGATGAGTGTCCTTAAGAACGTCCATTCTTCTTATTCTCTTCTTCAAAGGCTCTATATTCTAACTGGAACATGGTCGGCATTCCAATTTAGTATTCTATTGACATTTCCTCAGTTGTTAGTTGAAAGTTTTTCTATGCCCGCATTTCATGAGTATGTATCCCTTATGTGCCAAGTACAATGGATACAGTATGCCCAGGGTGTCGAGAAAGCTTCCCGCCCGAAAACATCATAGACCGGACCGGGAATCGAACTCACCATCTCCGGATTGGTGATCCTACGCCTTTGCTCGCAAGGCTACTTCTTCTTCTTCTTCTTCTTATTGGCATTACATCCCCACACTGGGACAGAGCCGCCTCGCAGCTTAGTGTTCGTTAGGCACTTCCACAGTTATTAACTGCGAGGTTTCTAAGTCAGGTTACCATTTTGCATTGGTATATCATGAGGCTAGCACGATGATACTTTTATGCCCACGGAAGTCGAGACAATTTCCAATCCGAAAATTGCCTAGACCGGCACCGGGAATCGAACCCAGCCACCCTCAGCATGGTCTTGCTTTGTAGCCGCTCGTCTTACCACACGGATAAGGAGGGCCCATGAGGGCCCATCGCAAGGCTACTGGAGACCCTGAATCTGAACGTCCATTATGCCTCACGTATTTATATACAAAACGTCGCGAACCTATTGTGAACGTACCTTGAGAATACTTTGTGGACGTTAGGCAGAATAACAGCGATTTCAACAAAGCTTGTTTTCACATATGGCCCTCTACTAATCTCACCCAAAAAAAGTTACTGATATAATATCTGTGTAGAAAAACATCTGAAAGGACGAAGGTTCTTTGGAAGAAAATAGGGAGAATACTTCTTTCCTTGACAAATTGTTAAGGGATATTTAGTTGAATTCCTAAGCAAACATCAACTCCAGGAGGAACTTCTGGGAAACCAAAATCAGAAGGGGTTGTGTACAAGACACGACCGCCCGGCGTAAACCTCGCAAAACTGTTTGATGCAATGATAATTCTAGCATCATGTAAATAAAAGGTTGTTAATCGCTACAGATACCATCCATGCGAATAAATTTATTGCAGTGTCTCCGACTACCGACGCACGCTTTTGATTCCGTCCCCCAGCGATTATGTTTTGTACTTTGACGAAAATTCGTCTCGGATCAACTTTCTCCTATCGTGGCTCTGAAAAGAACCAATTTATTTTGAATAATATGCAGTTTAATCGATAAATACGCTATCAGATTCAATACTTTTTCTTGTTAATGTTGGCGAAGCACCAAATTAGAATTCAGAGGTCGGGACTTCCGAACCGAACTTTCTTCCGAAGTTTTATCTGTCGAACTAATTGATGCGTTGTTTAGCGCATCTTTAGGCGAATCCAGCGCCCTACTTCCGAAGATGGGTAAGTTGCTTGTATATGGAGAAAAATCCAACTTCGGTATAAAAAGCGTTCTAACTTTATTCCGGATAGATAATAACCACTTGCTGACGGCTGCTGTTTGGCTGCTGTTCGATACTAACGCCATTATATTTTCTTCAGTCATCATGCGAATAAATTTATTGTAGCATCACGCTCCGATGCACACCAAACCAAGTGGTTATGATTTGCACTTTGAAAATTTCGATTGGATTTAGAAAAGGATCAATTAATTCTCAATACACATTTTATATCGCTAACACAGTGATTGGCTGTGTTAGCGATATAAAATGTGTATACTCAGAACCGTGCGGAAAATTTTTACTGACCATGAATTTGCTACAGTCACAGTACAGTCTTTTACTTTCTTCTGAACATTCATTCATTTATTTAGTTTACATCTAAACGGATAACACTGAATCAACAATTTGCCGCCACAATACACGCTTCGAGGCCGCATCTCTCCATCCTCGAATACGCCCCACGCTCGCCAAGTCATTTTGCACCTGGTCTGCCCACCTCGCTCGCTGCGCTTTACGCCGTCTCTCCATCTTTGCAGGGTTGCTGTCCGGCATTCTTGCAACATGCCCTGCCCATCGTATTCTTCCGGCTTTAGCTTCCTTCTGGATACTGGGTTCGCCGTAGAGTTGGGCGAGCTCATGGTTCATTCTTCGCCGCCACACACCGTCTTCTTGCACACCGCCAAAGATGGTCCTAAGCACCCGTCTCTCGAATACTCCGAGTGCTTGCAAGTCCTCCTCGAGCATTGTCCATGTTTCATGTCCGTAGAGGATCTGTTGAAAATCGTACCCCGGAGATTACACCCGGCTCTTCCAATTACACCTTCTAACGCAATGTTGAACAACAGGCACAAAAGCTCATCACCTTGTCTTAGCCCCAGACGCGATTCGAACAAACTGGAGTGTTCGTAATCTTCACACAGTTTTCCACACCATCTACCGTTGCTTTGATCAGTTTGGTAAGCTTCCCAGGGAAGCTGTTCTCGTCCATAATTTTCCATAGCTCTACGCGGTATATACTGTCGTATGCCGCCTTGAAATCATCGAACAAATGGTGCGTTGGGACCTGGTATTCACGGCATTTTTGAAGGATTTGCCGTACAGTAAAAATCTGGTCTGTTGTCGAGCGGCCGTCAACGAAGCCGGCTTTATAACTTCCCACGAACTCGTTCACTAATGGTGACGGACGATGGAAGATGATCTGGGATATCACTTTGTAGGCGGCATTAAGGATGGTGATCGCTCGAAAGTTCTCACACTCCAGTTTGTCGCCTTTCTTGTAGATGGGGCATAAAACCCCTTTCTTCCACTCCTCCGGTAGCTGTTCGGTTTCCCAGATTCTGACTATCAGTTTGTGCAGGCAAGTGACTAGCTTTTCCGGGCCCATCTTGATGAGCTCAGCTCCGATACCATCCTCACCAGCTGCTTTATTGATCTTTAGCTGTTGAATGGCATCCTCAACTTCCCTCAAGGTGGGAACTGGTTGGCTTCCATCGTCCGCTGAACTGACGTAGTCATCTCCTCCGCTGCCTTGACTTTCACTGCCTGTACTCTCAGCGCCATTCAGATGTTCCTCGTAGTGCTGCTTCCACCTTTCGATCACCACACGTTCGTCCGTCAAGATGCTCCCATCCTTATCCCGGCACATTTCGGCTCGCGGCACGAAGCCTTTGCGGGATGCGTTGAGCTTCTGGTAGAACTTGCGTGTTTCTTGAGAACGGCTCAGCTGTTCCATCTCCTCGCACTCCGCTTCTTCCAGGCGGCGTTTCTTCTCCTGAAAAAGGCGGGTCTGCTGTCTCCGCTTCCGTCTATAACGTTCCACGTTCTGCCGGGTACCTTGCTGCAGCGCGACCGCCCGCGCTGCGCCCTTCTCCTCCAGAATCTGTCTGCACTCTTCGTCGAACCAATCGTTCCGTCGACTTCGTCCCACATACCCGACGTTGTTCTCCACTGCGTCGTTAATGGCTGCTTTAACTAATTCCAGCGATCCTCAAGAGGGGCCCCATCGAGCTCACCTCCTTCCGGCAACGCTGCCTCGAGATGCTGCGCGCTTGCAGTGGCGACTTCAGGTTGCTTCAGTCGCTCTAGGTCGTACCGCAGTGGTCGTCGGTACCGAACATTGTTGATGACGGATAGTTTTGGGCGCAGTTTCACCATCACCATATAGTGGTCAGAGTCGATGTTAGCGCCACGATATGTCCTGACGTCGATAATGTCGGAGAAGTGCCGTCCATCAATCAGAACGTGGTCGATTTGTGATTCTGTCTGCAGTGGTGAACTCCAGGTGTACCGATACGGGAGGCTGTGTTGGAAGTAGGTGCTGCGATTGGCCATATTCTTGGAGGCGGCGAAATCAATTAGTTGTAGGTCGTTTTCGTTCGTCAGTCCCAATAGTCGGTCTAAACTCCTCCTCTTGGGCAACCTGAGCGTTCAAATCATCTTTGATGATTTTGACATTCGCACCATTGATCCCTTCCAACAAACCTCCTGCGGCGCTACGATGCCGAATCCACGGTCCTTGAGCACATCGGCGAGTATGCGTGTGCTCCCGATGAAGTTGAGAGATTTGCAGTTCTACGAACCGAGTTTCCAATCGCTAGTCCCTTTTCGTCGCAGTGGTCTTCGCCGATGGTTCCGGTCCGTACTCTCTTGTTGATTGTTCGTTGCTTATGTTTTTTTAAAGGCTGGCTTGCAGGGCCAGACACCAAACCCCCTAAATTTCCGGAGGACCATTTCTCCTTATTGCCGGTGGACCATGGTGCACAGTTTTACTTAGAGTCCCTCTTTCGAAACATGTGCTGTGCATATTAGACTGGCCCAGATTAGTATGGGGAGAAAAAATGTTGTTGAACTCCACGGGGCACCCCCCAGAATTGTGTCTTTGGGTGAGAAAATCAATCTCTGAAAATTTCAGTTCAATCCCTTGTTGCATAAGCTGGCGCATTTGATTTGAAGTTTGTATGGGGATTTCAGCCAAAATGTATAGGAAAATACACCTCCGTCACTCATTCGATCTGGAAATTGGTTCTGATTGCTCGATTGACCTCAGAATTGCAAAAACGGCAGTTGGTATGCTACAGAACAATTTCACAGAATATTGCATTGATTAGGTGAACTTTTATATAGTTTCCGGCTGATTTATTAGGAGCTGATTTGTGTATTTTTGGATTTTTTGATCGAATCGCATCAGCCGAAACCTATATAAAAGTTCATTAAATCATCATACAATGTTCTGTGAAATTGTTCTGTAGCATACCAACTGCCGTTTTTGCAATTCTGAGGTCAATCGAGCAATCAGAACCAATTTCCAAATCGAATGAGTGACGGAGGTGTATTTTCCTATACATTTTGGCTGAAATCCCCATACAAACTTCAAATCAAATGCGCCAGCTTATGCAACAAGCGATTGAGCTGAAATTTTCAGAGATTGATTTTCTCACCCAAAGACACAATCCTGGGGGGTGCCCCGTGGAATTAGACAACTTTTTGTTTCCTGGGCCAGTCTAGTGCATATGCATAGCCAAGATATTTAACAAAAAAATGGTTTTCGTACGGCCGAGTTGCCGAATAATATGCAACTAATTGCTAGAAGGAATTGGTCAGTTTAGAAAAATCTCCATTTTACTATCATGGTTCGCGCTTCAAGATGCAACCAAAAATTAACTGAAGTCTAGGATCCCTTATGATCGATAGTGACATCTTCAGGAATCCAATCAAATGTTCGTTTTGGATTTCAAAGCCGCGTTCTATTTTTTTTCCAAAAATTTCTTCACTATCGAACGTAAGGGATCCCAAACTTCAGTTAATTTTTGGTTGCATCTTGAAGCGCGGTCCGGGAAAGAAATTAATGAGATTTTTTCAATCTGACCAATTCCTTCTAGACCAAACATCTCCAGGACTCCAAACAAACTTTCGTTTTGGATTGCAAAGCCGCGACCCATTTTTTTTCAAAAATTTCTTCACCATAGATCATAAGGGATCCCAATCTTCAGTTAATATTTGGTTGCATTCTGAAGCGCGAATCATGAAAGTAAAATGAAGATTTTTCTAAACTGACCAATTTCTTCTGGAACAAACATTTCCAAGACACCAAACAAACTTTGATTTTGGATTGCAAATCTCTGTTCGAACGCGGCTTTTCAATCTAAAACCAAAGTTTGTATGTAGTTCTGGGAATGATCAGTCTTGAAAATGTTGATCGGTATCGAAAATTTCTAATTAATTACTTCACTAACTTGTGCTTCAATATGCAATAAAGTTTTGGGTCCCTAATAAGCCAAGTAGAAGCATGTACGAGGCATTGAAGACGGCCTCTTTTGAGGTCGATATACGGATCTGTAAAGTTACAATCATGTGATGGAATTAATTGGGATAGTACTAACTCATCTTATGACAAGTAATCCCGCTTCAACAGTTTAAAATTGCTGTGCGGCCCTTGATGGTATGCATGCTGGGAACAACTGATCTAGAACATCCTTTTCGGGCATATTTGTAACGTAAATCATATCTTTAGAACACATCGGCATGATGAGATGCTAACGGTTTAACCAGATGTAGTTGACTACCAACGATATGAACTCCAAAACAATTTGGAGCGCCTGGAACATTTGGGTAGGGCAAAACTGAATTGTAAATAATACTCTTGGACTCTGTGAGCCTGTATGGACATAAACAGTTCCATATAAGGTGTAGTTTTACGGGAAGACCAAACGATCTAAACTCCAGGATAATTTGGAGAAACCTAGAACATCTTTAGTAATACTTACTATAGCATGTCTGTTTAAATTTTTTTTAATTCTCAAAAAAACAAAATCACAATCGATTGAAAAACGACGAAAATACTAAAGAAACATGTTAACCTTTCAATCCCCAACGTCTGTTTTTAAGGGCTTTGAAAAATCAAAACTGCATTTCTTGACCGATTCTTTTGCAACAAGTTGCATTCCATCCGGATGGATCCCAATTTTCCATTTATACTAGTTTCGAGGCTATCCACAGTACGGTTCCAGAATGATTCCAGATTCCGTTGGGGTCAGTTGTCCTCGGAATAAGTGGCCATTTACAATTTTAAGTCAAAACAGGTCGTGCGACACCTCAAACTTCATGATTTCACAAAGCAATGATGGGAATGATATTTTTGGAGTTCCTGGCCCACTCGGACTCAATCTGGCCACATCGATCACAATCCGGGGACCTACAAAATGGCCATTTTCTAAATTGATTCAAAGTAGGCCGTGCGACACCTCAAACTTCATGATTTTACAAAGCAATGATGGGAATGATATTTTTTGGGTTCCTGGCCCACTCGGATCCATTCCGGCCACAATCCGGAGGACCTACGGAATGGCCATTTCCTAAATTGATTCAAAATAGGTCGTGTGACACCTCAAACTTCATGATTTTACAAAGCAATGATGGGAATGATATTTTTTGGGTTCCTGGCCCTCTCGGATCCCTTCCGGCCACAATACGGAGGACTTTCGGAATGGCCTTTTCCTAAATTGATTCAAAATAGGTCGTGTGACATCCCAAACTTCATGAAAAGCAATGATAAGAATGATATTTTAGGTTTCCTGGCCCCCTCGGATTCAATCCGGTCACATCTGTCATAATCCAGGGAACTACGAAATGGCCATTTTCTAAATTGCTTCTAAATAGGTGGTGCGACACCTCAAACTTCACAAAGCAATGATGGGAATCATATTTTAGGGTTCCTGGCCCATTTGGATCCATTCCGGCCACGATCCGGAGGACCTACGGAATGGCCATTTTCTAAATTGATTCAAAATAGGTCGTGTGACACCTTGAACTTCATGATTTTACAAAGCAATGATGGGAATGATATTTTTGGGTTCCTGGCCCACTCGGATCCATTCCGGCCACAATCCGAAGGACCTACGGAATGGCCATTTTCTAAATTGATTCAAAATAGGTCGTGTGACACCTCAAACTTCATGATTTTACAAAGCAATGATGGGAATGATATTTTTTGGGTTCCTGGCCCACTCGGATCCATTCCGGCCACAATCCGAAGGACCTACGGAATGGCCATTTCCTAAATTGATTCAAAATAGGTCGTGTGACACCTCATACTTCATGATTTTACAAAGCAATGATGGGAATGATATTTTTAGGGTTCCTGGCCCACTCGGATTCAATCCGGCCACATCTGTCACAATCCAGGGACCTACGAAATGGCCATTTTCTAAATTGCTTCTAAATAGGTGGTGCGACACCTCAAACTTCACAAAGCAATGATGGGAATCATATTTTTAGGGTTCCTGGCCCACTCGGATCCATTCCGGCCACAATCCGGAGGACCTACGGAATGGCCATTTCCTAAATTGATTCAAAATAGGTCGTGCGACACCTCAAACTTCATGATTTTACAAAGCAATGATGGGAATGATATTTTTTGGGTTCCTGGCCCACTCGGATCCATTCCGGCCACAATCCGAAGGACCTACGGAATAACCATCTCCCAAATTCAGTCGAAATAGGTCGTGTGACACCTCCAACTTCATGATTTCACAGAGCAATGATGGGAATGATATTTTTTGGGTTCCTGGCCCACTCGGATCCATTCCGGCCACAATCCGAAGGACCTACGAAATGGCCATTTCCTAAATTGATTCAAAATAGGTCGTGTGACACCTCATACTTCATGATTTTACAAAGCAATGATGGGAATGATATTTTTAGGGTTCCTGGCCCACTCGGATTCAATCCGGCCACATCGGTCACAATCCAGGGACCCAGGAATTCCACCGAAAATGTATACAAAAATTATACCGTAAATGAAATCAACAATGGAATTTTCGGAGGAATTCCTAGATTAATTCCCAAAAAATCCTGCAAGATTTCTACTGGGAGATCCTCCAAGAGTTTTTTCGAAAATTCCTCCTGGAGTTCCCCAACAAACAATTTAAGCTGAACAAGCTAATTTTTTAGCTGAAGAAGCTCATTTGCCATGACACAAGCTCTTCTTCAGCTTCCAATGTTTGTTGGGTCCTCCGGGAATTCCACCAGCAGTTTCTCAAGGAGTTCCTGCAGGGTTTTCTCCAAGAATTATTCCGGCCGTTCTATCGACAGATCCAACGGGGGTTCCTCTGAAAATTCTTCGGGAGTTTCTAAAGAATTTCCTCCGGGAATTCATTCAAGCTTTCTTTCTGGAATTCATTTAGGCTTCTGCAGGAATTTATGTAGAAATTCCTCCAGAAGCTCCACCGAGAATTTCTCTGGAAGCTCCTCAATGAATTCTCCGGGAGGTCCTCTGTTGATGATGATGATCCAGCTACATACCCCTATAAAGGGTTCAGCTAGACGAGATTTGTCTATAAGATGAATTATCCAAGAATTTTTCCGAGAATTCTTCTGGTAGTTTCACTGGCAGTTCCTTCGGGGGTTCATTTGAAATTTCTCCCGGGAGTTTTTTCAGAAATTCCTTCGGAAGTTATTTCAAGAATTCCTCCGAGAGTTCCTCCGAGAATTCCTCTGAGAGTTCCTCCGAGAATTCTACAGGCAATTCATCCGGGTGTTTATCCGGGAATTCCTTCGGGAGTTCCACCAGTAGCTCTTCCAGGAAATCATGCAGGCTTTTTTCAGGAAATCATTTAAGCCTTCTTCAGCAATTTAGCTGGAAATTCCTCCCAAAGTTCTTCCAATAATTTCTCTGAGAGTTCCTTTAGGAATTCTTATAGGAGTTCCTTCTGAAATTCCTACGGGAATTCCTCCGGGAGATCCACCGACAGTTTCTATGAGCATTTCTCCGAGTATTCTTCTAAGAAGGAACACCTGGAGTAATTTGCGGAGGAGCTCCCGAAGGAATTTTTGGAGGAATTTTCGGAGGAACTTCCGGTGCAACTTTTGTAGGAATTTCTTAAAGAACTACATGGGGAATTTCTAGAGCAACTCTCGTAAGAACTCTTGGATGAACTCCCAAATGATTTTCCGTAAGAATTTCAGGAGGAACTCCTGGAAGAATTCTCAAAGGATATCCCGGAGGAACTCCCAGAGAAATTCTCCGAGAAACTTCTGGAGGATTTTGTGGATAAATTCCCAAAAAAGCCTGAATAAATTCCCGGAGGATCTACTGCTGGAACTTCCGGAGGAATTTTCAGAGGAACAGTCGTTGGAATACCCGGAGTTGAATTTCTAGAGGAACTTCCGAAATTCAATTTCCTGTGAAATTCCTGCCATATATCCTCCAAGAATTCCATGTGACTTGGAGGGATTCCCGGAGGAACTCTTGGAAAAATTTCTGGAGGAGCTCCCGGAGAAACTCCCACAAGAACTTCCGGAAGAATTCTCACAAGGAAGTCCTGAACTAATTCTTGTGGAAGTTCATGAAGGATTTTCTGGATAAATATCTGAAGGATTTCCCGGAAAAATACCAGGAAGAATAATTGCAGAAATTTCCAGATGAAATGCGGAAGAAATTACCGGATGAATTCCCGGAGGTTATTCTGAAGAAATTCCTGGAAGAATTCTTGGAAGATATCTTGGAGGAACTCTCAAATTAATATCCGAATGAAATTCTGGAGTAAATTTCTAGTGAGGTCCGGAAAGCATTCTAAGACAATTCCGCGGAAAAATTGCGGGGAAAATTCCTGAAGGAATTCCTGGAGAAGTACCTGCAGCAATTCCCGGGAAAATATCTAGAAGAATTTCCGAGGAAATACATTGACGAATTCCTGGAGAAATTTCGAAAGAAATTTTTAGATGAATTCTTGAAGGATATTCTGAAGTAATAGCGGAAAGAATTCCAGAAAGAAATTCTAGAGGATTTCGCTATTAAATATATGGAGGTATTCCCGGAAAAACTCCTGAAGGTTATCCTGGAGGAATTAAAGGATGAATTCCTGGAGGAATGCCCGGAGAAGTTCCTAGAAGAATTTCCGAAGGAATTTCTCAAAGATTTACAAGTGAAATTATGGAGCGAAATCGGAGGATTTCCGTCATAAATTTCTGAAGAAACTTCTAGCGGAATTTTGTAAGGAAATTCCGTTTGTATTCTTGAAGGAACTCTTGAATGTATTCCTGAAGGAATTGCCGGAGATTTTTCTGGAAGAATAGCCAAAGAAATGTCTAGAAGGAAAAATTGGAGAAGAAACGAAATCTTCAAGGAATTTCCTCATGAGTTTCTAGTTTCTAGATAAGAGAAATTACAATTACATCAGAGGAATTTGTGGATAACTTTCCGGAGGAATTTAGAAGTTCCCAGGGGAGCTTCTAGAAGGATTTCAAGGAGAATTCTTGAGTCCGATATTTTTCGAGTTGTTTTGCCGCAACCTTCCCCCTCTTGCCCTTGTATCATTCCTATCATTGCTTTGTAAAATCATTTAGTTTGAGGTGCCACACGACCTATTTAGAATCAATTTAGAAAATGGCCATTCCGTAGGTCCCCGGATTATGACCGATGTGGCCGGATTGAATCCGAGTGGGCCAGGAATCTTAAAAATATCATTCCCATCATTGCTTTGTAAAATCATGAAGTTTGAGGTGTCGCACGACCTATTTTGAATCAATTTAGTAGATGGCCATTCCGTAGGTCCCCAGGTTGTGACCGATGTGGCCGGATTGAATCCGAGAGGGCCAGGAACCCAAAAAATCTCATTACCATAATTGCTTTGTAAAATCATGAAGTTTGAGGTGTCGCACGACCTATTTTGAATCAATTTAGGAAATGGCCATTCCGTAGGTCCTCCGGATTGTGGCCGGAATGGATCTGAGTGGGCCAGGAACCCTAAAAATATGATTCCCATCATTGCTTTGTAAAATCATGAAGTTTGAGGTGTCACACGACCTATTTTGAATCAATTAAGAAAATGGCCATTCCGTTGGTCCTCCGGATTGTGGCCGGAATGGATCCGAGTGGGCCAGGAACCCTAAAAATATCATTCTCATCATTGCTTTGTGAAATCATGGAGATTGATGTGTCGCACGGCCTACTTTGAATCAATTTAGAAAATGACCATTCCGTAGGTCCCCGGATTGTGATCGATGTGGCCAGATTGAGTCCGAGTGGGCCAGGAACCCCAAAAATATCATTCTCATCATTGCTTTGTGAAATCATGAAGTTTGAGGTGTCGTACGACCTGTTTTGACTTAAAATTGTAAATGGCCACTTATTCCGGGGACAACTGACCCCAACGGAATCTGGAATCATTCTGGAACCGTACTGTGGATAGCCTCGAAACTAGTATAAATGGAAAATTGGGATCCATCCGGATGGAATGCAACTTGTTGCAAAAGAATCGGTCAAGAAATGCGGTTTTACAACAGTTTAAATTTCTGAAAGCCCTTAAAAACAGACGTTGGGGACGGAAAGGTTAATAATACCCGTTAAGTTAGGCAATTATTGGTCAACCAGCAACGTTTGATATTTCTCTTGGCTTGAACATCCCTAATTTTCCATACAAACTTGCGTCTTGGATTTTGAAGCCGCGTTCCAATTTTTTTCAAAAATTCTTTCACCAGGGGTCACTAGAGACCCCAAACCTCAGTTAATTTTTGGATTCATCTTGAAGCAAATTTTTATTTTCATAATTTGTTGCGCAGTGTTATTTTTAACCAGTTGATGATCGGCGGCAGAAGCGCGGCGGCGTGGGTCGGCGTGAACCAATTTCATGAATTTCTCCAGGAATTTCTCCGGAAGATCTCCGGATATAGGATCACACTTTCCTTGATTTCTGATGGCAATTTGAATAAGAATTTCAAAAGAAAAACACGAGTATCACTAGTGTCCATTCTACAAAGTACACCGTGACTATGCTACGCTTATCAGCTCAATATTCTTTCGTAGTATTACATGTTCTTGATCCTCCAAGATGTGTTTTTAAATTATAAAATTATCAGGGTTGAATGATTTCCAATGTGCTTTTTGATCTATAATAGTCAAACAACGGCTATGTTAAAAAAATGGAGAACCGCAAACGGCAATTCCGATTGAAAGCGTTTTTGGTAAATATTTTTTTTATCTTCGAAATTAAACTTCTTTCCTGTAAATACCTTCTTAAGAAGTTTGAGGCAATGGTTGATGTGAATACTTTTTAACAAAAATATTGCGCTTGCCCGGACTAAGGCAATGGAGAATGTGATTCCTTCCTTAAAAATAAAGTCCGAGCACTAATGCAATGGTAAATGCGTCGCTTCTTAAGGGAGTGTTTCCCCAGATTATTATTGCTATTATTCTATCTTCAATAACACGTATCTGCCCGAGATAATATGGATGTAATCCATTCTTTAAAAGAAATCATTTCCACGAAGTAAGGCAATGGTAGATGTGGTCCCTTCTTCAGAAATAGGTGTTAGCTTGAAATAATGCAAATATGAATGAATTGAGAATAATAATAAGGATTAATGTGCTCTCTTATTTTGATGCCAATTCGGCCAGAATAAGGAAAAAATATATAAATAATATTTAGGCCGATACAAATATTTATAAACTATTTTGTCTCCCCCCCCTCGGATTTTTTTTGCTAAAAAATAATATTTTGACGACACAAAATAAAATTCGGATAATTTTGAGGATTTTCAAAACTTTCTTTAACAATTCCGAGATTAATCCGAGAAGTATTTTGATTTTTTTTCATTTTAATATTTATTTTTTATTGCCGACCCCCCCCCCCCCCCTTGACCTTTTGGAGACCAATAGGAGAAAATGTTAATTAAATATTTGTAACGGCTTTATTGAATGTATAATATTTTATCGAAAAACATTTTCTCAGAATAGCATTAGGCTTTTTCTTGAATAAGTGTAGCATATCAGCAGTTTTGAAACATGTAATTGCTCCATATTAATTCTTTAAGCGCGCTCCTATAGTGAACGAATTATCTCCTCTTCTTGCCTTATTATGGACAGACGTTCTTTCTCGAGATGCTTTATACTGGATAGACGAGTTTATATAAAGAAGGCATTATCTCCTCCATTAGCATTACATCGGGTAGATGGGATCATTTAAAGAAGGCTGTCTCATTGATTTACTTTATTTCAGACAAACGAGTTCATTTAAAGAAGGGACTATCTATCCTCTTTGCCTTATACCGCAAATGTGTTCATTTGAGGAAGACATTGTCACTTCCTTTTGCTTTAAACCGGGCAGATGAATTCATCATACCAAGGATACTAATACATTTAAAGAAAGCAATATCTCTTCACTTCCCTTGGAATGTTTTTCAACATAGTGCTGCTCTAGCATTTTCACAGTTATTGAAGGCTTTCCCGTGCCTGACAGTTGCATGAATGTCTTGTGTGGCAAGTACAATGGACACACTGTGCTCAAAGAGCCGAAAATGCTTCTCACACGCATCCTAAGCCGAACCGAGAATCGAACTCGCAACCTCCGGATCAGAAATCCTCCAATCGCTTTGTGCCGCACTCAAAAAGAAGAGAGAAGCATTCGGGGAAATGTTACATTCGGGGAATTGTTACATTCGGGGAAATTGCATTCGGGGAATTGGTTTTCGGGGAATTGTCGTACAATCGTTCTACCAGGCACTCCTCCGAAAAATCTTCAAAGAAATCTTCGAAAATTCCTTCAGAAATTTCTCTTGTATCCACACGAAAAAAAACTTCATAATGAATGTATTCGGCAAAACACATACATTTTTGCCATTGTGGTTTCTTAGTGGAACATATGTCTAATTGCAATGAATACAATGCAGCATTGCATAAGACAATCATAACATGAAACTTATACATTTCATGTCGAATGCTAATAAACATAATAAGAGATTTCGAATAGTCCATATAACGTCAATGTATGATTTTGATTAGAAAAATAACAATAAAATCAATGGGGTTTTTCTAATATCAATTCTTTTTTATTTTAAAATCTTGAAATCTATTTAAATCCGAAAATCGCACGTATTTGGTTTACTTATTATTTTTATTGACTTAAATTTAAATAAAAATGTTAACGCGTTGTTCCGGTTGATGTTGTAACGAGATCGGGGGAATACACGAACTGCAACCATCCGGTGTCGATATCGATCAGTCGGGTCATACTGTCCTTACATGCCGAGGTACATGCCGCAAGCAAATCTTCACTAGTTAGCATATGTGTGATGCAAACTCCACCTGTGTCGCTGGTTGACTCTTCGTTCGGCTGGTCGACTGCCGGATGGTCTCGTCCAGCGAACCAGCTGTGACTATATGCCTCGATACAACATTACCTTCCTTTATTTTTACTTCTATACGCATAACTTGGATCGGGATCTAGCTTGCGTGTCTGCACATCCCAACATATTACCATGTTTCCGTTGGATCTTGACACCGCCATGGACGGTGATCGACAACGCAATCGCCGCACCGACGAACCATCAGAATTTCGTTTCTGGATTGCTGAAAAAAAAACAATTTTTCTTTCAATAAATATAACTTGATGCCCATAAATATGATATTAATTACTTGCCAGGTTTATCTTAAAGCTTTTCTTGGGGTTTGGCACCGATGAAGGCCCAAGTAACATTTTAGGTTTTATAACGCTCTTGAAGACCATAATTTACTTTGCAAGAGTGTGATAAAACCAGCATAAAAACAAAATGTTACTAGGGGGATTTGCAACAAACATTCCAAGTGCCAATTGAATGCGGAAATGTTCCTCGATGAATAATTTGCAAGTTTCTCTGCAGCAGTTTTCCTCTGGCTGACCTTTTTTTTTATTTTGCAACGTACATCAAAAGTATAAGTTCCGCTCAATACATTTTTGCCATTTTCCAAAACTTATACTTTTCATTCAATAAAATAATATTAAATATAAGCACTCTAAATAAATTTCATTCAGATTTGTAGTGAAAATTATATCTTATATCTGATGCTTTACATGAATGGAAATTAATATATAAAATAATTACATTTTTTTACGTGCAGACCACTAAGAGTTACTTTTGAAATTTCTCCGTGAATTCCTGCACTTCGAGAACTCTACACAAATTACCTTGAGAATTAGCATAGCATAGCATAGCATAGCATATGTGATTGTACAAATCGTGGGTGGCTATACAATGCTCAATTCAAGCTCCATCCGGAATAAGGGCGAATGTCGCAAGAGAAGACTCTCCCCGTCGACCCCCTCTCCCTTAAACAAAAGTGACAAGCAGCAGATCTCTCTCTGGTTTATCACTTCAGAACGAAAGAAAACAATGCGAACTTGCATTCTGAGGTGATAAACTGCAAAGAAACTCCCTGCCTGTCACTTTCATTCAAATGAGGGGAAGTCGACGAAGAGAACCCTCTCCCGCGACACCCGCCCCCTTACCAGACAGAGCTTGAATTGAGCAATCTACTGTATATTGTCGCAAATTGGTACTTGGGATTAGTACCTTTTCCTATACAGTAGCAGTTGTATACCTGGCCACGTCCTTACAATCACGGAAGGAAGGGAAGGAATGTTAGTTCAACATCTACTAGTGAAGATGCAGGGAACCCATACTACCTTCATAGATGTCTCGGGAAGGAAAATTTGTGTTAGTGGGAAAGGTAAATAATAGGGAGCTCTATTCGATAATATAGAGCGTTTGTCAATAACAGTATATGCTGTAAAAGTAATAAAATATATTCATCAATTTACTTACGAACCGTCCTAAGGGAAAAACAAAACAAAACACAAAATTTCGGCAAATCGCGCGATCGTTCTGCCGTCCGAAACAAGAGCCAACACGCACTGAACTAATTAACTTTATTACCGGCCGCGCAATGCAAAACACAAAATTTCGGCAAATCGCACGATCGTTCTGCCGTACACAAATTACCTTGAGAATTCTCCAGAAATTTCTTGTGAATTATTTTTGAAACTCATGTGGAATTCCTCAAAGAACTCTCCCGGATTAAGTTGTTTTTCTCAAAAAATCTTACAAAAATTCGTCTGCCAATTCGTCTAACTCTCTCCCCCAGAAATATGTTCAGGAATACTCCTGAATTTTTTTTCATGAATTTTATTGGAAATTCCTCAAGGAACCCCTTTGAAATTCCTTTGAAAATTTGTACGAGTACTTTCCCGGAAATATTTCTAGAAGAATTTTTAATACAAAAAAATTCGAGTTTGCAAAGCACTTCCTGGAAGATTTTCTTAAGTAATTTCTGGAAAAAATCCCGAAGGAATTCCTGAGTGGAATCCCTGAAACAATTTTTGGATAAATTCTTGAAGAAAATTCTGAAGGAGTATCGGTGAATTATTCAATGTACTTTCTGGATAAATGTTCTAAAAGATAATCTAACAAAATCTAGGAAAAGATCTAAAATAAAGAAGGTTCGTAAGAAATTCCCACAAGAAAATATTTTTGAGTTTCCAAAACAAATCAAATAAAATTCTGAAATAGTTTCAGACTAAAACACCAAAAGTAGGAATTTAACCCTCAAATGGCTCGCATTAAGTACCTGACAGTCGGAATTCCTTGCGGTTTCGTTTGTGCTATATTTTTGCCCTGGTACATTTTCAGACCAAAATTCCTATTCATATCCGAGTTATTGCTAAAAATAAGTGTGCGCGGGGGTGTTTTCCCTATAATTCGAACATCACATCAATGTTCTGAACGTGTTCAAGCCCGAAACTTATCAAATCAACCATCAAACCATCTCAAAAATATATTTGTAGAGATTTCTGGTCAACTCCGATGGTTTCACCATTTGAGTAGTGCAGGATTGACTGAATTCAGGGCCAGATTCATGGGTCACAATGGTAGCAAAATCAATTACAATTACATTGTAATTGGTATTATGGCCGCTGCTCTTCCCATTTTGACCCTTGAATTCAGCCCTGGTAAGAATTTTAGAAGGTCAATGTCAATTGAAAATGGTATTTTTAAAACTTCTGATTTGCATATTTTATTGTAATTGATTCTGTAGCCCATGCTCTACCATTGTCACTCCTGAATCTGGGCCTGTATTCAGTCAATCCTGTCCTACTCGAATGGTGAAACCATCGATATTGACCAGAAATCCCTACAAATCTAGACCAACATTTGAAAAGGGCGTAACAGCCAAACATCTTCTTCTTCTTCTTCTTCATTGGCATTACATCCCCCACTGGGACATTGCCGCCTCGCAGCTTAGTGTTCAATTAGCACTTCCACAGTTATTAACTGCGAGGTTTCTAAGCCAAGTTACCATTTCTGCATTCGTATATCATGAGGCTAACACGATGATACTTTTATGCCCAAGGAAGTCGAGACAATTTCCAATCCGAAAATTTTCTAGACCGGCACCGGGAATCGAACCCAGCCACCCTCAGCATGGTCTTGCTTTGTAGCCGCGCGTCTTACCGCACGGCTAAGGAGGGCCCAAACAAACAGCCAAACATTTATTTATTTTTTTTTTTTTTTAAACTAATTTTATTTGCTAATTATCTAATACATGCATTCATCTCTTAGACTAGGTGTTCCGTGTTTTCTAACACTATCATCCTTATTTGCTATGTTACGCTTTTAGTTATTATTAATACATTTCAATTGCCTCTGGCAGTTAGAATTTTTGCCTCTGGTTGAATTGAGCCATGTAGGAATTACAATGTTTTCAACTTAAACTAAACTTAACCTATTTTATACTAAGGGTAAGGAGTTAATCGTTGCAATAGAAGATTGTAACGATTTTTGTCTAAAATTGAAATTATTTTGTTGGACATTTGTTGCAATGTCTCAATATTAGAAATTCTATGAAGTTCATTGGTACTATACCACGGAGGCAACTTCAGAATCATTTTCAAAATTTTATTTTGAATCCTCTGGAGTGCCTTCTTTCTGGTATTGCAGCAACTAGTCCATATTGGCACAGCATACAACATGGCAGGTCTAAAAGTTTGTTTGTAAATCAAAAGTTTGTTCTTAAGACAAAGTTTTGATTTTCTGTTTATAAGTGGATATAGACACTTAATATATTTGTTACATTTGGCTTGAAGGCCTTCAATGTGATTTTTAAAAGTTAATTTTTGATCTAGCAGAAGTCCTAAATATTTAGCTTCGCTAGACCAATTAATTGGAACCCCATTCATAGTGACAATATGTCTGCTAGAAGGTTTCAAATAAGAAGCTCTCGGCTTATGTGGGAAAATTATAAGCTGAATTTTTTAAGCATTCGGGGTAATTTTCCATTATCGCAAATAAGTGGAGAAAGTATCCAAACTTTTTTCCAACCTACTACAAATGACACGAAGGCTTCGCCCTTTGGCTGAAAGGCCCGTGTCATCTGCAAACAAAGATTTTTGACACCCTGGTGGTAAATCAGGTAAGTCAGAAGTAAAAATGTTATACAATATGGGCCCCAGTATGCTGCCTTGGGGAACACTAACTCTTACAGGTAATCTATCAGATTTAGAATTCTGATAGTTTACCTGCAGTGAGCGATCTGATAAATAATTTTGGATCAGTTTAATGATGTACAGAGGAAAATTTAAATTCATCAATTTTACAATCAAACCTTCATGCCAAACACTGTCAAATGCTTTCTCTATATCAAGAAGAGCAACTCCAGTCGAATATCCTTCAGATTTGTTGAGCCGAATTAAATTCGTTACTCTTAATAACTGATGGGTGGTTGAATGCCCATGGCGAAAACCAAATTGTTCATCAGCAAAAATAGAATTGTCATTAATATGAACCATCATTCTATTTAAAATAATCTTTTCAAACAGTTTGCTTATTGAAGAAAGCAAACTGATTAAGCGATAACTAGAAGCATCAGCTGGATTTTGTCCGGCTTCAAAATTGGAACAACTTTGGCGTTTTTCCATTTATCTGGAAAGTATGCCAATTGAAAACATTTGTTAAATAAATTAACCAAAAAGGATAAAGAGCTCTCAGGAAGTTTTTTGATAAGTATGTAGAAAATATCATCATCACCTGAGGCTTTCATATTTTAAATTTTCTAGTAATAGATCTCACTTCATCCAAATTAGTTCCCAACGAAGGGTCAAAAACATTCTCTTGATTTAGAATGTCTTCGAAGCTCCATGTAACTTGATCCTCAATTGGACTAGTGAGACCTAGACTAAAATTAAGGGCACTCTCGAACTGCTGAGCAAGTTTTTGAGCCTTTTCGCCATTTGCTAATAACATTTTATTTCCCTCTTTAAGCGCTGGAATTGGCTTTTGAGGTTTTTAAGAATTTTGTTAATTTCAAAAGGGTTTCGAACTGGGATCCAACTTGGAGACATTATTCTCAAAGTTGGTATTTCTCAGAATAGCGAAACGTTTTTAATTTCATTTTGCAAATCCCGCCAAATAACTTTCAACGCGGGATCGCGAGTTCTTTGGTATTGCCTTCTTCTCACATTTTTAAGACGGATCCGTAGCTGAAGATCGTCGTCAATAATAATAGAGTTGAATTTAATTTCACATTTACGAATTGCAATGCCTCTGGCTTCGACAATTAAATTTGTCAAAGATACGAGAGCATTATCAATATCACTTTTGGTATCGAGAGGAATATCAACATCAAAATTCCTATCGATATACGTTTTATAAATCCCAATCAGCTCTATGATAATTAAAAGTAGAGCTGATTGGATTATAAATGGCTTCTTGTGAGATTTCAAATGTCACAGGAAGATGATCAGAGTCAAAGTCAGCATGAGTTACCAATTGGCCACACAGCTGACTTGAATCCGTTAAAACTAAATCAATTGTAGAAGGATTTCGACTGGAAGAAAAACAAGTTGGTCCATTGGGATATTGAATAGTATAATATCCTGCAGAACAATCTTCAAATAAAATTTTACCATTGGAATTGCTTTGAGCATTATTCCATGAACGGTGTTTGGCATTGAAGTCACCAATTACGAAGAATTTTGATTTGTTGCGAGTCAGAATTTGAAGATCAGCTTTCAACAAATTCTTTTGCTGCCCATTGCATTGAAAAGGCAAGTAGGCTGCAATGAAGGAAAATTGTCCAAAATTTGTTTCAACAGAAACTCCCAAGGTTTCAAAAACTTTGGTTTCAATTGAAGTAAATAATTTATGTTTGATACGTCTATTAATGACAATGGCGACCCCACCACAGGCACTGTCAAGACGATCATTTCTGTAAATAAAATAGGTAATTTGGATCTCTTTTAATGGAGAGTCCTGGTTTTAAATACGTTTCAGTTATAATGGCAATATGCATTATTATGAACTGAAAGGAAGTTGAATAATTCATCTTCCTTACCCTTTAGAGAGCGGGCATTCCAATTTAGAACTTTCACACAATTATTTGGATCCATTGAAACGGAGTCCGACAACAATTTTGTGTGTATTTTATACCAACCTGAACAGCTTCAGGAATGGTATTTGCGTTGAACATTGCATCAATCATGTGATGCAATTGTTCAGCTAAAAATCAAAATCGGAAGCAGTCATGCTACCTGAATCGGCAACATGACCGTTATTTTCCGTTGGGACATGGGTATAAACCTCATTTTGAGAAGAGAAATTTTGTCTACCAGCAGCGATGTTTGCATACGTAGGTACATTCGAAAATTGGAATTTACTGAAGTGCTTGCTACCCGTTGACGAGCGGCAAAATTTGTTTGTGAATTGTGGTGGGTATGAATTGCTCGACCGGTAACCGGTTTCGAAATTTGAGCGTTTGAAAAATATCTACCCGTCGAATCTGGGATCCGATTGGAATTTCCCGTCATCAATTTTGCACGGGAATTCAAAACAGGGCATTCCCAGAAATTGGATTTATGATTCCCCCCACAATTAGCACATTTAAATTTATTGGAATCTTCTCTCACATGACATGCGTCCTTGGCGTGAGAGGTTCCACCACAAATCATGCATTTAGCATCCATGTGACAATGTTTGGTTCCATGACCACACTTTTGGCACTTACGGCACTGGGTGGGGTTTTGAAATTTCCCCAGGCCTGGGGGAAATGTTCCCATGTAACACGGACATGAGACATAATACAGGCCTTTTCCAACTTTTCATATTATTTAGTTCACTTTTGTTAAAATGAACTAAATAAAATTCTTGAGAAATGCCCTCTGGGAAGTACCAGAGTGGGATTTCTTTTTCATCTTAATTACTTGGACTGGTGAAAATCCAAGTAATTGAGAAATTTCAATTTTAATCTCATCCAGTGATTTGTCATCAGTGGGGAGACCTTTCAAGACGACTTTGAACAATCGCTCAGTTTTGTCGTCGTATGTGAAGAATTTATGGCGCTTCTCAGTTAAATACTGAAGAAGACGTTTGCGATCGTCAAAGGATCCCGGCAAAACGCGGCAGTCACCCTTCCTAGCAATCTGAAATGAAACCTTGATCCCCTGAAGGTTACTCAAAATCTCATTCCTAAAGCCAGAAAACTCGGCAACAGATACCACAATCGGCGGAATCCTTTGCTTTTTCGCATGAATCGAATCACCTGGGCTAGATTCGATTTGCTCAATATCATCATTAATCAAATCGAACTGATTGCTTCTATTTTTATCTGAATTCTCCAGCTTCCTTCTATTTTTTCCGCGCTTTGGCAGGACGGTATTGAAACCTTGTTTCTTAGAAGGAAGTGGAGAATTCAAAGACTCCTTCCTCTTGTTTTTATTAATACTCATTGCTGAGCGTGGAGACGTGACCTTCTAAGAGGTTTTTTCCCAGAACGGTGTCCCTGCAGGATTACCACCGCTTGTCGGAATTTTACTTCCGCAAACGGGTCCAACGTAAAACGAAGGCACGGGTCCTTGCAAAGATCGTAACGGGATCAGTGGGTACAAATAGCGCTAAGAAGCACCGTTGAAATTAAAATAGCTTCGGGTAGTATTAAAAACTTCCTTCCGCAAAGAGAGAAAGAACCGCACAGCACGAAAGCACGATGCGGTCTGCGAACAGCCAAAAAATATTCCTTCTGATTCTTCGTCCACACATATAGCTATATATGTAGACAAAGAATCAGAAGGAATAATTTTTGGCTGTTACGCCCTTTTCAAATGTTGGTCTAGAAATATATTTTATAAAAAATTCGGGCTTGAACACGTTCAGAATATTGAGGTGATGTTCAAATTATAGGTAAAACACCCCCGCGCACACTTATTTTTAGCAATAACTCGGATCTGAACAGGGTCTGAAAATGTATCAGGGCAAAAATATACCCAAGTAGCACACGCAACATCTTTCAAAAAGCACCTTATTTCTATTCAGTTTCATTGAAGGAAATGGAAAATCAAAGCACGAAAAAGTTGCATTTTTTACTTACTTATGGGTCCTGTACACCTCCGGTGGTGCAAAGGGCCGAACTGAAAGATCTCCATCCTGAGCGTTGTCCAGCTATCGCTTTAACCTGTTGCCAGGTTAGATTTCGGTCGACGGTCTTTTATTTCTTCATTGAGGCTTCGCCGCTATGAGCCTCTTGGTCTGCCTTTGCTGCGATGTCCCGCTGGGTTCCAGTCTAATGCTTGTTTACAGCTTCCGTTTCCGCTTTCGCCTCTACGTAGAGTGTGGCCGACACAGCCCCACTTCCGATCCCGAATTTCTATTGCTATCGGCCTCTGGTGATAACGACGATGGAGCTCGTTGTTTGAGATCCAGTTATGAGGCCACCAGGCCCGAATTATATACCGCAGGCATCTGTTAATGAACACCTGCATCCGATGAGTGTTCTCCACTGATACACACCACGTTTCGCTAGCGTATAGCAGCACAGATTTCACGTTAGAGTTGAAAATTCTTATTTAAAATATTTTTATTTATCAGACTAAGGCCGGAGTGGCCTGTGCTGCACATAAAAGACTTCTCCATTCAGCTCGGTTCATGGCTGCACTTCGCCAACCACGCAGTCTGCGGAGGGTCCGCAAGTCGTCCTCCACCTGATCGATCCACCTTGCCCGCTGTGCACCTCGCCTTCTTGTTCCTGTCGGATCGTTGTCGAGAACCATTTTCACCGGATTACTGTCCGACATTCTGGCTACGTGCCCGGCCCACCGCAGTCTTCCGATTTTCGCGGTGTGAACGATGGATGGTTCTCCCAACAGCTGATGCAACTCGTGGTTCATTCGCCTCCTCCACGTATCGTCCGCCATCTGCAACCCACCATAGATGGTACGCAACACTTTCCTTTCGAAAACTCCCAGTGCGCGTTGGTCCTCCACGAGCATCGTCCAGGTCTCGTGTCCGTAGAGAACTACCGGTCTTATAAGCGTTTTGTAGATAGTCAGTTTGGTACGGCGGCGAACTCTATTCGATCGAAGCGTCTTGCGGAGTCCAAAGTACGTACGGTTTCCAGCCACTATGCGTCTCCGAATTTCTCTGCTGGTATCGTTATCGGCGGTCACCAGTGAGCCCAAGTACACGAATTCTTCAACCACCTCGATTTCGTCACCACCGATAGAAACTCGTGGTGGGTGGCTTTGACCTCTCTTGAGCCTCTTCCTATCATGTACTTCGTCTTCGATGTGTTGATGACTAGTCCAATCCGTTTAGCTTCGCTTTTCAGTCTGATGTGGGCTTCCTCCATCCTCTCAAAGTTACGTGCCATGATATCAATGTCGTCGGCGAAACCAAATAACTGGACGGACTTCGTGAAAATCGTACCACTCGTGTCAATCCTCGCCCTTCGTATTACTCCTTCCAAAGCGATGTTGAATAGCAGACACGAAAGACCATCATCTTGCCGTAACCCGCTACGGGTTTCGAAGGGACTCGAGAATGCCCCTGAAACTCGAACTACGCACATCACCCGATCCATCGTCGCCTTGATCAACCGTATCATATGCGGCTTTGAAGTCGATAAATAGATGATGTGTGGGCACGTTGTATTCGCGGCATTTCTGCAGTACCTGACGTATGGCGAACACCTGGTCTGTGGTAGAGCGTTCACCCATAAATCCCGCCTGGTACTGCCCCACGAACTCTCTTGCAATTGGTGTTAGTCGACGGCATAAAATTTGGGAGAGTACCTTGTAGGCGGCGTTCAGCAATGTGATTGCGCGGTAGTTGCTACAATCCAGCTTATCGCCCTTTTTGTAGATGGGACACACGACACCTTCCATCCACTCCTGCGGCAGAACCTCATCCTCCCAAACCTTGGTAATCACCCAATGCAGCGCTCTAGCCAGTGCTTCACCACCGTGTTTAAAGAGCTCTCCTGGTAGTTGGTCAACTCCAGGGGCTTTGTTGTTTTTCAGCCGGCCGATCTCCTCCTGGATTTCCTGGAGATTCGGAGCCGGAAGTCGCATGTCCTGCGCGCGTGCTCCTAGGTTCATTACCATACCGCCTCCGTTGTCTGCCATATCGCCATTCAGGTGCTCTTCGTAGTGCTGCCGCCACCTTTGGATCACCTCACGCTCGTTCGTAAGAAGGTTCCCGTTTATGTCCTTACACATATCGGGCTGTGGCACGTGGCCCTTACGTGAACGGTTCAACTTCTCATAGAACTTTCGTGCGTTATTAGCGCGGTACAGTTCCTCCGTCTCTTCACGGTCTCGATCTTCCTGCTGGCGCTTTTTCCTCCGGAAAATCGAGTTTTGTCTGTTCCGCGCCCGTTTGTATCGTGCCTCGTT
The DNA here is from genome assembly GCF_024139115.2 of Armigeres subalbatus. NCBI lineage: Eukaryota > Metazoa > Arthropoda > Insecta > Diptera > Culicidae > Armigeres > Armigeres subalbatus. Next base: position 304,597,672 of record NC_085139.1, on the reverse strand, counting down.
CGCCCTCGTGCGGTGTTGCAGCAATCTCGCCCATGCTGCATTCTTCAACTCAACTAACTGCTCACATTCGCCGTCATACCAGTCGTTTCTCTGATCCGGAGCCACCGTGCCTAGTGCAGCGGTTGCGATGCTTCCAATGGCGGATCGAATATCTCTCCAGCCATCTTCAAGATATGCTGCGCCTAGCTGCTCTTCCGTTGGGAGTGCCACTTCCAGCTGCTGCGCGTAGTCTTGGGCTAGTCTGCCGTCTTGTAGCCACCCAATGTTAAGCCGCGGCGGACGACTCTGACGCGTGTTGATCACCGTCGAGAGTTTTGAGCGTAGACATACTGCGACGAGGTAGTGGTCGGATTCAATATTCGCACTGCGGTAAGTGCGTACGTTCGTGATGTCGGAGAAGAATTTACCGTCGATTAGAACGTGGTCGATTTGGTTTTCCGTTACTTGATTAGGTGATTTCCATGTGGCCTTGTGGATATTCTTACGGGGGAAGAAAGTGCTTCGGACTACCATTCCGCGGGAGGCTGCAAAGTTTATGCATCGTTGGCCGTTGTCGTTCGATACGGTATGCAGACTATCCGGTCCGATGACCGGTCTATACATTTCCTCCCTTCCTACCTGAGCGTTCATGTCACCGATGACGATTTTGACGTCCCGCAGTGGGCATCCATCGTATGTCTGCTCCAGCTGTGCATAGAACGCTTCTTTCTCGTCGTCGGATCTCCCTTCGTGTGGGCAGTGCACGTTGATGATGCTATAGTTGAAGAAAAGGCCTCAGCTTGCACATCCTTGCGTTGATTGGCTGCCACCCAATCACGCGTTGGCGCATCTTTCCCAGCACTATGAAGCCAGTTCCCAGCTCGTTGGTGGTGCCACAGCTTTGGTAGAAGGTAGCCGCTCGATGCCCGCTTTTCCACACTTTCTGTCCTGTCCAGCAGATTTCCTGCAACGCTACGACATCGAAGTTGCGGGGATGTAATTCATCGTAGATTATCCTATCGCAACCTGCGAAGCCTAGCGACTTGCAGTTCCATGTTCCAAGCTTCCAATCGTGATCCTTTATTCGTCGCCTAGGTCGTTGCCGATTGTATCGAGTCGTATTATCTTCTATGTCGTTCGTAATAGTTGTTTTTAAAGGCGGCTTATTGGGCCTGCGCAAACCTCCTGTCTCGTCGGAGGGCCGTCATGTCAGGGCTGTTTAGCGTCCCACCTAACACCAGGACTTGGGCTTGTGCGCTTTGAGCGGCACACGGTCGCTTTGGCGGAGCCTACTTGCGGATACATGCAGCTTTTTATAGAGGTTTAACAGGGCCCACTGTCAAACCCCACCACATCCTAGGCAGGCGCCACAACTCGCAGATGGCCTGGGGAGGGATCGTCAAGCCCTTGGACATAGTCCCTGCTGCCCCCTAAAATATAAAAAGTATAAAAAGTTGCATAAAGATGTCAAAACCGTTCGAATTGTGATCAATGTTTCGAAGGACTGTCAATCAATGTCGTTTTTCGAAGGACTGTCAATCACAAAATCCATAAATCGAATCCAGTTTTATATTTTTATTTTTTTCCGCTGTAGTATTTTGCAACATTATTACTGGAATCGAGGGATGTTTCCATAGGCTCCACCCCTTGCGCTTTTAAGATTGCAAGAGAGTTATATTTGATGGCACATACGCAAAGAGTGTCACTCCCAACGATTCAAAAAACATCAAGTTGATGACATAAACTAATAATGTAAACGCCAGCCCTTACTTTGCATCGTTCAATGTGCAAAATCGATCCATCATATTACTGAAATTATGGATCATCATCAGGATAAAAATTGCACAAATTTGAAATTGTACAGGGTGCGGCAGAAAATAATGCGAAAATTGGTTCAATTTCTTTCAAATCCCATTTGAACTGCTCCAAGCAATAATCTCAATATTTTCGAGTTCAGTTATCATTATAAAGTCCTTTCAAACAAATCTATTGAATGTGTGCTTTTTATTAATAATATCCTCAAGACGACACCGGAGCTAGAACACGCCTTTTGAACCTAGTCCTCCGACATCGACCGCCATATGCATGTTATGGTTGAAACTAGCGTCTTTGCACAAGGGTGCGATGGTTTGCGGGCTCGTGCTTCAACATACGCCCAATCGAATAACCCAACGGATTAAGACCCGGACTGCTAGGGGCCTACAATTCTTCCAACCAAAACTTCACGTTGTTCTTCAGCCATTGTTGGGTCGATTGGACGTGTGGTATGGCAACGTTTTGATCCTCGGGGAATTTGGCCTTCACCCAGGGAAGCACTTGCTCCTTAAAAGTACCGATAATCAATTCGGTATTCAATTTAACCCCAACATCAATGAAAACAGGCGACACTTTCAAACCGTTGGACGCCACCAAGCCAAACATCATGACACCAGCTGGATTTGTTTGGTATTTAAACTTCACTTTCTCCAGAATATCCGCAATTTTCTTCGGTGAAATGGCGTCAGCATCGATGCTGAAAATCTGTTCGCGTCGGAGAACAAGATTATATTTTTTTCCTTCTTCAACAAAGAAAGCAATCACGTTTGGCATACGTGCAAAGCACGGACGTTCACTTCCCGGCTTTTGCTGTTTAGACCCATCATGCAGAGACATTTTAAGGCAATAAACTGTGGCCAAAAGACATCCTACCACCTTAGCAATCTCATTCGGCATCTTCTGGGCGAGCAACAAACTAGTAATCACTTCTTTTGCGTACATTTTTACAAATTTGCAATAAAACAATTACAATCTCTCGGTGCGGCATTTCAAAGTAAACATAAACAAATATACTTTCAACAGAAATTAGTCACTAGCTAGTCGAATTAACCCAATATTCAAGTTTAAACATTTTCGCATTATTTTCTGCCGCACCCTGTAAGGATCAAAATATAGTTTTAATGGATCATTTTCCAAAAAATATTCTTTATGAAATCTCCTGAACTATTTTATGGATTTATGGTAGCGTTTTATGGAATATTTGGATGTTATTAATGGATCGTTTTTCATTTTTGTATGGATCCGTTTTTATTGTTTATACGCAAAAGTATGTTTTGCAAATGTAAACGGAGCGGTTTGTACAAGATGTCGCCGTTCTTTGGCTTAATTGTGAAATCAAGTTAGCAATTTATTCTCACAGATATATTCAACAACGCTTTTATCACTTGTCATAAGACGAGTTCATACAATCCCATTGAATTCCACCACTTAATTGTATCTTGACAGATACGTATTTCGACCTCAACAGTAAGGCCGTCTTCAGTGTCTCGTACTTGACTCGACTTCGAAGTCGAGTCAAGTACGAGACACTGAAGATGGCCTTACTGTTGAGGTCGAAATACGTATCTGACAAGATACAATTAAGTGGTGGAATTCAATGGGATTGTATAAACTCGTCTTATGACAAGTGAAGACATTCCACTAAAAAGCTCAAAACAATTTTCTTATCAACGCTTTTATGTTTGAACTACATTTATGATGTATTTCATACATAAATAATGACAAGAAAAGTGATAGATGTAGTCGAATCTATCACTTTCCAGAATTCTTTCACGAACTGGCTGTGTACGTGTAGACTGGACTAGACTAGAATAGTTGCAACAAGTGAAATGTTCAGTAGTGAAACAAGTTATGCTGCTTGGGTAGCTATTCCCATTGAGCACAAACGAAACCGCGAGGAATTCCGACGATCAGGTGTTGAATGCGGGCCATTTGAAAAAAAATTCGTTCGTCTTGGGTCTTGGAAGGATAAAAGGGCGTTCTAGGACGAATTCCTTAATTTCCTGAAGCACAATTCTCAAATTTTCTGAAAGATTTTTCGGAAAAAATGCTTATATTTGCCTGCCATATCTCGAGTTTAGTACCTGCCTATTTGGAATGATTGAATGAGAAGGATTAATCAGTAAGAGCGAGTGTGCGAGTCGTGACCTAAATGATCGTTGTACTTCCTTCCAAAAGTGAAATTTTTCCAACCAGATACGGATTCTTCCTCACCGTAACGTCGCCAGCGGCACAACTTTTGGTCACTTTGGACCATTTGCTCCACGAGTGACTGTTGAGTTGCATTGTGCTCATCAACTCCGTGTCACTTCACGAGTCGAGCAAGGTGCGTGTCTCGCTGCGAAAGTGTGTATGTGCATTTTTAGGAACGCGCAAGTGTGTTGGTTGCTGCCACTCTTCGGTGGGTACTCTCGACCAAAACGGAAAGCAAAAGTGCATAGATATCTATACGTTTGTAGTTCGTCTGAAATTCAGTAGCAGCCAGTAGAAGTACACAGGCCAGAACAGAGAACAGACTGCCAGTGTCAGTCAGTGGAGCGAGCTTGCCAACCCTGCCATCAACCCGTGTCCATCGTCATCTGTACGAGCAACCGAGGAGCAGGCCGTGAGAAAAGAGAAAGCACCGAGAACGTCGCCTGCTTCGTCGGCCTCCGTCAGTGTGGTGGATGAGTGTGCAAATATCTATCAGTGGTGATATCTGGTGAAGAAGCGATACACACTTCTATTGTGCTCTTGGGGTGTAATAAAAAAATAACCATTCAAGCCGAGAAAATAGTGACACCTCTGTTACTTTTCAGGATTAAAGCCTAAAGTGCAACGTGAGTGGAAGAGAATTTGCCTGTGGAAACGCTAATCTCCATCGCGAGAAGAACCGTACATTGTTCGATTGCAAGTGTCGTGAAAAAAAAACCCCTGGTGAAAAAGGACAGTCAGCGGGAGAAAATTTCAAAGTGGAAAATTCACAAGGTGGCAGAAAGTCGACTCCGGAGTAGCAGTCAAACCGTAGCATCTAGCAAAGGTATGTCAGTAGATTTAATTTTCCCATCCATGGCCGCTCTACAGGTATCCGCACCTTCTATTATGGAGTGGGATTCCCGGAACAGAAAATCAATCCATGGCTTGCAGGGATCTCCAAATCAGATCTCAAATATCAATTTAGATTTTCTTCCTCCGATAGGAGAGTCTCCCCGTCCTTCCGCCCTTGCCGTGCTGTCTCGCAACCCCTTTCTGATCTTTTCTCTTCGAATCCCCGGGTCCCTTTACCATCATTTGGGGGCTGGCTGCCGATGGTACTGTCGTCTTTTCTTGTGGGGTAAAATTATTACGACCCAATTTTCCTCAATTTTTTTCTCATTTTCATGCTCTCCCTCTCTCTAGCGTTGACTTTTCTACTCTATGTGCTTCCATCCCAGTTGTCCCCGAGTTGGGATGTTAATATTGACTGTTATTTTTGTATAAATAATAGGGCCAGTGCGCAGCAACCGGATGGTGGACCTGCGCAGTAGGCGACGACGGGATTTTCACGTTTCCGCCTGACTTCATGTCTCGTCGTCGCCTGCCTCGCCGTGTGTCCGCTGCGACAACAACAACAACAACAACGTCGATAACTCGACACAACACAGTTTCCTCCGAAAACGGAAGAGAATTTGACAAAAGATTTTAGCTGTTTATGGACTGTGCCTTCACAAGCGCACCGTTCCTTGGTTGTATGAAGGTCTGCTCTCCGTACGGGAGAGTGCGAGTCGCGAGATAAGTCGTTCACATCAGAAGCAAGGAGCGATGCGGAGAACGAAGCTAATAAATGGTCTCGGTCAGTCGCATCAAGAGGGCTGCTGGGCCGATATTATCGTCGTTTCGCGCTCTCCAGAAAACCATCATGGTTGGTAAACAACGCCTGGTTTTTCTTTCGAACTCAGGGGCGCAGATGAACTTATCTACCGTGCGTCTCCATCGGTTGTTGTCTCATGGCGAGCTTCATCAAACGGTAAAAGTGCATTTCGCAAGCAACTAAAGTGCGGAATCGTTTTGAGCACCGCAATCAAAATCTTGCAAAGCCAACTTTTCAAACAATATCAGTCGTTTATATGATATTATATCGTGTTTGATACAGGCAGAAGTTTTATTTTCCATATGACGTTAAAATATGTAATGAAACAGTTCCAGAAATCTTATTTTTTTCTACTCTGGTAAAAAATCATGGTTATTTTTTTAATTATTTGGCTAGGTCGAATGGAATGTTACATAAAATTATTTCCAATTTATATTGGATTTTTATACTCCAAAATGTCAGATTTGTTATCGCGAACACGATTACAATTGCCTAACACTTTCCAGTAAACCGTTTTGCGGTGTACAATTTTGTCCTATGCTATAATTTTTCGATATTTTCTCCAAAAAAAAATCTGCTTCCCTAAATCTGAAAAGTTTCCTAATTCTGAAAGTTTTTCCTAAATTTCCACGGGTGATCTCCTCGGAAAACCACGTCAACTTAATTTGAATACTAGCTGGCCCGTCGAACTCCACCCAGCCCAAAATTAATTAATTTATAAATGCTACATTTGGTTCCATTTGCTTTTTAGTTCTCGAGTTGGAAATTAGTATTTTATTTATATAGCAGCCCCCTTCCTTCAAGCTAAAATTTGATTTGGGAAATATGACCTTACACCTTACTGTGGATTACAATTTCCTGGATGGTATTCTGATGATGACGTCGGATATTTCGTTCCAAAATATTGCATCATCTGAGTGGGAGCTACCAAAATATTATCATCCCAGGTCTGCAACGGAAAATCTACTTAACAAATGATAATTGGGATGGCTACTGGATTTTGCTTTCAAGAGTGGATATAAATTAAAAATTAAACCCTTCTGTCTCTTATAAATTAACCGTCATCATCAGTTTGCAATGGTGGTTTTACAGTACTTAACAGATTGTACCCTGTTTGGCATAAAGTCGTTTGGCATAATGTCCGTTTGACATAATGAATGGTCGTTTGGCATAAGGTCATTTGTTATAATTGTTATTTGAGCTATGTAATGGATAAGATTTATTGAACCATTCAGTTACGTGGTTTCCTTACATGATAATTGGAAACGGTATTGTACGGCGTGACAAATTAAGAATAAAGCCCTTAACCTACCAGCAAGATAGATTACATTGAATTAAATTGACATTGGTTGCTTGTTTTGTTTTTCATGTAAGGAAAAGCCAAAAAACTTGCCCATTTTTCCCTTTTATTATCAAAAGGTTTCTAAGAAAGAATCATATCTCCCCTTGCATTGAACCGAGCAAACCAAATGCTCGAATTGAAATAAGGGGCCATATCCTCTCTGGCTTCTGCTGGGAAAATGCATCCTTTGAAAAAAGAGATCATTACTTCCCTTTTCTTAAGCCAACAAATGCCTGAATTGAAGAAAGAAATCAGATCGTCCCTTGCCGTCTGCCGGGCAAATGCATCCGTCAAAAGAAGGGAAATGTCTTCCCGTGTCTTGACCTAAGCAATTTGAACTAAGGCCACTACCCCCAACGCCATTCCCCCCAATGACATCACCCCGAGTGGGACACTACCCCGAATGAGCCGAGTAAATGCTTGAATTGAAAGAAGGAAGCATATCATCTTTTGCCTTCTGCTGGACCTTTTGACATCCTTTGAAAAAAGGAATCATATCTTCCCTCGCCTTCCCAACTTTATTTTAGTATCCCGAGGCAAAACAATTGCATGGAACAACTGCCCTGATATGTAAAGCAACTTTATCCAATGGAAATCAGCAGGAAATCGATAATTTCAGCGTTAACTTTTGGTTTTTGTACAGGGGGTCCATTATACGCACGAGGTCCATTACTAGCACTTACTCACTACGTTCTGTAATCGGTTTCTTTAATAACAGAAAATGGGGTAGGGAGTGAATGCTAGTAATGGACCCCGTGCGTATAATGAACCCCTGAACAAAATCCCAAATTAAACGCTGAAATCGACTTTTTTCTGCAAACTTCCGCCGGGAGGAGTTGCTTCATGTAAGAGGACAGCAGTTCCATACGTTTGTTATAAACAGGGAAGAAGGAAATTAGTTATATTAACTAATTTGTAAATGTAAATATGCTGAAGGGTTCATTACTAGCACAGAAGGGGGGTCCATTATAGGCACGAGGAACATGTGGGAATGGAACATGTAAATCAAATGCGGGGACCATAATACGTATATAAACAAACTCGACGTTGCGTATTATGGACCCGGGGGTGGCCAATAGTGAAAATTAATGTTTTAGCTGGTTTAGGTACTAAACACGATGCTGATACCTGTTGCTTGTCACCTGGTGCAGCAGAACTACAATTTGTTGAGGCTCGCTGTAGCGAAGCGATTGAAGTAATCTTTAGTCGTTAAGGGGTCCACTACTAGCACTCACTCCCTAGAAACGCTGTGCAGCATCGTTTCTGATGTTCCTTCTTGTAAAAATATGCCTGAAATATGTCTACAAGACCATCTTTGGCGGTGTGCAAGAAGACGGTGTGTGGCGGCGAAGAATGAACCATGAGCTCGCCCAACTCTACGGCGAACCCAGTATCCAGAAGGTAGCTAAAGCCGGAAGGGTACGATGGGCAGGACATGTTGCAAGAATGCCGGACAGCAACCATGCAAAGATGGTGTTCGCTTCCGATCCGGCAGGTACGAGACGGCGTGGAGCGCAGCGAGCGAGATGGGCAGACCAGGTGCAAAACGACTTGGCGAGCGTGGGGCGTATCCGAGGATGGAGAGATGCGGCCTCGAACCGTGTATTGTGGCGTCAAATTGTTGATTCAGTGTTATCTGTTTAGATGTAAACTAAATAAATGAAATGAATGTCTACAAGTGGAAGCCATGATGCAATCAATATACCTACAGATAGGACCTTAGAAGCCATGTGTATGATTCAACCATCTAGATTTGTTTAAATTGTTTAAATTCTTAGTTCTCTAAATTGTCCTGTAGTTCAGACCAATTGAGCTTGAGCTCGATGACCGCACAGTTCGTAGTTGCTACTCCGTGATTGACCAGAACAATCAAAATTGCACAGGGAATCAATAGTTGGGACTTGGGATTAGCTCTCCAACGTCATTGTACACAGATCGAGAGTTCAGTAATTAATGGATCGAAAACGGTGCCGGCCACGTCCTTACGGTCATCTGGGATTGGAAGGAATAGTTGGTATGACATGTGTTGTTACTAAAGACCGAGATCACCTCTGCATCTCCACAGTTGTTACAGGAGGGATTTATGCTAGTTGGATTGGGTAATTAGTTGCACAGATCAGGATTCACCTTGGTAAGTGATGCGACCCATGTAATCTCAAAAAGATAAAAAAAACATGCTTTGTATTATTTTGATCAAGAGTTTAATGCTAACGTAAGTCGTATAATAACATAATAACATAATAACGAACCACTCAAAGATTTTTCTTTAATACGAAAACGAGAAGCATGCTTGAAACCAATGTGTATGATACGAGTATAGAAAGTTTACACATGTTGTGGAAAGCCGTAAAAAGAATGGAGCATGTCTTTTACAATCAAAAGTTGCTCTAAAGCGTCTTATTCCCCAGCGTTTAGCCTTTTCAGACTCTCTAGACGGTCCTACTATGGATTCCAAACTAGGAAGTTGTCATGAAACTTTCAAACAAATAGACCTTGTGCTGTATTCACTTCAAAATGTTTACATCTAAGATGAATGTTTGATTATTAAATATCCCAAATATGCAATTACAGCACAAAAGGAGCCACCAACATCTTTCATAGTGACATGGACCATAACTACATAATAAGAGAAAAAATGGAGAGCCTTCGGTGCTTTAATTCATTTATTCTGAAAATAATAGATGAGTACTCTTTTGAACTACATATCGGAAGGGCAATGGTGAAATGCTGGATATATTGGGCAACTCTAAAGACTTTGAAGACGGGGTAACTTTAACAGAACATGAAATATTCCTAACTCAAGCAACCAGAAGTTCGGATAAGAAGGGGATGTTTTGGCTAATCAGATCGCATTTTAAGTATTTTTTTTGTTGTATGGTGGGAGCGTAAAAGTTTTGTTAAGGTGCTTCGAGTTGAATACGAACACATTTAAGTACAATTTGAACTTCTGGTTGCTTGGGAAGTCTTGATGAAAAGTTTTTTTTTCAAATTCATACTCTTCAAAAATCGAGATTGAATTTGTACGTTTTGCATGATGTATAAAATATATTTGACATATATGTATCGTGTTAAATTAACCATACATGAGTTCTATATGAAATATACAGCCATTGGAGAGGAGAAAATGTATATATATATATATATATATATATATATATATATATATATATATATCTATATATATAAATACACCAAGCTTGTATTTCCAAACAAGAAATATTCCTCTTTTTTGATAGAAAACCAGAAAACAAAATTTGTTAAATATATAAAATATACATAAAAAAGAAAATCAAAATATTGACAATGTAGGGTTTCTTACCCCATTCCCGGCCTAACATGCGTACGACTGCATTATTCAATCGATATTTATGACAGGAAGCATCTTTTCCTGAATTTTGTGGGCTGTATAAGACTGTATTGGGGTTCACTTCTGCTTAAAAATAGCTATTCGTGCTAAATATCGTTCAAAAAAGCTTTTATTTGATTTCATTTAACGAGAAGCAGCACTCATTTCAGTCATAGCGATTGCCATTCCGGCATACCATAAAACCAATTCCCGGCCTAAGCCAAATTTCACTCAATCTCTCAACATTTTACTCTCATTCTCTCTCGGGACGATAGAAAATGCGACGTAAACAAAAATATGCACGATCCACGACATCAAGATGCTAGATGGTATTATTCATAATCATTTTTATTTGGTTGAGAAGAAATATTTACTCATCCAAATTTCTCCCAAATACTTAAAAACAATATGTTTTCACCTTTTGAAATTGAGAGAATTATAAATAACATGATAGCGTCAACGTATTCGACAGTTTTTCTATTTACGATGAAGGATCATTTTGATAATCCTGGCCTTTCGGCAGCACGGTGCGGCTAGAAGTTCTTGAGCCGAGGTGAATTTTTGTTCGGTTTGAGGATACATTTTTAAATGTATTCTAATATGTTTATAAAAGTCCTGGTGAAACAAACAAATAGGAAGGATCGAAGTGCGTTAGTTTAGAATCATTGTGTGGTGTTTAACAGCTTCAAGCAATGATTGTATCAAGAACTGTGACGATTTTCAGGTAGGTGTTTAAATGATGATACCGTTTTGTAAAAGTGGAAAGAATCACTCCGGCTCAGTGGTGTGGCATCGGAGAGCGAAATTTTGAAACCCACATTTTTATTTTCTACAATTGGATCAATTAGGAGTAAAACAAGTGATTGAAAAATATTGAGTATTGTGAAAAATAAATAGGAGATTTTTTAAAAATTATCAATCATAATCCTACGGCTTCCAAACAGTATAAATCATTAGTTTTTTGTGCAGTGAGCCGGGAACCGGGTCCATAGGCCCAAGTAGTGATTTACCCTATGAAAAGAAGCGACCGATTTTTTTTTTTTTTGAACTTTTGTTTTTTGCGACAGATATCGCCAACAGGCCTATAGACTCCGACACATCCATTCAAACTGTAACTACAGTGCACGTAGCTGCACATACGGAGGTCGTTGTGAATCAGTTCCGAAAACTCTAGAAACAACAACAAACCTTTTATAATGAAATTAACAATATTTATTTTTTGTAGTTATGACAATTAAATATCAATGGTACCGATAGAAGCCACCCTACATCTACATGAGTAAACGATAAGCTTCACACTAGTTTACAGATATACATGTGTTCAGAAGAATAGCAGCGGAAACTGACTTTCATATAAAATATCCAACCCTGACAAGCCACAAACCTGCTCCCCGACAAACACCCATAAAGCCACATACCACAATTATTAAAACCCCTAGATCCAAAAATTACACACCTGGTTCAACCGTTCAAAATAATAGCAGTTTCTATTTTGAAAATATTTGAAAAACAATAGATTGAAATGTTATCAGTTGTATGTATCAGTTGTACGTTATGTATAGTTGCGTATTATATTAAAACATACGAATAGTAGGACATGGCATTTGGATTGGCCAGTATGTCATGAGCATGAGCATGAGCATTATGACCGCACAATTCGTAGTTGCTACCCGACCAGTAGATAGTAACAGATATATATCAGACCTTGTTATTCTGTTATAGCAGTTTTGTATAACAGCGGTTGTTATAAAACATGTACCATTAGTAGTTAAAATAACAAAAATTGTAACAAAATCTCTTCTAGTTTTAACAAAATTATTACTGAATATGTTATTAATTTAACAAAAATATAACTCGTTGTGTTACATAAAAAGTGGTGAAAATAGCTTGTACTATAGCAAATTATGTTCCTGAAAAGATTATGATTATCCATAATGTAGGCAATTAAGTTTGTCCAGCTGGTTCAACTTTGGATGTAGATTCAAGTTATACTGTAGGTGGTACCTCACTTTTTTTCCAATTCTTATCTACCAAAATGTAGGCAATTTTTTTTTTCGGTAGAAATAAACATAACACATTATGTTATAATCATGTTATGACGATCAAAAAAAATATTTTTCTTCCATCTTTGGCAGAGAATTTATAACAAAATTATTACAAGTTTTGTTATGTGTAACATATATTGATATAATTGTGATAAAATTTTGTTATGACTAACTAGTCGGGTACTCCGTGATTGACTGAACTTGCGAAATTGTACAGAGAACACAATGATTGGGCTTGGGATTAGCTACCCATTCTCAATGTACACGTTTCGGGAGCTCAAATATCTAAAGTCAATAACGGCACCGACCACGTCCTTACGGTCATATAGGAAGGAAAAGATTGTTAGTTCGGCTCTCGTTGCTACTAGAGACCAAGTATACCTCTGCAGCTCCACAATTGTCTTGGGATAGGCATAGGATATCGTATAAGTTACAAAGGATAATGTATCTGGATTCACTTCGGTAAGTGATGCGATCTAAGGGATGGGAAATGACATTAATACGAGTTAAAAGTTAAAAAAAACATGCACGCCCGGTGGCATATGAAAGCTAAGGAGATTCGCGTTTTGAACGACCGCACGGAAGCGCAGCACTCTGTACTCACTTGTTCGATGGCTACAGCAAGCTATTAAAGAAGTCCCTTTTTTTCGACCGCGCGCGACATGCGCATGAGCCACCGAACACAAGATAGATACTTACTTGTTCGATAGCTACTCTTATTACCGGCCGCGCAATGCAGAACAAATATTTCGGCCGATCGCGCGATCATTCTGCAGTCCGAAACAAGAGAAATCTCGCACTGAACTGATTTTTATTACCGGCCGCGCAATGCAGAACAAATATTTCGGCCGATCGCGCGATCGTTCTGCAGTCCGAAACAAGAGAAATCTCGCACTGAACTGATTTTTATTACTGGCCGCGCAATGCAGAACAAATATTTCGGCCGATCGCGCGATCGTTCTGCAGTCCGAAACAAGAGAAATCTCGCACTGAACTCGTTTGGATTTGCCAGTATTTCATAATCAAAAACTGCCACTGCCCCAAACAAGCAGACTCTCCTAACGAGTGGCCCGAAAAAAATCTACACTTAGTATACGCATGCGTACTTTAAGGTCACTCCTGACGGAATCCAATTTTCAAAATCACACTTTCGCATAAAAACCACTAGATTTTTTGGTTACGTAATTCTCGCTTAACTTTTCAAAAGGACCTAAGTAACATTTTTTTCATGAATTAATTTGAATACTGCCATCAATAGCTCTCATGTTGTTCTGATGATTGCGCTATTCAAATTAATTCATGAAAAAAATGTTACTTAGGTCCTTTTGAAAAGTTAATCGAGAATTGTTTGGCGTCGGTATCGGAATCATAGCGCCAGTGTCGGTCCGAGCATCGGCTGTCGGCGGATGCTACAGCAATTTATTACCTACACGGAGATTTTCATTTACCCAATAATGGCTACTTTTATGAGGCATCTCTTTCTCCCTGTAGAAAAATTTACCCATTTTTTGAAGTTCAGCATCATAACAGACAGATATAAAAGTACCCATTAATGGGTAAATAATGGGTTTGCTCGTAGATGAGCCCGTACATACGCTTGACTCCTCCACGGCGAGCCAACCGACGGATTGCAGGCTTGGAGATGCCCTGGATGTTATGGCGCTTGGCCCCTTCTCTGCCGCGGCCGGTTATTATTATGTTAGTGGACTACTGGTGGGTGTACGTGTCTATATGTATGCCTAGCTGGTCTATCTGTGCGATCTGAAATAGCATGCACGGGATTTGAATCCTTTGGATTATTCATCCCCAATGGTGTTATTCAAAGTTGGCGTAGCAGTTTAGTTCCGACCAAAAATTGGAACAATATTTCTTCACATGGAGGAGACAAAATCTCTTCAAGTGTGCCGCTCAAATTCATGGTCAAGCGTTATTCATTATAACTATTGCATTGGACTAGGACATGCACCCAACCGGCGGTTGTTAGATTTTCTAACAATTCTGTATAATAATCTAATAAAACCTGTATAAGAACTGGGCATATGCGAAATTTTCTTATACGAAAAATGTAAGCTATCAAACAAATATTGTTAGAAAAGCTTACAAAATTGTTAGATTCTTATACAATACTTGTATAAGAATCTAACAATGTCGCGTGTGCCCAGTTCTTATACAGGTGTTGGTAGAGTCGTATACAGAAGTGTTAGAAAATCTAACATCCGCTGGTTGGGTGTGGTTGATTGTCAGGGGATACCACAAGTGGTGCAGATTGGGGGGTATTCTTTTGTGATCCAGTAACTATGGGTGAGACGGATGTGGCCAATTCGCAATCGGGAGAGGGTTCTACGGTATTTAAAGATGTTATTATCAAGCCAAGGTAGGGTGGAAGGTTTTATTCTCCGGAATGCAGTGTTTCTTTTCGAGAACCAGCAAACCAGTTCCAACTATCTCGGGTTTTCTCCATGATCCATCTAACAGCATCTATAGATTGAATGGGAACATCCTCCCGAGAAGCATCCCGGCCAAGGTCGGCAGGCGATTTGCCCTCTCATTGCCTTAGATGCAAGAGTGACCTGGGATCAAACAGAAGACAATATTGTTGGCTAGAGCTCGCCTTTCAGCCACCTGTAGCCTCAGGGAGGAGGAACTCATTTCCCGGGAACAGTTAGCAAAGTCACTAAAAACAACAGTGGGTCTATTGTGTTGAGTGGGGTTTGGGATGGAGGGTATCATCAAATGGAGCAGGTTGGGGGAAGGGAAGAACTGATTGTCGGGATATCCTTTTGCACAAATTGAAACACTAAACACAAAACTGAATAATCTTATCAATACTTTTTTTTATTACTGGCAGTCATTTTTCTTTTCAGAGTTTTCTTTTCTTTTTTTTTTCATTATCCACACGCGTCCGTTCTCATCAATCTTCGTCACAAAACTGATCTCTCGTATTTCTTCCATGCTGAAACAGAGCTCCTCTTTTCTCTTCGCTCAGCATATATCGCGCTCTCAGCCCAAATAACGAATACGGTCTCTAACAATTGAATACAGCGCTCGTTGAATAAGAGGCATTTCAGCATTTCTAAGATTGCATATCGGAATGGTATTATAAATGTTTTTAAATATACCAATTTTTAATATCCAATTTCAATACACCCAATATTTTTTTACACGGTTGGTATTCTTTAATTTCCCGATCAACCTGATTTTTCTCAGCTTTCTAAATGCCACCTGAATTTTCTTTTTTTTTTGTGAATTTTTTCATGGGGCTAAATCATAGTTTCATAAACGCTGAAGGTCGTTATCAACTAAAACCCACCCTTGTAAAAAAGAATCGGGTGTATCATATTTTTATTCTATTATATTCCCTACATCCTTCTTCTCCCTACTCTTGAAATTTTAAACAAAAAAAACATCCATTTCTGAAAAGAGAAAAATCATTAGCATTTTATATAAGAAAAATATATTTGAAACGGGACTTACTAATAATTCACCACTTAAGCATCAAGCTGCTAAGCATTTTATCACATCGTCAAAATCATATTTCATTTCATGAAATTTTTCATCATTTCAAATGTTATTTCATCCACCTTTACGAATTTTCATTTGAGAGTTTATTTTTGCTGTCATGGAAGTTTTCCAGGCTTAAGAATTTCAATCATGCATATAAATTGAGTTTCATGCAATTATGGGTAGAGCGTACTAGGCTCTAGAAAATCAATCTAGCATCAACAACAGAAAAAATCAACAATACTCTTAGTTCATCTCAGTTTACACTTGCCAACTCCTTACAAAAGGCAATAGCTGATCTTGTTCATGCAGTCATGGGCAGAGCTTACCAGGCTCTAGATAGTCAATCTTGCATCAAAACCAGAAACTAATTCAACAATGTCTCGGTTCATCTCAGTTAACACTTTCTATCTCTATACACAAGGCAATAGCTGATCTTGTTCATGCAATCATGGATAAAGCTTACCAGGCTCTAGAAAGTCAATCTTGTATCAAAACCAGAAAATTTTCAACAATTCGCTTAGTTCACCTCAGTTTACACTTTCTATCTCTATACACAAGGCAATAGCTGATCTTGTTCATGCAATCATGGATAGAGCGTACCAGGCTCTAGAAAGTCAATATTGCTTCAAAACCAAAAAGAAATCAACAAAATTGTCAGTTAATCTATGGTTACTCTTCTTGTTCTATACACAATATCATATCTGATTTTATCATGCAGTCATACCGTCATGGAATTCATAACTCGGATATCAAAATTGCCTGTTTAGATCGATCGGATTTATTCGCATTAAACGTCCTCTCAGAGTCGCACCCACCCACTCGGAGATTGTATTTTCTTTAATTTGGTCAACCCGGATCAAACATCATCTCAAAGACGCACCAACTCGAAGATTGGATTTTCTTTTATGTGACTCGCTAGTTTTAGGGATTGAATGTACAGTTTATTAGTTTAAAGCGGGCTTGGTAGTCATAGGGCTACTGCTTCTGCCTCCTACGCGGGAGGTCGTAGGTTCAATCCCAGGTCCGTTCCATTCTCCTACTTTATATCTTTCTCTTTATTTCTCATGTTCTAGCAATCGCTAGAACTGGAAATGGACTTCCATACCGTTTCCATTACTATTCCTATACCTTCAACTTGAGTATTCTATCAGTAATCTGCTAGAATTGGAAATGAACTATAGAGCTCGTTTCCTACATCCAATTAGAAATTCCATCAGTTACCTTCTCCTATCTATCACATTGGCAGCTCGTTAACCAAGACGGACCTCTGCCTCTCCAACCTAACCCAGAAATTCCAACAAATTCCGCATGAACTCGTGGCAAGTGCAGAGGTATATTCGGCTTGCAGTGGGCGAGTGATTGCATCATCATTTCCTCCCCTTCCCTACATTGACTTGCATTCTGACGTGGCAGGCGCCAGTATGACCTAACAAATGAGATCACCAGTACTTGTACATTGAAGATGTGTGCTAGTCCCAAGCAAACATCTGTTGGTTCCTTGTGCAAGAACAGCTGATCTGGTCATAATGGAGTAGCAACTACAAGCAGTCAATCAAGCTCAAGCTCAAGCTCAAGCTTGAATGTACAGTTTATGAGTTTATCACAATAGAGCCTTAATAAAACTTTAAACGATTTTCAGTGATCTCTTAATATAGTATCCAAACGCTTAGCATTTTTTAATTATGCCATAGAAGATAAAATTAAGCGCACACCAGGGTCACACTATTGCTCTTTGTAGTAAATTTATTGAAAAACAAAACATTGCGAAAAACTGCGTCCTCAAACTACCTTTTGATATACTCAAAACTATCTTGACTAAACATGTACTGTACATTTACAAAACAGCATTATCCAGGATGAATTACGATAAAATGAAGCACTGAAACTAACACCACAAAAATTATTACAAATAAACGCTCATTTCTGATTTTTAAATTTCATGGCTACCAACTCGACAACTATTCTTTCGTTGCCGAGTCTACCCATAAGCAAAAGGTTGTGGGTTTCTTGCACCACAATTTTAAACACCATTATTTATGTAAAATAAAATATGTTCTCTACCATTACGGGAGACTGATAAGCTGATCCGTTAAAAGACAAAGTAAACAAACCAAACCTCCATTTATCAAAATTGGTGATTTTTGTTCTAGAAAAGTTCAAGAAAACAGTCATCAACTTACGTGTATTATTGGTTGCAGAAGCATCATTGAGCAGACACATTTTCCTTTAACAACAATCTGAAAATGGCTTAACAAACACTATTTTCCACTTTGCTGCACAAAGGTTATTATTTCCGCATAAAAGTTCCATAAATGGCACCAAAAATTGGGAGCACACAACTTCTACCGACCATGCCATTGTCGGGATTTCCTTTTGCACAAATTGAAACACTAAACACAAAACTGATTAATCTTATCAATACTTTTTTTTATTACTGGTAGTCTTTTCTTTTCAAAGTTTTTTTTTTCTTTTTTTTTTCATTATCTACACGCGTCCGTTCTCATCAATCTTCGTCACAAAACTGATCTCTCGTATTTCTTCCATGCTGAAACAGAGCTCCTCTTTTCTCTTCGCTCAGCATATATCGCGCTCTCAGCCTAAATAACGAATACGGTCTCTAACAATTGCTAAGAATGCATATCGGAATGGTATTATAAATGTTTTTAAATATACCAATTTTTAATATCCAATTTCAATATCATATTTTTTATTCTATTCTATTTCCTACAAATACGTTATGCTGAAAATTGCGAAAAGTCTGGAGTTTATTAGGCAAAGATATTAGCATTTTACTGGAGTGTTGTAGGGGTGAATTTATTTCTTTTCAAAGGTAAAAGAAACGAAATTTGCTCAAACCCCATTTCAGAGCAATGCTAATAACTTAGCCGGGCAAACTCTAATCTTCTCGCGGTTTTCTGCATAACAATCTGTATTAAATTCTTCAATATCTGAATGAGTATCATAGTTCTTCATCGTAAGTTGTGCCGTCCAACTGCAATTAACTGTTTTTGGTTGTTTCTGCATACATATTTGCATATAAACTTACAACGAGTTTAGCACTGCCCAAACGTTGACCGATTTCAAATAGGACCGAATAAGAAGGCGGCCCATCAAAAAAATTGGAAAAAGTTTTTCCCATACTAATTTGAGCCACCCTAATGTAGAGCTTAGTCTTTGTTTCCGAAGCTTCTAACAGTGGTTCCAATAAATGTTGTTGCAATAATCTTGGATTATCATTACATTGATTGCTAAGCTATTTATTTCAAGCGCTTCTCTTTTTCTTGGTTCAAGATTTTTTATGTCTACGATTGCTTATTCCTGTTTAGTTATAACAACAATTGAAAATCCATTAAAACCACTGTTGGCACATCCAACGATGCACTGTTCACTAAACCGCAGATCTTACGTTGTTTCTGTGCATCCCTGCATCTTTTTCCTAGAGAGTTCTTCAAAAATTGTTGGGTAGGATTGTCGGACCTCTCTGGAGAATCGCTCAAGGTTTAGAAACCTTAACCATGCCTTAAGTATCTGTACCTTTTGGTTTCCAATTTTAATTTCCAGCTATTCCCCCCAGGTGAATGCAATGATCAATACAAACCATGTTATTAGTTCTGCTATACCATTCGTATTACTGCAACGCGATGTTGAATGGCAGGCACGAAATATCATTACTAGAGCTAGTCATAGGGTCGGTGCATTACCAGGCCACCTGAGTGACTTCTAAACGTACTGAAGGATTGGATGGGTTCGAATATCACATTCTACTTTGGTGATGGTGTTCTAGCTCACCGTTCACTGGGGTACGTATCTTAGGCTCTGTCTCATTTGGAGAATTAAACCGAAATTAAACTTAAAAGTGACATTTCAATAATTATCAAATAACCCTGCCCGCAGAGCAAGATTACTTTGACAGATATCGAATCATTTTTATCAATGTCTTATTGAATTGCTGGCTAGCACCAGCCATTCTTATGACTGGGTGATTTTTAAATTTCCGAACTGTCACTTTTAAGTTTAATTCTCCAAATGAGACAGAGCCTTAACGAGCGCTCGCTACGTGGCTGGATCCAGCAATGGCTGACGGGACACAACAGAAATTGGTGATAAAATGGCGGTACAGCTGGTTTAACGAATTCTGGAGCTGATTCTCGACTACAGCTGCTTGCAAAAGGCGTAGTTAACCGACGTTAGTAAAGCAGTAAAGCCGCCATTTGTTGAGCTGAGGGTGGTAATGGTAATTAGGGCCACGGTTCGAGAGCTTTGTCCTCCTTTATATGTATTTATGGACTAGAGGAGCAATGGCGCTTCTTCAAAAATATATTTCGGATTTCATTTACGTTCACCTGACAAGCGGTCTCCTGACAAGCCAATCAGAAGGCTGTCTTAATAAAAATATCGCAAAAAGTCCTATCGAAAGGACATTCAAGGATCAGTCTCAACCCATCAGTAGTGCGGAGTGGGTTTAATCACATGAACATTTTTTCCACAAGCACGACTGATCTACACGCTTGCATGTTTCAAAGTGAAAGTTAATTACTCGCCAAATGTCGCAGAACCCTTAAGCCCGTCCATCACGGTATTGTTCTATCATAATTTGATTTTTTTACGGTTTCAACTTTGAAGAGGTGATTCAGGATCGAAATCTGCTGGTAGTTTTCCACATTCTGTGTATTCCCCGTTTTGTGAATACGATTGATGCAAGCTTTCAATCATCAGGAAATACTCCCTCAGTCAAGGATCGGTTGAAGATTACAGTAATTGGTGGAAGGGCACAAAGTTTGATGAAAGCGGGTGGTAAGCAATTGGACTTTTGATTCATCTACAGAGCTGCGAGCCTCAAGAATGTTGGGGTTTTCGGAGGTGGCCAGAGGAAGACGGGGACCGTATTGAACTCGTTCATACATCTCCTTGGCATTCTTTAAATTATTCATGTTTCCTAATTTTTTGTCGCGGAAGTAACGTTTTCTACTTTTTCTTATGAGATTGCGCAGGTTACGGAGCTGAGATATCCACCATGGTTGGTTGAAGCGATAAGAAAAAACATCGTACTTTAAAAGGAATATTTTCTCGAATGATTTGTTCGATGCAGTTGTAGTGATCGAGTAGAGTAATTGATTCCAGTCTTCCAGTCTGAGCGATTCGTGAGCAGATGATCTGCTGATCACAGCGATTGAAGTCACAGTCTTTACCAAGCACCGAAGTTGATTCTACTGCATTATCAAAAGTCCACAACTAAAATAAATGGCTTTAGGTGTGCATCTAATTTTAAAATGACAGATTTAGACCTAAACAGATCTGCGATACATGGGCCATTTACGAAAACCAAATTAACATTTTGCTGTTCGCGTTTAGATTGTTTGATAGTACAAGCCAATTGATATCATTGGCCCTACGAGAGCAAGTTCCTTTTTGGTTGTAGCGTTGATTGACAAGTATCCAGTATGGACTCAGAAAATTTTTATGACCAAAACACTATTTTCAATCAATTACAAGAACGGAACCATTACATATATGTGATTGAATCAGTGGTTTTCGGATTAATGCTTGTTCCAAATCTGACTTTAATAACTTCAAACTTATTTCTGCAATCAAGCACCAAGCACTATTGCAAACTTTTCTTTTATCACATTAAATATTCGTGAATCAAAACTCATTACATAGATTTTAAATCTGAACATCCTTCTGGGGAAACGCATCTTTGTCTACAAAATCTATCTCCCGCCCAATTTGAATCACTTCTGTAGATTAGTTTCAGTTTCTCTAATTATAAATTTTGAATTTATGCGAATGCGTTAAGTTCTAATATTATCCAGAGTTGTTATAATATGGTATAAAACAATGTAGGGTTCTACAAGTTTGAACCAGCATCAGAAGTTATAGATGAGATGAGCGGTGGCGATCTTTTAATAGACAATTTGATTATCGTTCAAACATTCTTCTTCTTCTTATTGGCATTACATCCCCACACAGAGCCGCCTCGCAGCTTAGTGCTCACTTAAGCACTTCCACAGTTATTAACTGCGAGGTTTCTAAGCCAAGTTACCATTTTTGCATTTGTATATCATGAGGCTAGCACGATGATACTTTTATGCCCGATACAATTTTCAATCCAAAAATTGGCTAGACCGGCACCGGGAATCGAACCCAGCCACCCTCAGCATAGTCTTGCCTTGTAGCCGCGCTTCTTATCGCACGGCTAAGGAGGGCCCAAACATTCTATCTGGCATAAACAACGCAGTTGATGAACTGTTTTCTCCTACAATCAAAATTTGTGAAATAATGAAATTCTACACAATAATAAATAAAATAAATTTTCATCGTTGACAAAGTTCGAAAAACCCCTCATATCAACTTTGGTTCATTGAAAATCAATCCATTTTATTTTCATTCCTTCCATACACATATTTTGTGTCAAACTATTGCATTAGTATTCAGAACAGCCTCTAAATCGTTATTGTTGATGAGCTATCGTTTTATCCCATCCAGCGTTAAATCATTTTCCGGTAGAGCCTGCTAAACCTTCTACTACTCCGGCAGGCTGCTGGCTGAGCAAAACGGTAACGGCATCCAAGATGTTTTGAAGGTGCAAATCATTGAGCTGCATTTTTTCGCTCCTTGCAATCTCGAGCCAATTGCCTTGCGAGGGAATATCACACATCGGACTGGACTCGCATCTGTACTACAAAAAATAGAGGTCTTGAGAGAACTCGTTACGAGTATCACGTAGAGCACACATTGATACGTTTTGAGACACCACTCTTAACTTATTTTCACTTCTACACAACTATCCATAAATTGATCACGTCTACGTGTGAAGTGAATGTGAATGAATTATCTACTTCAATATTCAATTGTCCGTCATGACAATTGTGACAAATTTAATGTAGACTATTACATACTTCAATGTTAAGTAGGTGAAGCCCATTTAGAACAGAGGTGACAATCCACATAATCCGCTTGAAGAAGCACGCATAGCATAATGCGAAAATGGCATACTTTCCCAGTCGGTAATTGCCTTCCAGCGCCATCATTTTCACCTTCTATCGTCGTTACGGCAGTTCCTCCTTTATTTGTTGATTTGTTCAAATGACAGCGGACTGGGCTTAAAAAAGCAGACTTAACCTGATTCTTCAAGTTTCAAGCTTCTTCGTCCCTTTGGCCCAACAACATTGTTATGATCCACAGTCATGTCATTCACCGATAGTCCTTCTGGGAACGACTAAATCATCCCTTTTTCCGAAGTCCGCGTTCCTCGCGAAATAAAGCCCTACAGGCGACGAAGCCGGTCCCATATATGACAATAATGGTGTGACACTTGTTCGGTCGCTAGCTAGCCATTCTCTCGGAAGGCTGCTTAAGAATTCATGATCAAGTACCCGGGTCCGTCTTAAATAGTTAACCGTGGTTAATGCCATTCACGAGGAGCATCCGTGCTTGGGTTGGCTCCCAATGCACATCAACTTTACCACCTTTATGGTGTGACAGTCTGGCGAAGCTACTCCGGATGGCATGGCATGCTGTGTTCTTCAAACGACGGATATCTCACCGAGCAGTCAGTCTTTCAACCCAACAACCCAACATACCACCCGCGTCGGTCTTGGTAGACACTTTTCTTCGCCAACTTGGATTGGGTTGTGGATTGAGTTTTAAGGTGATGGTACCGTTGGCGACACAATTTGACAATTTGAAATTTACTTTTTGCAAACGCTGCTTGATGCTTGTCCCAACTCCTAGATTGGATATTCACCTTAAAAGAGTGATGTTCCATCTCATATCCTATGTAACGGACAAACGTCGACTATGACGATGAAGACGAGGACGGTGCATGAAGGGGATAACACATTATGTTGTGGGGAGTCGTCGACCGGTCGGGTGGCTGCTGGGTTATGTAGAAAGCAGCACCCAACGACCCGAGTCGAGCGCTCGGTGCGGTGCAGAGCGAGCGAACGTGCCTGAGCTGCCTCCTGTGCCGGCAAGCCCGATTACTTAGGATAAGCAAATTTTGGCGTGGAAAGCTACTTGGCAACCATACATATAGTGACGATGCTAAGGTTTGCCTTCGAAATGCTTTTCCATAATTTTTCTATCTTTACTGCTAACGTCAAACGGTGATGCGGTGGAATGGCTTGGAAGGAGATACTCTGACTTTGGATTCCCATAGGGACGGATGACTCGATTGAATTAGGAATGAGTTGATGTTTTTCCTCCAAGTTGTCGACAAAGGCTTATGCAAAAATAATCGCTTACATTCTCGTTCCAGGCGAACCACATTACCCTAGAGTAGACTATGGAAATTGGTCAATTTATTTTTTAAAATTTTGTCTCTTACGTCTATTTGGATAAAAGGTAGCAGCTATTATTATTAATTTTATTGTATTTTTATTTGTTTCGATAAAAGTAGACAAAATTATTCATAGAGCTTGGTATGTGACTATGGAAACCAGAATTCTAATGGAGAAGAATCATGTCGACGGATGCGCACGGACTTTCATCGACGTTGTCCTGGATGCAGGAGAACAAGATAAGATTGTCATGCTTTTGAGTTTTGCCAATTCATGATCGTAGCAACCACGCAACGGTTGAAGCCACTGAACTAAGAGGAACACACTTTTCGTTCCTTGCATTTTTCCTTTTCTTCTTATATTTCTAATCTAATTGTAGCAGAACACGGGAAAATTAACGCACTCATGCGAAACACTGCGGTTCAAAACAGGACGCTGACATTATGAACATTTCGGTTCGTTTGGCTCTAATTTAAAGGTTGGCGACGTACATTAATTCACATTTATTAAATTTACCTGGCATTATCTTGAGCACAACCATGGTGTCCTGAGCTGCGGAGGTTTCACAGTCGAGTTCTACTTTTAGTTTGCCTTACTGAACATATTACATATTTGCTTTTTTAATATTTGAAAGAAAATTTCGGGACCGATTTGCGATTTGGGCGTAACTCAGGGTGTCTACTACCTGGAAAAACCTGGAAAACCTGTAATTATCAGGGAATTTCTCCCCACCTGGAAAATACCTGGAATTATCAGGGAATTCCTGACATAATCAGGGAAATTTCAATACCCGGTGATCATGAGTGAAATTCATTCAAAAGATGAAAAAAATCATTGAAAATGTTTGAATACGTTGATAACGAAAATTCTAGGTGTAGTTCTCTAGTTCATTTTTCCAATTTATTTTTGCTGTACAGTATGGAATTTTATTTTGGATTTTATATCTGTATATACAATCGGATCGTTTGTTTGCAAAACCGATTACATTGATCTTATTTAATTATCTTAAAGATAACTCGTCCAGCTCAAACCTTTGTAGGGGTATGTGGCGGGACCATCATCATCATAAAAATACCAATCAAATCTATTGAAAATGTAGTGAACGTTAATGGATCGTTGTTCCGCAAAAAACGTTTTGCCATCTTCAAAAGAATTCCTGGAGAATTTCCGAGGCTATTCTTGGTGATATCTAGGAATTTATTCGGGAAATCAATTAGGGATTACTTTGTAAATTCTTTTGAGTATTCCCTCGAAAATTCTTTTCGAATATATTAAAAAATACTAAATTAGTTAGGATTTTTCAAAGCAAGTCCTGGTGGAACTTCCGAAGGAATTTTGTGATCAGTTTTCCAAGGAATTTTTCAGAGAAATCACTAATAGAGTGTCTATAAGAATGATTAGCAATTTTTTAAATTATTTCTGGAGGAATTTCCAAGATAAAAACCAAAAAGAATTCCCGGAGGAATTTCAAAACGAATTTCCAGACGACTTTTCGTTAGTTTCATTAATAAATTCCCGAAAGGGAACTTGAAGGGATTTTCAAAAAAAAAGTGTAAAGTGATTTGTGAAGGGTTTTTTTTCTAAAGTAATTCTTGGAAGAATAGCCGAAGGAATCCCGAATGGATTTTTCAAAGGAGTTTCTAAAGGTATTCTCGAAGAATTTACAAAAAATCTTAAAAGCTAAATTTCCTCAAGATTCTTCTGAATGAGTTCCTAAAAAATCCCTAGGAATTTCAAAATAATACCCGAAGCATTTTCCGAAGGTTTTACAGTAAAGCAGTAATAGAACGCTAGTGGCGCTGTAACCATTGAAATTATTCTGCCAAAATATGCTTCAATAAGCTTAATAGACTATTCAGATTACGATTAGATTATTTATCGTAATAAATATCGTGTTAAAGCTGAGAAAGAAAATTGAATGTATGGGGATGGCATCAGGTTGTTATTATGTTAAGCATAAAATGCCCCAAAAACAGCCCACGACATAAGGTATTATCTGTCCAGTTAGAATCCGGAATCATTTATTGTATTGCAGCGGCACGGAAAGTGACCGCTGCAAGAATTATTTTACAGCGGTATGTCCACCTAGGCGCCCACTTTCTGTGGTATAAATTTCATGGTGTTTCGTGCAGCGAGTCAAAAATTATTCCAGATAGAAGCCGAGAGGAGAGAAAAAATTCTGCACACCCCCGTTGATATTCCTGCTCGACGGTGGAACCTACGTCAAAATAAATTTAGGATAGCCTCCTGGCCAAAAGTTTGCTTTTATGGACAAATTTGCCAAATGATTTGGCGAGGGATATGCAGCTGTAGAGCAGAGACAATAGAGGTAATAAACTATAGAGGACGATTGTCGCTGCGGTTCCCTTTGTTATCGTCCCCAAACATGTTGGGTACCTATCTGTCAAAACGTACTGATTTTTCCTTCGTTGACATTTAGTGCCCTATCCTCGCCAGCAAAAGATGTTTCGCCAGTGACGACAGCGACAATGTTCCTCTATAGTTTAATACCTCTATTGCAGAGACCAAAGTGTTCGTGACGAATAAGACGATGGACTCTAAACTGTACAAGGAAGAATGACTCAAAAACCGCGTACCGTCGTCGGGGGTGACAATGGGTCAAATGGGGGTGAGAATGGGTCACTGTTTCAACTACTTAGAATGCTTGTAGAATGGATTGAATGTATTTGAGGGCAAGAAGACTAAAATATAAGAGACATTTTTGAACGATTTTGCGCTACGACCTCCAGGCTTCCGGTGAGAGCGATGACCCATTCTCACCCCCAGACCCATTGTCACCCCCGATGGCGGTACTAAGTTTCATGAAAGCCCATGAAGGTCCCGTGATGATTTGGCGAGTTGCAACTACAGCCGGGAAGTCGCCCAGTTGTACCACAATAATAACGTAGATTTCAACAATAAAAACATAATCCACCTAACTGCCCGCAGTTTAGGCCCATCGAGACATTTTGGGCAATAAAGAAGCGGAAGCTTGAGAAAAGTGGATGAACAGCTCGGGACGCGACTCAGATGGCCAAAATATGGAACAAATGTGCCAAGGAAGTCGTCTCCGGAGGTGTGCAGCGTTTGGTGAGAGGAATAAAGAAGAAAGTGCGAATTGTCCCAAGAAAACTAGAAATGATTTGCATTTATTTTTTTTCCTTGAAGTACAGTAAATTAACTTTGTTTTAATGTATTGACCTTATTTGTGTGTCAATCCGATACCTAGATACAGATGTTTTATTATTCCGAATTCTAAATGGAAATAGCTTTATGCCTTCCGTCATGGACCCAAGCAATTGCATCATGTTTTTGCATCAACACATTTCCTAAAGGAGTTTTTGTAAGAAGTTCTGAAGGATTTCCTAAAGAAATTTCCAAACATATTTCCGGAACAATTCCTTAAGAAGTTTTCTTAAGTTTCTTTAAAAAACAGCTGAAATAAAATTCAAAGAAATTTCCGAAAGAATTATTAACCAAATTTACAAAGAAATTCCTGAAATAAATTTTAGAAGAATATCTGATGAAATTTGCAAAGTATTTTATAAAGGTATTTCCGAGGGATTTTCACAAGACATTTTCGAACACCGAACACCTAAAGGAATTTAAAAAAAAATCGTGAAGAATCGTCAAATGCATCTTTGAAGGAATTTGCGGAACAATTCCTTGAGATGTTTTCTAAAGTTTTAGCAAAGAAAATTTCAAATTAAATCTTGGAGGAAGTTCTGACCAATTCTTAAAATCCGGAGGATTTTCCGATGGAATATATGGAGAAAATTCCACGTTTGTTTTTACCTGGAAATTAATGTAAAACACCTGGAAAAAACCTGGAAAAATCAGGGAATTTTGTTTTCACAGATGAGTAGACACCCTGTAACTTATTTTGTAAACAAACATTGAAAGGCGAATTCCTGCTAAATCAAGCATTTCATGAGCAAACCACGGTATGGATCCGACAGATTAAGCTTTCCTCTACCAGATAAGGGAATACGTTTGGGATAAAAACGCTGGCATTCGCCGGAATCCATGGAACAATGTTTGTTTACAAAATAAGTTACGCCCAAATCACAAATTAGTCCCGATTTAGCTTGATTTTCCACGCCTTCTTGTGCCTGCTGGGTCAAAAGCGAACTACATCTTTGCAGGGTTGCTGTCCGACATTCTTGCAACATACTCTGCCCATCGTACTTTTCCAGATTTAGCCACCCTATGGATACTGGATTTGCCGTAGAGCTGGACGAGCTCGTAGGTTCATCCTTCGCCACCACACACCGTTGTTTTGCACACCGTCAATGATAGTTCTAAGAGAGGATGTTATCGATCATTTAGTAATTTGCGTTCGATTATTTAGTAGTTTGTCAAAAACTCATTCTAGAAGCTGAATTTCAAAATGTGTTGTATGGTGGACTTCTAGTGCAAAGGTTTTTCTACAACTCTGCCCAATGGTTTGTTGTGAGAATTCATCTAATAACGGAGTAATAGCGCTAGTTGTAGTAGCTTAAACTAAATGATTGGAATGTTGTTATCATTTAGTCCAAGTTACTGAAAACTCCAAAACTGCTTTGGAAATACCCCCAAGGAAATTACTTCAGAAGTTCCCTCCAAAATTCTTCCAAGAGTTTCTCTAGAGATTCATCCACGAGTTCTTTCGGGAATTTCTCAAGAAATTCCTTCGGAAATTCCTCTAGGATATCCGCGGGAGTACACCCAGGAACTACTCCAAGAATTCCAATTCTCCTTCTAAGGAAACCCTGAAGTTCTTCTACAAATTAATCCCTAAAATCCTCCAGGAGTTGTTCCTGAAATTCTCACAGGACTTCTTCGAGAAACACCTTCAGAAGTTCCTTCGTCAACATATCTTCCAGAAATTGCTCTAGGAGCCCCTACGGAAATTCAGCAAGCATTTCTTCCGGAAATTCCTCGAGGAAACCCTACGAATAATCCTTCAGCAATTCCTCCAGATAATGATCCAGGAGTTTTTCCGGAAATTCCTCCAAGAGTTGTTTCGAAAGACTGCCAAGACTTTTCTCAAAAATTCTTCCAAGAGTTCCTTTAGAAATTACCACAAATCGGATGTACTTCCAGGAGTTTCTTCGTAAATTCCTCCAAACGTTCTAACGGTAATTCCTCCAAGAAATTCCTCAAGTAGTTCCTTTGGAAGTTCACGCTCGAATTCCTCCAGAAATTCCTTCAGGAGTTTCTGCGGGAAATCCGCCAGGAGTTTTTCCAGAAATTCATCTCGAAATTCCTCCAGGAGTTCTCTCGAAAATTCCTCAAGAAGCTCCTTCGGAAATTCCTCCTTAAACTCACCTAGGAATTTCTCCTGAAATTCCTGTAGTATATAAGATCAGGTCTATGAAATATTGGAAATAAAATAATCATTTGTGTTATTAGCAATCATTCAATTTCGAATTAGAATATACCTCTTTGTAGTGTATTTCTTTCAAGCGTGTAGCACGCTACCTTAGACTTCAATATATTTATTTTGATTCTATTATTATTAATTATTCAGTCTAAGGCCGAAGTGGCCTGTGCGGTATATAAGAGTCTTCTCCATTCGGCTCGGTCCATGGCTACACGTCGCCAACGGACGGAGGGTCCGCAAGTTATCTTCCACCTGATCTATCCACCTTGCCCGCTGTGCTCCTCGCCTTCTTGTGCCCGTCGAATCGTTATCGAGAACCATTTTCAACGGGGTTACTGTCCGACATTCTGGCTACGTGCCCGGTCCACCGCAGTCGTCCGATTTTCGCGGTGTGAACGATGGATGGTTCTCCCAGCAGCTCATGCAACTCGTGGTTCATTCGCCTCTTCCACGTACCGTCCGCCATCTGCACCCCACCATAGATGGTACGCAGCACTTTCCTTTCGAAAACTCCCAGTGCGCGTTGGTCCTCCACGCCCTTCGTATTACTCCCTCTAAAAGATGTTGAATAGCAGACACGAAAGACCATCACCTTGCCGTAACCTTCTGCGCGTTTCGAAGGGATTCGAGAATGTCCCTGAAACTCGAACTACGCACATCACCCGATCCATCGTCGCTTTGATCAACCGTGTCAGTTTATCCGGAAATCCGTGTTCGTGCATTAGCTGCCATAGCTGGTCCCGATCGATTGTATCATATGTGGCTTTGAAGTCGATGAATAGATGATGTGTGGGCACGTTGTATTCGCGGCATTTCTGCAGTACTTGGCGAATGGCGAACACCAGGTCCGTGGTGGAGCGTTCGCCCATAAAACCCGCCTGTATCCGGGTACCCACGGACTTAAAATGATCATAACATTGTCAGTTTTTCACCGATTTTGACGATTTTGGTTGCTGCAGATGCAGGAACTTACCCGCTATTCGATACATGTTACAGAGAACCGATTCGGTAACCGGAATTCCGGATTAACTGGGCCAAGTCCCAAAGTATGTGTAAATTGAAGATATATATTCAACCAAATGAAGATTTCTTGCGTCACGACTAATGAACTTCGTTGGAAATTTAAAGAATATAACTTAACTACGTTACAGGACCATCTTATGAATTAATCCCGGAACGGTTATTCCGAAAACAGGTTCTCGTCGGGCTTAAAGTGGCCACAAACTTATTTTGAAGAAACCCTGGCAATATGGGTATCAAAATTCATGAAATTGTATCGGAAGCATGATCTGATAAGTAATTGGACCATAGGATGGTTTGATAACGGACTGGTCATCCTGGAACAGGTTTCCGTGGGGCCTGAGGTGGCCACAAACTCGTTCTGAAGAAACCTTAGCAATATGGGTATCAAAATTCATGAAATTGTATCGGAAGCATGATCTGATAAGTAATTGGACCATTGGATGGTTTGACAACGGACCGGTCATCCTGGAATAGGTTCCCGTGGGGCCTAAAGTGGCCACAAACTTATTTTGAAGAAACCCTGGCAATATGGGAATAGGTTCGTGAATAGGTTCCCGTGGGGCCTAAAGTGGCCACAAACTCATTCTGAAGAAACCTTAGCAATATGGGTATCAAAATTCATGAAATTGTCTCGGAAGCATGATCTTTTGGGTTATTATGCCATAAGATGGTTTGACAATGGACCGGTCATTCTCAAACAGGTTTCCGAGGGGTCCCTCCGTTAGAAGAAACACTCACTATCTTCTTTTTCCGTTATTTCTTGTCAAAAAGACTTAAAAATTCTTGACAGGTACTCAGAAATGATTTATAATGAACCACAGACATAAAAAGCACGACTAAAATTTTCAAAAATTTTTGTTGTGACAAAATGGGTCAAAAACGTGACAAAATCGGGACGTGATAAAATCGGGTCGAAAATGTGATAAAGTCGGAGGTAAATAAAATCGGGGAGTGACAAAATCGGGTCAACACTGTGTAACTTTTCACTTCTCTCTTCTCTCTTTTCACTTTTCTCTTCTCTCTTCTCATTTCTCTCATTTCACTTTTTTACTTTCCACTTTTCACTGCTCACTTCTCACTATTCACTCCTCACTTCTCATTCAACCCAATAACCATTCGGCCTAACAGCCATTCAGCCTGATGACCAAACATCAGTCCCATCTTCTTGGAAAACATGTTTCCGACAATATTCCAAGAATTTTGATGCCAGGGTGTCTTCTAAATGAGTTTGTGGCCACTAAAGGCCTTTCGGGAACTTGTTCTAGGATGACTGTTCTGGTTGATATCCATCTTATGGTTCCAACTTTATGGATAACATATTTCCGAAACAATTCCAAGAGTTTAGATACCCATATTGCCAGGGTTTATTTTAAATGAGTTTTTGGTCCCTACGAGCCTTCCGGGAACCTGTTCCAGAATGACCGTTCCGGTTCATATCCATCCTATGGTCTCAACTACATGGAAAACATGTTTCCGGAACAATTCCAAGAACGTTGATACCCATATTGCTAGGGTTTATTCTAAATGAGTTTTGGCCCCTATGGGCCCTCCGGGAACCTGTTCCAGAATGACCGTTCCGGTTCATATCCATCCTATTGTCTCGACTACATGAATAACATGTTTCCGGAACAATTCCAAGAATTTTGATACCCATATTGCCAGGGTTTATTCTAAATGAGTTTTTGGCCACTACGGGCCCTCCGGGAACCTGTTCCAGAATGACCGTTCCGGTTCATATCCATCCATGTGATCACGTGGTTCTTATACGTTGGGAAGTGATAATCCTCGAATTTTCTGCGAAACTGGTAACTCAGGATACAAGAAATCATCATTTGGATTCTATAAGATCAACTTCTCCATTTCTGAGCCATGGTCTAGCAAATCCGGAACTCCGGTAACCAGGTAATCCGGATCGGTCCTATGTGACATGGATCGGATAGAGGATGAATTTCTTAATCCATAGCAAACGGAATCGTCCATATCGGTTGAAAACTGACGAAGTTATGGTCATACCAAAACGTGGGTACCCGGGTACCCTGTCGGTACGTTACGGGGTAAAAATATTCAGAAGCCCCTCCCCAAGTACCCCCTTACTGGATTTTCATTTTCGTACCACCCAAACCTTAATTTTGCCGAGTTTGAAGATGTCGAGGAGTTTCAATTTCCTGCGATGTTTAGAACCCTAAAAAAAATTCACTTGAAAACGAAAAAGGTACCCGGGTACCCTGTCGGTAACAAAAGGGTTAAATAGCTCTCCTGGTAGTTGGTCAACCCCAGGGGCTTTGTTGTTCTTCAGCCGGCCAATCTCCTCCTGGATTTCCTGGAGATCCGGAGCCGGTAAAATTAGGTCCTACGCGCGTTCTCCCAGGTCCATCACCATACCGCCATCTTCGTCTGCCACATCGCCATTCAGGTGTTCTTCGTAGTGCTGCCGCCACCTTTGGATCACCTCACGCTCGTTCGTAAGAAGGTTCCCGTTTATGTCCTTACACATATCAGGCTGTGACACGTGGCCCTTACGTGAACGATTTAACTTCTTATAGAAATTTCGTGTGTTATTAGCACGGTACAGTTGCTCCGTCTCTTCACGGTCTCGATCCTCCTGCTGGTGCTTTTTTATCCGAAATCTCGCCCATGCTGCATTCTTCTCTTCTACTAACTACTCACATTCGCCGTCATACCAGTCGTTTCTCTGATCCGGGGGCACAGTGCCAAGTGCAGCGGTTGCGGTGCTACCAATAGCGGATCGAATGTCTCTTCACCCATCTTCAAGAGACGCTGCGCCTAGCTGCTCTTCCGTTGGGAGTGCCACTTCCAGCTGCTGCGTGTATTCTTGGGCTAGTCTACCTTCTTGTAGTCGCCCAATGTTAAGTCGCGGCGTCCGACTTCGACGTGTGTTGTAGACCGTCGAGAATTTTGAGCGCAGGCATACTGCGACGAGAAATTGGTCGGATTCAATATTCGCACCTCAGTAGATGCGGACGTTCGTGATGCCTGAGAAGAATTTACCGTCGATTAGATCGTGGTCAATTTGGTTTTCTCCATGGAAGTGATCTACATGTGGCCTTGTGGATATTTTTGCGGGGAAAGAAGGTACTTCGGACTACAATTCCGCAGGAGGCTGCGAACTTTATGCATCGTTGGCCATTGTCATTCGATACGGTGTGCAGACTATCCGGTCCGATGACCGGTCTATACATTTCCTCCTTCCAACCTGTGCGTTCATGTCACCGATGACGATCTTGACGTTCCCGCAGTGGACATCCACATGTCTGCTCCAGCTGTGCATAGAACGCTTCTTTCTCGTCGTCGGGTCTCCCTTCGTGTGGGCAGTGCACGTTGATGATGCTATAGATGAAGAAACGGCCTTTCATCTTCAGCTTGCACACGATGGCGTATCTCACCCAGCACTATGAAGCCGGTTCCCAGCTCGTTGGTAGTGCCACAGCTGTCCTGTCCAGCAAATCTCCTGCAGCGCCACGACGTCGAAGTTGCGGGGATGTAATTTTGATTCTAGCCTTCATGGAAACAGATCGGAATAAGAGTGTCAAAATAGAGTGAGATTCAGTTTGCTGAGTGTTGTTAAGACGAACGGTCGAGACTAGATATCTCGTCCGGGTCACGACATTTCCTACAATAGTTCATACGGAGAGTTTGCCAGGAGTTCCTCTAGAAATTCCGCCCGAAATTGCTCCGGAAATAATTCCGATTTTTTTTCGCAAATGGTCTCACAAATTCTTCCAGGAAATCCTCCAGAAGTTTTTTTTTTCGAAAAGTCCTTCAGAAATTCCTCCGGAGATTCCTCCAAGAGTTCTTCCAGAAGTTTCATTGGAAGTTGCTCCTGAAATTCCTCCAAGAGTTCCTTCGATAATTCTTCCAGGAGTTATTTCGGAAATTCCTCCAATTCCTTCGAATATTTATTTAGGAATTCTTCCTGAAATCTCCCCAAGAATTTCTACTGAAAGTCCGCCAGGAGTTCTTCCTGAAATTTCTCCAGAAGTTCCTCTAGGAGTTCTTCCAGGAGCTCCTTCGGGGTAGCTTTGAAGGAGTATTGGAGTAATTTTCCTGCAGAAATTTCTAAGGAATTTTCGGAGTATCTCCAGGAGGAACATCTGGAGGAATTCAGGGTGGACTTTTCGTGGGAACTCTTGAGGGAAATTCATGGATAAATTTCCGAAGGGACTCTTGAAGGAATTTCCGTAGAAACTTCTTGAGGAATTTCTGGAGGAGCTCTTGAAGGAATTTCTTAAAAAACTTTCAGAGAATCTTCTGCATGAATTCGAGGAGGAATATGCGTGGGATTTTTGAAGGTGTTTTTGGATAAATTTCCTGAGGAATTCCTGAAGGTCTTTCCGAAGAAACTTCTTGAGGAATTTTCAGAAGAGCTCCAGGAGGAATTTCCAGAGGTAACCCTTGAAGAATTTAAGAAGGGAATAATTTTCCCAAATTCTTCCAGGCGATCTTTCTAATCCTTTCGGTAATTTGTGCAGGAATTCCTCTAAAAGATTCAATAGAAAAGGCGCCAGAAATTAATTCCAGAACAGCTGTCGCAAATTCATCCATAATTTTTTTTGGGAAATTCCGCTAGAAATTCCTACAGGAGTACCTACGGAAATTACTTCGAGAACTTCTTCAGGTGTGCCTCCAGATATTCCTCAAGGAGGACCGTCGGATATTCCACCAGGAGTTCCTGAGAAAATTCCTCCAGGAGTTCCTCCGGAAATATGTCCCAAAATTTCTGTCTCAGCCTCTCCAAGCCTCATCCAATTTGGATTCCGTGAGGATTGTCCTTAAGTGTTCGGAATATGAATCAAAACGGTATCATGCGCGCAGAAATTCTTCAGTTTAATGCATTTTCCTGGTGACAAAATAAAAGCAAAATAGAAACTTTTTTTGCTTAAGATGATGAATTTTAGCACAACTCTCCCAAACTGGCGTACCGTATTCAATTCCGTGACAGTGTCGACTGTCGACTTTCGATTGATTAATGGATAGAGCAACTTTAGCAAAATGCTGCACTTGGTAACAGTTTTGTCAACCTGCTGTCTAAAGATCAGCTTGCTATCTAGGTTAAGCCAAGGTAATCAACAGTATCAGCCCATTCCACCGGTATGCCTTTCAAGATGATTTTACAATCCGCAGCCGGAACAAGTCTAGGGGATCGGGAGTGAGGGAAGATATTGGTCTGTGTCTTTGCCGTGTTGATGCAGATCTTCCAGCTGGCGAAGTATTCTGTCAGGACATCCAGGCCTCGTTGGAGCTTCAATATGAGGGCTCTGATCACTCTACCATTGTAGATGATGGAAGTGTCGTCTGCAAACGGAGACAGAGTGCCGCCTCCAGGGAGTGCTGGCATGTCGGAAGTAAACAAATTAAATAACAGGTACCCGAGGATACTGCCCTGTCGATAAATCACTTTTTCAAAAGGCTTAGATAACGTTGGGAGAAGGCTGATTGGTCGATAGCTTTTAGGGGAGATTGGGTCCTTCCCAGGTTTCCTGATAGGGATCACTTTGGCTGACTTCCAGGCTGAGGGGAAGCTAAGCCGAAAAACATGGCAAGATGTTCCGAAAACGGGTCACCTATGTGCTTGATTTCCAAGTTGGAGATGTTGTCAAAACCTAGATCCATCATATTTTTGGAGCATAGGTCGACATTTCATCAGTTGCATTCGCCAACTCCTCCAAAAAGCCGTTGGGAAGTTGATCAAGATATTCTGTCCAAGACTGTGTAAGTGAACGAAGTGTCGGCATATCTGAGCAGCCAGAGTAATTAAACGGTCCGTTGAGTCATTGTTGTCTAATGGGATCAACGTTGGGGCGTGGACGTGTTTTGCTGTTCAAAATTTTAGTTAACTTCCTGAACGGTCCAGAAAAATAATCATTTCCGACGTCCACCATTATGTGCTTGATAATTTTGGTCAAGCGATTGCAGTCTGTCTTCAAAGATGGCTGATTAGTGCGTTGAAATTGCCTTCGTTTGACATTGCGCTGACAGATTAAATATTTGGTGAGTGTATCAAGGGTTAGGACATCGCCTCCTCGATAAAATGTAGCTGCCGGTCGATGCTCTCAGGCGTCTCGGGTTGTGTTTCGTAGTCGTAGTTGCGTCGGGTAAGATGGGGTCGATTTGCCGAGGATCCCACCTTGTAACAAACTCTTATGATGGTGTCCGTACGCCTGCAGAGTGGACGTCCTTACGCCCTCCAGACTAGCTCTCTTTGCTATTATGGGGTTCTCAGGGTCGGCTAGATACTTCCTCAAGGGGAACACAGGAAACTTATCGCAGCGGAAGCGGACAACACGATAGACAACGAAATGACATGCAACCGAGGGCTTAGCCTTGAAACAGAAAGTAAAGGTTGTACATTTTATACATCATTTATTGTGGGTTCATTGTTTACGTTAGTTTTGGGATGTTAGTTCGATGCGGCCGTTTGATGACGTTGGGTACCTTTAGAGTAGTCATGCGACATGAAGTAGGATACGCGGGTGACATACCTTTCGTGGCGCTTTTTGGTTGTGACGGGTTTGGATGTCCGGAACAGTGGAGAGGGTCCTCGAGTACGATGGTTGCGTAGCCTGGATGTGCTTCGAAGAAGATCTACGCGTTGGTTGGCTGTCCCAGAGCAGACTTGAGGTTGGACACGATGGTGGTGGCGTAGCCTT
Source organism: Armigeres subalbatus (assembly GCF_024139115.2). Taxonomy (NCBI): domain Eukaryota; kingdom Metazoa; phylum Arthropoda; class Insecta; order Diptera; family Culicidae; genus Armigeres; species Armigeres subalbatus. The sequence continues at coordinate 304,560,474 of NC_085139.1, read as the reverse complement.
CATGTACGCCAGAGGCGTTTCACCGGTTGGATCGTGCTGTTGGTTGGATTGGTTCTCCCGAAGGTAGCGAATCTGGATGGGCAGTATTCTGCGGGTTGACTGACCCGGAACAAACTTGAGGTTGGACACGAAGATGGTTGCGCAGCCTTGGTGGACCTCGGAGGCGTTTCACCGTATGCCCGGAACAATGGTGAGACACACCGACGGTGATGGACCTGAATGGACACTATTCAGCGGGCTGCTGATCCGGAATAGCTTGAGGTGGCGTACGACGATAGTGACGGAGCAGGGGTTGACCGTAATCCGCAGGTTGACTGACCCGGAACTAACTTGGTTGGACACGTGGATGGGTGGACCGATTATGAGGTTATATTCGCCGAAATGGTCGGCTTGGATGGCGTTTCACGGGTTCTACCGGGCCGGATAGTATACTAGGATAGTATACTGGAATACCCGGGACCGACTAGTTGACCACCACTGCGTTCTCACCGGAAGGCCAGTACACGGGCTTAACCAATCTTCTCCGGTGTATGCAGGAGGCGATCCCATATTCACTCACTATTCCGGAGCACTGTTTTTTTCGACCGTCCACTCTCACGGTTCACCACCTTACCTTCTCCCCCGATCTCGAATCTCCTTTTCCTCGTTCCTTTCTCTTTTCGTTCGGGGCTTGGGTTACCCGATAGAATTTCGCTCGGATTGCCATAGCCTGAATCCATTTTTGTTTGTGTTCACATGGTTAAAGAAAAATAGTCAAAGAAACGTTATTTGACTATTTCACTTATTTATTTATTTATTTATTTATTTATTTATTTATTTGTACACATTCAACTGACTCATGTGGTCTTATTGAATAACTTATTAATAGTGTACAATGGCGTTACATTGAAATACTTCTCGGAATTAGCAATACGGACAAAAATTTCAAAATATTATCCTATTATCAACCTTACACTTTGGCATACACACTTGCAAATCTTCAACAGGCAATAATTACACAAAGCAAATTAAATTAATAGGCAAACATAACCTCAAAGAAAAAAAAATATTGAAGCAAACAACAAAACAAAATTTATGCACAAATACAGTTACGTTAAACTTTAGTTGGTTTCCACGTTTTCCTGGGCTTTTCGATAAACTCGCGATATTTTATTTCAGTCGGCCACATATGTGATTGCAACGCTATTCCCTTATATTTATTGTCAAGCATAACTTTAAATGATGCATAGTCAACTGAATTGCATTCTTTCCATTTAGGAACAAGTTTCTTAACTCTAATGGAACTATTATTTACTATCCCGAGCGATTGCATCACTAATAAACTGATCTCTTGCTCCGTTACCTGTCCATCGATGTTCGTCATAAATAAAGAGAAACTGTCGTTTCCACAAAACGGTTCTGAGTTTGGGAGCATCTCGGTTTGTAATGCAAATGAACTTGTTTCATTTTTGCGTCCTTCCTGGAGTTTCGTTGATCGAATTGGAGTGGAATGAGGTGGCTTTGCTTCTTCAAATCGTTTATTTACTTCCTCGGCGTCGTCCATTGACGAAATCAGTTCCTTCAAAGCGCTGACCTTTGCTGTGATGTCATCGGCTAGCTCTGCAACAGCAGATCGGGATACACAATTTTTTGGATCATCTGATTTCGAGTGCTGATGGCGTTGACGATCATGGAACGCAGAGAGGCAATCATCACACAGCCATATAATGTTCCGAACAAGACAACAAACACTAGTCTCGGAAAGGCCGACACAGCTAGCGTGAAACGTTCTGTAACATTCTCCCTCGCATACAACAAACAATTGAGCTCTGCAGTCCACTTGTAGCAGGCACTTTCCACAACACATGATTGGTTCGGCTTCACAAATGAGGTAAATGATGGCGCACCTTGAGCTGGTAGGAATGGTTGTGTTTTTCGCAATTCTCTTCCAAAATCGAGATACAAATCCTGTTCACAGTTACTGCAATCGATACTGCGATACACTAATGCCAACAATATTCAATTTGTTCGAGTTTTAACAACTTTTCTACGGGATTTCGAGGCAATTAAACGGACATCAGCAAAAACGTCAACACTTGCTTAGCATGCAACTTTCAATGGGTAACTCAACTATGGGTAACTATGTGCAAACTCTCACATTTCTGCTTTAGTACTTTGTTTTTATGATGCAATAAAGTTGGGGTATTGTCAGTTCGTTGGCTTATTGTGACCTTATACTGTAACAAACTCCAGCACCACCGGATAGTGGTCAGAGCTGAGATCTTGATGCAACACCGGTGGGGAAGTGTCAACAGAAGCCGACGGAACAGGCTCAGAGTGAGCTCCATAATTTTCTTCCTGGGAGTAGAGGTTTTCGGGCTGCTTGTCTGTGGGGGCATCGATCCCCACGTTCCCCAGGCGGATGGGAGAGGATTCCGCAATGGTGGAGTTTTGGCGGCGGCCGCGAGGCGTTGCTGTACAGACGAGACCGGGACACTGGTTGCCCTCTATTGGTTTGGCTGGAGAGGTTCGGATCAGTGTTCAACAGTGGAGGGTGGACATTGCTTTTTTTTTTTTTTTTGTCTATATTAAGGAGACTTTCAGCCCGAGGCTGGCTCGTCTCCGCGGACATTGCTGTTAATTCGATGGCGGAGGTGATTCACGTCTTCGTCCTGGCTGTTTTTTTTTCGATGAAGCCTTTTTGTAATAAATAAACTCGGCACGTATGAAGCAGGAACGACTGCTGCCCTCGTGATTAGCACCGCAATTGGCACACTTGACTACAGCGGCTTTCTCTATCGGCTGGCATGTTGAGGTTTGGTGCGCTCCGACGCACTTATTACAGCGGGGCTTCGTATGGCAGTTCCTGGGGTGGCATTGCGCACCTCGATTCGAAACGAACAAACCATGAAAGCTGTCATACGAGAGAGCTGTCGAAAGGAGATGCGCAATGAGGCCCCTGGTTCCGCGGCCGCTTAGAGCCACACGGTTGCTGATCATCATCCGATGTTTGTGAATGATTTTATCAGCTTTGCTTCTTATATAAACAACTAGGGTAAGACACCCAGAAATCGCCCTCCCCCCAGTTTTCGCCCACCTATTTTAAAATCTTCATTTCTCGAAAACTAGTTGTTGGAAACAGATAAAGATCAGGTTTTTTCATGATTGATTGATGCTTGTATGGAAAAACCTTAACTGTAACTGTTTTCAACAACTAGTTTACGAGAAATGAAGATTTTAAAATGGGTGGGCGAAAACTGGGGGGAGGGCGATTTCTGGGTGTCTTACCCTACACGAATTTGGCTCCTCGTATTTTTGTTCGTTCTACATAATATCTTCCTCCTGCTCTAATATATTTTGGCAGGATTCAACGGTTATGCAGTACATATTAGTGCTGTCCAATGAGAGCTTGAAGTAGCTCGAAGTTTCTCCCTGTCCTGCTCATGCCCATTTGTTGACAAAAAAGAACAAGCAGGACGGGAACAACTTCGAGCTGCTTCGAGCTGCTCATTGGACAGCATTATTTTCTCTTGAGAAAAACATTATTAAAATAAGTCATGCAAAAATATCTTAAATTTAATTTAATTTAGTTGTTGTCTAACAATTATGTGTGGACAAACGCTCTATGATGCACTACGACGAAGCATCAAGTTAAGTTGGTCTTAAGTTTTCATTTTTGGATGACTTAAATATTAATAAATCATTCCGTAGTATTACGTCCCAGAGCTATCAGCAAACTAGTATCCAATTGGGGCACTACACTGTCGAAGTAAGTCCTAATCGAAACCGCATCTCGTGTAACTTCTCGATAAAGAAACTCTCGTTACGGTTTATCATCAATATTACTCCCCGGTACACAGTAATCACTATTTATGAACTTTGAAACTCATTATAAAACTTTTCCATCCCGGTGGTTTCCTTCGACCGGGTTTCTTTCATCCCATCTATGGCAACCTCTTTCATCTTCCTTCTGGATGGTGTTCGGTGATTCCCATAATCGTGCCCCCATCATCGCCTTCTGATGGAGCGGGCAGCCTTGAACTCGACCCCCATCACCAGACACAATCGATAGGAAGCACCAAGAACAAAGCTCCCGGTAGCCAGCAGCGACCTAATCGGGCAGTGTGCAGAGGGAGAAAAAAATGTCATTTTTCGATATCTAACGACCATCGCGCGCCTCGCAGCGTCAAAGACAATCGCAGTGTAGTCGTTGAAAATCATCGTCAACAAAGGAAAACAAATGCCACCGACCGGCGTTGTCGTCGCCTACTTTCGATCAATAACGAATAAAAGCCAAACGAACGACAATCGTTTCGCTCCCCGAGTCATCGATTAACGATTTGTATTTTTGTATTATAGGGAAATCCCTTTCCATCCGCCGGCAGCGCAGCGCGGTCGTTAGACGGCATTTATTGATGTTTCGTTACATGGCAGTAACATCACTCAAAAAGGGGGCAACCTACTGGCGAAGAATTTATTACAGAGTGATGATCCTATTCTTTTCAGCAGTTTTGTAGATTTATTGCATTTAATGATTTGATTTGATGACTAATTATTGAGTACAGATTCTCAAAGTCACCAGATGGCTCTTGCCATTTTTCTCGTTGACGATCGTAACCTTCTGACGATTCCGAATCACTTCCTAATGTATGGTCATTCAATTTTGCACCCCACAATTTGTCTCCCGGAATCATATACATTTATGATTATTTTCATATGTATTTTCTCCTAGCAAATAACTGATGCCATCCAAACATTGAAAAAAAAATCGCTTAATATTTGACAATTTTTGTAATTCAAAAGAGTTTCCGGTTTAATTTATAACGCTTTAGACTAGAAATTTCTTACGAAAAAACTCAACATGCGTTCGCTTTTCCCATTTTAGCGACGATAGACTGAGGGAGGCGCTTGGTGCATTATAAAATTTATGACCAGATGGTGCAATCTTATGCCCTATAGCAAGTATTATACGGTATCTATGTTTGGGATGCATGGCCTGGAGTTGATTCAAATAGAATAGGCCAATTAATTGAATTTCAACAATGGAATGTCATGCAGGACTTATTCAAATTCATCTTGATTTCCCAATGCATCCCGATGTCATGCTGGGGGAGCTTTGGGTTGTGTCATTGTGTATTTTTATTACCACCCATCGGAAGGAAATTGGATGAAGATTTTGTTTTCTGTTCCCTGCTGGCTTCCACCTGAGCTCTTATTTGAATCACGACATTGTGAGGAATGGTTATTGCTTCGGGAGCCGTCATTTGTAACATAAATGCGATAAATATTAGATGAGATTCTTGACTAGGACGTACCGCCATGGAGAAACAAGATTGTATCGTGGAGGTGTAAATATTTCAGATATTATTATTGTGTATTGATTTGGTCCAAAGGATTCAGAGGACGGTTGATTTATTTATTTCAAACGATCATTTTGCACCAAGGTTGAACGGTACCTCATTCAAACGGGGTTTATTTTTAATTTTTCTGGTTACTCTATTTGCATCAGAAAAACTGGTTTCTGGCTGCTCTTTCTGCTGGTTTGTTTTGATTCTGCATTCCGTTTCACGATGTTCCATTTTTCTTTTCTCGATTCCACGTGGACGTCATCATGTCCTTTCTGGATAACCGCGGGGAATACAGCAGGGTGCCAAGCCAGTACCACCAGAAAGGAAGGATACTGCCAAAACGTTGGGAGAAGGTCATTAAAACGGCTGACCCTAAGGAATGGCAGGGGCAAGTGTCTCCACCAAAAAGGGTGCTGAAGTTCAGAAGGTGACAGAAGAGGTGCTGGGTAATGGGGTGCATGTTAAGGCCCTATGCCCAGTAGAAGTAGACTCTGGAAGGGGGAAGGGTCGTTTGGCCTAAACCCATTCGGCCGGAAGCCATTTGACCGAACGAACCATTGGGCCGAAACCCATCTGGCCGAACAGGTCATTTGGCCGAATAAATTATTTGGCCAAATAGGTCATTTGACATCTCACTTCTCACTTCTCAATCATCATTTCTCACTTCTCACTGCCAAATTGAGAAATAAGAAGATAGAAATTATGAGTGAGAAGAGAGGCGTCTCGCTTCTTACTTCGCTCTTCCCACTTTTCACAGTGAGAAATGAGGATTGAGAAGTGAGATGTAAGACGTCAAATGACCTATTTGGCCAAATGATTTATTCGGCCAAATGACCTGTTCGGCCAAATGACTTTCGGCCTTATGGTCTGTTCTACCAAATGGTACATTCGGCCAAACAGCTTTAGGCCTAATGGCCTTGGGTCAAATGGCATTCGGCCGAAAAGCAAAGTGAGAAATAAGGATTGAGAAGTTAGAAGTGAAACGTCATATGACCTATTCGATGCTGGGTCATTATGCCGGACGGTCATTAGGCCGAATGGCCATTAGGCCGCGAATGAGAAGTGTGGAGTGGGAACCGAGAAGTGCGAAGTGAATAAAGGAAGAAGGAAGAAAGAAGGAGATAGAAAATAGAAGGAAGAAGGAAAAAGAAAAGGAAAGAAATAAGAAGAAAGAAAGAAGAATGTAGAAGGAAAATGCGAAAAAGAAAGAAAGAAGAAATAATGAAGACAAGAGAAGGAAGAAAGAAGAAAAAGAAAATAAGAAGGAAGAGGGAAAAAGAAGGGAAAAGGATGAAGAAGAATAAAGAAGGAAGAAGGACGAAAAAATAAAGAAGGAAATGTGAAGAAGAAAGAAGGAAAAAAGGAAGAAGGAAGAGGAAAAAGGAAGTAGAAAGAAAGAACAAGAGAGAAGGAAGAAAGAAGCAAAAAAGAATAAGGAAGTATGAAGAACAAAGAAAGAAGAATGAAAGAAGGTAGATGGAAGAAGGAAGGAAGAAGAATGAAGAAGGAAAAAAGGAAGAAGGAAGAAGTAAGAAGGAAGAAGGAAGAAGGAAGAAGAAAGAATGAAGAAGGAAGACGGAAGAAGGAAGACGGAAGAAAGAAGAAGGAAGAAGGAAGGAAGAATAATGAAGAAGGAAAAGGAAGAAGGAAGACGGAAGAAAAAAGAAGGAAGAAGGAAGAAGGAAGAAGGAAGAACTATAACGAAAAAGGAAGAAGAAAAAAAATGTGGATGAAGGAAGAAGCAAGAAGTAAGAAAGAAGAGGAAAAAAGGATAAAGGAAGATAGACAAAAGAAGAATGAAGAAAAGAGAAAGAAGAAAGAAGGGAAAATAAAGAATATAGAAGGAAGATGAAGGGAGAAAAAAGAATGAAGGGAAAAAAAGAATGAAGGGAAAAAAAGAATAAAGAAGGAAGAGGAAGAAGGAAGAAAGAAGAAAAATGAAGGAAGAAAGAAGGATGAAGAAAAATAAAAGAAGAAGGGAGAGGAAGAAGGAAGAGGATATAAAAAAAAGAGGAGAGATAGAAGAAGGAGCAAGCAAGAAGGGAGAAGGAAGAAGGGGTAAGGTGAAGGAATAATTTCTCATTTTTCACTTTTTGCTTCTTTCTGCTCATTCGGCCTAATGACCGTTCGACCTAATGACCATTCGGCCTAACGACCTTCGGCCAAATGGCCTGACACCGACCTACTCAACCAAATGACTTTCGGTGCAATAGTCTGTTCGGCCAAATGGTATATTCGGCCAAACAATTTTCGGCCAAGTGGCAATTGGCCGAACGATTTTTGGCCAAACGGCTTTTACCCCGTTTTTCCAAAGAACAGATTCTCAAAATAACTTCTTCTTATCTGCATATATGCTTCCTTACGTTTCATCTGCTGTACGAGCATTATCTCGCCTTTATAATCCCACCACGTCTCCTTTTTTAGTCCGGACCTTGGATATAAACTTGTCTAAGTTTGCAGATGCACTAAGTCGCGAGTTGTGCTAAGCGCTTCGTCAACAATATATAACTATGCACACATACACACCACAGCCAGTGTACCGGAACGATCGACAACATCTGGCAAAATGACTTCCTTCCTCCGCGGCGAGGGATGGGGTGTCTTTTGCACCAAGACACGATACACGAAGAAACAACCTCCCGGCCCCCAGTCCGCCCCAATAAGTGGTTGTACATAGCGCCGCGCCGTATCAGCCCGAACCAAACTTGGCGTACACATATATACGTAGTTCCACCTCCACCAAGCGCAAGCCGTCGTCTCAGTTCAGAGTTGATGAATAAAATATTGCAATTACTCTTTTCAATTTACCACCCTCCCGGCCAGGACTCGCTCGCTGGTTCGATGCTTTTCCCATCGAAAGTTCCGTCGCGCGCGCCCCCTCCCTCCAGAAAAGCACTGCCCCGTAACTATGCTTCTTCCGGGCTCCCTGCGCCAACGCATCTCCTTCGCAGGAGCGTTGCTCCTGGAACCCATCCCAACCCACCGGGCAACGACGTCAGTTTAATCAGTATTATCGTTATAGATCATATTTAGAATTCTGGCAGTATAGCTTATTCGTCTTGTAATTATATACGCCATCTCATCAAATATTCAACGAGCGAACGCCCGGCCTTCTCATCCACCCCCGGCCCGGGGACCCGGGGAACGAGCGCCGCCCGCTCGGTGGTGGCGGTCGTTCCAGTCGGTTTGAAGGATAATGGGGCTTCCAGTCTGCTAGTCAGCGGGAGCATCTCAAAGTCAAAGCATAGATACTTACACTAAACGAGACGATTGATTCGTTTTTGTATTCCTGCATATTGAACAACAATGGTTTGTATTCCGTTCGTTTGCGTTCCGTCGTTAGCTTTTTTCTTTTTTGGATTGAATTTCGGGGATTCAAGAACCGATGTAAAACGATACGATGGAATGTTTATGACGGATTTCATCTCGAGGAAGCGGCTGTAGATTGACTGAGGAGCTATCAGAACTGATTGTTTCACGTAAATATGTTGGGGCATATTTCTGGAAAGTACGGTTCGGTTTATATACCTACTTTGCTGTAGGCTTTATTGGTTTACAAAAGTTAAACAGTTCATGCAACTTTCCTTTTCTCAGGGGCATTGATGTTCTTTTTCTTTTAGAATAATAAAAATTATATCGATATTCAACAATGTATCCAAGGGCTATTTATTCTTTGTTTGCTGGACAATTGTACATTAATGAGCGTGTTGTGGAAAATGGAAAAGTTAAATCCCTTGGAACGTTCTTGAACTGGGGCTCAGTTCCAAAAGTACCATATACAAGAAGTTCACAACTCTTAACTTGTTTGACCACTCTGCGGTTGGATAATATTTAAAATCTCACAGCGATGAGCTACACGACTCCTAACTCTTAGAGTACACAGGATTCTGTTTTTACACGTTTTTTTTCGCTCGTATTTTTGATCCAGTGACTTCATTTCACCACCAAATTCTTTGCAATACCTATGTTTCAAAAAATTTATATCCAGCTTTTTACGGGTTGATGCCTGCGTCCACCACCATGCTGTGCACTATAATATTTATAGACGGATCTCAGCAATCGGTGATTCATACAAGATTTTTTTTGTTTACAACATTAAAGTGTCATAATTTTTCCTGGAACTCGAGCATGCTTTTTTATCTTGGTTTAATGTTCCATCTGTATTAAAACATATCATTTATTTCTACTTCTTTTAGGTGTCTGTGAGTACGGTACATGGGACATGCCTTTGGATTAATGGTTAACGAGGTTTCATGCATTATTTCAAGAATAAATGACACACTCGTTCTAAACAGTGTGGTATTATAACACTTGCTATGGTTTTGCGGCCAGAGATCAATAATGTATGTCATCTAAAATATGAGTTGAATGAATTTTTGTTTGAAATTTTGAATTAATTGTCTTAAAGCCGCCCGTTTTCTCTCCTCAATTAAGGATAAAATACAATATCTACTAATTACAGAACTCCTCATGAGAGGAAGAGCGTAATGAGATACATCTTTTCTCTCACATGGGCTTATTTCACGAGTAGAGAGACGAGACGAATTATTATTTCATTGATCAAAGTCGAATGCTCTTATGTCAAATTCGTATACTATAGTCGATTCACGAGAGAATAACCGGAAAGTTCGTCCTACTTCACTCGAAAAATACGAACAATTTTAAAATGACTTTTTATTCATTTCTTGAAATGCCTAAAATGGAAGAATGGTTAGTACCTAATAAAGAAAATACTGAAGTGTGAATTTCATTGTTATTTAAAAATAAACAATCTAAAAATCTCCGTTGGTAACGAGAAAGATTATAACTCTACTTCATGACTACCTACCAAGATATTATTTTAAATTTATTATTTTAGGTTCACAGCATATGTCAAATTCGATTCACCCCTTGTTAATTTATGGCTGGCGTAAAAATCTGGATTCATAAAAATAAAGTTCTGTCTGTCTGGACCTTATAGACTCGGAAACTACCGAAGCGTTCATCTTAAAAAATTGTATGCAGAGGTTTCTGGAGCCGCGGATGGTTCTTAAGATGGTTCGAAGCCCCTCCCCGCTTTGGAAAGAGGGGCTCTCATACAAATGAAACATTAATTTCTTCATAACTCAAGAATTAATCAATCAAATAGAACCAAATCTGGCATGTTGATGTTTAGGAAGGGAAGATATATTTCTGTGGTGGTTCGAAACCCCTCTCCCTTCTGGGAAAGGGGGCTACCAAACAAATGAAACAGAATATTCTGCATAACTCGAGAACTACTTAGAGAATAAATCAATTTTAGGCAAAACGAAGTTTGTCGAGTCTGCTAATTCTGAATAAATCAAACTAAACATTTAAGAAGAGTGCAAAATAGAGAAAATGTAAATCGTGTAAAAACAGAATCCAGTGCATTCTGATCTCTCTATTCATTTGAACACTCGGATAAAAACATAAAAACACAACATCATCTTTAATGTTCAAGAACTGGTGATTAAAAAATAAGCAATGACAGGGGCCCTCCATTACTTCTAGCATTCTTCTGGGAGATAGGCAGTACTTATTGTACTCGCTCATTCACGCTCACACAGGCACTGGGTGCTTTCTCTAACACACTCTCTGACACTCTCTCTGACGCACCATATGAGTCTTACTTGGATGCTCACCCTTTACGCATCATGTAGGTATGTGGGACTAACTTCGATGCTCACCCTGCCATGCCTCGAGGTGGCGACTATGGTTGCCGCTCGCTGCGACACTATTTCCTCAGCATGTGCAAACCTCTCATTCACATCCCCGCAATCAGCCTGTTTTCGCTCTAACTAACCAATCACAAGTTAGGCACTGCGTTCCACTTCTCCACCGCTTGGCACATCCTCTGCATAAGGGTATCCGGGGTTGTGTCTGACCGCAAACGTCTAGCTTTCGACGTCGAAACGAGAACATACGAACAGTATGTGCTCTGCAGTTTCATCAACACCTGGGCAGTCCCTCTGAAACCCATCAAGCGGTACGTGCCCTCCAGCTTCCGCAGGCAACTGGTTACCCCCAGAGCTCTCGCCCAGGACGGGCCTCCGTAACTAAGAATAGATACGGCAACGCTTGCCGGTAGCACGTCTACTGGGCAACATCTAGGAACTGTTGGACATCATCCTCGATCATGCCGCAACAGCAGTCGAAGCCCTCTTGTACGCATAGTCGACATGGCTGACAAAGGTCAAGTTGTCATCAATTACGACTCCAAGGAGCATCAAACTCCGTTTTGATGCGATCCCGACTTCACCCACGTGACTCACTGCATGTTGAACCGACTTGCGGTTGTTGACGATAACCACCTCCGCCTTAGGTTGAGCGAGCTGCAGGCCTCTAGCGCTCACCCAATCCTCCGCCGTGCTGATCGCGTGTGCTGCGATCAGTTCTGCCTCGGAAATTGACTCCTCGTAGACCTCCAAGGCTACGTCATCGGCAAAGCCGACGATCTTAACATCAGGAGGGAACTTTAGCTTCAGAACTCCGTCGCACATGAGGTTCCATACTACCCGGCCCAGTATTGAACCTTGCGGAACTCCTGCGGTAATAGGAACGCTTCTCTGACCAGCATCGGTCTCAAATAATAGTACACGCTTCTGGAAATAGCTTTCCAAAATCCGGTACAAGCCTACCGGCAGGGTAAGCCAGTGTAACGAGAGCGTGATGGCATCCCAACTTACGTTGAATTCGTTTTTCACATCAAGTGTCACTAACGCAGAGTATCGAATGCCTCGCCTTTTCTGTTGGATCGCTATCTCGGCGGTCTTTACCACCGAGTTGAAAGCGTCCAACTTACCCTTGCGAAAACCGAACTGATTGCTTGACAGGCCGTCCGTACCCTCTGCGTACGGGATCAGCCTGTTGAGAAAGATCCTCTCTAGCAATACACCCGTCGTGTCTATAAGATAGATTGGTCTACACGCCAATGGGTCGCCTGACAGCTTCCCAGCCTTCAGCAACAACACCAATTTCTGCCATTTTCCATCTTTTGGGGAATCTACACTCATCAAGGTATCTTTGCATCGCTAGACTGAACATGTTCGGGTTCGCTATGATCGCTGCCTTGAGAGCGCTGTTCGGAACTGCATCAGGCCCTGGATCTTTGTTCATAACCAGGGATTTGGCAACCGCGAATAACTCTTAGTTCGTCACCGGAGCCACAATTTCGGCTGTACCCATATTGGCTTGCGGTGTAGGAGACCAGTGACTTGTGGCTCAGGATGGGAAGAGTACCTCTATAATCCTCGCCAACCTCACCGGGGACCGTTTGGCGGTTGAAGAGCTCCCTTTGGCCTTGGCCATTACTATCCTGTAGGCGTCACTCCTTGGATTCGCGTTGGCTCCTTCGCATAGGTTGTCTAAACACGCTCTCTTACTGCTCTTGATGGCCTTGCTAAAGACCATTTTCCCAGCTCGGAACACATCACGGCGATCCGCTCTTTCATCCTCGGTGCGGGTACGTTGCATCCTTCGTCTAGCCTTGAGGCAGGTTGATCGAAGGGCCGCAATCTCGGCACTCCACCAGTATACCGGGCGTCTGCCATTCCTCGGCATGGTGGCGTCGCACGCGTGTGATAGGACAGCTACCAACGCATCCCCACTTAGACCTTCAGTGTTGGCTTCCAGTCCCAGGGCCGCGGTGAAAACTTCGCTGTCGAAGTGATTGGTCATCCACCCACGGATCTGACAGGGATCCCCGGACCTCGGATGTTGCACGCCATAGTTGATCTTAAAGCGGGTTGCTAGATAATCATAATGGGTGTAACCCTTCTCCACCCTACAGTCCAATTCTGGTGCCTGACCAGGGCTGACAAACATCAATCCATGACTCGACCCCGTTCCTGCTGAACATGCTAGCGGTACCATCATTGACTAGGACTGCGTCGAGCTTCGCTAGCGCCTCTAGTAACTTGACCATTTTAATTGGTGCAGCGGCTGCCCCACTCCTGCTATGACGATTGGCTTACGACCCACTAGGTAAGTCGATAGCATATCGATCATCGGGTTGAACTGTTCTAATGACCTTGGTGGAGCATAGCAGCTACAATAGACCACACTGTTGATCTTGGTTATCGCGGCACCCTCAGCAGAGGAATGTACCACCTCTTGGATCGGATACCGCCCCGTAGTGCAAATAGCCGCCATCCTAAATCCGCCCGCCATCCAATTGCCGTTACCGACAGCGACGTTGTACGAGTCGAACAGGAGGGCGACATCGGTCCTCGACTCTGAGACCGATTGCCACAGCAGCTGCTGGGCAGTTGCACAGTGGTTGAGATTCAGATGTGTTACTTGCATGGTTTCTTCTTGTTTATCTCTCCGATGGGACGCGAAGATCCGCCCATATCGTGGTTACAGGCTTGCTTTTTGCTGGCGCAGATGATGCACATTCGACAACGACGACACAGGTTGCTACAGTTTGGTCCCTTATCGTTCTAGGACTTGTGCCCCTACTCTAAGCACCGATATCACCTGTCCACTGAAGGCGGCTGGAGTTTGCTTACTGGGCATACTGACCAGCCGATCTTCAACTTCCCTCGCTCCATTACCTTTTTGGCTTTCGCAACCGGTAGCCTAAGGTAGGCTACCTGCGTGTCAAAAGGACCGCCTCTTTCTTGGGCGTACAGAGGCCTTCTCGACCTCTGTACTGCACTGGTCTCTGACGGCAGAGCCAACGTCGTCCACGTTCTTAACCTCGTCAAGTTGCTTACACTGGAGGATCACTTCCGCCCCCAATAACCCCACCTCAGCGTCGTCACCCAAGACCTCTTGGGTCAGCTCCCTGTACTGCCGTAATCTGAAAAAGTGACGTATGCGCCAAATTGAAACATGCATGTTTTCTATTTTTCGGTTAAAGAGTTCGGTTAGTACAACTTGTTAACACCATTTTTGGAAATGGCAAATACGTCACTTTTCCAGATTACGGCAGTGTAGTCCGTCCCACTAGCTTGCGCTCCGCGTTTCAGAACTAAGATCATCTTACCGGTTTTGGTGCGTCTGAAGCTTTGCACGTCCTGACTCAGCGCCGAAAGCTTTTCGGCCACCCGGTTTGATTTAAGGGTATTATCAGTTACCACCAACAAGGCCTCGCCTCTGTCCAACTCCTTTTATTTCGGTTCAATCAAAGTTAATTGTCTATATTCCGGGGTTGAAACCACCCGACTTAGACATTAATTTACAATTTTATTTCTTTATTGAGGCTACGCCGCCATAAGGCCTAGGTCTCCTGCAGTAAATCACCTTGGGATTAGCCATTTTGCATAACTCTACACAGATTAATCGTTGTTATTCTTTTATGCAGAACAGCAACGATGAAACCAAATCGTTATTGTATCAAGAACGTCAAAGACGAAACACAGAGTAGACTGTGAAAAACACATAATGCGAATCTATATAGGCGACAATTTGTTGAAAAACTAAATAAAAACAGACTCATAATCCCATCCTTCTAAAATTTTAACCTCAAGTTGAGATTGAATAAAAGTAGCCAATTATTTTGGGGAAGCAAAAAGTCAACTACACCATTGATCCGGTTAGTGCAGTAAGCTTGAGCATGAGCATGATGATCGTGCATTTTGTAGTTGCTGCTTTGTGATTGGCCAAAACAATCGCAATTGCACAGGGAACCAATGGTCGGAAGCATGGGATTTGCTCGCCAACCACAATGTACACAATTCGAGAGGTCTAGTATTTTAAATGGTCGATAACGGCGATGGCCACGTCGGGGATGGGAGGAATTGACGATGCAATCACTCGCCCGCTGCAGGCCAAGAACATCTCTACACTCGCTACGAATTTATGCGGAATTTTATTGAAATTTGAGGGTTTGGTTTTATGGCAGAGGTTCGTCTTGGTTAAAAGGGCTTCCGAGCCTCTTGAAAGGAGGCTTCCGAGCCTCTTGATTTGAGGCTTCTGAGCCTCTTGAAAGAAGGCTTCTGAGCTTCTTGAAAGGAGGCTTCTGAGCCTCTTGAAAGGAGGCTTCTGAGCCTCTTGAAAGGAGGCTTCTGAGCCTCTTGAAAGAAGGCTTCTGAGCCTCTTGAAAGGAGGCTTCTGAGCCTCTTGAAAGGAGGCTTCTGAGCCTCTTGAAAGGAGGCTTCTGAGCCTCTTGAAAGGAGGCTTCTGAGCCTCTTGAAAGGAGGCTTCTGAGCCTCTTGAAAAGAGGCTTCTGAGCCTCTTGAAAAGAGGCTTCTGAGCCTCTTGAAAGGAGGCTTCTGAGCCTCTTGAAAGGAGGCTTCTGAGCCTCTTGAAAGGAGGCTTCTGAGCCTCTTGAAAGGAGGCTTCTGAGCCTCTTGAAAGGAGGCTTCTGAGCCTCTTGAAAGGAGGCTTGAGCCTCTTGAAAGGAGGCTTCTGAGCCTCTTGAAAGGAGGCTTGAGCCTCTTGAAAGGAGGCTTGAGCCTCTTGAAAGGGGGCTTCTGAGCCTCTTGAAAGGAGGCTTCTGAGCCTTTTGAAAGGAGGCTTCTGAGCCTTTCGAAAGGAGGCTTCTGAGTCTTTTGAAAGGAGGCTTACAAGCATCTTGAAGGGAGGCTTCCGAGCCTCTTGAAAGGAGACTCCCGAGCCTCTTGAAAGGAGAATTTGAGGCCTCTTGAAAGAAGGCTTCCGAGGCCTCTTTAAAGGAGGCTTCCGAGCCTCTTGAAGGAGGCTTCCAGGCCTCTTGAAAGGAGGCTTCTGAGGCCTCTTGAAAGGAGGCTTCCTGAGCCTCTTGAAAGGAGGCTTCTGAGCCTCTTGAAAGGAGGCTTCTGAGCCTCTTGAGAGGGGCTTCTGAGCCTCTTGAAAGGAGGCTTCTGAGCCTCTTGAAAGGAGGCTTCTGAGCCTCTTGAAAGGAGGCTTCCTGAGCCTCTTGAAAGGAGGCTTCCAGGCCTCTTGAAAGGAGGCTGAGCCTCTTGAAAGGAGGCTTCCAGGCCTCTTGAAAGGAGGCTTCTGAGCCTCTTGAAAGGAGGCTTGAGCCTCTTGAAAGGAGGCTGAGGCCTCTTGAAAGGAGGCTTCCTGAGCCTCTTGAAAGAAGGCTTGAGCCTCTTGAAAGGAGGCTTCTGAGCCTCTTGAAAGGAGGCTTCCAGGCCTCTTGAAGGAGGCTCTGAGCCTCTTGAAAGGAGGCTTCCAGGCCTCTTGAAGGAGGCTGGGCCTCTTGAAAGGAGGCTTCTGAGGCCTCTTGAAGGAGGCTTCCAGGCCTCTTGAAAGGAGGCTCTGAGGCCTCTTGAAAGGAGGCTCTGAGCCTCTTGAAAGGAGGCTTCTGAGCCTCTTGAAAGGAGGCTTCCAGGCCTCTTGAAAGGAGGCTTCCGGGCCTCTTGAAAGGAGGCTTGAGCCTCTTGAAAGGAGGCTTGAGGCCTCTTGAAAGGAGGCCCGGGCCTCTTGAAGGAGGCTTCCGGGCCTCTTGAAAGGAGGCTGGGCCTCTTGAAGGAGGCTGAGCCTCTTGAAAGGAGGCTTCTGAGGCCTCTTGAAAGGAGGCTTGAGCCTCTTGAAGGAGGCTTCCGGGCCTCTTGAAAGGAGGCTGGAGCCTCTTGAAAGGAGGCTGGGCCTCTTGAAAGGAGGCTTCCAGGCCTCTTGAAAGGAGGCTTCCAGGCCTCTTGAAGGAGGCTTGAGCCTCTTGAAAGGAGGCTTGAGCCTCTTGAAAGGAGGCTTGAGCCTCTTGAAAGGAGGCTTCTGAGCCTCTTGAAGGAGGCTGGGGCCTCTTGAAAGGAGGCTTCTGAGCCTCTTGAAAGGAGGCCTAGAGCTCTTGAAAGGAGGCTTCTGAGCCTCTTGAAAGGAGGCTTCTGAGCCTCTTGAAAGGAGGCTGGGCCTCTTGAAAGGAGGCTTCTGAGCCTCTTGAAAGGAGGCTTCCAGGCCTCTTGAAAGGAGGCTTCCAGGCCTCTTGAAAGGAGGCTTCTGAGCCTCTTGAAAGGAGGCTTCCTGAGCCTCTTGAAAGGAGGCTTCTGAGCCTCTTGAAGGAGGCTGAGCCTCTTGAAAGAGGCTTTGAGCCTCTTGAAAGGAGGCTGGGCCTCTTGAAAGGAGGCCTGAGCCTCTTGTAAGGAGGCTTCCGGGCCTCTTGTAAGGAGGCTTCCAGGCCTCTTGAAGGAGGTTTCAGGCCTCTTGAAGGAGGCTTGAGCCTCTTGAAAGGAGGCTTCCGGGCCTCTTGAAAGGAGGCCTGAGCCTCTTGAAAGGAGGCTTCTGAGGCCTCTTGAAGGAGGCTGAGCCTCTTGAAAGGAGGCTGGAGCCTCTTGAAAGGAGGCTTCCAGGCCTCTTGAAAGAAGGCTTCCAGGCCTCTTGAAAGGAGGCTCTGAGGCCTCTTGAAAGGAGGCTTCTGAGGCCTCTTGAAAGGAGGCTTCCAGGCCTCTTGAAAGGAGGCTTCTGAGCCTCTTGAAAGGAGGCTTCTGAGCCTCTTGAAAGGAGGCTTCTGAGCCTCTTGAAAGGAGGCTTCTGAGGCCTCTTGAAAGGAGGCTTCTGAGCCTCTTGAAAGGAGGCTTCCAGGCCTCTTGAAAGGAGGCTTCCGAGCCTCTTGAAAGGAGGCTTCCAGGCCTCTTGAAAGGAGGCTCTGAGCCTCTTGAAAGGAGGCTTCCGAGCCTCTCGAAAGAAGGCTTCCGAGCCTCTTGAAAGAAGGCTTCCGAGCCTCTTGAAAGGAGGCTTCCAGGCCTCTTGAAAGGAGGCTTCCAGCCCTCTTGAAAGGAGGCTTCCAAGCCTCTTGAAAGGAGGCTTCCGAGCCTCTTGAAAGGAGGCTTGCGAGCCTCTTGAAAGGAGGCTTGCGAGCCTCTTGAAAGTAGGCTTCCGAGCCTTTGGCAACGATGCTACTGATCTATTCTTACCATATTATTCAATATGTTAAATGTTTAAACTCATTCGACGTTTTTCTTTTTGATCTTTTGTCCCATACACTGTGTCATTATTCATTCATGTGCTAGTTGGGATGGGCAAGATTCTTTCCAGAGATAAAATAACAGGCAACAATATCAAAAATTTGCACCAAAATATCATTTAAAAATCAAGATATGCTATGGATAAGAACAAACTAATGGCACATGATATTGATCGCCTCCTTTATAAATATCCTAACTTGATTTTAGTGCAAATTTGATATTGTCGTCTGATCTTTTATCTCTAATATCAATCATGTCCATATCACATTTTGCTTTCTAATCAAAATTTTATATTATTGAGCTATTTTCGACTACTCGGGGTATAATGGATGGCTATCTGTGCTGTTCGTGGAAAGAAGTTGACATTGGTTTTATGTTAACGGTCAATGTAGCCGAAGAGCCAATCAACAACGTCTTAGCGGTCTCAGAAGCGGTTAACAGAGTATGCAACAGAATTTTATACACGTAATTCCAAAGAATGTAATTGGCACATTCTAGTAGATATGTGCTCTTTCCCATTGATTAGGCATATGAGGCCACGCGACCATTCATTAGGTAGTTCTTCATCCTCCAATATTTTCCGCATAATGGGGTGCAGAAGCTCGACCAGGATTTCGTCCTATCATCTCATTTAGGACCTTTTCAACCTCATCCTGCGCTGCTGATTGACCATCACGACGTAGACTATGTTCATTCTGTTCTGTAGCAATATGACGGAAGATCCTTTTTCTTTTGATCTGCACGTCTGCGTCTCCGATGATAATCTTTACATTGTGTGTTGGGCAATCTCCGTAGGCCGTTTCAAGACTCACACATAACGCATCCTTCACGTCATTAAGCCTATTGCAAAAGACGTTCTTCGGTTTTGAGCTAGCAGATGTTTTATTTGCTGGATTGCTTCCATGTTCACGCTGACTTTCTGCAGCTCACGAACCCGAAGTCTAACACTGGTGAGTTCATTCAAAGTTATCGCGTATCCTCTTCGACGTTGCCCTTAATACGTTGCTGGATCTTATGCCGTTGAAACTATTTTCTAGACTTTTGCCTTTCTTAGTGACCGACTTGGTGAATGCGTTTCTGTGAAACTGTATACAGCCTTTTGAAGCTTTGTACGTATCGGCCTAATCAGGCTTATCGGAAAGCCATATTCAGACATCATCTGTCACAGCGCATTTCTTTTCTTAATGATCATTATATTGTATTCGTCGACGAAGGACTTCTCATACGACTAAACCTAATAAACATGGTATGCCGAGTTCTTAAGGGTAGTTTTTCATAGACCTTATTAAAGAACTCTCAGTATTAATCAAGCTTATTGTTCGCTGGCACGAAGAAGACTTTATTCATGATTTATTTTATGATTGTCTTTGAATTAGAGATATTAAACCCAACTAGTGGTGATCTCATATAAACTAGCGCTGCCACACGAATGAATTCCAAAGTAAACTGACTTTCCTATCGTCTGAGACAAAAGCTGTTGGGGAAAAAATTCTGAGGATGTCTCTAACAGAAAAAAAACATTTCATTTAGTTAAGAATCCAGGGTTTCTCTGCCCATGAAGCCATAAAACAGCAACTTGGGAACAATTTTCATCCGATATTTTAGGACATTTCTATTCATTAACAGGCTGACAGGAAAAAAGGGTTACCCCGTTACGCTAAATAATGACAAAAGATGGCGCCACTGCCGCGCTTTACCCCGGGCCTCACAACGCCTGGAGCATTAAAGCGAATAATCCCTTAGGGGGGAGAAACTCGAATAAGCAACACACGACCGGCGTGCCTTTGCTGTTGTACTCCTCGGTTTTCTTCATCACAAAATGAAAATGTGTTGTTTTCCACCACGGCGCAGCGATGTCCGCTGTTGTGCTTTTTGGGATATTTTTTTCTATCGCAGGGGCTTGCCATGGGATGGTGATTTTCCGGGGACCATTTAGATGTTGTACGTCCGTCGTCGTCGTTCGGAGTAGAAGCAAAGAAAATGGAAAATTATATCCCATCAGATACCAAACAACCGACATTAGTATGGCGTTGGGAAAAAATGAATTAGTCAAAATGAGCTCCGGGAAAAGGGGTTTCAAATGGAACATGATGTTTTTTTCTTTTCTACGAACTGAAGTTTCCTTGTAACAAAGTTCCGAACTTTCTTGTATCTTCTCGAAAGAGTTGTTGATGGGCGTTGCGCATTGCTGTTCTAACCTGTCAGCTGATATGTCACAAAACTAGAAAAGCAGAAATTGATAATCTTCTCGACTGCGTAACCGTGAACCCGATCCACAGTGAAATGGTTGCAAATTAAAATGGATTATCCATCGGTCACTGGATCCGAACGTGACCGCTTCCTGTTGGGAAGCCCTTTCGGTTCAGCTGCTATCGGATCCGAGCGGCGAGCGGGCGGGCGTGTCAGTCAACCCACACGGACGACATAGGACTTGGTGCGCTCGGCCATGATGAACCTGTCAGTTTGATCGCCTGCATCGGAGTATGTCATGCATTTGGATAACATCACAACCGTCGTCACTTACGCCGGGGAGCTGTGAATGATGTAACATCGTTGCATCGGTATCGAACCTGTGCTGTGTAGGTATCTAACAAGGCCAGGAAAGAACGACGAACCTAATCATCCCTCTGTATGTGATTAAGCAACTGAGTGCTGCAGATGGCAACGTCATTTTCGAAGTAACTTTGTCTGGAACGAAGACACCGACAATTATTGTGCCACAAGGCACCGTTGCACCAGACTAGCCGGATGGTACGGGTCGCCACCCACGCCGAATGGCAACGTCTTGGATAACGATAATAACAATGAATTGCAATGTTAATTGGCCCAGCTTATGTTCAGGATTACACCACCGGGTCCTTTGATCCGTGTGTTTGCGGCCAATTAGTTTGTCCACAGAAGAAATATCCCTTCCATTCATTTGGTTGTCCATTTTTTTTTGTCGGACGATATCAGGATGATTGTTTCAGTGCGATTGCCGTACGGGCCATGCTGATTATATCCCACAATGCAGAGGATTCTATAGGGTCGATAAACGTTCCTAATACAAAATTACTGTACACAGTACTGTTCGTATTGTAAGGCTACTGTTTGCCTTATCATTGCTCTGCGAATAATCGTCATTGTGCCATGACGCCAAATTACAACCAAAACAGAAGCAACAAGATAATCGGATGTGTTAGTGCATTAGTGTTAATGTTTTTCAATGATACGATTGAAAATATAATTACTCTATTAATATTATACATAGTTCTTGTATGGTTAGGACTTTAATATTTTTAACGATTCATTATAGTATTGTAAACTGATAAACGATGGTGGCGATTGTGCATGCCGAAGTGAATTGCGGCTTGTCTGGGTGGTCATAATGACATGTGGCAACAACATTGACGGCGCCTATCACACAAAATGCTTTCAATGTATTTTCCTTAATGTCTCTTTCTGCGTACGCCGTCGGAACAATGTGTGGTTTTGCTTCAATGGCCAGCACCGTTGCGTCGTTGATAAGCCCGAGGTCCCCGGAGTGCAATTGCATCAGAGCGAATGCCAGCCAACAGTGTGGATAATAATAGCGGGGACATTTTCATATCCGATATTCCAATCTGCAACTGTCACTCGAAAGAGGTGCATTCATTAAAGGGCAGTGGGGAACCGAAGCCAATGATAAGTAATGGTTGATTCACATGCAAGTAAGATTAAACTGATTATTTTTATCATATCCCGACTAGCAGGTCATATAAAAATTATATCAACATATGTTATTGTGTTATACTAAATTTTTGTTACAAAATTTGTTAGAAACATGGTGCAGGATGTTGTTAGAATATCTAAATTTCTATCAGAAATGACTTTACTTGAAACAAAAAACTATGTTATGTGTTACAATTTTATCATAAAAATAACATATTTTGTAAGAAATTTATAAGATATAAAATATATTGTATACTGTGCAGTTTTGCAGTGCAGATTGTGATCAACAATTAGAAATTTTTGTTTTTGTTGAAACTAACAACAATTCAAATTAGGCAACCTTTCAAATTATACCAGCGTTGTGATATCTATCTATATATGTTCCAGCATAACTTCTGAACGCGTTGACCGATTTCAACCAAATTCGGAGGGGGAGCAGTGTGGAAAGGGTGGAGGGTGAGGGGGCAGGGGTATTGATAATAAAACGAGCAATTTAGTTTAACTTTTAAACCACTTGACCGATTTCCACCAAATTCGAAACACACATTTTTTATCTTAAGGAGATGATGATAGGGGGATTAGGGATGCTCTTTGTTAAAGGGGGTGGGTGTGGGGGTAGGGGTGTTGTTTAGTGATCAATCACCAAAATGGAACTTCTGATCTCCCCTTAACCGATTTTAACCAAATTTGGAACACACGTTCTTTATATTAAGGAGACGACGATAGTGGGTTAGGGATGGAAAAGAGGAGGGTGTGTGGGAGAGGTGTTGTTTAGTTATCGATCAACTCAACCCTGCATCGAAATCATGGTTTGCACAGTAAAAAGTCATTATTAATGTGTTTCCTTCTGGATGGTGAATGTGATCTCTTCTTTAAAAATAGACGTTTGCCCGGAATAAGGCATCGATGGATGTTTTCATTTCTTTAGAAATACACGATTGCCTGGAATAAGGCGATTGTGGGTTTGATCCTTGCTTCAAAATCAGTCAAGGTTTTCAAATGAAATCTGCCTTCTTTAAATCAAATGATGAAGTATCAATAAGAAAACACAATTGTCCTGTTGACCAATTGATTTATTCATTTGTAAAAAACTGCGAATCAAACTGGCAATTCCGAGCAAGGCCGGTACATACAGCTAGTAGGGTATGAATATCACAATATGTTAAAATTGTGTTAAACTTTGTTATGCTCTCCTAGTCAGGATATCATTGGAAAAGTACTGTTAAAAGCCGTATTTTTTTTCAGCAGCGAATAGTGCTAGCAGTTTTCTACTATTTCTATTTGTCTAGCTATTTTACTATTTCATAGTTGGTAGAGAGGAGAGGTGTGAAATGTTGCCAAAGCAGATTCGATGGATACGGGGAATTGACTGATATCTCATCGTTATTAGCTTGTTATGGAACAACTTCTCACAAGGGCAGCAGTTGTATAATTGGTAATACGTTCGTGTACTTAATGAAATAGTGTGGGTTCAAGTCCCAGCCGGCAGTCGAATCTTTTTTCGCAATATCTCATAATAATAAAAAAACACCTTAAATAGGCACACTTAACTAAGTGTATCAAAATTAAACATCTTTTCCAAAAAATATATCTTTCAAAGGTTAGGGAATCCTCAAAGGATCAAAGGATCAGGGATCCTCAAAGGATTCCGTTCGGGAATCCTCAAAGGATTACGTTCGGGAATCCTCAAAGGATTCCATTCGGGAATCCTCAAAGGATTCTGTACTCGAATCCTCAAAGGATTCCGTACGTAAATCCTCAAAGGATTCCGTTTGGGAATCCTCAAAGGATTCCGTTTGGGAATCCTCAAAGGATTCCGTTTGGGAATCCTCAAAGGATTCCGTTCGGGAATCCTCAAAGGATTCCGTTCGGGAATCCTCAAAGGATTCCGTTCGGGAATCCTCAAAGGATTCCGTTCGGGAATCCTCAAAGGATTCCGTTCGGGAATCCTCAAAGGATTCCGTTCGGGAATCCTCAAAGGATTCCGTTCGGCAATCCTCAAAGGATTCCGTTCGGGAATCCTCAAAGGATTCCGTTCGGGAATCCTCAAAGGATTCCGTTCGGGAATCCTCAAAGGATTCCGTTCGGGAATCCTCAAAGGATTCCGTTCGGGAATCCTCAAAGGATTTCGTTCGGGAATCCTCAAAGGATTCCGTTCGGGAATCCTCAAAGGATTCCGTTCGGGAATCCTCAAAGGATTCCGTTCGGGAATCCTCAAAGGATTCCGTTCGGGAATCCTCAAAGGATTCTGTTCGGGAATCCCAAAGGATTCCGTTCAGGAATCTTCAAAGGATTCCGTTCGGGAATCCTCAAAGGATTCCGTTCGGGAATCCTCAAAGGATTCCGTTCGGAAATCCTCAAAGGATTCCGTTCGGGAATCCTCAAAGGATTCCGTTCGGGAATCCTCAAAGGATTCCGTTCGGGAATCCTCAAAGGATTCCGTTCGGGAATCCTCAAAGGATTCCGTTCGGGAATCCTCAAAGGATTCCGTTCGGGAATCCTCAAAGGATTCCGTTTTGGAACCCTCAAAGGATTCCGTTTGGGAATCCTCAAAGGATTCCGTTTTGGAACCCTCAAAGGATTCCGTTCGGGAACCCTCAAACGATTCCGTTCGGGAACCCTCAAAGGATTCCGTTCGGGAATCCTCAAAGGATTCCGTTCGGGAATCCTCAAAGGATTCCGTTCGGGAATCCTCAAAGGATTCCGTTCGATAATCCTCAAATGATTCCGTTCGGTAATCCTCAAAGGATTCCGTTCGGGAATCCTCAAAGGATTCCGTTCGGGAATCCTCAAAGGAATCCACAAAGGATTCCGTTCGGGAATCCTCAAAGGAATCCACAAAGGATTCCGTTTGGGAATCCTTAAAGGATTCCGTTTGGGAATCCTTAAAGGATTCCGTTCGGGAATCCTCAAAGGATTCCGTTCGGGAATCCTAAAAGGATTCCGTTCGGGAATCCTCAAAGGATTCCGTTCGGGAATCCTCAAAGGATTCCGTTCGGGAATCCTCAAAGGATTCCGTTCGGGAATCCTCAAAGGATTCCGTTCGGGAATCCTCAAAGGATTCCGTTCGGGAATCCTCAAAGGATTCCGTTCGGGAATCCTCAAAGGATTCCGTTCGGGAATCCTCAAAGGATTCCGTTCGGGAATCCTCAAAGGATTCCGTTCGGGAATCCTCAAAGGATTCCGTTCGGGAACCCTCAAAGAATTCCGTTCGGGAATCCTCAAAGGATTCCGTTCGGGAATCCTCAAAGGATTCCGTTCGGGAATCCTCAAAGGATTCTGTTCGGGAATCCTCAAAGGATTCCGTTCGGGAATCCTCAAAGGATTCCGTTCGGGAATCCTCAAAGGATTCCGTTCGGGAATCCTCAAAGGATTCCGTTTGGGAATCCTCAAAGGATTCCGTTCGGGAATCCTCAAAGGATTCCGTTCGGGAATCCTCAAAGGATTCCGTTCGGGAATCCTCAAAGGATTCCGTTCGGGAATTCTCAAAGGATTTCGTTCGGGAATCCTCAAAGGATTCCGTTCGGGAATCCTCAAAGGATTCCGTTCGGGAATCCTCAAAGGATTCCGTTCGGGAATCCTCAAAGGATTCCGTTCGGGAATCCTCAAAGGATTCCGTTCGGGAATCCTCAAAGGATTCTGTTCAGGAATCGTAAAAGGATTCCATTCAGGGATCCTCAAAGGGTTCCGTTCGGGAATCCTCAAAGGATTCCGTTCGGGAATCCTCAAAGGATTCCGTTCGGGAATCCTCAAAGGATTCCGTTCGGGAATCCTCAAAGGATTCCGTTCGGGAATCCTCAAAGGATTCCGTTCGGGAATCCTCAAAGGATTCCGTTCGGGAATCCTCAAAGGATTCCGTTCGGGAATCCTCAAAGGATTCCGTTCGGGAATCCTCAAAGGATTCCGTTCGGGAATCCTCAAAGGATTCCGTTCGGGAATCATCAAAGGATTCCGTTCGGGAATCATCAAAGGATTCCGTTCGGGAATCCTCAAAGGATTCCGTTCGGAAATCCTCAAAGGATTCCGTTCGGGAATCCTCAAAGGATTCCGTTCGGGAATCCTCAAAGGATTCCGTTCGGGAATCCTCAAAGGATTCCGTTCGGGAATCCTCAAAGGATTCCGTTCGGGAATCCTCAAAGGATTCCGTTCGGGAATCCTCAAAGGATTCCGTTCGGGAATCCTCAAAGGATTCTGTTCGGGAATCCTCAAAGGATTCCGTTCGGGAATCCTCAAAGGATTCCGTTTGGGAACCCCAAAGGATTCCGTTCGGGAATCCTCAAAGGATTCCGTTTTGGAACCCTCAAAGGATTCGGTTCGGGAATCCTCAAAGGATTCCGTTCGGGAATCCTCAAAGGATTCCGTTCGGGAATCCTCAAAGGATTCCGTTCGGAAATCCTCAAAGGATTCCGTTCGGTAATCCTCAAATGATTCCGTTCGGAAATCCTCAAAGGATTCCGTTCGGGAATCCTCAAAGGATTCCGTTCGGGAATCCTCAAAGGATTCCGTTCGGGAATCCTCAAAGGAATCCACAAAGGATTCCGTTTGGGAATCCTTAAAGGATTCCATTCGGAAATCCTCAAAGGATTCCGTTCGGGAATCCTCAAAGGATTCCGTTCGGGAATCCTCAAAGGATTCCGTTCGGGAATCCTCAAAGGATTCCGTTCGGGAATCCTCAAAGGATTCCGTTCGGGAATCCTCAAAGGATTCCGTTCGGAAATCCTCAAAGGATTCCGTTCGGGAATCCTCAAAGGATTCCGTTCGGGAATCCTCAAAGGATTCCGTTCGGGAATCCTCAAAGGATTCCGTTCGGGAATCCTCAAAGGATTCCGTTCGGGAATCCTCAAAGGATTCCGTTCGGGAATCCTCAAAGAATTCCGTTCGGGAATCCTCAAAGGATTCCGTTCGGGAATCCTCAAAGGATTCCGTTCGGGAATCCTCAAAGGATTCCGTTCGGGAATCCTCAAAGGATTCCGTTCGGGAATCCTCAAAGGATTCCGTTCGGGAATCCTCAAAGGATTCCGTTCGGGAATCCTCAAAGAATTCCGTTTGGGAATCCTCAAAGGATTCTGTTCGGGAATCTCAGAGGATTCCGTTCGGAAGTCCAAAAGGATTTCGTTCGGGAATCCTCAAAGGATTCCGTTCGAGAACCCTCAAATGATTCCGATCGGAAATCCCAAAGCATTCTGTTCGGGAATCTCGAAGAATTGTGTTCGGGAATCCTCGAAGGATTCCGTTCATGAATTTAAAGCATTCCGTTCGGGAGTCTCAGAGGATTCTGTTCGGGAATCCCAAAGGATTCGGTTCAGGAATTCTCAAAGGATTCCGTTCGGGAATCCTCAAAGGATTCCGTTCGAGAATCCTCAAAGGATTCCGTTCGGGAATCTTCGAAGGATTCCGTCCGGTTATCCTCAAAGGATTCCATTCGGGAATCCTCAAAGGATTCCGTTCGGGAATCCTCAAAGGATTCCATTCGGGAATCCTCAAAGGATTCCGTTCGGGAATCCTCAAAGGATTCCGTTCGGGAATCCTCAAAGGATTCCGTTCGGGAATCCTCAAAGGATTCCGTTCGGGAATCCTCAAAGGATTCCGTTCGGGAATCCTCAAAGGATTCCGTTCGGGAATCCTCAAAGGATTCCGTTCGGGAATCCTCAAAGGATTCCGTTCGGGAATCCTCAAAGGATTCCGTTCGGGAATCCTCAAAGGATTCCGTTCGGGAATTCTCAAAGGATTCCGTTCGGGAATCCTCAAAGGATTCCGTTCGGGAATCCTCAAAGGATTCCGATCGGAAATCCTCAAAGGATTCCGATCGGAAATCCTCAAAGGATTCCGATCGGGAATCCTCAAAGGATTCCGATCGGGAATCCTCAAAGGATTCCGTTCGGGAATCCGCAAAGGATTCCGTTCGGGAATCCGCAAAGGATTCCGTTCGGGAATCCGCAAAGGATTCCGTTCGGGAATCCGCAAAGGATTCCGTTCGGGAATCCTCAAAGGATTCCGTTCGGGAATCCTCAAAGAATTCCGTTCGGGAATCCTCAAAGGATTCCGTTCGGGAATCCTCAAAGGATTCCGTTCGGGAATCCTCAAAGGATTCCGTTCGGGAATCCTCAAAGGATTCCGTTCGGGAATCCTCAAAGGATTCCGTTCGGGAATCCTCAAAGAATTCCGTTCGGAAATCCTCAAAGAATTCCGTTCGGGATTCCTCAAAGAATTACGTTCGGGAATCCTCAAAGGATTCCGTTCGGGAATCCTCAAAGGATTTGGATCGGGAATCCTCAAAGGATTCCGTTCGGGAATCTCGCACTCCTTGAGAAAATTCCTACGAGTTTCAGATGGTTACTCCTTTTTGTTCTAAAAGGCAATATTTACCAATTTCCGAACAAATCTCATGGCAATTTATTGGAGGACACTTCTGACTATAGTTTCGTAAGAGCGCACCCTTCAAGAGGAGCTTTTTTCTCCTTAGTCACCGACTGAGTTGCATCTGTGAGGTTTTGCCTTTCTAATATGTCAAAGTTTTTAGGATTTCTGAGTACTCTTGGCAGTAATGCTCAGTGTCAAAAGAAACTGGTCCGCTTTCTCTGTTCTAATGGCTAGTTTCCTCTTAATAAAATATAAAAACTTGTTTTTGATACTGCATGCCTTTATCGTTACACAATTATTAGTACATAATTAGTATCTGCAGACACCCAGTGATTAGCAAGTCATTTAATTGGAATGCAATCTCTGTCTTAAGATGGTTCCTCCACGAATAAATTTTCTACTTTTAGGCTCTGATAGACAGTTACTAAGGCTCCTATTCGAAATCTCCCATCACCCATACACCAACGCGCTCCTTGAACCGATTTTTGTTTCGCTAGTCCGTCCCCGGATTTTGCCAAATTAGGCACCCACTCTTACACACGCACACATAGACGGCTCCGTTGCTAGAGGCTCATACTGCTAATTGTCTGCTCGTCGAACGAGACATTTCGTCGTCACCCAACTTCATTTTCCTCCACTAATAGGCTGTGGGTGGGTATTCCCCGGTCAATAAATCAAAGCAAGCTGCGAACAATCATAGCTCCACGTTCACGCAACAACGGAGCGTGCTATGGGCGCGTGGGTGTTGCTATGATCCCGATTCCATTTCTTTCCGGTCGTAAGCAGTTTCTCAGCATCGGCATCTCTTGGCCTGGGGGTAGTTTGCACCCGCGCGTGGGTGTGACCCCGGTAACTGCCCGTCATTGGTCTAGCTCGCGCCACGTATGATAGCAACATTCGTCCCTGGTGAGTATCTTTGCAAATCCGGTATCAGGTTTAATTGTGCTTGTTAAGTACTCGAGACAGAAAGCATGGGCGGCCACGGGAGGGAGGAGATGGATAAGTAAATAGGTTTTTGAAACAACCTAACGAAAGCAATTCAGGTGGGGTATGGGGCTGTTAGAACAGATGTCGTCGTCGTCGGTATCGCTGGATGGATTGGTTGTGCAATCCCGTCTCAACTTCATCCGCCCCAGAAAGTCTGCAAAAGGGGTTTACGGAAGCAGGCGGTAAATGGCATCCTTGTTATATGAGGATGAAACACACAAATAGACTTGTTTTCCGAGAATAAGAAGGATCGGAAAAGCGGTGAATCCACAGCGTTGGATAATTTAAATGGTATTTACCGTTATGCAAGATTTCCCCATTCCTGTCGGAGGGAGGTGTATGTTTAAATGTTCTTTTTTGTCGTTTTCGATCCGAAACCCAGAGGCAGGGACGAAACATATTTTATCCCAGGATTTATCAAGTGGGCAGCCCGGAGCGAAATGTGAAGCGTAATCTACGTGATGACGTCAAACGGGACAATGGAATGGCAAAAAGCGAAACGGTTGCTGTTGAGTTCCAAGGGAGAATCGACTTCCTAGCGGGTTTTTTTCTTCTCTCGAATGAATCGGTCTATTTCTATATAGATAACCCACAATCTATGTGTATCCTTTTCAAAAGAAACAGGTGTGACGTACAATTCAGCAAGGCTTAATTTTAAATTGATGCTCGCGAAAACGAAGATCCATAATTTCAGCTATTTCAACGATATTTCTAGAAGAAATCCTTGTAAGTTTTTTTTAGATGAAATTGAATTCTATTTTTGAAGGATTTGGTTTTGCACTTCCGGAAGAAACCCTTCAAGATTCTTGGAAGACACACTTCCTCATTGCAGAAAAGGATCCTTAGGAATTCATGACAGTGCCTTAAAAAGACAATAAAAGCCAATCTAGGATACTTAACATGATTTCGCATTTTCTCTTCGGTCCAGACACCGTACTTCGGGATTCGCGAAAGTTAGATTCTTGGAAAAGAAATCCTTCCACCGTAACACTGGATAGACACCTTTACGTAGTGTGTTCGGAGGAAAATCCACTGTAATGCAATAAACGTTAATGTAAACTGTTGTGATATTTGCTGTTCTCGAAAGGGAGTGACATGTCGCCAATTGCGTAGATGACGGTTATAAGTTTGCGTGTTTTAGGACTAGGAATTATTTTATGACCCTATGTTATTTGCTGCAGGAAATGTCCCATTGTCTAATCGAACGATTAGTAATACAGTAATATCCCGATTTTATCACCCCCCTGCTGAATTTTGGGGTGATAAAACAGCGTATGTGACAAAATCGGAAAAAAATGATTTGAATTTTTTTAATTCATTTCACAAATATGAATCATTTTATGCCTTGGAATCCTTCCAGAATCCTTCCCAGGTACTCGGAAGTCATTTATAATAAACTACAGGCGGTTAAAGCTATTTCATGGAAATCAACATTGTTTGCGGTATTATTTACGAAAATAAAAACGTGACAAAATCGGGACGTGATAAAATCGGGTCGAAAACGTGATAAAATCGGGGGTAGACACCGTAAAAAGTTGCGCGACAATTTCCAACGCCATATCATGTGTTAGTAGGAATTTCCTCCAAGATTGAAATATTTCTGCAATCTTTAAGAATTTCCTTCCGGGGCTCCCAAGGAATAAAAAAACATAGGATCTCGGGATTGGGAGAATTTTCCTCCCGAAATTCGTATAAGTTTGTAATAAATCAAGCATAAAGGCTCTTAGTACTGCAGCAGAATTTTCGGAATTCCCAAACAAAATCCTTTGGGATTCCCGAACGGAATCCTTTGGGATTCCCGAACGGAATCCTTTGAGATTCGCGAACAGAATTCTTTGGGATTCCCGAACGAAATCCTTTGGGATTCCCGAACGAAATCCTTTGGGATTCCCGGACAGAATCCTATGGAATTCCCGAACAAAATCCTTTGGGATCCCCGAACGGAATCCTTTGAGATCCTCGAACGGAATTCTTTGGGATTCCCAAACGGAATCCTTTGGGATTCCCGAACGGAATCCGTTGGGATTCCCGAACGGAATCCTTTGTTAGGATACCCGAACAAAATCCTTAGTTGGGATTCCCTAACGGAATCCGTCGTTGGGATTCCCTAACGGAATCCTTTGTTGGGATTCCCGAACGGAATCCTTTGTTGGGATTCCCGAACGGAATCGTTTGTTGGGATTCCCGAACGGAATCCTTTGGAATTCCCGAACAGCATCCTTTGAGATTCGCGAACGGAATCCTTTGGGATTCCCGATCGAAATCCTTTGGGATTCCCGAACGGAATCTTTTGGGATTCCCGAACGGAATCCTTTGGGATTCCCGAACGGAATCTTTTGGGATTCCCGAACGGAATCCTTTGGGATTCCCGAACGGAATCCTTTGCGACCCCCGAACGGAATCCTTTGGGAATCCCGAACGTAATCCTTTGGGATTCCCTAACATAATCCTTTGGGATTCCCGAACGGAATCCTTTGGGATTCCCGAACGGAATCCCTTGGGATTCCCGAACGGAATCCTTTGGGATTCCCGAACGGAATCCTTTGGGATTCCCGAACCGAATCCTTTGAGATTCGCGAACGGAATCCTTTGGGATTCCCGAACGAAATCCTTTGGGATTCCCGAACGGAATCTTTTGGGATTCCCGAACGGAATCCTTTGTTGGGATTCCCGAACGGAATCCTTTGTTGGGATTCCCGAACGGAATCCTTTGTTGGGATTCCCGAACGGAATCCTTTGTTGGGATTCCCGAACGGAATCCTTTGTTGGGATTCCCGAACGGAATCCTTTGAGATTCCCGAACGGAATCCTTTGGGATTCCCGAACGGAATCCTTTGGGATTCCCGAACGGAATCTTTTGGGATTCCCGAACGGAATCCTTTGGGATTCCCGAACGGAATCCTTTGGGATTCCCGAACGGAATCCTTTGGGATTCCCGAACGGAATCCTTTGGGATTCCCGAACGGAATCCTTTGCGACCCCCGAACGGAATCCTTTGGGATTCACGAACGTAATCCTTTGGGATTCCCTAACATAATCCTTTGGGATTCCCGAACGAAATCCTTTGGGATTCCCGAACGGAATCCTTTGGGATTCCCGAACGGAATCCTTTGGGATTCCCGAACGGAATCCTTTGGGATTCCCGAACGGAATCCTTTGGGATTCCCGAACGGAATCCTTTGGGATTCCCGAACGGAATCCTTTGGGATTCCCGAACGGAATCCTTTGGGATTCCCGAACGGAATCCTTTGGGATTCCCGAACGGAATCCTTTGGGATTCCCGAACGGAATCCTTTGGGATTCCCGAACGGAATCCTTTGGGATTCCCGAACGGAATCCTTTGGGATTCCCGAACGGAATCCTTTGGGATTCCCGAACGGAATCCTTTGGGATTCCCGAACGGAATCCTTTGGGATTCCCAAACGAAATCCTATAGGATTCCTGAACGGAATCCTTCGGGATTTTCGAACGGAAACCTTTGGGATTCTCGAACGAAATCCTTTGGGATTCCCGAACGGAATCCTTTGGGATTCCCGAACGGAATCCTTTGGGATTCCCGAACGGAATCCTTTGGGATTCCCGAACGGAATCCTTTGGGATTCCCGAACGGAATCCTCAGGGATTCCCGAACGGAATCCTCAGGGATTCCCGAACGGAATCCTCAGGGATTCCCGAACGGAATCCTCAGGGATTCCCGAACGGAATCCTCAGGGATTCCCGAACGGAATCCTCAGGGATTCCCGAACGGAATCCTTTGGGATTACTGAACGGAATCCCTAGGGATTTTCGAACGAAATCCTTTGGGATTTCCGAACGGAATCCCTTGGGATCCCCGAACGGAATCCTTTGGAATTTTCGAACGAAATCCTTTGGGATTTCCGAACGGAATCCTTTGGGATTTTCGAACGGAATCCTTTGGGATTTCCAAACGGAATCCCTTGGGATCCCTGAACGGAATCCTTTGGGATTCCCGAGAAGAATCCTTTAGGATTCCTTAAGGATTTCTGAACGGAATCCTTCGGGATTCCCGAACGGAATCCTTCGGGATTCCCGAACGGAATCCTTCGGGATTCCCGAACGGAATCCTTCGGGATTCCCGAACGGAATCCTTTGGGATTCCCGAACGGAATCCTTTGGGATTCCCGAACGGAATCCTTTGGGATTCCCGAACGGAATCCTTCGGGATTCCCGAACGGAATCCTTCGGGATTCCCGAACGGAATCCTTCGGGATTCCCGAACGGAATCCTTCGGGATTCCCGAACGGAATCCTTCGGGATTCCCGAACGGAATCCTTCGGGATTCCCGAACGGAATCCTTCGGGATTCCCGAACGGAATCCTTCGGGATTCCCGAACGGAATCCTTCGGGATTCCCGAACGGAATCCTTCGGGATTCCCGAACGGAATCCTTCGGGATTCCCGAACGGAATCCTTCGGGATTCCCGAACGGAATCCTTCGGGATTCCCGAACGGAATCCTTTGGGATTCCTGAACGGAATCCTTCGGGATTCCCGAACGGAATCCTTCGATTCCCGAACGGAATCCTTCGATTCCTGAACGGAATCCTTCGGGATTCCTGAACGGAATCCTTCGATTCCTGAACGGAATCCTTCGGGATTCCTGAACGGAATCCTCAGCGATTCCCGAACGGAATCCTTCGGGATTCCCGAACGGAATCCTTCGGGATTCCCGAACGGAATCCTTCGGGATTCCCGAACGGAATCCTTCGGGATTCCCGAACGGAATCCTTCGGGATTCCCGAACGGAATCCTTCGGGATTCCCGAACGGAATCCTTCGGGATTCCCGAACGGAATCCTTCGGGATTCCCGAACGGAATCCTTCGGAATTCCCGAACGGAATCCTTCGGAATTCCCGAACGGAATCCTTCGGGATTCCCGAACGGAATCCTTCGGGATTCCCGAACGGAATCCTTCGGGATTCCCGAACGGAATCCTTCGGGATTCCCGAACGGAATCCTTCGGGATTCCCGAACGGAATCCTTCGGGATTCCTGAACGGAATCCTTCGGGATTCCTGAACGGAATCCTTCGGGATTCCTGAACGGAATCCTTCGATTCCTGAACGGAATCCTTCAGGATTCCTGAACGGAATCCTTCGATTCCTGAACGGAATCCTTCAGGATTCCTGAACGGAATCCTTCGATTCCCGAACGGAATCCTTCGGGATTCCTGAACGGAATCCTTCGATTCCCGAACGGAATCCTTCGGGATTCCCGAACGGAATCCTTCGGGATTCCCGAACGGAATCCTTCGATTCCCGAACGGAATCCTTCGATTCCCGAACGGAATCCTTCGATTCCTGAACGGAATCCTTCAGGATTCCTGAACGGAATGCTTTGGAATTCCCGAACGGAATATTTTGAAATTCCCGAACGGAATCCTTCGAAATTCCTGAATGGAATCCTTTGTGGGGCTTCCGAACAGAATCCTTTGGGATTCCCGAATGGAATCCTTTGGGGCTTCCGAACGAAATCTTTTGGGATTCCCGAACGGAATCCTTTGGGATTCCTGAACGGAATCCTTTGGGATTCCCGAACGGAATCCTTTGGAATTCCCGAACGGAGTGCTTTGTGATTCTTGAACGGAATCCTTTGGAATTCCCGAACGGAGTTCTTTGTGAATCTCGAACGGAATACTTCGAGATTCCATAACGGAATCCTTTGAGATTCCCGAACGGAATCCTTTCGAATTTTCGAACGAAATCCTTTGGGATTTCCAAACGGAATCCCCTGGGATCCCCGATCGGAATCCTTCGGAATTTTCGAACGAAATCCTTTGGGATTTACGAACAGAATCCTTTGAGAATTCCCGAACGGAATCCTTTGTGATTCCCGAACGGAATCCCTTGGGATCTCCGAACGGAATGCTTTGCAATTCCCGAACGGAATATTTTGGAATTCGCGAAAGGAATATTTTGGAATTCCTGAACGAAATCCTTTGGGATTCCCAAATAGAATCTTTTGGGATTCCTGAACGGAGTCCGTTGGGATTCCCGAACGGAATCCTTCGGGATTCCCGAACGGAATCCTTTGGGGTTCCCGAACGGAATCCTTCGGGATTCCCGAACGGAATCCTTCGGGATTCCCGAACGGAATCCTTCGGGATTCCCGAACGGAATCCTTCGGGATTCCCGAACGGAATCCTTCGGGATTCCCGAATGGAATCCTTTGGGGTTTCCGAACAGAATCCTTTGGGATTCCCGAACGGAGTCCTTTAAGATTCCCGAACGAAATCCTTTGGGATTTCCAAATAGGATCTTTTGGAATTCCTGAACGGAGTCCTTTGGGATTCCCGAACGGAATCCTTCGGGATTCCCGAACGGAATCCTTCGGGATTCCCGAATGGAATCCTTTGGGGTTTCCGAACGGAATCCTTTAATTCCCGAACGGAATCCTTTATATTCCCGAACGAAATCTTTTGGGATTCCCGAACGGAATCCTTTGAGATTCCTGAACGGAATCCTTTGGGATTCCCGAACGGAATCCTTTGGAATTCCCGAACGGAGTGCTTTGTGATTCTTGAACGGAATCCTTCGAGATTCCATAACAGAATCCTTTGAGATTCCCGAACGGAATCCTTCGGGATTCCCGAATGGAATCCTTTGGGGTTTCCGAACAGAATCCTTTGGGATTCCCGAACGGAATCCTTTAAGATTCCCGAACGAAATCCTTTGGGATTCCCGAACGGAATCCTTTTGGTTTCCTAACGGAATCCTTTGGAATTCCCGAACGGAGTTCTTTGTGATTCTCGAACGGAATCCTTTGAGATTCCCGAACGGAATCCTTTGGGATTTCCGAACGGAATCCTTTGGGGTTTCCGAACAGAATCCTTTGGGATTCCCGAACGGAATCCTTTAAGATTCCCGAACGAAATCCTTTGGGATTCCCAAATAGAATCCTTTGGGATTCCTGAACGGAATCCTTTGGAATTCCCGAACGGAGTTCTTTGTGATTCTCGAACGGAATCCTTCGAGATTCCATAATGGAATCCTTTGAGATTCCGAACGGAATCCTTTCGAATTTTCGAACGAAATCCTTTGGGATTTACGAACAGAATCCTTTGAGAATTCCCGAACGGAATCCTTTAGGATTCCCGAACGGAATCCCTTGGGATCTCCGAACGGAATGCTTTGGAATTCCCGAACGGAATATTTTGGAATTCCCGAAAGGAATATTTTGGAATTCCTGAACGAAATCCTTTGGGATTCCCAAATAGAATCTTTTGGGATTCCTGAACGGAGTCCTTTGGGATTCCCGAACGGAATCCTTTGGGTTTCCCGAACGGAATCCCTTGGGATCTCCGAACGGAATCCTTTGGAATTCCCGAACGGAATATTTTGGAATTCCCGAACGGAATCCTTTGGGATTCCCGAATCGAGTCTTTTGGGATTCATGAACGGAGCCCTTTGAGATTCCCGAACGGATTGCTTTGGGATTCCCGAACGGAATCCTTTGGGATTCCCAAACAGAAACCTTTAGGATTTCCGAACGGAATCCTTTAGGATTCCCAAAATCCTTTGAAATTTCCGAAAGGAATTCTTCGGGATTCCCCAATGGAATCCTTCAGGATTTGAAAACGGAATCCTTCGGGATTCCCAAACGGAATCTGAATTCCCGAATCTAATCCTGCAAAAATACCGAACTGTGGATCTCTCCTTCGGGGTTTTAAGTGGAATCTTTCAGAATTGCAGAACGGAGTCCTTCTGGACAATCCCAAGTAGTTTTTTCTCAAATCTTGAGGATTCTTAGCTGCGATTTTATTAGGATTTCAAGTAATCTTTCTGTGTATTCAACAGGTATATTCTACACATTTTAATTGGAATATTTGCTGCTATTAAAGCAAATATAACAAGATTTCTTCGGATTTACAATTTTCTTCTCAAACCATCACGCGTGATTTGTTTTTAATCGAATCTTTCTCAAAAATTCTAAAAAGAAATCTCGCGAGCCAGATAATTCTAATTTTGCGATCATAAAACTGTTAACGTCCACAAACTACGCAAAGCTTTTAGGGGGGTGTAGTTTCAGTGAAGTGTGACAACCCATAAACAATTTTCAGATGCTTCAAACAAAAAGTGTGACATAGGGGAGGGGGGTTGAAAGTCTCAAATTTTTGAGTTAAGTACGTTATTAATGGATCTTCCCTTTATTTTTTCAGCGAACGACAGTCACCAATCGTGTTTTTACTGCATGAACTGTCATTGCGTAGAGCATAAGTAGTTTTCAACTCAATAATGCTTCAATTGATTAATGTGTCTTTGTAATCCAAGAGAAGGCAAGCCGCTTTACAGCAAAATTTGATAAAAAATAATCTTCTTAATACGCTCTACATAGTCTAATCATATGCGGATATTGAATTTAAACAAATTGTAATATTTTTTTTTCTTCTCTATTTACAGGTAAGCCAACATAAAGTCTTATTTTGTGTCATCTTGAGAATAATAAATACATATAGAAAAATCAGAAAGTGAGTACTGCTACATGAAAAAAAAATCTGTTTTAAAACAATATTATGTTTGTTTTTCAATAATTCTCAATCTGAAGTACAAGTTTCTTCTTTAATTAATTAATTCGATTTGATCTGTAAAAAATATCCTAAACTGAACTCAACATACTCAACAAAGGAGACTACTGTAGAGGTGAAACTTAAGTTCACATTTCTCAAACTGATGGAAGTAATTTTGTACAAACTTATTGTCAAAATATGGAAACACTCCGCTAATTAAGCTATATCTGTCCTGTCCATATTATTCGATAGACTCTTCATTATCGACTGTAATCTGTAATCAGTCCCACTGGAACAACTCGATCATTAAGCAGAAAAAAAGAGCTCTTAATAAATTAATCCAAGCTCAGTGCCGAACAGCAAAACGAGCGTAATAATTAAATCGCCAAATCGCAATACTCTTACACTTTGGAGAATTAATTAACATCAGCACTCTCCGAATTGGCTCGCACCATCACCACCCGGGCGCGCCAACAGCACTTGAATAGGAACAAAGTTATTTAAAGTATTCAGTCTCTATCAGACTGGAGGTGGTGGTGGAGGTCGCATGGTACGGTGGGATGAGGCACGGCCCGGTCCATTTGTTGGATCGGGTCGGGTACGAACGAGCCCGGGCTGACACAGATCCTCTTGCCCTATTACATAAACACACACCGACCAAGGACATCGGCTCCTAACAACGGCTGGACAGCCAGGGCGAAGCAGACTTTCAGGCGATTATTCTCCATTCCTCCATTATTATTGCGTTGCCTGTCATGCCCTTTTCGTGTTGTGGTGCGGTGCGGTGCGGTCCGACATATAATTCCTATACTACCTTCGCATTAGATACCCACCGCACCGGGCGAAGATAACCTGAATGTGGACGGAATGATAACGAAGTGAGGTTGGTACCCCTTAGAATAGAATTACTGCGATGGGAAAGACCAAACCACAAATCAACGGACGTTGCAACGTGTTTGGTTGAAGGGGCATCATTGTTCAAACGTCAAGCAAGGACGTCATTGCAGTTTACCGTAGTGAATGTTTAGCGGAATATGTTGCCGGTTTTTATGTCTGTTTATCTGTGGATAAATTAATACATGTTTTCAATACGTTATCATTGTTATCATTTGACCCATTTCGTAGTTAGGAGCAAAAATTGTAGAACAACAGCAGTACCTTATTTTGAATTGAAACAAATACCATCATTCTGGTGCTGTGGAGAAATTCAGAGTTGCAAGGCATGAACAGGCAAGCAACGACAATAGGAGAATACCAATCCACGCATAGACCTCGTTGACGCGAATGAACGCTTGCTTATGGGTTCTGTGGATCCCGAATATTACAAAGGACCGTCTTGAAAGTTCTCCATCCATTCTATACGATGTAAAGGTCTCGCCTCAACGCTGTTGAGGTTAGATTTCGGTCGACTTCTTTTATTTCCTTCTTATTTTATCTCTTTCGAATTGGGAGTCCCATAATACTTCTCCGGGGCCAGAACGCGCTTAAGCTAGATGTAACAAACCTACGTCATTCATATACGATGGTTAGCTGACAAAAATGGAATAATAATAATCACAAAACTACCATATTTGAATGAAACATCTAATGATTTTGCAAGGCGAAACATTTCCACGATCCTAATCTACCATGCGCCTCCATACACTGTCGGAAATGTCGTGGCCGAGCGAATATCCTTAGGACATCCGTCGAATATCTGATGGGCTGTGTACTTACAAGTATGTTCTGACAGAACGAGTGGCTCTAGTGATACATAGGCGATGTACCTAATATTCGAATTAGTATCGTATCTTTCTTTGTTTTGTTCTGTCAATCGAGCTCATAGTCGTGTGCTAATGAGCGCCTACTATTGGAACGCCGATTGCTTCGATTTTGCAATTCAAATCTCATTCAAATAATTCATGCTTCCATTTCGTATCTTTGATTATTATTGTAGGGTGCTGTCAATACGATACACCGCGCGGCTGTTGTAATGTTTCCAAAAGCGCATTTGCACAAAATTCCACGCGGCGATCCACATTCGAAAGGAACAACCGCACCCTAGGAAACGCCGCAATGTTATCTCCCCATAAGAATCGAGTATACGGGCGGCAAAAAACGCGGTGCGTCGTATCCTTTGGGGAGCGCCGCGTGTACTTTTGGGCAAATGTGTTAACATTTCAACACAATCCGTTACTACTACAGGAAATTCAATAAAACTTCATGTAGAAAGGAATTTGAAAAGGGATTTTTATTTATTTTTATATAGGGGAACTGTTCCATTTTCCATCTCACTGAACATATATTCATCTCATCGCAAAACAGAGAAATACAGCACCAATCTTGTCGCTTCTTTTTGTTAATATGCGTGCTAAATATCTTTTTAGTCAGTTGACCAATTCGCACCAAACCGCCATGTATTCCTCAAAAAATTATTTTTTTATCAATTGAAATGATTATAAAAGTGATTCGATAGAAGGCTCGGGTAAATATAGCTAAATAAAAGGCTCAGGTGCACTGGGAAAAGTGACCAGTAATGAATTATTTATTTATTTCATTAATAATTCATCCTAAAGTAACGCGATTTTTTCTATATTATTTCTGATAATAATCTTGGAGTTAACTCGCAGTTCTCACTCACCGATGACCGTAGGTAGTCACCGGCTTCGGCGGCCTTCCGAAAAACCCGGAACTTTCGTAAAACTGGTCATTTTTGAAAGTTCGTCCTACAGGAACGCATTTTTTTTTTTTAAGCAATTTCCGACGATGATATTAGAGTTAATACACAGTTCTCACTATGCTATGACCACAGGTGGCCACCAGACGGTCTTCCGGATAATCCGGAACGTCCGTAAAAATGGTCATTCTGGATCTGGATAGTTCGTCCGAGAGCAGCCCAATTTTTTCTAAACCATTTCTGGTGGTGATTTTGGAGATATTCCACAGTTCTTACTCTGCTATAACCATAGGTGGCCACCAGACGGCCTTCCTTATAATCCGGAACGTCCGTAAAAATGGTCATTCTGGAAAGTTCGTCCGAGAGCAGCGTATTTTTTTCTAAACCATTTCTGGTGGGAATGTCTGGGAATGGGAATGAGCTAAAACACTTTTCTCACACTGCTATGACCACAGGTGGCCAACAGACGGCCTTCCTTATAATCCGGAACGTCCGTGAAAATTGTCATTTTGGAAAGTTCGTCCTAGAGCAGCGCATTTTTTCTAAGCCATTTCTGACAAAAACCTTGAAGTTAATTCGCAGTTCTCACTCACCTCTGGCTGTAGGTGTCCACCACACGGCCTTTCGGATAATCTGAAACGTCCGTAAAAATGGTAATTTTGAAAAGTTTATCCTAGAGCAGCGCAATTTTTTATAAACCATTTCTGACGGTGATATTCGAGTTAATACACAGCTCCTACTCTACTACAATCGAAGTGGCCTTAAAATTCGGAACATCCGTAAAAATGGTCATTTTGTGAAGTTCGTCCTAGAGCACCGCAAATTTTCTAAACCATTTCTGACGCTGATTTTGGAGGAAATTCACAGTCATTACTTACACCAGATGGCCTTCGGGATAAGCCGGAACGATCGCAGAAATGGTGATTTTGGAATGTTTTTCCTAGAGCAGTGCAATGTTTTCTACGACATTTTTGATGGTGGTCTTAGTGTTAATTCAACGGCCGCAGGTGGCTACCAGACGGCCTTTCGGCAAATCTGGAACGTCCGTGAATGGTCGTTTTGTACAGTTCGTCCTAAACCAACGATTTTCTTCTAAACCATTTCTGATAATGACCAGGAAGTTAGTCAATGCTCTTTACCATAAAATCTTGTAGAGTTTTCCATAATCGCCAAAAGTATAATAACAGCCCAAAAATATGTGCACTACGCAAACAAATGATTGATGAAATCTATCATAATAACTAGGGGTGGTGGAAATTCGCGGCAAAATTTTCAAAATTTCGCGGACAGCCAATTCAGAAAATTTGGAAATTCGCGGCCATTTCGCGGTAAATTATATTTCGGTACAAAAAATTAGACAATGTAGATTCCATATGGTATTTAAATTGTTGCGTTTATTAATTTCATTTTTTTTATTATTATTTCTTTGCATTACTGGTCAAAAGCACTTAGTTGGACCGCAAGACCACCTAAAGCAGAGCATCGTGTGTAGCCTCTATTCATTCGTGTTGTTAGTTTTGTGTGCTTCGAACCAACAGCCCAAACAGCGTTCGGTTGGCAGTTTGGCGCGCACATTCCGAATAATTGTATATTCTTTGAGGCCAAATTGACTTTTCCCGTCAAACAATTTTATTGGGGCAATCGATTAATTCTCTTATTTAGGATAAACTTTCCTAAAGAATCCATATTTTTTACATCTCCAACAAAACAAAATTGTTCTTCAATATAATTTTGGCTCAACATTCGACCAACTTCGGACTTTGCACTTCAAAAAAAAAAAATTCGAGACGTCAAAATGTTTGTCGAGTTGGTATTGACTATTTCAAGAAATCGACTGATACAATAGAATGGAATAAAATAATTGATGGAAAAGGTTAATTTCGCGGGTTTTCGCGAAAATGTTTCAACGAAATCGCGAATTTCCACCACCCCTAATAATAATACTTAAATAGTAGTCATTGATGATAATAACCACATCAGGCATTCGAGAGATATTGAATACCAAATCAATACCTCGTCTAAGTTAAATTATTCGACAAGTATGATGTGTTTGTAATGGCCATCTAAATTCCTGATGAGTACCATACCTACTTGAGATACATACAGTGCACTTTTCCTTACTCGATGTACACAATCTATATTAACCCTGGCTAGTATGATCAGTAGGGTGGCTCAAATTAGTATGGGAAAAACTTTTTTATTTTTTGATGGGCCACCCTCTTATTCGGTTCTATTTGATGCCCTGATGCTCTGGACAAAATTTCAGCCAAATCGGTCAACGTTTGGGCGGTGCTAAACTCGTTGGAAGTTTATATGGAAAAATGTATGCAGAAACGTCCAAAAACAGTAAATTGCAGCTGGACTACACAACTTAAGATGAAGAACTATGATACTCATTCAGAACTTGGAGAATTTAATACAGAATGTTATGCAGAAAACCGCGAGAAGATTCGAGTTTGCCCGGCTAAGTTATTAGCATTTCTCTGCAGTAGGGTTTGAGCAAATTTCGTTTCTTTTACCTTTGAAAAGAAATAAATTCACCCCTACAACACTCCAGTAAAATGCTAATATCTTTGCGTAATAAACTCTAATCTTCTCGCGGTTTTCAGCATAACATTCTGTATTTTATTTTACAAGAACTGAATGAGTATCATGGTTCTTGATCGTAAATTGTGCCGTCCAACTGCAAATCACTGTTTTTGGATGTTTCTGCATACATTTTTCCATATAAACTTCCAACGAGTTTAGCACTGCCCAAACGTTGACCGATTTGGCTGAAATTTTGTCCAGAGCATCAGGGCATCAAATAGAATTGAATAAGAGGACGGCCCATCAAAAATTTGAAAAGTGTTTTTGAGCCACCCTAATGATCAGTTTAATAATTTTGATAATAATAACGAGTGACCAATCCTTACAAACATTGAATGCTGTTAAAGGTTTTATTTAGCCAAAAAGAAGCTATTTCAGCTAAAAAAGTTTGTTGGGATGTGATAGGAACGCAAAATACGAAATTCTAATTGGATGTAAGAAACAAGTTTTTCCTGCATTTGCCATTCTAACAGTTACTGTTAGACTAGTCAAGTTGAAGGTATAGGATTGAAATGAAAACGCTACGGAAATCCATTTCCTGTTCTAGCGATTGCTGTAACATGAGAAATATACAAAAAGATACAAAGTAGGCGAATGAAATGGGCCTGAGATCGAACCCAAGACCTCCTGTGTATGAGGCAGAAATGGAAGTTATGTGACTATTTATCAAGCACACTTTTCTGAACACATTGGTTTTCAAATCCCAAATAACCAAATTACGGCACTTTCAAATCCCACATAGCCTACGATGTCTAACAAAACTGGTTGATCCATATATCACCACCCAGCGGATGTAATTCAAACTAAGCAGTTCTTCAGAATAATGGTTTTTATCCTCGAACAGCTGTGAAGAAGACGGCCACTCTCTAATATCACAGATCCAGGTTTATATAATCAAACTGGTGGTCACACATTTACTATCACTACTCTACGG
Organism: Armigeres subalbatus; assembly: GCF_024139115.2. Lineage (NCBI taxonomy): Eukaryota > Metazoa > Arthropoda > Insecta > Diptera > Culicidae > Armigeres > Armigeres subalbatus. Next base: position 304,516,577 of record NC_085139.1, on the reverse strand, counting down.
ATGAATTTCAAACTTCACAATATTTCAACATATTGGTTTCCAATCCCCGAACAACTTTGTAGAAGACGGCAATTTTCTAAATCCCCAGATCCCAAGATTCGAATAACTGATATCTCATATGCAGTAGCACCTCCTTGCGGATGAATTTTGAATTATTCAGTTTTTCAACATATTGGTTTCCAGTTTACGAACAATTTTGTAGAAGACGACAATTTTCTAAATTCCACAGAAACTGAAATATCGAACTAAACTTATCTCTCATATACACTAGCGTTGCCTTATGGCTTAATTCTGAACTAAACAGTTTCTCAACATATTGGTTTCCAATGCTCGAACAACTTTTGTAGAAGATAGCAACTTTCCAAAACCAATAGATCCTGAAATATCAAACCAAACTGATATCTAATATACAGTAGCGCCTCCTTGCGGATGAATTCCAAATGTTTCAGTTTCTCAACATATTGGTTCCCAATCCTCGAACAACTTTGTAGCAGACGGCAACTTTCTAATTCCCACAGATTCCGAGATATCAACCAAACAAATAACTCATATACACTAGCGCCGCCTTACGGCTGAATTCTGAACTAAACAATTTATCAATATATCCTCGAACAAGTTTGTAGGACACGGCAACTTTCTAATTTCCATAGATCCCGAGATATCAAACCAAACTAATAACTCATATACATATGTGGGCCCTCCTTAGCCGTGCGGTAAGACGCGCGGCTACAAAGCAAGACCATGCTGAGGGTGGCTGGGTTCGATTCCCGGTGCCGGTCTAGGCAATTTTCGGATTGGAAATTGTCTCGACTTCCCTGGGCATGAAAGTATCATCGTGTTAGCCTCATGATATACGAATGCAAAAATGGTAACTTGGCTTAGAAACACGCAGTTAATAACTGTGGAAGTGCTTAATATGGACACTAAGCGGCGAGGCGGCTTAGTCCCAGTGTGGGGATGTAATGCCAATAAGAAGAAGAAGAAGAACTCATATACACTAGCACCACCTTATGGCTGAATTCGGAACTAAACAGTTCCTCAACATATTGGTTTCGAATCCTCGAACAACTTTGTAGAAGACGGTAACTTTCTAAATCCCACAGATCCCGAGATATCGAACCAAACTGATATTTTCATATACACTAGCGCCGCTCAGTGGGAGAATTATAAATCAATTTTTTTCTTGACTCGTAGGGCCGCATGGGATTATAGATGGATTTAGAGTTTTTTTTTTCGGAGTTTTTAGAGTTTTTAGAATTCTTATAAGAAACATTGCGCCATTTATTGAGAAGATGGACTGTTTTCACCGGTGTTCCGTTGGTTCCGGATCTTCCGGAGGACCAGCAGAAGATCCATTGGACTTTAAAAATGTCCTCAATGAGAGTATATATCCTCTTTATTATTTTCCCGAAAAAATCACGTTGATATCATTTGAATTGGCTTCATTATGACGGATTTTAGGACTGTTGTACGTTTTACAACACGCGAGTTCTCGTGTTATTGAAGTTGAAGCGAGTTGCGGAAGGTTAACAGACTGAGCCCGCTTGAGGAGTCCTTCGTCGGCGAATACCAGGCAGGTTTTCGTGAGAGCCGATCAATGACGGATTAGATGTTTAGCCTGCGAATGATCCTTGATAATTTTCGGGACTTCAACTTGCAGACTCACCATCTGTTCATAGATTTCAAAGCAGCGTACGATTCAGTGAAGAGAAATGAGCTGTGTCAGATAATGTCCGGACATGGTTTTCCGGCAAAACTGATTAGACTGATACGTGCAACGCTGGATGGCTCGAAATCAAGTACTCAAGTACTCCTCGTTTGCTACCTTAGACGGATTGAAGCAGAGGATGCACTTTCGAATTTATTGTTCAACATTGCACTCGAGGGCGCTATTAGGAGGCCTGTCGCGCAGAGGAACGGCACTGTCATCACACGGTCGCATATGATTGTGGGCTTTGCTGACGACATCGACCTCATTAGAATCGATCGCAGATCAGTAGTGTAGGCTTTTGTCCCACTGAAGAGGGAGACGGCGAGAATAGGCCTTACCATTAACTCTACCAAGACAAAGTGCATGGTAGCAGGTAGAGATAGGGGAAGACCTAGTGGTGTTGGTACAGAGGTATGAAGTTGTTTAAGAATTTGTTTACCTTGGAACGCTTGTGACATGTGACAATGACGTTTCCCGTGTAGTGAAAAGACGTTTTGCTGCTGCGAATAGGGCCTTTTACGGAACCAGCTTAGGTCCCGCAACATGCAGACAGAAACGAAAATTGCTTGTCGGAAGAAAGAATAGCGAAAACAATATTCAACAGAGAACGAGATAAGAGCCATCGACTTCGTGGAAGGCTACGAACACGCTGGCTGCACGCGGTGGAATCGGACCTGGGGACCCTGAACGTTCGGGGAAACTGAAGGAACATCGCCCAAGACTGACGATTATGGAGCTCTATAATACGCCAGGCATAGGTGTATCTACGCTGTAGCCAACCAGGTATCCAGGAAGGTTTGTTAACCCGAATGGTTTCGAGAAACCATTGATTTGAAAAAACAACCATGATGCCCCACTTTCATATACAAAAGATACTTAATTTGAGAGGAATTTTCTCTTCACAGTACAAAGCACCACCTAGCTCCAGTCCTTTGTTTTTTTTTTCAATTAAAGGATTTTTTATTTGATTTTCAACTTTTAACAGCTTTGAGATTTATACAAGAGATACAACTTTAGTTTTTCTTCTTTAGTAGTTGTGTGAGATAATTGATACATTTTTGTTACAGGTTCACGTAACTATTTAGATTTGTCTACATTAAGTCAGTATTTTCTACTATCTACTATTTACATCCTTAAAACTACAACTATAACTACTATTTACACAATCTAATTTAAACACTACTATTTACATTTCATACAAATTTCGGATTATCTCAAAGTCCGAGTTTTGCGCTTTAGCTTTAAAATTTTCAGAATATTTCTCGAGCAACATATGATGACGGCCGAAAAGCCAACTGAACCGAGAAAAATGAGGTTCAAGTTTTCTATGACTAATTTAATTTATTTATTGAAGTAGAAACACATTGCATTGCCAAAAACATGTCAATGCTATACGTAAATGGTTATATTATAACAGCAAATTTAGATTTTTTGAAAAACTATTCGAAATCTACAAAATTTCAGCTTAAACAAAAATCGCGCCGTTTACTCGCATTACCGGCAGCACGTCTGGCTTTTGAGCCGTTCGCTCAAAGCTAGTAATATCATCGGATTTGTTCAGATTTGTTAGCCAGAGCAGTTCTGCTATGCGATATATTGATAACCTAGTGAGAATATGCATTTTAAAATAACTTAAAGCCAGATTTTCAAATAAACAATAAAAAGTGAACGGCCTAAAAACCAAAGCAAAACGCTCAGCATGGTAGTTAAGGGCGCCAATCAAAGGACTTAAAAACCACTATGGTGCAAATGGTTCATGAGACGTTCACTCAAAATAACAATAAAAGTGTTGTTTAAGGAATATCAAGAACGGAGTTTTACCTAGCATAGAGATTCATTAACAAGGCAATCGTTAATGCCGTCGTAATCATGTTACGCGAGATTTGTTAATTCTGTTATAAATGTTACTTATTTGAGCTGCTTCGTGGAGATCATCGATTCTGGTAAAGCGAGAGGCATTTAAAATTAGTCTTAAAAATTTATTTTGTATAACTTGCAGCTTTTTTTTGTGTGTCATTGCACAAATCTCCCAAATAGGCATAGCATAATCTATTACTGGGGCGACTATTTGTTTGAATACATTCAATTTATTTCACGTTGACAGTTTAGATCTTCGGTTTATTAGTGGGTACAGACATTTAGCAGCGTTAAACATTTGTTTTTGGTTTTATCAGTATGAAACCTGAACAGCAATTTACTATATAGTGTTACTCCTAGTAAAGTGACTTCATCCGACCAGTTAATTTGGTTGTTTTCTATACAAATTTTACAGTCATCAGGAGGCTTCAGTTTATAAGACTGTCTGTGTAGGAACATAATGGTTTGTGTTTTCGCTGAGTTTAGTTTAATTTTCCACTCTGTCATGTATTTTATAAGAATGTCGAGGCATCGTTGGAGTGTGTTGGTTAATTCCCTTGGTTTCCTGTTCTTACCGGTACCGTTGGAGAAACCTGTATTTTGGAGATGATTCGGAATTTTCATTCCCACTGAAATGCGCGCGTTAAAGTTCAGTATTGAGCTCATTGGGATTGACACAATTTAATTAGATGCTTTTGCATTCACGATCGGAGACTAACTGAGCTGCCCTGAGTATATAACACGATACGCAGGGTCAGCGTGGTGAATATCTTGCGCGCCTATAACCGATCGCGGACGATCGGTGCCTAGCTACATTAGCATCTATAGGCAGGAGTACGTATATTGATAGTGATAAGAGCAAAGAGAGTAAGAATACTCCGACAATGTGGATGATGTTTGGTTGCCAGTTCTACTGCATAACTTACTTCTGAACACCTACCTTTAACCGCCACAGATGTATCGTCGGCAAAAAGTGCTAGTACATACCCGACTAGAAGGTCATATCAAAATAAAATCAACCTATGTTATTATGTTACACTCAATTTTTATAACAAAATTTGTTAGAAACTTGGAGCAGGATGTTGTTAAAATATCTAAATTTCTATCAAAAATTACACTACTGGAAACAAAAAACTATCAAATTTTGTTACAATTTTATCATAAAAATAACATATTTTGTTAGAAATTTATAACAGAATCAGATACAAAATATATTATTTCTGTGCAGTTACAAATTTCTACAGCTCGTGATAGGTCTCCAGATTGTGATCAACAATCAGAAATTTTTGTTTTTCTCTGAACAAGAAAATTTTTCGAGAACATGAAACTAACAACATTACAAATAAGAAGAACTTTGGAAGACTTTGCTACATCTATTTTAATTGCCTACTGTTGGGCAATTCGGTGTTAAGCATTTTTAAATCATATTATGATAAAATCCTGTTACAACATTTGAAAGATAATGGCTACTAAGAACAAAATTGTATCAAAATAAGTTATAAATATCACAATATGTTAATATTGTGTTCAGTTTCAGTTATGCTCTCCTAGTCGGGTAGCCTTCCGGGAGAATTGGAAGATCTGAAGTAAAAATATTGTAAAGAATCGGTCCCAATAAACTGCCTTGGGGAACACCTGCTGGCACAGAGAAGCTATCTGACAGTGATCCTTCTAGCGAAACTCTAAATGTTCTATTTGAAAGATAGTTGCGAATAATTTTAATTAAGTACAGAGGAGTGTTAAATCTATTTAGTTTATAAATTAGTCCATCGTGCCATACATTGTCAAAGGCTTTTTCGACATCTAGGAGAGCCATGGCGGTAGATTTGGACACTGATTTGTTCTTCTTTATGGTGTTCACCATGCGCTTAAGCTGATGCACTGTTGAGTGACCCTGTCTGAAGCCGAACTGTTCCGGAAGCAGCACCTCGTTGGAGTTGACGTGTTCGAGTAGCCTGTCGAGTATGAGCCTCTCGAATAGTTTGCTTAGGGACGAGAGTAGACTAATTGGTCTATAACTTGACGGCGAGGTGGGATCTTTCCCAGGTTTGAGAATGGGGATGATCTTTGCTGCTTTCCAGCTACTGGGGAAGTAGTTTAGTTCCAAGCACCGGTTGAAAATGTTGGACAGAAGAGAGAGTACTTTATTTGAAGACTTCTTTAGAACAAGGTTGAAAACTCCATCAAAACCAGGAGCCTTCATATTTTTGGATCGTTTAAGAGCGGCGGAAATATGTTCAATCGTGATTCTCTGTTCAACAGGCACCTCACAAGGAGAGTTGTCAACATCTTGTATGCACTGCAAGACGTCGTGTTCGTGGGGGCTTCGTATTGTGCTTCCAAGATTATGTGAGGAAACCAGATGATTTCCAATAGCCGCAGCTTTGTCTGATGGAGTTACGAGCACCACTGAAACTAGCTTCAGTGGAGGGATAGGTTTCGGCTTGTTTTTAAGAACTTTACAGACTTTCCAGAAGGGTTTGGAATTGTTATCGAGGCCTTGTAGAACCCGATCAAAATTTTTGTTCCGAAGCTGGTCCATTCGATCTTTAATATATCTGTTCAAGGTGAGCATTTGATACCTTTTGCTCAGATCACCATTCCGTTGAAACTGTCTACGACAGCTATTACGTACTTGGATGAGGTATTTGGTGTGGGAGTCAATATTCAAGTACTCACCCTTAAGTGTCAGCCGATTGACGCATCTCTCGTCCGCTAGATTGATCGCTGCTTTTAATCCTTCTAGTGCAGTGTCGATGTCATCAGTGTTGTTGAGCGGCGGATTTTCCACAACATTGCTATCCACCAGTCGTTGAAAGGCTAGCCAGTTCACGTTGTGATAGTCCTTGCGAAAACGAGCCGGAGTAGCACTGGCTGTCACGTTGAGTTTGCACACTACTGGGTTGTGGTCGGAGCTGAGATCATTTATAGCGGTCGGTTTCGAGATGTTGAAGTTTGCCAGGAAGAGATCCAGCGTGCTAGTAATGCCGGCAGGAGAGATGAATGTCCCTTCGTCCGGGTACTCAATCGTGTAGTAGCCTAGCTGAGCGTGGTCAAACAGAAGACAACCGTTTCTGTTGCGGATGCGGTTGTTCCAGGTTTCGTGCTTGGCGTTTAGGTCTCCCCCAATTATGAGTTTTGTGCTACATCGTGTCAGCAAGGTCGTTTTTAAAGCTGGATGTGGATCCGTGAATGTTCTTGCATTGTCGAGGGTAGTAGGCAGTAACGATGCGAATGTTGCCAGCAGGGCATTCCACTTCTATACCCAGAGATTCAATCGTTGAGACAGCGAAATGTGGTTGAAGAGAAAACTTGATCCGATTCTTGATGATGATGCAGACGCCACCACCGCTCGATGTTGTACGGTCCAGTCGAACTGTGGTGTATCCTGCTAGGCTAAAGTTATCCGAGAGCTTCAAGTGCGTCTCGGCAATGGTGCAGACGTCAACGTTGTGGTCGTTGAGGAATGACGATAGTTCTAGCGAGCGTTCCAGGTCATCATATTCAGAATGTTAGCACCCATACTGGATGACAAAAATACCGAGCACTTGGATCTGCTCGAATTTTGACTTGCAGCTGCGGAGGGCGCTTGACATTTCGTTGAATATCCTCATGAGTTCCGTAGGACTAAACAGCGAGCTTGATTCTTCAGCGTTCCACGCCGAAGCAGGAGCAGGATTTCGAATCTGTTGAAAACCAGGTGGAGGATCGCTTGCTTGCTTGGACGGGTTACCATTCGGTGGTGACATCAGCGGAGGAAAGTTTGCGTTGTTGTACATCGGTGGTTTGCTGGTGTGCTTTCGGTCCGGCTGGTGGTTGACAGTGGCTTGCTGACGAATCTTCAGGAATTCGGCACGTTTTGCGCACGACTTATCGGAAGCGGAATGCTTCCCATCACAGTTGGCACATCGAAGGTCAGTGTTTTCCCCAGATGTACATTTTTCGGTAGGGTGTGCCGCCCCACAGAGGTTGCAGCGGCTGGATCGATGGCAGTGACGCGTACCGTGTCCAAAATTGAGACAATTCATGCACATGGTTACGTCGTGTTTGGAGCGATACGGGACCCAGGATACCATGATGCTGGAGATTGAACGGATTTGCCTCAAATGCTTCAGTGTGGTTGACCCACGGGAAAAATGGATGAGATACATGGTGTCTCTGTACTTGGAGTTTTCTTGTCGATTGATTTCGTGCACCTCGATGGCAGCCAGCTGGTGTTCCACGAGAAGCTGCTTCTTCAGTGACTCCGCTGTCACGCTGGGAAGGCCGCGAACGATAGCCTTGAACGGCTTGTCTCCGGGTTTGTCGTGCGTGAAGTACTCCAACTGTAGTTGCTTCAACAAATTTTCCACCGTCTGGAATTCATTTTCAGAACGGCAGAGGATTTTTGTGCCGATACCACTTATTTTGAAGCCGGGCTTGACACCAGTTTTCTCCACAAGTGGTTGAAGTTTGTGGAAACTGTAGTTAACCACCACCAGAGGAGGAAGTTTTACTTCGGTTGGCGCCTCCATTGAGGCCTTCGATTGTTTCCGCGAGTACTGCTGCTGTTCACCATTCGGCTCGTTGGCCTGGTCCTCGTCGAGATCGGAGTAAATATTCTCCGAATAGATGCTACCCGACGCGATGCTTACACCGTCGGCGTCTTTCTTCCGTCTTTTTGTTCCTTTCGCTTCCTTCCACGAACCGGTCGCGCCGCCGGCCATAAATTCCAACTCCATCTCTTGCGCTTCGAACGATTTTACCACTTTGCACTTTGATCTGACGTTCGATGATGGCGTTCCATAACGTTCTTTTGATGCAGCCAAGATGGCAAGATGCAGTCCTTTGTTAATTTTTATGTGCACAAATATTATGTGCACCTTTATCGGTTAATAAAGAGGCGGGGCCAATGGGCTTACTTTATTGGATACCTAAAAGCTGCTTTCCTGCGCGCGCGAGCCTTTTATTCGACATTCCATCGAAGCCGAGCGGTCTCACCAGTATCGGCTTCGATGGAGGTCGACGTGATTACTGCTGAGAACTTCTTCCGAAGGATGGCCGTTGTCAGCAGCAAGTGAACCGTATAGGTATTGGCTGTCTACAGGTGGAAAAATGATGCTCTGAGGTGGCGTCTTCAGCGATTTGATGATAAATCATCGCGATGCTGTCGTCGGCATAAAGAGAAATTTTGATTTTGAAAGACCACTGATTCCAAATTTATTAATTATCACGCGGTTGTGTTCTATTATCTTGAGAAAATTCACATCGCTTCATCCTTTTCTTCTCTCCAATCACAAACAACAATCAACCTACGCGCCAAACACTGATACCACCGAAATAGTCCATAATTGCAAAATCAATAATTTCTTTCCAGAAAATGCTGGTCCTGAGAAGAATCGATTTACTTTCCCCAAATGTGCCTTTCTTAAAACTAACATGGCAACTTGCGTTGGAATTTTACTTTGTGCTAAGACGCCACCATTTAGAATAAATGTTCAGTATCACCACTGGACCACAAGAGACGCCATTTTTGTTTCAACCCTTTCTTCACATAAAATTCTGGTTCTGAAAAGAACTGATTTTCTATTCACAATGCAGTTTTCTAATCATCAAAAGCAACCAAACGTTAGTTCGATCCCTGCGTTGAAATTTCACTTTGTGTTGCTGCTGTCGGCGACGATGGCCAATCGCCGCTTCTGCTAGTCGACTACGCTGGTGCTGACTAAAGGGCTATCGCTTCCATCACTGAGGCTGAGTGATCTGTAGCAACCATCGCGACGACTACCACCGGCGGTAGTTTTCCGTTGAGACGGCTACCAGCACCTTCGCGCTGCTGCGTCCAATCTGCGTGAAATCTTGTTTGAAGTGAGGATTAGATCCAAACTATTTCAATTTTTTTTATCAATTGTTGATAATAGTATATAGTTGAAAATTAGTAGTTTCAGGAGAATACAGGCATACCTCGTACAAAGAAGCGTTGACTCTTGCTTGATCGAATGGTTCAAAAACAAAGAAATCCATCAAGAAATTGCTCTAAATACATTTTATAATGTACGAAAAAGACATTGACGCAGCATGAAGGATTGAGTCGGTTTTTGGTATTGTTCAAAATAGATCAAACGGCTGACGAATGTCATTTGCTAAAGCGAGCTCCACATCGAAATCGATTTTTTCACTCAATAAATTCGATATAAATGTGTATATTTCTAACCACTAACAACCAATGTTTTCATCTATGTTCTACTGGGCTCATCAATAAACGATGCACGATTACTTACCGGTCTGTTGGAAATGGTTGGTTGGAAATGATAAATTCACTATCCGAGACAGAGCGGAACGAAACCGAAATATGCCACCCATATAGGTTCAACCTTTCATATGGGCAGGTCGAACATACATCGAATTTTCGGCTTTCTTCGTTTTATTGTATGCCCTATAAATGTTGGGCCAATTACCGACCCCAAAACAAAATAAAATTTATGTATGCCAGTCTGTAAATTGCGTGTATGTAAATTAGCACATAAGTGGTGTCGATCGAAAAATATAAAAATATTTATGGAACGCGAGCTTCAGTTTGAGAAACAATTCATACTAAAAGGCATCCATCAAGAGTATCCGCATGCACGCGACGACGACGACGTCGATATGGATGGGTAGTAAATCATCGAGCCTGCCACTACTGAATGCCGCGTGCATCGCGGCCGTGTCGCGATGTCAGATAGGCAGTCTCATAACAAAGCGGCCGCGGCCTGCTCTATCCTAAAACCTGAAAACCTCCCCCAGGGAGCTACCATCTTTGGCACACGTGTGTGTATCGTGCCTCTGAAAAATTCACGATACCGTCATCGTAGAACGTGCTCCACCTGCTCCACACATACCGACACGCACATGCGGATCGGCGGGCGAACCTCTCGCACGAACCACCCGCTGGGCAAAGTAGGCTTATCATCACAACAATGCTGCCACTGTCAGGGAAGAAAAAAATAAACATACGCGCTAAGTGACGCTGGTTTCGGTTTGAGCAACTGTGCAAACAGCATTTTTCCTCGGTATTGTGATTATTGTGCATTTATTTGGGCAATTCATTCTAATGTAGGCCTATTTGGGATTCGTAATCAATAAAAGGAAAGACATAATATTTGGTGATGGACTTTGACCACTTATCAAAGACGAGCGGTGCTTTAGGTTATTGACTAAATTTATTTCTAGTTGTCATATCCAATAAACTATTTTTGCAAAAAATGCACACATTTGGTCAATTGAGGCGATTTACAATTTCGTCTTCGGTCTACCCATGAACAGACAGTCAGTCTGAAATTCATATCAGAAAAGCAACGAATCTGATATCCGTTTTGGTCAGTTTCAGTGGTTTGTCCATAACCAAATGCTTCCGCCAGGAAGATCCTAATCTCATAATCGTATGCCAGTCGATGACACTGAGTTGAATGATGAGAAGAGGCATCGTCGGGGACCGACGGCGACGGCTTCCAAAACAATCGAAGACTAAACTTCGACACGGCGGAGCTGCGTAAACATGCTGCCGGACGGACGTCGGGTGTATCAATCTTGTCTCCTTTCAACACAGCCCAGCCCTTCACGGAGCCTTAGTCAGTGCTGTGCCGAGAACGTCCTCATCCTTGCCAACAACCAGTAGTTGACGGGTGAGACCCGAAAACACTTTTGCGGTTGTCGTGCGTCGATCCTGCCGTCAAACACGCGACAGTGAAAAGGGAGTGGAGTTGTGATGGGATTTTCGATTTCCGCTACTTCTTGGGGAGCTTTTTGTGTTTGCGTAGTCCATCGTTGTCCGTAGGCCTCCACCCATCATAATTCGCCTCCCTGCTGTGTGTTTCAGGGCCATGTCAGGAGCTGGCAGAAGGGCTTGATATATGGAGAGCAAACATTGTGTTTAGTGCACTAATAAAATAAACTGTTTGTCGTATATTTCTAAGTTTTTCAAATTACTGTGGGCTGGGCACCATTCTCAAATAGAGATCATCGTCGTTTGTTAGTACAAACACTTCTTGATTGTAAAATTGTGAATTGTTTATCGACTACAGTGAAGTCAAGTAGAAGAGACTGAGGCCAGTTGAGGTCTAAGTTTATCATATCAAAAAGTTGGAATCTAATGGTGAAATCAGATCTAAATCAACATTAGAAAAGAACGGTATTCCATCACCCATAATCTGAGACAATAGCTTCGATCTGTATATTATTGGTTTCACTTGAATTGTAAATCGCTATCTTCAACACTTGAAAAGTAAATCGCTATCTTCAAGAACATTATAAAGCAATAATTATTACTTAGGATGTTACCCGTTAAAAGTCGTATTGCTGCTGCGAAAATGGTCTTGTAAGACGTAAGTAACCAGTTTGCTGCCCATAAAAGCATGAATAACTCCCGCAGATATGGAACGAATCAAATATGAGACTGTCGAATGTGTAGCAGCAACTTAGGTTCCGTAACATACTTACAGGAATGAAATTCGCTCTATATAAAACTTTAGGTCAACTGGTAGCCAGTTACGGACATGAAGCATGGAAATTATGAGAATCTTTTGTGGTCTCAAGCAAAATGTGATGTGTACCACAGAAACTATGAGATAGTGTATCAAGAGGAAATATTATGAATCCTATAAAATATGGCATATTGACAATGGGCTGGCAATCTAGTACGAATGTTGGAAGAAAAATATGTGAATACAACATTGAGCAAAGAACTGGATAAAGGCAGGAAATAGATGATAATTGCTGAAAAAAGATTGTGATTCGTGCAAAAATAAAAAAAAATACCCTAAAAATACTTCTAAAACGCTTAAAATACAGATTTTCAACATTTTTGATACGTTTAAAAAATGATTTTCTATAAAGAAATTGCCATATGATTTATCCATTGCTGAGTTATCTGAGTTATATTCTTTCAAAAAATCGCCGATGGAATATTTTAAAACACCCTGTGGCTCGTTTCTAATGACATTGCCTAACTTTCTGTGAAAAAAATTAGAGGTACATAAACTTCGATAATAATTCATTTTTTTACACCGTGGCAAAGTAGAGAGAGATGTCTATTTGGTTTGATATTGAGCATAGAACATCATGTTACTATAACGGTGACCACAACCGTATCTCTTTTTCTACTTAATCGATGTGCGTTTAAAGTGTAGTGATTGGACATTAGACGACACATGGTTCGAATTAAGTCTCATCCCATTTAATTTTTTTTAACCATGGACGCTTCAACACCTGCGGACGAATTGAATGCAGTCATCTACCCAACCAAGGTTTCCTGACGAACTAATGAGAAAAAATCATCGAAGATGATTTGCCGATCGTAAATCTCACCTACCACAGCGCCCACCTTAGCCAAAGAGTCCGCTTTTCTATTTCCCGGGATCGAGCAATGAGAAGGGACCCAAGCCATGGTGATTGTGAATAACCGTTTTGATAAAGCTTAAAAAGACCCGTAATGCTGGGTAGACACCTTTACGTGGTGTGTTACGGGGTAAGATCTACCACGGTTACATTGCCAGCTATAGGCAAATCCTGACCCAACGGTTACCTTCCTCATTATCCAACTCCGTGGTACTTATGAGGGTGTCGCTAAGTCGGTGGCCTCTCGTTAAGTAAGTACTACATCAACGCTTCCTTCCTCTCCCTAGTTACGTTGAAGATGGAAGTGGCCAGGAGTAGTAATCCTCATGCTTTTGTTATTTTTGTTTGAGACTGGAATCAAGGACCACTTCCCTTCTTGATTTCTGATAGCATTCTAGATAAGAATCTCAAAAGTAAAACATGAGTATCACTAGTGTCCAATCTACGAATTACACCGTAACAATGCTAATGTTAATGCTAACCGTTTTGATAAAGCTTAAAAACTATGAAAAACGTTAAAAACACCGAAACCAGTGGAATCATCCATTTTTGAACCGCCTGTAAAAAAGCTTCTCTTCTCGCTGGTGTGCCCGTATTTGCTTGCAAATAATGGAGTTATGACCTCCGCACGAAGGAAGTCTGGTATTTCATGAACCTCCTGCTCATGGATAGAATTCATGGAAATTATTCTCAACTCTTGTTATACCAGGATCCGCAATTTCACAAAAAGCCAAAATTTGAAAATTTTAAAACCGTTTGTAGCACTATTGTGTGTGTGTGTGTGTGTGTGTTTTTTTTTTTTCTTCCTAAACAATGGAGGGGGAATCTGCTCAACAGACATCCTGGGTTGACCAGGAAGTGCTGGGTTAGGGGCCACCTCCAATGAGGGAGGCAGGGCTGCATCCCCGACCAGCTAAACCGTTTCCATTGCCGCCAAGCCCATCGTCCCTTCGGTACAACCAGAAAGTAATGCTTCAAAGGGGGCCAGTGCATGACGCACCCTCGAGGTTAGCTGCGTGTCCTTGCAGCATCGAACATCGTGACTCGCTTTTTTAGAAGAACATCATGGTATCGTGCCAGCGCATTGCCGGCTTTCCAGGTGGCCTTACCACGCCCTATGTCCTCGGAAGGTGGGCAGGGTCGACTTCGCGCCTGCTTCCCTCTGCACGACTGGTATCAAGAATGATGATGCCGCGTGCACACCAAATTGACCTTTCTGCGATAGGGCCTATTCGCCAGCACACAGAGGGACTTGCCGACGCGGTGCCTACGCCTGCCCCAGCCTTGACGAGGACCCCTTTCCGTCCTCGGGCTCGGAACCCGCCTGGTTGACCGACGCCGCGAAAGCGACGATACCATGTTGTTCTTCGCGCGGCCACTTGTTCGATAAAAGGATCGAGTTCGACCACAGAGCATGACCACCGGTATGACCCATGAAGCCGACTCCGATCCCTTGGACCACCTCTTATTTGCGCCTGAACTAGCCATCCTTGAGTCCACGCGCCACCTTCTGTGTAGCTCCGAGACGATTTGGGCGATAGCCGATAAAACGACGTTCCAGCCAACTTCGTCTTTACACATCCTCCGAACTAGGTTGTCCGGGGTAGTGTCCAGACCACATGTGGCAAGCATGTGGTCACGCATTGCGCGAAAACGTGAGCACACGAACAACACGTGTTCCGCCGTTTCCTCTAAACCTGCGCACACCAAACACTCGGGCGAAGCCGAGCAAGCCAGCTGCTTTACCTGCACTTTGATTTTGCAGCACGCTTAAACGCCGGGCACATCGAGCCCCCATGGGTGCTTGCTGTTCACAGCTTTGCTGGAATAAATAAAACAATTGGGAGGGTTCGTGCAGCATTGTGCCGTATGTCCCTCCAATCCGCAGCGTCGGCAGAGCTTGCTTCTGTCAGGGCCTTTGCAGTCCCATTGCTTTTTCCCCGGCTCCAGGCAAACAAACAGGGCACATCGACCATCCCACCTTGACGCTCCCTAACTTGACTACCTTGGAGGCGTCCGCTGCAGATAGCCGAACCAATGCTACCTGCGTCCCTGCCGGACCTTTCCGTAGCCGAACGGCTGCGGTGGGCGTCTCCACTTCACACTGTCGCCGCAGTGCCGTGACGAGCTCTTCGACTTCAGTGATCTCGTCCAGGTCTTTAACCCTTAGATTCACCTCCGTCGTGAGTGCCCTCACCTTGACCGTCTCGCCTAGGACCTCCTCCGCCAACTTCTTGTAGGCGGCGCCCTTTTGCGAGACGCCTCGCTTCAGCTCGAGTATCATCTCGCCCATCCGGGTACGTCTTATTCGACGTACGTCGGCGCCGAGTTCACCGAGCTTGACGTCACTCCTCATCGCCTTCAAAACATCCGAGTACTTAGCCTCGTCCGCCGTGATGACTAGGGCATTGGCGCCTACCCTAGACTTCTTGCTACCCTCATTCGCCTGGGTCTTCTTTTCGGCCCTTGACGTCTTCGGTTTCCTCTTGTTCTTGACCAGGGTCATCCCCCTCTATTTCCCTGGTCTGGTGCGGCTGAGAGCTCTCAGCCTGCCGTAACCCCTTACCACCGTCTTTCCTGGGTGAACGGACCTTTCCTGGTCCTTCCTCCCCCGGTTTGGGAGGTACCTAGCCGGGGTTCAGCTTCCCAGCCCCACTACCCTTGTTCGGGGTAGTAACGCTCCACGTTTTAGAGCGGCCCCCAAAGAGCATCCGTTGGAGCAGTCACCCCCGACGTGCCCGCAAATACTTGAGCCTCAGTCTGGGTAGACTTTGGTACCACCGTCTTCGCTGGCATGCCCTCAGTCGATTCGACCTTGCCCGAGTCCGCGAATCCTTGGGCCTCAGTCTGGGTAGACCTCGACTCCACCGATTTCACGGGTTTAGACTTGGCCGTCCCGACCGCCCTCTCCAGCTTGGCGTCCAACATCGACTTTCGAAGTTTCTGCAAGCTCCTCTTGAGGTCCTTGCTGATATTATGCTTCGATGACGCATAGTCGATGATGGCGTCCAGCTGTTCCGTCGCCACCTCGAAGGCCGAAAGCCCATCGCGTTTGCGATTCATCGACTTCACAAGCCATGGGCCATCCATAACCTCTACCGGCGTAGCCGAGGAGAAGGATAAGTGACCCACGCTGGCGCTACGCACCGAGTTGCCGACAATTGCCTCTGGACTCCTAGGCGGAGACCTGAACAACCCACCTCTTGCGAAGGGGTTGTCGCTTACACTACTACCACTAATTGAAGAATTGATTTGGTTTTCCATTTTGGTCCCACGAGTTGCTCGGGAAAAGAGGTCCACCACGCCAGAGCCCAGCATGACGCGGTAAGGGACAATTACTGTGTAGGATGCCCAGGTACCCCACAGGCTCCGTTAGAGGCCTAGCTCATTATTTCCCCCCTGGCCATGCGTCCCCTTGGCACGGGTCACTTAACGCCTTGGGATTAGGGGTTAGGAACGATGGTCCCCTTGGTCGCACCCCCTCACTCTAGCTGATGTTAGAAGGACAACAGTGCCCAGCTAAGTACTACCAGCTGCACTACCAGCTAAGTACAAAACCCTTAGCTGGCGGTCGATTGTCATCCGAAGAATAGGATGAACAGCTAGTCATAACATGAACAGCAAAACTTCACAAGGACGCCCTTATTCGTAATAACTACTCAGGGAACAGAAGGTCGAGAAGAGCCACCGTTGCTAACTAAAGCGTGAACCAGATACCTGGGACTCCCACAATATCCGCAGCAATAGCAGCATCGATGCCCTATACGTACATAGTATTAAAATTATTTTAAAAGCAGTGAAAGAGAGAAAAATAAAGAACTGGAACGTGCTCACCCGATTAGTTCGTCAAAAAAGCTTCAAGTTTGAACACGACGCACCATGGATATCCAGGAAGATAACATAATTTGCATGAATTTTGCACGTCTCACCCTCCTTTGCTTCTATCTGAACTGCAGCCTATTGTGTTTGATTTGGCGTCTGAAAAGATCCTCATGTGGTTCATAGTTGTGAAAATTTCAAGGATGCTGTTCTCGCCGATGCAGGTGAATGAATCGCCTGCTTTGAGCGTGCTTACAGCGGCACACTAGGAGTTAACTTTCTGAAATCAGTATGGCGAAAGGCATCTAAGATTCGATTTCTCAAAGTTAAGCACATTAATCGAAAAAATATTTGGTAGACGTAGTAGCGGACACCTTCCTTCATAACCGGTACCAAATAGTTTTTCATGAAATATTCCTAATTTTGAGAAAATCCGAGTTAGATGTCTTTCGCCATACAAAAATTCTTGCGGTTAACTCATGCTGGCTATTTTGCGCATATACGATAGTGCCTGGATGTGGAAGCGGCGGGTAGAAAATCAGCCACTGCCAATAATTCATGGGTTCATTTCAGCAAAGATTATAGTGCCTTCACATCGAGTCTTGCAATATTGCTTTGCTATTAGAGATGTCGTAAAGCCCGATTAATCGATTAGTTACTTATCGCTTACTCTTGATTCTTGTCGATTATTGAATCGATTAATCATTGTATAGTAATCGATTCAAAATTAATCGATTATCACAACGATGAATCGATTAATCGAAATAATCAATTAATTTTCGACATCCTTATGATGTCGTAAAATTCTGATTAATCGATTAGTAACTAATCGATTACTCACGATTCATCTCGATTATTGAATCGATTAATCGTTGGGTAATAATCGATTCAAAATTAATCGATTATCACAACGATGAATCGATTAATCGAAGTAATCGATTAATTTGCGACATCTCTATTTGCTATGGCGAAGAGTTGTCATACTTAAGAAAGTCTGGATCCAACAGATCAAGGAAGGTCTTGACGAATTGATCACCCAAAGTACGCCGAACGCCAACCGCCCAGTCAAGTCATTTAAAACCGTTTGTAGCACTATTACACATAAATCGGTGTAAGCAATTCTACGCCGATTTTTTAAAAACAAGTTAAATGTGATGTGAGAACAATGAAATTGCCATAGCATCATTCCAAAAATAAATATGCAGAAGATACAGTACTGACACGATTTTGAACATGTCCAATTTTGACTTTCCCTGGAATGTAAAAATATTTTAGTTAAGGGCGTCATATTGTAACCGGCGTAAAACGCACTGCGCCTAAACTTTATCATTTTTTTAAATGCATAATATATCAGAGAATGTTCGAATGTTCGAATTTGCAGAACTTCTCTGACAATAAAAGAACGAAGCTTCTTGTCCTATACACTCACAAAAAACTCTGCATTATATTCATGAGTTCACTCATGGATTTTTGCAATGGGGGTAGCAAAATGGATTCCATATTTTCGACACATATATTCCATGGGCCCACATGCATTTCATGAGTGTTCACACATACTATCCATGTGGGTCATACACACTTCGTTCTGCTCGGCATTTTTTGATTCTTTTGCCGAAATCCGCAAAGCCGAACTCTCAATTCGTGACTTTCTGCTGATATCTCAGCTGAAAAAGCAATTTGTTTACTGCGGCACTCAAAGGAGCCACCGTAATCATACGTTCATTCAGCCGTTATTTCAGCTAACGAACTTTAACCGAGATTTGCACAGCCGAGATCGGTGGGAAATTTTAAGTGTGTACTATCTTATTTAATTCGACCACTTGAGTGTAACTTTTTAGATAATGTATTTTGATCTCAACAGTAAGGCCATTTTCAGTGTCTCGTCTCGTACATGAGTCCACTCCAAGTCGAGGTGGAATTAAAAATTTCACCAAATCAAAAGCTCTGAATAATTTTCTTATCAAAACGTAGCCCGTTAAAACGTGATTTCTCCTACGCAGTAAAATCGTACCAATCATGTATACACCATCAACCGTCTTCTATAGACCACAATCCGAATCGCATTTGTAGAAACAATCAATTAACGGTTCCACTTTGTTGTTTTCATTTCAGGTAATGCCACGAGCCCGTCCATAACAGCACCGTGTAAACGGCAATCAGTCCACGCGACTTTGACCGACTTCGATGTGATAATGAGTTAATCAAACTGAACCGGCGGAAATACAGAATCGTTGGGGCGAGCGTTAGATCGCCGAAGGCAAGGGCATATTCACACGTCGCAGCCCTCTGATTCAAAAGGTAATCTGAGATGATTCGGTATTTAGTTATCTTTGCATCCTTGGAAAGGTCGAAACTGTAAAAAGTAGAAACTGAAATATTTCATGCGTGACGTGTGCTAATAATCCTTGATTCTAAGACAATCGGATGTTGTTGATCAAGACAGCGCTCAATAAAAAATTGTCATAAACCAAACGTATCAAGTTCTTAAATATCTCCCGAATTCAACAATAATTGTAATTAATTGTTAAAATAAACAAGCATCATCTGTAAGACAATGTATTTTCCTTCAAACCCAAGGATACTTTTCGTCTTCAGCATCACCCTATTTTGTCCGGCCCAGAACACTGCTGCTGTGAGCGAGTCTCGGCGAACGCGGAGAGTGCTGCATCAGAAAGGCTATCCATGCGAACCACCACCGGCCGTATGGGTAAAGAAGCCTTGACCGACTGACTGCTGCGGTACCGGGAAGTAAATGCCGAGCGAGAGCGATAGCCATTTCTCGCGGTGGTTCAGCAGCGTCAGCGTTGCCAGGGATGACCAATCTGTAAACATGCATTTGGTCCATCTGCGGCCGAGTGAAGAGTCGATTTGTGCTGTGGTGGTTGGCTCTGTTGTGGGCTCGTCTCTGCTCTCGAAACAAGCAAGGATACGTGCCGCTGCAGGCACGCGAGAGCATAAACTTGTATCCTTGGGTAAAATGCCTGAACGGAGGCAAAAGTGGCCTAATGGTAAAAGTTTCTCGGAATTGTGATATCTGCGCTGGTACGTGAGGTGCTGATTACTGCCTCCTCGTGATTGCTGGGTTTCTTCGGGTTGATTGAGCTCATTTGTCTGGCTACGGTTTAGCTCTGGAGTTTATATTTGATTAATGTTTCTTACGACTTTGAATTGTATCATGACACCCACCTTATAACAAGATCCAATTATCAATCGACAGTCAGTTTTATCTATTTCATTATTTTTGATGAAGATCTTCAATATTGAAAGTTTGAGTAATTGGAAAGGTGTATAATATTTTTCCTACATTGGTCACGCTCCAGCTTTGGCTTTTTTTCTGTACATTTAATTAGCTGTAGTGTTGCTCGAACTCGCCATTCTTCTGAATATAGTCCTTTAAACATGGCACTCAACGACATGTACTAATTGTATGGAAATCGTACTAGACTGTTAGATGAGGATGACACCATCAAGCGTAGTATTGACACTAAGGCTTCACTTCGCCCGCGGTGGCAATCGAATGAGATGGAATGTTATCATTAGCCCAAGGCAATTCGCATATGAAAGTACCATCGAACAGTCCGTTACTGTGGAACTATTATCTAGCTGGGAAGAACCGCTCCACTGCCACACAACCTTGCTGCGCGAATTTCCGTACACGAAAGAGAAAGATACGGCATTAGTTAATTTGAAAAAAAAAGGATAACCCAATAACTATTTACACTAATTTATACAAAAACAGTTTGATAGCCTAAATTGGTACGAGCGCCTTTATCGCGTCGGAAATCAAACTGTACCTCGAGTAAGATGTTGTGGTGTTCGGCAGACTCAATCAGCCGGCTGTAAATTGACTTTTCAAATAGCTTTGATATTCCCCTACCCAGGCTTTCGGATAGGGATGACTTTCGCTGACTTCCAGGACGGTAGGAAGTAGCTAAGACGGAGACACTGATTAAAGATCAGTGAAAGGTACTCGAAGAAGGGAGCACTCATATGTTTGAGTTCGAAATTCATGACTGTTGTTGGATTACGACTGTGAGTTTTGTATTTCGATTTTCGGATTGACTATCAGTCATGAATAATAGCGTTGACATTTCTATTTCATTGCCGACGTTTCGATCCAGGGATGGGATCTTCTTCAGGCCTCGTCATGACAAACACCCATTTTAATATAGCGATAATTAACAAATTGACTGCCATCGAGCCCTGAAGAAGATCCCATCGCTGGATCGAAACGTCGGCGATGAAATAAAATTGTCAACGCCATTATTCATGACTGATAGCCATTTCGAAAATCGAAATACGAAATTCATGAAATTTCGTAAACGGATCAAGTCTTTGGTGAGTGTATCAATGGTTAGGATGTTGCTCACCTAAATTGCCTGTTCGATGGAGCGCAATCAGACATCATGTACGCGTACAAAAATGGATGAGATTGAGCAACGACTGCTATGCGCACATAAAATTTAGCGCACGCGAGTCTCACGAAGCTTGTGTACCTCACATTAACATTGGTGAGTCGCATTGAGACATCTCAATGCGATCAGCTCATGCGCTGTTTGCCATGGCAAACCTTTGCAAACAACAGCGGAGGTGCGTAAAACAGCTTGGGCGGGAAATTTTCATTCAATAATATCGTCACCTAAGTAACGCCAGCTATGCTTTGCTAGCGCATGAGATGAGTCTCATGAGACGTACATTGAGACACGCTCACTCAGTTATTTTATGCGCGCGCTAGCTTCTCTCGTCGCACTGAATCGGTGCTACGTGAGCTTTTGTAGCTCATGGCACACTGTCTCATCCATGTATACACGAGAATCAAGAGACTCTGAGCGCAACTGCAAGTCGATGTCCTCCGAAGTTTCATGAGGCGCTTCGTAGTTGACGTTGGAATCGACGACCTACCGGAACCGTTCCCAGTTTGCTCGGTGGTAATTTCGCCGGGACCGCTGATGCCGAGTGGTCAAAGAGCGCACTTCCGCTACAATCGGAAATGTCCGAGCGGAGCTCCTGGTAGATCACCGGGTGTGAAATGTGATCGTGCATATTTGTGATTAACAGGTCGATTTTAGATTGGGGGTATCCTGACTCGAGATCTTGTAGTGGCCTTTTTTTCCTGTTCGGGTGTGCCACTGCGACCAATTATTAGATCTATTGTAGCGTTACCCGTATCCTTAGTGTTTAATTGCATGTCGAATTACTCCAGTGCTATTGAGAAGCAATGCAGTATCGGTTTCGATACAGTTGTTGTTTTGTTTTCTCAAGACCACCATGACAAGGTCCCACTATTTAGACCCTTCATAGAGAGCAATCCCATTTAAGGCGCGCCCTTATCAAGGAAATCAATCCTTTCTTGAGAAAACAGAACAGTAATACTGTTTTGGCCATGCATCTTGTAGTGACCTTCCTCCATATCGTTGCTCCAGATGGTGCCGTTTCGATGTCTGTACTGACCAGGCCTCCGAGTTAGCTTGATGATGTACCTTCGCAGGGTGGCCGGCGAACCATCGCCGGCTCTGGCTTGAGTTGGCTTCCGGAGGAACTTCTAGAGGAACTCCCAGAGGAACTTCCGGAGGAGATCCCGGATGAACTTCCGCAGGAAGGAGGACTTCCGCAGGAGCTTCCGGAGGAACTTTTGCAGGAACTTCCGGAGGAACTTCAGCAGGAACTTCCGAAAGAACTTCCGGAGGAACTCCCGCAGGAACTTCCGGAGGAACTTCCGCAGGAACTTCCGGAGGAACTTCCGCAGGAACTCCCGCAGGAACTTCCACAGAAACTTCCGCAGGAACTTCCACAGGAACTTCCACAGAAACTTCTGTAGGAACTTCCGCAGGAATTTCCGGAGGAACTTCCACAGGGACTTTCGGAGGAACTTTCGGAGGAACTTCCGCAGGAGCTTTCGGAGGAACTTCCGCAGGAGCTTTCGGAGGAACTTCCGCAGGAGCTTTCGGAGGAACTTCCGCAGGAACTTCCGGAGGAACTTCTGCAGGAACTTCCGGAGGAACTTCCCGAAGGAACTTCCGGAGGAACTTCCCGAAGGAACTTCCGGAGGAACTGCCGGAGGGACCTCCGGAGGGGGATCCGCAGGAACTTCCGGAGGAAGTTGCGCAGGAACTTCCGGAGGAACTGCCGCAGGAACTTCCGGAGGAGCTTCCGCAGGAACTTCCGGAGGAATTTCCGCAGGAACTTCCGGAGGAATTTCCGCAGGAACTTCCGGAGGAATTTCCGCAGGAACTTCCGGAGGAATTTCCGCAGGAACTTCCGGAGGAATTTCCGCAGGAACTTCCGGAGGAACTTCCGCAGGAACTTCCGGAGGAACTTCCGCAGGAACTTCCGGAGGAACTTCCGCAGGAACTTCCGGAGGAACTTCCGCAGGAACTTCCGCAGGAACTTCCGCAGGAACTTCCGCAGGAACTTCCGCAGGAACTTCCGGAGGAACTTCCGCAGGAACTTCCGGAGGAACTTCCGCAGGAACTTCCGGAGGAACTTCCGCAGGAACTTCCGGAGGAACTTCCGCAGGAACTTCCGGAGGAACTTCCGCAGGAACTTCCGGAGGAATTCCTGGAGGAACTTCCGGAGGAACTTCCGCAGGAACTTCCGGAGGAACTTCCGCAGGAACTTCCGGAGGAACTTCCGCAGGAACTTCCGGAGGAACTTCCGCAGGAACTTCCGGAGGAACTTCCGCAGGAACTTCCGGAGGAACTTCCGCAGGAACTTCCGGAGGAACTTCCGCAGGAACTTCCGGAGGAACTTCCGCAGGAACTTCCGGAGGAACTTCCGCAGGAACTTCCGGAGGAACTTCCGCAGGAACTTCCGGAGGAACTTCCGCAGGAACTTCCGGAGGAACTTCCGCAGGAACTTCCGGAGGAACTTCCGCAGGAACTTCCGGAGGAACTTCAGGAACCTCCGGAGGAACTTCCGCAGGAACTTCCGGAGGAACTTCCGCAGGAACTTCCGGAGGAACTTCCGCAGGAACTTCCGGAGGAACTTCCGGAGGAACTTCCGCAGGAACTTCCGGAGGAACTTCCGCAGGAACTTCCGGAGGAACTTCCGCAGGAACTTCCGGAGGAACTTCCGCAGGAACTTCCGGAGGAACTTCCAGGAACTTCGGAGGAACTTCCGCAGGAACTTCCGGAGGAACTTCCGCAGGAACTTCCGGAGGAACTGCAGGAACTTCCGGAGGAACTTCCGCAGGAACTTCCGGAGGAACTTCCGCAGGAACTTCCGGAGGAACTTCCGCAGGAACTTCCGAAGGAACTTCCGCAGGAACTTCCGGAGGAACTTTCGGAGGAACTTCCGCAGGAACTTCCGAGGAACTTCCTGAAGGAACTTCGGAGGAACGAAGGAACTTCCGAAGGAACTTCCGAAGGCACTTCCGTGGGAACTTCCCGAAGGAACTTCCGGAGGAACTGAAGAAACTTCCGGAGGAACTTCGAAGGAACTTCCGGAGGAACTGGAAGGAACTTCGGAGGAACTTCCGCAGGAACTTCCGGAGGAACTTCCTGAAGGAACTTCCGGAGGAACTTCCAGAAGGAACTTCGGAGGAACTTCCCAGGAACTTGGAGGAACTTCCCGAAGGAACTTCCAGAGGAACTTCGAAGGAACTTCCGGAGGAACTTCGAAGGAACTTCCGGAGGAACTTCCCGAAGGAACTCCGGAGGAACTTCCCGAAGGAACTTCGGAGGAACTTCGGAAGGAACTGGAGGAACTTCCAGAAGGAACTTCCGGAGGAACTTCCTGAAGGAACTTGAAGGAACTTCCGAGGAACTTCCAAGGAACTCGGAGGAACTTCCGAAGGAACTTCCGGAGGAACTTCCCGAAGGAACTTCCGGAGGAACTTCCCGAAGGAACTTCCGGAGGAACTTCCCGAAGGAACTTCCGGAGGAACTTCCCGAAGGAACTTCCGGAGGAACTTCCCGAAGGAACTTCCGGAGGAACTTCCCGAAGGAACTTCCGGAGGAACTTCCCGAAGGAACTTCCGGAGGAACTTCCGGAGGAACTTCCGGAGGAACTTCCGAAGGAACTTCCGGAGGAACTTCCCGAAGGAACTTCCGGAGGAACTTCCCGAAGGAACTTCCGGAGGAACTTCCCGAAGGAACTTCCCGAATGAACTTCCGGAGGAACTTCCCGAAGGAACTTCCGGAGGAACTTCCCGGAAGAACTTCCGGAGGAACTTCCCGGAAGAACTTCCGGAGGAACTTCCCGGAAGAACTTCCGGAGGAACTTCCCGGAAGAACTACCGAAGAAACTTCCGAAGGAACTTCCTAAGGAACTTCCGAAGGAACTTCCGCAGGAACTTCCGAAGGAACTTCCGCAGGAACTTCCGAAGGAACTTCCGCAGGAACTTCCGAAGGAACTTCCGCAGGAACTTCCGAAGGAACTTCCGCAGGAACTTCCGAAGGAACTTCCGCAGGAACTTCCGAAGGAACTTCCGCAGGAACTTCCGAAGGAACTTCCGCAGGAACTTCCGAAGGAACTTCCGAAGGAACTTCCGCAGGAACTTCCGAAGGAACTTCCGCAGGAACTTCCGAAGGAACTTCCGCAGGAACTTCCGAAGGAACTTCCGCAGGAACTTCCGAAGGAACTTCCGCAGGAACTTCCGAAGGAACTTCCGCAGGAACTTCCGCAGGAACTTCCGGAGAAACTTCCGCAGAAACTTCCGAAGAAACTTCCGCAGGAACTTCCGAAGGAACTTGCGAAGGAACTTCCGCACGAACTTCCGGAGGAACTTCCGAAGGAACTTCCGCAGGAACTTCCGAAGGAACTTCCGCAGGAACTTCCGAAGGAACTTCCGCAGGAACTTCCGAAGGAACTTCCGCAGGAACTTCCGAAGGAACTTCCGCAGGAACTTCCGAAGGAACTTCCGGAGGAACTTCCGAAGGAACTTCCGGAGGAACTTCCGAAGGAACTTCCGGAGGAACTTCCGAAGGAACTTCCGCACGAACTTCCGGAGGAACTTCCAGGAACTTCGAAGGAACTTCCGGAGAACTTCCGGAGGAACTTCGGAGGAACTTCCGGAGGAACTTCCGAAGGAACTTCCGGAGGAACTTCGAAGGAACTTCCGGAGGAACTTCCGAAGGAACTTCCGGAGGAACTTCGAAGGAACTTCGGAGGAACTTCCGAAGGAACTTCCGGAGGAACTTCCGAAGGAACTTCCGGAGGAACTTCGAAGGAACTTCCGGAGGAACTTCCGAAGGAACTTCCGGAGGAACTTCCGAAGGAACTTCCGTAGGAACTTCCGAGGGAACTTCCGTAGGAACTTCCGAAGGAACTTCCGAAGGATCTTCGATAGGACCTTCCGAAGGAACTTCCGAAGGAACTTCCGAAGCAACTTCCGAAGGAACTTCCGTAGGAACTCCCGTAGGAACTTCCGGAGGAACTTCCAAAGGAACTTCCGGAGGAACTTCCAAAGGAACTTCCGGAGGAACTTCCAAAGGAACTTCCGGAGGAACTTCCAAAGGAACTTCCGGAGGAACTTCCAAAGGAACTTCCGGAGGAACTTCCGTAGGAACTTCCGTAGGAACTTCCGGAGGAACTTCCGTAGGAACTTCCGGAGGAACTTCCGTAGGAACTTCTGGAGGAACTTCCGTAGGAACTTCCTCCGTAGGAACTTCCGTAGGAACTTCCGAAGGAACTTCGGAGGAACTTCGAAGGAACTTCTGGAGGAATTTCCGTATGAACTTCTGAAGGAACTTCCGGAGGAACCTCCGGAGGAACTTCCGAAGGAATTTCCGGAGGAACTTCCGAAGGAACATCCGGAGAAACTTCCGAAGGAACTTCCGGAGGAACTACCGAAGGAACTTCCGGAGGAACTACCGAAGGAACTTCCGGAGGAACTTTCGAAGAAACTTTTAAAGAACCTCCGGAGGAACTTCGGAAGGAACTTCCGGAGGAACTTCAGAAGGAACTTCAGAAGGAAATTCCGGAGGAACTATCGAAGAAACTTCCGGAGGAACTTCTTAAGGAACTTCCGGAAGAATTTCCGGAGGAACTTCCGAAGGAACTTCCGGAGAAACTTCCGAAGGCACTTTCGGAGAAACTTCTGAAGGAACTTCCGGAGAAACTTCTGAAGGCACTTCGGAGGAACTTCCGAAGGAACTTCCGGAGGAACTTCCGAAGGAACTTCCGGAGGAACTTCGAAGGAACTTCGGAGGAACTTCCGAAGGAACTTCCGGAGGAACTTCCGAAGGAACTTCCGGAGGAACTTCGAAGGAACTTCCGGAGGTACTTCCTCAGGAAATTCCGGAGGAACTTCCGAAGGAACTTCCGGAGGAACTTCGAAGGAACTTCCGGAGGAACTTCCGAAGGAACTTGGGGGGAACTTCCGAAGGAACTTCCGAAGGAACCTCGAAGGGAACTTCCGAAGGAACTTCCAAGGGAACTTTCGGAGGACCTTCCGGAGGAACTTCCGAGGGAACTTCCGGAGGAACTTCCGAAGGAACTCCGGAGGAACTTCCGGAGGAACTTCCGGAGGAACTTCCGGAGGAACTTCCGGAGGAACTTCCGAAGGAACTTCCGGAGGAACTTCCGAAGGAACTTCCGGAGGAACTTCCGAAGGAACTTCCGGAGGAATTCCTGGAGGAACTTCCGGAGGAATTCCCGGAGGAACTTCCGGAGGAATTCCCGGAGGAACTTCCGGAGGAATTCCTGGAAAAACTTTCGGAGGAATTCGGAGGAACTTCCGGAGGAATTCGGAGGAACTTCCGGAGGAATTCCCGGAGGAACTTCCGGAGGAATTCAGGAGGAACTTCCGGAGGAACTTCGGAGGAATTTCCGGAGGAATTCGGAGGAACTTCCAGAGGAACTTCCGGAGGAATTCCCGGAGGAACTTCGGAGGAACTTCCGGAGGAACTTCGGAGGAACTTCGGAGGAACTTCCGGAGGAACTTCCGGAGGAACTTCCGGAGGAACTTCCGGAGGAACTTCCGGAGGAACTTCCGGAGGAACTTCTGAAGGAACTCCCGAAGGAACTCCCGAAGGAACTCCCGAAGGAACTTCCGGAGGCAGATCCTTTTTGAGGTTTAGGGTCATTTGACCGAATGCTGTTTGGCCGAAAGAGTCATTTGGCCAAACGCCATTTGGCCGAATAGTTTAAATACGTTTTTCATTAAGTGTGTGAAGTAAGAAGTGAGTAGTGAGGGGTAGGAAGTGTTTGTAGTGGGAAGCAAGAAGTGAGAAGTGACAAACGAGAAAGCGAGTAGTAAGCAATACGAAGCAAGATATTTTCTGAATGAAGAATAAACAAAGAAGAATGCAAGTAGAAGGAAAAAGGAAGAACAATCAAGGAAGAAAAGGAAGAAAGAAGCAGGAAGAAGGAAAAAGGAAGAAGGAAGAAGGAAGAAGAAAGGAGGAAGATGGATGAAGGCAGAAGGAAGAAAGAAAAAAGAAGAAGGAAGAAGGAATATAGAAGAAGGAAGAAAGAAGAAAGAAGAAGGAAGAAAGAAGAAGGAAGAATAAAGAAGGAAGAATAGAGGAGGAAGAATAGAGAAGGAAGAAAGAAGAAGGAAAGTGGTAGAAAAAAGAAAGAAGAAAGAAAGAAGGAATGAGGAAGAAGGAAGAAAGGGGAAGAAAGAATGAAGAAAAAGATAGAAGAAGGGAAAAGGAAGATGGTAGCGGGAGGAAGCAAGAAGGAAGAAGGAAGAAGAAAGAAGACAAAATAAAGAAGGAAGGAAGAAGAAGAAGGCAGAAGGAAGATGAAAGACAAAATTAAGAAGAAGGAAGAAGCAAGATAGATGAAGGACGAAAAAGAAAGAAGAAAAAACTAAGAAGAAGGAAGATGAATTAAGAAAGAATAATCAAGAAGGAAGGAGGGAGAAGGAAAAAAGGAAACAAGAAACGGTGAGAAGGAAGAAGAAAGGAGGAAAAAGACATAAGAAAGAAGGAAGAGGCATGGAATATGAAGGAAGAAGGTCGAAGGAAGAATGAAAAAGTTCTCTGCTCTCAGTTCTCCGTTCCCAGTTCACTTTTCTCTTCCTATTTTCACTTCACACTTCCTACTTTTCATTACTCACTTCTCATTTCTCACTCTTCACTACTCGTAATCTGAGGATTTTTTTTTAACTATTCGGCCAAACGACTCATTCAACTAAATGGCGTTCGGCCAAACGGCATTCGGCCAAACGGCCTGACATCCTTTTTGATGTTATCACATAAGTAGTTTTGTATCCAGTTCTATATTTCACTTCATTTTATAAAGTATTTTGTAAAGTTTATATTTTCTGCTAAAAATTAGGTTTCTGCGTCTTCTAGAACTTCACAGAAAAAAATATGAAAATTAATAAGCGCGTAAGAAATAAAGACGTGGAAAATTACCCTTTTCTGAGCGTACATGGTTCTTTTCCGACAAGTTCGACCTAAATGTATACACTTTCTATAGCATTATGTCAATTGCTATAGCATAAGACATATGAAAAGTGGTATAATGCAATAGAAATTGCATACATTCAGGCGATAATATCGTTTAAATTTACACTCTTTTTGGCGTTCCCTTTATGTGCATTACTTTCGTGTAAATTTTTTTAAACTTTTTCTATCTGTGTTGACAAAATGTGACTGACACAAGTGGGCTTTTCCCATAATATATTACTTACCCACAATCGCATATTTGTCCTGAATATGAAATCCAGCAACGATGGGACTAATATTCGATCATAGGCAGTAAAATCAGATGAAAGAGATAATTAAATACAAATACAAATCTGTGCAAGCGTAACTCATTCAATACTTAGTTGATCGGATAGGTAAACTCCAGGGTGCTTTGGAGAACCTGGGTCGTTCTACGTATATAAAAAGGTAAATTTAATTTAAATAAATTCTGCTAAAAAGGGTTTTCTCGGACTAGATGTTGAGACATTTTTGTTATATCTTTGGTAAGATGTTTATATTGAGACATAGTATTTTAGGACATTTGACCTTTTACAGCCCAGAATACATATTCTGTAGGAATGAGCCCGTTTTACACGTTATGGAAATGGTCTAATGCTCTCTGAGTAGTTAAGGGGATGTGGATAAAAAATAAAGATAAAATCAATGCCAATAATTCCCAAATTTACAGTTTGTTAGACAGACCCATTCATCGCTCTTTTAAAAAATTGTATAGATAACTAGTTGAACCTGCCAGATCTCGCTCGGGTTTTATTCTCGATTTGTCAATCATTTAGTTGATTGAAGCGTCGCACTCTAGATCGATTTCAGTTCGAGCTTGATGGCTTTCTTCGAAACTCATGAAACTATTGCATTTTGTCAATTATTTTCCTACTTTCCTCGTCACATGAGCATGAGCATGAGCATGATTGACCGCCCACGGTTGCTACTCCGTTATTGCCAGGTCAGCTGTAATTACACAGAGAACCAACAGATGAAGTTTGGGACTAACATCATCTTCAATGTGTAAGAACTGGTGACCCAAAAATAAGCAATACCAGCGCCGGCCGTGTCCGAATGCAGGTCAATTAAGGAATGGGTAGGAAAATGTTGACGTGATACTCGCTTTGATAGAAGCCGACGAGTCATCTGCACTTCCACGAGAAATCACTGGGATGTTGGATATATGGGGTAGGTATTGTGGCAGGGTTCGTTTTGGTAAACGGTATGCCGTGTATAGCGTGTAGTTTGATGAATTCAAAACATAATCGAACGAACACTAATTATTTCAATTACCGACCGCACTAAGCAGAACAAAATTGTCGATGACCAGCCGATCTCTCTGCTAACCGCACAAAGCAGAACAACTTTTTCGATGACCGACCGATCGTTCTGCTTACTGTCGCGAACTGAATCTTCACTTTCTAATTAATTAACTCACCCGCACAAAGCAGAACTATATTTCGATGATCGGGCGATCGTTCTGCTAACCGTACAAAGCAGAACAAATTATGTGATGACCGGCCGACTGTTCTGCCTACTAAATAAATCACGACTGTACGTGACCTATCAATGCTGTACATTTGTCTTTCAAGCAACAAACAAATATGATCTACTTTTTTTCACCCAATTCCGACAGAAAATTTGATACTCCTAAATAAACGTCTCTGAGGCATGTTTTCAAATACAGCATTGCGATTAATTAAATCTATTCACATATCGACCGCACAAGCAGATAAAAAGCTTCTGATTCTCGCGAATAATCTGCATATCTAATAAAAACGCACTCTGATCTATTTTCTTACCGACCTAATAACTACTAGCATTTCTACCACTCTTCAATGAATCAGCTATGTTTTAGGTTTTAATGTATTTTCTACTAACAAAATGGAAAGCGAGGTAGATAGTTGACAAAAGAGATATATTTGAAATAGGCATTGAGAAGAAAGATTTGAATATAGTCAAAATAGAATGCAAGCAAAGGCCAGAATAAACATATATGTATTGTGAAATTTACCTTCGTAAATCGGATTTGTCTTACTCCAATTCATCTTCAATAATCCACTACATTCCGGCACTATATTTTTCTCGAATTGGGAAATATCATGTGAAGGTAACTGTTTACAGAATGCAAAAACAGAATACACAACTTGGGTAAAAATGGATTTAAAATTACTACCAGGCCAATCGTTTTATATTAGTTTTAAATTGCGGTAATTACTTATAGTTTAAGTTCGCTTTTTGTGCAGAAGGTTATTTAGCAATGGATATTAAGTTTTGAAGGGAACTGACAGTGACACAGAAGTTGTACATGGATGGAACGCTTAAAGATACGAGTTTTGATAAATATTCATTGGAACAGGAGTAAGGTTTTGTTAAGACTTGATTTAGTTAACCGTCACTACTCGATATTTGTGCTAGAGTGTTAAGCACTCATATTAGACCTACATTAGGAAAAAGACAAGCCATGGATTCAACCCAAGATTTGTTGTAGCTCATTAACCGTCTGGAGCTTTTTACTAAGGAAACAGACGGCTGAAAGCAATAGATACACTTAGATAGTGATGAATTTTAAGTTATTATAAAACGCATTATTAGAGATAAAAACACATAATAGATAGAAAAATATTAAAGAACTGGTTTGACCTCACCGAAATCGTTCCGTGATGCGATGATAATCGTTGATTTATAAGTTTTCCAAGAATCGATAAAGGTACTCCATTTGTGATCGTTGTTACACCTAAACGACCCAGGCGCAAATTTAAAAAACCACCATGGCACCAAGGACACCATCGAAGTCTTGAATCCATAAGCAGAAACGAAAATTCCGAACCTAATTCCCGATATCTGGTTTCCGGGTAGAAGCATGTCTGGACACAACGGGATTCAATCTTGGATTCAATGCAGTATTCAGTTTTGAATTGAACCATCACAATCACTTCCCAATCCTCGTATAATATAACTATTATTTTACAATGATGAATAAGATGGAAACGACAAAATTGACAGCACAAATTTTTCACGTCCGATTCTTGGCTCAGCATACTACGATCCCCTATTTTCCTACTTTCCTCGTCACATCACTGAAACGGTCATCCCGTTTGTGAGTTATTTTGCCTCAAAGGAAATGCAAACTCATTTTTATATATGGAGATTTGATATATTTGCTCAACTTGTGTTGTCCGATTCGCTCAATGTGAACTCTTTAGCATAACTACACATAATCTCCATTTCTAATATTTTTGAAATTTGAATTTGAACTCACTTCGGAAAATTATGTGCATGAACCCCAAATATTTGAGATCTATTTTGGTTTATGAAATTACATTAAATTTTAATGTTTCACAAACGTTCGCAGACTTTGCCTCACCCTACTGAACATTCTGTTCTCTACAGCCGAGCTATAATACTGAGAAGCTGTGCTAAAATAATTGCCAACCAAACTACTCTCGCCAGTTTATCACCAGCTCTAGTCAGTGACGAGCACGGCTGCGGTGAGCACCACACGTTGAAAACAGTCCGTTCCCCGCGAAGTAGCAAAGCGGTAGTCGACATTCTGCTGCGCTGTGCATTAAGGCTATAATAGAAAACCAGTACTCCTTTCGGTTTCCCAACCTCAACCCGAGAGCATCCGTTCCGTCGTTGACGTTGTCGCGTTGCGAATCGCGAAAAGAATCCATTTTACGGTTCGATAGATCGCGGCAGATGCTTTTTGTGTTGCCTGGATGTCCGTGAACGTATGAATCGCTGCCGACAAGTGATGCCGTTGTTGGGCCCGTGAAAATTCGAACCAGCATGCGTTTGGTCTCACGGAAATCGATTTTCAGTGCGTCGTCGTCGTCAACTTCGTCGTATAGTGCGTCCTGTGGAAACAAATCAATTTCAGCAGTGCATGCCTGATAACCAGTGGCTCCATCATCGGCAGTGATATTCAGTCAGTGTGAGTGTCGGTGGTTGGTGGTGTGCGGGGTGATATTCGAAACAGAAACAAAAGTTAGTTTTAAGGGGAAGCTCAGTGGCGCGGCCGATAAAATGCACCTTGGCGCGCTTCCCGATTTTTAGAATTTTTAGGAAAGGAATTTCAAAATTCTAAACAAATCACCTTCTTTGTTAGATCCTAAGGCTAATTTACGTTGAAAAATATTTTAGATATATGAAAATTTGGGAAAACTGGACTCTCGACAAAATGGAAATTTTGACCGAAAAAAGTATCCCCGGACCGACTAGTTTTATGTTTGCACAACATTCTCGGCCAGATATACCAAATTTCCCGATGAAATTTTATGTCCGTTGCATTCTGCTACTCACAACGATTCGATTGGTATATAAATTTTACCATATTCCATGGAAAATGTCGAAATTAGAAGCATTTTCCTGAAAGATTGTTGAAAATTTTCATCTCTCACCGCTGATCAACAACAGCGAACGATGACCTTGGACAGATGCGAACGGGAGAAAACAAAAAGATAAAAGAATTAGATTTGCTTTATTGAAGTGATTTAGATTTTACACGAAATGATGATAACAATCATGTTGTTCACTAGGACGACGTTCAAGTAGAGCAGCGTGTTCGTGGCTATTCTGTTGGACTATTTTTTGCGAGCTACGAAAGAACTTCGGAGTGTTACGTTTTATTGCGTACCATATAGGAGATGAAGCAGAGCAGCGTGCTGGCGACTATCAATTGGGTTGGTTTTTGTATTCTATCTGCGCGCCAAGAGTTCGCATTTTACGCATTGACAATTCAATTAGATTTCATGTTCGCAAAATACACTGCGGCGGAAGTGAAGCAAAGCAGCGTGGTTGCGACTATTCGATTGGGTTGGTTTTTGTATTCTATCTGCGCGCCAAGAGTTCGCGTTTTAGGCATTGACAATTCAATTAGATTTCATGTTCGCAAAGTACACTGCGGCGGAAGTGAAGCAGAGCAGCGTGGTTGCGACTATTCAATTGGGTTGGTTTTGTATTCTATCTGCGCGCCAAGAGTTCGCATTTTACGCATTGACTATTCAATTAGATTTCATGTTCGCAAAGTACACTGCGGCGGAAGTAAAGCAAAGCAGCGGGGTGGGGACTATTCAATTGGGTTGGTTTTGTATTCTATCTGCGCGCCAAGAGTTCGCATTTTAGGCATTGACAATTCACCTAGATTGCAGGTTCGCCAAGTACACTGCGGCGGAAGTGAAGCAGAGCAGCGTGGCTGCGACTATTCAATTGGGTTAGTTTTTGTATTCTATCTGCGCGCCAAGAGTTCGCATTTTAGGCATTGACAATTCAATTAGATTTCATGTTCGCAAAGTACACTGCGGCGGAAGTGAAGCAAAGCAGCGTGGTTGCGACTAGTCAATTGGGTTGGTTTTGTATTCTGTCTGCGCGCCAAGACTTCGCGTTTCACGCATTGACAGTTTCAATTAGATTAGATTTCATGTTCAAACTACGACGAAAGTAAAGCAGAGCAGCGTCCTTGCGACTATTCAAATGTGATATTTTTTGTACTCTATCTGCGCACCAAGAGTTCGCGTTTCACGCATTGACAATTCAATTAGATTTTATGTTCGCAAAGTACACTGCGGCGGAAGTGAAGCAAAGCAGCGTGGTTGCGACTATTCAATTGGGTTGGTTTTTGTATTCTATCTGCGCGCCAAGAGTTCGCGTTTTAGGCATTGACAATTCAATTAGATTTCATGTTCGCAAAGTACACTGCTGCGGAAGTGAAACAAAGCAGCGTGGTTGCGACTATTCAATTGGGTTGGTTTTGTATTCTATCTGCGCGCCAAGAGTTCGCATTTTACGCATTGACAATTCAATTAGATTTCATGTTCGCAAAGTACACTGCGGCGGAAGTAAAGCAAAGCAGCGTGGTTGCGACTATTCAATTGGATTGGTTTTTGTATTCTATCTGCGCGCCAAGAGTTCGCATTTTAGGCATTGACAATTCAATTAGATTTCATGTTCGCAAAGTACACTGCGGCGGAAGTGAAGCAGAGCAGCGTGGCTGCGACTATTCAATTGGGTTAGTTTTTGTATTCTATCTGCGCGCCAAGAGTTCGCATTTTAGGCATTGACAATTCAATTAGATTTCATGTTCGCAAAGTACACTGCGGCGGAAGTGAAGCAAAGCAGCGTGGTTGCGACTATTCAATTGGGTTGGTTTTGTATTCTATCTGCGCGCCAAGAGTTCGCGTTGTAGGCATTGACAATTCAATTAGATTTCATGTTCGCAAAGTACACTGCGGCGGAAGTGAAGCAGAGCAGCGTGGCTGCGACTATTCAATTGGGTTAGTTTTTGTAATCTATCTGCGCACCAAGAGTTCGCATTTTACGCATTGACAATTCAATTAGATTTCATGTTCGCAAAGTACACTGCGGCGGAAGTGAAGCAGAGCAGCGTGGCTGCGACTATTCAATTGGGTTAGTTTTTGTAATCTATCTGCGCACCAAGAGTTCGCATTTTACGCAAAGACAATTCAATTAGATTTTATGTTCGCAAAGTACACTGCGGCGGAAGTGAAGCAAAGCAGCGTGGTTGCGACTATTCAATTGGGTTGGTTTTTTAGTCTATCTGCGCGCCAATAGTTTGCGTTTTAGGCATTGACAATTCAATTAGATTTCATGTTCGCAAAGTACACTGCTGCGGAAGTGAAACAAAGCAGCGTGGTTGCGACTATTCAATTGGGTTAGTTTTTGTATTCTATCTGCGCGCCAAGAGTTCGCGTTTTAGGCATTGACAATTCAATTAGATTTCATGTTCGCAAAGTACACTGCGGCGGAAGTGAAGCAGAGCAGCGTGGCTGCGACTATTCAATTGGGTTTGGTTTTGTATTCTATCTGCGCGCCAAGAGTTCGCATTTTACGCATTGACAATTCAATAAGATTTCATGTTCGCAAAGTACACTGCGGCGGAAGTGAAGCAGAGCAGCGTGGCTGCGACTATTCAATTGGGTTAGTTTTTGTATTCTATCTGCGCGCCAAGAGTTCGCATTTTACGCATTGACAATTCAATTAGATTTCATGTTCGCAAAGTACACTGCGGCGGAAGTGAAGCAGAGCAGCGTGGCTGCGACTATTCAATTGGGTTAGTTTTTGTATTCTATCTGCGCACCAAGAGTTCGCATTTTACGCATTGACAATTCAATTAGATTTCATGTTCGCAAAGTACACTGCGGCGGAAGTGAAGCAAAGCAGCGTGGTTGCGACTATTCAATTGGGTTGGTTTTTGTATTCTAAGTATCTGCGCGCCAAGAGTTCGCGTTTTAGGCATTGACAATTCAATTAGATTTCATGTTCGCAAAGTACACTGCGGCGGAAGTGAAGCAGAGCAGCGTGGCTGCGACTATTCAATTGGGTTTGGTTTTGTATTCTATCTGCGCGCCAAGAGTTCGCATTTTACGCATTGACAATTCAATAAGATTTCATGTTCGCAAAGTACACTGCGGCGGAAGTGAAGCAGAGCAGCGTGGCTGCGACTATTCAATTGGGTTAGTTTTGTATTCTATCTGCGCGCCAAGAGTTCGCATTTTACGCATTGACAATTCAATTAGATTTCATGTTCGCAAAGTACACTGCGGCGGAAGTGAAGCAGAGCAGCGTGGCTGCGACTATTCAATTGGGTTAGTTTTTGTAATCTATCTGCGCGCCAAGAGTTCGCATTTTACGCATTGACAATTCAATTAGATTTCATGTTCGCAAAATACACTGCGGCGGAAGTGAAGCAAAGCAGCGTGGTTGCGACTATTCGATTGGGTTGGTTTTTGTATTCTATCTGCGCGCCAAGAGTTCGCGTTTTAGGCATTGACAATTCAATTAGATTTCACTGCGGCGGAAGTGAAGCAGAGCAGCGTGGCTGCCACTATTCAATTGGGTTAGTTTTTGTATTCTATCTGCGCGCCAAGAGTTCGCATTTTACGCATTGACAATTCAATTAGATTTCATGTTCGCAAAGTACACTGCGGCGGAAGTGAAGCAGAGCAGCGTGGCTGCGACTATTCAATTGGGTTAGTTTTTGTATTCTATCTGCGCGCCAAGAGTTCGCATTTTACGCATTGACAATTCAATTAGATTTCATGTTCGCAAAGTACACTGCGGCGGAAGTGAAGCAGAGCAGCGTGGCTGCGACTATTCAATTGGGTTAGTTTTTGTATTCTATCTGCGCACCAAGAGTTCGCATTTTAGGCATTGACAATTCAATTAGATTTCATGTTCGCAAAGTACACTGCGGCGGAAGTGAAGCAAAGCAGCGTGGTTGCGACTATTCAATTGGGTTGGTTTTTGTATTCTATCTGCGCGCCAAGAGTTCGCGTTTTACGCATTGACAATTCAATTAGATTTCATGTTCGCAAAGTACACTGCGGCGGAAGTGAAGCAGAGCAGCGTGGCTGCGACTATTCAATTGGGTTTGGTTTTGTATTCTATCTGCGCGCCAAGAGTTCGCATTTTACGCATTGACAATTCAATTAGATTTCATGTTCGCAAAGTACACTGCGGCGGAAGTGAAGCAGAGCAGCGTGGCTGCGACTATTCAATTGGGTTAGTTTTTGTATTCTATCTGCGCGCCAAGAGTTCGCATTTTACGCATTGACAATTCAATTAGATTTCATGTTCGCAAAGTACACTGCGGCGGAAGTGAAGCAAAGCAGCGTGGTTGCGACTATTCAATTGGGTTGGTTTTTGTATTCTATCTGCGCGCCAAGAGTTCGCATTTTACGCATTGACAATTCAATTAGATTTCATGTTCGCAAAGTACACTGCGGCGGAAGTGAAGCAGAGCAGCGTGGCTGCCACTATTCAATTGGGTTGGTTTTTGTATTCTATCTGCTCGCCAAGAGTTCGCATTTTACGCATTGACAATTCAATTAGATTTCATGTTCGCAAAGTACACTGCGGCGGAAGTGAAGCAAAGCAGCGTGGCTGCGACTATTCAATTGGGTTAGTTTTTGTATTCTATCTGCGCGCCAAGAGTTCGCATTTTACGCATTGACAATTCAATTAGATTTCATGTTCGCAAAGTACACTGCGGCGGAAGTGAAGCAGAGCAGCGTGGCTGCGACTATTCAATTGGGTTAGTTTTGTATTCTATCTGCGCGCCAAGAGTTCGCATTTTACGCATTGACAATTCAATTAGATTTCATGTTCGCAAAGTACACTGCGGCGGAAGTGAAGCAAACAGCGTGGCTGCGACTATTCAATTGGGTTAGTATTCTATCTGCGCGCCAAGAGTTCGCATTTTACGCATTGACAATTCAATTAGATTTCATGTTCGCAAAGTACACTGCGGCGGAAGTGAAGCAGAGCAGCGTGGCTGCGACTATTCAATGGGTTAGTTTTTGTATTCTATCTGCGCGCCAAGAGTTCGCATTTTACGCATTGACAATTCAATAAGATTTCATGTTCGCAAAGTACACTGCGGCGGAAGTGAAGCAGAGCAGCGTGGCTGCGACTATTCAATTGGGTTAGTTTTTGTATTCTATCTGCGCGCCAAGAGTTCGCATTTTACGCATTGACAATTCAATTAGATTTCATGTTCGCAAAGTACACTGCGGCGGAAGTGAAGCAGAGCAGCGTGGCTGCGACTATTCAATTGGGTTAGTTTTTGTATTCTATCTGCGCGCCAAGAGTTCGCATTTTACGCATTGACAATTCAATTAGATTTCATGTTCGCAAAGTACACTGCGGCGGAAGTGAAGCAGAGCAGCGTGGCTGCGACTATTCAATTGGGTTAGTTTTTGTATTCTATCTGCGCACCAAGAGTTCGCATTTTACGCATTGACAATTCAATTAGATTTCATGTTCGCAAAGTACACTGCGGCGGAAGTGAAGCAGAGCAGCGTGGTTGCGAATATTCAATTGGGTTGTTTTTTGTATTCTATCTGCGCGCCAAGTGTTCGCATTTTACGCATTGACAATTCAATTAGATTTCATGTTCGCAAAGTACACTGCGGCGCAAGTGAAGCAGAGCAGCGTGGTTGCGACTATTCAATCGGGTTGGTTTTTGTATTCTATCTGCGCGCCAAGAGTTCGCATTTTACGCATTGACAATTCAATTATATTTTATGTTCGCAAAGTACACTACGGCGCAAGTGAAGCAGAGCAGCGTGGTTGCGAATACTCAATTGGGTTGGTTTTTGTATTCTATCTGCGCGCCAAGAGTTCGCATTTTACGCATTGACAATTCAATAAGATTTCATGTTCGCTATTTCAATAGTGTTTTAAAAAAGGGCAAACAGATTTCAAGTTCGCTTAAGTGCACATCGATGCATGGCAGTGAATCAGAGCAGCGCTACTTTGTATCTTTCAATATATGTCTTATATTCTAGTAATCGCTAAAACTGGAAAACGTCCTTCATACCGTTTTCATCTTCTATACTATTCCTACAACTTGACTAATAACAGGTAACTGTTAGATTTTGAAGTGATCAAGAAAACTCGTTACGGCGTCCAATTTGACGATACTACTCATCGATTACTATCTTATTGGGAACCAAATAACCAAGACAAACCTCTGTCACAGAACCTAACCCTCGGATTCCAATAAAATTTCACATGAACTTGGGGCGAGTCCAGAGATGTTCTCGGCTTGCAGTGGGCGAGTGATTGCTTTATCAATACCTTTCCATTCCCAATAGACCGTAAGAACGTTATAAACCCCCGTATAAACCATTCGAAATACTAGAGAATATTCGGTATTCGGTAGGATCTCCGAAGGAATTTCCTTAGAAATTTCCAAAAGAACTTCAGAGGGAACTTCCGTAGGAACTTCCATGAGATCTTCCATATGAATATCCGAAGAAACTTCCAAAGGAACTTCCGTAGGAACTTCCAAAGGAATTTCAGGAACTTCAAAAGGAACTTCAAAGAAACACCCGTAGGAACTTCCGAAAAAACTTCCGTGGGTACTTCCGATGAAACTTTCGGGCGAATTCTCGAAGAAATTCCCGAAGGAACTTCAGAAAGATTTCCTGTAGGAACTTTCGTAGAAATTTTAGGAGGAACTTCCGTAGGAAGTTCCGAAGAAATTCTTCTTCCGAAGGAACATCTCAGAATCATTCTGAGGTATTCCCGAAAAAACTTCTGGAAGAATTCTCGAAGGAACTTCCGTATGAATTTCAGTGAAAACTTCCGTAGACGTTTCCTAAGGAAGTTTTTTTTCGGACGTTGCTACGGAAGTTCCTTTTGAAATTCCTCCGGAAGTTCCTTTTGAAATTCCTCCGGAAGTTCCTTTTGAAATTCCTCCGGAAGTTCCTTTTGAAATTCCTCCGGAAGTTCCTTTTGAAATTCCTCCGGAAGTTCTTCAGGATTTTTTCCACAAGTTCCTTTTGGAATTCTTCCACAAGCTCCTTTAGCAATTCCTTCGAAAGTTCCTTTTGGAATTCTTTCAAAAACTTCTTTGGGATTCCTCAGTAAGTTCCTTTTGAAATTCCTTTGGGAGTTCCTTTTGGAATTCCTCCGGAAGTTCCTCTTAGAAATCCTCAGGAAATTCCTTTTGGAATTCTTTCGGAAGTTCCTTTTGGAATTCCTCCTTTTTCTCTTGGATTCCTTTGGAATTCTGCCAGAAGTTCCTCTTGTAATTCCTCCGAAAATTCCTTCTGGAGTTCATTTTGGAATTTCTCCGGGAGCTCCTTTTAGAATTCCTCCGGAAGTTTCTTCGGGA
Source organism: Armigeres subalbatus (assembly GCF_024139115.2). Lineage (NCBI taxonomy): Eukaryota > Metazoa > Arthropoda > Insecta > Diptera > Culicidae > Armigeres > Armigeres subalbatus. The sequence continues at coordinate 304,475,830 of NC_085139.1, read as the reverse complement.
ATTTCTACTAAAACTCCTGCGGGAATTCTTACGGAAGTTCCTTCAAGATTTTCTCCTGACAATCCTTTGGAAATTCCACCGGGAGTTCCACCGGAAGTTTTTTAAGAATTCCGTCGTAAACTCCTCTGGCAATACCTCCAGTAGTTCATCTGGGAATACCATTGTGAATTCCTGTAGAACTTCCTTCGGCAGTTTCTACGCAAGTTCAACCGAGTTTTCTTCCGGAAGTTCCTTCAGAAATTCCTCCGGAAGCTCCTTCACGAATTCCTCTGGAAGTCATTCCACGAATTCCTCTGGAAGTCATTCCACGAATTCCTTCGGAAAATCCTTCACGAATTCCTCCGGAAGTTCCTCTTGAAGTTCCTACGGAAGTTCCTCCGGAAGTTCCTACGGAAGTTCCTCCGGAAGTTCCTACGGAAGTTCCTCCGGAAGTTCCTACGGAAGTTCCTCCGGAAGTTCCTACGGAAGTTCCTCCGGAAGTTCCTACGGAAGTTCCTCCGGAAGTTCCTACGGAAGTTCCTCAGGAAGTTCCTCCGGAAGTTCCTCCGGAAGTTCCTACGGAAGTTCCTCCGGAAGTTCCTACGGAAGTTCCTACGGAAGTTCCTCCGGAAGCTCCTACGGAAGTTCCTCCGGAAGCTCCTACGAAAGTTCCTACGAAAGTTCCTCCGGAAGTTACTCCGGAAGTTTCTACGGAAGTTCCTCCGGAAGTTCCTCCGGAAGTTCTTCCGGAAGTTTTCCCGGAAGTTGCTCCGGAAGTTTACTCGGAAGTTCCTCTGGAAGTTCTTACGGAAGTTGCTCAGGAAGTTCCTTCAGAAGTTGCTCTGGAAGTTCCTCCGGAAGTTCCGTCGGAAGTTCAGCCGGAAGTTCCTCCGGAAGTTCTGCCGGAAGTTTCTCCGGAAGTTCTGCCGGAAGTACCTCCGGAAGTTGCTCCGGAAGTTCCTCCGGAAGTTCCTCCGGAAGTTCCTCCGGAAGTTCCTTGGAAGTTCCTCCGGAAGTTCCTTGGAAGTTCCTCCGGAAGTTCTTACGGAAGTTCCTCCGGAAGTTCTTACGGAAGTTCCTCCGGAAGTTCCTACGGAAGTTCCTCCGGAAGTTCCTACGGAAGTTCCTCCGGAAGTTCCTACGGAAGTTCCTCCGGAAGTTCCTACGGAAGTTCCTCCGGAAGTTCCTACGGAAGTTCCTCCGGAAGTTCCTACGGAAGTTCCTCCGGAAGTTCCTACGGAAGTTCCTCCGGAAGTTCTTACGGAAGTTCCTCCGGAAGTTCCTACGGAAGTTCCTCCGGAAGTTCCTACGGAAGTTCCTCCGGAAGTTCCTACGGAAGTTCCTCCGGAAGTTCCTACGGAAGTTCCTCCGGAAGTTCCTACGGAAGTTCCTCCGGAAGTTCCTACGGAAGTTCCTCCGGAAGTTTCTCCGGAAGTTCCTACGGAAGTTCCTCCGGAAGTTCCTACGGAAGTTCCTCCGGAAGTTCCTACGGAAGTTCCTCCGGAAGTTCCTACGGAAGTTCCTCCGGAAGTTCCTACGGAAGTTCTTCCGGAAGTTCCTACGGAAATTCCCCCGGAAGTTCCTACGGAAATTCCCCCGGAAGTTCCTACGGAAATTCCCCCGGAAGTTCCTACGGAAATTCCCCCGGAAGTTCCTACGGAAATTCCCCCGGAAGTTCCTACGGAAATTCCCCCGGAAGTTCCTAAGGAAGTTCCTACGGAAGTTCCTCCGGATGTCTACGGAAGTTCCTCCGGAAGTTCCTACGGAAGTTCCTCCGGAAGTTCCTACGGAAGTTCCTCCGGAAGTTCCTACGGAAGTTCCTCCGGAAGTTCCTACGGAAGTTCCTCCGGAAGTTCCTACGGAAGTTCCTCCGGAAGTTCCTACGGAAGTTCCTCCGGAAGTTCCTACGGAAGTTCCTACGGAAGTTCCTCCGGAAGTTCCTACGGAAGTTCCTCCGGAAGTTCCTACGGAAGTGCCTCCGGAAGTTCCTACGGAAGTTCCTCCGGAAGTTCCTACGGAAGTTCCTCCGGAAGTTCCTACGGAAGTTCCTCCGGAAGTTCCTACGGAAGTTCCAGAGGGAGTTCCTGCGGAAGTTCCTACGGAAGTTCCTCCGGAAGTTCCTAGGGAAGTTCCTCCGGAAGTTCCTACGGAAGTTCCTCCGGAAGTTCCTACGGAAGTTCCTCCGGAAGTTCCTACGGAAGTTCCTCCGGAAGTTCCTCCGGAAGTTCCTACGGAAGTTCCTCCGGAAGTTCCTACGGAAGTTCCTCCGGAAGTTCCTACGGAAGTTCCTCCGGAAGTTCCTACGGAAGTTCCTCCGGAAGTTCCTACGGAAGTTCCTCCGGAAGTTCCTACGGAATTTCCTCCGGAAGTAGGTTTCTTTGAAAATTTCTATGAAAGTTCCTCCCGAAGTTTCTATGGAAGCTCCTTAGGAAGTTTTTATTGAAGCACCTTCGGAAGCTCCTAAAGCAGTTCCATCGTTGGTTCCTACAGAAATCCCGACGAAGGTCCCTACGGAAGTTCCTTCTGGAATTCATCCGAAAGTTTTTTCGAAAATTCTTCCAGAAATTCTTTTGGGAATTCCTCTGGAAGTTTCTTCGAGAATTCCTCTGGAAGCTCCTTTTGGAATTCCTCCGTATCTACGGAAATGGTTCGGAAGTTCTTTCGTGAATATTTCCGGAAGTTCCATGGAGAATTCCTTCAAATGCACCTACGGAAGTTTCTCTGGAAGTTCCTTCGGAATTTGCTACGAAAGATCACACAAAAGTTCCTGCGGGAATTTCTCCGCCAGTTTTTCAGGGATATCTCCGTAAGATCCTTCGGAGATTTTTTCGGAACTTCTTTCGGGAATGCCTCCGGAAGTTCCTTCGGCAATTCCTTTGGAAGTTCCAGAAGATCTTTCGGAAGTTCCTTCGGGAATTCGTCCGGAAGTTTCATCTACAATTGCTCTAGAATTTCTTTCAAGATTTCCTTCATAAGTTCCTTTCAAAATTCCTATAAAATTCCTTCGGACAGAGATTTCTTTAGAAATTCTCACGGAAGTTCCTAGGGCAATTTCTTTGGTAGTTCCTACATAAGTTGCTTCAGAAATTCCTCCGGACGTTTCTTCTAAGTTCGTTCGCGAATTCCTCCGGAATTTCCTCCGAGCACTTCTTCGGAAGTTCCTAGAATTTCTGTAGAGGTTTCTTCGGAAATTTCTCCGGTATTTTCTTTGGGAGTGCCTCCAGAGGTTCCATCATGAAGCAACTTCCCTATAAATTCCTGAAAGAACTTCCGGAGAAACTTATAAAGATACTTCCGAAAAAATTCACGAAGGAACTTCCGAAAGAATTCTCGAAGAAACTTCTGAAAAAATTCCCGATGGAACTCCTGAAAGAATTCCCGAATGAACATCCGAAAGAATTCCCGAAGGAACTTCCGAAGAAATTCACGAAGGAACTTCCGAAAGAATTCCCGAAGGAATTTTTGAAAGAATTCCCGAAGAAACTCCTGAAAGAATTCCCGAATGAACATCCGAAAAAATTCCCGAAGGAGCTTCCGGAGGAATTGCTGAAGAAACTGACGGAGGAATTCCCGAAGGAACTTCCGGAGGAATTCCTGAAGGAACTTCCGGAGAAATTCACGAAGGAACTTCAGGAAAAATTCCTGAAGGAACTTTCGGAGGAATTCCTGAAATAATTTCCGGATGAATTCCTGGAGGAACTTCCGGAGGGATTCCCGAAGAAAATTCCGGAGGAATTCCTGAAGGAACTTCTAGAGAAATTCCTGAAGGAACTTCCAGAGGAATTCCTGAAGGATCTTCCGGAGGAATTCCTGATGGAACTTTTGGAGGAATTCCTGATGGAACTTCCGGAGGAATTCCTGATGGAACCTCTGGAGGAATTCTTGATGGAACCTCCGGAGGAATTCCTGAAGGAACTTCCGGAGAAATTCCTGAAGGAACTTCCGGAGGAATTCCTCAAGGAACTTTCGGAGGAATTCCTGAAGGAACTTCCGGAGGAACTCCTGAAGCAACTTCCGGAGAAATTCCTGAAGGAACTTCCCGACGAATTCCTGAAGGAACTTCCAGAGGAATTCCTGAAGGAACTTCCAGAGGAATTCCTAAAGGAACTTCCGGAGGAATTCCCAAAGGAACTTCCGGAGGAATTCCTGATGGAACTTCTGGAGGAATTCCTGATGGAACTTCCGGAGGAATTCCTGATGTAACCTCCGGAGGAATTCCTGATGGAACTTTTGGAGGAATTCCTGATGGAACTTCCGGAGGAATTTCTGATGAAACCTCCGGAGGAATTCCTGATGGAACCTCTGGAGGAATTCTTGATGGAACCTCCGGAGGAATTCCTGAAGGAACTTCCGGAGAAATTCCTGAAGGAACTTCCGGAGGAATTCCTCAAGGAACTTTCGGAGGAATTCCTGAAGGAACTTCCGGAGGAACTCCTGAAGCAACTTCCGGAGAAATTCCTGAAGGAACTTCCCGACGAATTCCTGAAGAGGAATTCCTGAAGGAACTTCCAGAGGAATTCCTGAAGGAACTTCCAGAGGAATTCCTGAAGGAACTTCCAGAGGAATTCCTAAGGAACTTCCGGAGGAATTCCCAAAGGAACTTCCGGAAGAATTCCTGATGGAACTTCCGGAGGAATTTCTGATGTAACTTCCGGAGGACTTTTTGATGCAACCTCCGGAGGAATTCCTGATGGAACCTCCGGAGGAATTCCCGAAGGAACTTTCGAAGGAATTCCTGAAGGAACTTCCAGAGGAATTCCTGAAGGAGCTTCCGAAGGAATTCCTAAAGGAACTTCTGGATGAATTCCTGATGGAACTTCCAGAGGAATTCCTGATGGAACTTCCGGAGGAATTCCTGATGGATCTTCCGGAGGAATTCCTAATGGAACCTCCGGAGGAATTCCTGATGGAACCTTCGGAGGAATTCCTGATGAAACCTGCAGAGGAATTCTTGATGGAACTTCCGGAGGAATTCCAGATGGAACTTCCGGAGGAATTCCTGATGGAATTTCCCGAGGAATTTCTGATGGAACTTCCGGATGAATTTCTGAAGGAACTCCCGGAGGAATTCCTGAAGGATCTTCCGGAGGAATTCATGATGGAACTTTCGTGGGAATTCCTGAAGGAACTCTCGAAAGAATTCACGGAGGAACTTTCGAAAGAATTCATGAAGGAACTTCTGAAATATTTCCCAAAGGAGTTCCAGAAAGAATTCCCGAATGAACATCCGAAAGAATTCCCGAAGGAACTTCCGGAGGAAATCCTGAAGAAACTTCCGGAGGAATTGCTGAAGACACATCCGGAGGAATTCCCGAAGGAACTTCCGGAGGAATTCCCGAAGGAACTCCCGGAGGAATCCCCGAAGGAACTTCCGGAGGAATTCCCGAAGGAACTTCCGGAGGAATTCCCGAAGTAACTTCCGGAGGAATTCCCGAAAGAACTTCCGGAGGTATTCCCGAAAAAACTTTCGGAGGTATTCCCGAAGGAACTTCCGGAGGAATTCCGAAGGAACTTCTGGAGGAATTCCTGAAGGAACTTCTGGAGGAATTCCTGAAGGAACTTCTGGAGGCATTCCGGAAGGAACTTCTGGAGGAATTCCTGAAGGAACTTCCGGAGGAATTCCTGAAGGAACTTCCGGAGGAATTCCTGAAGGAACTTCCGGAGGAATTCCTGAAGGAACTTCCGAAAGAATTCCTGAAGGAACTTTCGGAGGAATTCCTTAAGGAACTTCCGAAGGAATTCCTGAAAGAACTTTCGGAGGAATTCATGTAGGAACTTACGGAGGAATTTGCCGAAGTTACTTCCGGAGGAATTCCTGAAGGAACTTCCGGAGGAATTCTCGAAGGTACTTCCAGATGAATTCCCGAACTAGCTTCCGGAGGAATTCCTAAAGGGACTTCCAAAGGAATTCCCGATGATACTTCCGAAAGAATTCATGAAGGAACTTCCTGAAGAAACTCCCGTAACGAACTTCCGAAAGAGCTTCGGTAGAAATTCTCGAAGGATTTTCTGAAAAATCTTCCAGAGGCATTTCCGAAGGAGCTTCCGAAATAATTCCCGAAGAAACATCCAGAGGAATTCCCGGATATACTCCTCCAGATTTTCCCATATGAGTTTCCAAAGGAACTACCGGAGGAATTCTCGAAGGAACTTCCAGAGGAACTCCAAAAGAAACTCCTGGACGAATTCCCGAAGGACTCTAGAGGAATTTCCGAAAGAACTTCCGAAGGAATTCCCGGAGGAGCTTCCGAATGCATTTCCGTAGGAACTTTCTAAAGAAACATCCGTAAGGAACATCCAAAGGAACTTCCGTAGAAATTCTCGGGTGAATTCGTGAAAAAACTTTCGGAGGAATTCCCGAAGAAACTTTCTTATGAACATCCATCGAAACTTCAATATAAACTTTCGTAAGGACTTCCGAAGGAACTTCCGTAGGAACTTTCGAAGAACTTCTGTGTGTACTACCGAAGGAGTTATCTGAAGAACTTCCAGAGGAATTCACAAAGGAACTTCTGGTTGAATTTCCAGCTAAGCTTTCGGAGGTATTTCCAGAGGTATTTTTGGAAGATATACCAAAGGAGCTTGGATATTGGTCAAAACGAATCGAGTATTGATAATCACTTGCGCCGCCAAGCGGAGGACTTTCAAAACAATATGATCTTCGACAGTTTCGTTTTGAACTCTTGAACAAATTTTTAGAAGACGGCAACTTTCTAAATCTTTTGTATTCCACGATATCTAACCCAACGCTTATTTTCACATACATTAGCTCCACCAAGCAGAGCATAAAAAATTCACATTCGTGAAACAACTTCGGCCCGAATATTGAAAAACGTCGAATGATTATTCAAAACATAGAATGACTTACTTAGTTTTTTTCTCCACATATTATTCATATGATTCTTACTGAGAATGGTCACTGCGTTCGAAGAAAACATAATTAGCCTTGTTTATATTTACTTTCAGTGCAAAAATGTCCCTCAGTTGAACTCCGGGGTCAGATCTAAGTAGGTTATTGTTTAAAACATCATATTTTACAGTAATTGATTAATTTACGAAATCTAAATAAATACTCACTGACATATATTGGATCGGAAATTGTGAGTGTTCAGCCGAATATGAATATGTTACGAAGTGAGGGTGACAAAGAAGGCCGATGAGCTTCACCAAAAATATTCGATTATTTAAAGCTCTGCCGCCAAACGGATGAGTTCCAAAATAATATGATCTGCAACAGTTTCTTTTTTTCCTCCATAACAAATTTGTAGAAGATGGCAACTTTCTAATTCTTAGGGATTCCACAATATCCAACCAAACGCTTATTCCCATGTACACTGGCGCCACCAAGCGGATGAGCTATGAAATAATATGATTTGCAATAGCTTCGTTTTGACCTCTTGATCAAATTTGTAGAAGGCAACTTTCTAAATCTCACGGATTCCACAATATCCAACCCAGCGAGTATTGACATAAAAACTAGCTCTGCCAAGCGGATGACTTCCAAAATAATATGATCTGCGACAGCTTCGTTTTGACCTCTTGAACAAATTTGTAGAAGAAAACAACTTTAACAATCTTACGGATTCTAAAATATCTTACATAGGGAAAATGTCGGCTTCGGCATGTTTTGTTCTATTATTGTCAGGGGGTTTTCTATTTTCTAATTTGGCCTAAACATTTTTTGCATATCAAAGACTATTTTGGCCGAATTCCATAAAATTTGGTCAACAAAAACCCTCTGACAATAATAGAACACAACCTTCCGAAACCGTCATTTCTCGTATATCAACATAAACATCGAGTTGAAGACCTTGTGAACACCTACCATGCAATTTGCATGAAAATTAGGACTTGCTTTGATGTTTTGAGGAATCAAGAGGTCATTTTTGATCTGATCGGAGGTCTCAACGTCTCAGACAAATCTTGGTGGGCGGGAAAATTTATGACTCCCGAAATTATTCAAATCGGTTTACTAACGGTTTAGATACAGCGATTTGGGAAAAACGTTCCGACTTTTTTCAAGGCTTGGTCTCTCGTGTAAGTAAAACCTATCTCGGTCTCGGCTGAGAATTATTCCCTAATAACGGAGCCCTGTCAAGCCCAAATCGGGTAGTCGCTGGAGTGAGGCAATGATGTGTGTATACCATCTCCGCCAATAATCCTCATCGTTGTCGACGAGATTATAGTGGGGGTAATTGATCGTGTACCGAACCGTGGGCTGCTCTGACATCCTCTTACTATGAAGCACCGGATGATGTTACTCTACTAGCGCAACGCTGCTCTGGTATGCAGAGAAGCAGAACGACCTGTCCGAATGCTTGTTTACAGCAGGTCTCACAAGTCAACAAAATCAAAATCAACAACCCCTCCAACTTTACAGAAACCGGGCAAGCAGTAGAGGAGATCGAAAACTTTCAATATCTTGCAGACAGGAGGCGTCGGGTGGTGGAACCATTTGACAAAGGAGTACAGATCAAGAAGGTATTAGCCAATCCACTAAATTTCACCACACATAAATTACAAGTATTCCTCAACCGATGTCTACGTTTTAGAATTCGGACCTTCATCGACAATGCTTTCAAAAACCAATATCAACAGGAATTCTAGAGCGTAACCCAACAAACATTGCAGGTGGGTAAAGCGCTTATATGACCAAAAATAGTCTTCCTCAGCTAAAAAACTAGCTTTGTTCAGTTAAAATTGTTTGTTGGGAAATGGAGGTGGGTCGGCCACACATTACGAAAAAGCGGCGACGAAATCTGAAATCAGGTGGTGAACTGGAATTCAGCAAGACATTGCAGCAGAGGCAGATCCAGAGGCTCGTAGCGACGAAGCCTCGATAAAGAAATGAAGGAAGTCGACAGGAATCTGACTTAGGCCCAGGTCAAGGGTAGAGCGAGCGGCCGAAAAGGATGGAAATCTTTTACGTTGGGCTTCTGTATCTCAAGACACATGAGTGACTCAGTCAGATTCATGATTCATTTACAGAGCATCAGCAAATGTGAAACTGAAACATTACCAATGACAACAACATTGCCCTTTCTTGCTATGATAAACTCATCTCGCAACATGCAAATTTCCGGAACGGCAAAACAATAGTATGTATGTAGTAATGATTGCCTGTCGCGCTTCTAAAATAATCGGTTCATGATAATGAGATAAACATTTATAAGTTGTCAATTTTTCTGTATAAAAATGACAATATGTTAACATGATTTCAGTTTTGCTTCTGGAATTTACAAATAACCGCTCACACAAAAAAATACTTCATTATACTTGGTGCATATAAAATACAATCCAGTGTTGTCTTTGTCCTCTGCAGATTTGGTCAAAGACATTGTACTACTCCAAAATAAAAAATACATTATCGCTAACAGGATACGCCCTGAGGCCTCATTGCGCATATCACCTCCACATCACCGCTTGGTGCAATATTTTACACAACTCTTTTTGATTCGAGACGCACTATGCTTCCGGGTAGGCGATCTAATGCTCTGTCAGCTCTCGCTGATATAGAGGCAAGGCAAATCTTTTGTAATATTTTAGATCTTTTTTGTTCTATGCGTGGCTTTGTGTTCGCCATCGCGCGATCATCGTTTATCAGCGGTGAGAGATGAAAATTTTCAACAATCTTTCAGGAAAATGCTTCTAATTTCGACATTTTCCATGGAATATGGTAAAATTTATATACCAATCGAATCGTTGTGAGTAGCAGAATGCAACGGACATAAAATTTCATCGGGAAATTTGGTATATCTGGCCGAGAATGTTGTGCAAACATAAAACTAGTCGGTCCGGGGATACTTTTTTCGGTCAAAATTTCCATTTTGTCGAGAGTCCAGTTTTCCCAAATTTTCATATATCGAAAATATTTTTTAACGTAAATTAGCCTTAGGATCTAACAAAGAAGGTGATTTGTTTAGATTTTTGAAATTCCTTTCCTAAAAATTCTAAAAAATCGGGAAGCGCGCCAAGGTGCATTTTATCGGTCGCGCCACTGAGCTTCCCCTTAAATCCCACAGTCGAAGAAGGTTGCGCCAAAGTGCAGAAATCAAACCGTCGTCGCCGCGCCATCGGGATCAAACGGAGGTGTAGCCAATTCGGTGTGTTGTGCTCTTGAATTGCTGCACTGATCAAAGTGATTTCGCTTTGGAGTCGTCGTCGTCGTCTTGCTTCTTTCATTCTTTGTCGTTTGTTCCTGCGGAGCATCGCATCGAGTCGGGGGCCAGACCAACACAATAAACCGCAGCGACAGACAGTCAGCCAGCCAGCAGCGCCAGAAATCGAACGCGGGTAAGGCATGGAAGAGGTCTCCTCGAGAATGGTGTTCTCTTATCAACGCGACAAGAGCCGCGGAGGAATTCTCCTCTCTACTCATGGGCATTATTTTGTGTGGGGTTACATGCTCGGTATGATGGTACCGTTTGATGGGGTTAGCTCGGGAAGCTTTGTATTCTATAACGGACACGACACGAGAAAGTAAACACGCTAACTTGCATCTATTTAGTATTCAATAGAATTGCATTGCCTTTTTTCCACGGTATTTTGTCACTTAAAGCGAGGATATTCACAATTAATAATAATATTCCTTTTTTAATATAAAGTGAAGACATCTTATGGTGGATATATGGAATTTACTCAAACTATTTTTGCTAAGGAAAATCTTTAGCTCAGCGGTTTGATGCGTTTCTGCAAAACAAGACCCTAAAATGGTTGTTGAAGCAACACTGATTACTGAATTGAGATGCCTTAGTTGAGAGAGCTCCAATGAAGAGGATAGGCTTCGGTGCTGATGATGTATTCCAACTCGTTTTACACATTTTAGCTTGTTTGTGACACGGCTCATATGTGCACAGGTTAAATTGGGCCATTTTGCCGAAAGCTGCGTGCCTCACATCAATCTGATATCCGTGTTGGGGATACATGAACGGGATTGGTTGGTTCTGAAATATTAATCGGGCGTGCAGGAATTAAAATTTTCAATACTTTGACGTTGATAATCAATAATTTTAATATAATTAGCAAGTTTGTGGAAAGTTTGCGAATTGATTGATTTATAAATCTTAAAAATCCATTGAAAGATAAAGGCACTATTAACGTTTGAAATCTTACATGATTTCATGACGGTCAATCACCTTACATCTGCTCAGGAACGGAAAAAATCAAATTTTCAAATAATCGAAGATGAACACCACTCTCACGCGATAACATATCCAAATAATCAATTGGTAAAAACTCGAGTAAGAATCTTTCGATAATTGTGCCTCGATTTAAAGCATTTACCGCTACTTTTTGATCTTTTTTCTACACATAACATCAAAATACAATGCCAAACATCTTATTAAACTTCATTGTTGACATAAAATTAGTTCTGGTTAGGTTTACATTTAAATGATAATTTTGTGTTTATTATCAATGGATTAAAAAAAATGAAAAGTTATCGCCAACGACAACTCGCCTACTTTTCACACCGAGAAGTTATCAATTGATAATTCCAATCATTATCGTATGATAATGATTCAACACAACCCTGCCTCTGCTCCATGTAGACAGAATGGTGCAGAATGATTTATGTTGATCAGTTTATACAATTTTTTCGAATTATGAAGTGGATGTCATAAGAACGATATTATTATTGTTTCAATTATACGATGCAGGATTGAAACAGCAATAAAGTTCGTTTGAATAAAGCAATGAATCAGTGTTGAAATTTAAAAATATCCTCGTTGTTTGATGCAACAAAAGAAATAGTTATTTCGAACGTACAAAATTCTTCTGCGTGTATGAAAAACTCTTCAAAATTTCCACAAGGAATTTCTCGAAATTTTCACTAAATTTTTTCAGAGCTACAACATTTGATTTTAAAAACTTTACGGGAAGCGGTTTGGTTTTTAGGAATTTTTAACGGATTCGTTCGGAATTCTATGGGAAATCCTTCGAAAATTCTACGGAAAATTACTAAAAATTGGGAAAGAGTCGTTTGGCCGAAAATTATTAGACGGAAAGACATATCGGGCGAAATGGTTGAACAAAACAATAGCCGTTTGGCCGAATGAGTCATCAGGCCGAAATTGCCGTTTGGTCGTAATGGTCGTTTAACAGAAAGAGCCGAATGGATCATGCGACCAAATGGCCAGACGACCATTACTGTCAAATGACTTTTTTGGCCCAAGGACCATTTCGGCAAACGGTATTTTCAGTCAAATGATCTATTTGGCCAAACGATGACCAGTTCGTCTGAACGACATTTTCGACCGTATGGTCATTTCGGCCAAATGACATTTTCGGCCAGATAAGTTTTAATTTAATGGTTTATTCGGGCAAAAACCTTACGGCCAAATAGGCTTTCCAATCGTTTGGTTGAAAGTCATTCAATAAAACGCCACTTGGCCGAATAACACAGTAAGCCGAATTCCAAGCGGAATCAAACGTTTGTCCGGAACAGTTGTTCAATCGAAAAAGATTTGACCGAAAATATTTGGAAAACAAAGTTGTTTGGCACAGCAGGCCTTTAGGCTTAAACTGTCGTTTGGCCAAAATGATCATTTGACCAAAAATGTCGTTTTGCTGAATAGATCATTTAGCCGAAAATGCCGTTTGATAGAAACGGTCGTTCGGCAGAAAGAGCCATTTGGCCTGAAGATGACCTTTCTGCTAAACCTAAACCAAGGGCAGAAAATCTCTCAAATAAAGACAAAAATAATAATAAACTTTTTGCGAAACACTCCGACACTTTCGGCCGGATGTTCATTTCGGCTAAATGGCTCTTTCTGTCAAACGACCATTTCGGCCAATGGAACTATTCAGCCAACAGATTCCTTCAGCCAAGGGAACAGTTCGGCCGGACGACATTTTCAGCCGTATGTACCGTTCGATTAAATGACATTTTCGGCGAAATTACTAAATGGTTTGTTCGACATATGGCTTTCTGCCGAACGACCCTTCTCCGTTCAAAATTTTTATTTCAACGAGAAATTCTTTGGATATTTGCTTGAACTGTTTTGAAATCCGTAATTTCTAGTATTGCTTTCTATAGCAGTTGAAATTTGATGATAGTGTTGCTTTATATATACAAAGAAATATTCATCAAACCTAAAATCATCATGGGCTTCATTAATAATCCATTTAAGATTTCAGTAGAAGAATCTGCATTGGCAAATGGCTGAATTTTGTCAGTTTCGACTGAAAAAATCATAGCTGTATATATAATAACTGTAATAGCATTTATTTGTGTATTAACCCTATATAAGGCAGACGAAGCTAAACAATAAATTAACAAAAACTAGACCAACATTTGAAAAGGGCGTAACAGCCAAAACTTATTCCTTCTGATTCTTCGTCCAAATACAAAGCTTTATATGTAGACGAAGAATCAGAAGGAATAAATTTTGGCTGTTACGCCCTTTTCAAATGTTGGTCTAGAAAAGGACACAATGTTGACATGGTATTATATTCAAATGTATGTTTGTTATACATAAAACAGCTATGAAGCATTGAAAAATTGGGGGCAATATAGATGCCGCTGCTTTGCAAGCGGGAAAACAGGCAACAACAAAAATTTAAAAAAGATTTTTTAAAACTAGGTTTTACGTAAAACAAATCAAAACAAGGCACGTTGGATTTTTTAGTGAAGATGCCTAGTTGGAAAACGTATTAAAAGTGAAAAAAAATTCTACTTTTGTTCCCAAGGGGGGACCCTTGGAAAAAAAAAACACAATTTCGTCAAAAATCCAAAAATCACAAGAGAGACGATGGAGCTCGTTATTTGAGATCCAGTTGTGAGGCCACCAGGCCCGAATTATATACCGCAGGCATCTGTTGATGAACACCTGCAGCCGTTGAGTTTTCTCCACTGATACACACCTTATTTCGCTAGCGTTAACAGTGCTCCATAGTTATAGGCTGCCATAGCAGTACGCGGTTTAAATTTACGATCAATCGCACCTACCAGAATCTCGATGACGAACAGTAACGGTGACAAAATACATCCTTGCCTCACACCAGCATCCTACACGAGCAGGCCTCGTACTGTGCGTCGATGAGGCCGATGATTTTCTCAGGGCGCCCAGATACTTTCCTGATTGAGACGGTCGAAACGAACTTTTTCGTAGTAAATGAATACCAAGTAAAAGGACTCTTGGAATTCGTTGACCTGTTTCTGAATGATACGGAGCGTGAGAATATGGTCCACACAGGATCTTCCGGCAAGGAATGCGGCCTGCTGCCGCTGGAGAATCGCATCGATCTTTTCCTGAATCCGGGCCAGGATAACTTTGCATAGAACTTTGAGAACGGTACACAGCAACATAATGCCCTGTCAGCTATCGCATACAGTCAGGTCACCCTTTTTGGGCACCTTCACTAATATATACCTTGTATCCAGTCGACCGGGAAAGTTACGAAATAAACTATGCAGTACATCCAACCAGTGCATGGTAGATTTTAATACAGTTCTGCATAAGAACCTTACAGAAACCATATAATAATTAGGCATATACAATTTCGGAATATTTAATACAATCATTGTATTAAGTGTTACAGATTTGTATTAGTTTAATACAGTATCTGTATTAAAACTTACGGTTCTTGTATAAAAACCTTGCACATATGCCACGAGTATATACAATAATTGTAAGATTTGTTTTTTGAGTGTAGTTGAGCGGATGCCATGGGGTCATCTCGGCTGATAAGCGATCGACCCCTGGGGCTTTATTCGATTTCATGCTTTGGGTGGCTGTTTGAATCTCTAGCAGTATTGACGATATTGACGCGTGTCATACGACGGATCCTAGGCAGATCATACCGAGGTGGCGATGGCCTGGCTGGCACTTGTAAAAGTTGTTTGAAGTGTCGCGTTTCAGCTGGTCAGTTGGGTCGGTCAATAACTAACCATTCACGTCTTTCACCGGCATCGTTGCATTCATCTTCGCCCCGCTTAAGCGTCGTGAGATATCGTTGAGGGGGCGAATGTCCCCGGTTGCTGCGGCTCTCTCCCCTTCGTCGACCAGAGAGTCCGGCCATGCTATGTCCCGTCGAGATGGTAGTTTCACTTCTTTTTCCAGAGCCGAGTATCGTTGGCGGGCTAAGATTTTGGTTCCTCTGGTTTTTGATCGTTTTCTTCTTCTTCTTCTTATTGGCATTACATCCCCACACTGGGACAGAGCCGCCTCGCAGCTTAGTGTTCATTAAGCACTTCCACAGTTATTAACTGCGAGGTTTCTAAGCCAGGTTACCATTTTTGCATTCGTATATCACGAGGCTAACACGATGATATTTTTATGCCCAGGGAAGTCGAGACAATTTCCAATCCGAAAAATGCCTAGACCGGCACCGGGAATCGAACCCAGCCACCCTCAGCATGGTCTTGCTTTGGAGCCGCGCGTCTTACCGCACGGCTAAGGATTTGATCGTTTTATTGCGGCTTTATCACCGATGAAATATTGTCAGGTGAAACACGAATGAATATAAATTTGCGAAACTCGAAAGAATAACTTATGACTAAAAGAAGGAAAAAATTAACAATCAAAATCAGACAAATACCTAACTATAAATGTGCGAAACTCGAAAGAAAGTCTTTGATTAAGACAAGAAAATATTGAACAGGGGATGGACAAAATAATTAGGATAGCCAAATTTTGTGTAAAATTAGATGTGTTGTAACTATCTTAGTTATCATCCGATTTTGACAATTCAGGCATGCCCGAACTAGAAAATTAATGCAGTTTGACGGTATGCCCATGGAACCGACTATGGCCACCGGATTCCGGAGATGTTCCGGGTTTTTCGGAGGTAGGTTCAAAACCGTAAATTTGAGGTGGATATTAGGAGAAGTTGTGGTTAAAAATTGAATAATATTAGTAACCACAAATGAAGTAGGACTCTTGCTGATTGGAACCATATATTGAGATTTGGAATCCGAGGAACCTGTGGAAGGAGACATTTTAGTTTTAGCACCAAAACCAGCCATTCGACAGCTCTTCATCGATCAGGAGGGGAAGTACGAAAATAAAATAGATCATCGACGGCTCTGACCGCTTCCAGAACCCAAGGATTGCCCCCGGGGAACCTGTGGAACGGAACATATACTGCCGTGAGTCGCATATCGGTCCCATCTTTGCTGGGTTTCCTATTCATATGGGACAAATATACGATTCACGGCAGTATAAGTTTTAGCACTAAAATCATTTATTCGACGGCTCTTTTTATAGGTTTTCGATCAGGAAGCAAAGTATAAATATAAAAGGACCATTGACAGCTTTGACCGCTTTCAGTACCTACTGGTTGCCCCCGAGGAACCTGTATAAGGGGACATTTTAGTTTTTACACCAAAACCAATCATTCGACAGCTCTTCTTTAATATAAGCAAAGTATGAAAATTGACCATTGATGACTCTGACCGCTCTCAGGACCTACAGATTCCCCCCGGAAAACCAGTGAAAAGGAACATTTAAGTTGCAGCACCAAAACCAATAACTCGACGGTTTTTTTTTGTGATTTTTTATCAGAAAGCGAAGTATGAGTATGAATTGGACTTCCAGGACCTACGGGTTGCCCCTGGGGAACTGTGGAAGGGGATATTTTAGATTTAGCACAAAAACCAATCATTGGACGGCTCTTTTTTCATGGATTTTAATCAGAATGTGAAGTATGAACAAGAAATGGACCATTGACGGCTCTGACCATTTTCTAGACCTACGGATAGCTCACGGGGAACCTGCCTACTTCATACTTCGCTTCCTGATCCAAAGCCATGAAAAAAGAGCCGTTGTATGACTAGTTTTGGTGCTTTAACTAAAATGTCCCCATCCGCAGGTTTCCTGGGCCATTCTGTAGGTCCAGAAAGCGGTGAGAGCCGTCAATGGTCCCTTTTATATTCATTTCTCGAATCCAAATCGAAACCACTAGAAAAGAGCCGTCGAATGACTGGTTATGATTCTCCAGGAGCAATCCGTGGGTCTTGGAAGCGGTCAGAGCCGTCAATGGGCCATTTTATATTCATACTTCGCTTCCTGATCGGAAACCATGAAAAAAGAACCTTCAAATGACTGGTTTTAGTGCTAAAACTTAAATGCCCCCTTCCATAGGTTCCCCCGGGGACATCCCAGCGACTCCAGGATCCGTTTATTCAATTGGTTTTTCATTCTTGACACATTAGAGGCCTTCTAGAATAAAATCATAGTGGACCATCTATCGAAAAGCGAGATTCAAATGAAGTTGTGGCCTGACTCCTTAGATAAGTATCGATCGGAACCGATTATAAAGAAATGGCCATATCTCACTTGATTCTGGTCCGATTTCAAATCTCAATATATGGTTCCAATCAGCAAGAGCCCTACTTCATTTGTGGTTACTAATATTATTCAATTTTTAACCACAACTAGGAGAAGTTGTATCCACCTCAAATTTACGGTTTTGAACCTACCTCCGAAAAACCCGGAACATCTCCGGAATCCGGTGGCCATAGTCGGTTCCATGGGCATACCGTCAAACTGCATTAATTTTCTAGTTCGGGCATGCCTGAATTGTCAAAATCGGATGATAACTAAGATAGTTACAACACATCTAATTTTACCCAAAATTTGGCTATCCTAATTATTTTGTCCATCCCTTGTAAATTTGCGAAACTCGAAAAAAAGCTCATGATTAGAAGAATGAAAAATTCAACAATCAAATGAATCAGGTTAAACACAAATAATACAAAGAAGGAAAAATAAAACAATTAAACACAAATAAACATAAATGTGCAAATGAATGGTTGATCAACAATCAGCGTTTTGCTCGTTTTTTTTGTGATTTCGATCTTTTGACCTTCGACCATTCGATCTTCGACCTTTTGAACTTTTTATTTTCGACCATTTGTCCTTCGACCTTTTGACTCAGATATTCTGTAATTTCGATCTTTTGACCTTCGACCATTCGATCTTTGACCTTTTAACCTTCGACCTTTTGTCCTACAATCGCAATTTCGACCTTTCGTCCTTTTAATTGACCTTTTGTCCTTCGACCTTTTGTCCCTTCGACCTATTGACCCTTCGACCTTCTGTCCTTTCGACCGTTTGACCCTTCGACCTTTTGTCCTACAACCGTCTAAACAGGAGTAAATGTCGCAATATATGAGAGCTTTTTCTTTGGGTCACGATCCAACCAGCGGAATAGATCAATCAAACCAAAAAGTGACCTATGTATTAAAATCCAAACCAGTGAATTATGGCTGCACTACCAACTTGATATATGATATGCTTTTTCAACAACATTCAAACAAAACTGATGTTCTCCATTTTAATTTTAAAAGCCCTGATTGATCCACCTAGCGGTGTTTTTGCCTTTCTCGTACATTAAATATACTAACAAAAATTGAGTGAGAATTTCTTAGCGTGTTTTTTTTTTTGTATATAAATCGTATTTTGGCCATAACTAACCATGGTCCGATCTTGGCCAATTTTCAATAGGAAACAATTGGACAGGATTCCCCGTCGAATGCAACTGAATCGGATTAAGATAAGTGCCTTAAAGATGAGTGAGTTTTATTTTGCGCACATACATACACACACGCACACACATACACACATACAGACATAATCTCAATTCGTCGAGCTAAGTCGATTGGTATATAACACTATGGATCTCCAGACCTTCTATCACAAAATCGTCATGGAAGTGAATATATAACCTTTTCGTTACACCTTGGTGTACGAGAAGAGCGATTCCAAGCAACAGCATCAAAATTTAAGAAAATTTTTAATTCATGATTTTCTATTGAGTTGAAACTTTGCACAGTTTTTCAATTTCATCTAAATCGTCATTTTTCGATATCAAATCTTCATATTGAGTCACGACTAACTTTTCAAAAGGGTGTATGTGAAAATGGTTCAAAAATATTTAAAAGCTGCACAGCAAAAACGGAATGTTCGATTGTTATGATTTTTCAGCAAAGTTAGACAACTAAATGGTGATTCTTAAGAAAATGTGCACAGTAAAAAAAATTTTTTGCCTTTAAAAATCTCATTTTTGTCACAAAACTCAAATATCTCAAAACCCTATCTTTTTCGAACGTAATTTTTTAGGGAAAACGGTCCATTATATTAGCTATCTACCATAAAAATTTGGTGATGGTAAACTAATAAACAAAAAGTTATGACATTTCAAACATTTCACAATTTTCACATATAGTAATCAAAAAAATTTCCGTGTACTTTTTTTTCAAGAATCGCAGATTTGATGCTGATTTTATTGTTAAGGGCCTTGCGTGAGTTAAACAAGTTGTTTGTATGATATTCCATATTTATGTATTCATCGATATTATGTATATTATATGTATAAATATTATATGTATAAATAAATAAAAATGAATTAATATTATCCTAAGTATTAAATTAAATGTGGCAGTTACACAATGTTGTTATAGAAACTCTAAGAGTTTTGGGTTTGAATTTTGGTATGGGTTATGATATCATGAAAACAGTTTATTAATACTTATTTTTTATTTATTTTTATTCAAATTTTTAAAATATCGAACACTTTTGAATTATTATCAGCACAGTTTGAGTATAGTTTTGCTTTAATTTTATTTTCCGACAATGGAATGAAACAGTGAAATTTTTGGGTTCCTTGGATCGTTTTCGCGTTATTAAATTGCTCGCTGAGCTCTGAAGCCTTTATTTCGTACTCTTCAGTAGTAGTAAAACAAAATGATAATTTGGTTAAATCTTTTCTTTTCTACGATTTGCCCAATCAAAAGTTCTTTCGCAGTTTTAATTGGATGCTCACGTTCTTTGGCTAAACTTGCTCTTGTGGCCATGCGCTTTATTGTTCCTCCAATAGCATCACAAGGACCTTTGCCATGTGATGTAGCAAAAAATGCCATTCTGCATCAATTCCGTACATTGATTTAAATTGACATAGGCTCGAAAAATTCTTACGATTTTTGTACTGCGACGCTGCTCCATCAGACATGAAATATATCTTTTAGACTTCTTTATGCTTATCAACGCGTAAAAAGTTAATCATTTTTCAATGAAAAAGTTTACGGATACTGAATCGTGACTTAAATGTTCGGAAATTCTAATAAAACTTAAGAGTACAATTTGAGTACTTCCATTAAAATAAATAACGAATGGATGAATTGTAGCTTGTTGTACGTTCCAGTGATGGGACTGCACTTCATCTTGCAATACAAAGCTGTAATTTTCAGAAAAATCACAAATGACTAAAAATTCACTATTTTGTAATGTATTTTTCGTATTTTTTAAAAAGCTGGATTGTTCTGTTTTAATGAAATTGTGAGGGATTAAACTTTCTAATTTCAAGCAAAAATATGACACAAACTCATCTACAGGTTTTACAATAGTTTCTATGTCACACCTATCCGTGGTCACCCATTGCTCAAATGATAACTGATCAATATATTTTTCTTCAAACTCAGCGAATAAAGTATTTTCCAATGATGAAGAATCTGGACAATCCGAACAAGATCGTAGATAGCAATTTGATGTTGTATTTGCACACAAAAGACTACCAGTTAACATTTTAATATCCTTTGTTAAATTGATTCTTTTCAAACTATGTAAAATAAGATTAATATTCTCATGGGTTGTGCACACACACACATTATGTGTTCCTGAATTGGAAAGAAGCTTACATTGCCTTGGCCGAAGGTTTGCAAATGAGGAAAAACCTATTTTAATATTATCGTGAATTTCCTTGAAGCGTGTGTATGCTTCTTTCAAAGTCGTCATCATTAATCGTTTTTGGATTGCTTGACGCTTTCCATCTTTTTTTACTGATACATAATCTTTTGACCAGGCATAGCTCGACTTACTTCATCATCTTCAAAATATTGAACTACTATTTCTTTTGTCTCATCTGTTAATGCAGTACTAGACCTAGTATTTTTGGTTGAAAGACAGTTATTCTTCAATTGTTTTGCCTCTTTTACTGTATTTCTATTGGTTTTGAACTCATCAATGGCATCCTGAATAGACCACGAACTTGGCAGCATCGACAGAATCAATAATTTTTCTTTCCTTGTCGTGGCTGCATTCGAGAACCTTTCCTTCATATTTATAATTACCTCATCGTAGTCTGTATTTTCCACATCATCAGGTCCTAATTTGAAGAGGTTTCTTCGTACAGCTTCGTTTATTTCACGGTATTTTTCTCCGGGTAATAAACGTAGTCCATCTTACTCCATTTAATCGGAGTCACTTTTATCCCAGCTATGCCCTCGTTAAAGCGTTCGATGTTGACCTTTTGGATACACTCATCTTCCGATTGATTTGTTGAAACAGATTTCGCTGATGGTACGGTGGCAAGGCTCTCAGCACTTAATACTTCTGGTAATTCCTCAGTTGTTGTCGATACATCTGGCAATTCCTCAGTTGCTGTCGTTTTCGAACTTCCTGCGCTCTGCTCAACCGATGATATACAGATTGCTCTTTTGTCAACGTTTAGACGGCAGGACGTGCAAATGCGTAAATTTGTATTCAATGTGGACATTGGAGCATAACCAGTCGCTTTCAGTTTATCTATGGTGCTTTCGGTGAGATTTCGTAACTCTTTTGAACACTTTTTACCATCAAACGGCCTACAACAGTTGAGAAAGCGGCTACTCATGTTGTTCGTAATATTTCAATAAACAAAATCACTTTTAAGTTTTTACTGACTAGTTTGGTGTCATTTGCTTGACTGAAGAAAAAAATTACTATAAGATCTTTAACAACCTTAGTAGTAGTAATTTTTTTGCTTTTTCGTGAGCATTGTCATGGTATGTACCTATCATGCATTTGTTGTTGTTGAAGATACCCGATTCCTCCCGATCATAAAGTCTATTCTCTAAGAGGTATATTTTTTGCAGGTAAACTATAGACGTACACGTGTATATAAATCTTTGATTTTGCAGCTTTTGTCTTAAAAATAACATTTCTGATATGTTTCTATCAACGTTATTATCAACAGGTTTCAACACTATTAAAAGAATTTTTCGCCAGTCACGTGCAATGAAAATTATGACACTATCAATACTTTTGATCACAACACTGGATCGTGTCTAAGTTTCTTATAGATGCTATGAATAATTAAATCAAAATATCATGAAAACAACTTGTTTAAATCACGTCCCTTAACAATAAAATCTGCATCAAACTGCAATTCTCGAAATAACTCACACAGAAAAAAATTTTTTTTTACTAAATGTGAAAATTGTGAAATGTTTGAAATGTCATAACTTTTTTGTTTATTAGTTTACCATCACCAAATTTTTATGGTAGATAGCTAATATAATGGACCGTTTTCCTAAAAAATTACGTTCGAAAAAGATAGGGTTTTGAGATATTTGAGTTTTGTGACAAAATGATATTTTTAAAGGCAAAAAAAATTTTTTTTACTGTGCACATTTTCTTAAGAATCACCATTTAGTTGTCTAACTTTGCTGAAAAAATCATAACAATCGAACATTCCGTTTTTGCTGTGCAGCTTTTTAAATATTTTTGAACCATTTTCACATACACCCTTTTGAAAAGTTAGTCGTGACTCAATATGAAGATTTGATATCGAAAAATGACGATTTAGATGAAATTGAAAAACTGTGCAGAGTTTCAAATATTTTCGAAATGGTCGCTCAGGATCGACTGACATGCCCCCGTGGAATGCCTCGAAAGGCAAAAAAGTCATGAAGACAACTTAATTAGAGTTTTTATTTTCAATGTAATACATTGAGCGAATTAAGAACAGCACCACCATGTTTTGCCTTTCTCGTACACCAAGGTGTGACGAAAAGGCTATATGTTCACTCCAGAAACGATTTTGTAATAGAAGGCCTGGAAACCCATAGTGTTATATACCAAACGACTCAGCACAACGAATTGAGACAATGTCTGTCTGTGTGTAAGTAAGTAAGTAAGTTCATAATTTCAGAATATAATCGTGAAAAAAACATGGTGGTGCTGTTTTTATTTCGCTCAGTGTAGGCATCTTTACTTGCCATTTTTTTAAGTGTTTTCTGGAGCTGATGAAAATTCTTTAGATTATTGAAGTTCATTCAGAATTCTAAAAAAAAACATTGGAGATCATTAAGTTTGATAAACTAAAAAGTTTTCCAAAATAACAGAATTTCACAATATTTTTATCAAAACCAAGATCCAAATGGCCCTGATTTAATGCAATAATGTAATACATGGTGGTTACTTAAGTAAGTACCACTCGACAAAAAGGTTGAGAACCACTGGTTTAGTACATTAAAGACAACCCCAGTAACATTTTGGTTTTAAAATGGTTTTAAGACACTCTTGTAGAGTAAATAAATGTCTTATAGAGCAGAGGTTCCCAAACTGTGGGTCGCGACCCCCAGGGGGGTCGTGGGCTGTTCAGTGGTGGGTCGCGAAAGACAAATCCTAATTCATAATTTTGTTACTATTTTGTCCCACAAATCTATTCCATATTTTGAATTAAGGTCTAACTAATGATTGGATGATTTAAAGAACAACAAACCTGACGAGGTCAACGGCCTTTTTTTGTTATACGATATTTGGGCGAGTAGAAAGAAGTCCTATACAATCCAAATGTAACCCCCAAACTAAATCCAAATCCAACCCAAATTCAATTCAAATTCCATCCAAATCCAATCCACATCCAATCCAAAAAAAATGACTTTTTGACAAATAGAATGCTGGGATATAAAGCAATTTATTATAATTTGTCCAATCTAACGCGAACTCATTTTTATCTAATTTCACAAAATCAATGCATTTGGTACCTGGTGGGTCGCAAGCAATATGGGATTCTGCTAGGTGGGTCGCATATCCAAAAGTTTGGGAACCTCTGCTTTACATTAATATTTATTAATATTTATTACATTAATTCTTTCCATAGGATCTTGAATCATGATTTAAGATTTGAGTCAAAACGGTAATTAAGGGTGCTTATCTTCAGCGAAATGGACAGTGGTATAGTCATTTCACAGACTTTGAAACATGAATTCAATATGCTTTTTTGCAAATTTGGTAAACGAAAAACGAATTAACCACCCAGTTTGGAACAAATGAGACATCAGCGACATCTATAGGGATGCACATTCCATCTAAATCGGCATGCAGTTTGTGGTCACTGCCTACAGCTGGGTCAAGAACATCGGTTGAGTTGGCCACACAAAACGTCTTGCTCTCGAATTCGATATTAGGTCTTTAGTTTCTAGCTTTGGTTTCTTGCAACGCGCGCCGTTTGTTTTCCATTAAGTTCACTTTCCGTTTTCGATCGTCTGGCATTCGGACGCGTAATGTCACATTTGAGGCATTTTACACCAGACTAGTCTTTCCTCTTCTGGACCTTCTGACGCGTTCTCAACGGGCCCGCTCCTTCTGCACCGCTTGATTTTTAATCAGCATTGCCAGAGCAGGAGAAAATAACTCAATAATACCTATTTTTCTTTTAATACCTTACTATGTCATGAACTTGCCTTGCATAATACCAATACCAAACCAAAGAAGTCATACCAAAAATTAATATGCAAAATACTTCAGGCCTAGGATCTTCAGGCAAAGCATACTCTGTTATTACAATACAAAACGCATAACAAACTATTAAGCATGTTGTATTTTGCATATTAGTTTTTAGTATTATTTTATTGTTCTTATGCAAGGCAAGTTCATTCCAGTTTCTGTTATAGAGGTCGTCGCTCTTGCTCCTGCTTTGAATTAATTATTCTTGTTGAATTTAAGGTGATTATACAATAACGCCAGAAATCGGCCATTTTGTAAAACACGTGCTTTTCCAATACTTTTGTCAAGAGCACAGGATGAAAGAACCATAACGCGTATGGGGCTGAAATAATGGTAGATCGTTTGCTTATTTATGCTGAACAATCATAATTTGAGTTTCGGCACTGTACGAAAACTATTACGCCAGATTTGGGCTTTTGGAAATGTATGTAGATAAACGTGTGGTGAATTTGAAATTCACCACGGGCTTCATTCTATAATCACCTTAAGAAGGATTTTATGTGGCAATTAAGGAGAAATTCCCATGAAAATTCAGATGAGATTTTCGCAGAAATTCTGAAGAATTTTCCGTAACATTTCTAAACAATTTTCGCAATTCAGTTGAATTTCAATTTGAAATCAATTAATGATAAACGCTCGCATAACTGTCACATATAGTTATGAAATCCTTATCAATATGGGACAGTTCCGCCTATAGCGGCAATATAGTGCTTGGAGGAATATTACAATAAGCATGAAATTATAAAGTCACTCCACCTTACGTTCACCCTGTTTGCCAACTTCAGCGCACTTCGAGATTCCTTCGAACACAATCCAATTGAACTATCCAAGACAGGCTTCATTTGACGGTGAAATTGATCGTCGCAAATGCTATAATCACACGAAGCTCTCTCTTGCTCTTGCCTTCTCTAACGTTCTCTTCGGCGACAACATACGGAAGACGACGACGACATCGGGCGACGGTTCTCGGAATCGCCAAACGGGTATATCATTTTCAAAGAGCGCATCATCATGTTGCGATTATTCTTCTCGCAATTCTCACGCTCCTTCGATATGTGTCCACCTTCACAGCGCCGCTGGGCCAGTGTTGCCAGTTCTGGTGCAGTGCAGTGCAGCGCTGGGGCTGTGCAAAGCAGAAACGCCAAATGGGGAATATCTGTGATGATTAGTGTGTTCAATCAAGTGCATATTAGCATATTAATGGAAACAAATCACCGTCGATGCACACTGACTGGAGGCAGGTCGAAGTCAGTGAAACGGGTGAGCAAGTAAGTAAGATGGATCCATGCCAGGCGGTGTGGTGTCGCGCTGTCGCCCGGCCGATGATGACGACGGATATGCATATAGCTGAAGTGATTCAATGGGAAATTTAAACTTTTGTTCGCAAGCTGGATGCTGGAAGAATTTACAAAGAAGTGAGTTACGATTATGACTTCATATAGGGGTTGATTTGTGCTAAGAATCGTAAGTGAATGCCCAAATGCGATTCCAACTCAATAACAAATTCTTTTTGAGGGAATCGCAATTTGGATATTAAGTGAAATCACTTGACACCTCAACTTATAATGGTATACATATTCTACTATACGGCTTGTATAATATTAACACGAGAAATCCTGGTTGAGATATTTTTTTCTTGATGCAATAATGGACATAGAAAAACATATGTTAGATAAAAACACATAATTTTTGAATAAATTTCATGATATAATGACTTCTAAGCTGGTCAGTACATCTATTCGTGAATAATTTATCAGTTCTACAAGCAATTCAAATTTCCAAATGCTGCAAATGACGTAATCAGATAGAGCACATTGCATTGAAAAGACGCCAAAATCCAGTTTGGGGTACACAATCGCAAAGTATCGCATTTAATGCGTTCGGCCAATTCACGCCATTCATTTGATGCACTCGGGCCGCCGAACCCTCTGCTGAAGTGCGTTTCCCATATATCGGAACATGGATCGTCAGCCACAGCCGCCCCGAATACGTTGCGCTAAGTGCCTTTTTGGCCACAAGCGGAAGCGGGCAAAAAAATCGATTCCAATTAACATGTGTGTGCGTGCACTATAGTCATACTAGTCAGGCTAACTATAGAAGCCAGCTGGAGTGCCGGAGGTGCTGGCACTTGCCACTAGTCCATAGTTGTTGAAAATGGTGTCCGTCCTTGTCGGCCAGCTTTTTGCTTCTCCCCAATGGTCATTTTCGTTGTCATCGTCCACGGTGTGATGCACCGCGCACCGTGCCGACGACGTGCAGTGATTTCATAATTCAGCTTAAGTGTGGAATTAGGTTAGTAGAGGGTGGCTATTTGTAGCCAAGTCATTGTCAGTAACGAGGTGTGATTTAAGGATATATTAATGGTGTAATGAGAATAGTAATAAATTTTGAAGTCCGTTCTGTGTCTTTTGTGGCGATGCAGATGATCATTCTTTTCGCGGCTTGAGAACAAACACGATATCTACAAGTATGCCCCTCTCACACTTTTTAGAAAAAAAAATTCCTCAACATTTATTTTAAGACAGGGCATGAAAACCTGCACTGCATTAATATTCATGTTATTACCATTTACAACTCGTTAATAAAAAATATGAACAAATTGTCGACAAGTTTTTGTTTTTTGTATTATTCTGGGCCCTCCTTCGCCGTGCGGTAAGACGCGCGGCTACAAAGCCAGACCATGCTGAGGGTGGCTGGATTCGATTCCCGGTGCCGGTCTAGGCAATTTTTGGATTGGAAATTGTCTCGACTTCCCTGGGCATAAAAGTATCATCGTGTTAACCTCATGATATACGAATGCAAAAATGGTAACCTGGCTTAGAAACCTCGCAGTTAATAACTGTGGAAGTGCTAAATGAACACTAAGCTGCGAGGCTGCTCTGTCCCAGTGTGGGGATGTAATGCCAATAAGAAGAAGAAGAAGAATTAATCTGTTCAAACAATTTAGATATTTTGATTTAAAAACAATGCACAAATGCCCATCATAAGAACTTTCATTTGATGTTTAAATATCTATTCTAATGGTTTTCATATCTGTCTATTTCACGTACCGTGCTTTACATCCTCCAGCTTAACATTTTAATTACAACTTGTGGTCCAATCAGTGTCATATCACGAAAGGATGACAGGACGAAAGGACGACATTTAACTTGTATCCGTATCGTATGGTCGTACAGAAATTTATTTGAATTTTAGACACAAACCCCAAATTTTGGTCACAAAGTATCCGATTCCGGACAGAAATTCTCCGACATTTAGACAGAAACTTTCCGAATGTCTATTCTTCGTATCTTGGATAAACATTCTCTGATTTCCGGTTAGAAATTGTCAAGAATTTGGGCAAATCATTTAAGAAATTGACAAGTTTTAAACAAAAAAACGAAAAAGTTCTGTTTTTCAAGATTGGCCTAAAATTTGCCCGATTTTGAACGAACATGGGGTGAATTTTTCAGGCCGGTTCACACGTGCAGCACTTTTTCGGTTTTTGTTTTCAATTTTTAAAATAGTTGAGGCTCCAAAAAACATGGGTTCTTCGGGAAAATTGACCTTAAATGAGGCAAAGAATCGACTGAGATAATTAAACGAGATACGATTTTCGACGGGAAAGGAAGGGAAGGAATGTTAGTTAAATATCTACTAATGAAGATGCAGGGAACCCATAATACCTTCATAAATGTCTCGGGAAGGAAAATTTGTGTTAGCGGGTAAGGCGAATAATAGGAAGCTCTATTCGACAATATAGTGCATTTGTCAACAATATTATATTCTGAAAAATATTAAAATATATTCATTAATTTACCTACGAAGCGTCCAAAGCAGAACAAAGCACCCCGGATCATGCAAATGTTTTGCATCATATATAACACACGTTCAATCGCACACTTGTTTATCGAACGTTCAAAACAGAACCGCAAACTCGAATTTCACGAATGTTCTGCGTCCTACCTAAAACACGCCCGATCGCGCACCAATTATTTATTCACTCGACCGCGCGAACAGTAACACGACAAAACAGGCACTGATTCGGAAAGAAATTTTTCGGATCTCTTAAAGTAATTATCCACGCTCAGACTAAGAGTCTTGAAAGGCAGAAATTTTCCGAATCTCAGACAGACTTTATTCAAATTATTATTAACAGATTATCTCCGGATTTTGGACTGAACATCTTTGAATTTGGAAATAAAATTCTCCAAATTTTTGACAGAAATTTTCCAAATTTCGGACAAAACTTTACCGAATGTCGAACAGAAAATCTCCAAATCTCGGTCAGAAATTTATCTAATTTCGAAAAAAAATTCTCCGAATTAAGACCGCAAATATTCGAGTTTCAGACAAAATTTTATCGAATTTGGAATAGGAATCCTCCAATTTTCGAATAAAAATTCTCCAAATCACGGACGAAAATACTCCCAATTTCCGGCAGAAATTGACGAGAAATTCAAAAATTTCCATTATTTCGAATGTAAATTCTTCGAATTAAAGACAGAATTTTTCCAAATTTCTGGATCTCGAATAGAAATTAGCCCCTTCCAAATATTTATTGAAAATTATGTCCTACTAGTCTTCGAGTTAAAAATGCTTTGAGTTTTCAGTGCATCCATTAATAGTTCTATTCTTGGCAGCACAATTCAGTTCTATTCGGTTTCAGCAACTGCTACATAACTAAATTTGATCGTATAGGAGTCACATTTACTATATGGTAACAAGTGTGTTGCTCGGGACGTTATAAGTCAACTTTACAGTGACTAGCACCGCGCCCTCCTGCATGAGGGTCGTGCTGCTGCCACACAGGAAGTTCGCTTCGCATAATCTATCTAACATTGAAATCGTTCAGTCCAGAATAACTCCTAACACCCTCAAGTGTATGATCTTCGGGTATGGGTTTCTTTCTATGGTCGCCTTTGACGCGCATTCAGAGACTACAGTAAAACGTTTGCGACGCAGATTTGGCGAATCCTATCCATACTCTCTTCACCCACTTACCCAGCGCCTTGGAGGTGGCCCTTGATACCGCTATAGTACACTAGGAGGATGTCGTCTGCCTACAAAAACTACACAGAAGAACGTCTGTAACAAGATATAGCGTCACATAAAGGACAAGCTCCTGTGGTACTACGTTCTTCTGCTGGTATGCATGAGACAATATTTAAGTGCCTTCATATGAACACCTTGAAGGTGCGCTCCGAGAGAGGAAGCTTTGCAGACCGGAGTGGCCTGAGCAAGGTATCCACCTGATCGATCCACTTTGCTCGCTGTGGCTGTGCACCTCGCCTTCTTGTTCCCGTCGGATCGTTGTCGAGAACCATTTTCACCGGATTACTGTCCGACATGCTCGGCCCACCGCAGTGTGAACGATGGATGGTTCTCCCATCTGGCGATGGCTGATGCAACTCGTGTTTCATTCCCCCTCCACGTACCGTCTGCCCCCATCATAGATGGTACGCAGCACTTTCCTTCCGAAAACTCCCAGTGCGCGCTGATCCTTCACGAGCATCGTCCAGGTCTCGTGTCCACAGAGAACTACCGTTCTAATAAGCGGTTTGTAGATAGCAGTTTGGTACGGCGGCGAACTCTATTCGATCGGAGCGTTTTGCTGAGTCCAAAGTACATCAACTCCCTGCCATGATGCGTCTCCTAATTTCTCTGCTGGTATCGTTATCGAAGCTTGATATGAATACAGAAAATAACGTTCTATTGCAGCGGTGAGAGAGGAGGCTTCAGAGCCTCTTGAGAGGAGGCTTCCGAGCCTCTTGAGAGGAGGCTTCCGAGCCTCTTGAGAGGAGGCTTCCGAGCCTCTTGAGAGGAGGCTTCCGAGCCTCTTGAGAGGAGGCTTCCGAGCCTCTTGAGAGGAAGCTTCCGAGCCTCTTGAGAGGAAGCTTCCGAGCCTCTTGAGAGGAGGCTTGGAGCCTCTTGAGAGGAGGCTTCCTGAGCCTCTTGAGAGGAGGCTTCTGAGCCTCTTGAGAGAAGGCTTGAGCCTCTTGAGAGGAGGCTTCTGAGTTTCTTAAGAGGAGGGCCTTGAGCCTCTTGAGAGGAAGCCTGAGGCCTCTTAAGAGGAGGCCTGAGCCTCTTGAGAGGAGGCCTGAGCTTCTTGAGAGGAGGCTTCTGAGCCTCTTGAGAGGAGGCCTGAGCCTCTTGAGAGAGGAGGCTTCCGAGGCCTCTTGAGAGGAGGCTCGAGGCCTCTTGAGAGGAGGCTTCCGAGCCTCTTGAGAGGAGGCTTCAGGCCTCTTGAAGGAGGCTTGAGGCCTCTTGAGAGGAGGCTTGAGGCCTCTTGAGAGGAGGCTTCCTGAGCCTCTTGAGAGGAGGCTTCTGAGCCTCTTGAGAGGAGGCTTCTGAGCCTTTGAGAGGAGGCCTGAGGCCTCTTGAGAGGAGGCTTCTGAGCCTCTTGAGAGGAGGCTTCCAGAGCCTCTTGAGAGGAGGCTTCTGAGGCCTCTTGAGAGGAGGCCTGAGCCTCTTGAGAGGAGGCTTCTGAGCCTCTTGAGAGGAGGCTTCTGAGCCTCTTGAGAGGAGGCTCTGAGGCCTCTTGAGGAGGAGGCTTCTGAGCCTCTTGAGAGGAGGCCTGAGCCTCTTGAGAGGAGGCTTCTGAGCCTCTTGAGGAGGAGGCCTGAGCCTCTTGAGAGGAGGCTTCCTAGCCTCTTGAGAGGAGGCCTGAGCCTCTTGAGAGGAGGCCTGAGCCTCTTGAGAGGAGGCTTGAGCCTCTTGAGAGGAGGCCTGAGGCCTCTTGAGAGGAGGCCTGAGCCTCTTGAGAGGAGGCCTGAGGCCTCTTGAGGAGGAGGCCTGAGCCTCTTGAGAGGAGGCCTGAGCCTCTTGAGAGGAGGCCTGAGGCCTCTTGAGAGGAGGCCTGAGCCTCTTGAGAGGAGGCTTCTGAGCCTCTTGAGAGGAGGCTTCTGAGCCTCTTGAGAGGAGGCTTCTGAGCCTCTTGAGAGGAGGCTTCTGAGCCTCTTGAGAGGAGGCCTGAGGCCTCTTGAGAGGAAGCCTGAGCCTCTTGAGAGGAGGCCTGAGCCTCTTGAGAGGAGGCTTCCGAGGCCTCTTGAGAGGAGGCTGAGGCCTCTTGAGAGGAGGCTTGAGGCCTCTTGAGAGGAGGCTTCTGAGGCCTCTTGAGAGGAGGCTTCTGAGCCTCTTGAGAGGAGGCTTCTGAGCCTCTTGACAGGAAGCTTCTGAGCCTCTTGAAAGGAGGCTTCTGAGCCTTTTGACAGGAAGCTTTTGAGCCTCTTGACAGGAGGTTTCTGAGCCTCTTGACAGGAGGCTTCTGAGCCTCTTGACAGGAGGCTTCTGAGCCTCTTGACAGGAGGCTTCCGAGGCCTCTTGACAGGAGGCTTCTGAGCCTCTTGACAGGAGGCTTCTGAGCCTCTTGACAGGAGGCTTCTGAGCCTCTTGACAGGAGGCTTCTGAGCCTCTTGACAGGAGGCTTCTGAGCCTCTTGACAGGAGGCTTCTGAGCCTCTTGACAGGAGGCTTCCGAGCCTCTTGACAGGAGGCTTCTGAGCCTCTTGACAGGAGGCTTCTGAGCCTCTTGACAGGAGGCTTGAACCTCTTGACAGGAGGCTTCTGAGCCTCTTGAAAGGAGGCTTCCGAGCCTCTTGAAAGGAGGCTTCCGAGCCTCTTGAAAGGAGGCTTCCGAGCCTCTTGAAAGGAGGTATCAGGTATCAGGTATCAGAACGTCGGCTCAGGAGGCACGTTCCCCTCAATTTGGGAGATTTGTGCCATCGCCTTCACTGGCCTTTCTCATCATTTACCTGACGGAAAAGGAAGTGAAAAGGGGAAAGGAAGAGGAAGTGAAGTTGGAAAGGAGAATGGAACAGGTTTCTGGAGAAGGAGGATACAAACAATAATACATACATACGATGCATTTTGTAAAACGCAATGTAACGCGAAGTATAAAATATACTGGATAAGTCACACAATGCAAATGCATATGATATACCATTTATAGGAAAACCAATTATGTAGACTCACGCGCATTTAGCCAAGGACTAAAGAGAGGTGTAACAAAACACTGAGGACGTAACAATGGACGAACGTGAAAAACGAAAAACATTTTTTTTTTTAATTCTTTATTTGAGTGATTTTTAAGATTTACAAAGTTCATCACTTAAAACGAAACACAGAGTACACTGTGAAAAACGCATAATGCGAATCCATATAGGTAACAAACACAAAGTACATTGTAAAAAAACGCATAATGCGAATCCATATAGGTAGCAATTTGTTGAAAAACTAATTACTAACTAATAACTAACTAACTAACTAAGAAATTCATAATCCCATTCTTATTGAACCTCACGTTGAGATTGAACAAGAGTAGCGGAAGCCGAACTTCAAGGGCGAAACGCAGAGTACACTGTGAAAAATGCATCATGCGAATCCATATAGGTGACAAACACAAAGTAAACTGTAAAAAACGCATAATGCGAATCCATATAGGTGACAATTTGTTGAAAAACTAACTAAAAAAACATATTCATAACTCCACCCTTATTCAACCTCAAGTTGAGATTAAACAGGAGTAGCCGAAGCCGAACGTCAAAGACGAAACACAGAGTACACTGTGAAAAATGCATAATGCGAATCCATATACTGCCGTTCTACGCATAACTGTCCCATGTATATAGGAAATACCAGCAAGCATGGGACAAATATGCGTATGACGGCAGTATAGGTGGCAGACACAAAGTACATTGTAAAAAAACGCATAATGCGAATCCATATAGGTGACAGTTTGTTGAAAAACTAAGTAAAACACATATTCATAACTCCATTCTTATTGAACCTCACGTTGAGATTGAACAAGAGTAGCGGAAGCCGAACGTCAAGCACGAAACACAGAGTACACTGTGAAAAATGCGTCATGTGAATCCATATAGGTGACAAACACAAAGTACATTGTAAAAAAACGCATAATGCGAATCCATATAGATGACAATTTGTTGAAAACTAAGTAAAACACATGTTCATAACCCCACTCTTATTTAACCTCACGTTGAGATTGAATAAGAGTAGCCGATTATCTCGGAGAAGCAAAAAGTCAACTACACCATAGCTCCGGTTAGCGCAGCGAGGGCTGAATACTGTGAAGGTTGCCCTGGTGCTTCACAGGCTCCGTTTGCGGTTAGGTTCTTATTAGACCCCCTAACCATTCATTCGTAGGCACGGTAAGCATAAAGCCGCATCACACCGAGAATTAGGGGTCACCTGTATGCTGGACTTTTACCACTGGAACAGGCAATCCGTGATGTTATTCTTAGCCGAATAACCAGCTGCCGACACCACACGGCTATCTAGGCTGTTCGTGGAGAGAAGTTGACATTGACTTTACGTCAACTCTCAATGTGGCCGAACAGCCTCTTGAGAGGAGGCTTGGAGCCTCTTGAGAGGAGGCTTCGAGCCTTTTGAGAGGAGGCTTCGTAGCCTCTTGAGAGAAGGCTTCGGAGCCTCCTGAGAGAAGGCTTCGAGCCTCTTGATAGGAGACTTTCGAGCCTCTTGAGAGGAGACTTCCGAACCTCTTGAGAGGAGACTTCTGGGCCTCTTGAAAGGAGACTTCCTTGCCTTTTTTTTAAAAAAGGTTTCCGAGCCTCTTGAAAGGAGGCTTCCGAGCCTCTTGAAAGGAGGCTTTCGAACCTCTTGAAAAGAGGTTTCCGAACCTCTTGAAAGGAGGCTTCCGAACCTCTTGAAAGGAGGCTTCCGAACCTCTTGAAAGGAGGCTTCCGAACCTCTTGAAAGGAGGCTTTCGAACCTCTTGAAAGGAGGCTTCCGAGCCTCTTGAAAGAAGGCAGCCTAACCACTTGAAAGAAGGCAGCCTAACCACTTGAAAGGAGGCTTCCGAGCCTCTTGAAAGGAAGCCTTCGAGCTGCTTGGAAGAAGGCCTCCGAGAGGCGTAAAAGGATGCGAGAGAGGATTAGAATCTTGCAACGAAGCAACCGAATTTTAGTGAAAAAAAAACATTTTGTTCATTCGACTTTTTGTTCGTTTGATCTTTTGTTCCGCAGCCCTTCGTACATTGTGCTGGTTGTGTCAATTGGAATTTATTGATCGCATTACATATTATGTACAATATAATTTTTTGAAAATACACAATTATCAAAACTATCAATGAATTTTGATTGAGATTGTAATTTGTCCGCCAATACGCATTTTTGTCAGGGGTACCACCTAGGGCCAGCGAAGGTACCCCAGGGGTACATGTACCCCAGGATGAGAACCGCTGTTCTATTGGAATCACCGATGCTCTAGACGAATTTTACTGGTTTCAATCAGTTTAAATGCGGTTCAGGAAGTACAAAACTTCCATAGAATGTCATTAGTTTTGAAATCATGAAGTTTGATGGGTTTTACTTATTTACCAAAATTGACCTTTGAACCGGTACTCGGTAAATCCGTTAACCGGTTCCAATCGGTTCAAATATGGCTCACGAAATACAAAACTGCCATAGAATGCCATAACTTTTGCAATCATGAAGTTTGATGTGTCGCATGATGGTATTCGCCTATTTCCGTAAAAAGACCCCGTAATAGGTTCCGGCGGAACGTCTAGAATCTGGATTACAGGCAATTTTTGGGACCGATCAAGTTCCTGAACAAAGTTGGCATAGTTTATGCGTTTTTTTCCAATCAAAACATCTAAAATAATCATTTCCGAAGTATGCGTTCTGAGAAAGGGCCAAAAGCTAACACCCATTTTAAATTCGGAATAGCTCCGGAATCAAGTGACCAATACTGAAAATCCATAAGACTCTAAAAACTTGAATAAATTCCGCTTCTTTTGGTGAAAAGAAATGTTGTAAGGCAAAAAAGGTAAAGCCAAAAAGATGTTTATTTTCGTTTTCTGAAGGGGGGTTAGTAAAGGGTTAAAAATGCTAATATATTTTTGTTCTGTGGAAAATTCTTAATTGTTTTGCATTTTTTGTAGAAATTGTATGATTATTTATAGCCTGATTTCTTTATTGGCAATTTCCTATTTTTTATGGAAAATTTCTTATTTTCTAGGGGGAGTTTTTATTTTAATCCTCGAAGTTATGCGATAAACTGGCTAAATTAGGAACATGGCCAAAACTGAATGAATTGTGAATAAGGATCATTAATAATCCGATCTAGAGTGCGGCGCTTTAAAAATTTACATTTGAAAAACCAATGCTCCGAACTCAAGCAAACGCAGGGTACGCCAGTATGTAATAAAATGCTGTTAGTTAATTGTTGTTTGAATGACGAATAAAATATAAATACAAACCGTGTTTCGATTCCGAATGAGAAAATAACTAAACCATATACCATTCAATTATCAAAATGTGCTTTGCTTTGTATCATTTCTACTGAAACGTTTCGAATGTTTCGCGAATCCGTTCAACAAGCTGCAATCCATTTTCTAATCTCCCTCAGTTTGATCTCTCCACCAAACGAGCAAAAAAAAAACAAAAGTTAAGTTCGTTGTTCTTCTCTTATCGTTATTTGGTGCGTGCTTTTGAGCCCATTTCGAGTTTCGACAGCCAACAAGCAACTAAACTTATATGGTAGAATGGGGAAAAAATGAGCTGGTACCGAAATATGTTATTATGTCGTTATTTTTGTCATATAAAAGGTCTATGTTCGATAACTATCTATTATTGAACAGATCAAGCTGAAAACGACAATTCAAAATGTTGATACCCGACCAGTTAGTCATAACAAAATTTTATCACAATTATATCAATATGTGTTATAAATATCAAAGCTTGCAATAATTTTGTTATAAATTCTCTGTCCAAAATGAAGGAAAGAGAATTTCAAGATCGTCATAACATGATTATAACATAATGTGTTATTTTTATTTTTACCGAAAAAAAAATGCCTACATTTTTGGTAGATAAGTTTTGGAAAAAACGAAGGTACCACCTTCAGTATGACTTGAACCTACATTCAAAGTTGAACCAGCTAGACAAAGTTAATTGCCTACGTTATGGATAATCATAATCTTTTCAATAACATAATTTGTTATAGTATAGGTGATTTTCACCTCTATTTATGTAACACAACAAGTTATATTTTGTTCGATAAATAACACATTTCTCGCTTAACTTTTCAAAAGGTCCTAAGTCACATTTTTTCATGATTTAATTTGAGTATTGCAATCAACAGATTAACATGAAATATGTTGATTGCATTATTCAGATTAAATCATGAAAAAAATGTTACTTAGGACCTTTTGAAAAGTTAAGCGAGATTTAGAAATATTTTTGTTAAAATTAAAAGAGATTTTGTTACAATTTTTGTTATTTTAACTACTAATGGTACATGTTTTATAACAACCGCTGTTATAAAAAAATGCTATAACAGAATAACAAGCTCTGATATAAATCTGTTACCATCTACTGGTCGGGTATACAAGTCGGTCCGCCCAACAACTCGATTATGACTTTTTTGTGTAGCTAACCCTAACGTCTGTTATCGAATCTCGCTTAGTTGGTCACATGAACCGAAGTAATAATAAGGAAATTCCTTGTGGGTAGAAGAACCTTCCACGTTCATTACGTAACCTAACTTGCGACAAAAAATTGTATCCATTGCATGTAACGTTCTTCGATCCGCACAGACCGATACTCACGAAAACAAAATCCTCTCCCGCTTCCTGACCCGATTTCGGGTCTCAATGACACTTAATTTAGACCTCTTACGAAAATTTCAACGAGTCATGTTTCCGTCGAACGTTCGATAAAAATGCGTGCGGGTTGCGTACAGAGAACGGACCACGGACAATGATCGCCGGCGTGCGTCTCCAGCTGGGCATGCCAGTTGTTACAATTCCTCGAGAGATTCGATCAGATGGAACAAAGAAAGACAAAACGGGTTCTCTGCGGATTATTGTTAAGCGGTCGTGCACCCGAAACGTTGCTCCTGCTTTAGAAATCCAGTTTGTATTTAATCGTTATGATTGGCGGTTCCTTGAACCGAAGTCAGATTGATCCTACTGTTTGAAATGTATCATTTTTGAACTCTTATAGCATACTCAATTTTTCGAAGCCCAAATTGAGTATTTTAAGGGGAAGAAAATTGTAAATGAATCAAATATATTGTATAAAAAGATCGTTTCCATTTAAATAAAAACTACATTAACAAATAATCAATTGTAGAAGTCCCCTTTACTTTCCGCCTACAAATCTACATGCCTCCAAGGAATGGAGTTTGTTCCGACAGTAACCGTAATTTTTGCACTGATACTTTCCAAGCTCAATTTGAATTTAATTCACGGGTCAGACAGCACATCTGCAGCAGAAAAGCAATTTTGCGATTTGTTTTAAACAATAACAAGTAGATGTATCATCAATCATCATTAACGAGTCTATTATATGATAATATGAGTAGAAGAATGAGCAGTCTATACCGCCGTCAAATGAGACTTCTTTCTTATGCAAAACTATGCCAATTTTGTTCCGTAAAACAAAACAGAAAAGCATTCCTTTAGTTGTAATTCCAAGTTCATG
Organism: Armigeres subalbatus; assembly: GCF_024139115.2. Classification (NCBI taxonomy): domain Eukaryota; kingdom Metazoa; phylum Arthropoda; class Insecta; order Diptera; family Culicidae; genus Armigeres; species Armigeres subalbatus. The sequence continues at coordinate 304,437,913 of NC_085139.1, read as the reverse complement.
GTATCCAGCAACATTTTTTTGTGAAGTCGGTACTGACATTCAGCATTGAACCTGCGAGGAAAAACAAAATACACACCCGAAAAATGTTCATCCATACAAAATTATGCTTCGAGACTCGAAGCAGCCACGCTTGACCGTTTGACCTTAGGCGAACCGATTGTTTTCACCGAGTCTTCCGAAAAGCATGGCAGCAAAACACAACGCCCAATAATCGCAGTTTACTTTGCGCGCTTGTGTTATTTGTGCAGCAGTTCATAAATGTTGCGCATCTTCTGTTCGTCAACACAGCAAGATCTGCGTGATCATTTTGGTTGTTTTCAATTTTTCAAATGTGTACTACTGCGGGAGCGTAGGACTACGTCTTCGGCAGACGAAAGTCGGTGAAACTGAAATTAAGTATCCACAACAGATGTTGGGTCACTTTTCAAACGCTTATTGCAATTGGTTTTTACAACTTGAATCACGTGGATCACTCCATTGCCTTGTGAGATCGTTTGAAATCTTGATCATCCATGCAGTAGATTATTGGTCTTCAGTAGTTAAAACGCCAACGTTGTCACTTATGTCACTTAAAGCTTTCATCAATTAAATTTGTGATCTCATTCTCATTTCACTAAAACATTAAAACAAAATCTATGAATCATTTGTTTATTTTTGCAGAAAGGGCAATTAACAGAAAATGGGTTAAAAAGGTTTGGAAGAAAGTATTCGCGGATGATCTTATTAGGTACTCCAAAGAATTTTTCGTAAACTAGTTTTTAGTAGTCCTTTAGAAATTTTTTGGTATTCACAACATCTTCCAAGTTATTGGAAATTGAGTGTGCCAAATTCATGTATAGATGGGTGCTATTTTATTCAATTAATGCATTAGAGCAGCGGTTCTCAACCTTGTTGATAAGTGGTACCCCTTGAGGCTTTGGCATTGTTTGAGGTACCCCTTAAATTTTTTATCTGGCTATTCAAACTTGAAACTACTGTTTCCTGAATCGTCAACAATCAATAGCCAGGCCAGACCAGGACACAAGAGACTCTCCGGCAATCCCAGGGTCGGCTAACTACTGGGTAATCAAGAGTTTTTCGCGGTAAACAAAAACTAACATCACAGGAACTTTCACTTTTCTAATATAATTTTATTTTTCCTATTTGTGGCGTGTGCGTGTTGTTCTGTGTAATAAATTTGTGTTAATTTGTTAAGTGTGACCTAGTTCTAAAGATGGTACCGGTACATACCGCTGCTGCTGATGGTGACGGGAGCAGAATGGCCGACACAGCGACTCCTGTCCAGCTGTGCGACCAGAAATCTCGCCGGAATAGCGAGGCGAGCGGCTATGCGGACGATCTTCGTCCGACGGGACCAGCGGGCGTTGCTGGACGATGGTGGGCAGGCGTCTTCCCTCGTAGGCGCGATCGGCCGGCCGGGGCTTAGCCACCTTGGACGGCCGAGAAGGGAATTCCTCCTATACGGTTAGGGCCTACAGCCCGAGGAATCGTCCGATGAAGGACGTCAGTATCCTTGACGGATAAGGCGCGGAAGCCTGAAGGCTTTGCGGGCCGAGCCGTGTGCTGAATGGAATCTACCACAAAAGGTAGAGGAAGAGACAAAAGAGGTCCTAAAGGACCGATTGGTATTAAAACCGGGTTTTCCAGTGCACAGCGTCGAATTACCTTAACAGGTTTCCCCAATTATAAAATCTAGCTCCTGCTAGGAAGGGGGGAGGGGTTCTCACACTGTTTCAATTGCACTTTTTAAAAAAACACTTCTTCAGCACACGGACGCCTGATATTAAAGAGGCCGAATTTGGGAAATTCCCTCCATATTTCCCGCTACTTTGCATGTCATTTCCATCCAACATGGCATTTATTCAAGCTTGATGCCATGTTGGATAATTTATAGCACTCTCATATAATTAGAGCGGTACCAAACCCTAACGCTTCTGTGGTAGCTCTGCTGTTTTTACACTAGAAACGTGAAGGTTCCGAAACAAACAAACAATAATTTGGAAATTAATTTTCGATCATTTTTCAGCAATTTCGACATGAAAAAAAACAAAAACTATCGGTTGAATATAAATAAAATGGGATATGATTGATCTTTTGAAATCCTCAGAAATCGTTCGTGAAAATTAAAATTGCTAGAATTAATTGGGCATTGGTTTTCGTTTCTGAAAAAAATGGTTTTATTCCCAAACTTTGATTTCATGGATGGGAAAATCCGTCCACCTCATTAAAGGAATTTGATATAAACAATTTATGAATCATTTATCCTATCGTTCTCGCAGGCTTTAAAATTAATACAACAAACATTATTGTCGTGACCCGACCGAGATATCTAGTCTCGACCGTTCGTCGCAACAATAGACTAACGCAAAATGAACTCCCCCAAGAAATTATGACGTTTGAGCGGGTCGCATAATGAACGCAAAATGAACTTTTGTTCGAGAAGACGACCCGCTCAAATGTCAAAATCCATCAGGTGAGTGAATTTGATGAACTCCTGCACAGGTCTATTAGGTTCTGCAGCATGACGTCACGAATGAATTCGGTCCTCGTCAAATGAACTTTTTTGACAGTTCAGTAGTACTTTCCACTGACTCCGACGAGGACTCCGACAAAGTTCGAGTTCGTGATTGGTTGGCTGCCCCCGAGTCCAACGCGAAGTACTACTAATCTGTCATCAGTTTGAGGTTAGATACAGACGCTGCAGAACCTAATACTCAGCAAACTTATTGCCATTTCGCTCTCACACGATCATCCCGAAAAGTTTCTTGCTAGATGGAATCAAAATATCTGACAATCTAAGGTCATTCGCTACACGTTTAAACGAAATATACTACAAAAGAGTATGATCTAATGGGATAATAACTGAATGGAAATACGACAATGAAGTAAAGTGAATATTGTTTCCGACACGTTATAGACCCAATCTTATCTACTACAATTATAAATAATTTTTCGGTGATCGAAACCTGTTGATGATTATAAATAATTCGAAAACCGACGAACGCCTTTTTTCGCCTATTAAAAATGTACCAAATGTACTGTGTTTTTACCAAATTACATTAAATAAAGTTCAACCAACGCAGTACGCAATTAGTGTAGTCCATCAGTCCATCCATCAGCTTAAGCATCTGTTCACGGATGTTGATTTTTTTTATTCAGGAGGTGATGAATTGTATCAAACATCTGACAAACTTTTCATGATATTTATATGTGAGAGTGTAACACCCAAAGAATCAGGCCCCCATGCAATTTTACTGACGGCGAATGATTTATTTGCTTCCGATTTTTGTACTTTGTAGGCACTTCTACATTAATATATTGAAGTGCTTAGATGTTTTCATTTTTCAGTGTCCCACGGTAGAAGTTTTATGTTTTTTATGCATTTTATTTATTTTTCTTGGGATTTTAATGGGAATCTGAAATTGTAATACTGTGAATTGAATCAATAAGACCATTTCAACAATTCAACAGTTATTATTATTTATTTATTCAGACTAAGGCCGAAGTGGCCTGTGCGGTATATAAGAGTCTTCTCCATTCGGCTCGGTCCATGGCTACACGTCGCCAGCCACGCAGTCTACGGAGGGTCCGCAAGTCATCTTCCACCTGATCGATCCACCTTGCCCGCTGCGCACCTCGCCTTCTTGTGACCTTCGGATCGTTGTCGAGAACCATTTTCACCGGGTTACTGTCCGACATTCTGGCTACGTGCCCGGCCAACCGCAGTCGTCCGATTCTCGCGGTGTGAACGATGGATGGTTCTCCCAGCAGCTCATGCAACTCATGGTTCATTCGCCTCCTCCACTTACCGTCCGACATCTGCACCCCACCATAGATGGTACGCAGCACTTTCCTTTCGAAAACTCCAAATGGGCGTTGGTCCTCCATGAGCATCGTCCAGGTCTCGTGTCCGTAGAGGACTACCGGCCTAATGAACATTTTTGTAGATTGTCAGTTTGGTACGGCGGCCAACTTTATTAGATCGAAGCGTCTTGCGGAGTCCAAAGTACGTACGATTTCCAGCCACTATGCGTCTTCGAATTTCTCTGCTGGTATCATTTTCGGCAGTCACCAGTGAGCCCAAGTACACAAATTCTTCTACCACCTCGATTTCGTCACCACCGATGCAAACTCGAGGTGGGTGGCTCACATTGTCTTCTCTTGAACCTCTTCCTACCATGTACTTCGTCTTCGACGTGTTGATGAGTCCGATCGGCTTAGCTTCCCTCTTCAGTCTGATAGGCTTTCTCCATCTTCTCCAAGTTACGTGCCATAATATCTATGTCGCCGGCGAAGCCAAACAGCTGGACGGACTTATTGAAAATTGTACCACTCGTATCACAGTCCTCCATACACCATAATTCTAAACTTACGCACTTGATTTTTCTCTATTTGTTCGTATCACTAGAACTTTTATAAACATATTAGAATGTATCCTCAAACCGAACAAAAAATCATCTCGGCCAAAGAACTTCTAGCCACACCGTGCTGCCAAAAGGCCAGAAGTATGAAAATAATCCTTTATCGTTTATAGCAAAACTGTTTAATACGTTGACGCTATTATGTTACTTATAATCCTATCGATTTCAAGAAGTAAAAAAAATATTGTTTTTAAGTGTTTGAAAGGAATTTGGATGAGTGAATATATCTTCTCAACCAAATAAAAATGATTATGAATAATACCATCTGGCATCACGTTGTCGTCGAACGTGCATATTTTTGTTTACGTCGCATTTTCTACCGTCCCGAGAGAGAATGAGAGATTAAGATGTTTAGAGATTGAGTGAAAATGGCTTATGCTGGGAATTGAATTGAAGTATGTCGGAAAAGCAATCGCTGTGACTGAAATACGTGTTACCCTGGTTTTTCAACTTAAATGAAAACTGAAAAAACTGTCAAAATTTTTATCGGGAAAAGCGAAAAAAAAATGGGAATTTAAAAATCAAATTTCAGTGGCCTGTGAGCCTCTTGCAGAGGTTTGTGAGCCTCTGAAGGCACGCTTCCAAGCCTCTTGAAAGAAGAATTGCCTCTTGGAGGTAAACTGTCGAGCCTATAGAAAGGAGACTTACGAACCTCTTGAAAGGAGGCTTCCGAGCCTCTTGAAAGGAGGCTTCCGAGCCTCTTGAAAGAAGGCTTCCAAGCCTCTTGAAAGGAGGCTTCCGAGCCTCTTGAAAGGAGGCTTCCGAGCCTCTTGAAAGGAGGCTTCCGAGCCTCTTGAATGGATTCCTCCGAGAACCGTAGGATGCTTACAAGTTTCTTGCAACGGTGCAATTGCGCTTTTCGAAAAAAAAAACAAACATGGATCTCAAATGAACTTCCGCACCTTCAGACTCAAAATATAAGTTCAGAAGCATATCTACTCCTAATGTATTATTCAACATTTTGTTTTAAATAGGTTCATTGCATTACAAAGTTGTTCATTAGACGTTTTGTCCTTTTGATTTTTTGTCTCGCAGCCCTTCATACACTTCATATGCTGGTTGTGGAGGGCAAGTTTCAATAGGTTTGATTACTGATCGCCATGCATACTATACTTTATACAAGAAGGGTTTGACAAAATTCCCCAAACTCGCTAGAGTTAAGCCTCCGGAGCGACGCACAGAAGAGTAACTAGAACAAATTCGTGGACAAAACCCAAAAAAAAATTTTCAACGTTTATACATTCTTATATTTTTTTTAGATACTTAAAAACATTCTGCATACTATGGCTATTTCAGAAATGACCCAAAATTTTGTAAAAAAATATAATTAGGGCTCAAAAATGAGGTATTGGATTGGATTTTATCTACTTTATTTGTGGAGTATTTGGAAAATCTGATTTTTACACAACATAAATGTTATCAACCAGCTATTATTAGTACACAATGAGTAGATTATAGTTGTATGTCTCCATTTTGTTCATGTTTATGGTCAAATTATAAATTTTATGTTTCAGGTGATGACCATTTGAAAATCACTATTTTTTCTATTTTTTATGTTTTTCTTAAGAGGAAAAGGTAATCTATACGGCAAGATCCGGCAAAGATAAGTCACTTGGGTGTAACTTCAAGATATGGACTAAGCATTCCACGTGAAAACTCGTCCGCAAACGTCCGCAAATTAGATTCTGAGCTATTGGAATAAAATGCAATTTTTCATCATTTTAAAACAAAATTTTAACATTTGTTCATAAATTACCACATATAACGAATCCAGGAAAAAAATGTAAAAAGCTTGCTATTTCGCATGGATTTTGTCAAGACACAAATAGAATAATGGGTCTCCCATGAGTTGCGTTGATATCTTTTTGCAAACCTTATATTGAAATCGCTTATCAAAAATTCTGCATTGTAGAGAAATCGGTTATTACCTAGATTTAGGATGAACCCGTTTTCATTGGAGTGATCATAATTTATGAACGGTGCCTTATTATGATACTTTCGTCATGGCTAGCTATGATATCTTGTGGGCTTCGATTCGGACATGGTAATCGTTGTTGTTTCAAGCCATGGTATATAGAATACAGATGATTTATATTTCTTACTAAAGGCTTCACCTTTTCAGACCCTAATTTTAAAGGTTAAGATTTAAGGTAAGGAGAAAAGAGTGTTCAAACATAGAACAGTGTTTACTTTTGTGCATGCGAATTTATACAACCATTTTTCTTTTGGGATCTTGGGCATGGGTTAAAATAAATTAGATTTTTTTTCCTATGTAAATGTTAGAAAATCCATTTAAGAATAAAGCTTCAACTACGGGTTTTTAGCTATTTTGTGGATTATAGCCATCTTAGAATCGTTTGCGTAGCGAAAGCAAGAGATTTTACATAAAACGCGAGGTTTTATTTGAAAACATATGTTTTGACATTTTTATCTGGTTTTACACTGTTAGTTGGATAGATTTATCCAAAAAATCGCATTTTCCTGCATAATTGGCAATTATTACTTCGTCCTAGAAATATCATGCCCAAATAACCGCAAAAAATAGTTTTGGCCAAGAATTGGCTTATTTACTCCTATGTTCGACGCTTTGTATGTGACGAAAATTGTAGATGCTGTTTTGATCGGGAGCAGTCGTTATTTTCTTACGTTCATCGACGATGTTAGTCGAAAAATAGTGATATATTCTTTGAAGTCCAAGGTAGAAGAACTCAAAGCATTTCAAGACTATAAGGCTTTTGCAGAGAATTAAACGGAAGCAACGATCTGTATGGTGCATCCGCACTGACGACGGCAAAGAATACGTGCATCGAAATGTTCACATCTTTTCGCGTTAGAACGGACTTCAAGAAATATCAGCTCTTTACAGCCCATAAAAGAATGGTTCATCTAAAAGGATGAATCGGACAATAGCCGAATTATAAAATAAATCAACCGTCGATGATGAAGATATTGAAAATCTGTGAAGATGTCCTTGGTGAAACGTTTTACAGCGATGCAAATTGCGCACACGCTTAGTTGGGATAACCTAAAAGTCGGTAAAAAATACCGATTATCGAACTAAAGTGCACATACCTAAAAAGTCGGTAATCATCGATTACCTAAAGTTAGGTAATGGTGGTCAACAAAAATTATCGTTAAAAATGACCGATTTCGGAACGTTACTTTTTACCGAAAAATAGGTTTTTCTTTCTTGTTTTGGTTTTGAGAAAACGTTAGAAATTACCGATAATTAGGTTTTTATTCGGTGTTTTGTTTATAAGAAAAACAATTCTTCCAATAATTTCTTTTATTCTTAAATATAATGAATATGGGAGCTATACATGAAGTATTAATGGTGTTGCCAATGCACATCATTGCGGAACTATCTGGCGGTACCTAATATCATCTAATCTAATTAAGGACGACCTGGACTTGTAGTATCCGGAAACGGAGTGCGGCGATGAAGGATGAACGACGAGCTCGCAGGGCATGTTGCAAGTATTGTATACGCAGCAATTCTGCAAAAGACCCGGCTGGTCGAATATACCGTAAAATGCTGCTAGCAAGTTGGCCAGGCAAGATGTAAAACAACTTGGCGAGCGTGGTGCAATGGTGCATAGCCAGGTAAATGGGATATGGCTGCGATCCGAGTATTTTCGCGTCATATTGATGATGCAATATTAGCTGTATAAATGTGGGCAAAACAATAAAAATCGCGCTTTTCAAAACAAACCTTATTAAGAGGACTGTATTCGAATCCTTGATCCGGCCTAGGAGTTTTTCGGGTGAGATATTTGTATGACAATCCGGGGGCACAGAACATTCGTGTTTATCGCAAGATATGTGCATTCTTGAATGGCCAACCCTGAGAACCAACCCTGTAAGGATTTGCTCAGAATAATGACCTGCCGCCTCAAAGTTCTAGTCGATGTTCTAGTTCTTGAAGGAATATGATACCAAGAAATCATTTTCCGGATTCCTGTAAATAAACAACAGTTCCTGTACTCGAAAGTTGGTCCTTAACAATGGAACACTTACCATCAATTTTCAATCGTAAATTAGTCCGACGAAAGCAGCAGCAGGAACAGGAAGTGGAGATTGCAGGAGATTTATAGGAAAGGAAGTGCACAATAGATAGACAGCAGCAAACAACTTTTTTTTGCAAACACATGAAAAATGTAATTTTAGGTAAAAAATAACGTCCTCGTCTGAAAACGGCAAATACCTAAAATTCGGTAAAAACTAACGTTAATTATCGTTAATTTTTACCGATATTTGTAGTAAACATCCAGTACCTAATTTTAGGTAAAATAAAAACCTAATTTTAGGTAATCTTATCTAAGCGTCCAGCCAATAAGCATTCAGAATGTTCCGAGTTACCTTGAACCAAGATGAATACACAGCTAGGTGTTGCAATGTGCTCAGTTTGTGGAAGAGAAGAAGGCGGGGGTGAAAAATTCATTTTCAGTGCAAAACGAAAACAAACCGACTGGCTCTCCCATACTAAAATCCAAGATGGCTGAATCGTGAGTTTGGCACATTGGAACACCTAGTGTACAGTGACTATAATAACAGTGTCGTGAAGTGTCAGAATTGGAACAGAATCGTCTGTCAGTTGCATACACATGCGCGTCCCAAACGAGCAGGAGACCTGTCAAACATGGCACATGGCGATAGTCTTCTTATAGGACTCTAACCTAGTGGTGTATTCATCTTGCCTTGAACAACCAGAGGACCAACAATCATTGGCAAGGCGCAGTGCCATTCCTATCAAACAGAGCATAAAATATTCATCTTCATGAAGCAACTTCAGTCCGAATTTCGGCAAACATCGCATGATTATTCAAAACATAGAATGACATAGTCAAACGACTGCTCCACCAACTCATTCATTCGACTGTCACTGAGTGTGCTTACTATGTGCAGAAAAAAAAACAAAATTAGCATTGTTTATATTGATGTTTACCGTTGAAAGGGCCTCGCGGATGCAAATCGGATTTTGTTCTGTGTGATAAATTACTTTACTCAATAAAAACGTGTTCAGATTTCAGATAATTTATCGATTTGTAGAATGATATTGTAGCAAGGCACCTGCCGATAGCACTGGCCATATCTGACAAACGATTTGATCATGATTATGCTATTGTTTGTATTTCATCAGACTCCTGTATGAAGGGCCAAAAATGGGTGGGGTGGTTCCATAAGCAAAGACGCTTATGCGAATCCACGGGATGAATAGAGAATCTCCTTCCAGAAGAAAGTTCGTACATGCAATATTATAATCTAGCCCTCGTTTCCCAGATTGACCCAATAGATGGGGAGAAGAGCCCGCCCTTTATCCACGAGATGTTAACAATAGGAAGTTGGCGATTCCACTCTTCCTATCCAAATCGCTTCAATCGGGTGCCCTGATGGTTATTTTATATGTATATAATCATACAGTTTCAATAAAAATGAATATGTATATATATAATGGAATTTCCTCACCAGATTTCCGAGCTTGAAAAATACATCTTTCATCGTTTGTCCTGGTCCTTTCATCAGCACCATTTGTTTTGGAATAAATTGATCTCTCCAAAATCGAGTCCAAAATATCCTATTTAGAATCAGGTGAGTTGTCCAAATCTTGAAAATATTAATCTTGAATCCTAGAAAGATGGGATAAAAGAGGGAGCAGTATCAAACGCAATAACAAGCTAGTTAATTTATTCATCCTATTCCATGTTGTCTGCACCCCAAAAGATCGTCAATTTATCAAAATCGGATTATTTGAAACGCGGTAAGAAACATTAAAAGTTATGATCATACAGTAAACATTTTTTTTTATGTGCTGTGACTTAATATGTTTTCTAGTCTGATGTAAATCCTGTACCAGTGTTACCTGCTTAACTCTAAATTGTCCTGTGTTAGATGATCGCTTCGATATTAAGTAGATGACAGTTTAGTATAGAAAATAACATTCAATTCAACAGCTAATAAAAGCCCTTAATTGACCAAGAACCTCCTAAGGTTTTGGCAATACGGGGTAGCACAATTCTACATGCATCATCTATCTAACTGTAACCATACATCTTGACCCCAACACTAAGACCATCTTCAATATCTCACAATTGACTTCAGTCTGATGCTGAAAAACGTCCCCCGGGTACCATCAAAACGCACATCTGCAAAGCCACAATCATTTTTACAAATACATATTAAAGACTAGAATACATGAAAAACATATTTAAGCAAACGTACAGCGGGCAGCCCAAGGTATAAAACCAGAAGTACAAGAACAATTAAAATAATAATTCTTTGATTCAAATAATTTGCTGATTTTATTTATTCATTATAGAAATGGCAATCGTTCCCTACCCAAATATGAAATACAAAAAGAGCAAAAGTTGGATTGTTTGTTAATGTGTCAAAGACAGTTAGTGCATGGTGGACAATCAGACTTGACGAGTGTTAAGCACAGCCGTCGATGAAGGGACTCCCCACCTTTAAAATATCATTTTAATAAAAAATGATTTAATTTTAATAAATAAATAAAAATGATTTGTGTTCCACCATTGAAAGGGTTCAAAAGTAAGGGGCATGAAAGACGCTGTGGTAAAATTTCAGTCAAGTATTGTAAAATGTTTGTTTTCACAGCTTTTTTTCTACACCCATCAGAATGAATGATAATTCGTAGAAAGTTATTAATATCATGAACCTTCAAACTAATTGCATGAATCAAAGCTCAACATAAAAAGATAAACAGTTTTAATTTTGCATCTTATAGTTTCTTTTGGGAATGAAAAAAAAAACAATATAAAATTTAAAAAACAGTAGAAAATAGTTACAAAAATTGTTACTTTTTAACCATTGTACAGTTCAAATTCGCTGTTAGTATTAAAATTAGTGACAAAATTATAAGCTTAAATAATCAATAATAAGATCAAACCATTTGCACCGTGTCATACAACTGTAAATTTTTCATCAGTCATAATAGTCATTGTTAATTACATATTCGTTCTCTACAGTGCACATTACCAACGACCAATAGAAGCTGTAGAGCCTTAAAGAGGTATAAAATAGAGGCCACCTGAAAAATAATAATTCGTGTCCATTTTGCTGCCCTCAGTAGAAGCAAACCATGATACGATCACGAAAAGGGCGACGTTTTTTTTTCATAAAACGCAGACTAGCTATACGCCCGAAGAATATCACCAAGGGCTCATTCACAAATTACATAACGCAAAAAAACACCCACCCCTCCGTGACTTGTTTGTAACATTTCATTCATACCCACCCACCCCCATCTGTGACGCATAACGTCTTACTAAAATTTGACAAAAAATGATAAATTGGTATATTTAGTGAACTCTTCCTTAACTTCCTTCAATAATACTGTAAAATTTGAATTTAATGAGAAATTTCGTTTCTTATATTATTTTATTATATAAATTATTAATGTTACCCGTAACAGAACTAAACAAACCCACCCACCCCCTAGACGAACCGTAACATTTTGTAACGCAATAGTGTGTACCCACCTACCCCTTGATGCGTTATGTAATTTGTGAATGAGCCCTGTCTTCTATTCTCTAACAAAATGTTGGTACTGCACGGCAACGTACAAACTTAGTGTTGTGTGGAAGTAAAACCAGGACAGGACAGTTTTTTTCCTTCCAGTAAAGAAATTCAAAACAGGGAGAGTTTTCAAAGTGATGAAAATTACGATGAGTTAGAGAAAAGTAGAGCAGGAAAGCTCAAGTAGGACGATTTAAAAATATTAATAATAAAAAGTAAAGTGAATTGCTCCAAAAATACTTAGAATCTTCAATAAAATATCCTTTTTGTAATCCTGCAAATCGAGCACCACTTCTGATACATCTTGCCAACCGTCATCCTCCAAAGTGTAGACTTTCAAATCTTCATCAAAAAATCCAACAGCCGCATACAGTTTTTTTTTTCTTCAATTGTTTCAGTAGCTTCTTCGGCACATCGGTGCAATAATATCATAATTTATCGATTTGTAGAATGTGCATAAATATTCAATGACTAATATTCAACTGAATATTGACAGTCCAGAGCCGAAAATGAATGTGCCTGGAATTGAGCTGACAAGTGAAGAAAGGTGGTCTTCACCAAAAAAAATCGATTATTTTACACTCTGCTATCAAATATAGTGATATTAGGAGCTGTAAATACTTGTCTTAAAAGGCGTTCAGAAACGATCCAGACGGAATACGAGGTCCTGGTTAAGAATCAAAAATGGGCATTATAAGTTTGAACTACCGAAAGGAAGGAAACCTGAGTTGATCTACGAAGTGAAGCCGAACTCATGGATTGATTAGTGGAGCGATACAAAGCTCGCCTTGGTTTTCCCAGATAATAGGTGTCGATTACGATGAAATGTATTGTGATTAAGTACGCTATCATCCGATACTTGATGTCGATGTCCGTCAAGATGAACATTCAAATCCATCAACTTGATGCGATGACGGCATTTTTTCAAGGAGTTCTAGAATTTGGGACATCCGACCAATTAGACGTGGGAAACTTTCAACAAACATCACATGCAGTTGTTTGGGACTTTTATCACTGATTTTCCAAATTTATCCATATTACTATGCCTAAAACCAATGACAAGATAAAAGTAAGCATGAGTAAATTATTAATTCACTTTTGAAGATCTTTCGTAGCTCAACGATAACACGCGCGGATACAAAGTAGGCCAAGCTTAAGGTCACTCCTGACGGAATCCAAGATTCAAAGTGCTCGCGTTTTCGGGGGCACACCACTCGATACGGAAGCAACGTACAACTGTCATTTTTATTTTTTCACGCATGCTGCGACGCAGCAAAACTAAATCAACAAAAATGACAGTTGTGCGTTGCTTCCGTATCGAGTGGTGTGCCCCCGAAAACGCGAGCACTTTGAATCTTGGATTCCGTCAGGAGTGACCTTAAGGTGACGGAGTTCAAGTCCCGGTTTGGCGACATAGAATGTTTGTGCTGGTTACATTACACACGAATGGATAAATGGAACGCTTATCTTAAACACCGACATAATAGTGAGTGCTAGATGAATAGTCACAAGTGCGAAGTAGCAATCCCAGAAATAGAGAAAAAGGAAAATCTCTTCAGTTTATTCCATCGCTTGCACTTTGATCTTAGAATCACATATAAAACGTCCACTTCGGCATTATATACGATCGAGTGTTGGCTGAGATAAATAAATTCTGAGAATCTAAACTTGTACCAAAAATATAGCCAAAAATGTGATTCCATCGCATTGTTATTTCTCGGTCCGAACGCAAATATTTTCCAAACTAACATCGGCCCCTAACAACTTCGGCAAGCAAATCAAGCCCCACCGTCGTCGTCATCATCATCATCCATACTAACATTTCACTCGAAAACATTCCACAATTCCAGATGTGGAACATCCCGAGTCCGCCCGTCAAGATTTAAAAATAAGGAAACCATTCGTGCGAGAGCATGTTGTATACATGTTTATTAGCGGCGATGGAAGTCGGTTCACCCGCCCTCAAGCTTGCCATCTGACCGTGACTATCACGCCGAGATCGATCGCCGATCTCGGCGGGAAATATTTATGCACAAGTTCAAACAATAGCTAAAACAAACGGCAATGGACGCCTAATTGTGGCGATAAGTAGCCGATTTTAGACACCGAGATTGAATGTCGGCGATTGATGTTTCACACGTGTTTTTACTGGCCTCCACAGTGCAACATTTTCCGGGAGATGCGAATATCGAATACCAAAATGGATTGCAATACAGAATCAATCTGCAAGCAGTAGGGAGGAAAACATGTCACAGATCCAAAGCAATCAAAGCTTCGAGTTAATCAAAGTGACAGCCTGAATTCCTTGACAACTTGTCAAGAACAATCCCGAAAGTAGGCTGTGAAGGAACAACCTGACGATGAAATCGCCTGCTGTACATCGTTTATGCCACATTCCTCGGAAGCTTTCATCGAACCGAGCCGTCGTTGGCGTTTAGTTTGCCACTCTAATTGTTTACAACAGCACATCGCGTGCTCGTGAAGCATTGGGGGAACATCAACGCCAATGATGATGGATTCAATCAGTGACGAGGACCGCCGCGTCTCGTCACGCCACTACCGGCCAGCCCCGGCCCGTGCGCTCCAACCGAACGCGACGAGAGTCAAGGTAGCGTGGATCGGCATCTGGTTCGACCAAAGCCGCGTACTATAAACAAAACAACAAACTAACGGGCGCAGTACATCTTCTATCGATAGAATAAATACAAGGAAAATTCGACTAACCGACTGACCGTTAGAGATTGCCTCGCGTTCTAAACACAAGCTCGCAAAAATGATAGAATTGAGACAGGGCGAATCCGTTCACATGACCGCACAGGTATGGCCCACGTTGAGTCAAAGCAGAAACATTTGATAGCATAGGTGACTTTGATTGCTCTATTTTAAGCAAATGTGTCGCGTCCGCGGCCACGCCCCGCACGAGCGTAAATACGTTGCATGCCGTGTAAATCAGACACCAAATGTCTCCGCGCGACGACGACGAGGACGCATTTTTCAGACTCCCGAAATTTGCGCGATCTGCTTCTCCCGGCTGACAAGGGCGCCAGCTCCGCACCGCCGGTGTGGTGGCCGGCCGGCCAGCCTCCGACCAACCCACCCACCCACACGATGATGCCGCTCCGTTGTTTTTCTAAAAGTGGAAACATTTTGATTTCACCCAATGCTCTTGAGTGGTTATATTTAGAACATCGGTAAATATCACAGTTTTCGCCCGTTTTGTTCTTCTTGCTCCTCGGCGCGGCAATGTCTTTCTCTTTGCCCAATTTTCCACCCACTCGGTCATCGCTTTGAATAGGCGAGTTTTTCGCATCACTCCTCTGTGTGTCTGCTGTTGGCGGGGTTTGATGGTGCGGGCCGGGGCCATGCCTGCCTGATGATGGTGGATGTATTTTTTTTCTCCTTTCGCATGCGGGACGTGGGATGCGGTTTGAGTCGTTCATGACGTGCGGCGTTGTTTGTATGCTCAACGGAAAAAAGTTGTGTACTGGACGGGATAGTGGCATCGACGTAGGACTCAAATTGTAATCCAAAAATCAGGGAAACGGAAGACTTTGAGATATCTTTTAACTAATGTCGACTGGATGCGAAGAATATCCAAAAGTAAAAAGAAACATAATGGCAGCTTTCGTTTGTAACATGAAATAAACCTTTGAGTAAAAATAAACCAGTCTATTTATAGGAATTTTCAGCTTTTTCAAAGAATATTCCAAAGAAATTGGAAAATACAGGTTGAACTTCCCCGACAAAAAATAATTATTGGATGGAATCGATAAAAGATATTTTAGTAACTAGATAAAGATTGTCGCTGTCATCGCTGTCCGGAACATCTTTTGCTGGCGAGGATAGGGGATCTAAATGTCAATGAAGGAAAAATATATACGATTTGACAGTTTGATACCACACATGTTTCGGACAGCAGAACAAAGGGAATCGAAGCGACAATCTTTATCTAGTAACTAAAATATCTTTTGAATCGATAGACACAAATGAACTTCAAGCGAAAAAGGTCAATGCCCGTAAGAATTCATGACAGCATTTTCGAAGTAGTTCACAGAGAAATTTTCAACACAAATGTACCAGAAAAATGTTCAATGCATTTTTTTAGATAATCTCAAGGATTTTTAGGCTGAGTTCACAGATAAATCTCAAAACCCAATTCAAATCAAATCCCAATCTAACCCGAAATCAAATCAAACCCAATCCAAACCCAATCCCAATACCAATCAATCCACATACAATTCAAAACCAATCCAAATCGAAACAAAATTCAATTTATGTCAAACACAAATCCAATTCAATTAAAATCCAAATTAAATCCAATCCCAACTCAATTCAAAT
The DNA here is from genome assembly GCF_024139115.2 of Armigeres subalbatus. Lineage (NCBI taxonomy): Eukaryota > Metazoa > Arthropoda > Insecta > Diptera > Culicidae > Armigeres > Armigeres subalbatus. The sequence continues at coordinate 304,421,618 of NC_085139.1, read as the reverse complement.
CCAATTTAAATCGGAAGAAAATCCAATCCAATCGCTATCAAAATTTGATGCTGGGCTGAAGGCCATTAGGCCGAATGAGAAGTGGATAGTGAGAAGTAAAGAAGGAAGAAGGGCAGAAGGAAGAAGAAAAAAGAAGAAGGAATAAGAAAGAAGGAAGGAGGAAGAATGAAGAAGGAAGAAGAAAGAAAAAATAACGAAGAAAGAAGAAGAAAGAAGGAAGATGGAAGAAAAAAGAAGGAAGACGGAACAAGGAAGAAGAAAGAAGGAAGAAAGATGAACGAAAAAAGAAGAAGAAAGAACGAATAAGGAGGAAGGAAGAAGGGAAAAAGGAGAAGGAAGAAGTAGGAATAAGAAAGAAGAAAGAAGGAAGAAGAAAGAAGAGCATGAGCATGAGCATGAGCATGATGACCGTACAATTCGTAGTTGCTACTCCGTGATTGATCAGAACAAGCAAAATTGCACAGAGAACCAACAGATGAAGCCGGGACTAGCTTGTCATCCTCAATGTGCACGTTTCGAGAGTTCAAAACTTATAAGAATCAATAACGGCGCCGGCCACGTCCTTACTGTCATCTGGGAGAGGAAGGAATGTGAGTGTGACATCCGTTGTTACTAGAGACCGAGTATACCTCTGCATCTCCACGGTTGTCACAGGAAGGAATTTTGTTAGTGGGTAGGGATGTATTGTTACATAAATCTGGATTCACCTTGGTAAGTGATGCGATCTATGTAACACTTGAATTACATTAAGTCTTCCGGCAGCCGGCTGCCGAAAGAATACAATAAAAATTATTGTATACTTGTGTATTTAAATTTAATCATACGTTGATCAATTATGACTGTTTTACCTAGATAGTGAAGCTTATGTTGGATTAACTCAAAACTGGAACGGTTTATCCCGAATATTAGAATGGAATAGTGAAGTCTCAACTCTGTAACATTTTGCATAAGACACTCAATATTAATTAATCAGTAGACCTTGCTAGCTACGTATGAAATTTCACATGCCTTGTTTCAAAATTGAATGGAATTTACTGGTGTACTTTCATGATCGATTACCGAAGCACTCACTTTAGTTCCACGAAACTTTAGAGAAAGATATTCTATGTTGGTATATGTTTTAGTTTCAATCATTTTCTATTGCGCTTAATGACAAGTAATTGTATTGTTATATATGTACCGGAACTCAAAATAATTTTGTAAATCAAACGTTTGTAACTCTTACGTATTTTATTGCTGGATAGATAATTTGAAATGCGATTTTTAACCTTCAGTGTCAATCAAAGTCGCTTATCAAATAACAAAGCCATTGCGCGTCCGTATTTATTATTTTGCTATTACGTTTAATTGACCAGCTCACAAGGGAAAAGATCAAAATAATTTGAAAGTGTATGATTCTTGAAAAACTAAGTCGGTATGTGGGGCCCCAAAATGTACAAAAAGGTGGGTTTTGGTACATAAGATTTGTGGGGCTCAGGGCCATAACCCCCAGCCCTCCATAAATCCGGCCCTGGTCCTGGTATATGTACTGTCACAACATGTTTAACCCACTCATCCCCTGAACGACCCCAAAGTTCATCAGTAGTTCCCAATAAAGATTTTTGTTGATACAATTTTTATACAAATTCATAGATGAAGATGAATGAAAAGAAAATATATCATGGTAAATGATCAACCGATTATTGATTTTAATTCACAAAACAAAAGTTAACCTCTGTCATTAGTTCTTCACTCATCCAAGCTAAATTATGAGCACTTGATCATTTATTTATGATTATTAAATTTTTTTTCTCTACCTTGGTGTAAATGCTAGTTAGCCTTATAGGTTTCTGTTACCATTTTCAATTTTTTGCCCCTCGTACGCGATCTCGATCACTCGATAATCCGTTCAATATCGAGTAAGGGAGAATTCACTAAAAAAGTTTAGAAGTTTGGATGTGTCCTAATATAGAAATAGAGATATATTGAAACCTAAAAAACCTAAAAAAATATTTATATAAAATTGAAAACTTGCGCAAACATTTCAAAATAAACTGGACGCAAAATGTGTTTGTTTCTAAACTTAAGTCGTCCTAAATTCAAACCTAAACAACCCTGATTTTAAATGAAGTACCTAATCTTAATTTAATATTGTAATATTGTAAAATTATTGTCCAGTATGAAAAATTTCCGGATATAAAAACTGATGAGTTCTTATAAGACTCTAATTTTAGGTTATTTCAGAAAAAAAAAAGAAATAACGGAGGCAATGGATCAACTATGGGAAATGTAAACTAAAATATGTTTCCTACCAGGAAGAATATAAATAGAAGAGATAGCTATATATGTGATTGTGGAATCGAAATCAACTCGTGATTGGTCTACTTTCTCATAAATGTACCTATATGAATACAGATGCATGAGTAATCAGGATCAGGCTTGTAAAATGTCATCTGCATGTCATTTGACTAATTTGCTCATAACTTTCTTTAGAAGCAAAATTTCTTCCATAATTTTGAATGTACTCATAACGCTTGAGTAGGGTTATATTTTTGTCCAAGGGTACATTGCTCTAAGTATAACATCAAAGGCTGGAGAGTGAAAACTCTCCAAAATGTCACGTGTCATTTGACATAATGTCATTTGAATGACATTTTGCCTCCCACGCCCCAGATTACATATTTACAGCAAAGTCTCGTTAGACAAAGTTGTAGGCCCATTTAACCGCTATGAGTTCGTCATACAACATGAATTGATAGCTACCTTCTGCCACATATTCTGGGAAACTTATACAAACGAATGCAAATGACATTTTACAACACTGAGCAGGATCATCTCTTTCCAATGTTCTAAGAACGAGATATTTACATATGTGCATATCAAAATAGAATACTAAATACGAAAGAAAATATTTAAAACATAGATAAAAATTATACTTAATAATCTGCACCGAGAAAACGTGCAAATGTCTCAATCGGCCCTTAGAAACAGTGGCAACCACGATCACGCTCGAATTCAGGCCACGACGAATAGGATTCACTAATATTTCACAGCCTTCAGATCATTCTTGATTCGCCCGCTCTATTTCCTTGAATTTCGTCGTATCCTGTAGAAATACATGATCGTGGGTTGGTGACTCGTCAGGATGTCCGGTCGACGGGGGTTGCAGCGGCAGCAATTTCGACCATCTTCAAGCCAAGCCATATCTCTTCATGTGTTGGTACTCGGCCGAAATTTTGGTTTTCCGCTGTTGTCAAATCGAAAAAAAATCTGACGCGTGAAAAAAAACGTCTGCGTCGCAGCGCAGCAAACTACGATTTTCAAAAAAAAAAAAAAAAAAAAAAAGGAAGAAGAACAAAGAGAGAAAAAAAAAAGAAGAAGGAAGAAAAAATGAAGAAGACAGAAGTAAGAATGAAGAAGGCAAAAGGAAGGAGAGAGAAGGAAGATAAAATAAAGAAGAAAGAAGAAATTAAGAAGAAGAGAAATTAAGAAAAAAGGAGAAGGAAGAAGGAGGAAGGAAGAAGTAGGAATAAGAAATAGGAAAGAAGGAAGAAGAACGAAGAGAGATAAAAAAAGAAGAAGGAAGAAAAAATGAAGAAGACAGAAGTAAGAATGAAGAAGGTAAAAGGAAGAAGGGAGAAGGAAGATAAAATAAAAAAGAAAGAAGAAATAAAGAAGATGGAAGAAGGAACACTCAGGAAGAAAGAAGAAAAATTAAGAATACAAAAGAAAAAAGAATGAAGAAGAAAAAAAGGAGAACGAAGAAAAAAGAAGAAACAGCGAAGAACAAAGAAGGAAGAAGCCATAAGGAAGAACTGCCTAACTACCATTCGGCCTGAAAATCCAAATCCCATCCAATCCAAATGCAATACGATTTCGATCCGAATCCAAATCAAATCCAATTCCAAATAAAATCCAAATCCATTCCAAATCAAAACCAATTTAAATCCGATCCAATTCCAATCCAAATCCTATCAAAATCCATTCCAATTCCAAACCAAATCCAAATCCGATTCCAATCTAATCCAAATTAAAACCAAATGCGATTTAAATCCAATTCAAATTTAATCACAAATTGTATTCAAATCCAATCCAACTTGATTCCAATTCAAAATCAGATCCGAATGCGATCTAAACCCAATTCAAATCCGATCCAAATTCAATCCAATTCCAAATTCAATCCAAATCCGATACAAATCCAATTAATTTCCAATCCTAATGCAGTAAAAATTTAATCAAGTCCAATCCAACTCGATTCCAATTTAAAATCAGATTCAATCCAAATCAAATCTAATCCGAATCCAATCCTATTTCAATCCAAATCCTATCAAAATCCATTCCAATTCCAAACCAAATCCAAATCCGATTTAAATTCAATCCAAATTAAATCCAAATGACGAGACGAGCCAGCACGAGACGAGCCAGCCTCGGGCTGAAAGTCTCGATAATAAAGCCAAAAAAATCCAAATGCTATCCAAATCCAATTTAAATCCAATCCAAATGCAATACAAATTAAATTCAAATCCAATTTAATTCGATTCTAATTCAAAACCAGATCTAAATCTGATCCAAATCTAATTCAAATCCAACAAAAATCCAATCCAAATCCAATCCAAATCCAATCAAAATCCAATCCGAGCAAAATTCAATCCAAATCCAATCCAAATCCAATGCAAAATCCAATCCAAAACAAATCCAATCCAAATCTAATGCAAATCCAATCCTAATCCAATCCAAATCCAATCCAAATCCAATCCAATCCAGATCCAATCCAAATCCAATCCAAATTCAATTAAAATATGATCCAATCCAATTGAAATCAAATCCAATCCAAATACAATCCAAATCCAATCCCAATTCGATCCACATCCAAATCCAATCCAAATTCAATTTAAATCTGATCCAATCCAATTGAAATCAAATCCAATCCAATTCAAATCCAAATACAATCCAAATCCAATCCCAATCCAGACCTACTCCAAATCAAATCCTAATCCAATCCAAATCCAATCCAGATCAAATCGTAATCCAATTCAAATCCAATCCAAATACAATACAAATTAAATTCAAATCCATTTTAACTCGATACCAATTCAAAATCAGATCTAAATCTGATCCAAATCTAATTCAAATCCAACAAAAATCCAATCAAAATCAAATCCAAATTCAGTCTAAACCCAATCCAAATCCAATCCAAATCCAATCCAAATACAATCCAAATCCAATGCAAATCCAATCCAAAACAATTCCAATCCAAATCCAATCCAAATCCAATCCAAATCCAATCCAAATCCAATCCAAATCCAATCCAAATCCAATCCAAATCCAATCCAAATCCAAATCCAATCCAAATCCAATCCGAATCAAATCCAAATCCAATCCAAGTACAATCCAAAACCAATCCCAATCGAAACCCACTCCAAATCCAATCCAAATCCAATTCAAATCCAATCCAAATCCAACCCAAATTCCATCCACATCCTAATCAAAATCCAATCCAATCCAAATCCAATCCAAATCCAATCCAAATCCAATCCAAATCCAATCCAAATCCAATCCAAATCCAATCCAAATCCAATCCAAATCCAATCCAAATCCAATTCAAATCCAATCCAAATCCAATCCGAATCCAATCTAAATCCAATCCAAATAAAATCCAAAAACAATCCCAATCCTATCCAGATCCAATCCAAATTCGATCCACATCCTAATCAAAATCCAATCCAATCCAAATCCAACCCAAATCCAATCCCAATCCAAACCCACTCCAAATCCAATCCTAATCCAATCCAAATCCAATCCAAATTCCATCCACATCCTAATCAAAATTCAATCCAATCCACATACAATCCGAATCCAATCCAAATCCAATCCAATCCAAATGCAATCCACATCCTACCCAAAATCCAATCCAATCCAAATGCATTCCAAATCCAATCCAAATCCAATCCAAATCCAATCCAAATCCAATTTAAATCTGATCCAATCCAATTGAAATCCAATCCAAATCCAATCCCAATTCAAACCCACTCCAAATCCAATCCAAATCCAATCCAATCCAAATGCAATCTAAATCCAATCCAAATCCAATCCAAATCCAATCCAAATCCAATTTAAATCTGATCCAATCCAAATGAAATCAAATCCAATCCGAATCCAAACCAAATACAATCCAAATCCAATCCCAATCCAAACCCACTCCAAATCCAATCCTAATCCCATCCTAATCCAATCCAGATCAAATCCAAATCCAATCCTAATCCAATCCATATCCAATTCAGATCCAATCCAAATCCAATCCAAATTCGATCAACATCCTAATCAAAATCAAATCCAAACCAAATCCAATCCAAATCCAATCCAATCCAAATCCAATCCAAATCCAATCCAAATCCAATCCAAATCTAATCCAAATCCAATCCAAATCCAATCCAAACCAATCCAAACCAATCCAAACCAATCCAAACCAATCCAAACCAATCCAAATGCAATCAAATCCAATCCAAATCAATCCAAATCCAATCCAAACCAATCCAAACCAATCAAATCCAATCCAAACCAATCCAAATCAATCCAAACCAATCCAAACCAATCCAAACCAATCCAAACCAATCCAAACCAATCCAAACCAATCCAAACCAATCCAAACCAATCCAAATCAATCAAACCAATCCAAACCTAATCCAATCCTAATCCAAATCCAATCCAAATCCAATCCAAATCCAATCCAAATCCAATCCAAATCCAATCCAAATCCAATCCAAATCCAATCCAAATCCAATCCAAATCCAATCCAAATCCAATCCAAATCCAATCCAGATCCAATCCAAATTCGATCCACATCCTAATCAAAATCCAATCCAATCCAAATCCAATCCAAATCCAATCCCAATCCAAACCCACTCCAAATCCAATCCTAATCCAATCCAAATCCAATCCAAATGCAATCCACACCCTAATCAAAATCCAATTCAATCCAAATACAATCCGAATCCAATCCAAATCCAATCCAAATCCAATCCCAATCCAAACCCACTTCAAATCCAATCCTAATCCAAATCAAATCCAAATCCAATCCAAATTCAATCCAAATCCAATCCAAATCCAATCCAAATCCAATCCAAATCCAATCCAAATCCAATCGAAATCCAATCCAAACCCACTCCAAATCCAATCCAAATTCAATCCAAATCCAATCCAAATCCAATCCAAATCCAGTCCAAATCCAATCCAAATTCAATCCTAATCCAATCCAAATTCAATTCAAATCCAATCCAAATCCAATCCAAATCCAATCCAAATTCAATCCAAATCCAATCCAAATCCAATCCAAATCCAATCCAAATCCAATCCAAATCCAATCCAAATTCAATCCAAATCCAATCCAAATCCAATCGAAATCCAATCAAAATCCAATCCCAATCCAAACCCACTCCTAATCCAGATCAAATCCAATCCAAACCATTTTAAATCTGATCCAATCCAATTGAAATCCAATCCTTATCCAATCCCAATTCAAACCCACTCCAAATCCAATCCAATCCTAATGCAATCTAAATCCAATCCAAATCCAATCCACATCCTAATCAAAATCCAATCCAATTCAAAAGCAATCCAAATGAAATCCCAATCCAATCCAAATCCAGTCCCAATCCAAACCCACTTCAAATCCAATCCTAATCCAAATCAAATATAATCCAAATCCAGTTTAAATCCAATCCAATCCAAATCCAATTCAAATCCAATCCTAATCCCATCCTACTCCAATCCAGATCAAATCCAAATCCAATCCTAATCCAATCCAAATCTAATGCAAATCCAATCCAAATCCAATCCAAATTCGATCAACATCCTAATCAAAATCAAATCCAATCCAAATCCAATCCAAATCCAATCCAAATCCAATTTAAATCCAATCCAAATCCAATCCAAATCCAATCCAAAAACAATCCAAATCCAATCCGAATCCAATCCAAATCCAATCCAAATTCCATCCACATCCTAATCAAAATTCAATCCAATCCAAATCCAATCCGAATCCAATCCTAATCCAATCCAAATCCAATCCAATCCCAATTTAAACCCACTCCAAATCCAATCCAAATCCATTCCAAATGCAATCTGAATCCAATCCAAATCGAATCCACATCCTAATCAAAATCCAATCCAATCCAAATCCAATCCAAATTCAATTCAAATCCAATCTAAATCCAATCCAAATCCAATCCAAATCCAATCCAAATCCAATCCAAATCCAATCAAAATCCAATCCGAGCAAATTCAATCCAAATCCAATCCAAATCCAATCCAATCCAAATGCAATCTAAATCCAATCCAAATCCAATCCACATCCTAATCAAAATCCAATCCAATCCAAATGCAATCCAAATCCAATCCAAATCCAATCCCAATCCAAACCCACTTCAAATCCAATCCTAATCCAAATCAAATCCAATCCAAATCCAATTTAAATCCAATCCAATCCGAATCCAATCCAAATCCATTCCAAATCCAATTCAAATCTAATCCAAATCCAAATCCAATTCAAATCCAATCCAAATCCAATTCAAATTCAATCCAAATCCAATCCAATCCAAATCCGATCCAAATCGAGTCCAAATCCAATCCAAATCCAACCCAAATCAAATTTAAATCCTACCCAAATACAATCCAAATCCAATTCCAATCCAAATCCACTCCAAATCCAATCCAAATTCATTCCAAATCGAATACAAATTCGATCCACATCCAAATCCAATACAAATCCAATTTAAATCAAATCCAATCCAAATCCTTTCCAAAAATAATCCAAATCCAATCCAAATTAATTCCCAATCCAAATCCAATCCAAATCTAATCCAAATCCATTCCAAATCTACTCCGAATCTAATCCAAATTCGATCCACATCCTAATTAAAATCCAGTTCAAATTCATCCCAAATCTGATCCAAATCCAATCAAAATTCCATTCCAATCCAAATCCAGTCCAAATCCAATTCAAATCCAAACCAAATCAAATCCAATTCCAATCCAAATCAACTTCAAATCCAATCCAAATTGAATCCAAATCGAATCCAAATTCGATCCACATCCAAATCCAATACAAATCCAATTTAAATCAAATCCAATCCAAATCCTTTCCAAAAATAATCCAAATCCAATCCAAATTAATTCCCAATCCAAATCCCCAAATCTAATCCAAATCCAATCCAAATCTAATCCAAGTCCAATCCAAATTCAATCCGAATCTAATCCAAATTCGATCCACACCCTAAAAAAAAAAAAAAAAAAAAAATTAAAGTCCAATTCAAATCCAAACCAAATCCAATCCAAATCCAATCCAAATCCAATCCAAATCCAATCTAATCCAAATCCAGTCCAAATCCTAATCTAAACCAAATCAAATCCAAATCCTATCCAAATACAATCCAAATCCAATTCCAATCCAAATCAACTCCAAATTCAATCCAAATTCAATACAAATCGAATCCAAATTCGATCCACATTCAAATCCAATACAAATCCAATTTAAATCTAATCCAATCCAAATCCCTTCCAAAAATAATCCAAATCCAATCCAAATTTAATCCCAATCCAAATCCAACTTAAATCTAATCCAAAACCAATCCAAATTTGATACACATCCAAATTCGATCCACATCCTAATCAAAATCCAATCCAAATTTAATCCCAATCCAAATCCAATCCAAATTCAATTCAATTCATGTCCGATCCTAATACTATTCAAATCATATCAAAATCCATTCCAATTCCGAACCCAATCCGAATCCTATCCTAACCCGATCCCAATTCAATCCAAATCTGATCCTAATCTAATCTGAATTCAATCCAAACTCTATCCCAAAATCAATCCAATCTGAATTCAATCCTAATCCAATCCAAATCCAATCCTATCCCAATCCGAATCCAATCCAAACTCAATTTCAAATACCAATCTAAATACCAATTGAATCTCAATTCAAATTCCAATACAAATCCAACTTAAATCCCATCCAACCTCAGTTTAAACCCCAATCCAAATCCCATTCTAATTCAATTCAAATAATTTCCTTATCTGAGGGTTGACGACTGAAGTTTTGCTATTAAGATTGATTTATTTCGGCGATAGCAGTCTTAATAAGTAGCAAATACTTTGTTGCTCCTGCATCAGACGTTTCGGTTAATTTATTTAATTTATTTGCTACTTATTAAGACTGCTACCGTCGTAAGAAATCAATCTTAATATCAGATTTTTTTTAAACGATCTATATCCGAGGCAAATTAAATTCAATCGACATGTAGCGAAGATTTTGGTGGTAAGCTGAAGTCACATGATCAAAAATACGAGCGAAAAAAAATCGTGTAAAAACAGAATCCTGTGTGTGTGTGTGTGTGTGTGTGTACAAACTAACCCCCACTGTCTGGCAGTGATGTTATGGAAGAAAGCTGTCTGTTAAAACAGTCAGATTTAATCCGGGAGTTAGAAAGTGCTAGCTCTACTGCAGCTCCAGTAACCCATTTCAGAGTGCCTGGTATTTCATGTCCACTCCGAGGTCACTATCACTAACAGTAAGCCTGGTTATGCTACCGTTTATCAAATGGATAATGGTATCATAATCAAACTTCCGGATTCAAAATATAAATAATATATTTTGAATCCAGCGCGTATTTAGTTGAATTCATTATACATATATTTTTTAAAAGTTGTTGTATCTTACCATTTCTATGTTCCTCACTTTTATTTACTAGTCGCATTTTCGACCTGATTTTGTCACCCCAAAAAAATTTGAAAAATTTAGCCGTTCTTTTTATTTTTCTGAAAAATACCGCAAACCACAATGATTTTCAGGAAATAACATTCACCGCCCGTGATTTCTTATGAATCATTTCTGAGTACCTGTCAAGAATTTTGTAAGCCTTTTCGACTAGAAATTACTGGTTCTGTTAACGTATTTTGCCTTTTCAAGGCAAAAACTGATCGGGGTCGGGGTCGGGGGTGTAAAAACAGAATCCTGTGTACATCGAAATTCAATCGAAATTATATCAAAGAACATAATAAAATTAATTAAAATCAGACAGTAAGGTGGGGCAAGATGGGTCACGGGGTAAGATGGGTCACTGGGTCAGGGTCGGTTTTGAGCATCGTTTACATTTTGACGCAGAGTCATGGCTTTTTAAGAAGAATAATTTGGTTCTACTTTATTGTCACTCGATTTGAGGATAAAATTTCATTTTGGTAGAGTATGACAAGGTAAAATATTTTTCAGCTATGTTTCTTATGCGAAACATACTTCCTATAAAACGTGTGCAATGTGAATTTTAAACATTTTTTTGTAATATAGTGAAAGTGTCATGTGTAATGAAGGGGATGTTGTATTAACCGCTTTGACATAAATAAATTTGATCGAAAATTAGACATTCTAACATGAACTTGCAAATGGGGCAAGATGGTTCAGCACATACTGAACTGCAGACTTCGTATCCAACAAATTAGTTTTTTTCAGAGCTGATATAATCATTTTGAGTGTATCTTTGAACAATACTTTGTATCTTTGAAAGCAATACACGGACGACATGTTTGCATCAAAATCTAGAAACTCCCTTTTTATTCAATAAAATTACTAGCAATAAACCTATCTGTGATATGTGATAAAAACAATATTAATTACAGAATACAAAGATAACTCAATTTGCCCCGCTATTTGACTCATCTTACTCCGGCATTTTTCGATCGACAGAAAAATAGACTTTAGTTTAATGTCGCAAAATGAGCCAAAAAGTGGAACTTTCGTTTCGAGCTATTTTTATGAATCCATGTTGAACAGTTAAATGAAAATGTTTTTGTTTTGAGACATTGAGATTCGCCTTGGGCTGCCTATCTTGCTCCATTCTACCCTCCAAATACGATCGAATCGCAATCAAGTACAAATTAAATTTGAATGTGACCAAAGTTTAATTTATTAACTATTTTTATTTAAATCCACTCGAATTCAAATTTAATCATAATCCTATCCTATACGAAATCCGAATCCCATTGACTACTACTCTAATATAAGTCAAATCTAATCGAAATCCATATATTATTTCTTTACAAAATCGATATTCCCCAACGTTAGAGATTAAAGACAGAATAATTTCTACATTTTTTACAAACTACGATACAGACTGTATTCAGACCGAACAGCTTAAACGGAATAGTATTTCAATCAGGATCAATCCAGACCAGTCGGCGTCACGCCGTCACGTTCCTTCGGTGCCACTCACTTACGGAACATTGATCCCCGGAGCGAATAAAATACCATCCCGGAAAGCGCAATAAAAACGGATTATCTTTCTCACTCTCGACTCGGTTCGACTCTACCGGAGCGAACGGAGTCCAGCAACAAATACTTAGTAGTAGAGAGCCCCAATTCGAAGGTACCACATTTCTCGGAAGAAGCATGCCACTCGACTCGACCCCCATCGAGCAGCACCCACTCCATCAGCGGTGCGGTGGCAGCAGCAGTAGCCAGGGTAGATAAACCTCCTTCCACCTTTTGGTTCCCTTGGTGTCTGCTCCCCCTTGCTTGGTGATTGGCTCAGCGAAACTCAATTTACAGTAAATCCCCATAATCATATTGTCTGTGTCCCGATGATAAACAAAAACTAAACCCGCGCGCATTAACCCGAAATCGAAGGCAAACCCCCCCACCCACAGCCCAAAGGTCAAAAAGATATCTAATTTCTCTCCCTTTTCCACTCTTTTCCCCCAACAGGACGGAACGGCCGCCGGACGCCGAGTTTCGACTACGGAACGCCAGCCAGCACCAAGTGAGCCCCGGTTGCGGTGGAAATATGAGAAATGCTGTAACGACCTCAACAAGGCTTGCTGCGCTTCCCACCACCGTTGCTACGACTACGATCACCACGATAACGACGTAGGCGACGCCGATTAACTCATCATCTCCTGCGACGAGAAATTCCTATCGCCGAGAGGAATAGCAGCGATAATAAAAAAAAAAGTTGAACACACGTGTGCGAGCACCAAGTGGTTCGTGACTTTGCGCCCGCCAGGCAGAGCTTCGTAATTGCAAACGCGGGCAGGCGGCTCTTGAAGATACGAGTGCGGGAAACGTGATTAGTGGGTGATTGGATTTTTTTTCCAAAGGTTGATTGTTTGTCTCTCGGGGGTGGTTCGGTTAGTACTTAGGCGGCAAAATTCTCGCCAGCTTAGTGAACGAGATGGCTGCCCAGCCAGCTTGTACCCGGTTTTCGGACAACTACGAGATCAAGGAGGAGCTGGGCAAGGGTGCGTTCTCGATTGTGAAACGATGCGTACAGAAGTCGACGGGATTTGAATTTGCGGCCAAGATCATCAACACAAAGAAACTAACGTCACGAGATTTTCAAAAGTTGGAACGGGAAGCCCGGATATGCCGTAAGCTGCAGCACCCGAACATAGTCAGGCTGCACGACAGCATTCAGGAGGAGAACTACCACTATTTAGTGTTCGATTTGGTGACCGGTGGTGAGCTATTTGAGGATATTGTTGCCCGGGAGTTCTATTCAGAAGCGGACGCGTCGCACTGTATACAGCAGATCCTGGAATCAGTTAATCACTGCCATCAGAATGGGGTCGTGCATCGGGATCTGAAACCGGAGAATCTACTGCTAGCTAGTAAGGCCAAGGGTGCAGCCGTCAAGTTGGCTGATTTCGGTCTAGCGATCGAAGTCCAAGGAGACCAACAGGCATGGTTCGGTTTTGCCGGAACGCCCGGTTACCTCTCGCCAGAAGTGCTGAAGAAGGAGCCATACGGGAAAGCGGTCGACATTTGGGCTTGCGGTGTTATCCTTTACATTCTGCTAGTAGGTTATCCGCCGTTCTGGGACGAAGATCAGCACCGATTGTACGTGCAGATCAAAGCCGGAACGTACGATTACCCGTCACCCGAGTGGGATACCGTAACGCCGGAAGCGAAAAACCTAATCAACCAAATGTTAACAGTTAACCCGTACAAACGGATTACGGCAGCCGAAGCCCTCAAACACCCTTGGATCTGCCAGCGCGAACGCGTCGCATCGGTTGTGCACCGACAGGAGACCGTAGACTGCTTGAAGAAGTTCAACGCCCGGCGCAAGCTCAAAGGTGCTATCCTCACTACGATGCTCGCCACCAGGAACTTCTCCAGCAAGAGCATAATGGCCAAAAAGGGCGACGGCTCGCAGGTCAAAGAGTCCACGGACTCCTCCTCGACCACGGTCGAGGACGATGACTGCAAGGCCCGCCGGCAGGAGATCATCAAAATCACCGAGCAGCTTATCGAAGCCATCAACAATGGCGACTTTGAAACCTACACCAAAATCTGCGATCCGCACCTAACCTCGTTCGAGCCGGAAGCCCTGGGCAACCTGATCGAGGGCATGGACTTTCACAAGTTTAACTTCGAGAACGTGCTCGGCAAGAGCAATAAGGCCATCAACACGACGATCCTGAACCCGCACGTGCACATCTTCGGCGAGGACACGGCCTGCATCGCGTACGTCCGGCTAACGCAGTACGTCGACAAGCAGGGCCATCCGCACACGGTGCAAACCGAGGAGACCCGGGTATGGCACAAAAAGGACAACAAGTGGCAGAACGTGCACTTCCACGGTAGCCGCAACGGGAGCTTCAGCAACACGGCGACGCAGTACGACTTCGTCAACCACAAGTAAAGCACGGCCAAACGGCAACGGCGCCGGTCCCCGCCGATCACCACCTGCACCGCCGCCGCCGGTCGCGTACCGCCGGCGGGGATGTGGGGCCAAATAGATTTTCGCTGAGAGAGAAAGAGGAACGTGAAGGTGCATCAGAAGAAAACAAAAGTAAAGAAGAGAGATAGAGAGAGCGAGAGAGCGCACGTGAGCAAACATACATACACAAGTGAACACACTGGAAATTCATGGAGCAAAAATTGTAGTTAAAAGAAACAAAAGCTGAAATTGTAGGATTTAGTAGGAAACTCGAGTTGACAACACGGCAGTTGAGGAGGCAAGTCGAGAAGAAAATGGTGGTGCATGGTTTAGTAGTGTTGGTGGTAATCGACAACCGAAATTGTTTTGTTTTGATTATTGGTAGAAGAAACATAGAAAAAAAATACAAAAAAAAGAACTGTTCGTTGGAGAGATTTAAAACGAAAATTGGAAAAACGAAAAATTATTCAGCCACAGGTGAAAGTCTTTCACGATTGAAATGGTCTGACGAGCAACTGATGATGTGGGATGAAAAAGCTTTGACTTGCGTCAAATGGAAGGTAAGGTCCGAGCAAAAAAATGTGAAATTTTAAAGTTGTGGCGTTAAAAGGAAAAGCAAATAGCAGCACTTACGCGCATCATTGGACACAGTTGCTTTCAAAGTAAATTTGAAAGTGATCCTGTTTGTGTAATGACAAATACCGTCCTACCATGAAACATTCGAATTTGTTCATATTTGATTATCTGTTTAATGGCTTTTGTGTTTTCTGGGCAAAGCGTGAACTAAGATGGGTCTTATCAAGTATTTTACAAACGCTGATTGCCGTCTCTATCATGTTTTTGTCATTAAACAGCATAAGCCACGTCGGAGTCAGTGTGGAGTTCTAAGTTGAATGTAAGCTGATTTGAAGAAAGTGGCTAAAGCAAGTTTGAAGAAAAGAGACGGTTCATCGAAACGAAGAATTCTTAAGCGGGTCGTGTGACAGCTCAAGCTTCATGTTTTTCTAAATATATTGTCGGGCCGCCACCAAACCGGACCGCGCGATTGAGCACACGCGCTGCGACGCGAGTCGCGACAATTTGAAATATTTCATTAGTAGCGCGCATCATGCACGCATGGATGTACTATCATGCGCACTAATCAGAAATGAGTTGCGACGTCTGATAACTGCAGATATTTCATTTTATTGAAAACAAATTTTCGATTTTCTACTATACACGGAATAAATAAAATGGGGTGCGCTTCTTTCCTTGACCTGTAAAAATGGTATTATAGAATATTTTGTCAAATTAACAACCATCCGGTTCGTAGTGCACCTAATAGTACTGTCCAATGAGAGCTTGAAGTAGCTCGAAGTTTCGCCCTGTCCTGCTCATGTTCATTTGTCGACAAAAAAGAACGAGCAGGACGGGAACAACTTCGAGCTACTTCGAGCTGCTTATTGGACAGCACTAATATAAACAAAAATTTGATCTGATCTTGGAAAGTTAAGGAAAAAATAATTTTCCCGGAACAACTTGTAACTCCCGGAGAAGCTTTGGAAAACTTCAGAATATCTGAAAAGAAGTTTTGATGAAATTTATGGAAAGACGGTTCTTGTGGAGGATTTTTTTTATTCAGCTGAAAGTTTGAATAGGATCCGTAACTATTAGATAAATGTATACTGAAATTCTTTGACGACATTAAATTTGTAGCTTTTGAAGGTCCTTCAGAAATCATGTTTGAAGAACCCAATTATAATTCTATCCAAAATTTCGAAATCCAGAATTCTGCTGCGTTTTCAGAAAAGATTTTGTTGAAAATCCAGAAAAGTCTCTGCCCAGATTGAATGATCCGGTTTTTTACTCTGAACCCATAGGAGATTCAAAGAGAATTTGAATGCAAGAATTATGTAACCTGATTTGAATATTGAGCAGATTCTGCTTAGAACACAGAGCGGTTTTCACTTTAAGGAGGCTCTGAATAAAGATATGATTGTGGTCAGAATATGGAAAGCACTTAGCCAATATAAGAAGGATTTTTTTGTCCAGAGTTGAGTTGTGAATCTGCTCAAAATTTTGGATGGTTTCTATTCATAATCGAGATAAAGATCTATTTTGTATTTCAAATGTATTTACGAACCATGTTGAATTCTGGTTAATTGCGAGTGTGACGTTTTGAATCGTTGTTTCAACTTGCCCCGCACCACGCATTTCTATTTACCCCGATGGGTTGAAAATGCGAAGCAATATCAAATTACCAAAATACAAAAATTAAAACGTATCTTTCATCGATTTTTCATAATCATTATGTTTATTCAACATTGAATGCTTACCTCCCTCGAAAATTTGATGAAAAAAACACTTCCAAACATCAATTTGGGACCTGTTTCATTGGTACGTCAAAAAGTTAGTTCGAATTTTGCAAAGGGCGAAAAATAAACAATGGCAGGGATTGCTTTTAGTAGCTGCAATCTTCCGGGAATAGCAGTCAGAAGGTGCGTTTAGGGGAGTAATTTGTTGGAAAAAATAATCAGGGCATTCGGTTATTGCTGATCTAAATTACAGCTTCCGTTTCAACTTACCCCGCATTTCAACTTGCCCCGGTGTATCTCAGTTTTTTAAAGAGATAAAACAGTTTAAATCTAACAAAATGGCGCCTATTGTCAAAGCTTCTCGAATTTCGCGTAAACATAAGCTTTCCAACAGAATTTTTTATAAGCAAAATTGACAGTTTTTAAGAAAATTGTAAATCGGCATGTCAACAAAATCTTCTTGATGATCGGAACGAAACACACTGTCAATAATTTGTAAATATCTAGAAACAGTAGAGCCTGTGGCAGCCCTAAAACGGAATATAAACGGTTGGAGCTATTGAAAATCCAATAAATTGAGATTATTATGAATATCCCAAATTTCTGAATTGGAATTGTTTCGCTGATACTTGGATTTCATTTCTAGAAAATCAGATAATATATTCAACGGAAAGAAAACAGATTTCGAAAAAGATTGATGGTTTAAAAAACATCGACAATACAAAGTGTCCTCTTTATAAACTGAATAGTCCTTAACAGAAGATTTCCCCTACAGTGAAGAACCGAATCTGCTCAAAACTCTGGAAGAATTGGGCCCTCGTTCATGGTTGCAAAGGATAATGCATCGGTCAAGAATATTTACGCATTTGCCCAAAAGTACACGCGGCGCTTCCCAGAGGAAAAGACGCACCGCACTTTTTGCTGCGCGTATACTCGATTTATATGGGGAGATAACGGCGTTTCCTAGGGTGCGGTTGTTCCTTTTGAATGGGAAACGCCGCGTGGAATATTGTGCAAATGCGCCTTTGAAAACATTACAATAGCCGAGCGGTGTATCGTATCGACAGCACCCTACAATACATGAACCCAGAGGGTTTGCAGAAATCGCTCTCAATAGAAAACGAACAACGATCAAAGAAAGGCAAACACTGTTCCGAAGTAGAAGTAGGCGCTTGCCCGGATCAAGGCAATGGTGGAAGTGATTTCTTCTTTAAAAGTAGGCGCTTGTCCGGATTAAGACAATGGTAGATGTGATCCCTTCTTCAATAATAGGCGCTTGCTCAAATAACGGCAATTGTGGGTAAGATCTCTTCTTCAATTGAAGCCGTTTGCTTGGCATAAGGCTGTGGTGGACGTGATTCCTTTTTTAGAAGTAGGCGCTTGCCCGGATTAAGGCAATGGTGGATGTGATCCCTTCTTTAAAAGTAGGTGCTTGTCCAGCATTAAGCAACGGTAATTGGGATTCTTCTTTTGGATGTAGGAGTTTGCCTGGAATATGTGAATGATGGACGTGGTTCTGCCGTTTCACTTGTTTCCTTCTGAAAAATTTCTACCATCAGTCTAAATCTTTCAGAACATTTCCTCTACGTACTCTGTCTATGTGAATAAAAATACAACAAATAATCCTTTCCTTTTCACAGTTTCAAATTATGCCAAATGTCCGTTATGCCAAATGACCTTATGCCAAATGACCCAGACCCATTTAGGCTGAGGCTTAGCAACTACTGTTACTGAAAAGGCAACATTTCAGAACGAAAGAAACCGTCAGGTCCATATATTAACTGTCAAAGGTCAAGTGCCCTGCGGTGTTTGGCTACTACTGAGTTGACTCAGAATTATGGAACATTTTCCCGTGAAGTTAAGAAATGAGTCTCCTTAAGGTTCTAAAAGAATTCTGCTCATAATCTCTTCTGCTCAAAGCGCAGATTTTTCCGCACGAATTCTGAGACCAAGCTTCTCATAACACAGACAGCATCCCAAGAGAACCCAATTGCATGGATTGTGTTCCCTGATTTGAATACTGCGAAGATGTTGTTTACAACTCGGATATGTTTCTGACCTGAACATTTTATAGTCAGAGAGTCCCCTTTAACTGTGAATTTCTGAAATCCCAAAAGCTGTCTTCATCTGTCCAGCAACGGGTTTTGTTAGCACATCCGTTTTCTGGTTACCCGAGCTGATGTGCCTCAATAACCGATCTCCTTCTCTGCTAGGCATATTGTACTACGGTGGTTCATTTATGTCAAGAAACTCGAAAGCCACGCCACCACAACGCCTCCTGCGATGCAGCTGACAAGGCCATATATTCGACCTCCATCGTAGAGAGCGCCACAGTTGGCTGTCTTCTGCTGCTCTACGAGACTGACCCACATCCAAACTGAAACAGGTATCCCGTGACTGATCGTCGTGAATCGGGGTCGTTTCCCCAGTCTGCATCACTGTATACTTCAAACGCCGCATCAGATACCTTCCGGAAGACGAATCCCTGCATTTTTGTACCTTGAAGGTAGCGTACTTCGTACTTGGCCTTTGTCTAATTGGCTTCACCAGGATTTGTGCAGAAGCTGCTGACAGCGTTAACCGCGTACGCGATATCAGGACGAGTACATTGCGCCAAAAACTGTAGACCGCCAAATAGCTCGCGGTACGGAACGTCCTGCATCCTTTCCGGCTTCTGCTGCGTCTTTGGGCTCATTGCTTTCACAAGCCGCTGGCGTCGACGTCGGATTACAGTCCACCATATTGAACTTTTCAAGCAACTCATTAATATCCCAAGTAACATTTTAAGTTTTATAACGCTCTTGAAGACCATTATTTACTCTACAAGAGTGTGATAAAACCAGTTCAAACCCAAAATGTTACTAGGGATATCTTCGCTGTTCCATCGTTATGGTGTCACAAGTTCGCATTCCAGGCACCTGTTTGACCTCACCCAAATCCTTCATATGGAACTTTTCTGACAGCTGTCGCTTCACCGAATCAAGCCACTCGGTATCGTCCGAGAAGAGCAGTAAATCATCAACGTATAGTTTATTGTTTATTGTTTGCTTTTAAATTCATCTGACAAAACATTGTCTTAATGAATAAAATCTTATTAACTAATTCGCATATCCTAATTAATCCGCCGGATGAAGGTTACCAATGGAAGATTGAAGTCGAATTCAGCGTACACCGTGTTGAAGGATGCAGCCATTGCACGGATCGGTTCATGTGTCTATTGCGGGCTTCAAGAGAAAGAAAATTCCGTGGTCTCATTATCCGTTCCGGTGCGTAGATATTGAACTGGCGCAGAATTTCTGGAGAATCTATGAATCCGGTTAATAATATAGCAGTAAAAGCTATTTGTGCGATTCGACGTCGGTTTTCCAGAGTGTCAATTCCTATCAGTCTGCATCGATTCGCATATGGGGGTAGATTCACCGGATCGCGCCAAGGTAGGTGTCGCAAGACACGACGAACGAATTTCTTCTGTACGGACTCAATTCTGTCGATCCAGTAAGTCTGATAGGGGCACCAGACGATGCAACAATACTCTAGTTGAGATCGTACGAGCGAACAGTAGAGCGATCGTAAACAAAATGGGTCTCAAAAGTCATTCGCAATTTTGAAGATGAATCCGAGCGTACGGTTGGCCTTATTAATGATTTCATTGTAGTGGTGCTTGAAAGAAAGCCCTGATCTAAAAGCACTCCCAAGTCTTTAATGCTGTCCACTCGTTCCAAAATAATCCCGGACATGCTGTATTCAAATAGTACTGGATGCATCTTACGGTGAAAGGAAATTGATTTGCATTTTTGAATACTAAGCGTCAGATTGTTAGTGGTACACCAGAGCTCGAATTTGGTTACAAGCTCCTGCAGTTGCACACAATCTCCAATGCTGTTGATTACCATGTATATTTTAAGATCATCGGCAAAGAATAGACGGCAGCCGGGTGGAAGTACATTTGCAACTTCATTGATGAATAGAGAGAAAAGCAGGGGTCCAAGGTTACTGCCCTGAGGCACTCCAGAGGGGTTTGAAAAAATAGCAGATTCAGCACTTCCAATTTTGACACAAACCGTGCGATCAGTGAGATATGTTTCAAGCCAGGAAACCATGTCGTGACAAATTCCGAGCTTTGCGAGTCTGCTGAGCAAGATACCATGATCAACTCTATCGAACGCCGCCTTGCGGTCAGTATAGATTGCGTCCACTTGTCTGCCTGAATCGATATTGCGGATACAGAGTGACACAAACTCAATAAGATTAGTTGACGTTGACCTCTTGGAGTAAAATCCGTGCTGAGATGTCGTAATGTAGTTTTTACAGCTTGCAAACAAAGCTTCGTTAATAATAATTTCGAATATTTTTGAGCAGCTGCACAGAGAAGTTATACCTCTATAATTCTCAACGTTCGATTTGTCACCTTTCTTAAGAACTGGGAACATGTACGAAAATTTCCATTGCGTAGGGTACTGGCTTTGTCGTAGTGATAAATTAAATAGTAACGTAAGAGGTGACACCAACGTGCTTGAGCATCTTTTCAGAATAAGTGAAGGAATACCATCGGGTCCAACAGCTGCAGATGATTTCAGCTTTCTTATTGCAGATCCAACATCTTGCTCGTTAATCCGGAAGCAGCGAAAGTCGAAAACGTTCTCTGGCGTTTGTCGGGTGGCATTTTCGATTTGACTATTAGTCGCAACATGGCTGTTGAACGCGTGCATGAAATGAGATGCAAACAATTCGCATTTATCCTCGTATGACTGAGCCCAACGTTCTTCAAAGTGCATCGATGATGGAAGACCACTCTCCTTCCTCTTAGAGTCAACAAACGACCAGAATCGTTTCGGATTTTGTCGTAGGTCTCGTTGCATTCGTACAACATATTTACCGTACAAGAATCGATTGTACAGTCGGTAGTCATTGCTGCAGCGGGTGAAATGTTGCTTCGTGTAGGCGTTACGATGATTGGAATATTGTCTTAAGGCAGCTGCTCTCAGCCTCTTTAGACTGCGTAGACGACAATTCGACCATGGAGGTTTAGGTACAGGTCGTTTCAGAGGCACATGAGTTTGAAAAATTCTGTTGATAGTGTCACAGAAATATTCAACACCCTCGTCAATATTTTGTGCAGTCTCAATCGGTGACCAGTCAATCTGGGCGAACTCTACCTGAAGTGCTTCAAAGTCGGATCGTCGGAAATTGTATGTGGGAGCAACAGGGGACTCATCATAAACGATTGGCGTAGGCAGCATCAGTAATAAATAGAGCGCTGGGTGATCGGCGTCAAGATTTACCAGTGGATCGATAGATTCTCGTACTGCACAACAATCGAGAGCAGGTTCATTGGCAAAGACTAGGTCCAGATAACGCCCATTTTGGTTGGACACCATGTTAAGCTGTGCTAGTTCGTTAAAACACATACCATCGATCAGTGCGCTGGCAGAGGCAGAAAGTATTGAATTTGAGGCAGGCTTTGGGAGTCCATCATCTGATATTTCCCACAACAATCGTGGTTGATTGTAGTCATCAAACTGAAGAAAAATATCGTTGTGTTTCAAACCAGCCATGACGTTTCGAATGGAATCTAGATGGTTATGAACGCAAGACAGATCGTTTCGACGATCGGGCGGAAGATACAGAACGCCAATGCTAATATGTTTGTTCTCACATTTGATTCTGACCCACAATTGTTCCAAAGAGTAACTGATCAAAGCAGGGTCGAGGAAGCAGGTAAGCCTTGAAGAGACAGCAATCAGAACACCACCGCCGCGGGTTTTCTGGCTGTTTAGAGGACAACGATCAGTTCTGAAAACTGTGTACTTATCCCCGAAAAATTGTGTAGAAAGCAGGCGCGCGTCTAGCCACGTCTCAGTCAACACGATGACGTCATAATTGCAATCCAACGCCGCGATGAAAAAGTCATCAATTTTGGTTCTCAAACCGCGCACGTTCTGATAATAAACGCTGATGCTCTCGGCACTGGAAGGACACTTGTTGTCACGTTGCTTCGGCGACGATTGATTCACAACTCGGTTTTGTGGTGCGTAACTGCAAGTGTTATGTACATCAGGAAGAGAACTGTTCGGACGGCATATATACTTGCCTGCAGTGGGAGTTTGGAAGCCCCCTTCTCCGTTCTCAAACACAGGACTGGGATGACTGTTGTTCGCTGGCAGCGGAGGCTCGACTGTGTTGAGGGGATAGGGGGCTTCCTTCGAGCTAGCAGGCATGCATCCCAGTGTCCGAGTAGCCACAACCGGAACCGGAGGATCAGACGAAAGAGGAAAACTAGGAGCGAAGCATATTTCAGATGGCGAATAAATTTTGTTCAATACGTACTTGCCTGTTAAGGCAGGCTGGAAGACCCCTCCTCCACACCCAAACACAGGTCCGGGATGACTGCAGAGCGCTGGCGGGAGTGGCACGACTGTGATGGGGGGACTTGGGGCTTCCAATCTGCTGTTTGTATTGCATCCCGAATTAAAGATGTTCAGTTCAGCTCCATCACTGGTGTGATTGGTGACGATGTGATTAAAGGTTGCAGTAACGGCGTTGCAGGTTTCTTGTTCTTTGGCAGCGTTCGAAATTTTGAGACTCTTGAGTCTCCAAAGTCTTCGAACTCGCGGAATAGTAATCCATCAGGCCAAGTAGATTTGTCCAAAGCTTTTGCTTTCAAAGATGGGTCGAGTCCAACCTTGAATGATATGAACGAGAGTCCGGAGGTGTCCTTATCCTTGGGAACTAGTTTTACAACGGAAGGGTTGTCATCAGTCTCCAAATTCGTTTTGATAAAAGTTGAAACAGCTTCATTAGTGGCATCCGGTCTGAATTTCGAAACGTACAACCAGAATTTTGAATTTCTGTCATCACCGATAATGGGCACAATAAGAGCGTTGTCGTCGGTTTGCTTGGTACCCACTTGGCAAATGCTAGAAGCCCTTACTCCTGATTCGAACTCGCGTGGTCGTTTATTAGCTCTTCTTTGCTCGAGTGTAGGCCACATGTTCCTAATTACAGGTGTTGATTGGGCCGGGGGCTTCGAATTCAGTTGCTTAATTTCAGTTCGTAGTTCGGAGATGGCCGTCGCCAAAGAATTCAATGGGGACATCTCGTCAGCTCTGGTCGAAATTGCACGGAAATGTGAGTTTTCGAAGAGGTTCGCACAATTATCACACATCCAAAATAAGTTTCGTTTGTGGGATGTAAAGTACGATAGCAGAGCGCGAGTAACTCCGGAGCATGCATTCATATGGTATGTTAAACCGCAATATCCACGACAGACAACATATTCGATTCCAGTGACTGCCTCAGAGCACGTGTCTCAACGAATGGTGTTCAGATGCTTTTTGGTGCGCAGATGCGTGTAGACGTGTGTACTATGGCAATGAATCGACAGCTGCGGGCAGGAGCTTTCAGCAGACAATGCTACTAAAATAACAGTTTTAAAATCGGAAAAACAGCACAATAGCACAAGCGGCGGAAACTATTTCAGTGTAACACGATGCACTAGTCACTTGACTATTACTAAACGATCACAAGAGGTTTTTACGAAGCGGATTGAAGTGAATAAAACGAATATAAGTTATGAACAAAAACAACAAGTCAAACAAACATAGCAGTGTTGTCAGATTATCATTGCGATGATAATGATCCGCTTCCCGTCCGCCATAAAGTATACGCAAGGATCATAACTGGAACGTTGGAACTTCTCCTCCATAGCGCGTTGCCACAACTGCTTCTCATCGGATGCCATAGCATCTTGAAAGGACTGCAGCTCAACAGTGCTCGAACCAGCGCCGCCGTGTCGGGTGGTGGTTCCTGAGACACGGATAATCTTTTAGGGATAACACTGAAAGTCATATGGGGCCCTCCTTAGCCGTGCGGTAAGACGCGCGGCTACAAAGCAAGACCATGCTGAGGGTGGCTGGGTTCGATTCCCGGTGCCGGTCTAGGCAATTTTCGGATTGGAAATTGTCTCGACTTCCTTGGGCATAAAAGTATCATCGTGTTAGCCTCATGATATACGAATGCAAAAATGGCAACCTGGCTTAGAAACCTCGCAGTTAATAACTGTGGAAGTGCTAAATGAACACTAAGCTGCGAGTCGGCTCTGTCCCAGTGTGGGGATGTAATGCCAATAAGAAGAAGAAGAAGAAGAAGAAGAAGACTGAAAGTCATATTATAATCGCGATACTTGCCTGGTATATTGCGCTCCCGTTCACTGTGCCTGATCGCGAGAGGAGCTATTGATTGTGAATGGAGCGCGATGGCTTCTTCTGATGATGATTCCAAAGATTCGTCTGCACTGATATACAACGGCGCGTAGTCATCGTCGTTCTCGAATTCTGCAACATCTTCGGGTTCTTCACCAGCTCCGTCATCCACTTTGTCATCGAGCATTAACGGTGATCGGTCTACTCCTCCTACTTTCGATTCACTGATCAGAATCTGCTGCACCACTGTCCGACTTTCCGGAAATACATTCACTGGAACTTCTGCCGAAAACTGCTCCTCTTCGCTCAGGAAAACTGCATTTCGAACAATATATATCGCTTTCGTCCTCGGTAGGTACACTCTATATCCTTTCGACTGGTATGCAAAGCCAACAAAGATACCCGGCTCAGACTTTGCATCCCACTTTCACCTGCGCTGCTTGGGAATGTAACACATCATCTTGGCGCCAAACACCTTTAGTCCAGATAGATCCGGTCGCTTTCCGGTTAAACGGTCCTCCGGAGTCACCGGAACACTCTTGGTTGGCGATCGGTTTATCAAGAAACTCGCCATTGCTGTAGCTTTCGCCCAGAAGCGCTTGTCCAGGCCTGCGTCCAGTAACAAACAACGAGCCTTCTCAACAACGGCCTTGTTCATGCGCTCCGCCAGCCCATTTTGCTCGGGGTTATACGGCACAGTCGTTTCGTGACGAATACCGCAACTGCGCAAAAACTGCTTCATCTCCTTGTTGACATATTCGGTGCCATTGTCTATGCGAATTGCTTTAATCCTCTGCCCGGTCTGGTTCTCCATTAGGGCTTTGTATTCTTTGAAGCAGTCAAGTACCTTTGTTTTTGACTTTAGAAAGAACACGACCAGTTTGCGACTGGCATCGTCGATTAGCGACAGAAAGTATCTGCTACCAGCGATTGACTCCTGCTCCATCGGACCGCACAAGCCCTAATGTACCAGCTCTAGCACCTCGGCCGCTCGTGTGCCTTCGTTGTTGAACGGCCGTCGAAAATGCGTTTGCCTTCCAGGCACGTGATGCACGTAGAAATCTTGGCATTACCGAAATCAACTCCATCTGCCAAATTTCGGAGCTTCATCAAACTTTACTCATTGAGATGCCCCATTTTGCGATGCCACAGTATGATGTCACCCTTCGACTTCGCAGCGCACGAGATTTGCTTGTCGGTCAAGCACAGTTTGTACAGTCCACTTATTTCCTGTCCAACGGCCTGTTCCTGTCCAAATCACCACTGTTGGACCACACTTCGCACGCATCCTTGGTGAACTGAACTCTGTAGCCCTTACTGCATATCCTACTCACCGAAAGAAGGTTGATCGCAATCTCCGGAACACACAGAACATCGGAAATCGCCAAATCACACGGCTCTCCTCCAATGTCCGCCTCCAGCTCCACATTCCCAGTAGCAATCACGGATAGTTCAGCATCGTTGGTCACACTAACGCGCTGCGACGCTTCCTGCACATTCAGTAATAACGCCTTACTGCCGCATAGGTGCGATGTGGCACCTGAATCGAAAAGCCAATCCGACTCACTTTTCTTCGGGTTCTCAAATGTGGTCATCGTTGCATTCCTTCTTCCAGACTTGTCCTTCTTATCCTTCGGTTCATTTGGTCCTTTCTGCTGGCATTACGAAGCAAAATGACCGAATTGCTTGAACCTGTAGCACTGGATCTTCAATTTATCGGCCTTCTTCTTGTTGGCGGGCTTCTTCTTGCTGTAGAATGCTTCCTGCTTGCAGTCTCCCGTCGAAACAGCACCAATCTTCACATCCTGGGGTATCTTTGCTTTGACTGCGTCCGCCGTGATACGAGTTGATGCTTCGAGACCCATAATCATGGGTTCGTATGACTCCGCCAAACCCATCAGCAAAAGACACGCAAGTCAGGTATGTTCATGTTCGTTTCCACTGCAAGGAGATGTCGCTCATAATATGGTTGTGCTCAGAATATTAAAAAACACATTGTGGAAAAACATTTTGCCATTTTTAAATATCAATAGTCACGATTAAATTTTCAACAAAGATCTCAGGATCAATTTTGACAACACTTGTCAAATGTTGCTTGGTTGTCACGGAAACTTCGATACAATGTTGTTTTATACGAAGCGTTCATCCCACAATCATCAGAAAAAATAGGCCAAAAACGTTAAATCAATTTTGGAAATATCAATTTGGTCGGCGAATACAGACTCCATTGGTTACGTGCAGAATTCGACAAATCAAGTCAAACGTTAAAGTGGCTAATCGTATCGATTTTTTTAAGTAAAGAACCTAAATATTAACACAAGAAAATCGACTCTCACGCTGTGAGAGTTTTCGTATTTTTCCCGTTTTTTCCTGCCCAAAATAAAAAAAAGAAAAATCAATATTTCTTAAAAATTTTCTCTATAATTCATGTTCAAACAAACCAAGTATTCAATGGAAAGCAAACCAATCAAGTGACGTGACAAAATAAACGAAATAAAAACAAACAATGGGTACTTAAAACACAAATGCTAACTTAAAGAAAATGCTCTCTAGAACATTTAAAATAAAAACTAGTGAGGATATAATCCAGACTTAAGTAAAACTGAAAACAACTACTAGTAAGTAAAATAAAAAAGAGAGGCAAACAACAACAAGTAACAGAAACCATAGAAACCTATTAAAATTCGTATAAAACTTATCGTTAGTGCTGTGCTACTTTAAACTAAAAACCAGAAAAGTTCTAGACGCAGAAGAAACAATGCAAACGTTTGCTGCTGTGATGCGAGACAAAGATGGACACAGGTAGAGACGCGAGAGTGAGAAAGATGTCGAAGAAGAAAAGAAAGTCAGCCTAAGAACCCAATGCCAGCAGCATCACAAAACGGCACAGCAGCCATACAACCGCAACAGTACACAGAAAGCAAGAGAGAGAGACACTCATGACACATCATAACACTCAAACACGAATAGAAGCATGCCGATAAACAGGAAACAAAAATAACAAAAGACGAAATGGAAGATAAACATCGCATCTTATAAGCTACAACTACTACTATTACTACTTACAAACAGACATCGTCGCCATATTAGATAGAAAACGTTTATAAATACTTGGAAGAAAAAATGCAAGGATAATATTGAAAGCAAACAAAAACAACACTATTTACGCGCATAATTGTAAAATAAAATTATCATCAAGAACACAGAAAACGAAGCTATTGCAGAACGCAGAATAATAGGAACCAAACCGCGAAGGTGGGGTCAATCGAGTAGGCATAGAAAGTTTTCTCTCGTCGTCGGATCTTTTTTCTCTCACTTTTAAGGCAGTTTTCAAATGCTCACTCACACCAAATCAAATCATTGCATCGTTGTATTCACCGCGCCCCCCATTGCAATCTCACACACACTCACGCATACACATGAACAAACACACGCACTTGCATTCTAAAAAAAAAGAAGAAGAAAAGAACTTACATAGGATTGTAGTGTAGCTAAAATTCGGTTTTCAAGTAAACGAACCAAAAAGCAAAACATTTATGAAAGCTCGATTCTCTCGGCTTGTTGACCAAACAGAAGCAAAACAAAACTATAGAAAATCATTCAATCGCACCGCAGGGTGCGCATACTAGGACCTTAGAACGGAAGGAAAGTTAGGATCGTATATTGTCCCCTATTTGGAACGAATCTTAGCGAAACAAAAATGGCGACGAAGCAGATCAACTGTCAAACGGCTGGCTTCGTTCCTAGCTTTCTCGCAGACCTTAGTCTCGAAAGGTAGGAACGAACCGACCGTGTGATTCTTCCTTGATCCTTCGTCACACTTCTAGCACTTGAAATCTCCCACAATGCAACCCGCCCCAGTAAAAGAATCAGAAACCAATATGAAACCCGAATCGTTGTTAATCTCCCCTTCTTTTTAACATTGACAACCACGATTGTTAGAGTTTAAGGCGCTAAACCGGAACGTTGATCCGAATCGTTTGCACTGATGGGCACACCATCTCGCAGGCCACCGCAGGCAATTCGATTTCCGCATCGTAAAAAATATGACCTTCTCACGGCAGCAAAAAAAGAATCCCCAGTTTCCCGTAGTCAAAGCAAAAAAAAAAAGATGCATGAAAAGGGTTCCACCTCTCGAAATTGATTATTAACCTCTCGAACACCCGAATCCGACCTCCAGCGTGGCGAGACACTGGGCTGAGGGAAGGGATGATAGCAAAGCGGAGCACCGGTCAGATAACTAAGATTTTTTCCCTCGCGCCGGATTGGGACGGATCACGAATAAATAAGACCAGTTCGGTTCAGTACCGCCCGGTTCAGTGCGGCTTCTTCGAAGCCGAACTTTATCACCTTCGGTCGGCGGTACACGGGCGAATGTATCGTGTCGGGGGGGAAAACTGCGATTGAAGTGCTTCATAACAAAAATCAAACATGACCGGGCCTTGAAAATGGAACTTTGGATCACCCGTCCACATCCAGCTCGGTCGGTCGGAATATTGAAAAAGAGCACATGGAGTAAACACAACCCGAGATGATTAACGATTGCCGACGAAAGTGAAAATGGGAATCAATCTTCGCTTCGGCGCGGGCCTCCCCCGGTCTGGTCCGTAGGAAGACACGCGGCGGAAGCAGAGGACACCGAGGCCTAACAGAAAACATAACGGTAAGTAGCTACCTTACTACACATACATACATTAAATATATACCGATCGGGGGGCCAGAATTAGGTTAGGGAGTTTGGAAAACAGACAATTTGCTGGTTCCTGGATCATGTTCGGTTGGATGGAGGACGTGTCGGATGAGAGATTTATACAATTATTGATTGGATGCGAATGAATGGATAACCTTGGCGGCGCGCAAATAGCTGACGCGATTGATGGATGTGGATTGATTCAGGTGATTTATTTTGCCATCATTCCGAGTCTCGGATTGAAGACAAACATACCACCCCCATTAATGTTTCGAAAGGTTTTACTGCTTCATTTTTGCTGTGCTGTTAGAATCAAACTTCTTGGTGCTGTACCATTTTTCACCTGAATACATCTAATGGAAGTATAGTGAAACTGAATGGAGAATTATTGTGATATAAAGGCAGACGTACCAAATATACAGATTTGTCTTTATTATGTAAATACTCAAATTGTGGGGTTTGGGTAAGATACCTTCAGCGTGTGTTCATAGATTCACACTTCAGTGTGTCAATCGGTGAGCAGTAAAGCCATGACTTTGACTCTGTATCTTTTTTCAGATCTCGGTACTGTTGTGCACACGCATCCACGAAGAGCCGCCATTCCGGACTTTTAGGGCCATACACAAATTACAAACATAATGCAGAGGTTTGGTTTGAAGGAACGAGCTATGGACTAAACGGCTTGTCTTTGCACTGTTGGGCTTCTGTTCTTGATAAGGAAAGACTGGTGTACAGATTTTCTAATGTTTATTTTCTTGATGACTTAAAGGCTAGGTTGCACATAGGCAATGTCATGTTCTTCATTTTCATTTATTTAGTCTACATCTAACCAGATAACACTGAATCAACAATTTGACGCCACAATACACGGTTCGAGGCCGCATCTCTCCATCCTCGAATACGCTCCACGCTCGCCAAGTCGTTTTGCACCTGGTCTGCCCATCTCGCTCGCTGCGCTCCTGCCGTACTGCCGAATGGGAAGCGAATACCATCTTTGCAGGGTTGCTGTCCGGCATTCTTGCAACATGTCCTGCCCATCGTACCCTTCTGGCTTTAGCTACCTTCTGGATACTGGGTTCGCCGTAGAGTTGGGTGAGCTCGTGGTTCATTCTTCGCCGCCACACACCGTCTTCTTGCACACCGCCAAAAATGGTCCTAAACACACGTCTCTCGAATACTCCGAGTGCTTGCAAGTCCTCCTCGAGCATTGTCCATGTTTCATGTCCGTAGAGAACAACCGGTCTTATTAACGTCTTGTACATGACACATTTGGTGCGGTGGCGAATCTTTTTTGACCGCAGTTTCTTCTGGAGCCCGTAGTAGGCCCGACTTCCACAGATGATGCGCCTTCGTATTTCACGACAAACATTGTTATCAGCCGTTAGCAAGGATCCAAGGTTAACGAATTCCTCGACCACCTCGAATGTATCCCCGTCTATCGTAACACTGCTTCCCAGGCGGGCCCTGTCGCGCTCGGTTCCGCACACAAGCAAGTAATTTGTCTTCGACGCATTCACCACCAGTCCAACTTTTGTTGCTTCACGTTTCAGGCCAGTATACAGTTCCACCTTTGCAAATGTTCGGCCGACAATGTCCATGTCATCCGCGAAACGAATAAATTGACTGGATCTGTTGAAAATCGTACCCCGGCTGTTACACCCGGCTCTCCACATGAAACCTTCTAGTGCAATGTTGAACAACAGGCACGAAAGTCCATCACCTTGTCTTAGTCCCCGGCGGGATTCGAACGAACTGGAGTGTTCGCCCGAAATCTTCACACAGTTTCGCACACTATCCACCGTTGCTTTGATCAGTCTGGTAAGCTTCCCAGGGAAGCTGTTCTCGTCCATAATTTTCCATAACTCTACGCGGTCTATACTGTCGTATGCCGCCTTGAAATCAACGAACAGATGGTGCGTTGGGACCTGGTATTCGCGACATTTTTGAAGGATTTGCCGTACAGTAAAGATCTAGTCCGTTGTCGAGCGACCGTCGACGCAGCCGGCTTGATAACTTCCCACGAACTCATTCACTAATGGTGACAGACGACGAAAGATGATCTGGGATATCACTTTATAGGCGGCATTAAGGATGGTGATCGCTCGAAAGTTCTCACACTCCAGCTTGTCGCCTTTCTTGTAGATATAACCCCTTCCTTCAACTCTCCGGTAGCTGTTCAGTTTCCCAGATTCTGACTATCAATTTGTGCAGGCAAGTGACCAGCTTTTCAGGCCCATCTTGATGAGCTCAGCTCCGATACCATCCTTACCATCTGCTTTATTGGTCTATTTATATTATATATTTTCCCTGAAATTTAATTAAATGCGCCAAATTGTTCTGAGAGAAAAAAAACTGATTTCCGCCAATTTGCCAATTGTACCTATTGAAATATTTTGACTCCTCGAATTTCTGTAAGAATTTCTTCAGAAATTCCTTCAAAAAATCTTTTCGAAAATCCTTCAAGTTTTTGTTCAATTTTTGAAATTATTCCAGTTATTTCTTCGAAAATTTCTAGTCTAGTCTAGTCTAGTCTACACATACACAGCCAGTTCGTGAAAGAATCCTGGAAAGTGATAGATTCGACTACATCTATCAATTTTCTTGTCATTATTTATCTTTGATGCACATTATAAATGTTTTTCAATAATAAAAGCGGCCAGGCCTACTGTGCAGCGTTGTTTAATATAACTGTGATAATCAGTTTTAAATTTTATTTCACATTCAAACCATAGAACGGGGACATCTCGTACCAACCGTTCCGTTTATAATGTTAAGTGATGTTTAATGAATCGTTGGTAGTGACTTTGCTATAAGGAAATTTCTTCAGTAAAACTATTAGAAATTGTTTCAACTTCTCTAGGAATTTACCTAGGAAATTCGTTTCGGTGTCCCTCCAGGCAGTCCTTTGGATTTTAGAAAATTTTGTTGTAATATTTTTTTTTTGAAAATTATTAAAGATTGGAAGGAATTTTTGGAAGAGTTTCTAAAGAAAATTTTAAACATAAAATTTTCGAAGGAACCCTTGAAGTAATTTCCTAATGATTCTTAAAACAATTTCTGAATGTATTTTTGAAGAGATTTCTGAAAGAATTTCTTAAGTCATATCCAAAGGTCTCAAGGAATGTATTAAAATTTGAAGGAAATCCTTGATGAAGTTCAAAGGAGCTCCAAGAATTTTCTCCTAGAGTTTTGGAAGGGATTTTTAAAAAAGGGAGAAGTTCCTAAATAAAGAAAGTCACAAAAGGAATTCTGCTAAAAGAATTTCGGGAGATTTTTCTGAAACAATTCCCATAGGTATTCTTAAAGGAGTTCCCGAAGGATTTTTGATAGATATTTCCAAAGACATTTTCAAAGCATTTCTAAAAAAAATGTATTAGGATTAGGAATTGCTTCGGAAATTGGTTAAGGTATTTCTTCGAAATATAATATGGGATTTCTCAATTTCCTTCCAAATTTCCCTTGAGAGCTTCTTCAGAACATGCTCTCAATTTTCCGAATTTTTTTTTTCGGAATTCCTTCCGTCATTCCTCGCGATTTTTTCAGCAACCCTTCCAGAAAATGTTTAGACCATGGAGATTTCTTTTGCAATTACTTCGGATTTTGTTTTGAGTATATTTTCAGAAGCATTTAGAAATTCTTTCAAAAATGTTTCGGTCATTTAGAATTCCTGCGAAAAAATCCTTTTTTTTCGAAATTCCGTTAGGAAATCGTATGGAATTTTCGGTTGAAGCTCCTCCGAAAATTCCTTTAAGATTTACTATTTTATTCTTCAAAATTTTTTATCAAAATTCTTGCAGGAATTTCCGATTTATATTGTTTTACTAAGGAATTTCTGGAGGAATTTCATAAATTATTTTTAGAGGAATTCCAGAAAGAACTATTGTATAATTTTCTAAATTATTTGTGGAAGAAATTCCTGGTGGGATTCCCAAATGTATTTCAGGAGGAAATTCCGAATGAATTTTTAAAGCAAATTTTAATGCACAATTAGACTAGATTTTCTAGTAGAATTTTTTGATGAGTTTCTGAAGTAATTTCCTAAGAAATTATTAAAGGAATTCATGAAAGAATTTTCAATAGAATTTCCAAACAAAAACCTATTGGAATTTTCATATAAATTTCTAGATTTCTACATGAATTCCTTTTGACTCGTTCCTTCAGGAACAACTGAAGAAATTCCTTCGGGAATTCTTCCATGAATTTTTCCAGGTTTTCGATCAAAAATTTCAGAACAATCGTTGTTTAAAATCTGAAAAAATAAGACAAAAATATCGGAGTTGCAGTCGATTCTTCATCATACTTCTTCAGATATTCTCAAGAATTCCTTGGGAATTTACTTCAAGAGTTGTTTCGGAAATTTCTTAAAGTAGGGGAGTGTCTCCGGTTGTGGGCCGGGTTGCGTATTTCGCTCATAACTTTCTTCAAGTCAACATTATGCAGTAAAATGAACACCAATGGAAAGCTACAGACCTTAACTTTTCTCTAAAATAACTAGGGTAACGGTACCAATAGTGGAAATAGTAGTAGATCAAAAAAAAAAATATTTTTTTTAGATTGAAAATTATGGGAAATTTACAGCTTTAATATCTTAGTCAATAAATAAACTAATAAATTTGCTAATAAAAATGAGATAGATGCAATTTAACATCAACAATTACCAAATATTGCTTGCACCACTATGGGCACACTGTTCCTTTAGTGGCGGTAAAAATTATTTTTGGTTCCCATAGTGGTGCTATCCATTGGTTTCTTATGAGGCTCGCCACTATTGGTACCATTGCACCACTATAGGTCCAAGGGAGTTAATTTTGTTTAGGAAAACCATTGTTTTCAATAGTTTTTCAAATGAAATCTTAAGATAAGTTGCATTTAACAGGATATTTGAAGCACGACGCATCAACTGAAACCATCGTTAAGAGTATAAATATGATAAATCACATTAAAACCCCACTACCTCCACTATTGGTGCTACCTCCACTAAGTTACCCTATGTTGTTTCGAAAAAACGGAAAAAAGTTGCGGCTACTTTTATAGAGTGTTGATTTCTGCCCATGTATTGACGAAAAAAGAAAGTTTATTTAGGGGAACTGTTCCGTTCTCCATCTCACTGTACATATATTCATCGCATACGTTCTCACTGCTGAAAAAAATACAAAAATAATAAACAAATAAAATACCTTTTTATTGCTTTGTTTTTCATGTGATGGAAATCAGAGCTATGAGATGAATTCAAGGAGCAGTAACCCTATTTTAGAAGTCTTCATTGACAAAAACGACAAAATAATGGGCTTCAATTGCAAAATTAAAGTGAATTAGGCCGTTACAAATATTATATTGTAATTATTCCACAGAGAACAGACATGGATGCTCGAACAAAATTTCGTTAAAAACGTGTGTAAAGATTTAAATCGCACCTCAGCGCCGCCAACGCAGGCTGCCCGACATAAAAACTCAATTCCACTAAGTGATGGCGTTGGCATACACTTCATAAACAATGTAGTGCTGCCACCTAGGAGCGAGCCTGGGAGCAATTCGGAATGAACACTAGCGCTAAAAAGTAAAACACGGCAAATTTTAACCATATTTATCAGCACACTAGCACCGCGCAACGGGGGCATAACGACATACTTTAAAATGACCAGTACAAACTTTTACACAAGCACGCGAATGAAGATGAACGTCTGTTCTGCTCTCCGAAAGGTTCAGGGGAGGGGGGTGGTATAAAAAATAAATATTAAAATTGAAAAAAATAAAAAAAAACTCCTCGGATTTGTTAAAGAATGTTTTGAAAATCCTTAAAATTTCCCACATTTTTTTTGCTACCCCTCAAAATATTGTTTTTGGCCTTATTCTTGCATGTGAAATAGCTGGTTGTCATGCCAGCGCGCTTGAAATACACGGGCCTACATTTAGGTAATTTATTGACCCACTACCGGGAATGATAGACATTTTTCGTTTGTTCATCAAATTTACGTAACACTAACATTTCACTGAAATTTAATATCACATCACAAAGTACACTAAACGTACTAAATTACAAAATATATAACTCACCTCTTTTCAATGTTTTGCTTCGATTAATCGATTATTTGAAAAATTACCGAATATAGAAACAAAAAAAAAAACAAATCCCGATTCCTTTGTTTTCTTGCTGAAAGATGCCATATGCGTGTGCCCTCTTCGATATTGGCTCTGATTATGTGTGGTGTCCTTCTACAAGCTTGTCATTGCTCAGATTTGTCGTATCTGTCAAGCGTCAAAAATTATTCAGGGTAGCCCAGAACCGGGGCCGGCTCACAATCAAGGGCAATCCCCTATTCATCCAGGCGATATTTCATGAATTCATCCAAAAGTTCATTCGGAAAATCCTACAGACATTTTTTCGTAAAAAATACCTCCAGTAGTTAATTTGGTTAGTTATTCCGAAATTCATTCGAGCACACCTTCAAAAATTCCACTAGGAGTAACATTGTAAATTACTAATAAGGCAAAGACAAAGATGCTGTTTGAACGAGATGGCGCCACAACATTTAAAGTAAAATTAATTTCCTTGTATGGACAAATCATCCTTTCTCATTAACTACGCATCGCATCAATATGAAACCTAGGTCAAAAAGCAACAAATAATTTTTAGATTTTTTGTTCCCACGACTTGTTTTACAGTTCTAAACAATAAAAGAGATTTCATTGTACCTCCATACTAAATTCTAGCTGTATACTTTCAATTTCTTCAAGACTGTTCTCCACCTCGTGTGTGTGGAAGGAACATTGAAAGCTTACGATATCGAACAGCAGATGTCACTAGTGTATATGCAATATTACATTGATACAAACACACAGCAACACCACCTGTCGCCTGATATTGAAAATATTGCAATTATACCGTCAGGTGTAGTAGGGTGTAGTGGCTGTTGTTTAAATATTTAGGAAGGGCCTCAAGCGGAATTTTTGCTAGAACGCAACTGACGATCTCCTATTCATCGATCTCCCGTGATTCATTACAAAATTCCTCAAGGAATTTCTTTAAAAATCCTACAGAAAAAATCTAGAAAAACCTTCAGAAAATCCTTAAGGAATTGTTTGAAAAAAAAATCCTTCAAAAATTCTGCTGAGATTTTTTTTAGAAACTCTTTTGCGAATTCCTTCCCGAGCAGGAGGAATTGGCTCAATAATACCTAATTCTGTTATTGATACCATACTCTGTTATGAACAAGCCCTGCATAAGAGATAAAGTACTAAAGGAATAATACCAAAAATTAATATGGACAATACTTCAGGAATAACATGTTCTGGTATAAAATTCTATTTCAATGCCAAATGCATAACTAATTATTATTCGTTTGGTATTCAAGTTTTTGGTATTATTTTTCGGTATTTTACCTCTTATGCAAGGCTACTTCATACCAATTTATGTTATCTAGGTCGTCGCTGCTGATCGGGCTTAGCAATATTTTCAGAAATACCTTCAAGTATTTCATCGGAAATTCTATTCCCTCAACTTCAGTAATTCCTTCGGACTATTTTTCAGGAATTTCCGGACGGATTCCTAAAGGAGTTTCTGCAGGTGTTTACTAAAGGAATGTCCGACTCTCTCTCTCTCTTCTCTGGGTATTCCTCCAATAATTCCTTCGGAATTTCCTCCAGGTATTCTTTTGAATAATCCCCAGGAAATTACTTTGGAGACAGTTCCCCAAATTCCTTTGGAAATACATCAAGATATTCCCTAAAGAATCAAAGAAGGGATTGCGTCTTGGGAATTTCTTCGGAAATTCCTTCCGAAATTTCTTCAGAAATTACTTTGGAAATTTCATCGGAATTCCTACGGAAAATTCTTCGGCAATACTTAAGGAAATTTTCTGGAAAACCTTCCGAACCTCTTTTAGGATAACTTATTTAAGAATTCATTTAGAAATTGCTTCAGGAATTCCTGAAGAAATTGGTTTAGGAATTCCTTTGAACTTTTTTAAGAAATTGCTTCAGCAATTATTCCAGTAATTTCTCAAGAAATTCCTACGGAATCTCTAGAAAGAAATTCTTGTTATTCCTTAAACATTTCTTAAAAACTTCATTCAGGAATTCTTTCGATTTATTTTAGGAATTTCTATTCAATTTTTATATTATTTTTATTAATATATTATTGGAAAAATTCTCCCAACAAAATTTCCGGAATCAATCCAGCAGGAATTTTGAAAGGAATTTGGTATGGATTTACTGAAAGAAAGGATTCCTGGAAAAAGTTCGGAAGGAAGTAATTCTCCTGGAGTAATTCCCGGAATAATTTCTGAAGGATTGCATACTTCCAGAAATTTTTAAATCAATTTCATGAGAAATTCCTCAAAGATTTTGGGAAGGCATTCCCAAGACAATTTCTGTAGGAATTCCTGAAGGATTTTTTTTGCACAGGTGGCAATTTTGTTCCTAACATTCAAACTCTTGATAGATTTCTTGTCATTCTTATACAAATATATACTTGGATTATGCGCATTTGTCATATGTTTAGTACAAATTTACAATTAGGTATAAATACATAACCCTACACGGATTTTTTACAGGCGACATGTGATATAAAGCAACTGAAATGCTGCGATGGGGCCGCGTTGTATTTTACTCCACGATAAATACCTAAACGACGTACCGCCACATGTTCACGCTAGCTTTCATCTACTCAGTGACTGAGTAAAATTGTATTGCTCTCTCTTTCTATCCCACGGAAATTTTACTCAATTTCCGTCAAAAGCAATACAACTCAAAACTATGAGTAATCCTGCTTTTGACGGAAACTGAGTAAAATTTCCGTGGGAAGAAAAGAGAAGGCAATACAATTTTACTCAGTGTCTCTGAGTAGGTGAAAGTTAGAGTGTTGTCCATCACGTGCACTTCCAGCCAAGAACAATTTGCCATGCATCATACACGCATTATTTTGTATGTGTAGGTCTCCTGCTTTAACCGCAATGGGCGATGTATAGGTAGCCAAGGCGTTTATAGTTAGCAGTGCACGGTTTGGTGCCGATGCAGAAAAGCACATCGCACACTGTTTCAGAAGCCCCCAAAACGTGCCGCCTCTTGCCGCTTTTCATGGTGTGTTGATGTGAAAATTGACTATTTTTTCTAAAGATTCCTTATTAACTTTGACAGATTTCAAGATAGATCAAAGTAGTCTTCTAGACAAACATGTTTTTTGAAATTATGCACAACTTTCTAGAATAAACTATAGTGCTAAAATCATTTCCAAAAAAGTTATGCTCAAAATATGATTTTTGGGGGTCATTCATACAAAACGTGCTCTAATTCCTTACAAAACCGTTTGTCCAATATTGTGTCTTCAGAAAAGATGTTCCAATTCACATTCTTTTTAACATTGCCGAGAACAACCACTGCTTTTGTACATCTGCTCTGTGTTTTGGACATAAAAGCAAAAGATATTTTAGTTACTAGATAAAGATTGTCGCTTCGGTTCCCTTTGTTCTGCTGTCCGAAACATGTGTGGTACATACCTGTCAAATCGTATGGATTTTCCTTCTTTGACATTTAGCTCCCCTATCCTCGCCAGCAAAAGATGTTTCGGACAGCGACGACAGCGACAATCTGTATCTAGTAACTAAAATATCTTTTATAACAGCTCCCAGAGACAAAATTTTTAGAAGAATTTTTTTTTCGAAAGAAAAAACTTCAGGAAATCCGTTCAAACCCCCCCCCCCCCCCCCCAGCGACCAATTTTCTGACTTTGCCACTGATTTTTAATATTATTTAATTTTCTGAATACATAACTATTAAGACTTGTCTCATTCCACGAAATGACTTGAATTAAATTTAAAAGATACTGTTTCATTGAATAAATGTCTTATATGTATTGAAAAGCATTATTATTCCCCAGATTAGTTTGTTTTTCAATTTAACGCACTGTCACTTTAAGTTTAGTTTGAATTTAATTCGATAAATGGGATGTAGCATAAAAGCAGATAGACGAAACATATAGGATCGTTTATATTGGATGTGTCATTTCAGGTTCCTTTTTCAGGTCAAGTATTTCTCAAAATATTTAACTTTGATACGAGAAGCACGCATAATCGTTAACTCGTCATTATTTTCCTCATTGAATTCTTAACTTTTTTCTACAACAAATATAATTTTGAAAAAGTATCACCGGCGCGTGCTTCCTTGTAATTTTAATGCTGATACATTGACAGCTACTTCAGGGCAGCAGGGACTATGTCCGAGGGCTTGACGATTCCTTTCCCTGACGGTTTGACAGTGCATGTATCCCCAAGTAGGCTCCGCCAAAGCGACCGTGTGCCGCTCAAAGCGCACAAGCCCAAGTCCTGGTGTTAGGTGGGACGCCAAACAGTCCTGACACGACGGCCTTCCGACGAGACAGGAGGTTTGCACAGGCCCAATAAGCCGCCTTTAAAAACAACTATTACGAACGACATAGAAGATAATACGACTCGATACAATCGGCAACGACCTAGGCGACGAATAAAGGATCACGATTGGAAGCTTGGAACATGGAACTGCAAGTCGCTAGGCTTCGCAGGTTGCGACAGAATAATCTTCGATGAATTACATACCCGCAACTTCGATGTCGTAGCGCTGCAGGAAATCTGCTGGACAGGACAGAAAGTGTGGAAAAGCGGGCATCGAGCGGCTACCTTCTACCAAAGCTGTGGCACCACCAATGAGCTGGGAACCGGCTTCATAGTGCTGGGAAAGATGCGCCAACGCGTGTTTGGGTGGCAGCCAATCAACGCAAGAATGTGCAAGCTGAGGATAAAAGGCCGTTTCATCGACTATAGCATCATCAACGTGCACTGCCCACACGAAGGGAGATCCGACGACGATCCGAGACGTCCCATCTACAAAAAGGGCGATAAGCTGGATTGTAGCAACTACCGTGCAATCACATTGCTGAACGCCGCCTACAAGGTACTCTCCCAAATTTTATGCCGCCGACTAACACCAATTGCAAGAGAGTTCGTGGGGTAGTACCAGGCGGGATTTATGGGTGAACGCTCTACCACAGACTAGGCGTTCGCCATACGTCAGATATTGCAGAAATGCCGCGAATACAACGTGCCCACACATCATCTATTTATCGACTTCAAAGCCGCATATTATACAATCGATCGGGACCAGCTATGGCAGCTAATGCACGAAAACGGATTTCCGGATAAACTGATACGGTTGATCAAGGCGACGATGGATCGGGTGATGTGCGTAGTTCGAGTTTCAGGGGCATTCTCGAGTCCCTTCGAAACGCGTAGAGGGTTACGGCAAGGTGATGGTCTTTCGTGTCTGCTATTCAACATCGCTTTGGAGGGAGTAATACGAAGGGCAGGGATTGACACGAGTGGTACGATTTTCACGAAGTCCGTCCAGTTATTTGGTTTCGCCGACGACATTGATATCATGCCACGTAACTTTGAAAGGATGGAGGAAGCCTACATCAGACTGAAAAGCGAAGCTAAACGGATTGGACTAGTCATCAACACGTCGAAGACGAAGTACATGATAGGAAGAGGCTCAAGAGAGGTCAATGTAAGCCACCCACCACGAGTGACGAAATCGAGGTGGTAGAAGAATTTGTGTACTTGGGCTCACTGGTTACTGCCGAAAATGACACCAGCAGAGAAATTCGGAGACGCATAGTGGCTGGAAATCGTACGTACTTTGGACTCCGCAAGACGCTCCGATCGAATAGAGTTCGCCGCCGTACCAAACTGACAATCTACAAAACGCTAATTAGACCGGTAGTCCTCTACGGACACGAGACCTGGACGATGCTCGTGGAGGACCAACGCGCACTTGGAGTTTTCGAAAGGAAAGTGCTGCGTACCATCTATGGTGGGGTGCAGATGGCGGACGGTACGTGGAGGAGGCGAATGAACCACGAATTGCATCAGCTGTTGGGAGAACCATCCATCGTTCACACCGCGAAAATCGGACGACTGCGATGGGCCGGGCACGTAGCCAGAATGTCGGACAGTAACCCGGTGAAAATGGTTCTCGACAACGATCCGACGGGCACAAGAAGGCGAGGTGCGCAGCGGGCAAGGTGGATCGATCAGGTGGAAGATGACTTGCGGACCCTCCGTAGACTGCGTGGTTGGCGACGTGTAGCCATGGACCGAGCCGAATGGAGAAGACTCTTATATACCGCACAGGCCACTTCGGTCTTAGTCTGATTAAATAAATAATTATGCAGCGAAATGAACACCAATGGAAAGCTATAGACCTTAACTTTTCTCTAAAATAACTAGGGTAACGGAACCAATAGTGGAAGCATTAGTAGATCCACAAAAGAAAATATTTTTTAAAAATTCAAATTTACAGCTTTAATATCTTAGTCAATAGATAAACTAATAAATTTGCTAACAAAAATGAGATAGATGTCATTTAACATCAACAATTACCAAATATTGATTGCACCACTATGGGTACACTGTTCCTTTAGTGGCGGTAAAAAATAATTTTGGTTCCCATAGTGGTACTTTCCATTGGTTTCCTATTAGACTCGCCACTATTGGTACCATTGCACCACTATAGGTGCAAGGGAGTCAATTTTGTTAAGAAAAATCATTGTTTTCAATAGTTTTTCAAGTGAAATCTTAAGATAAGTTGCATTTAACAAGATAGCACGACGCATCAACTGAAACCATCGTTAAGTGTATAAATATGATAAATCACATTAAAACCCCACTACTTCCACTATTGGTGCTACCTCCACTAAGGGTACGGTTACCCTATGTTGTTTCGAGCAAACGGAAAAAAGTTGCGGCTACTTTTATAGAGTGCTGATTTCTGCCCATGAATTGATGAAAAAAGAAAGTTTATTTAGGGGAACTGTTCCGTTTTCCATCTCACTGTACATATATTCATCGCATCGAGAAACAAAGAAATACAGCACCGAATTCGTCGCTTATTTTTGCTAACATACGTGCTCACCGCTGAATTTTTTTTTTTTTTTTTCATTTAACCCGTTGGCAGTCTCTCGACTCAAACTCTACTCCGGGTCCATCCCTGTTATTCCCCACGGTAATTAAATTTTCTTCTATGAGCCTCTATTTTAGATCAATAACAGACGTTCCTAAGCCACGTTGCTCAAATGGTCACTGTTTTAGGCCTGATCCAAATAGTGTTATTAAATAGTCCCCTTCAATAACATGATCATCGTTTTCACCATTATAACTATCACTCATCTCTCCAACTTAACATTAGGTCTATTCCTGTTGATCCGGTGATTAAATTTGCTTCTACGAGCCTCTATTTTGATCATTAACAGACGTTTCTAAGCTACGTTGCTCAAATGGTCACTGTTAAGGCCTGATTCAAATAGTTTTCTACAAAATAATCCCGGTAGCATCACTTATTATCGTTTTCACCACCATCACTATCATAATTACTATTGTCCCTGTCATCACAAATATCTTATTTACAGTCATGAACACACACACAATGAATCGATCTTCAAAACAGCGCTGTTATATATCATATAAGAACCGACACTTCTACTAGCTTTCATTGGACATGTACCGAATATTTTACATTATTTCTAGTATAATTATAAAATAATTCCCACTTCTAGCACCTCAACTCAATATTGCATTTCATTCTTCATACTCACTGCGAACATGTTCTCATCCCAAATCAACTCTATCTTTTACCTAGCTTCTTCTGTCACTATGTCTACACCACCAATACCAACTTGTGTATTAACCTTTTCACTAACACTTGCATAACCACATAACATCACCATTTTTATATCAACAACCATTTTTTCACAATTTCATCGAGATCAGCAATTATCACTACTATCCCTACTACAATGTTAACGCAAACAAAAACTAGTCAGTCATTTTTTTTCTAAATTTGCAGTTTCCATCAAACAAATGAAGCTCAAAAAATAATAAGCTTAACATCTATCGCGAGAGTCAGTCTTATTGTAGATATGATGACAAAGAGAGAAAACTCGAATAGAAGTGCATTTTGAAACATTAATAACGAACTAGATTTTGATAAATATGACTCGTTTAAAATTTATTTTGGAATCTATTTAGTCTATTTACAAGGCCACACTTCAGTACCGTGGGCCCAGCAATTATCAAAAATTCTCAACTTAACAACACCGAATACTGTTGCTATGTGCCTGTTGGTCTTCGAAAGCTTCGAAATCCCTCCGAATAAAATTCAACAGGTAATAATTTTACAGACATTTCTTGAGCTTCGAATTTTTGATAGGATTAGGAAGTCTTATGGTAGATCTTTATGTATATGGATCTACTGTTAATCTAGTCATAATTATGTTTCGCACTGTGTCATTATAACTCTGTCTATCTTAGTTATCTTATGTTTCCTACGTTATTCAGTTCAATTGTATACTCATTATAGATTATGTTACGTTTTGATGTCAGCTCATTGTCTCTATTGCTAAAGGTCACCTCCTCTCAGGCGAGTATCCTAGTTCAAGCGTAGTAAGTAGTAAGCACCGCTTAAGAGTTAAGCAAACGTGAAAAAATGCAGAATGTCTT
This sequence comes from Armigeres subalbatus, assembly GCF_024139115.2. Classification (NCBI taxonomy): domain Eukaryota; kingdom Metazoa; phylum Arthropoda; class Insecta; order Diptera; family Culicidae; genus Armigeres; species Armigeres subalbatus. The sequence goes on along the minus strand of NC_085139.1, from coordinate 304,377,217 downwards.
GATGATATTTTCTACTGGTTAATTCCTACCTAGCTATGTTTAAGCGTGGCTACGACTCATCATCATCAGGGAACGCCTCTGAAAAGTATTGCCGCATAGCAGAGATCATTATCACTGATGAAAAGGAACTCTACCTGTCTGCACCACCAAGGCTCCAAGATACGATGTCCGTTGAATCACATGCACATGCGTAAAATCAGTGCATCAATGCCAGATTATATGTGACGCGGCATTACACAAAAAATAGTCAACATGTGATATCACTACGACAGGATATGTCTTTGGTTGTCATATCAGTGCTAATGGCGTAAGTCCACCCATCGCGGCAAGATAACCTATCCGAGGGGAGGGAGAAATAATGTATGAAAAATACTTGAGAATATCATTTCAAGACCAATGTCTCGAAACTACCCATACGCTGCTGCAAACAAAGACCCAAACGACGACCCGACGAATCCAACAGCTCTCCCATGCAAACCAACACCATCAACACGCACGCGCCACCAGACTCCCGAAATCGACACTCGAGCTCGAGTCCCCGCCCACAAAGACAAGTCACTGTTCAAACGAATGTTGCCTTAATTGACTCCCCCATCCCGGGCACAGATTCTTTCCGAGGGATACTCAATATAAGTTCCACCGGGAAGCCAATCACCAGAGATTGAGGAAAATAAGATAATCCAGCATCAGGGGTCTCGCGTCTGTTATTTAAGCAGAGAAGATGTTACAGGTGATATTCTCAATACGGCCGTTCAGAATGGTTCAGCGGATGTAAATCATGGATCATTATTAGGTCTTGTAATTTTGAACAAAACATTCTGAATACACGCGATAAACTATGAATATTATTATATCGGAGTTTTTAATTAGGATCGCGAATCAAGTAAAAATACTGTTAAGTATAAGTTTGTAATTACTACCGACATTGTATTTGTGATTAAAACTGACATTGTGTTTTTAGTTAAAACTCAAGTATACTAAATACGTAACGGAATAAAGTAGTGTTATTAAAAAATTATAATAATTTACATTATAAATTCTGATTAATATCAAGATACTGATCCAACATCACATCTTCAAGGGCTCCTCACAAGCTACACATTTCATTCAGGCACTTTAGAACGTCCATGTAGTAACTTGTTCACACTTGAAATCTGCCTCGGCCAAGTTGGCAGAACGCGCCCTTACCCTTTCTGAACCAAAGGGCAGGGACGTTCTCACTGCTGAAAAGTAATACAAAAATAATAAACAAACAAAACACCTTTTTATTGCTTTGTTTTCCATGGGATGGAAATCGGAGCTATGAGATGAATTTAAGGAGCAGTAACCCTATTTTAGAAGTCTTCATTGGCAAAAACGACAAAATCATGGGCTTCAATTGCTAAATTAAGTAAATAAGGCCGTTACAAATATTATATTGAAATTATGTCCTACTGCTCTATGAAAGGTTCAGCGGGCTGAAAAAAAATCAAAAAGCTTCTCGGATTTGTTAACCTTCCTACACTGCCGTTCTACGCATGCTTGTACCAAATTCAAAAAACGACAATAAATGGCATTTAAAATTGAACCCTAATTTTCATTGCTGGCGTATAATCTGGATGAAATATAAGACTATTACATCACATAACCATTCAGAAGACCTAATTTCATAGAAATCATTCTTAATTTTCACCCACAAATAGAATTTGCGACAACTATCATTAAAATAGTTTGGCGGGACAGTTATGCCGAGAAATAGAGCACTTGTTTTATGGTTTCTACGCATATCAGCCCCGTTCAATGCATGCTTTCGTGAATGACTACTGCGATTGACATATCTAGACCAACATTTGAAAAGGGCGTAACAGCCAAAATTTATTCCTTCTGATTCTTCGTCTACATATAAAGCTATATATGTGGACGAAGAATCAGAAGGAATAAATTTTGGCTGTTATGCCCTTTTCAAATGTTGGTCTAGATATGTCTCCACATGCTTTATCTATGGAAGTGAACCTTCCACGTGGTTGAAGTGATTATGTCGCTTAGAATGAGTATTGTACAAATTGCCCACATTAAACCAGTGCAACAGGCTAAGATTGCAAGATCTAAACAGAAAATGCTATTTCAATGTGTGTTGCTCCATAAAATAACAGAATCCGCCATAATGATGAATTTAATCACCGCGAGACAATTATGCGTAGAAATTAAGCAATGGGACAAATAGACTTGATGTTGTTTTCAATGATTTTCAGAACAAAGTTCGAAATCTGTTAGAGTTTTCTAAAAGTATACATCAAAATAGACTGCTCTATGGTGAAAAGTCAAAATCCACAAAAACTAACATGGGACAACTATGCGTAGAAGGGCAGTACAGTGCTCAAGAAAACTCACACTTACGGTGTTCGGGTCATATTGACCCGCATTTGACTTGGCAATATTTCTTTCACAGCCAAATTCATATGTTTATATACCAAAATAATCGTCTGCTCATAAATTTTCCGAAACAGACCGAACAGATCAGATTGTTGATCGACCACACCTACATCCTGTAATCGTCGGAGGAAGGTTCTAGGAGGTGTTCTAGGTTCTGCAAACCATTCTGAAATTTAAAGCCCTTGTCTACCAAGTCAATTACGCTTGGTACGAAACCAATAGCAATCCATGTTGCCCATACATGCCCTTAAAGGCAATGCGCATAATTTATGATAAAGGTATGTCTAAACCATATGTTCTAAGTTCTCCAAATCATTCTGGACTTCAGACGAAATGATCTACCAAGATTACTGGGCTTGATATGAAGCCAATAACAATCCATATAGGTCCCTAGAGGCCACGCGCATGATTTGCGATTAAGATATGTCCAAACCTGATGTTCTATGTTCTCCAAATCATTCTGGAGTTCAGACGAAATGATCTACCAAGGTTTTTTTTAATTTTTATTCAGACTAAGGCCGAGGTGGCCTGTGCGGTATATAAGAGTCTTCTCCATTCGGCTCGGTCCATGGCTACACGTCGCCACCCGACCAGTTAGTCATAACAAAATTTTATCACAATTATATCAATATGTGTTATAAATAACAAAACTTGCAATAATCTTGTTATAAATTCTCTGTCCTAGATAGAGGAAAGAGAATTTCAAGATCGTCATAACATGATTATAACATAATGTGTTATGTTTATTTTCGCCGAAAAAAAATTGCCTACATTTTTGGTAGATAGGAATTGGGAAACAAAACGAAGGTACCACCTTCAGTATAACTTGAACCTACATTCAAAGTTGAACCAGCTGGACAAAGTTAATTGCCTACATTATGGATAATCATAATCTTTTCAAGAACATAATTTGTTATAGTATAGGCGATTTTCATCTCTATTTATGTAACACAACGAGTTATATTTTTGTTCAATAAATAACACATTTAGTAATATTTTTGTTAAAACTAGAAGAGATTTTGTTACAATTTTTGTTGTTTTAACTACTAATGGTACATGTTTTATAACAACCGCTGTTATTAAAAATTGCTGTAACAGATAACAGGCTCTGATATAATTCTGTTACCATCTACTGGTCGGGCAACCACGCGGTCTACGGAGGGTCTGCAAGTCATCTTCCACCTGATCGATCCACCTTGCCCGCTGCGCACCTCGCCTTATTGTGCCCGTTGGATCGTTGTCGAGAACCATTTTCACCGGGTTACTATCCGACATTCTGGCTACGTGCCCGGCCCATCGCAGTCGTCCGATTTTCGTGGTGTGAACGATGGATGGTTCTCCCAGCAGCTGATGCAACTCGTGGTTCATTCGCCTCCTCCACGTACCGTCCGCCATCTGCACCCCACCATAGATGGTACGCAACACTTTCCTTTCGAAAACTCCCAGTGCGCGTTGGTCCTCCACGAGCACCGTCCAGGTCTCGTGTCCGTAGAGAACTACCAGTCTAATAAGCGTTTCAGACGAATTGATCTACCAAGATTCCTCAACTCGATATCAAGCCAATAACAACCATACATGCCCTTAGATGCCGTGTGCATGCTTCACGATTTGGATATGTCCAAACCGGATGTTCTAAGTTCTCCAAATCATTCAGGAATTCAGACGAATTGGTCTACCAGAACAACTGGGCTCTATATAAAGCCAATAGCAACCCATGGTGTCAATACAGTGCCTCGGAGGTCATGTGCATGATTAACGTTTTAGATATATCCAAAACGTATTTTTGAAGCTCTATAAATAATTCTGGAGTTCAGATAAATTGGTCTACAAAAAAAATATATTAAGCTCGTTTAGTGGAATGTGTTAAACCGTCTAAGACGAATTAAGTACTGTCCATTTAATTCCACCAGTTAATTTTCGTTATCTTTGCAGATACGTATTTCGACCACAACTGTGTGGTCGTCTTCAGTGTCTTGTACTTGACTCGACTTGAAGAAAACAATCGCAACTTACACTATTTATACTACGCTAGGTACCTAATCTAATCTTATTTGCCTACTTTATTTACCTATACAGTAAATTACTTTATTGTTTAGGTAGAAACTTGAAGAGCCAAGAGCTGCCATTTCCCTGATCCTTATTCAACAGCGCTGTTTGTACCTGTCGGTGGATTTCCAAACTCTCAGTAATTGGGTGATTTTCCTTATACACATGCTCTGCTACCTTAGATCTAAATTCGTAATGTAATCCCTTATCGTTTTCTCTTTTCGCCTTACTCACTTCCGCCATATGTTCCTTGAACCTTATATCTAATGATCTTTTTGTTTGGCCTACATAGATTTTTTCACATTGGGAACAACTTATCTTATAAACGCCTGCCTTATTCAACATTTCTACTTCATCCTTCGTTGAACCCAATAGAGACTTGAGTTGGTTGCTTCTACTGGAGAATACTAGATCGATGCCGAATTTCCTTAGTCGAGGGCGTAGCTGGTTGGTGATGTGTTTATCATATGGGACCGAAACTCTTTTCAGCGGCTCCTCTATCGGTGTCAGCGTTGTATGTCCATTTCGTCGTAGGGTCCTTTCCTTCTTGTTGATGATCGCTCGTATAGTCCTCTCCTGGTATCCGTTGATCTTCGCTGTTTCCAAGATGTATTGTAGTTCCTTCGTTTTTCCTTCTTCGCTCAGGGGTATCGTCTGCATCCTGTGGATCATGTGATGAAATGCTGCCATTTTATGTTGGTACGAATGGTTCGATGTATATGGGATGACTCTCATGGTGTTCGTGGGCTTCCTGTAGATTTCGAGGCTCAATTTTGTATTTGCTTCCCTGATGACTAGTAGATCCAAGAAAGGTAGTTTACCTTCTTTTTCCTCTTCGAAGGTAAATTTGATGTCCTTATGCACGTTGTTTATCGCTTCCAAAATCCTGGGTAGATCCTTTCGGTTGATGATGCTGAAAATGTCGTCGACGTATCTCCACCACTTCTGGGGTAGTATTCCTTGTTCTTGTAGGTTGTTCTCCAGATTCGCCATGAACAGTTCGCACAAAAACGGTGATAGCGGATTTCCCATCGGTGCTCCTTTCGTCTGTTTGTAGTAGTTGCCACGAAATGTGAAGTAGTTCTCCGTCATGCATAGCCTTGCCAGATTTAGGTACATCTTCACCTTTCCTCGCCATGTTGTTTCCGTCCCTTGTGTTAGCAGCCAATCCTCTAGAAGATTCAGAGCATCTTTCACTGGAACGCTAGGGAACAATGCCGCTACGTCGAATGATACCATTATGTCCTCTTCTTCGATGTGTCCTGATTCCAACAGCTTCTGGGCGAACTCCTGGGTGTTGATGACTGACCTGCTGGGGAATGGTTTCGGCATACTTTGGAACTCCTTTACCAACCCGATGCGAGAGATAGTTTCATCAGTGGGTTCCCCTACCCAAAACATAGCCAAATGGTTGGTAAAGGAGTTCCAAAGTATGCCGAAACCATTCCCCAGCAGGTCAGTCATCAAGGCCATACACTGTGTTCAGAATAATAGCAACGGAAGCCGTTTTTCATACAAAATGGTCAACTTTGAAAAGCTGTAACTTTGTACCCCGATGACCGATTGAGCTGAAATTTTAGCAGTGAACTACAAATATGTTGACATTTACACATACTAGATAACATTTTTTTCGAATGACGCGTTCAAAAATTCCGCACTAGGTCAAATTTTTCAAAATAATAGCAGTTTTTGTTTTGGAAATATCAGGAAACCAATCAATTGGAATGTTATCAATTTGAATTCAAGTGCTGCGAGACACTAAGTCAGGGATTGAATTTATCATTTCATTATCATTTAGTATTCAGCCAATAACTCATTCCACAGGCGGAATTCCGAAAAGTGTTGTATGGCGGACTTCTAGCGCTGATTCCCCTTTACAACTTTGTCTAAGGGTACATTGCTCTATGTCTAATATTAACAGCGTGAAACGCTAGTACCATTTTATATACTAAATGATAATAACACTTATTATCATTTAGTATTTTCACGCTGTTAATATTAGACATAGAGCAATGTACCCTTAGACAAAGTTGTAAAGGGGAAGCAGCGCTAGAAGTGCGCCATACAACACTTTTCGGAATTCCGCCTCTGAAATGTAATAACTCATTACTGAATACTAAATGATAATGAAATGATAAGTTCAATCCCTGCACTAAGTATATTATTAAAAAAAATACAAATTGTGGAATTTGATAATTGAATTGGTCAATATATCAAAAATAAAAACTGCTATTATTTTGAACAATTTGACCTATTGCGTAGTTTTTGAACGCGTCATTCGAAAAAAATGTTACCTAGTACCTATGTGTAAATTTCAACATATTTATAGCTCACTGCTAAAATTTCAGTTGTCGAGTCAAGTACGAGACACTGAAGACAACCTTACTATTGAGGTCGAAATATGAATCTGTCAAGGTACAATTAAGTGGTGGAATTAAATGGGATTGTAAAAACTCGTCTTACGACAAGTGAAGACATTCCACTAAAAAGCTCAAAATAATTTTCTTAATAAAATTTCAGCTCAATCGGTCATCGGGGTACAAAGTTACAGCTTTTCAAAGTTGACCATTTTGTATGAAAAACGGCTCCTGCTGCTATTATTCTGAACACGGGTGTACATATGAACACACAATTTAGATATGTTCCCATACGATAATCTGAAAGCTCAAAACATCATATTTGGACTGGACGAACCAAGATTGTAAACTGTAAGCATTGCCGATAGTAGCTTGAATATATTGGGTTCCTATCGGTTTTGTTCCAAGTTTACTTTGTACATCAATTCTGAACTCTTTAGTGATTAAAGTATTTAGCACCATATGTTGCTTTAGGTTTTGCACCGAGCACAATTGATTGACATAGACCAAATGGTTTGAATTCTAGAACGATTTGAAGAGCTTAGAATATCCGATTTGGACATATCTGAATTCTAAATCGCATGGCTTCAAGGCGCCTATATAAACATCATGGATTGCTATTGGATAAGTATCGAGCCCAGTTGCTTTGGTAAACCAGATCCCTAGTAGCATAGTTCAGTTCGATTGGGTTGCAGCTACTCAAATGTGACTGAATTTGCGACAGTGACTGATATATGACAAGTGTGCTACTCGGGATGGTCTAAACTCCAGAATGATTTGAGTAGATTAGAGTATTTGATTTGGACAGATATAAATCGTAAACCATGCACATTGTCTCTGAGCGCCAATAGCCAATAGATTGCTATAGGCTATATACCAACCATAGTTGACTTGAACATATTATGGGTATATCTAGATCGTTAATAATTCACATTGCCTGTAACGGCCTATTTGAGCTCCATATCTATGTTTGGGTTGCTATTGCCTGTTTGAGTTGCTATTGTCTTTGAATTAAGCCCAGCTGTCGAGGTGGATCAATAGGTTTGAACTCAAGAATGATTTGGAGAACTTAGAGCATCCGATTTGAGCATATCTAGATCATAAATCATGCATATGGTTTACAAGACCTGTATGGGTTGCTGCTGTCATTGAATATCTAGATCGTAAATCACCTGTATGGGTTCTAACTGGCTTGATATCGAGCCCAGTAATCTTGGTAGATCAATTCGTCTGAACTCCAGAAAGATTTGGAGAACTTAGAACATCCGGTTTCGACATATCTAGATCGTGAATCATGCACAAGGCCTCTAAGGGCCTGTATGGGTTGTTATTGGCTTGATATCGAGCCCAGTAATCTTGGTAGATCAATTCGTCTGAAACGCTTATTAGACCGGTAGTTCTCTAAGGACACGAGACCCGGACGATGCTATACCAACGACGATAGACCAACGCGCACTGGGAGCTTTCGAAAGGAAAGTGTTACCATCTATGGTGGGGTGCAGATGGCGGACGGTACGTGGAGGAGGCGAATGAACCACGAGTTGCATCAGCTGCTGGGAGAACCATCCATCGTTCACACCGCGAAAATCGGACGACTGCGATGGGCCGGGCACATAGCCAGAATGTCGGATAGTAACCCGGTGAAAATGGTTCTCGACAACGATCCGACGGGCACAATAAAGTGAGGTGCGCAGCGGGCAAGGTGGATCGATCAGGTGGAAGATGACTTGCGGACCCTCCGTAGACTGCGTGGTTGGCGACGTGTAGCCATGGACCGAGCCGAATGGAGAAGACTCTTATATACCGCACAGGCCACTTCGGCCTTAGTCTGAATAAAAATAAAAATAAACCTTGGTAGATCATTTCGTCTGAACTTCAGAATGATTTGGAGAACTTGGAACACCAGGTTTGGACATATCTAAATCGCAAATCATGCGCATAGCCTCTAAGGATCTATATGGATTGTTCTTCTTCTTCTTCTTCTTCTTATTGGCATTACATCCCCACACTGGGACAGAGCCGCCTCGCAGCTTAGTGTTCATTAAGCACTTCCACAGTTATTAACTGCGAGGTTTCTAAGCCAAGTTACCATTTTTGCATTCGTATATCATGAGGCTAACACGATGATACTTTATGCCCAGGGAAGTCGAGACAATTTCCAATCCGAAAATTGCCTAGACCGGCACCGGGAATCGAACCCAGCCACCCTCAGCATGGTCTTGCTTTGTAGCCGCGCGTCTTACCGCACGGCTAAGGAGGACCCTATATGGATTGTTATTGGCTTGATATCAAACCCAGTAATATTGGTAGACCAATTCGTCTGAACTCCAGAATGATTTGGAGAAATTAGAACATACGGTTTGGACATATCTAGATCATAAATTATGCGCATGGCCTCTAAGGGCATGTATGGGCACCATGGATTGCTATTGGTTTCGTACCAAGCGTAATTGACTTGGTAGACCAGGGCTCTAAAATCCAGAATGGTTTGGAGAACCTAGGACATCTGTAGAAATATTGTCAGCATTCACGATTCATCATTACTGAAATAGTATTATGTACATTTCTGAGAAAACAACAATAAAATCGTTCATTCGCGATATTTGTGTGCAATTTTCCTCCATGTAAAAGTGGCCAACTGACGATCCTTCCTCCGACGATTACAGGATGTAGATGTAGGTGTGGCCGATCCAGATTGTTGATCAATCTGTGGTCTGTTTCGGAAAATTTATGAGCAGAGGATTATTTTGGTATATAAACATGTGAATTTGGCTTAGAAATGCCTGAGATATTGCTAAGTCAAATCCGGGTCATAACCATATTGCGGATGTGTGGAGCATTGTTAGCTAGAGTTTTTCGCAATCAATATCAGTGTTGGTAAACTCATTCATAAATCTCAATCATTGAGCGCTCTCGCGCGAACTAACTCGTTTGCGATTTTAAAGGAATGCATCACGTATGAGTTTTTCACAAATCATTTCTTTCATTTCTCAAAAAATCATTTCGTTCCTAAAAGTTCCTAAAAAACCTACGATGATTCATTCAACTCAGTCATAAATTTTAAGGTGCTGAGTTGGGTGCGTTTAAACTTACGATTGATTTGAATCGTTCATGAGTTTTGAGATTTTGAGTTTTTACTTAAACATTAAACACTGATCAATATACCTACCACCCATTTTTGAAATGCGAATAATAAATATTAGCGGTTTACATCTATGTCTTACATCATATCTTAATACAAATGTTTTAGACACGAGTTCTACGTTCCTAAGCTATGACAGATAACATCCAGGTCCAGACGTGTTTTATTCGTGAAACCGGCGTCTAAGCATTTTGAAAACACCGGATTGCATACCAAAAACTGTAAATCTCTGGCAAAGTGTTCGAGAATACGAAAATTTAAAATAAACGCTATTTCAAATTGATATTGGTGAAGAGCTTCAGTATCTCATTGGTTTCAAGGAGACCGATAAGACTTCTTCACACCTTCTAGCAAGGTATTGCGCAACCCTTAGGCGTATTTTATGACAATTGAGGGAGCCGCATAATTATTAATAAGAAATTTAGAAATCTTGCGTGGATTTTCTTGTTGATACAAAAATAAACAATGGGATAGGTGTCATTGGTAACGGGAACAATCAGCGGTTGCGTAGATAGGAATTTCAGTTCAGTGTCGGAAAATAGTTCTTGTCAAACTTTTTATAGCATCCGCCATTATGGTGAGCATGGAAAGCTGGATTCGACAAAATTATTCGGATTTTACCGAAAGCAGTTTTTTTCCACGGCCAGCTAACTTAGAGCTCCTTTTGAAAATTCCTCTGAGTTGTGTACAAACTCATTTTCATTTTTCTCATAGCCTGAATGGGAAACATTTTTAATGTTCTCATTTTATCTTATTTTGATTGTTATTAAGCAAAGAAAACACGAACCTGGATGTGTCTGATCTATGCATGATGGTACATGGTTCTAGCGAAGGATATAGGGACCAAATCTCGATCATATGTGTTTTTTTTTGGTGCAGGTTTCCCTATATGAATGCGAAGAAAGTTATCAAACTTATGGGATACCTATTTCAAAATGCTGTCCACATATATGTGGTTCCTTAAGAGCTACGATATTTGTGCCAACAGCTTCCACCCACATTTCTCTCCGAATAGCATAACGGACTGTTCGCGTAATTGGAAAACGATGGAAACTATCTTTATCAATGCCATACTTCGCGCTACAACTACTGTTGCGGGAGGTGTTTGCTGGGGACTTCTAACCGATGCTTACAGCAAATGAAAGACATCTTTTATCAAACATTAGCTAAAAAGAATTTCGGTGACTTGTCAGGGGCCGATTGTGCCCTGCAAACACTCGCTGTTTGAGGTTTCGTTGTCTTTATATATCTACCGACTGTAACAACTACCGTCGAAACATTTTCGACCATGTCTCGTCTCTTCTAAATAAAATCTATATTGCTTTTTTTGTCGCCTTGTTCTACATCTGTCACTAATGCGCTGCTTTCCCATGTTTTTGTTTGCTTCCATTTCAGGTGTCAATCCAAAGAGAATCTTTATCCGTCGTGGATTCATAGGTTGAAGAACGCCCATCGGTCCTCCTCCAACGGAAATCAGTTGGATTTCCTGGAAAACACCCGAAAGTATCCACACGGGGTAGACACACGCTGGAAGAACAATATGGTGAAAGGCGTCACCATGTCTACCAAATACCCAACCATTAATAATTCATTCCAAGGAGCCACAACCGGCACACAAGATAAATCGATGAAATGACTTGGCAGGGATCGCCATCTGTAACGATAAACACCTATGCGAGACAGATTTCCCATTAGAGCTTTTTCTGGAACCCATTATCGTCGGTTGACAATAGCGAAAACAAATCGGCATCTACCCACAGACGACATAACGTTCGATTGGATACAGCAACTGGAGTACCCCTCGCACGATGCTATGGGCTATGGATGCCCACTCGTTGGACGAACGTACCAGCAGCAGCGCCGAAGAAGATTACAACATTTTGAAGAGATTTCCATCACTTGATTTCACGAACCATCCAAAAAGCCGGTCCCCAAGTAGGGTTGATTGATTTTTCAAGGGGTTTCGACTCCAGCTCGAAATTCAATAACGCGGCGCTGCCGGCGAGCATCCTTCACCTCACGGAAAGGGAAGGCACAGTTAATAAATCGCTTTTCCAAGGTTATTTGGGTGGGTACCCGGCGGGTCACGATGCTGCCGGAAGGTTGATAGCTTTAAATCACACACACAACACACATACACGCGCGCATGTGTTTTTAGTAAATATCGCGTTTCCTGTGAGACTGAAGCCAAAATATCTGTCACCGCCAGCAAATTATCACCACAAGATGCGTCTCACATAAGCAAAGAATTCTAGAAGTGATTTTTGACTTTAAGAAGAGATATGTTAGGGTTTGATGATTTTTTTTGTTCTACGCCTCTGTCAAGAGGAACATCATTAATAATTTAGCTTTCGCGACCGCACGTGAAATTGTTTTGATAGTCAATAAATGAGTTTTCCCCGAATGTGGATGATGAATAAGAAATTACGAATGATTATGTAATTGAAGGTGAGCCCCCGCGCCGCACGGCTTGTTACTGACGAATGGGCATTGAAACCACAGTACAGAAGAAATCGAAATGTTTTGAATTTTTAAAAACCATTGCCTTGGCTTGTTGGGTCGGAAGCGGGCACAGCGGTACCGCACACAAACACGTGCATTTTTTATTGGCTGTAAAAGTTCGACCCGAGACGGTGCCAGCATATGCGGGGAGGTGCGGGATTAGCAGACAGGGCAGCCATTGGCGTTAAATTATGCATGGTCCGTAAATAGACAGGAATCGACATTTTGAGGCTCCGGAAGGGACCCATCTGGTCGAGAATCCATTTATTAGCGATTCCGTTCTTTGAACTGCCGGTAATAAGCGGTTGTTTGTGTCTATTTTAAAAACCGGAACAAACAACAGATGGCGTTATGGATTTCTTGAGGATAGTGATAAAGCTTCATGTAGAGGTAGACCAGTTCAAAGAAAAAGCTTCTCATGGCTACGGAAGTGGCTAAATTCGATAGGTTTGCGGAGTTCCGACCTTCAACTCAACGGTTCATGCAGTGTTTGTTCCTCTGAAAGAAAATCACAAATTCGTGATTCGCCGTTGGAAGGTTGTTACATACAAACGAACAAAAGTTTTACCTTTTTAAATTAAAATATGGGCTTTACTAATCGGAAGTCATAGGTTATCAAATGTCGAATCCGACACGAATTCCATTGGGAATCCAAACCGGATCCGACCCGGATACCGTTAAGTATCTGACCTAAATTTCGATGGGAATCCGACACAAATTCCTGTAAAAATCCAACACAGTTTGAGAATCCGACAAGCATTCCGAGTAGGAATCCGACACGGAATCACGGTGGGAATCCGACACGGCATCCGGGTGGGAATCCGACACGGATTCCGGGTGGGAATCCGACGCGGATTCCGAGTAAAAATCTGACACGAATTCCGCGTAAGAATCCAACACAAATTCCAAGTGGAAATCCGACACGGATTCCGAGTGGGAATCCGACACGGATTCCGAGTGGGAATCCGACACGGATTCCGAGTGGGAATCCGACACGGATTCCGAGTGGGAATCCGACACGGATTCCGAGTGGGAAACCGACACGGATTCCGAGTGGGAATCCAACACGGATTCCGGGTGACAATCTGACACGAATTTCGAGTGTTAATCTGACACGGAATCCGAGTGCGAATCCGACACGGATTCCTAGTGGGAAACCGACACGGATTCCGAGTGGGAATACGACACGGATTCCGAGTGGGAATCCGACACGGATTCCGAGTGGGAATCCGACACGGATTCCGAGTGGGAATCCGACACGGAACCCGCGTGCTAATCCGACACGGATTCCGAGTGGGAATCCGACACGGATTCCGAGTGGGAATCCGACACGGATTCCGAGTGGGAATCCGACACGGATTCCGAGTGGGAATCCGACACGGATTCCGAGTGGGAATCCGACACGGATTCCGAGTGGGAATCCGACACGGATTCCGAGTGGGAATCCGACACGGATTCCGAGTGGGAATCCGACACGGATTCCGAGTGGGAATCCGACACGAATTCCGGGTAAAAATCTGACGCGGATTCCGAGTGTAAATCTGACACGAATTCCGCGTGAGAATCCGACACAAATTCCAAGTGGAAATCCAACACGGATTCCGGGTGGGAATCCGACACGGATTCCGAGTGGGAATCCAACACGGATTCCGGGTAAAAATCTGACGCGGATTCCGAGTGTAAATCTGACGCGAATTCCGCGTGAGAATCCGACACAAATTCCAAGTGGGAATCCGCACGGATTCCGGGTGGAAATCCGACACGGATTCCGAGTGGGAATCCGACACGAATTTCGAGTGGGAATCCGACACGGATTTCGAGTGGGAGTCCGACACGGATTTCGAGTAGGAATCCGACACGGATTCCGAGTGGGAATCCGACACGGTTTTCGAGTGGGAATCCGACACGGATTTCGAGTGGGAATCCGACATGGATTCCGAGTGGGAATCCGACACGGATTCTGGAGTGGGAATCCGACACGGATTCAGTGGGAATCCGACACGGATTCAGTGGGAATCCGACACGGATTCAGTGGGAATCCGACACGGATTCAGTGGGAATCCGACACGGATTCCGAGTGGGAATCCGACACGGATTCCGAGTGGGAATCCGACACGGATTCCGAGTGGGAATCCGATACGGATTCCGAGTGGGAATCCGACACGGATTCCGAGTGGGAATCCGACACGGATTCCGAGTGGGAATCCGACACGGATTCCGAGTGGGAATCCGACACGGATTCCGAGTGGGAATCCGACACGGATTCCGAGTGGGAATCCGACACGGATTCCGAATGGGAATCCGACACGGATTCCGAGTGGGAATCCGACACGGATTCCGAGTGGGAATCCGACACGGATTCCGAGTGGGAATCCGACACGGATTCCGAGTGGGAATCCGACACGGAATCCGACACGGATTCCGAGTGGGAATCCGACACGGATTCCGAGTGGGAATCCGACACGGATTCCGAGTGGGAATCCGACACGGATTCCGAGTGGGAATCCGACACGGATTCCGAGTGGGAATCCGACACGGATTCCGAGTGGGAATCCGACACGGATTCCGAGTGGGAATCCGACACGGATTCCGAGTGGGAATCCGACACGGATTCCGAGTGGGAATCCGACACGGATTCCGAGTGGGAATCCGACACGGATTCCGAGTGGGAATCCGACACGGATTCCGAGTGGGAATCCGATACGGATTCCGTGTGGGAATCCGATACGGATTCCGAGTGGGAATCCGACACGGATTCTGTTAGAGAGCCTTTGCTGGGGACTATCGTCTGCCCTTGTCGTGACCTCAGGGTCGTTTTTCTAAATGCTCTTGGGAGAAATTGAGGGGTGGTGGCGGAAATACTTCCCAAAAAAGAAACGAAGTGGACCACAAAAATGAAATAGAGATGGAATTGTTTTTTAAATTATAAAAATAGTTAATTACATTTCTTAATAAATCCGTTACATTTTAATCTGCTTCTGGTTAAATGTTCATGGATACAAAGGAGAATAGGAAAAAGGAGTACTTTACCACAACGTTGATCCCCTCTGTGGCGTCATGTTAAATCCTGTCCCGCCGCTCTGCAGTGGGATGGCCGGTCGAGATGACGCTTCGGTGAGGTCAGACATGCGGAAGGATGCTTCGGATACCGACGGGAAATTCGTCGGTCAGCCAGAACCGGTTTCGTCTCACCTTGGCTTCCCGTACCTCTGAGATGGATGACACCGCTTTTTCCCCCACTCGGCACCAACCGACGATCGGGTAACAAAATGGCGATTTCTTCAGCAGCTAGGGCGAAGGTATACGGTACGCCTACTATGACCGGTCTACGTGTGGAGATGGTGAACTTAATGACGGTCTTCTGGCACTTCGGGATGGGTAACTGCACCGGTAATAACTTCCTTCTCGTTGCCGCCGAAACACGTTGGAACCTTCTTCGGCAATCCACCAGTAAGGCGCAAGATGGCGAAATTTAGCACTTTTCCTCTTTTTGCCGGCCGGGCCAATACGATCGTGGCTGTCCGGCTGCGGTCGGTTGACGAGATGCGAAACGGTGAATATAGCACTCAAGATTTCCGTCGCAACGTGGAAATACGCGTCACCTTGGTACCAGCAGCAGGAACCGGCACTATGGCGTCTAATCACTAACGTTCACCTTCTAGCCGCCTGATCTCAGGAGGACAGGCGTTTTATCCGCTTCGGGCTTCGGCGGGTCGTCACTCACTCTCCGAGGATGACGTTTGATGATGACAGACATCATGGACAATGATGATGTCCGTAATGAGCTGTGGCTCACATGCGTAACGGGTCTTGTCGGGAAAGTAGGGATGGGCAGGGTGAATTCAAATTCGATTTCTTTTTGATTTTTCTTTGTTTTTGCTTTAGCTTTCCTAATTACTTTATAGGTTCCAGTTCAGTTATTGGGTTTCAAAGTTGGTAGAATCATTTCATTACTATTTTAAATTACTCTAGGAGCTAATCATAATATTTACAAAAGCTAAACTACAATGGAACCAAATTAGCGGGTTACATTCATCCCCGACCTCGTTTAAAAAAAACTTGTTTTTTTTTTTTAAGCTGGAAGTTGAGGAATTCTATTCTAGTAACTCTCCTTTCAATGAGAGTTAGTTTGATTTAGCGAATTGATTTTTCCGTTCTTAAGAGAGGAGCTCTTTTTCGCGAAATTACTTAACTCTTATTGATAGAGTCTGGCTATTAGAATAGAATGGACGATAGCTCTCTTTTCATTGAATGGTGAATAGATTTGGCGGAATGATTTGTCCGTTCTTATGAGAGGATCTCTTTCCCGCGAAATCACTTACCATTCAGTAATAGAGTCTGGCTGTCTGAATGGAATACGTAGTCGGGAGGCGGTAACTCTCTTTTTACCGAATGGTGAACAGCTTCGGCGGAATGATTTGTCCGTTCTTATGAGAGGAACTCTTTTCCGCAAAATCACACACCATTCAGTAATAGAGTCTGGTTACCTGACAGGTAAGGATAATGGGTTCTACATCAAGTAGCTCTCTTTTAATTCAGCGGTGGACTGATTTGGTGGAATGATTTGTCCGTTCTGACGAGAGGAACTCTTTTCCACCAGATCACAAACCGTTCAATTATAGAGTCTAGCTACGAAGGGAATAGGTCTTGGTCAGGAGTTCTCGCTGTTGCAGCTCTCTTTTGGTTACGAGTTGACTAGATCTGGTGGAATGATTTGTCCGTTCTTATGAGAGGAACTCTTTTCCACCAGATCACTTAACTCTCAACCATAGAGTCTGGCTGCTCAGCTAGTGAACGAAATGAATCAAAATAATATGCATCACCGGGAATCATGGCCTTCCGGCATAAGGGTTCGTCAGAAAAAAGCAGGTCCAACCTCTCGAAATCAAATCTTTAGAAATATTAAGCTTTTATTTACCTAATTGATACTTTTATTGTAAATTTAACTTAAGCTAAGAAGAGAAAAATAAGTATTCTAGAAACCTCTTCATTTTATTTAATCATCACCGAAGTGAAATTCGGGATTAAAAAAAAACTCACTCACCCTTTCATTCAGTCCCCCCACCTTTCATACAATTTTCATTCACTCTTTCCATTCACACTGTTGTCTGGTCAAAAAACATCCTACCAAGAACAACACTCATACACACTAGTTTTGACGACTATAATTATTATTAGGGCCCTAATCCTATAATTTGAGAAGGTTTAGTGTTCTCGCCAAACCTCTCGATGTTGGTGTAATTCGATTGACGATATTTACCACCTGGGAGTGGTTACTATTCTAGTAACCATTTTCCCTAAATGTGCCTCTGGCAAAACCGAGAGACGAGATAAAAAAAATTAAGCAGAACATGATGTGAATGAGGAGTAAAGGACCATCGGTACTCTGACGACTACAAGAGCCGAGAAGCATGAATGATTTTTTTTTTTAATTTAAGTTGATTTTCCACGGTGAGAGGCAATCCTATGAGAAGAGGAAGTGAGACAGGAGTTCCACTGGCAATTTTTATGTTCTATAGTCTGCCATTCTCGAGCAGTTAGAACAGAGGGAGCCAGTGTCGACTAGAAGCCTGTTTCTTCCTTTGTGTACTCGATCAGGGCGCATCCTCTGATTGTGGTTTGTGGTTATGAACATCTACCAGATATCCATTCCACAATTACAGCTGATGGCCTCTATGTTGAAGGTAGAACAACCTGTAAACGAACGTTGAGCGTTTCTTCGCTCGATGTACGTAGGTTGACGAAGTCCCGGAATAATAATATCCCATTCGGGTTGCGGGAATTGTGAACTGCGTCCTTAATCAGGATAATAAGGCTATCACTGTCAAAAAGCGCGCAAAAGTTTATGCCGTAAACTATTACCGAAGTATGGGAACGATTCTCGTTGGGAAGTTGGTAAATCGAAGTCGAAGATACGTGATAAAAACTATCTGAAGCCGACCTGAAACAGGCGGGACGGCTTACGCCAAGAAATTGTGGTTCAGCGGCCGGCGGTTTTGGGCTCGCTGCCCTATCGTTTTTTATGCAATGCGGACAGTTACGAGCGGGTAGCCTTGAAACCCACTATCTTCGCCCAGCACTTCATTCGGAGGCCTGCATGTGTCCATCCGATGGCCGAACTTATCGCAACTAAAGCACTGACGAATTGAGAGAGGCTGATGGGACTCGGTACTGTATTTGAGTGAGAAGCTGTCGTATGATCTTGTGAAAAGGATGCGGAACTGTACGCATAATGTTCAGTGGATTTAACCGAATTCTCGAGCAGTGCATCACTGATATTGTTAAAGTCCGCAGCGACTCGATGAGTGGCTGGATA
Organism: Armigeres subalbatus; assembly: GCF_024139115.2. Classification (NCBI taxonomy): domain Eukaryota; kingdom Metazoa; phylum Arthropoda; class Insecta; order Diptera; family Culicidae; genus Armigeres; species Armigeres subalbatus. The sequence continues at coordinate 304,358,442 of NC_085139.1, read as the reverse complement.
GGGAGTGACCGGGGGTTTTAAAATCGGAGTACTAACTATTTCTCCCCAATTCACATCGAATTCTACCTGAATTATTTTCTGAGGTTCATTCTCGTTTGTCAAATGCCCATGAAGGCTTTTTCGCCTCCGGAAATAGGTGGGATCATCAAGAATTACCATTGCTAGGATATTGAGCTCAAATTCGAGCTCATAGGGCATTAAATGGTCCACCCTTAAGGAGTGGTACCATTCTAGAATTTTGTCGACTGCCTGGGAATAATTCATTAGTGCTTCGGCCATTTTCGAAACCGAAAATGCTTTAAAAATATTAAATGCGAAAAATATATACAATAAATTCTACCAAATAATCTAAACCTAAAGAGTTTACCCCTAATTAGCTACGATTCACAAGAAATGTGAAAAAACCGTAGCTTTAACTAAAAAAGAAGGCTAAATTCAAACCTATGCTGTCGCATAAATTTTGCGACCAAGGAGAAACTAGCATAAATCTATGCTATTTCCCTAAGCTAAACCCTAAACGAAATTATAAAACTAAAAAAATTACAATTTTGAAAAACTGTATAAATGAAAAGTTGTTATTTAGAATCACTTATTATAGGCTTAATTATTTACAATGTATCAATGTATAATAGATTAAATTTCTAAAGTCGATTGAAAGGCGACAATTATGAAAATTTCTCATCATCCGAACCCATACCAGAAAATGAATTAATGGATGCAATGATTATAATGAATACAAACCTTTTCACTTTTTAAAGAACAATTGGAATAAAGGATTCCAATTCCTCCCGGAGCTTACTTGAAAAGGGTTCCACTTTAGGGTTAAAGTGGAAACCTTTTCTTTTAATTTTCTTTTGCGTTGAGCGCCAATTGTTAGAGAAACTTTTTGCTGGGGACTATCGTCTGCCCTTGTCGTGACCTCAGGGTCGTTTTTCACAATGCTCTTGGGAGAAATTGGAGGGGTGGTGGCGGAAATACTTCCCAAAAAAAGAAACGAAGTGGATCACAAAAATGAAATAGAGATGGAATTGCTTTTTTTAAATGATAAAATAGTTAATTACATTTCTTAATAAATCCGTTACATTTTAATCAGCTTCTGGTTAAATTTTCATGGATACAAAGGAGAATAGGAAAAAGGAGTACTTTACCACAACGTTGATCCCCTCTGTGGCGTCATGTTAAATCCTGTCCCGCCGCTCTGCAGTGGGATGGCCGGTCGAGATGACGCTTCGGTGAGGTCAGACATGCGGAAGGATGCTTCGGATACCGACGGGAAATTCGTCGGTCAGCCAGAACCGGTTTCGTCTCACCTTGGCTTCCCGTACCTCTGAGATGGATGACACCGCTTTTTCCCCCACTCGGCACCAACCGACGATCGGGTAACAAAATGGCGATTTCTTCAGCAGCTAGGGCGAAGGTATACGGTACGCCTACTATGACCGGTCTACGTGTGGAGATGGTGAACTTAATGACGGTCTTCTGGCACTTCGGGATGGGTAACTGCACCGGTAATAACTTCCTTCTCGTTGCCGCCGAAACACGTTGGAACCTTCTTCGGCAATCCACCAGTAAGGCGCAAGATGGCGAAATTTAGCACTTTTCCTCTTTTTGCCGGCCGGGCCAATACGATCGTGGCTGTCCGGCTGCGGTCGGTTGACGAGATGCGAAACGGCGAATATAGCACTCAAGATTTCCGTCGCAACGTGGAAATACGCGTCACCTTGGTACCAGCAGCAGGAACCGGCACTATGGCGTCTAATCACTAACGTTCACCTTCTAGCCGCCTGATCTCAGGAGGACAGGCGTTTTATCCGCTTCGGGCTTCGGCGGGTCGTCACTCACTCTCCGAGGATGACGTTTGATGATGACAGACATCATGGACAATGATGATGTCCGTAATAAGCTGTGGCTCACATGCGTAACGGGTCTTGTCGGGAAAGTAGGGATGGGCAGGGTGAATTCAAATTCGATTTCTTTTTGATTTTCTTTGTTTTGCTTTAGCTTTCCTAATTACTTTATAGGTTCCAGTTCAGTTATTGGGTTTCAAAGTTGGTAGAATCATTTCATTACTATTTTAAATTACTCTAGGAGCTAATCATAATATTTACAAAAGCTAAACTACAATGGAACCAAATTAGCGGGTTACAATTCCGAGTGGGAATCCGATACGGATTCCGAGTGGGAATCCGATACGGATTCCGAGTGGGAATCCGATACGGATTCCGAGTGGGAATCCGACACGGATTCCGAGTGGGAATCCGACACGGATTCCGAGTGGGAATCCGACACGGATTCCGAGTGGGAATCCGACACGGATTCCAAGAGGGAATCCGACACGGAAATCTCCGTTGGAAATCTGACCCAGATTCCGTTGAATATCCAGATTCCATATGGAATTCTATCCGGATTCCGTTGAAAATTCAACCCTGATTCCGTTGGAAATTCGACTCAGATTCCGTTGGAAATTGGACTCAGATTCCGTTGGAAATTCGACCCAGTTTCCGTTGGGAATTCGATCCGGATTCCGTTGAAAACTCTACCCAGATTCCGTTGGAAATCTGACCCAGATGCCGTTGATTATCCGATCCAGATTCCGTTGGGAATTCCATCCGGATTTCGTTGAAAATTCGACCCAGATTCCGTCGAAAATTCGACTCAGATTCCGTTGGAAATTCGACCCAGTCTCTATTGGAAATTCAATCCAGATTCCGTTGGAATTTCGACCTAGATTCCAATGTTAATCCAACCCTGATTCCGTTGGAAATCTGACCCAGATTCCGTTGGTTATCCGATCCAGATTCCGTATAGAATTCCATCCGGATTCCGTTGAAAGTTCGACCCAGATTCCGTTGGAAATTTGACTCAGATTCCGTTGGAAATTCGACTCAGATTCCGTTCAAAATTCGACCCAGTTTCCGTTGGGAACTCGATCCGGATTCCGTTGAAAACTCTACCCAGATTCCGTTGGAAATCTGACCCCGACTCCGTTGGATATCTGACCCAGATGCTGTTGATTATCCGACCCAGATTCCGTCGAAAATTCCACTCAGATTTCGTTGGAAATTCGATCCAGATTCCGATGACCGACCCATATTTTTTTCCATCCGGATTCCGTTGAAAATTCGACCCAGATTCCGTTGGAAATCCGACTCAGATTCCGATAGAAATTCGACCCAAATTCCGTTGGAATTTCGACCCAGATTCCGATGTTAATCCAACCCTGATTCCGTTGGAAATCTGACCCAGATTCCGTTGGTTATCCGATCCAGATTCCGTTGGAAATTCAACTCAGATTCCGTTGGTTATCCGACCCAGTTTCCTTTGGGAATTCGATCCAGATTCCGTTGGAAATCCGACTCGGATTTCGTTGAAAATTAGACCCTGATTCTGTTGAGAATTCGATCCAGATTTTGTTGAAAATTCGACTCAGAATCCGACAAGGATTCAATTGGAAATGCGACTAGGGCTCCGTTGGGAATCCAACTCAGATTCCGCTGGAAATCTGACACGGATTCCGTTGAGAATCGAACACGGATTACGTTGAAAATTCGATACTGATTTCGTTGGAAATCCGACAGGGGTTCCGTTGAGATTCCAACCCGTATTCCGATGTTAATCCGACCCAGATTCTGTTGTAAATCTGACCCAGATTCCGTTGGATATTCCATCCAGATTCCGTTGGAAATTCTATCCGGATTCCATTGAAAATTCGACCCAGTTTCTGTTGAGTATTTCGTTGGAAATCTGAATAGGATTCCGTTGAATTCCACCCTGATTCTGTTGAGAATTCGACCCAGATTCCGTTCGAAATTTGACTCCGATGTGAATCCAACCCAGATTCCGGCGGAAATCCAACCCAGATTCAGTAGGAAATCCAATAGGGGTTCGGTTGGGATTCCGACCCGTATTCCGATGGTAATTCGACCCAGATTCTGTTGGAAATCTAACCCAGATTCCGTCGAAAATTCGATCCAGATTTCGTTGGAAATTCGACTCGGATTCCGTTGAGAATTCCATCCGGATTCCGTTGAGAATTAGATCCAGATTCCGTTAGAAATTCGACCCTGATTCTGTTGAGAATTCGATTCAAATTCCATTTGAAATTCGATCCAGATTCCGTTGAAAACTCGACTCAGATTCCGTTGGAAATTCGACGCAGATTCCGATGTGAATCCGACCCAGATTCCGGCGGAAATCCAACTCAGACTCCGATGTGAATCCGACCCAGATTCCGACGGAAATCCAACTCAGATTCAGTTCCGACAAAGATTCCGCTGGAAATCCGACTTGGATTCCGTTGAGAATCTAACACGGATTACGTTCGAAATCCGACACGGGTCCGTCTACTTCTTCCGGAAATGTTTGCATGTTGTCCGCATATATATCGTGATGATCATCGGTGACTGAGAAACTGTAAAACTGAGATTCAGAAGTATATAAAATCATCAGACTGGGTAATAGTCATCAGAGAGAAAATTTTCATGGTAATTAAAAAGGAAGAACTTGGATGTGCAAATTTTCTTTATATCGCTTCCCCTTCTCAAACATCTTCTATCTATATATATAAAAATCAATCTATGTATGTATGTTCGCTAACTACTTCTGAACCACTTGGCCGAATTCAACCAAATTTGGTACACACGTTCTCTATCCTCAGGGGAAGTTGACAAGGGGGGTGGGGGGGTAATTTAGAAAGGGGGGCGGGGTTTTGTTTAGAAAACGAACAATTATGTGTAACTTGCATCTCCTAGGACCGATTTCAATCAAATTTTGTACACATATTCAATATAAGGAGACAACCATATGAGAGTGTAATCTTTGAAAGGGGGAGGGTCTGGAGGGAGGGGTATGGTTCAGAAAACGGGTAATTCAGAGTAAATTCTGAACCCCTGCACCGATTTCAACCAAATTTGATACAAACATTCTCTACCCTAAACAAAAGATAACAAAGCGGGTGGGGCGGTCATTGTAAAAAAGGGGAGGGTAGGGGGGGAAGGGTTGTCTTTAGAAAACGAGCAATTCAGTGTAACTCCCAACCCCCAGTACCCATATCAACCAAATTTTGTACACATATTCACTAAGAGTAGTCGATCATATGGAAGTGTAATTGGGGAAAAAGGGAGGGGCTGGGGGAGGGTATTGTTCAGAAAACAAGCAATTCAGTGTATCTTTTGAACCCCTGGACCGATTTCATCCAAATTTGGTACACACATTCTCTATCCTAAGGAGAAAATAACAAAGGGTGGTATGATCATTGGGAAAAAGGGAGGGTAAGGGGAAGGGTTGTATTTAGAAAAGAGCAATTCAGTGTAACACCTAACTCCCAGGACCGATTTCAACCAAAATTGGTGTACACATTTTCTATCCCAAGGAGAAGATAACAAAGGAGGTGGGAGGGTCATTGGGGAAAAAGGAAGTTATGGGGAAGGGGTTGTCTTTAAAAAAATGAGCAATTCAGTGTAACTCCCAGGATAAATTACAACCAGATTTGGTACACTTATTCTCTATTTTGGAAGATGTTTATTGAAAAGGTAGAAGGGCCAAACAAATATATAAAAATAGATTGATACAAAGGAACAATTCTATGAGCGGTAGATCTACCTCTGTGGGTTTTGTGCTACAGCATTGGACATTTTAATTGAATAATTTACTTTTCAGTCCCTAGCAAAGCCGAATACATATAGCTATTAGCTATCTATATATTTCGGATACTTATTCAACGTATGTGACGTATGTGATTTTGTAAACAAAAATTTAAACGTTGATTTCTGCAATCTGATAGCACTCCCACGCAAACCATCGCCACATACAGGTAGGGGGAGGTTTCGGCTACATGTTCGTTGTGTTGGTTTGCGTAGGAGTGCCATCATATTTGACAAATCGACGTATGCATCTTTGTTTACAAAATCACATACGTCCTTTTGAATAAGTACCGAGATATATAAAACTCAATGTTTGTATGTTTGTGTGTATGCTCCAGCCTAACTTCTGAACCCATTATTGTATTGTTTAGTTATCGATCAATTTAACCATTTATCGAAATTATGGTTGCCCAGTGACAAGCAATGATTAATGTGTTTCCTTCTGGATGGTGAATGTGATCCCTTCTTTAAAAATAGACGTTTGCCCGGAATAAGGCATCGGTGGATGTTTTTCCTTCTTTAGAAATAAACGTTTGCCCGGAATATGGCGATTATGGGTTTGCTCCTTCTTCAAAACCAGTCAATGTTTTCAAATGAAATCTGCCTTCTTCTGATCAAATGATGAAGTATCGATAAGAAAACGCAATTATCCTGTTGACCAATTGGTTTATTCATTTTCCGATTGTGAAAAAAAACTGCGAATCAAACTGGCAATTCCGAGCAAGGCCGGGTACATAAAGCTAGTTTGGGATAAAGATGGATAAATTTGGTTGAGTTGTAAACAAGAAACGGAAGTAAACATTCTGCCATCGAGTTTGGTCAAGTTCGTTAGCAAATGACGTGCACGCGTCGATTGGCCTACTTTAGAATAAAATGCTGCGGTTGGGTCGATGTGGCACTTTTTTATTAGACAATGTCTATTGTTGTCTAGAAAACATTAAAGGTGAAATTCAAACAGCAGCTGTCAAAACAATGCAATGCGGATCAAGCGAAGTAGGCTTTACCACGAGACGCACGGGTTGTGTGTTCTCAATGTGCGTGGCTCAATATGCTCTTGCCATGGTGTTAATCATTCTATTTTTTTAAAGTTTTCATTCTTATACAATTTTGAAATGTTTAAAAATAATTGTTAACCAAATTTATATTTTTTGTCGTTTTTGCGCCGAACAAACGAGCTATTGTCGGTGAAGATTAATATTGTTTTTAAAAACGAAATATCTGAAATCTTTGCATTAGAAACGAATCGCTTTATCGAAATTAGTAGAATAGCAATCGTGAGAGAAGTAAAACTTATAAGGTTAGTTCAATTTATTGAGTGAGTGAAATGTAATCCACTAACAAACATCTCATATAGGAAGTAATTCGAACAGAACATAACAACCAAAAAAAAATAATGGCACCTTTCAAGTTTCAATTGTGTCGCACACTTTTTCCCTCTTTTTAAAACCAGAAATCCAAGAATTATATAAAAAGAAAGTATAAGAATCTTTTTCCTCCTGTCTCTCACATATTCAATCAGTGTTTGAAACGAAAACTAAGCAGAAGGAAGCGAATGTAACCCATCAGCTAAAATATGTAAAGCAAAACAACAGAAGATCTCTTTAAATACACATATATTTTTAATATTCGTTTTTTGACCTTATACGAGATGGAATCACTTGTTATTATATGCAGTTAATGGAAAGATAATAAAAACGAAACCATAAGCGAATGGAAGAGCGACGTAAACACAGAATAGCGAACGTTATATATCTATCGACTAAGATCATACAGCCAGAAACACAAACACACATACAATCACCCGTACCTATACTAAGTAAAGAAGGAAATAAAACCGCGAAACCAGCCCAAACAATACAACAGAAACGGCGCGCAACTCTCTCACTCTCGATTGATACAACAAATAGAAGATAAACCAAACGTTTGGCAGAATAACAAAACCGGAAAACGAAGAAAAGGCGAATACTTTGAAACCAAAACGTGTTAAAATGCGATTACTACTACATACATACACATATAATGTCGAACGAAAGCATAACTCTTTTTCTCTCTTTTAGTCCCTTTTCAAATAATCGAATTACACAACGTCACACACAGACACATAAACATTCACTCACACACGAATACAAGCCCCCAATACTAGAAAAGAAAATCTCAAAACCCCCTTTGAATCAAATTTAAAGCAAAGCATTGTTGACGCAAATAAAAATGTGTGCGTGCGTGAAAGTCCCGTTCGTTCGTTCGTTCGTTCGTTGGTTGAGATGATTATGATAATGTTGATGGACAATGCGAAGTGAAAAGTCACAAATTTGCATCTAGCATTTTTTTTTTAATTTAAATTTTTAAACGTGACCATATATTAAAGTAAAAGAAAAGAACAAGTAACAAAACTAAACAAAAAAGGAATATTTATATGTAAAAGTGCGTGCATTTGTATTTGTATTTTGTCTCTTTGAACGAAGAAAACTTAAAATATTATAAAAGAAAAAGGAAAACAAAACTACACACACGAACATACACAATCACTTACACACAGTGGACAAACGGTTTAGAAATCAGAAACAATGTGAAAAATAAATTTTAAGCTAATACAAATGATGCGGCGAAGCGGAAGGAAAATACCAAAAAGCAACATGACAACTCAATGACACATCCACACAAACACATGAACATACAAAAACACAACCGTAGACAGCGACAAGCCACTAGGAACCATTCTGATAAAGCTAAATGTGAATTATAAGAGCAAGTCTCGCAAATTTAGCATCAAATTTACTCTCTCACTAGCACACTCGTGTACACAAACGAACACATGGCCGCAAGATACGAACACAAACACACACACTCACTCACTCATACACACACAGGCATACACAGGATGGTGAACGAAAGCCCCATTGCGGCAGAAGAACTTAACGAAAATCTGGCAATCTCAAATCACACATCTGTCCGGGGTCTGTGTAGGAACGGAGAAAACAACCAAACAAAAGGAAAAGTCGAACTGTGTAGCAAAATGGACGCGTGACGTGGGTGCACGCGGGAAGAGCAAAGAGCAGAACAGCAAAACAACAACAACAACAACACACAGAAATACACATAATATTAAATTTAATATTAAATTATATATAAACAATGATGGAAGAAAAAAAAACACACGGCGAGGAAGGAGAAAAACGCGAAAGAAAAAACAGAAAAAAGCAGAAAATATTTAAGAGTAAATTGTTTAATCTAGTCTTCAAAGGTAATTAAAATTAAAGTGAGACATAAGAAGTGAAGCAAAATATGAAAGCAGATAATGCAACGGAAACGTTGGCGTGGAAGATAAGAATAAAATCCAACGGGAGAAACAAAGAGCAAGAAAAAAAAACTATTAAATATGAATAAATAATTTAAAAGAGATAAAATAAAGGAAAATGGAAAGAAAATCCTAAAAGCTAATGGTGACCGGTAAGCTGACGGATGACATATCACAGCCTTGGGTACAACCGCACTAAGTTATCGACCTCTAAAATCAAATAGTTGTTTAATTGGGATAATTTTGGGATTATATGGTCATTGGTCACAAAATAAGAAGGAGTTCGTCGCTTCAACGCCGTTGAAGTTATTTGCATTTTTACATGATTGCATGTTTTTAGAAGTTGAAATACTAAGTGAATACGATATTTTAAGTTATCACGGGTGTTTTTCAGTTTTTTAAATGGGCCTCCCAAGGAAAACGTTAGATAGAGATTTTGAAAAATGTTCAGCAGCATAAAAGCATTACAGAGCGTATGGAGACGCATGGTACATTTGTGCAATGATTGATCATGTGACAAAACTTTTTATGCAAATTCCATCACATTCGTTTGATTAAATAAACGCAAGTATTTGCATGACAACTAGTATTAAGATTAACCTGAACAAATACATGTTGGAAAAAACGTGTTTTTGGTGTCGAATACTGCGATCAAGAAATCATGAGAATCATTACCCAAATTATATCAATCAACTCGTAAGTGCGCGCATGTGTGCGTTCCAAAAATGTTACATAAAGATCTCAGCCGTCTGTGGACCACTGGCGGAGTTAAGCTGGGCACGATCGGGCACATTATCTACCAAATTGAATATTTTCCCTGAAATTTAATTAAATACGCCAAATTGTTGTGAGAGAAAAAAAAATTATTTCCGCCAAATTTTATAATTACCGTGGACCGATTCGCACACTTTCATTTTTGATTGAAAGCTATGGCTTTGTCATTGAACACATAGATTTTTTTTTTGCAATCAGATGTTGAGTTTCATAGATATCTCCGAAAGTCGAACATAAAGCATTAGATGTATTTTGTTCACAACATTGGCAAAATAATATCACATAAAAATCTCTGCTGGCAGGGGGTGTGGACCGACTTGAACTGTTTCCTCTTTGAACGAACATGAGACATATTTTTAGAAAACTAATTAAATATTCAGTACATTCAAAGTTAATTGCCTATGTTCCGGGTATTAAGCCACCAGGAGAGGAAATTAATTACAATGTCTGAAACTCGATTATGCATATGCACAACACGTGATAGATTTAGTTCGTAAAAGGTATTGGAGGGTAACCGCTCCCTTCGGTGGGGTTTGATCCCACGAAACCAGTACGCTAGACAGGTGCTTTCCCTACTAAGCTACGAAGGACCTCCGTCGTCCTCCGCAGCTTAGCGGGTACTGATGAAACCAAATTCCCAGCACCGAGCACGTAGCCAAACTCTTGCAATACATTTTCAGAACTAACTCTCTCATATGTATTTTTGTACAAATGCCAACCAAGTAAGATGAGTATTACGGTTACCCTCCAATACCTTTTCCGAACTAAATCTATCATATGTTGTGCATATGCATAATCGTGTTTCAGACATAGTAATTATTTTCCACTCCAGTGGCTTAATACTCGGCATATAGGCAATTAACTTCGAATGTATTAAATTTTATTTACAAACATTGTTTATTAATAGATTACCATTAAAAATGTATGGAAATATTTCCAATCGAACGGCAATGAAACGTATCCCCGTGTCTGTATCAAAAACAAAGACACAAGACCGAATTGAATTATAAATCAATCGCGATTACCAAACGAATTGTATATGTGTTGTCATAGAAGCACCGATCATGGAACTACCAAGCATAGGGCCATTGGGTTGTTCTCACCAGAGAATTCCTAGGCTAGCTATTCATCTTCCTGAGGTCCGTATTCCAAAAAACCGTCATAGTCGTTATCAGATGCAACCTAATCAGTCCGTAGCTGTACAAGTTAGGCCATCCTGCCAAACGATTCACTTCACAGACATTTAATTTCTTCGATTACAACAATAGATTCCAATTTTCAAGCACCAAGTGTGAAAGTTTCATTTTTGACAAGCCGAAACTGGACAAAACAGGACAAAACTACAAATATGACGGAAACTGCACCGTAGGAAAACAATCGCGTCCGCTCTTCAGCGCGGCACACTTCGATCTCCTGAGGAAGGTTAAGTTGAAATAGTTTTTCTAAAGTGCAACCGCTAGGAACTGGAAAACTCTTCAATGAAATTTTCTCGCATGATTCTGAGTTCGGTTATATGATGATAGTGATTGAGAAAGTTTATATTAGACGAACTTTCTTCATAGAACAAAGCATAATTGTTTGGCATCGGTAGCGAAATCATAGCATTAGTGCTGGTCCTAGCATCGGCTGTCGGCGGGTGATTGCTACAGCAATTTATTCACTAATGTGGCGTTTGCAACGATTTGGATGTTGTCGGCACAAAATTAAATTTTCCCGCGAGACTCGAACTTTGTTTTTTTTTTTTCTATTGGTGATTGAAAATGAAATCGGTTAAACCTTTTTCAAAGTGCAAAACATAATCGCTTGGCAACGGCACAAAGCTGCCGACGGTAGTAGAATTCCAAGCACGTGTCGGAAGGAGACGATGCAATAAATTTATTCGCATTATGAATTGGCCTTAATAAGAAAAACGCGGATAAAAAATGTAAATTTGCCAACACTGCAGCTAATCTTCTTTATAAAAGAACAACACATGAAATTTTAGATATCGATATTTAATGTGTACACATCATATGACAATAGAATCCAATTGCATTTCATAATCTATCATTGATTCGCATATATTACTGATAACAAATAACAAATGCATTCAAAATGTGTTCATTTATAAATGGTATTAAATCGAATTAAGCCATTTTCATTTTTCGAACCTATGTTTTGGCTGCTTGACAGCTATCTTGCTCGATTGGCTGCTGTTTTTTGACGGTTTGATTGAATCCACGTTTCTCTTATCAAGGCCTCTAGTCTCAAGTAGCCTTGCGAGCAAAGGCGTAGGATTGCCAATCCGAAGATGGCGAGTTAGATTCTCGATCCGGTCTAGGATGTTGTCGGGTTGGAAACATTCTCGACACCCTGGGTATAGTGAATCCATTGTACTTGCCACACAAGATATATATTCATGCAATGGCGGGCATAGAAAAGCTTCCAATTAATAACTGTGAAGAGGTGAGCCAACTTAGCGCTGAAAACCTCTCAAATAAAAACATAAAAATAATAACTGACCCTCAGTTGCTGAGGAAATGCTAATTGATTACTAATAGAAGTTGAGAAGCAGGTCAAGTTCCAGTTGAAATGTAGAGCCATTGAAGAAGAAGAAGACTGAAGAAAATTCTGTTGCGTCAGTGTAATGAAGTCAAGAGAAACACACGCGTGCACATGAACATGCCTTTTTATTTCTGATCTCGTTCATACGACTGTGTTGCCAGACAATTTGAATCACAACATATCCCAAGTAACGTTTTGAGTTTTATAACGCTCTTGAAGGCCATATTTTACTCTACAAGAGTGTTATAAAACCAGCATAAAACCAAAATGTTACTTGGGATCTCTCTTATCATATTTTGAAGAACTTTTATTTCTATCACTCTTCAATCAAGGTTGTAGTCATCATAGCGCTTGGGTCGCATTTTCAAGCGATTCGGTCTGATAGGATTTTCCACGGATTGTGCGCCCTTTCGATCCATGGGCGTCGATGAAGTCGCAACAGCTGATAAATCCTCCTCAACGATATACTGTTGGCGTATCCAAGGTTTCACATGTGATGTGTTGCGTTTTTAGGTTTGTCCGTCCGACCTTCACTGGCATAGGCAAAAACTCCGTGGAGAGTTTATTTTGCGGCAAGATGTTCTTCATTAGCACCTCGTCTCCAATCGATACCAATGACTCCTTTGCTTGAACTTTTTCGTCTCTGTTTATTTTAGATTGGTACTTCAATGTTCGATCTCGGTCTCGCATCTCTTGGTCGTCGATGGCAACCCTTTGAAAATGGGGAATCAGGTCCCGAAATCTCCGTCCAAACATTGTGTCGGTGGCACCCCCGTCACAGAATGTGGTGTCACCGTGTACATAGCATAGCATAGCATATGTGATTGTACAAATCGTGGGTGGCTATACAATGCTCAATTGAGCAATCTACTGTATATTGTCGCAAATTGGTACTTGGGATTAGTACCTTTTCCTATACAGTAGCAGTTGTATACCTGGCCACGTCCTTACAATCACGGAAGGAAGGGAAGGAATGTTAGTTCAGCATCTACTAGTGAAGATGCAGGGAACCCATACTACCTTCATAGATGTCTCGGGAAGATTCTCTGTTCTTCGTTAGAAGCGATCAGTTTGTTTTTTTGATTGCTCTCATCTCGCGTGAAATTCTCGGAGTGTTTTTCTTCTTTAGAAGTTTATTTTTCACTCGTTTTTAAAAAACGCGTGTTGTGCCATGTGACATTGTCGCAAATTGGTACTTGGGATTAGTACCTTTTCCTATACAGTAGCAGTTGTATACCTGGCCACGTCCTTACAATCACGGAAGGAAGGGAAGGAATGTTAGTTCAGCATCTACTAGTGAAGATGCAGGGAACCCATACTACCTTCATAGCAATATGGTAAAAAGAAGGTGTGGAGGAAGTCTATACTTGCTAGTATTAGTAAGCATAAAACATAAACAAAGTTTGAGGGGAAGCCTGTTACGTCACATCGTCCCATTATTTCACGAACCTTTATGGACCATGTTTGAAAGAAAAAACTTGTAAAAATGTTTTTTTTTCGAACAACGAAAGGAAAATATTATTTGCAAAAACCAAATCAGAATAGCATCGCAAACCAACAAAAAACCTCTCAAATTATAGCAATGCGGTGTTTAAATTGTAAAGCTTTCTAAATACGCACTTCTGCCATCATTCGCGGGGCACACATTTTTCGTAACACTTTGCTGTAATAATAATTCCACTTTACTATACATATTTTACTTTCTGTGCGGCAAAACAAATTTCAAGATTTTAATATCCTCGATATCCAAACATATCCTCAGTTATCAGAAATATCCTCATCTGTAATAAGATCAACAATTATTTGAAATATAATGAGCTTCCCTCACCGCGAATTATTTTTTCATGTTATTGTTTGGATAACAACATGCTGGCTGCCCTTAGATACAATGATGCGTTGCTTGATGCTTGGAGGGGAAGTCGATGAAAATTTTATAACAAACTCTGTGACGTCAGCCGTTGTCAGGTAGCTAAAAGGTTGCTAAGGCGCGATCGAAAAGAGGCACTACTACAAGGAAATGGCTGTGTAATACACAAAGTTATCACCTCACCTTCTTTTTAGCATATTGCCTTCATAGATGTCTCGGGAACATTCCCTGTTCTTCGTTAGAAGCGATCAGTTTGTTTTTTTGATTGCTCTCATCTCGCGTGAAATTCTCGGAGTGTTTTTCTTCTTTAGAAGTTTATTTTTCACTCGTTTTTAAAAAACGCGTGTTGTGCCATGTGACAGCACAAGCAGCACACCCTGGCCGAGACCTCCGGTGTGTCTGTTAAAGGCACTTCCGGCTACGACAACCTACCGGATCGCAAATCGCAACCCTTCCAAAAGCTGCATCATCGCCAGCAGCAGAAAGTGCGGCAATCATCTTGCTAGCGAAGCCCCCATCCCCATCGTAGCCAATATGCTAAAAAGAAGGTGAGGTGATAACTTTGTGTATTACACAGCCATTTCCTTGTAGTAGTGCCTCTTTTCGATCACGCCTTAGCAACCTTTCAGCTACCTGACAACGGCTGACGTCACAGAGTTTGTTATAAAATTTTCATCGACTTCCCCTCCAAGCATCAAGCAACGCATCATTGTATCTAAGGGCAGCCAGCATGTTGTTATCCAAAAATAACATGAAAAAATAATTCGCGGTGAGGGAAGCTCATTATATTTCAAATAATTGTTGATCTTATTACAGATGAGGATATTTCTGATAACTGAGGATATGTTTGGATATCGAGGATATTAAAATCTTGAAATTTGTTTTGCCGCACAGAAAGTAAAATATGTATAGTAAAGTGGAATTATTATTACAGCAAAGTGTTACGAAAATGTGTGCCCTGCGAATGATGGCAGAAGTGCGTATTTATAAAGCTTTACAATTTAAACACCGCATTGCTATAATTTGAGAGGTTTTTGTTGGTTTGCGATGCTATTCTGATTTGGTTTTGCAAATAATATTTTCCTTTCGTTGTTCGAAAAAAACATTTTACAAGGTTTTTTTCAAACATGGTCCATAAAGGTTCGTGAAATAATGGGACGATGTGACGTAACAGGCTTCCCCTCAAACTTTGTTTATGTTTTATGCTTACTAATACTAACAAGTATAGACTTCCTCCACACCTTCTTTTAACCATATTGCATCGTAGCAGCCAATACGACGACAGAAGCCTGCCTGCAGAGGAGTCGCCATCGACGCTGGTACGTATTTTTTTTTCTCGCTATATTTTTTTCTTTACATTTTCTTTCTCTTCCGTTATATTTTTTCGTTATTTTTTTTTCTCGTTATATATTTTTTTTTCGTTATTTTTTTTTTTCTTTTTTTTTTTTTAATTGTCCGTCCCACTCACTTTTTCATTTACCCGCCATTTTTTTTCTTTGACGAGTTGGGTTATTAACAGCAGCTAGTATTACAAGCTACAACGCGGAGACTGCCCCTTATTACAGCACGTTTTCCCACTTTTCTCCTTTTCGTTTTTGGAATAACCGCAATATTCTGCGTGTTCTTTGTTTCGATATTAGAATCATTTTATTTTTCGTTGCGGTGATCATTCTCCGCAATGGAAACTGATGACAAAGGCGGGGGTGATTCGCGATTTGAAATTTCGGACGATGATTACATTCCATCCCCGGAATACGAGCAATTTAATGAAACCGGCTTAACTCCCGATGAAACTGTTTTGCAAAAACAGGTAAACGTTCAAGTCAACAACTCAAATTCTCCTGGGATTTTTAACCTGCCTTCTCCTGATCCTATGGATACTAACCAGGCAAGTGAATCAACACCCCGGCGACCCCCGCCTAAAAGCGTACCCGCCCGGATCTAAGGGCCCATTTCTGGTTTGCTTTCGGCCAAAAGGTAAACCGCTAAACAAATTGCGAATCGAAAAAGATCTGGCAAAATCGTTTCAGGGCATTATTGAAGTGAATGCCCCAAGCCGTAATAAGTTGCGAGTCACTGTAAGTGATCGTGAACAGGCCAACAGAATTGCTGCCTTCGAGCTCTTTCGATTGGAATATCACGTATACATCGCAAGCAGTGAAGTCGAGATAGCAGGAGTGGTCACCGAGCCGTTTCTAACATGTGCTGACATCAAGTCTGGTACTGAGCGGTGCCAACAGTTCAGATTCTTGATGTCAGACAAATGAATTACGTGTCAGAAGATGGCACTAAAAAACCGTCTGATTCGTATCGTGTGACTTTTTCTGGTTCTGCCCTTCCTGACTACCTTGTTCTAGGGAAACTTCGATTACCAGTGCGCCTCTATATACCGACCGTAATGCACTGTAAAAAGTGCCAGCAGATTGGTCACACAGAGACCTACTGCTGCAATAAACCACGGTGTAGCAAATGCGGTGAGCAGCATGCCGAGGGTCTCTGCAGTAAACAACCGAAATGTACCTGCTGTGGCGAAGCTCCGCATGCCACTATGGGGGATCCCCATACAAGCGAGCGGTCAAAAATAAAATTGGACTTTTAAAGTGATTTTCCACTTAGTTTTAGCTGTGTATGGTCGAAATAGCATGAATATACAATTTCCAACCCCCTTTGGGGATCGTCTATGAATTACGTAATTATTTTTTCATAGGTTCGATTAACGTGACAAAGCAAACCTATTTGGGAAGTTGAAATTTCGTGCGTTTTCTTAAGGAGAAGGAAGGGGCTGTACAAAAACTAAGTTCAGCAATTTATGGACATTATGGCGGCGATCATGTTAAATGACATTAATTTCATGACATTCCGTGATATTTTTGTTCTCACTCTCATGCCTCACAATTTGTATTTAGAACAATTTGTTTGACAAAGTACTAGGATCTGAAGGATCATAAAGCATTAAATGTTAATCAAATAATCAGAATTGAAAATAACTTTTGAAAAAGGGTATTAGCAAATTAGAAATCGCAATCCCATGACATTTTTACGTGTACAAGTTATTCAAAAATGAGATTAATATATTCTCAAAAATGTGGACATTCATTGTGGAATGTAAGAATGCTCCATTCTTCCGAAAAGCAAAATTCTTTTAATTTAAATAACAACACTATTTGAATTACTTTTGATTTGTTTTCATGATTTCTACAAGTTATATACAGCATCATTCTTTTTCTGTGTCAAGGTTTAAGTCTTCAATGATATTTTCTTCAATTCCATCAACGATGGAAGATGAGATAAATTCATCTAAAGTATTAGAAGATAAAGAACTTTTGAAAATCTTCAAATATTACAAAATTACGCATGGCATACGAATAACTAAGTGAAAAATTTTTTTCCAACGTCTCCTCGTTATCCAAATCGAGCTTAAAATGGATCTGATTCATGTAAGGCACGAAGGAAAATGTCAACATTTGCCTCTCTTGATCATTTTCTTGCATTATGAGTTCTAAATTTCTTCAACTGTTTATATTGACTTTCCGCTGGTTGTTCAGCCAGTGAACCTCAAAGTGTAGATGAGTGAATAAATATTTCCCTACCATTAGCCAGACATTCATGAACACTAGCAGGAATTTCATACGCTCCGTTCTAACTAAGATATTGTTCGTCTTTACTTTTGCAATAAACATGTCGGGAATTATTGATTCCAGGAGATTTATAAATATTTACATATTATGAAATCTCATATTTAGTTCTCCATCAGTAGCTAATGAATAGCTCAGAAAATTAGGTTTAGAGAATGACTCAAACCACTCAAGCCCCAAACGCATTTCAGCGGAATGGCGACGGAAACGGTAAAATTTGACAGGAAATATATGAGCGAACTGTTAAATCCTTCCGTTACCGTTGTGCTGCATTGCATTGGGGTTTTATTCATTTACTCCTTTGAAAAGTTAATTAAATGAGCTCAAATGGTTATAAATAAAGTCGAAGTTATTACCAATAAATGTATTTTGACCATACCCTTTGAGCGCATAGTTCAGTCTGACCCATTTTCAATAGGAAACGATGGGACTAGATTTCCCGTCGAATGAAACTTGTTGCGAGAAAATCGGACACAAATAAGTGTCTAAATGGCGATTGCGTTCTTTTGCGCACATACATACAGACGCGCATGCACACACATACAGACATCACCTCAATTCTTCGCGCTGAGTTAGTTGATATATACCACTAGGGGTCTCCGGGCCTTCTATCAAACATTCGTTTTTGGAATGAGCATTAACCTTGGAGTACGAGAGAGGCAAAACACGGTAAAAAACAAATGAAAAAAATCAGAGTGACTTAACTCTGTTAATTGCAAATACTGGCAAGAAATTCTTTCGGGACATTTTAGTCGAAGCTTTGTCCTTGATGTGTATCATAAAAGAACCTGGGGATTCCTGAGGAAAAAAAGTTCTTCACTATCAAAGTTGAAAATAGCGTCGTTTTTGAAAAAATATTGCTTCCGCATTTTTTCAATTTTTTCACAGTGTAACCATTAGTTTTTGCACACCATTTAAAAGCTTATACAATAACCTTTGTAATGATGTATTAACATTGAAGAAAAACATTTAAAAAATATTTCAATAAATAGTTGAAAATAAAATATTTTTTCAGAAAATTTGCTAACTTTTTACCCATTTCTGACTTTGCCACCTTATATCTTTGGAACTAGTGCACCTAGAGACTTCAAATTCAGAATTTCTCTTAATTAGAGTATTGACAATGGAGAGAAAATATTTTAAAATAATTCGGAAGACATGACATTTTCGATTAATGACCGCCTGAAATCCTATAGTGGCATGAACTCACTGCGTGTGCTCGGTATATAGAGAGGGAGAAACATCAAATCCGCTCAATAAAACAGCGGTCAAGGCGATCCTATGCAGAAATGCTGAAGACGCTTGCACCAGCCGCTGTTCCATCAACTCGTTCTATCGCCAGCTCAAATGTCTTCTCTTCCCTGCCCTTAGATGATCAAGGCTCAGACTCTGGGGACGGTGAAGAATACACTGTCATCGAAACAGGGACAAAAAGAAAGCGAGCAAGATGCAGGCGACAGCACCAACACGCTTCTCAAAATGTTCCCCAGCTGTTCCAGTTTTTTGCCCAGAAAGTTTACATCAGCAACAAAATCATCAGGCGGTTCAACATAACCATGTTGAAGTACCTGACAAAATGACTCTTTCTGGGATTGTGGATTTCATCTTCAATACACTAGAAATCTCTCCCGCAGTGAGAAACATTATCAACATGATAATCTCACTGGTGAAACCCTTATTGAAGCAATTGATTTCAAAATGGCCTATTCTTGATTCAATCTTATCCCTCGATGGCTAATTTAACCAACGAGGTCGGGGATAAGATCGTAGTCCTGCAGTGGAACTGTAGGAGTATTTTTAAAAACCTGGATCCGTTTAAGTTTTTAGTTCACAGCTCATGCTGTGACGCATTTGCTCTTAGTGAAACATGGCTTTCTCCAGACAAAGTTCTCTCTTTCCACGATTTCAACATTATTCGCCTAGATCGAGGAGATGGATATGGAGGGTGCTCTTGGGGATCAACAAGCTCCACTCCTTTTACAGAATAGATCTTCCCTCGATGACAGGCACTGAGGTAGTCGCATGTCATGTCACCATACGAGGGAAAAGCCTCAGCATAGCTTCTGTGTATATACCGCCGAATGCTTCTATGCGACGCAGAGATCTTAACGAAATCTGCTCTGCTATGCCTGAGCCACGGTTGATTCTAGGAGACTTTAACTCACACGGTACGGCCTGGGGGGAACTTACCGATGACAACCGTTCTTCGTTGATTTACGACATGTGCGACTACTTCAACATGACATATTTAAATAACGGAGAAGCAACACGTGTGGCACCTTCAGGACTCGAAAGTAGAATTGACCTCTCAATCTGTTCGATTTCACTAACATTGGATTGTACGTGGAAAGTAATTCAAGATCCCCATGGTAGTGATCACTTGCCTATCGAAATCTCAATCACCAATGGATCGTGTCAGTCTCGCCAGATCGACATTGCGTACGACCTCACGAAACACATTGACTGGGGAAGATACACTGAGGCGATCATCGTCGGTGAGCATTCGGTCGATATTCTTCCTCCGCTGGAGGAATATCAGTTTCTCTCCGGGCTAATCCTAGACAGCGCAGTTCAATCACAACGTCGATCAATACTACACTGCACAGTGACGTCACGCACGACTTTTGACAGGTACTGGTCCTGATAGTCAGAATCTGGGAAACCGAACAGCTACCGGAGGAGTGGAAGGAAGGGGTTATATGCACCATCTACAAGAAAGGCGATAAACTGCAGTGTGAGAACTTTCGAGCGATCACCATCCTTAATGCCGCCTACAAAGTGATATCCCAGATCATCTTCCGTCGTCTGTCACCATTAGTGAACGAGTTCGTGGGAAGTTATCAAGCCGGCTTCGTTAACGGGCGCTCGAGAACGGACCAGATCTTCATTGTACGGCAAATCCTTCAATAATGCCGTGAATACCAGGTCCCAACGCACCATCTGTTTATCGATTCCAAGGCGGCATACCGCAGTATAGACTGTGTATGGCTATATGAAAAATTATGGACGAGAACAGCTTCCCCAGGGAGCTAACCAGACTGATCAAAGCAACGGTGGATGGTGTGCAAAACTGTGTGAAGATTTCGGGCGAACACTCCAGTTCGTTCGAATCGCGCCGGGGACTAAGACAAGGTGATGGACTTTCGTGCCTGTTGTTCAACATTGCGCTAGACGGTGTCATGCGGAGAGCCGGGTGTAACAGCCGGGGTACGATTTCAACGGATCCAGTCAATTTATTTGCTTCGCGGATGACATGGACATTGTCGACCGAACATTTGCAAAGGTGGCAGAACTGTACACCCGCCTGAAACGTGAAGCAACAAAAGTTGGACTGGTGGTGAATGCGTCAAAGACAAAGTACATGCTTGTGGGCGGAACCGAGCGCGACAGGGCCCGCATGGGAAGCAGGGTTACGATAGACGGGGATACCTTCGAGGTGGTCGAGGAATTCGTCTACCTCGGATCCTTGCTAACGTCTGACAACAACGTTAGTCGTGAAATACGAAGGCGCATCATCTGTGGAAGTCGGGCCTACTACGGGCTCCAGAAGAAACTGCGGTCGAAAAAGATTCGCCACCGCACCAAATGTGTCATGTACAAGACGTTAATAAGACCGGTTGTCCTCTACGGACATGAAACATGGACAATGCTCGAGGAGGACTTGCAAGCACTCGGAGTATTCGAGAGACGGGTGCTTAGGACCATCTTTGGCGGTGTGCAAGAAGACGGTGTGTGGCGGCGAAGAATGAACCATGAGCTCGCCCAACTCTACGGTGAACCCAGTATCCAGAAGGTAGCTAAAGCCGGAAGGGTACGATGGGCAGGACATGTTGCAAGAATGGACAGCAACCCTGCAAAGATGGTGTTCGCTTCAGATCCGGCAGGTACGAGACGGCGTGGAGCGCAGCGAGCGAGATGGGCAGACCAGGTGCAGAACGACTTGGCGAGCGTGGGGCGTATCCGAGGATGGAGAGATGCGGCCTCGAACCGTGCATTGTGGCGTCAAATTGTTGATTCAGTGTTATCTGTTTAGATGTTAACTAAATAAATGAATGGTCCTGTTGTTTACAGACGACTTTATTTTAATTTTGAGATACTTCTATCATTCTTTGAATTTTCTGATCGATAATTACCTAAACTTATCGGTAATTACCAATATTTGAATGCGGAATGTACGGAATGTCTTCAACATCGCAGATATGCAGATTTAATTTGAATCAAAAAAATTCTAAGTCCGAAACGTAAACAACAGGACCAGTACCTGCCAAAATTGTGAGGTTAGGTTTGCCGCGCGCAATGACCTATACCGGGATCTCAAATACGTCGGCGTCCACCTTCTTCTCTTTGGTGGGATCAAGAGTGTACCAAAGTCTATCGGGAAAAGTCCGACGCGTTTAAGGACTATCGAAAGCGTGGTACTCGAGATAATTACGATCGTTATGCCTCTCTTGAACGTAAGTTTAAGAGTCTCGCGAACGCGGTTATTGGCGCCATTTTGTTGATGGTCTTTCACGCGAAACATCAGTGACAACATTTTGGGCCGTCGGGAGAAGAATGCGTAACGCGTCATCGATTAACGAAAATTTATGAAAGTTCTCCCCGATGAATCTTCGCTTTCGCCAAAAAAGTATGTCAGGATTCCGTTCCAGTTCAATGGTTCGTGCACGAAGCAACCTCCGGTCAGCACGAGCTGGACACCCTATTTTCGATGGTTGATTTCTCATTTGCTCTCCTTTTATGTAATAACACCGCCCCAGAAATGGACAGAATTAAATTCAACTTGCTTAAAAAGACGTCGCGAAAATGCGCATGTTGAATTTATTTAATCAATTCGTTGACAGCAACATGACAGTTCCGGACAGGTGAGGGTGATCGCTATCAAAAAACCCGATGAACCTGCCTCGGATCATAACTCATACCGTCCAATCGCGATGTTATCGTGTATATGGAAGCTGTTAGAGATGAGGATTCTCAATCGACTCAACAGATGGGTTGAATAAAATGGCTTTCTCAGGGTGGCCACCGAACCGGGAAAAACGGGAAAAGCGGGAAAAAGACGGGAAATTGAAACCACCGGGAAAAAACCGGGAAAAACCGGGAATTCAGGACATGAACCGGGAAAATCAAAAAAAATTTGTCAACTTACATTCAAAATTCTTAAAAGTTTTTATTGTCGTTAATATAAAAGGGAAGGATTTACTCTTTAACGCTTTAACATTCATTATTCAATCGCATTCTAACTTTGTTATTTGATTTTAGTACATAATGTGTGAGATACAAAAAATAAGTAGATCATTTTCCCAGATCCAGTTTGCGTTGTCACAAGACAATTTAGATAACTAAGATAAGCGGATTTTTGACTTGTGATATTTTGTACGTTAAAGGAAAACGGATTTTTTTTCCCAAATCAATTCGTGCGTACATTTTGATAGGACCTATACGATTTATGATCAATTAAATCTGTTAAATAAAAACTTGGGCACAAATATAAGTAATAATAATGTAAAATATGAGCGCTTCGTGTGATTTGGTAGAACCCCGGCTATATGTCAAGGCCAGTGGCGTTTTCCTAACCTCAATCTACCTGTGCACTGGATTTTAATTTAAAGATTTTGTTTGCGAAAATGCATAGAATCACTAGAGTTTGATTAGCTTAAGCGACTCTGATAATTTTATTTTCCGTTTGGGCTGTAAAAATATCAAAATTTTAATTTTTAGTGTCAGTGCACAGGTAAAAAGTGAGGTTACGCGACGCCACTGGTCAAGGCACCTGCCATTTGATCATGCGTATATTATTGTAAGTATTTCATCAAACTCCTGTATGAAGGGCCAAAAATGAGTGGGGTGGTTCCATAAGCAGAGACACTTATGCGAATCCACAGGATGAATAGAGGATCTCCTTCCAGAAGAAAGTTTGTACATACAATAATACAATCTAGCTCTCGTTTCCCAGATGGGAAGAAGAGCCCGTCCTTCATCCACGAAATGTTAACAATAGGAAGTTGGCAATCCCACTCCCACTTGGCAATCGGGTCATAAATATTATGTTATAAGGCATAAAAGCATAGAATCGAATATAGAAATATTCATTCTTTTGAATGAATGTTTTCAACTTTATGTTATTCTTCTAATGTCCAAGCGTTGTTCTCCTGTTATTTGTATGTAATTTGCTATTGCACAAAAACATGTAGGGTTACTCCTCCTGGACTTCATCTCATAGCTCCGATATTGGTTTTACGAAAAACAAAGCAATGAAAAGGTATTTGATTTGTTTATTATTTTTGTGTTTTTTTTTTTTTAGCAGTGAGCATGCATGTTAGCAAAAAGAAGCGACGAAATTGGTGCCGTATTTTTTTTGTTTCGCGATGAGATGAATATATGTACAGTGAGATTGAAAACGGAACAGTTCCCCTATATAGTAAAATATATATTTTAACGCAAGTTCAAGAGTTGTTTGGAATTATATTTTTTAGAATTCTACAAATAATTGAAAATGGTAATTTTTTAATATTTTGCAAATATGTCTGTAATATTCTAAAGAGAAAAATATCTTTAGTTTAGTATTTTTCCACAACTAATCTAATATAATAGAAGGTTACGATGGTAAAAGAGATACTCTAAGGTAGTTTCCTTATTTGTTACACGGCGATTAACCTTTTGTCTGTGCTCTGGGGTCAATATGACCCCAGGCCACTTTGAGTGGCTGCCATTTTTTAAGTTTTCAACCGATTCTCCTAATTTTTGGTAGTTTGGTAAAACTCGCCGAGATCTGTCTCCTAGGTGTAAATTCGCTTGAAAAATCTTGAAAATATGCGCTACAGTGTCCTTTTTTCAAAAAACTTACGTTGTCTGTGCTCTGGGGTCAAATTGACCCCAAATTGAAATTGCTATAACTATTTTAATGTTTGACCAATTTTGGATTTTTGGGGCTGTTTCGAAAGATAATTTAATCATCTTTCAGGTTGACTATAGGTGGGCGGGTACATCGCGGGGAGGGGTTTTCGTAAAAAAGGGTACAAAAACAGTGATTTTTTATGCTTATTTTATTATATCTGAAAATCCTACCCATTTTGGACTGCATCTTTTCAAAAAGGTTATTCAAGAAGGCGTCTGCTTTGACATGAGACATTGATTAGTTTAGCGCTTGGTCGCCAGGTGGCGGTATATTTGAATTCATTATTTTAGACTACTCAAGTAACTCCGATGTATGGAATTTTCCTCATTGTAAATATTCTTATCGCACAATTTTGAAATTTGTAAAGATGACGTCTGTAACAAAGTTCGTCTGGTGGAAATAGACTGTCATGTGACGGAATAAATAATAAGGAAATTTACAAATAGGCGGCGCTAGTGTACTTGCAATATTCTTGCATACATGAAATATTGCTTTAGCTTGAGATCCCTCATACCTACACCCAAGTTGTATTCGACAACATTGTTCAGGATGTCTAGCACTACAAAGCGGTGCTCAATATAATGAGCACTTCTTCCCATTTTTTAATTTGTTCGATAAGAATATTTACACTGAGGAGAATTCTATATATCGGAATATCTTGAGTAGTCTAAAATAATGAATTCAAATATACCAAAACCTGGCGGCCGAGTTCTAAACTTATCAACGCCTCATGCCAAAGCACATGCCTTCCTGCATAGCCTTTTTTTAAAAGTTGCAGTTCAAAATGGGTAGGATTTTCGGATATAAGTAAAATAATCATGAAAAATCACTGTTTTTGTACCCTTGTTCACTAAAACCCCTCCCCGCGATGTACCCGCCCACCTATAGTCAATCTTTGGTAACGACCTGAAAGATGATTAAATTATTTTTCGAAACAGCCCAAAAAATCAAAAATTGGCCAAACATATAGCAATTTCAATTTGGGGTCAATTTGACCCCAGAGCACAGACAACGTAAGTTTTTTTGAGCACAGACAGAAGGTTAATGAATAAGTTCCAAAGCTTAGAACATTTCGATATACTAATATTGAATTAGGACGTTCAAAGATTCCAAATCCAAGATTTACTTTCTAGACATTAATTCTAGGAATTCTAAAAGTAAAATTGAAATGTGTTTAAATCTTTTTTAGAAAACTGAATAATTATTTTGATCGGAAACGAAGATTGTCTTCGGGTTAAATCTGTGTTCAAATTAGTTGTTTAAAAATTCTGTAGATTTTTAGAAAAGTAATGCCACTACACATCATTACATCATTGCTAAGTTTAAAACTGTGATTGAGTTTAATTTACGTTATAAGAAAGAATTGTGTCTTTCCTAACATAATTTTGCGACCTTAAGTTACTCAGGAAGGTATTCTTTGAAATAGTCTGAATAAGATCAAACCGAGAGCAATTTGAAAGATGTCAGCTATACTATAAGATACTATACGTTTAAGTGCTTTCTGTAAACATCATCCTCTAAAAAGGGAGAACCACACTAGACTGACATACAATTTCCATTGCCACTGTCAGAAACTAACGAAAGTTGTGCATCCAAGAAAAAAATACGAATGTTTTGCAACTAATAAAAGAATCAAATCATTGTAATTGGGTGCCAATGTACACTCTGAGGAAAATCTATGCTAACTGTGTTTCTCCTGGTTGACCCCTGCACGTTCGTTTACGTGCAGTTTATGCTCGATTAGTATAACCTCCGTATCCTCCCTGTGTAACGATTTCATAGATTACTTTTTTACGCTAGCTTAGTAACTAGCTTTTAAACTTTGAAAATATGAAAAATGATTTGTTTGCATGTTATTACAGGTTTGATCTATATCTGAGTGTAGTATTAAGTTAAATTAAAACCGGGAAAATTTGACAAAAAATACCGGGAAAAGCGGGAAAAAACCGGGAATTCGAAAATCGAATTTCAGTGGCCACCCTGCTTTCTATCAGATACTCAATTTGGATTCCGCAGAGGCAAGGGAACGAACGACTGTCTTGCGTTGCTTACTACAGAAATCCAACTGGCCTATTCTCAAAAGAACAAATGGGTTCAGTTTTCTTGGACATTAAGGGGCTTTTGACTCAGTTTGCGTTGACGTCCTTTCAGACAATCCACGAGTGTGGGCTTTCACCAATACTAAATAACTATTTGTACAACTTGTCTGAGAAACATATGAGCTTTTCTAATGGAAACTCCACCACTTCAAGAATTAGTTACATGGGTCTCCCCCAGGGCTCATGTTTAAGTCCCCTTCTTTACAATTTTTATGTTAGAGACATCGATGGATGTATCGTGGAAGATTGCTCACTAATACATGCAGATGACGCCGTTGTCTCCTTTACAGGAACAGGGGCGGGCGATCTGCAAGAACCATTGCAAGATACTCTGGACAATTTGTCTACTTGGGCTTTGAAGCTGGGTATCGAATTCTCTCCGGAGAAAACTCAGCTGATTGTCTTTTCTAGGAAGCATACGCCAGCAAAAGCAAAAGCTTCATCTTAGGGGTAAAAAAATCACTCAAGGCATTTCGCATAAATATTTGAGGGTCTGGTTCGACCCCATAGGCACCTGGGGAATGCACATTAGACATCTGTATCAGAAATGCCAATAAAGAATCAACTGCATGCGGACCGTTACCGGTACGTGGTGGGGAGCCCACCCAGAAGATCTGATAAAGCTATATCTGTAGGGATTGAGACTGGTATTGATAATATAAATATAAACAGAATAAGAGGGCATATACATTGGACACAAGTGCCAGATGTGTGAGTGACAGATGAGCGGAGTCAGCTTCAGTTTTGTGATGTATTTCGCGGGAAGAAGTAATGCTTCCGAGCTGCTGCGGATCGAGCAGCAGCTGGAGACGGCTGATTCGGGTGAGGCCGTCTCCTCCGAACACGACATTGGCCAAGTCGGTTTGTTGTGACAAATGTGACGCTTCCAATTAAATGAGCTCGGTGTTTCGCGTAAAAAAAAATAAAAACCGCGTTTGTTTTGGTGAAAAAAAAAAGAGTTGGGTGTTGAGATTATCACATCCAAATGTGTCGGTTTGAGGTTGTGGAAAAAAGGTAAGGTAAACACATCACGAACATTAGTGTGCGTGCGCTAAACGTCATTCATCACTGGTACACTCAGGAAAAAATATAATTTTGCAAAAGCAAAAGTGACACTCATAAAAAAAACATATGTTTGTATTCTATTACACTACTAAAAATCCACACATATTTATTGGCAAAAATCCATAGATTTAACTTATGATGTATATCAGCGCACACATAACCATTCTCCACGCGAACTACTAATAAAATATATGTCCAAATAAACTTTATGTGTGGTCTCGAATTAGCAATTATTTAATTTATGTGTGGTTCTATATCGATTATATTAGGGTGACGCTATTGCAAAAATCTACACTGTGCCACGAAAGTACTCTTTAATGGGTAAAAAAGTACCCATTATGAAGTTAAATAGTTCAACTCATTAAAAGAGTAAACACCGTTTACTCATTAATGAGTAAACGGCCTATATGTCAGTTTCAGGCGTAATTTTTACCCATTATTCGAAAAACTTTTTTTCCAATAAGGGGTGAATTTTACTCTTTATTATTCTTAAAATTCATATTGTTATTGTATTGCTATTCTCAAAAGCAGAAAAATATCAAATCGAGCATTAATTTTTATTTCAACATATTTATTTAAAGCATAATACATATACTTTACATTTGTTTATTTGATATTCGTTGATTACTAAACTTAAAACAAAAATTTCATCTGGGTGCTTGCTTTTTTAATTTCATCTATTTGCCGGCAGCAACTGTTGATGCGGCATACCACTGTCACGGTTTCAGCTGCCAACCGATATGTCCCTCCTTTCGGTCCAAATGACTCGGAAGCAATTTAACGCTATTTTTGAAAGCGCCGGCCAGAAGCAGGTCATTCAAATTTGTCGATTCCATTCAGTTAGCGACCATCACATGATGAACTCTGCCCGTTCTCGTGTGCCAAGATGGGAAAATGCTGCGAAGGTATGGGGCATCACTGCTTCCGCCACAGTCCAGATTGTTTGGCACTTGTTGCTTATGTTCCGGAAGCAACCGATTTTAGCGATCAAGCCACTTCCAGCAGTAAGGACGAGCTCCTGTCTCCGAAACTCTGGTCGCTCTGAGGCAGAAAAAGCACCGAGCTGAACCGAAGATTTTGAACGTTGGTGGAACCGGCGACTTCCTAAAATGTCGTGTCCAGGATGGCGTAGCTTCTAAGCAGTTGTTGTTAGCTATAGAAAAACAAGAGTTATTATATATTTTTTATTATATTTCAAAAGATACTTACTTCACTTCAACTCCACCAACATCTTTGATGATTAAATAATAGACCAAGGGACTTTTCACCCATTAAAGAGTAGTCTTTCGAAACATGTAAATGGGCACAAAACACTCATTATCAAAAAAAAAAAAAAATACCCATTATTTTGACAGCTCCATATGCTGGTAAATAATGAGTTTTTTACTCTTTAATGGGTAATGCCAGGTTTACAGTGTATAACGGCGACACATATATCTTATATAGATATTTTTGGCAGTGTACACCAAAAAAAAAAGTGAAAGTGCGCTCTGTGATACTGTAAACCGTGAGAAAATTTTGAAACAAAAATTCTATTACACTCGATAAAATGTGAAAATTACCAAACGATGTTTGTGAAATAGAATTATTTTAATTTTTAATTTGTAAAATTAATTTAATTATTTTTAGAGACGGTTTCTGATAGGGTGAACAATCATTCCCCCGAGAGGGTATCCCTGATAGGGTAAACAATCATTCCCCTAAGAGGGTATCCCTGAAAGGGTTAACAATCATTCCCCTGAGAGGGTACATAAGAATTCCCCCGAGAGGGTAAACAATAATTCCCCCGAGAGGGTATCCCTGATAGGGTAAACAATCATTCCCCCGAGAGGGTACACAAGAATTCCCCCGAGAGGGTAAACAATAATTCCCCCGAGAGGGTATCTCTAAGCTTGGTAACCTCTTCCATGATGGCATGTTTGAGATCAGCGCTTCACTTGTATTCAGAGTAAGAACATTCAAACAAAGAGTGAGAATAAGTAAACAAAGAGTTGCGTAGAATATTGTTGATGATTGTTTTCTGATTTTTTATGCAAGATTGATGTTCTAGAGCCTGGGTAAGTTCTATCCATGACTGCATTTCGAGATCAGTGTTTGCCTTGAGTTCAGTGTTAGAAAATGTAAACAAAGAGTAGAAAAAAGTGAGCAAAGAGCTGCGTAGAATGTTGTTAATGATTGTTTTCTGATTTTGATGCAAGATTGATGTTCTAGAGCCTGGTAAGTTCTATCCATGACTGCATTCCGAGATCAGTGTTTGTCTTGAGTTCAGTTTAAGAAAATGTAAACAAAAAGTTGGAATAAGTAAGCAAAGAGTTGCGTAGAATGTTGTTAATGATATTTTTTTGATCTTGATGCAAAATTGATGTTCTAGAGCCTGGTAAGTTCTATCCGTGACTGCATTCCGAGATCAGTGTTTGTATTGAGTTCGGTGTTAGAAAATGTAAACAAACAGTAGAAAAGTAAGCAAAGAGTTGCGTAGAATGTTGTTAATGATATTTTTTTGATCTTGATGCAAGATTGATGTTCTAGAGCCTGGTAAGTTCTATCCATGACTGCATTCCGAGATCAGTGTTTGTCTTGAGTTCAGTTTTAGAAAATGTAAACAAAGAGTAGGAAAAAGTAAGCAAAGAGTTGCGTAGAATGTTGTTAATGATATTTTTATTGATTTTGATGCAAGATTGATGTTCTAGAGCCTGGTAAGTTCTATCCATGACTGCATTCCAAGATCAGTGTTTGTCTTGAGTTCGGTGTTAGAAAATGCAAACAAACAGGAAAAGAAAGAAAAGACTTGCGGAGAATGTTGTTGATGATTGTTTTCTGATTTTGATGCAAGATTGATGTTCTAGAGCCTGGTAAGTTCTATCCATGACTGCATTCCGAGATCAGTGTTTGTCTTGAGTTCAGTTTAAGAAAATGTAAACGAAAAGTTGGAAAAAAGTAAGCAAAGAGTTGCGTAGAATGTTGTTAATGATATTTTTTTGATCTTGATGCAAGATTGATGTTCTAGAGCATGGTAAGTTCTATCCATGACTGCATTCCGAGATCAGTGTTTGTCTTGAGTTCAGTTTTAGAAAATGTAAACAAAGAGTAGGAAAAAGTAAGCAAAGAATTGCATAGAATGTTGTTAATGATTGTTTTCTGATTTCGATGCAAGAATAATGTTCTAGAGCCTGGTAAGTTCTATCCATGACTGCATTCCGAGATCAGTGTTTGCCTTGAGTTCAGTGTTAGAAAATGTAAACAAACAGTACAAAAAAAGTGAGCAAAGAGTTGCGTAGAATGTTGTTAATGATTTTTTTTCGATTTTGATGCAAGATTGATGTTCTAGAGCCTGGTAAGTTCTATCCATGACTGCATTCCGAGATCAGTGTTTGTCTTGAGTTCAGTGTTAGAAAATGGTAACAAAGATTAAGTTCAAGTAAGCGAAGAGTTGCGTAGAATGTTGTTAATGGTTTGATTGGAGATTCGAATTACGTGTTTGTGTGTGAATTTTATTTGAAATTTTAAATTGCATGATTTGAACACTTTCTATGGAAATCGGGTTGAAACTATGTAAAACTTATGTGGAATTAGTGAACACTCATATATGAGTAGAAAAAAAAAACTTGATGAGTTTATTTGTTTAATTTTTTTAATTAGTTGTGAATCTCATGAATGTCACAGTTCTCTGTTCGGTCGGAACTTAAAAGCTCGCAACTGAAAAAAAAACTCATTATAAAATAGTAGATTGAAATAAATAGTAGAACAAAATAATGATAATGAAGCTATAAGAGAGTAGAACAGGCGGAAGATGTAGGGATTGAGACGGGTATTGATAATATAAATAAAAACAGAATAAGAGGGCATATACATTGGACACAAGTGCCAGATGTGTGAGTGACAGATGAGCGGAGTCAGCTTCAGTTTTGTGATGTATTTCGCGGGAAGAAGTAATGCTTCCGAGCTGCTGCGGATCGAGCAGCAGCTGGAGACGGCTGATTCGAGTGAGGCCGTCTCCTCCGAACACGACAATATCGTACAACGATTTTGTCGGTTATTGAATACGGGAGTTTTTGTTTCCAAGCCGCCGCGAAAACTCATATTTTGAAGCTCGAACGCATTCAATACCGTCGTTCGGGGTGACATTGGGCCTAGGGGGTAAGATTGGGCCAAAAACGAAAAATGTTTCAACTCCTAATATCTCAGAAACTGTTACGAATTTTGATGAAAACTTCAAACGGTTCGAAATTATATCAAAATTCACGTCTAGGAAATCATAAAACAAATTACAAGAACTAATTGTGCTCGTACCATAATGCTTGGAATTAATCGAATGAACCCGTATTAAAATAGTGTCAGTAATGTCCCACAAATGTATTACATAACTAGTTTTTAGATCGATGGATACCTGGTTATCATGTTACGATAATCTGTTGTTGTTTTATAGAATTTTATTAATATTTATATAACGGGTTCTGGTTTTTCGTAGCAACGAGCAATGCACGCAAAAAAGGGGTGAGATTGGGCCAAGCCTTCAGTTGATTTGCCATACATAGTTGGTAAGAGCCGTAATGTAGGCAATTATTTTGAATGAACGATTGAATCGTTCCATCGTCACCGCTGAACTATTTCATTTGGCCCAATGTCACCCCCTGTGCGGGGTGAGAATGGGCCAATTTTGAACAACATATAACTTTGAAGAATTTCCATAATTCATTATTTTTCCCCACACAGCGGTAAATTTATTATTCAAGCTTGTACCAAACTAATTAAAACTTGATTCCAATGTTAACTACTAGAGCTTTGTAACATTTACTTGGAGCATACCACATTTTGGCCCAATGACACCCCCGTTGGCGGTATCGCTGTCTCCGCATCGCGTTAGGCTGTATGAACTCGACTCATACAATGAGTTTAGAGGTACTCGCGGGAGTACTTCCTTTATCAGATCGCATCGCGGAATTATCGATTAGATTCCTCATTCGGTGTGAGGTTTTAAATCCATTGGTAGTTGAAAATTTTGAGAAGCTAATCGAACGAAACTTCCAATCAAAATTTATGACGCTATACTCCTGGTACATGAGCCTGGAGATTGGCCCTTCTTCGAATGTTCCCAATCGTGGTTGCTTCTTAGACTCCTCCAGTTCTTCTGTAGTTTTTGATCTGACCATGAAAGAAGAAATCCATGGAATTCCAGATCCACTCCGAATGGAGTGTATACCTACCACCAATTTTCACAAGTAAATACAGCCATGTCACTTGCGTCAACAAGTTTTTCACCGACGGGTCAAAAATAAATGAAACCACTGGATTTGGTGTCTTCAACGTATTGCATAGCGCCGCTCGAAAACTTCAAAATCCTTGTTCCGTATACGTTGCAGAATTATATATACACTACGCATTAGAGCGAATTGCCTCTCTTCCCTCTGATCAATACTTCATTTTTACGGATAGTCTCAGCTCAATAGAGGCTATACGTTCAATGCGGCCGGTACAGCACTCACCGTATTTCCTGAGCGAAATACGATCCACATTGAGTGCTCTATCCAATCGCTTTTACACTATCACTTTAGTATGGGTCCCTTTACATTGCTCGATCCCGGGTAATGTGAGAGCGGACTCACTTGCCAAGATGGGCGCTATGGAAGGTGATATATACGAGCGTCAAATCGCCTTTAATGAATTTTTTTCAATTTCTCGTCAGCAAGCCTTGCTCAGTTGGCAACGATAATGGGATGAAGGAGATTTGGGTAGGTGGTTACAGTCCATTCTCCCGCAGGTTTCGAAAATACATTGGTTCAAGGGGTTGGACCTTATCCGAGACTTTATTAAGGTAATGTGTCGGCTAATGTCCAACCACTACTCACTAAACGCGCGTTCCTATCGAGTAGGGCTCGCAGACAGCAAACGATGCGGTTGTGGGGCAGGCTATCAGGACATCAATCACGTTGTCTGGAACTGTCCCGAATACGGTATTGCCAGGTCCGATTTATATGCATCCCTCCGAGCCCGAGGGAAACCAGTAAATGAGGACATTAGAGATGTGTTGGGGCCCTCCTTAGCCGTGCGGTAAGACGCGCGGCTACAAAGCAATGCCATGCTGAGGGTGGCTGGGTTCGATTCCCGGTGCCGGTCTAGGCAATTTTCGGATTGGAAATTGTCTCGACTTCCCTGGGCATAAAAGTATCTTCATGATATACAAATGCAAAAATGGTAACTTGGCTTAGAAACCTCGCAGTTAATAACTGTGGAAGCGCTTAATGAACAATAAGCTGCGAGGCGGCTCTGTCCCAGTGTGGGATGTAATGCCAATAAGAAGAAGAAGAAGAGATGTGTTGGGAAAGCTTGATCTTGACTACATGGCCCTTGTTCACAATTTTTTGAAGCGCATCAATGTCATTGTTTAATTCCCTCTCCCCCCATTCGTAGGGCCATGTCCACCTTGTTTTCTCCCACTCCGCTCGGTAGAAACGTTTTGCTTGTATCATTACAGTTTGTCCCTGTTCTGCACCACACCAATCATCATGGAAAGACTGCACCAACGTTACTTACGGACACCAATATAAGCCCAAGGCCCTATCCCATCCAATTTTTTTTTGTATGTACTCCTTAACCTCGACCAAGCCGCGAATTTTTCGGCTCCCCAACACTAACATACGAGCATAAGAAGCAAAAGCTGAAATTGTAATAAAATTTCAATTGACTTTCGGCTCCGTTATGCCTTCGAGCGCTTGAGCCTTCAAATAAACGGTAATTAAAAAAAAAAAGATGTCTCGGGAAGGAAAATTTGTGTTAGTGGGTAAGGTGAATAATAGGGAGCTCTATTCGACAATATAGAGCGTTTGTCAATAACAGTAGGGTAAGGGGGCAAAATGCCCTAGCTAAGCAAACACTGCTTTATTGTCTCATTTGTAACGCTATTCATGGGTATTTTTACATTATGCAACAGTTAAACAAGATAGCTAGTTGATGCCATTCAAAAATTGTCAAAAATCTCAATCATATTGATAATATTCACATTTCAAAAAAGTAGTGATATTCTGTTGCTGGAAAACTCATGAGGCTAAACGCCTTTTAGCTGGCAACTACTAGGGAACAAAGTACCATGCGTCGGCGAATCAGCATTCTGGTATGGATAGTGCGTGGAGACGCAAGTACATTGTAGGTTAGCGACACTAGGGCATTCAACAGTGCCTCACCAAAATGTTAGATGTTTCTCCAAATCGTGGAAATTTTCGGTTTTTCCGACCTTCCTATACACTATTTTGAAACTTTTTTCGCCTAACCTACATAATTTTAGATCTAGTTTTGTTACGGCCATCTTAATGACGGTAAATATGACGGAAACCACAAAAGGCCTTTTGCATCGGGGGGGCGTTTTGGGGCCTCCTCCCCTATATGCTGAAAAAATATTAAAATATATTCATCAATTTACTTACGAACCGTCCAAAGGAGGACAAAGTAACCTGGATTTTACAAATGTTTCGCATTATATACAAAACACGTTCAACCGCACACTTATTCACCAAAGATTAAAATCAGAAGCAAAAACTCGGATTTTGTTCTAAATCCTACTTGAAACACGTCCGATCATGCACCAATTGTTTACTCACTCGGCCGCGCGAACTATCTGCTTACTGAGCAGAAACACTACAAAACAGGCACTGACGGCCGCGTAATGCAGAACACAATATTTCGGCAAATCGCGCGATCGTTCTGCTGTCCGAAACAAGAGCCAACACGCACTGAACTCAGAATGTGGTGTTACCGTGTACATGTATAAATATTCCTGAAGTGCCATTTTCCAGTCCGTGTTCTTTTGCTTGCTAATTTTCAGTACCTTCAAGATCGACCGGTTTTGGCGTTCGACTTCACCAATGGCACTAGGGTAGTACGGGGTGGTGTGAGTCAGCTTTATACCGTAGTCGATGCAGTAATCTTTCATCTCTTCGCTTGAGAAGTTTCTAGCATTATCAAAAGTCAATATTAGTCCCATTCTAGTGAAAGTATCCTTTAAAAAGCGGATCACATCACGCGAGGTTGTTCGAGTCATAGGTTCTGCTAGAACGTATCGGCTGTATAGATCTATTAGCACAAAGACGTAGGAATTATCCGGTAGGGGTCCCAGAGAATCACCGGCCAGCCGAACCCAAGGAGCCGCTGGTGCGTAGATGCGTAGAGGCTCTGGCTTCTCGAGTGGTGCAACCAGTTGGTATTCAAAACACTCACGACAGGTACGTTCCACGTCAGTAGCTATTCCAGGCCACCACACTGCAATCCTTGTTCTTCGCTTCATCTTCTCTCGACCTGGTTGGCCGATGTGGGCCAGCTGCAAAACCGTTCCCCGTAGCTCCACAGGAATAACAACTCTGGATCCTCGTAGCAGAAAGTCATTTGCGAAGCATAACTCGCCTTTGAATGCCGAACGTTTTGTATTTCCACATCCACTTGTGAGAAATTTATGATCTCATTCATCGTTACCGCTGTCGGCCTGCTGACCTCTGCCACAGCGTAAAGAGCTTCCTCAGCACCTTTGTCAAACGTATCTGTTGTATTTTAAATACGACTTTATTCTAGGATGATTGGGTACAAAGTAATCAATTTTCACATTTGTTAATTATCAAGTTGCTATAGCTGAACTAGTCGCTAGGGTCGCGACTGGTGGTAATCATTGACTACTATGATCGTGGCTAACATTCCTCCCTTCTTATTTGCAGAACAGGTACGGCTCGAATCTGGACGGCATCCGGATCACTCTCTGTGGCCGGACCGATGGTGATTCTGGAACGGGATCTATAGGTGGCTGGTTATCTTCTTCATGCTCCGGTTCTGGTTGGTCGGTCTGGATGCGACCGCGTTCGGAAACATCATCGAGTTGACTGGAACCTGCTTCGATTTCTTGGTTGGAAACCGTTGGCACTACTTGCACCTCGGTTCGTGGCTGGACCTGGAATCGGACGTTGGAGGTTGATGGAACAGGAAGTGGTTCCTGCTCGGCTTGACCTTGTTGAGCGGGCTGTACTGCTGGTCCAGGAGATTGAATTCCAAACATGTCCACCAGGATACCCAGTGGTGTGGAATCTGCTGCGCCGGTTGTTGCTTCACAGGAACGATGCTTTAGCTGGTTGGAGTGCGATCTGATGAGCTTCCTCCGTCCATGCCAATCGTCCAGTAGCACGTTGTGGTTGACCCGTCCAATGACCTTGATGATTACGCCGGATGCCCACTGCCACTTGGTGTTGTTGCGGTAGACCTTGGCGTAGACTATGTCGCCTTTTCGGAAGCCACGAGAAGTTGCGCCATGCTTCCGGTTGAACTATTCGTCTTGGCGTTGATTGAGAACCACTGTGTGACATGTGCATTTCTCATGTCATCAAGTTTCTTTTCAACTAAGTTTCTCATAGAATATTTTCCCATGAAATCAAATTGATTGCACAAGCATTACCTGTAAGGAGTCCAATGACTACAGACAAGCTGTTGTCAGCACCTTCTCCATTAGGCACTCCCAATTAAACATGCTATACTCATTCTCTCACTCTCTCTTAATTCAAATATCGATCCAAGCTCAGATGTCTTCAGTAGGTAAACTTATATTCGACAAGTTATGAATAAAGCAATTACAATTCAACCTTCAACGTGATCGTTGGTTATTTTGAGTTATCACTCTCCTATACGAGCACTCAGTGTTCTTTCCGTGACAACTGGCTTCGGTTGTTGGTGATGCAGGAGATCGAGGACCATCTTGATGTTTCGACCAAGTATCAGCTGCGAAGGAGTTCTGCCATTCAGAACACGACTGGGAGTGGTTCGGTAGACCTGGAGGAACGTCTGGAGCGATTCCGAGATGCTTTCCCTCTCGTTGATTTTGCGCAACGACCTCTTGAAGGTGCCCACAAATCTCTCCGCCTGGCCATTGGACTGTGGGTGATACGGCGATGTCCGGAAATGTTGAATGCCGTTCTTCCTGCACAAAACCGCGAACTGTTCCGACGTGAACTGCGTTCCATTGTCGGTGACGTTGGGAACGCCAAAACGGGCAAACAGCTCGTCGAGGAACTCGGTCACTGCTGATGTTGTCGGGGATCGAACGATGCGAATTTCCGGCCACTTGGTGAAGGTGTTCACCACTATGAGGAAGTGCAGACCGTTGATTGGGCCGGCGAAGTCAGGGAGATTGAGCGAGTGGCCACGACTGTAGCGGAACCTTAGACGGTGTCTTCGAATGTGTGACACAGCTTTCACATCTCTTCACAAAATCAGCAATGTGGTCATCGATCCTCGGCCAGTACACGTGACTACGTGCGATAGCTTTCATCCGCTCCATTCCCGGATGTCCTCGTGGAGTTGCTTGAGAATCCGCTGCCGAAAACTGTCCGGAATCACCAAACGGTTGGACATCATGACGCACCCCTTCACTACCGATAGAGCTTCTCGATGAGCGAAGAAAGGGCGAACTTCAGGGTTAGCGATGTCATAGATTTTGGAGGGCCATCCACGCTGGTTGTACTGGATCACTAGTTGGAGAACCGGGCACTGGAAAGTAGCGCCGCGCACCGATTTGAACGTAACTGGCAGCGAACTGATGGTTTCCTGCAGTGGAATCTCGATGTCGTTTTCCAGTTGAATCGATGCGATGATGAAGTCCTCCTCTGGTTTGACGTAACCGTTGATGAGGCGGGACAGTACGTCGGCATATCCAAACTGCGTGGTGGACAGTGGACACGTACTCGATGTCGAAGTTGTAGCACAGAAGCGTCAGGGCCCAACGTTGAAGGCGGTTGGCCGTGTGAACCGGAATACCCTTCTTCTGTCCGAATACCCGCAGGAGTGGCTGATGATCCGTCTGGAGGGTGAACTTGCGTCCGAGCAGCATCCGATGGAATTTCGTTACGGTAAACACCAGTGCAAGACCTTCCTTCTCGATCTGTCCGTAATTTGCCTCCGCGGGGGTGAGCGAGCGAGAAGCGTGTGCAACAACTTTGAGTGAGCCATCGGGGAACCTGTGTAGAAGGCAGGCACCGATTCCGGACTGCGAGGCGTCGGCAGCAACTATGATGTCTAGTCATGGATCGTAGTGTTTCAGAAGCAAATCCGACTGAAGTACTTCCTTGAAGCGCCTGAACGATTTCTGACACTCGCTGTTCCAAACGAATTTGACATCCTTCTTCAGCAGCGCGTCGAGTGGCCGCCGCAGTTGGTGCATCTCCGGGACAAACTTTGCGTAGAAATTCACCGCACCAAGGAACGAGCGTAGAGTTGTGACATCTTTGGGCGGTGGCATCTTGACAATGGCTTCCACCTTGGATGGGTCTGGACGGAGACCGTTCTCGTCTACGATGTGCGCCAAATACTTTACCTCCGGCTGCAGAATGTTGCACTTTTCTTCCCTCAGAACGAAACCGTAGGATTGAAGGCGTTGAAACAGTGCGTTGAGCATCTTGTGGTGCTCCTCTTCGGTGCTCCCCTTCCATGGAAAATGATGCCATCGCTGATAATGGATATGACTTCAAGCGAAGAAATCATGTTTCGCAGAGTGACTCGGAAGGAGAATTGCAATGCATGTCGGTTGGATTGAAGGTAAATGATCCTGTTTTTTTATATGCATCGATTAACGGAAAAAAGTTTTGCATGGAAATTGATACCGGCTCCGCGGTATCAGTTTTGAGTGAAAACAAATTTAACGAACATTTTAGTCACTTAACACTTCAAAAATGTAATAAAAAGCTATCTGTTGTGAATGGGGATAGACTCAACATATTAGGATATATTTCTGTGAACGTTACCATCCAAAATATAACAAGCATTGTATATTTAGTTATCTTGGAAGGAGGTAATAAATTCTCACCCTTAATAGGGAGAGATTGGCTTGATATATTTTTTTCAGGCTGGAGAGTGAATTTTAATATTTCTCCGTCAGTGAATAAAATAGAAACAAAAGACGAACAAAATGCAA
This sequence comes from Armigeres subalbatus, assembly GCF_024139115.2. Taxonomy (NCBI): domain Eukaryota; kingdom Metazoa; phylum Arthropoda; class Insecta; order Diptera; family Culicidae; genus Armigeres; species Armigeres subalbatus. Next base: position 304,318,694 of record NC_085139.1, on the reverse strand, counting down.
TTGTGAATGATATAAAAAGCAAGTTTAAAACAGTCTTCAGCAATGATTTTACAACGCCAATTTCAGGTTATGAAGCAGACCTCATTCTTAGGGATAGTTACCCTATTTTTAAAAAAGCTTACACGGTTCCTTTAAGATTGAAAGAAAAAGTCATTGATCATTTAGACTTTTTAGAAAAAAGCGGAGTTATCACGCCAATACAAGCCAGTGAATATGCTTCACCAGTAGTGGCCTTAATTAAAAAAGATAACGACATTCGATTGGTGGTGGATTGCAAAGCATCCATCAATAAAATTATTGTCCCTAATGTGTATCCATTACCACTAGCACAGGATATTTTTGCTACTTTAGCGGGGTGCAAAGTTTTTTGTAAATTGGATTTAGCAGGAGCATACACCCAATTGCAATTATCTAAGAGATCTAAAAGGATTATGACAATCAATACAATCAAAGGCCTCTACACATATAACAGGCTTCCTCAAGGTGCAGCTTCATCAGCTGCCATTTTCCAGCAGGTTATGGACCAAGTGCTAATAGGAATAGAAGGAGTTTCGTGCTACCTTGACGATGTATTGATTGCTGGAGAAGATCTGGAAGATTGTAAAGCTAAACTGTATAAAGTCTTAGAAAGATTGAAAGAAGCAAACATTAAGGTGAAACTAAGCAAATGTGAATTTTTTGTTGATAAACTACCATTTCTAGGCTACATGGTGACTGATGATGGTTTGAAGCCTAATCCTGATAAGGTGGACACAATTGCTAGAGCTAACCCTCCCAAAAATGCGACCGAACTCAAGGCTTTTCTTGGGTTGATAAATTTTTACGGGAAATTCATACCGAATTTATCATCTAGATTGAACTGTTTCTATAATCTTTTAAAAAAAGATAGGGTTAGGCGGGGCAAGATGGGTCACGGGGTAAGATGGGTCAGGGCCGTTTTTGAGCATCGTGTACATTTTAATGTGAAGATTATGACTTTGTAGGAGGAATAATTTGGTTCTACTTTATTATCACTCGATTTGATGATAAAATTTTATTTTGGTAGAGTATGGCAAGGTAAAATATTTTTCAGCATTGTTTCTTATGCGAAACACACTTTCTACACAGAAAAAAATAAAATTGTTTTGCTAAATATGTAGTACTTTACAATTGAAAAGTGCTCTATTTTGATCAAATTAAGAGTAAAATTGTTCATCATAAAAGTTAGTTTATCATTCGTAAAGTTTGTTTTGTCAGTTCTGTTTGTATATTCGAAAGTTCGTACATTTACTAATAAAACTGTAGAACTGTCAAATTTCGCACGAAAATTCATCAAAAGGTATAACAGAACGGAACACCTCAAGAAAAAATATATGCATATCTTTTCAAATTAACATATTTTCAGTTTTGATACATTTCATATCACAAGGTAAAAACCTTGTGAAATGTATCAAAATGTGTTCTAATAATTTTTGAACTATTGTTTAGCTCTAAACCTGCATGAAGGCATTCGAAATAAGCAACATACTTTTTAATAGTAACATGCAATTCCAGTTATGCCAAATAATCCGAAATAATTTCTCAGGGTGTATTTATCCGCAGTCAGTTGTCAGTTAAATTTAGTCTTCACACTTCCCGCTCCCGGTTTGTAAGTTGTTTTAGCCGTCGCGAATCGTATTAATTTGCTAAACATAAATTTAAAACCCTCAAACATCTCGAGCTAAAGTTTCCATTGATGGAATGGAAACTATACAGCAGGTTTGTCCAGGTAAAATTTGATTTATTTCAGTTTTGTGATGAGAATCAACTTTTTTCACAGTACCGCTACCGGTGAAAGCTTCATTTAGGACAGGTCGGTTACCCATGAAGAGCAGAACATCGCACCCTTTGTTGTTTTCATATACCAGAACCACCAAACAGTTTTCGAAAACGAGAATAAATCGGTCGAAGAATGATTGACCGCCACAGTAATCAACAACCTGAAGAGTGCCTGAATCAAAACCAGCCTACAGAGGTCCAGAAGTGCATATAAGCTTTCATGGCCAGAATATGGCCGATCGCGACACCGCGACACGAGCCGTCGCAAATCTATACTGGTGAACTGTTTCAAAGATGTCAAACACGGAGAAACTGGATACCTCTCGGACTTGAAAGGTAGGTCAAATATATTCTAAACGCATAAAAAGCGGCGATAGCACACGCAGTTCCTAAATGGACGGTAAACTGATGCGACAATTTTTACTTGCAGATAAGTTGTTTTTTCTGACCTTGTCGGGGCATGGCGCTATGTTCATCGATACCTGCAAGGCGTCCCCGAAAAGCCTTGAGGAAGCTGCTACGTGTTGTAAAAAGGTTAATATTTAAATAAATGAAATAAAAAGTAAAAAAACATATGAAATTTAATGGAGTAGATAGAAAAGAAAGAGTGAAGTATGGGTTCCGTCTTTTCATTTAAAAATATCGCACTCTATTTTATGAACGGTGTGATCATTTTGATTTGACAGTTCTACAATTTTGTTTTAAATGTTTGAACTTTTAATTTCAGAGCCACGTGAAAGATTTGTACCGTAGCTCTTGCAAAAGTTGCCATACTTTTATTTTGAACATAGACAACTCTCTACGAAAAAGAACCAATGCAACTTTTTGTTTTTACCAATGTTTTTTTTAATTCTAATAACGATTTTTCTTTCTGTGTATAAAACATGTAATCTCGTCGAGCAATATAAAATTTAAACATTTTTAGTAACATAGTGAACGTATTATAAGTAATGTAGGTGATGTTATACTAACTGCGTTGAAATAAATAAATTTGATCGAAAATTAGACATTCTAACATGAACTTACAAATGGGGCAAGATGGGTCAGCACATACTGAAGGGCATAGTTCGTAATCAAAACATATTTTCCATTGCTGGTTTAATCATTTTAAGGTTACTTTTGACATAATAATGTTAATTTGTTTATTGAAAATGTCTATTTTTTGTCTTTAAGAAAGCAATACTTAGATGGCTTGTTTTCATAAGAATTGGCAGACATTTTAAAATGCAGAGCCATTTCTTCATCCAAGGCTTAAAAACAATTTTTTATTCAATATAATCATTGGCAATAAAGCTATCTATCTGTGTGTAATTCAATATTGGGAATAAAAACAATATTAATTGCAGTATTTAAAGGTGACCCATCTTGCCCCGCTGGTTGACCCATCTTACCCCGCCATTTTTTGATTGGCAGAAAAATAGACTTCTACTTTAATGACTCAAAATGGAATAAAAAGTGGAGTTTTTGTTATTTCATACCCCTGGCTTATGAGCTATTTTTATAGATCCATGTTGAAAAGTTGAATTAAAATGTTTCTGTTTTGAGATATTCAGGGTTCGCCTTAGGCGACCCATCTTGCCCCATCATACCCTACCAAATTTAAGTGGGATCCAAACTGTCAAGAACAATTTGAAAAGTGTAAGACAATGTTGACCAAACCAACTGTTTTGGAATATTTCAGGCCGGTGCTAAGTTGTCAAATTTTTGTTGCCACCAATCGGGCGAATGCCGACGGCACTAACACCAAGCCGTAGTCTATGAAAAATAAACACTGCAGTGAGTGAGAATGTTCTGAAACGCACAAAGTTTGGATAATACAAGAAACAACTGTTTCTGCTCAGCACAGAGTTTCTTCTACCAACATAATTATTTATCTGCATATTTCGCGTAAGGAATAAAGTGAAAACACTACATATTTACGGATTTGGTGTATTTTTGTTCGTTGCGATCTTTAATTTAATATGTGCTTTCGACACCACTCTCTCTTGTAAAAACGGTAAACAATACAAATATTTACAAATACCACCACAATTTATAATAGTATATGAGCATTTTGACATTGGAGTATAAATTTATGCGCCAAAAAAGAGGGTACTGTCATACTTGCCAAACTCCATATGAAAAAAAATCCGTTGTCCCCCCTCTGGAATATTTTGATCCAAAGAAACCTTTGATAGTGGTGACGGACGCATGCAGCTACGGAATTGGCGGTGTTTTGGCTCATGAAATAAACGGACAGGAAAAACCGATTTGCTTCACTTCGTTCACTTTAAACGACGCACAGAAGAAGTACCCGATACTGCATCTGGAAGATATGGCAGTGGTGGGCTGCATAAAAAGTTCCATACATATCTTTATGGTCAGCCATTTATTGTATACACCGATCACAAACCGCTCCTAGGCGTGTTTGGAAAAGAAGGAAGAAATGCAATTTTTGTAACTCGTTTGCAAAGATTTATTATGGAATTAGCAATTTATAACTTTCAAATTAGATATCGACCTTCTAACAAAATGGGAAACGCCGATTTTTGTTCGCGTTTTCCTTTGCCTTGCTCAGTACCTGATTATTTAGATAAAAGTTTTGTAAATAGTATCAATTTTTCAAGCGAACTACCATTAGACTTCACCTTGGTAGCCAGTGAGACAAAAAAAGACGTTTTGCTATCACAGGTCATGGAACATCTTGAGAGAGGTTGGACAAATCATGTAGACAAGTCGTTAAGAGACTTTAAAGCAAAATCACATGATCTTGAAATGTCTTTTAACTGTTTGCTGTTTAGGGGGAGAATAGTTGTTCCAAAATCGCTACAAAAGAAAATTTTACAAATGCTACACTCTAATCACGATGGCATTGTTAAAATAAAACAATTAGCCAGACGTACCGTTTTTTGGCTAGGAATAAATGCCGACATAGAACGTTTCGTGAAGGATTGTAATGCATGTAATCGAACGCTTGTTACGCCGAAGAAGAGGATAGAAACGTCTTGGACACCTACTTGCCGGCCCTTCAGCAGAGTGCATGCTGACTTTTTCTATTTTGGCGAAAAAGTATTTTTACTTATTGTGGACAGTTATTCAAAATGGGTCGAACTGGAACTGGAACTGGAACAGATACAAAAAAGGTAATAAAAAAGTTTTTAACTGTGTTTGCTCGATTCGGTCTTCCAGACGTCTTAGTAACGGATGGCGGACCACCCTGTAATGCATCCTGTAATTCATGCAAAGACAGGGTATAATAGTGTTAAAAAGTCCACCATACCACCCAGCCAGCAACGGTCAGGCGGAGAGGACTGTAAGAACGGTAAAAAAAGTATTTAAGAAATTTTTGGTGGATTCAAAAATCAAGTTTGCTGATATCGACGATCAACTAAATTACTTTTTGATCAACTACCGGAATAGTTGTTTAACAAATAGTGGAAACTTTCCTAGTGAACTTGTTTTTAAGTATAAACCGAAAACACTGTTAGATCTGTTGAACCCTAAAAGTCATTACAAAAATGATTCATATGAACAAAAGAAAGTTGTTGATGATATTTTGATAAATTAATTCCAGGCGATATACTATGGTATCGGAACCATAGGCATAAAGAAGCAGAACG